>NC_037332.1:90371625-91617458 GCF_002263795.3 Bos taurus
GCTCCACCCTCAACAAGCATCTCCTATCAGGTTGGGAGTTTGAAAGTGAAAGTCCCTCAGTTGTGTCCAACTCTTGGCAACCCCATGGACTATACAGTCCATGGAATTCTCCAGGAGAGAATACTGGAGTGGGTAGCCTTTCCCTTCTCCAGGAGATCTTCCCAACCCAGGGGTCTAACTCAGGTCTCCTGCATTGCAGGCAGATTCTTTACCAGTTCAGTTCAGTCACTCAGTCATGTCCTACTCTTTGCGACCCCATGAATCGCAGCACACCAGGCCTCCCTGTCCATCACCAGCTCCTGGAGTTCACTCAAACTCACGTCCATTGAGTCGGTGATGCCATCCAGCCATCTCATCCTCTGTCGTCCCCTTCTCCTCCTGCCCTCAATCCCTCCCAGCATCAGAGACTTTTCCAATGAGTCAACTCTTTGCATGAGGTAGCCAAAGTACTGGAGTTTCAGCTTTAGCATCATTCCTTCCAAAGAACACCCAGGGCTGATCTCCTTTAGAACAGACTGGTTGGATCTCCTTGCAGTCCAAGGGTCTTCTCCAACACCACAGTTCAAAACCATCAATTCTTCAGTGCTCAGCTTTCTTCACAGTCCAACTCTCACATCCATACATGACCACTGGAAAAACCATAGCCTTGACTAGACGGACCTTTGTTGGCAAAGTAATGTCTCTGCTTTTCAATATGCTATCTAGGTTGGTCATAACTTTCCTTCCAAGGAGTAAGTGTCTTTCAATTTCTGATCCACAAATCACCTTTAGTACTTTTATATAAATTATTTATATCAATTTAATAATTTAAGTAATTATTTTATCAATTGTGTTTGTAACTTTATGGACTTAGAAGTTTGTGTCCGCTTTTGCAATGGAATCCTACTGTTTTGATTTGCGTATATATTTAAGTTGTTATGATTTTTCTTAACTTTCTACTTTGGAGGTTTTTAAAGAGAAAAGTAAAGCAAAATGGTTCAAATTCCCATATACTCATCACTAACCTATTTCAACACTGAACATACATCTCCTTGCTTCAATTGTAAATCCTTCCTATTGCCCTTGGCCCAATTCCGAATTGTTTTAAAGCAAATCTCAGACACGTTTCACCATCAAACCTCAGTATACTTCACCATACTACATCTGTATATATAGTCATTCTTGATAGAGGCACTGGGATTAGCTCCAACATGCAGAACTCTGAGACATGGAGACAAAATATATCTCTAAATGGTAAAGGTTCTTTAAAAAAAAAAAAGAAAAAGAAATCACATCATCACATTCAAACCTGACGCTATTTAAAATTACAAACTCCCAGCAAGTCCTCTCTCCCTACCTTATTTCTCTCCATTGCCTTACTGCTATTTGACTTACTACATATTTATTCATTGTCTCACCCACTGGAACATGAACTCCCTGAAGGCAGGTGTTTTTGTTTTGTTCTGTGCTGTATCCTCTATATCTAGAAACATGACAGACACGGTGAAGGCACTCAGTAACTTCGTTCTGAATAAATGAATCCATCCAAGTCAAAGGAAAAGACTGGATTCACACAATAAACTTTATGGTAAGATCCTGTTGTTGTTGTCATTTAGTCTCTAAGTCATGTCCAACTCTCTGTGAACCCATGGACGGTAGCCCGGCAGGCTCCTCTGTCCAGGCATGAATACTGGAGTGTGTTGCCATTTCCTCCTCCAGGGGATCTTCGAGACCCAGGGATGGAACCGATATCTCCTGCATTGCAGGCAGATCCTTTACCACTGAGCCACTTGGGAATCCCTTGGGAAGACCCAATCTGGGCTGTAAATGTCAACCAAGATTTTGATCAGAGCAAGGCAGCAGATTATTCAAATGTGCTCTTTGGAAGAAAACTAGAAGTCTTGGATTCCTATGCAATCACTAAAGGGTGTATTCAGATAACAAGATAGGAAGGTTAAAGCAAACAAAAAAGGAATATAAGGAATTATTACCACCTTGACAGAAAGCCATGTGATGTTGTACAGAAGTCCTTAGTCCCCAGAAGCACTGATGAGAATAACATTATTTCTACAACCGGAATGTGTACTTCCTGTTTATTAATAGAAACAGGCACATGCTAACAGTGAAAGTTTCTGAATTACTATAGATATATTGGAATATAAGCAGCTCGATAGCACAAGGAACTCAGCTCAACGCTCTGTGATGACCTAGTGGGGTGAGATGGGTGATGGCTGGGAGGGAGGCTCAAGAGGGTGGGGAAATATGTATACTTAAACTGACATTGTACAGCAGAAGCCAATTCCACATTGTAAAGCAATTATCCTTCAATTAAAAATAAATTTAAGATTGGGAAGTAGACAAGGTGTTTATAAAATTTATACAAAGAATAAGCATAATCCTTCTGCAAAAATAAAAAATAAAATTTAAAAAATACATAATAATGTATATACTATAGTTGGGCTTCCCTGGTGGCTCAGACAGTAAAGAATCTGCCTGAAATGCATGGGCCCTGGCTTTGATCCCTGGGTTGGAAAGATTCCCTGGAGAGGGCAATGACTACCCACTTCACTATCCTTGCCTGAAAATTTCCATGGACAAAGGAGCCTGGAGGACTACAGTCTATGGGGTCGCAAAGAGTTGGACATGACTGAGAGATTAACTATTTCACTACTTCACGTACTGTAGCTATATAGAGCTACAGAGACCTGACAGTTGACATTTGCAGAACAGTTGTTATGTACTAGGCATCTTCTAGGGCTTCCCAAGTGATACTAGTGGTAAAGAACCCGCCTGTCAATGCTGGAGACCTAAGAGACTCAGGTTTAATCCCTGGGTCAGGAAGATCCCCTGGAGAAGGAAATGGCAGCCCACTCCAGTATTCTTGCCTGGAGAATCCCATGGACAGAGGAGCCTGGTGGGCTACAGTCCATGGGGTCACAAAGAGTCAGACACGACTGAGTGACTAACACACGCTTTGGGCAAATTAAACACTCTACCTTTATGTCCTCGTGTAGAAAATAGAGGAATAGGGTAGAGGAGCCTGGCAGTCCAGTCCATGGGATTGCAAAGAGTCAGACAAGATTGAGCAACTAACACTAGCACCTACCTCAGATTTAGGACGATTAAGAGCATTATTCCCCAAATTGTGCTTACAACAGCACTTAACACATTATAAATTCTCAATAAATGTTAATCATTTTTCAGTTTGTCCTACCAACATCATCCCTCTCTTTCCCCAAGTTATTTCCAAGCCAGCTTTCCATACTCCACACATCCAGATGTTATACGCTTGACAGGATATCAAAATGAACATTCCCACAGAGATCCCAAGAAATAACTACAGTAAAATCTCAAAGAAAGGTGCCAGGTGAGCAGATCCAAAATTTACAAATGTGAGGTCTGCAAACTGGTTTCCCAGCTTTAAAGAAAGCCAGCTGTAAACATTTGTCAAGCCAGGTGAGAGTGAAGCTAGCCATTCACAGAAACATCTGACCATCTGTGGGGTCCAACCTACATCCAGAGATGGGAGAGGATGGAGAGTAACAGACCTGACCTGGTTGCACCTGGGAGACCACCGGCCCCTCCCACCTGCCCCAGATGAAGTGGACAGGAGCCCACTGGAGACCTGGCTACAGGTGAACAAAGAAGAGTTGTATCTTTGTATAGTCTTGATGTGGTAATGCAATGAACTGTGTGCTAAGTCACTTCAGTCGTGTCTGCTTCTTTACAACCCTATGGATTGTAGCCCACCAGGATCTTCTGTCCATGGGATTCCCCAGGCAAGAATATTGGAGGGGGTTGCCATTTCCTCCTCCAGGGGATCTTCCCAACCCAGGGATTGAACCCTTACATCTCCTGCATTGGCAAGTGGTTTTTTTTTTTTTACCACTAGTGCCACCTGGGAAGCCCAGTGAACTGAACACTTATAAATACAAAACTGGGACTGTGTGTATGTGGCCTGTGTAGGACAGTCCATTTACCAAGGGCTAAACAGCAAAGTCATGGATCTGCAAAGGTTTTCATCCTGAGACAAGGGTTATTTCATCCCATGAAATACATTTTACAAGGTCAGTATGAGATGAGACCTAATTTGTATTGAGTTGACATCCTACATATTTTGTTTATTTGTAAACAACCCACCTTTAAGTCTTTTTTTTTTTTTGGTATTTATTTATTTGGCTGCACCATGTCATTTGTGGCACACAGGAGCTTTAGTTGCGGTATGTGGGATCTAGTTCCCTGACTAGGGATCAAGCCTGGGTCTCCTGCATTGGGAGCACAAGGTCTTAGCCAATGGACTACCACTGAAGTCCCACAAGGGCTTTAGGTGGCATTTACCTCCTGTGCCCAGTTCCCCTGTTTCTGGTTGAAGATACTCCAGCAACCCTCACCCCACCTCCAGGCTCCCAACCTCCCCTCTCCATATAAATCCAGCTCATCTGAGACTCACCTTATGCCACGTCCACCATAAAGGTCTAGGCCACCAAACCTCCCCACTGGCCCAACCCAGGGAGCACACACACGCCCCACTGTCCTTGCACACGCCCATCCCTCTCCTTGCAACGTCCTTTTCCCCTTGTGTGATCAGGCCACCCAAGATGGCTGCTCTCTTGTTCTCTGTACATATCCTGCCTGACCCATCACTGCTTCACCTACACTCTACTCCCATGACTGACCCTCCCTCTTAATCATAGAACCTAAGCAGCAAATACAGCTAGTGTACACTACATACAACTAGTGACTGTTCTAATTTTCAGATCTGAACATCTCTACCATGAAAGCTTATCAAAGAGAGCAGTGAGGGGCGTGCTCCTCTGCTGGCCTGCCTGGTAACCAAGGAGTCAACCTGTTGTTAACTTTCCCTATAACTGGTAACCTCCCCCTCTCTCTAAGTGCAAAGATGGCCACCGCGTCCTGCCCACCAACTGCCACACATGGTGGGGTGGCTCCAGGACCTTGTTTGAGACATATAAGAGCCCCCATCCATAAAACCACTGATGTCTCTGTCACTGACTCCAAGCCCTTTCTTCAGTCTTAAGGCTGAGCAAGCATAGGGCTGACAAGCCAGAGGTGCAGCCCAACACCCATCTCCCTCACCTGGTAAACACCTGCACGATATCATCACTAGCATCACCCTAATGGACACTGTCAATCTTCTCAGACACATTTACCCTGCCTTCCAATGGCACATTGTACATGCCCCATTACATCCTTCTAATGCTTCACTGGAGGAGGGGGGGGGGGGGTGACCATTCACTATGCTGAAGTTCCAAAAGGCTGTGTCTTTGTCATCTCTGTAAGCTTGTTAAATAACACTGAAAAGACTCGATCTTCATTTACTGAATTCAAACAAGACATGTTGCTTTGTTTGTATGTTTAAAGGTGGTTCTTTTCATCCTAAGCAATTTTCCACCTTTAAGTGTTCACAACTGAAGTAAATAAAATATTTTAAAGTACAACGTCCTATCAGTCAATTTCTGGTTGAAAAAGAAAATCTAAAAATAAAGGTATTTTATGCTGGAGGGGGATGGAGACAAAGGAACCCTTCTGCACTGTCAGCAGGAATGTAAATTGGTACAGCCACTATGGAGAACAGTAAGGGAGTTCCTTAAAAAACTAAAAATAGAGCTACCATAGGGCCCTGGAATCCGACTTCTGGGCATATATTCAGAGAAAAATATGGCCCCAAAAGATACATGCACCCCAATGTTCATTGCAGTGTTTACAATGTAACAGTATTACAACTGTTTACAATGGCCAAGACATAGAAGCAACCTAAATGTTCATCTAGAGCCAGACATCCTGGAATGTGAAGTCAAGTGGGCCTTAGAAAGCATCACTATGAACAAAGCTAGTGGAGGTGATGGAATTCCAGTTGAGCTATTTCAAATCCTGAAAGATGATGCTGTGAAAGTGCTGCACTCAATATGACAGCAAATTTGGAAAACTCAGCAGTGGCCACAGGACTGGAAAAGGTCAGTTTTCATTCCAATCCCAAAGAAAGGCAGTGTCAAAGAATGCTCAAACTACCGCATAATTGCACTCATCTCACACGCTAGTAAAGTAATGCTCAAAATTCTCCGAGCCAGGCTTCAGCAATACATGAACCGTGAACTTCCAGATGTTCAAGCTGGTTTTAGAAAAGGCAGAGGAACCAGAGATCAAATTGCCAACATCTGCTGGATCATGGAAAAAGCAAGAGAGTTCCAGAAAAGCATCTATTTCTGCTTTATTGACTATGCCAAAGCCTTTGACTGTGTGGACCACAATAAACTGTGGAAAATTCTGAAAGAGATGGGCATACCAGACCACCTGACCTGTCTCTTGAGAAACCTATATGCAGGTCAGGAAGCAACAGTTAGAACTGGACATGGAAAAACAGACTGGTTCCAAATAGGAAAAGGAGTACGTCAAGGCTGTATATTGTCACCCTGCTCATTTAACTTATATGCAGAGCACATCATGAGAAACACTGGGCTGAAAGAAGCACAAGCCAGAATGAAGATTGCTGGAAGAAATATCAATAACCTCAGATATGCAGATGACACCACCCTTATGGCAGAAAGTGAAGAGGAACTAAAAAGCATCTTGATGAAAGTGAAGGAGGAGAGTGAAAAAGTTGGCTTAAAGCTCAACATTCAGAAAACGAAAATCATGGCATCTGGTCCCATCACTTCATGGGAAATAGATGGGGAAACAGTGGAAACAGTGGCAGACTTTATTTTTGGGGGCTCCAAAATCACTGCAGATGGTGATTGCAGCCATGAAATTAAAAGACACTTACTCCTTGGAAGGAAAGTTATGACCAACCTACACAGCATGTTCAAAAGCAGAGACATTACTTTGCCAACAAAGGTCAGTCTAGTCAAGGCTATGGTTTTTCCAGTGGTCACGTATGGATGTGAGAGTTGGACTGTGAAGAAAGCTGAGTGTCGAAGAACTGATGCTTTTGAACTGTGGTGTTGGAGAAGACTCTTGAGAGTCCCTTGGTCTGCAAGGAGATCCAACTTGTCCATCCTAAAGGAGATCAGTCCTGGGTGTTCTTTGGAAGGACTGATGCTAAACCTGAAACTCCAGTACTTTGGCCACCTCATGCGAAGGGTTGACTCTGATACTGGGAGGGATTGGGGGCAGGAGGAGAAGGGGATGACAGAGGATGAGATGTCTGGATGGCATCACCGACTCGATGGACCTGAGTTTGAGTGAACTCTGGGAGTTGGTGATGGACAGGGAGGCCTGGCGTGCTGCACTTCATGGGGTTGCAAAGAGTCGGACATGACTGAGTGACTGAACTGAAATGTTCATCGACAGACAAATGCATAAAGAAGATGTGGTACATATATGCAATGGGATATTACTCAGCCACTCAAAGAATGAAATAATGCCATTTGCAGAAACATGGATGGACCTAAAGAGTGTCATACTGAGTGAAATAAGTCAGAAAAGGAGAAGTATCATACGACATCCCTTATATGTGAAATCTAAAAATAAATAATACGAATGAACATACTCACAAAACAGAAAGAGGCTCACAGACTTAGGAAATGAATTTATGGCCACCAGGTGGAAGGCACAGTTAGGGACTTTGGGAAGGTAATGTACATACTGCTATATTAAAAAAGGAAAACCAACAAGCTCCTATGTTATAGCACATGGAACTCTGTTCAGTGCTATGTGCCAGCCTGGATGGGAGCGGGGTTTGGGGGAGAAATGGATCCATGTATGCATGGCTCAGTCCTTTTGCTCTTCACCTGAAACTACCACAACACTGTTAATCAGCTATACCCCAATACAAAACATTTTTGGTGTTAAAGGGGAAAAAAAAGGAATTTTAGGAGGTATAGGTAGCAGTTCAGAATACCGGGTCTTCTGGTTATTTTCTCATGGCTGACAAGATGCTCCACCAATGAGGAGCTCATGCCTGTAAGAGTTGGATGCAATGGTCCTTACCATTTGGAAGGCAGCCCACACTTCCCCTTCCTCCCAGAGCTTTGTTCAGAAGCAACAAAGCAGACTACCTTTAGATACAGAAAATGCTCTCTGCCTTGTGCTGGGGCTCCCTATGCAGACTTTCCTTTCATCCGCCTTCAGAGCATTTTTCGGTCTGGCCTTAAAAACCCCTGGAGATACTTCATAAGACTCAACAGTCAGAGGCCAAGGTGATACATTCCAACCTGACTGAAGGAAGAAACAGATGATGTGCACATTTCTTCAAGGCCACATGTGCTTTGCTTAAAGGATTCCCAATGAGGGAATGTTGGGCTTTTACTAAGAGTGGAGGGTTTCCATGAAGTCCTGCTAGGAGTCGTCTGATTCACTCCTACTTTAAAAGAAACTCAACACACTGCTACCTACATGATACTGACGCTCATTCTGTCATGAAGGGGGTGAGGGGGAATAATCATTAAGGACAGTTGTATTAGAGAAACACATTTCAAGGGATTATTCAGTAAAACCAAGAGATTTCTATACATTGAGTATGACATACAACATTTTACATTTTTGATCTGGGTCTATCATTTGCATATGAGGAAAATTCTCTCTGGTGCTCACAGTTGAGTAACTGAGTTCACCTCTTTCTCATGTCTACTGTAGGGTAAGGGAGTTAGAGAAGGCGAGGTTTGGAAAAAGAATGAGATTGCGCTTTACAGGAACAGATCACCTTTAATGAGACGAGAAGGGGCAGCAGTCAGATTAGTGAGCTGCTGCACTAACCCAAGAAAAGAGTAAGTATATATAGGTATATGTGGAAATCTACTGTCTTAAGGGGGCCTGTTATTCTCCAAGGTTGTTCGGAGTAGTTCTCTCTTAAACGGCTGGGGCAAGGAATTCTGGAGATGGGCCAGAGGCTGGGACTGACTGGGAGCTGGGCTAAATCAACCTTAATGTCCATTTTTTTTCCCTTCAGGTGAGAGAGTTCTTTGTTTTGCACAGAATGGTGGGGAGGACCCAGAGGGGAGTTTTAACTCCAGGCTATTTTGAGCCATGTAACTTTCCTTCATCTACCATCTCCTTAGGCAAGTGATACCTGATTGGGTACCAACTGCCCTGCAGATAGAAATTTGGGGTTGGGGAGGGTCTGGGAGGCCAGAAGGGAATTGGGCAGTTGGCTCTTTGCCGCGTTTTAAGAACTCAATAAACATTTTCTAAACCTATGTTCTGATACAGATTCAACAATATGATGGTAAGTGATCGTAATTATCATGGAATATCAAAGACCAGGACTTTTATTATTGTCAGATACTCATGCAGAATTTGATGTGACTATAAACATAAGATGTAAGATAACTTAATTACTGAGGCATCGCCTTTTGACCTACATACTGCCCCAAGGTCCTGTGCCAAGGCTTTGGACACTGTCGTTTACAAGTCCCTGCTAATGTAGTCCAAATTACAAGTTGCAGCAAGACTGGCCCTTTATGCTAGTTATCCAAAAAAACAAACAAACAAACAAAACACTACAGCCTCCTGGCTTAAACCTATAATTCAGAGATATTTATTTCTTCCTGTACTTCCTAAAACATAACAGGGCTATAGGGAGAAGAAAGGGTTACAGACCTCTGTACTGACCCTGTTACCTAGTATTCTACTCCAACAGGTATAGCAGAGAGACAGTTTCCACAAAGTACCCTTCTGCTGGTAAAGAAGGAAGTGCCTGAGGGTGTTATTTAGATGTTATTTACTCAAACTAGCAGTGATACATCACTAATCAAGGTGTGCTGACAACTCTCAAGTCCTCAGTTTTCTCTCTAGAGAAGTTCACCTAAGTTGCCTGAACTGCACCTCGTATAAAAGCTCAAACAGCCAGAAGAACTAAATGAAAGTGAACTTACCATTTGGATTTCCTTTCTTTCTCTAAGGCCACAAAGCATATCATCGAAGTTATTGATTCAGTACAATAACTTCAACGGACATCAGCTTTGCTTCTAACTGTTGGCAAAGTGATTTCTATTACAAATTCCATGGGGAGGTTAACTTGTCAAGGACTTTGATGAGCAAGGGACTCAAAGATGTTTCTGATGGTATATCAGTGTGATGTCACAGATCTATATTGAAAGATCATATAGACATCAATCTGCATGATGGGGAGGTGTATTTCCTATAAGGTTTTGGGGGAAGACCTAGAACATTTCATGCAGTGACTGTGAACAGAAACCCACCCCATGAACTGTAAACTAATGCTAGAGGAAACACAGAGGCAGAGATTTTTGAAACAGGTTTTCAGCAAGAAGCTCCATTTTCTCTTCCTTCCCCTCCTAGTAATTAAATATGGAGAAGAGAAGGATAAAGAGGGAGGGATGGAGGAAGGGAAGGGAGAGGAAAAAGAGGGGAGAGATGAGGAGAAGGGAAAAAGAAGGGAGAATGGAGGGAGAGGGCAAGAGAAAGAAAGAAAAAGAGGGAGGGTGGGAGAGAAGAGGAAAGAAAGGACAAGGGGAGAGAGGAAAGATAAACAGAAAGAGCAGAGGGAAAGAGTGGAACAGGAAGGAATCTCTACACTGCTAAAGAGCAGGGGAGCAGGCAGAATTCAGTGGCTATAGAACACCTTCCATGCTTGAGGGCTTGTTAGCAGAGGAGTAAACAGTGAAGTCTCCTTATGGAACTTGGTGGTAGAATTTGTATCCAGGGGGCTTCCCTGGTGGTCCAGTGGTTACCAATTCGCCTTGCAATGCAAGGGACACTGGTTTGATCCCTGGTCTGGGAAGATCCCACATGCCATGGAGCAACCAAGCCTGTGAGTCACAACTACTGAGCCAGTGCTCTAGAGCAGGCGAGCCGCAACTACTGAAGCCTGAACACCTAGAGCCTGTGCTCCACAACAAGAGAAGCCACTGCACTGAGAAGCCTGCACCCAACAACGAAGAATAGCCCCTGCTAGTCTCGGCCAGAGAAAGCCCGAGTGCAGCAACAACTGACCCCACCACCCCAAAAATAAATAAATGAATCTTAAAAAAAAAAAAAAAGAGAGAGAGAGAAAGAAATTGTCTCTGGCACATACACACCAGCACCACCACACTGGCTCCCCATCTTACTTAGCATGGTGTGCTCAACTGTGTGAATCTGTGATCTGGGAAACGAATGCAAGTGAGACACTTTACTTTCTCAACCAGCTGCCAGTGTCTCTGTGCAGAATGAGCTGGGGAGGCCTAGTTGTGCCATTGCTGCACTCTCGGAGCCCCTTTTTGACACGTGTGTATTATTTATTGCTACTGTTAATGGGCCTCTAGGCACTAGCTTAGGACCCTAATTTCTCATATCCATTCTATTTCTAAGAATATCTTCCTGCTTTATAATCTTAATACACAGTGTTTAAGGTTCCAAGTTCTCTTCAAAATAAAGAAGGACATTACACAGTTTGGTGGGTAGGAGAGAGAAGCCTGTAGTAAGTGTGCTTTTTCATTATTAGTACCAAAAAAGAGCTCCTTTATTGAGGACTTTGGGATAAATTCATTTATGCTCTTAAAAGCAAGAACATTTATATTTCTCTTGTAGGAACTAGATTGCTTTAATAGATATTTTCAATTGTTGATCAAATTTCCCTCTTCATTTTAATTTGATGAAAAGTGTAAAGTCTCAAGAGAATGAGAAGACAAATCACAGACTGGGAGAAAATCTTTATAGAAGACATATCTGATAAAGGATTGTTATCCAAAATATCCAAAGAAACTCTGAAAACTCAACCATAAATAAATGAACAATTCAATTTTAAAAAGAGCAAAAGACCTGAACAGACAACTCACCAAAGATAACAAACAGCAAATGAGCATCAGATGTCATTGCTGCTAAGTCACTTCAGTCATGTCTGACTCTGTGCGACCCCAGAGACGGCAGCCCACCAGGCTCCTCTGTCCCTGGGATTCTCCAGGCAAGAACACTGGAGTGGGTTGCCATTTCCTTCTCCAATGCAGGAAAGTGAAAAGTGAAAGTGAAGTCGCTCAGTCGCGTCCGACCCTCAGCGACTCCATGGACTGCAGCCTTCCAGGCTCCTCCATCCATGGGATTTTTCAGACAAGAGTACTAGGGAATTGAAATTTTAAACAATGAGATACCACCACACAACAATTAGAATGGTCAAACACTGAATTGACCTGAAACACTGAATTGTCTGAAACACTGACAACACCAAACACTGACAAGGATATAGAGGAATGCGGACTCTCATGGATTGCTGGTGGGAACACAAAATGGGACAGACACTTTGGAAGAGAGTTTGGCAGTTTCTTACAACACTAAACAAAGTCTTTTGACACGATCCAGCAGTCATGCTCCTATTTACCCAAAGAAAGTGAAAACTTATATTCACCCAAACCTGCACATAGATGTTTACAGCAGCTTTATTCATAACTGCCAAAACTGAGAAGCGATCAAGATACCCCTTAGTGACTGAGTGAATAAACCAACTGTGGTACATCCATATATCCATCCAAAAGAACATTATTCAGCATTAAAAAGCAGTGAGCAATCAGCCATGAAAAAGACTTGGAGGAAACTTGAATGCACATTGCTCAGTGCATGCTCAGTCACTTCAGTCGTGTCTGACTCTTTGTGACCCTATGGACTGCAGCCCGCCAGGCTCCTCTGTCCATGGGATTCTCTGGGCAAGAATACTGGAGTGGGTTGCCATGCCCTCTTCCAGAGGATCTTCCTAACCCAGAGGTTGAACCTGCATCTCTTATGTCTCCTGCATTGGCAGGGAGGTTCTTTACCACTAGCGCTACCTGAATGCACGTTACTAGGGGTAAAAGCCAATCTGTAAAGGCCACAAAGTGTATGAATCCAACCATACAGTATCCAATGCTAGGAGACAATAAAAAGATCAGTGGTTGCCAGGGGTTAAGGGAGAAGCAAGGTCAATAAAGTTCAATTTATTAAATTAATTACAATTTTAGTTTAATGAACATTCTATTTATCATGAGAAAACCAAATACCAAGTAGAACACACCAGAAATTCCGAATTATACAGCAAGAAAACCCTTCCCTGGCTTTCTAAGATTTCTAACAGCTATTGACCTAGTACATCCTACTACATATGCTGTGGAGTGCTCACTAAGCAATGTGATGGTCAGATCCTCCTACCTCCCACCTCAGCGTTTTCTGAAACAAGGGAGGATTTTACTTCCTCCTTGACTGACTACTGTCTTCTGCCCCAGGTTGCTGAGGGAGTGGTCCTCCACAACCATCCACTCTGCCCATCACCAGGGATGGCAAACGCCACAGGGCTCTTGTTACAAGCCCATCTACTGTCTTATGTACTCAGATCTGTGCCACAGTGTTTTTTGCTTTAATGTAATTTTTTAAAACTTCAACATACTGCAAGAAATTCCATATAAGGTTTGATCAGAGTCCACAGTTACTATAATTTGCTTCTTCGCTTTTCTATGTATGTATGTATGTATGTATACATTTCATAAATCATTTGAGAATAAGTTGAAACATCGTGCTCATTTACTCCTGAATACCTTATGATATTTCCTTAAAAATAGGAAAGTGATGAAAGTGAAAGAGGAGCGTGAAAAAGTTGGCTTAAAGCTCAACATTCAGAAAACTAAGATCATGGCATCCGGTCCCATCATTTCATGGCAAATAGATGGGGAAACAATGTGAACAGTGATAGACTTTATTTTGGGGGGCTCCAAAATCACTGCAGATGGTGATTGCAGCCATGAAATTTAAAGATGCTTGTTCCTTGGAAGAAAAGCTATGACCAACCTAGATAGCATATTAAAAAGCAGAGACACTACTTTGCCAGCAAAGGTCTGTATAGTCAAAGCTATGGTTTTTCCAGTAGTCATGTATGGATGTGAGAGTTCAACTATAAAGAAAGCTGAGTGCCAAAGAATTGATGCTTTTGAACTGTGGTGCTGGAGAAGACTCTTGAGAGTCCCTTGGACTCCAAGGAGATCCAACCAGTCCATCCTGAAGGAAATCAGTCCTGAATATTCATTGGAAGGACTGATGTTAAAGCTGAAAACTCCAATACTTTGGCCACCTGATGCAAAGAACTGACTCATTTGAAAAGACTCTGATGCTGGAAAAGATTGAAGGCAGGAGGAGAAGGGGATGACAGAGGATGAGATGGTTGGATGGCATCACTGACTCGATGGACATGAGTTTGAGCAAGCTGGACAGCCAAGCCTGGCATGCTGCAATCCATGGTGTTGCAAAGAGTCAGACATGATTGGTTGACTGAACTGAACTCCTGAAAAAAAAAAAAGACCCTGATGCTGGGAAAGACTGAGGACAGGAGGAGAAGGAGAAGGGGGTGACAGAAGATGAGACGGTTGGATGGCATCACCGACTCAAGGGACATGAGTTTGAGAAAACTCTGGGAGATAGTGAAGGACAGGAAGTACTGCAGTCCCTGGGGTCACAAAGAGTCAGACACAACTTAGTGACTGAACAACAAAAATAAAGATTCTGTCTTTCATAACCTTGGTACAAACTTCAATGACTCAATACTACTAATAGTAATATATGCTATGTGAATGATGTGAGCACAGGACAGAAAATGAGTGAGCCAGGATCAGAAACAGCCATCAGCTGTCATGACTCTTTAGTATTCTTTAATCTGGAGCAGATTATGTCTTTCATGAATTTCATACTATTGAAGAATACAGGCTACTTATTATGCAGAATGTCTGTTAATTTGGGTTTGTCTGGTGTTGCATTAATCATGGTATTTCTTCATGTTAGATTTGGGCTATGCAGTTCTCAAAGGAATATCACAGAAGTAATATTGGTCCTCCAAGGAGTATCATATCGGGAGCCACACATTATTTGTCCCAACACTGGGGATGTTAACTTTTATCAAGTTAATATAAGATGCTTCCCCAGTTTCTCCACTATAAGATTGCCACTTTGCCCTTTGTGATTAATTAGTAATTTTTAAGAACATACTTTGAGACTCCGTAAACAGGCAGTATCTCAAACTTTCAATGCGCTGAAACCAATGATGATAGTTTTTACCTGAATCAATTATTACAGTGATGGTTATCATACTTCTTCATTTATTAATTGGCAAACTATTATGAGGAAAACATTTTCCTTCTTTTCCATTTAATTATACCAGTAGAACTTAGAGTTTTATCTCACTAATGGATTATATCTGACATTATCATTATTTTGATGCTCAAGATGTCCCAGCTTAGACCAGCGGGAGTCACTTAAGCTGGATTCTATGTCTTACTGACATGTATCCATCATTCTTGGAGTCCTTTGTTACTTTCTGGCATAAGCCAGACATCATAGAAGAAATGGATAAATTCCTAGAAGCATACAGGCTACCAAGACTGCATGAAGAAATAGAAAATCCAAACAGAACAATTACTAGTAAGGAGATTGAATCAGTAATCAAAAACCTCCCAACAAACTACAGTTCAAGACCAGATGATTTCACTGGTGAATTCTACCAAAAAGTTAAAGAAGAATTAATACCAATTCTTCTCAAGCTCTCTTCCATTAAATGGAAGAGGGAGAAACATGTCCAAATTTATTTCCCAAAGCCAGCATTACCCTAATACCAAACTCAGACAATGACACGACAAGAAGAGAAAATTACAGGCCAATATCCCTGATGAAAATAAATAAAAATCACCAAAAAAATTAGCCAATCAAATTCAACAATAGATTAAACAATCACACACCATCATCAAGTGAGATTAATTCCAGGGATGCAAGGATGCTTGAACATCTGCAAATCTATCAATGTGACACACTAAATTAACAAAATAAAGGATACAAATCTTATGATCAACTCAAAAGATGCTGAAAACCATTTGACAAAATTCAACATCCATTCATAATAAAAACTCTCAAAGTGTGTAGAAAGAGAAAGATACCTCAACATAATAAAGGCCATATATCATAAGCCTACAGCTAACATCATACTCAGCAGTGAAAAACTGAAAACTTTTCCTCTAAAATCATAAATATAACAGGATGCCCTCTCAACTTTCATTCATTGTATTGGAAGTCCTAGTCAGAGCAATTACGAAAGAAAACAAAATAAAAGGCATCCAAATTGGAAAAGAAAAAGTAAAACTGGCATATCTTTCAGATGACATTATATATATATAAGACTCCACCAAAACACTGTTAGAACTGAAATAGATGAATTTAGTAAAGTTCCAGGATACAAAAACCAATATGCAAAAATCTGCTGCATTTCTATATACTAAAGAAATACCAGAAAGAGAAACTAAGAAAATGACTTCACTTACAATTTCATCAAAAATAATGAAATAACTAGGAACAAATTTAACCAAGGCGGTGAAAGATCTGTACACTGAAGACTGTAGGAAACTGATAAAAAAAAAAAAACTGAAGATGATACAAATAAATGGAAAGATATTCCAAGCTCATGGATTAGAAGAATATTATCAAAATATCTATACAACCCAAAACAATCTACATATTCAATGCAATCTCTATCAAAATTCCAATGGCATTTTTCACAGAAATAAATGATCCTAAATTTTTTTTTAGAATCACATAAGACCCTGAATAAACAAAATAATCTTAAGAAGACAAACCTTAGGAAGCATCATGCTTCCTAATTTTGAAGTATATTACAAAGCTATTATAATCAAAACAGACACACAGATCAATGGAACCATACAGAGAGCCCAGAAATAAACCCACATATATACAGTCAAATAATTTACAACAAAGGAGCAAAGAATGTGGGGGGTGGGGGACTCTCTCCATAAATGGGGAAAATGGCCAACTACCAGCAAAAGAATGAAACTGTATCCGTATCTCACATCATACACAAAGATCAACTCAGAATGGACTAAAGCTTTAAGACCTGAAACCATAACACTCCTAGAAGAAAACATAGGCAGTAAGTTCCTTGACATCTGTCTTGGTGATAATTTCTGGGATTTGACACCAAAAGCAAAAATTACGAAAGCAAAAATAAACAAGTGGGACTATATCCAACTAAAAATCTTCTGCACAGCAAAGGAAACCATCAACAAAATGAAGGCAACCTACCTAATGGGGAAAAAACTGCAAATCATGTATCTGATAAAAGGTTGGTATCTAAAACACAGAGAGAGTTCATACAACTCAATAGCAAAATAACAAAAAACCAATAGGAAAGTGGGGAGAGGACCTGAATAGACACGTTCTCTAAGGAAGATATCCAGATGGCTAACAGGTACATGAAAAGGGAAAGGCAAATCAAAACCACAATGAGGTATCACCTCATACCTGTCAGAACGGCTGTCCAAAAGACAAGAAATAACAAATGCTAGCTAAAATGTGGAGAAAATGGAATGCTTGTACAGAGTTGGCAGGAATGTAAACTGGTGCAGCCACTATGGAAAGCATTATGGAGGGTCCTGAAAAAATTAAAAGCATACCTACCATATGATCTTGCCATTCTGGGTATTTATCTGAACAGTGACTTCTCTGGGCAATAATTTGAAAAGATAATACACTCCCATGTTCACTGTAGCATTATTTTCAATAGCCAAAATACGGAAGCAATAAGTGTCCATCAATAAATGAATGGATAAAGAGGATACAGTATATATACACACAATGGAATATTACTCCACCATAAAAAAGGAAATCTCACTATTCTGCAACAACATAAATGGAAACTGAGGGCATTATGCTAAGTAAAATAAGTCACACAGAGAAAGATGAATATCATATGGTCTCACTTACATGTGGAATCTAAAAAAAAAATTAACTTTGCAAATACAGAGAACAGATTGATGATAGTGGTGGCGGGGGGAGGGGGGCAGTGTAACAAAATGGGTGAAAGAGGTCAAAAGTTAAAAACTTCCAGTGATAAAATAAGTAAGTCCTGGGGATGTAACATATAACATCGTGACCTTAGTTAATAATACTACACTGTATACTTGAACACTGAAGAGAGTAAATCCTAAAAATTCTCATGAGAAAAAAAAGCTTATACTCACATGTGATTGCGGATGTTAACTAGACGTACTGCAGTGATCATTTTGCAATACATAAAAATGTTGAATTACTATGTTCTATACCTGAAACAAATGTCATATGTCAATTCTATCTCGAAACTTAAATTAAAAATAATTTTTAAAGTAAAACTACAGTTTTGCTAAATAAAATCACTTCTTCAAAAGGAAGAATACCAGATACCACAGATTTCAATGTTGAGAGCAGCATTATTAACAATTGCCAAGTTACCGAAGCAACATAAGTGTCCATCAACAGAGGAACAGATAAATAATATGTGGCATATATATATATAAGGGAATACTACTTTGCCATAAAAAAGGATAAAATTTCACAATTTGCAACAACATGGGTGGACTTTGAGGGGAGTATTCTTCACGAAATAAGTCAGACAGAAATTTGCATGATATCACTTGTATGTGGAGATTAAAACACACACCTAGTGACTAGAACAAAGAAACAGACTCACACAGAACAAACTATTGGTTACTGGAGGGAGAGGGAGGGGGAGGGGCAAATAGGAGTAGGGGAGTAAGAGATATTAGTACAAGTCATTGTGTATAAAATAGGCTATAAGGATATATATACAGCACAGGGAATATCTCTCGGTATTGTATAACAATAAATGGAGTATGACCTATAAAAATTGTGAGTCACTCTGTTGTACACCTGAAGCTTAATATTTTAGTTCAACTATACCACAATAAAAAGTGCTTTTAATAAAATTTTTAAAAGGAAGGAACATCAGATGCAGTTGTAGTCTTATTTATTAGGCCAGTTTTGATTCTAACAAATGTATGTGTGCTTCATTTCGCTTCACTGTTGTCTCAATTTAAACTAGGTCTACGATTTTGCTATTCTTTGCCAGATCCTTAAAGATATAAAAAATCACTTTTAGAAACCACACAGAGCAAATGTTACTTTTTTTAAAGCTTTTTATTCTATATTGGAGTAAAGCTGATTAACTCTGTTGTGATACTTTCAGGTGAACAGCAAAGGCACACAGCCATACACACACATGTATCCATTCTCCCCCAGACTCCCCTCCCATCCAGACTGCCTCATAACATTGAGCAGAGTTCCCTGTGTTATGCAATAGGTCCTTGTTGGTTATCCATTTTAAATATAGCAGTGTGTACATGTTGATCCCAAACTCCCTAACTATCCCTTCCCCCCAATCTCCCCCTACCCTGTAGAACAAATTATAGGTAAAGTGGTATTGTTTTTATCTTTGTCCCATTTTTACTGTTATTTTTTTTAAATACCTTTTTTAAATTATTTATTTATTTATATTTTGTTGCATTGGGTCTTCATTGCTGTGCGTGGGCTTTCTCCAGGTCCCACACGTACTGTTACTTTTAAAAGAGTTTAATTCTTTGGTCCTTAGGACCACACTTTATGCTCTAGAACTAAAGGGACCCGCCATATTTGTCAACTAACTGCGGCATAGCATTCACTCCAGATTTTCAGCAAATCTTCACCCATCTTGCAAACCAGACGGCGAATTTAACTATTTTATAGCATCTAGCAGCTGTCTTCTTTTGGTCCATATGTCCAGAGTCAAAACTCACTGCCTGCTGTACGGCCATAGTGAAATAAGATGCTTAGGAATCATATTTTTCTGAGTTTTCCTTTGTCTCCCTTCTAAGTAGTTAAAAAAAAAAAAAATTAACCATCTTGATAGTACATCAAATAAGTAAACAGAGGGAAATCCCATTCAAATGGCATCTAACACATGCTGCTGCTGCTGCTGCTAAGTCGCTTCAGTTGTGTCCAACTCTGTGTGACCCCCAGAGACGGCAGCCCATCAGGCTCCCCCGTCCCTGGGATTCTCCAGGCAAGAACACTGGAGTGGGTTGCCATTTCCCTCTCCAATGCATGAAAGTGAAAAGTGAAAGTGAAGTCACTCAGTCGTGTCCGTCTTTTTGCGACCCCATGGACTGCAGCCTACCAGGCTACTCCGTCCATCGGATTTTCCAGGCAAGAGTACTGGAGTGGGTTGCCATTGTCTTCTCCGATCTATGACATAGGTAACTTCATTTTATCACATGGGTATTCATAAATGTTTTACTATACAGTTTGTACACAAATTGGGACTAAAGACTGATGAATTGCCCTCCCACATAACTTACTGCTCAACAGAAGACCATCATAAAATATTTGGCAACTAAGCCAGAGAAAGACCTACATATGGTTTATCTCTTCCCTGCTCTCACTAAATCAGAGCCTTAAAGAGAATAGGAAAGCTCAATTTAACGTTCTCACTAGAGAAGACAAATAGTAAAACAGATGGTAGAATATAAAGCAATTTCAGCTTTTTATCACTTGGGTTCTTCCAGAATTAAACATTTAGACCACGATAATTTAAAAACATATCCGTGAAAAAGCAGGAAAACAGAAAAGGCATGCAAATTTTCATGGCATGCAAGCCACAGTCATGGAAATGGAATTTTTATTTGGACCTCAATAAAATCAGAGTGTGTAAAGATTGATCTTTTAATACAAAATTGACACATGACCCAAAGCACTCTGGTGCCTTCTGGTACCCAAATGGAATATGTTTTCAAAACTATGGTATTTTTTTAAGGCTGACTGAACTCTCAGCTGGATGGCAATCTTAAAAAAATTAGTCATATAATTGACTACTTTTTTAATGTTCATTTGGATAGTAAGAGCCAAGGGCAGCTGTAAAATCAACACACTCCAAAACCCTCCAATTCAATTTCACTGTGAAATTTCACTGTGAAATGTAGTCAGAGATCCATTTGCAGCAAGTCATTAACCAGTGTGACTCCAGGCTCAGCCTAAAGACCCAACAAGGAGAGTGGAGAGAACAATAGAGGATGAATGAGGGAAGACAGAGGAGCCAAGAAAAACTTGGATCTTGGGTCCCCTAAATCATCCCTGGCTAACCTAAGGAGCCTGATAACACACTCATGGAGAAAAACAAACATTCTCTGAACCCAAACTGTCCCAGACTGGCCTTCCCACATAATCACTGCTGCAATGTAACTAATAAAGTATAAAACTATTTCTTTTCTTAAGCAAGAGCAACACCAAGTGATTACAGTAGTGAACTGGTTTCAAATAAAATGGAAAATTCTGCCACAGTTCTGTTTTCAAGAAAATCAAACATAACTTGAAAGGCAAATTTAAGCCCTATGTACAAACACTGTCACTTGCAAGGGTGTCCCCTGCAGTGGCTTCAATCAGGAAAGAGCAGCAGCCCCACGTCTCTGCCAATGGCACAAATTTTGTTTCTTTTTACTGCTGAGTAATATCCCATTGTGTGTATATATATGTACCAGAACTTTTTCCTCCATTCCTCTGTCGATAAACATTTAGGCTGCTTCCATATCCTGGTTATTATAAATAGTGCTGCAATACACACTGGGATTCATGAATCTTTTGGAATTGATTTTCACCAGGTATATTTAACACATATATGTGGAATCTAGAAAAATGGTACAGATGAACCTATTTGCAAAGTAGATATAGAGACACAGATGTAGAGAACAAATGTATAGACTCCAAGGGCGGTGGGGAGGTAGGGTGGGATGAATTGGGAGACTGAGAAGCGACCCCATGGACTGTAGCCTACCAGGCTCCTCTGTCCATGGGATTTTCCAGGCAATAGTACTGGAGTGGATTGCCATTTCCTTCTCCAAGGGATCTTCCCAACCCAGGGATTGAACCCAGGTCTCCCACGTCATAGACAGATGCTTTACCATCTGAGCCACCAGGGAAGTATGTATAGATTACTATATATAAAATAGGTAACTAATAAGAAGTTACTGAATAGCAGAGGGAACTCTGCTCAGCGCTCTGTGGCGACCTCAATGGGAAGGAAACCCAAAAGAGAGGGTGTATATATATATATATATATACATACACACACACACACACACACACACACATATGGCTGATTCCCTTTGTTGTACAGCATAAACTAATACAACACTGTAAAGTAAATATATTTCAATTAAAAAAAAACTTGAAAAAAAATAGCATTCCCTCTAGAGACTAAGCTGGACAGGAAGGTTCAGCCTGGCTGACCCTCTCCTATCTGATTCTACTAGTGTAAGGAGAGAAATACTCAATGAAACAAAGTTTTAGGCAATTGGAATGCTCTCCCTCCAGAGTTCCAGGGGAAAAAAATTAGATTCGAAGGAAATAAAAGTTTAGTTTTTATTACACACCAAGGGACAAGTTATGGAACAGGAAAAGCGTATCTCCTGGGCCCTGCCACTTTTGCTTCCTTCCTTTTAACAGGTTTGTTAAATCTGTTTTGTTAACCCTGCTCTGCAGTACTGAATACAGTGCTGGATTCAGAGACAGAAACACTAACCTCTGCCACTTCCTACCTGTGCATCATTCACAAAGTTACTCATCTCCTTGCTAAGTTATCTCCAGAATTCAAGAAAGGACATGAAAGTCTGAACCCGGACCTCTAAGCTGTGCCATACTAGACACTGAGGTCCAAGAGACTGTCTCTGCTCTTGCATTAGCGGTGGGATTTGGGATGAGTGCATGCAGGAGACCCAGGTTCCATCTCTAAACTGGGAAAATCCCCTGCAGAAGCAAATGGCAACCCCCTTCAGTATTCTTGCCTGGAAAATTCCCTGGACAGAGGAGCCTGGCTGGCTACAGTCCATGGGCTCACAAAGAGTCAGACGCGACTGAACGGGAGTAACACTTTTTTTCCCTGCTTTGGGTTGAATACATACGTGCAAGTCTGAAACAAAAACATGTTTCTCTACAGAGCTAGGGAGCAATTATATGAAAATATGGAAACAGATGTGAAAAGAAAACAGCACATTTCCAAGTAAAATTTAAAGAACGTTGGAGGTTGTGGAAGATACATTTAGGACGTGTGAAGCCAAGGGTTTCAGGCTGGAAGGGGGTTATCCTCCATTCCAGAGAACCTTGCCTCTCTCCACGCTGCTTGGTCAGTCTCAGTCCTCAGGGAGTTGCTCTCAACCCACCAATTCAACACCCTCAGGGGTCAGCAATGTCCTTAAGGTGTTCCTCTGGTTTTCACACACATGAGTCTTTACTTTTAATAGATCATTCATGAAGTCTAAAAAGCTATAACATCTCAAAGGAATGAATCTCTAATGGTAAAATTTCAGAAATGATAACAATGCTTTGAAATTTGGGGGGATGTGGTATCTGTGTGTTCAGAATACCTCTCATACCATACCCTGTAAACAATTACATTCTTTTACCAATCATAAGACCAGACCTGAAGGGACTGTTTTAGCCTGAAAATCTTCAAAGAAAGGGTGAATCTTCACCTAGGTAGGTATACATTTTTCATTCGCTCATGTCAAGTTGGCCTAAATTAAAAATTTTCTGTTTCCAAAAGGCTTGCACATAGCTATATGTTGGTAAAAAATTCATTAACGTGAGTTTTTAGCCCTGAGATTTTTAACTATTCAAGAAAACAATTTCTACTTCCAACTAATGAACTGAAAATGAAAGTGTTAATCACTCAGTTGTGTCTGACTTTTTGCGACCCCATGGACTGTAGCCTAACAGGCCCCTCTGTCCATGGGATTCTCCAAACCAGAATACCAGAGTGGGTTGCCATTTCCTTTTCCAGGAGATCTTTCTGACCCAGGGATTGAACCCAAGTCGCCTCCATTGCAGGCAGATTCTTGACTCTGACCCATCAGGGAACCCCAATGAACTGAGGGCTAAGGCATTAAGGATGTAGCTCTGAGCATCTGTGGAGTTCTCCCAAGTTTTGTGAAAGAAATATTTCCCCAAATATAGCTCAGTCCCTACCATTAATGCTCTCAGCCCCACAGAACAGGAAGCAGTCTTAATGCACAAGGGCAGCAATTATACCATGGTGGTTTAAAATAAAGCTTTGAACTTGGAGTTGCATTCAAACCTTATCTCTCACTTAGCAGTCACATGATCTTGGTCAAGTTATCTAACTTTGCTAACATCTGTTCCTCTATCTATAAAACAGAATATCCACTCATTTTTATGTACACTAAGCTTATCCTTGTTTATCACACACAAACGTGCAAGTATTGGAGTTTCAGCTTCAGCATCAGTCTTTTCAATGAATAAATATTCAGGACTGATTTCCTTTAGGATTGACTGGTTTGATCTCCTTGCAGTCCAAGGGACTCTCAAGAGTCTTCTCCAACACCATAGTTCAAAAAGATCAATTCTTTGGTGCTCAGCTTTCTTTATAGTCCAATTCTCACATCCACACATGACTACTGGAAAAACCATAGCTTTAACTAGATGGACTTTTGTTGGCAAAGTAATGTCTCTGTTTTTTAATATGCTGTCTAGCTTGGTCATAACTTTTCTTCCAAGGAGCAAACGTCTTTTAATTTCATGGCTGCAGTCACCATCTGCAGTGATTTTGGAACCCAAAAACTGGGGATGGGGAAAAGCTTCTATGCATCCTTGGGATTCTCACCAACACTTTGCAACAAAGCCCAGACCCAATGGAGTCCTCTGCTATTTATAGCTTTCTTCCTCACCCCACTCTCTTACCAGCTCAAATTTCAAACTAATCCATTCATAATCAAACAGTCCCATTAGAGATTTTTTTTTTATTTTAAATATAAATTTATTTATTTTAATTGGAGGCTAATTACAATATTGTATTGGTTTTGCCATACATCAACATGACTCTGCCACGGGTATACATGTGTTCCCCATCCTGAACACCCTTCCCACCTCCCTCCCCATACCATCCCTCTGGGTCATCCCAGTGGACCAGACCCGAGCATCCTGTATCATGCATTGAACCTGGACTGGCGATTCATTTCACATGTGATATTATACATGTTTCAATGCCATTCTCCCAAATCATCCCACCCTCGCCCTCTCCCACAGAGTCCATAAGACTGTTCTATATATCTGTCTCTTTTGCTGTCTCGCATAAAGGGTTATTGTTACCATCTTTCTAAATTCCATATATATGTGTTAGTATACTGTATTGGTGTTTTTCTTTCTGGCTTACTTCACTCTATATAATAGGCTCCAGTTTCATCCACCTCATTAAAACTGATTCAAATGTATTCCTTTTTTTTTTTTTTTTTTAAATTTCACTTAATCACTGATACTTAACTTTATTTTTTTTTCACCTAAAGACTTCATGTAATTTTTATTTTATTTTTTATTTTTATTTATTTATTTTTTTATTGTTTTTTTTCCCCATCCTGAACCCTCCTCCCTCCCCCCTCCCCATACCATCCCCCTGGGCCGTCCCAGCGCACCAGCCCCAAGCATCCAGCATCGTGCACTGAACCTGGACTGGCATCTCGTTTCATACATGACATTTCACATGTTTCAATGCCATTCTCCCAAATCTTCCCACCCTCTCCCTCTCCCACAGAGTCCATAAGACTGTTCTATACATCAGTGTCTCTTTTGCTGTCTCGTATACAGGGTTATCGTTACCATCTTTCTAAATTCCATATATATGCGTTAGTATACTGTATTTATGTTTTTCCTTCTGGCTTACTTCACTCTGTATAATAGAGATTTTTAACTGAGGTCATCAAAAAGCTTATAAACAGTTACTTGAGATCAGTCTCTTGAAGAGTTTCCTAACTGGAGATGGAACATCTACAGGATTTTAAACTCATGGCAGATTAAGTAAAAATTCTGCATGAGTTTACATTTCCTCAACTGTGTACACTTTCTAAAATGATGGTGTGCTTCTAAAAGAACAGACTACATGTTACTGGGGCCTAAGCATCAGCAAATAAGGAGGGAAGGAACGAATAGAACCAATCTGACCAATGGAGCCATAATAAACAGCCCATATAGTTAGGCCTTCCTTTCATTTTTATTTCCTCTTATTTGAAAGGGTATTTTCTAATAGAAGCAGAGTTCCTTTGTCTGAAAGATCTGAATGCTGGGACCATGGTCACTCAACCTGAAGTCATCAAGTGCCTGGGTATTCTTAAAAATTCTGAAACCCCAGACCTGGGACTCAAAGAGGATTTTGAAAGAAGTATAGTGAACAGTTCTTTGTCAATTTCCATTTACTGAAGAATTTCGTATTGAACAGGAATTGGGTTTCTATCTTTGTACTAACAGCTAACAGAGCTGAAAAAACCAAAAGCATTAAGGTAATTATTTTCCTTAAAAAGCAGAAGTGAAACACCAACCCTGGAACTTCAGAGCAAAAAGTCTGCTTACTATCAAAAAACAAAAGTTCACCCAAAGGTAAACCAGAATAGACTGCTGGTCTTTTCAGGCAAAAACAAAGAACAAATGCATAAGTCGCTGGCTTTGTTACAGCATAATGTTTATGAAACATTTAATGCAGTGTTCTTTGCCAATTAGGAGAGAGTACAGGATTTACCTTTCAGTTTTAATATCTTTGCCTGACTTTCAAACTAGTAACATGAGCCAAAAGGATTAAGGAAACCCTTTCATACATATTTCTACACAACTGTCTTCCTTGGAAATTATCTTCAGGGTAAAAGGGAATGATATTAGGCCCCTGTAGCAGGGACAAGCTAGATTTCCTTTAGATATAATTGGTACAATGTGAAATTTACTTGTATTTTCATGTCAAAGCCCGATTATCTGACCATCCCCAAGATTCGGTGAGCTACCTAATACTTTTTATATACCCTTTTTTATATACCTTTAATAAATCCTTTTCTGTTAAAACTAGCAAGAGAGGATTCAAAGTTAAAATAAACCACAGAGTCAGTGGTGCCAAAGAGTTTACAGTCAACAGACTCCCAAAGAAACAGAAATCTGAATGATTTTCTCCCTGAACTGGGTTTGAAAGTAGCAAAGATCCTAAGACTTTTAAAGGACCAGTAGTTCATTTTACACTGGGCAGAAGTGTGACCTACATGACTACCTGTTGTGAGCCACAATGCGGCACCTACTATTAGCAAAAGACTACATGATCCCTGCTGCCTCCCAGGAAAGCTTAAAGAGAGAAAATGGCAAGCTCAGTATTTAAAATTCTTAGCTTGGGACTTCCCTGGGGGTCCAGGGGTCAAGACTCTATGCTTCCCGATGCATGGGCTATGGGTTTGATCCCTGGTTGGGGAACTAAGATCCCATATGCTGTTTGGCCAAAATAAACTCTTTAAAAAATAAATAAAATTCTTAGCTCTGGGTACAATCATCAAATAAGGGGTTTCTATGACTACCACCCTAAGAACGAGTCTCTTCTATGTTGCAAGGCTGAGATCACTGAAGTCAGACACAGAAGATGACCTTAATTTGCACCACGGCAATGCAGGTTGATTTCACAGTCCTTCTCTTGCGTACAAGTGAGGGAACTGATCAAGAAAGAATGCGATCCTAAGAGCTCCAATGGAGTCCATTGGTATCCCCAAAATTAATTTAAAACCACTCATTTTCCCTTGCCAGATAAAGCTGTTCACTCTTCCATTAAGACCAGTCTGTTACTAACTTGGTATAGGAGTGCATGAGTGCTCAGTCCTGTCTGAATCTTTTGTGATCCCATGTACTGTAGCCCACCAGGCTCCTCTGTCCATGGGTATTTTCCAGGCAAGACTACTGGAGTGGACTGCCATTTCCTCCTCCAGGGGATCTTCCCAACCCAGGGATCAAACTTGCATCTCCTGCACTGGCAGGCAGGTTCTTTACCACTGAGCCACCATAGGTGGCTTGGTTGTAAACACCTCACCTAGGCAAGGTCCTTCTCAAGGGGTGCCAATTCTCTCTATGTCCCATTCTAAATTGCTTCTATACCTAAAACCGGATATATACTCCAGCATGTCCTTTGACGTACATTACAAAATCAAACCATGAGTATATAACAACAAAAAAGGAAAAATCACAAGAGTTGGTTAAATTCTATTACAAAAAACACCGAGAATAGATGTGAAAACAGATTCTGGGGATGATAGATTAGAGGGAGAAGAACATCATTTTAGATTTACTCAAGTCAAAAATACAGAGACAAATAGCAAAAATGCTGGTGCCAATATACTAATTCTGGGTGACCCAGGTTGCTTCTGTTTTCTTGGTGGTTTAACTCAAATCTGGACTCAATCATGGCCTCCTAAATGAGGCTGAGATACAAGATTATATGTAGTAGAAAAAACATAGAAATCTGGAGAGACAGCTATCACATGCACCATAATTATATCTGTTCCCAATTAGGTCTCCCAAGAAGGCCCCATGTCTTTACCACAGCACTGAGAAATAAATGTTGAGGTCTTCAGAAAGCAGTATAATGGTTGCACTCTGTGGATCAAGATAAATGTGAAAGCTGTCTGTGTAATGGGTCCTACTCTTTCAATAGCGATTATGGGATCCAGAGTGGAAGAGGCCAACAGAGTCACTTTATCACAAGAGATAAGACTGGCTTACTAACCATAATAAGCAGCAAGGCTAGAGTGGATACAAATTTAATTTGCTTAAAAGAGTTCACTCCAAAAACTACTTTATTGATGAAATTAGTGAAAGGTCATCGATATCTATACAAGACTCATTAAAATGCACATATTCATTTAAGCAAGGTCAAAACATCTACAGGGTGAAAACCACTGTGGGATTAGAACACTGAGATCAAAGAGAAGTCAGTGGTCATGAACCTGGGAGACAATGCAAGGGATCATTTCTCCAAAGAAGGTCAGGGTTATGTCCACTGACCCAGAACAGGATTAGGGTTATGTCAAGTACTTTTAGTAAAGTATCATTATTATGAATTATCTTTATAGGATCCTAGGGGAAAGTTTGATTCAAGAGTCTCAGAAAGGCCTATAAATACACCCAAATCTTTCTAAAGAAACTAAATGGTGCCACTGTTTGGGTCAGAAATTGTTAGAGGGACCTTGTTAATGTCAAAATTATAATTGCAAATTGTCTCAAAAGTAACAAAAAGGAGACTACTGATGCTAAAACCAATGGACCATAGGTAACACCATGACGCCAAATCAAAATTATACCATTATTTTAAGGTTTTAATTATTTTAATGTTTAATTATTTTAATGTTTAATGCTTTAATGTTTCCTAATATTAATAAGCTCTAAATGTAAGAAACTTAAAATATAACATCAACTGCCAAGCTAAAATAAGGAAATCAGATAATTTTTCAGAAAGCAATAAGGAATATATAAAATATATAGAAATTGTTTCTCTGCAAGTATTTTTTAAATGCATATACCCCTGGCAAACTTGATTAATGGAAAAAGAAAAAGCAAAAATATACAATATTAAGATAAAAAAGGCAGGGGAAGGGGAGGTGGGAAGGGCTTACCAGGTGGTGCTAGTGGTAAAGAACCTGCCTATCAATGCTGGGGACCTAAGTGACTCAGGTTCGATCCCTGGATCAGGAAGATCCTCTGAAGGAGGAAATGGCAACCCACTCCAGTACCCTTGCCTGGAGAATCCCATGAACAGAGGAGCCTGGCAGACTACAGTTCATGGGGTCACAACGAGTTGAACACGACTGAAGCAACTTAGCATACACACACAAGACAGAAAGTAATAACTGCAGGGTTTTATTTTTAATTATGATAAATCAGATTTTAATGATTTTAAAATCATATGAGTATAGATGCAAGTCTATGGAAATATTGCAGATATAATTTGTGGGTCCCCTCAGATTCACAAGACTGAACCAGCCACTGCAGC
Source organism: Bos taurus (assembly GCF_002263795.3). Taxonomy (NCBI): domain Eukaryota; kingdom Metazoa; phylum Chordata; class Mammalia; order Artiodactyla; family Bovidae; genus Bos; species Bos taurus. The sequence continues at coordinate 90,401,168 of NC_037332.1, forward strand.
TGTCACCGACACCACCCCATTAGCAGGCATCTCAGATCACTCCATCATCTCCTGAGGCCAGTGCCAGGCTCTGGAAATATGACCTTCCTCACATCTTCCCATCATGCCAGAAGCCCTGGAAGCTCTAGTCCTCTTAACACTACTCAATCAGACCCACGTAGGCTCTGATTCCTCCTACGACTGACTCCAATGAATATTCCCCAAAATTGCATCCCACACAGTGGGATCTGGCTTCTGCAGCAAGAGCCAAAGAGGCCAGGTGGTGCAATCTGGACAGCAGAGGGTGAGCTCCCCATATAGCAAATACTGACCAACAAGAGCAATGAGATGAGAAGGAATTGGCAGATAAATCCACCTCCCTTCCTCCCTGCAACAAACTATTCCTATACTTATTTTCTGGATAGCCTGTCTGGAGTTGCCCTGAGTGACACAGCCTTCATCTTTCAGGAGGCGGTGAGCACAAACCCGCATTTCCTAACTCACCTCTTTCACTGTCCCAGGATTGCACCTCCCAATAAACCATTAGCACTCAACCCTGGCTTCAGCCTCTATTTTCCAGGGACTTCAAGCTAAAAATGCAGAGAAAATGGTTGACTTTACCAAAATAAAAACTACTGTATTTGACCAAATAGGAAGTAGCAAGTTTGAAAGGATTAACAATCACAAAAGACATTGGAAAGCCAAGGTCTACTACCACTTTTCAAAAAATACCAGGCCCAAATGATATAGCAGCTGGATTATCTCTACTTTTTAAAGTACAAATAATTCCTAATTTATGTTATTTATTCTCAACCGCAGAATTCATTTTATGCATTATCATGTTCTTATTAACATAACATAATGAAGAAAAAACTCTAGGCAAATTTCACTGATGAATAGGATGCCAACATTTTAAACGCTATCAGATAAATTTTGGCAGTGCAGTAAAAGAACAATTCATCATAAAGATTTTTTATAACAAGAGTTTTTTATTTTTTATTTATTATTTTGGTTGTGCTGGGTCTTTGTTGCTGCATAAGGGCTTTCTCTAGTTATGGCAAGCAGGGGCTACTCGTCATTGTGGTGCGTGGGCTTCTTATTGAGGTGACTTCTCTTGTTCCAAAGCAAAAGCTCTGCATGCATGGGCTTCAGTAGTTGTCACTCAAAGGCTTAGTTGGTCCACAGCATGTGGAAGCTTCCTGGACCAGGGATCGAACTCACGTTCCTTGCATTAGTAGGTGGGTTCTTATCCACTGTACCACCAGGGAAGTCCAATCATAAGGATTTTTAAATCATTAGTGGGTCATATCCATATCAACATGTATGAGAGAATTCAGTAATTTTCTCCATATAGCACAAGATCCTTGAAGACAATCTCTAGGTCCATCCATGATGCTACAAATGGCATTATTTCATTCTTTAATGGCTAATATAACACTATATATATATATATATATATATATATATATACACCACACCTTCTTTATCCATTCATTTATCAATGGATATTTAGGTTGCTTAGGCATCTTGGCTATTATAAATAGCACTGTTATGAACACTAGGGTGCATGTATCTTTTCTCCAGATACATGCCCAGAAGTGGGTTTGCAGGATCATACAGTAATTATTCTTAGTTTTTAAAGGAAGCTCCATTCTGTTCTCTATAGTGAGTGATATTTTTCTATTGTTCTTATTCTTTAGGACAGCAATTTGCAATGTGGGTAGCACATACTCCAAGGAATAAGCCAACAGATGCACTGGAAGAAGAAATATGCCATTTATGGGGGATTTTGCCTTGTTCTTTGAAATTTCCATTTTGCATGTAGCACTAATAAGGTACTACCATATGTATTATTCAAAAACACCTAGAAACTGTTATGATTATTATTATAATCAATAGAGAAGAATCATTCCATTCAGTTAGCTGTGTTTTTCAGGACTGAAGTCATGATTTTCTTGACTTATTACAGTGGCCAGTATTTTCTATCAAGAGTCCTCCTTAAGAGAATAGTTAAGACAAATAAGATTTTTCAACCCACAAGTCAGAAGAATGCTTGTGAAACTGGAGTATAACACTGGGATTTTTTTTGTGGCAAGTAGCATGCTGCTCTTGGAGATGAGCAAAACCACTTGACTAAAAGGTCCAGTGTCACTAAGAAGTAGAACTCTTAGGGTAACCTTGAGCCCCCATCTTCTCATTCCCAAATCTGTTGCATCATTTTCATTTATGCTATAGCTGTATCTTTCTGGGTCCCTTAAAACTCTGTTGCAGTGGAGGAGGCGGGGAAGAGTGGTTAGAGTTAATATGGTTTAACTTAAAATGCAGAGTACATCCTGTGAAATGCCAGACTAGGATGAATCACAAGCTGGAATCAAGACTGCCAGGAGAAATATCAACAATCTCAGATACACAGATGATACCACTCCAATGGCAGAAAGCAAAAAGGAACTAAAGAGACTCTTGATGAGGGTGAAAGAGGAGAGTGAAAAGGCTGGCTTAAAACTCAACATTCAAAAAACTAAGATCATGGCATCCAGTTCCATCACTTCATGGCAAATACATGGGGAAAAAGTGGAAAAAGTGACAGACTATTTTCTTGGGTTCCAAAATTGCTACAGAGGGTGACTGCAGCCACGAAATTAAAGAATGCTTGCTCCTTGGAAGGAAAGCTATGACAAACCTAGACTGCGTATTAAAACATCATTTAAAAGAAACATCATTTTGCCAACAAATGTCCATATAGTCAAAGCTATGGTTTTTCCAGTAAGTCATGTATGGATGTGAGAGTCAGACCATGAAGAAGACTGAGCACTGAAGAATTGATGCTTTCAAACTGTGGTGCTGGAGAAGACTCCTGAGAGTCCCTTGGACAGCAAGGAGATCAAACCAGTCAATTCTAAAGGAAATCAACCCTGAATACTCATTGGAAAGAATGATGCTGAAGCTCCAATACTTTGGCCACCTGATACAAAGAGCCAACTCATTGGAAAAGATCCTGATGCTGGGAAAGATCAAAGAGGAAGAGAAGGGGCAACAGAGGATGAGATGGTTGGATGGCAACACAGACTCAATGGACATGAGTTTGAGCAAACCCTGGGAGACAGTGAAGGATAGGGAGGCCTGGTATGCTGCAGTCCATGGGGTCACAAAAGGTCAGACGTGACTTAGTAACTGAACAACAATGGGATGGGGGTACCTAGAACAGCTTCAGTAGCTTGAGTTTTAGATCTCCTGCTTCTACTACTTCCTGGATGAGTGACCTTAGGAATTATTTTCATCTCTCCAAACCTCAATTTCTTCTCTTCATAAAGAGAACACAGTAATCTCTACCATGCTTACCTCAAAGGGTTGTCAAGATGCAATTATATAAAGTATGTCACTATACCTTACAAGTTGTAAAGGTTTTACAAAGTCAGGCACTGTTTTTATCCTTAACATTCAGAGGAGGGGCCTTGGGCGGGCATGGAGCCCAATATAATCCTGGACCTTTTCTATTTATACAGTGAAGGCACTGATACTCAGCTTCTCCATTTACAGACTGTTTAATATGGAAAACCAAAGAAACTGCAGATTCCCTAGCCAGGAGCTGCAAACAGTGAATCCCTTTTCCAAAGCGGCTTAAAACTGAACCAAGGCAAGAACGTAAGGATACTAAAGAAAAGGAGACAGTTTTTACCCATCTGTGGTTATGGAAAGCAAATGATTGTATGCTCCCAAATCAGAAGGAAAATAAGGGGAAAAGATGTTCAGTTTGGGCATTCTTGGAGAAGCAACTGTGTACACAATTCCAAAGGAAAAATAAATGTCCCTGTTTCAAAAATCTTTTGGAAAGAAAAACAATCAGAGCCATGTTGCTTCTTTCTAGCCAAGCTCAGAAACTCTTCATTAAGTCTTCTTCCTGGGAAGTTAATGGAACAAAAGAACTCCTGGAGGAATATTAAGAACTAATACTTTCCTTAGACTCACTTAATTCTATAATATGCAGATAGAATTTTTATTTTAATAGCCATCTAGGGACTATTTAATACTTTAACATTTTCCCCTAACCATTTCTGCAGCTTATGGTTTGCTACTCAGAGGAGTGGGGGGAAAATATGACTGGTAATGCTGTCAGGCAAAAAAGGGAAACTTTTTCCATCACTCGTCTCCCACTACCTTGTTATATGGCTCCTGAAGGGTTGTTGCCTGAAGGGTTTAATAGCCAAGGAATTAATTAGCTCTGTTCTGGTAAAAACATTGCTGCTATGGCTGTGGTTAGTGATTTCTTTAGCATAATTTTTAAAAGCTAAATTATCACCAGGTAGTGAAATGTTCTCTGTTAGTTGAGTCCTCCTCTTCATTATTCTTGTAAGTTAATTGCAGTTTCAGGGTTTGGTGTCATGTTTCCATTATGTTGAGTAGGTAAGTGATCCAAAAGAGTTCTTAACATTTCTGAAAGTCCCACCAAGTCAACCGGTCCAAATCTGAGACCACCCACTAAGACAGATATAAAGATTGCTTGGTTTGAAGACTAAGATGATAAATAAGCCAAGTAAAATAAGATGAAGGGACCACTTCTAGGCTACTTCCATCCATAAAAGGCTTTCAGAATACAATCACTGTATTGTCTCATAGAGGTGTTTAATGCTCGCTCCCCAGACAGTGACCCTGCGTTTCTTAGAAGAAAACCACTTCAGGTTGATAGCTATAGGGGAAAGCATAGGTGGTCCAAGGAATCAATAAGCACAAAGAAAAAAGTCAACAACAATGAACATAGTGACTGAGGACACCAACCAAAATCAGAACTTTAATCAAGTGTCCCCAAAAGAGTCTATTGTGAGATTTTGCTTTTTCAGAATATGAACGGCACAATTTAGGGACACGATAACAATCAAATAGGCAAATCTAGACAGTCTGCTTATGACCAACCTAGACAGCATATTAAAAAGCAGAGACATTACTTTGCCAACAAAGGTCCGTCTAGTCCAGGCTATGGTTTTTCCAGTGGTCATGTATGGATGTGAGAGTTGGACTTTAAAGAAAGCTGAGCACCAAAGAACTGATGCTTTTGAACTGTGATGATGGAGAAGACTCTTGAGAGTCCCTTGGACTGCAAGGAGATCCAACCAGTCCATCCTAAAGGAAATCAGTCCTGAATATTCATTGGAAGGACTGATGCTGAAGCTGAAACTCCAATACTTTGACCAGCTGATGCGAAGAACTGACTCATTGGAAAAGACCCTGATGCTGGGAAAGACTGAAGGCAGGAGGAGAAAGGGAAGACAGAGGATGAGATGGTTGGATGGCATCACCGACTCAATAGACATAAGTTTGAGTAAACTCTGGGAGTTGGTGATGGAGAGGGAGGCCTGGCATGTTGCGGTACATGGGGTTGCAAGGAGTCAGACACAACTGAGCGGCTAAACTGAACTGAACTGAGACAGTCTGCAATTTTATTGGATTATTTTTCTGTAAAAGCTTAATTTCTAATCCTTGGTCTTAAAGACTAGAGAAGACTGCCTGTATTTCTAAATGGCAAAGTACAGGCTTCTAACACAGATCATGATCAGGAAGGTCTCTTGAGCATGAAGAGCTGGACATTGCTTTCACGGCCTTCAGCATCATAACATATATATCAGAACTTCCCTAGTGGCTATGTGGTAGAGAATCCTCCTGCCAGTCCAGGGAACATGGTTTGATCCCTGGATCAGGAAGATCCCACATGTCAGGGGGCAACCAAGCCCACAACTACTGAAGCCTGTGTGCCTAGAGCCCTAAGATGCACAAGAGAAGCCTGCACACTGCAACTAGAGAGTAGCCCTTGCCCAATGCAGCTACACAAAGCCCACACACACCAACGAAGGTCCCATGCAGCCAAAATTAAATTACATATATATATACACACACACACACATACATATTGAGAATTTAAATACATTTCAGTGACATTAAAACATGTCACATTAGAAACGCTGTATAGAAGTACCTCAAACATGATTTTCATCTCTAGTTACTAAAATAAGAAACCTGGGAAAAATAAAAAGTAATAACAACACATGATTCTGGACCTCATTATCAGCCAATAACATAGAGAACTAGAAGGCTGAATGCCCATCGATTTATTGTTATGAATCAGAATCAAACTGCACTGAAATCTGTTTCTTTTTCAAAACAAGCTTGCATTCCCCTTTTTTGTTGCATCCCTTTTTAAAAGTACATTATTGTGTGCTACTAATAACTTTTATTGCCCTTCCTAGATGGCAAACCAGTATCTCCTCACTCTTTGATGTCTATCACTGCAAGAATGCAAAAAAAAAAAAAAAAAAAAAAGATACATGGAAAAAGACATGCTGGCATTAGTTTGGAGTTCTAAGAGAAACAGTAAATAGGAGCAATGAAGCAAGGATAAAGCTTCTCACTTGAATAGTACTGCGGAATTTCATTCATAATGAAAGGCATCTGGCATTATGTCTTAAGACCTGTTATAAGATCAGCCACTGAAAACTGGATGGCTAACAACGCCTAAGCTTTTATCTTCGGTCTGCTCATCTACTTGGACATACCTAATAAAGCTCAACATTCAGAAAACAAAGATCATGGCATCCGGTCCCATCACTTCATGGGAAATAGATGGAGAAACAGTGGAAACAGTGTCAGACTTTATTTTTCTGGGCTCCAAAATCACTGCAGATGGTGACTGAAGCCATGAAATTAAAAGACACTTACTCCTTGGAAGGAAAGTTATGACCAACCTAGACAGCATATTCAAAAGCAGAGACATTCCTTTGCCAACAAAGGTCTGTCTAGCCAAGGCTATGGTTTTTCCTGTGGTCATGTATGGATGTGAGAGTTGGACTGTGAAGAAGGCTGAGCACCAAAGAATTGATGCTTTTAAACTGTGGTGTTGGAGAAGACTCCTGAGAGTCCCTTGGACTGCAAGGAGATCCAACCAGTCCATTCTGAAGGAGATCAGTCCTGGGATTTCTTTGGAAGGAATGATGCTAAAGCTGAAATTCCAGTACTTTGGCCACCTCATGCGAAGAGTTGACTCATTGGAAAAGACTCTGATGCTGGGAGGGACTGGGGGCAGGAGGAGAAGGGGACGACAGAGGATGAGATGGCTGGATGGCATCACTGAGTCGATGGACGTGAGTCTGAGTGAACTCCGGGAGTTGGTGATGGACAGGGAGGCCTGGTGTGCTGCGATTCATGGGGTCGCAAAGAGTCAGACACGACTGAGTGACTGAACTGAACTGAACTGAACTGAATTAGCTTCTTGAAAGTAGTCAAAGTGTTAGTCGTTCAGTTGTGTCCGACTCTTTGCGACTCCATGGACTGTAGCCCACTAGGCTTCTCTGTCCATAGAATTCTCCAAGCAAGAATACTGGAGTGGGTAGCCATTCCCTTCTTTGGAGGATCTTCTGCACCCAGGAATCGAACCCAAGTCTCCTGCATTGGCAGGCAAATTCTTTACTGTCTGAGCCACCAGGGAAGCCCAATTACTTTCTTGCCCTACCCCAAACCCACCACACCTCACTCCTTTCCCATCCTCCTGAGTAACGAATTGGTATGATAATTTCTGACATGTTTCTAAGATAACAATTTAGCCCTGAAAACTTGAATAAACTTAAGGAGGTTAAAATTCTTAATCGGAAACTTTTTTAATAGGAAATTCTTATATGGCATGTGTCTGAGATCATTACATATATTCATCCATTGAATCCTCATAACCCCATGAAGTAGATAGTCATCCACATTTTTACAGTTGACACAATTAAGGCACAGAGAGGTTAAGCAGCTGGCTCAAGAACACACAGCTAGAATTGGTGGAGTTGGAATTTTAACCCAAGCAGTCTGGTTCTAGAACCCTTATCCTAAACTCCCATCCTAGGATGGGAGAGTTAGAAACGCAAGATTCTAACTTGGTCTCTCATCTCCTTTTAACCTTATACCTGCTTTACACTGAGAGTCCCTTGGACTGCAAGGAGATGAAACCAGTCAATCCTAAAGGAAATTAACTCTGAATATTCATTGGAAGGACTGATGCTGAAGCTCCAATACTTTGGCCACCTGATGTGAAGAGCTGACTCATTGGAAAAGACCCTGATGCTGGGACAGATTGAGGGCAGGAGGAGAAGCGGGAGACAAAGGATGAGATGGTTGGATGGCATCACCAATTCATTGGACATGAGTTTGAGCAAACTCCAGGAGATGGTGAAGGACAGGGAAGCCTGATGTGAGGCAGTCCATGGGGTCACAAAAGTCAGACATGACTTAGCAACTGAACAACAACTACTTTACATTGATTATCTTTGGAATTTTTAATCATTTCCAGTTTGGTCTCAAGCTCTCAAAGATGCACGAAAAAGATGAGCAGAAAAATGAAAGATATACTAGGACTTCCTACTTTCTCGGGGCCATCTGTTAAGGTAGCTTATCTGAATCCAGCAAGCCTAGCACTTTCCTGCTACTCTCCTTGCTCTGAGCACAGGTTTCCTATGGATTTATGTCTCAGCACTGGCTGCATTGAACCTGGAGGTAATCTGGCATTTGTCTTTCCTCGGGTCTGTTCCTCTCTCCATCTGCTCTTCAGAGCCTGCATTCTCTGCATATTCTTTAAGGAAGCCATCCTGGCTTCTGCTTTTCATAAAATTTTGGTGAAATATTTTAGGCATGTAAAACTGTGGCAAACGGCACTCAGCTAAAGAAAGAAAAAATGAGAGCAAGTGCATCAACTGAAGCCCCTGTGAACCCTGCACGATTCTTTTTTTCTTCTCTTCTCCCTGAATTAACCACTATCCTGCACTGGGATACATTTTTACACTTCTAATAGGACTCCAGAATACAAACAATATCGAGTTCTACGTGATTTTAAACTGTATAGAAAACGTATCTCATTGAACATATGTTATTCCCTCAACATTATAGGCTATTTTAAAATTTTTTAAAGTCTTTATTGAATTTGTTACAATATTGCTTTGGTTTCTGGTCACAAGGCATGGGGCATCTTAGTTCCCCAACCAGGGATTGAACCAGCACCCTCTGCATTGGGAGGTGTAGTCTTAACCACTGAACCACCAAGGGAGCCCCCTAGATTATTTTAATAATAATAATAATAAGTACTAAGGGTGTAATATACAACATGATAAATATAATTAACTAACACTGCTGCACAGTACCTGTGAAAGTTAAGAGAGTAAATCCCAAGAGCTCTCACAAGCACACAAAATTTTTTTCTATGTCTTTTTTATCTATGAGATGAGATATTTACTAAACTTACGCTGCTCATTATTTAATGAATTATGTAAGTCAAATTGTAATGCTGTAAACCTTAGAATTACACAATGCTATAGGTCAATTACACATCCAAAAAACTGGCAGGAAAAAAAAAATCATCATCATAATATTTAAAGTGAACAACTTAACCCCACAGCTTAAGAAAATGAATGTTACTATTACCATAGGAGCCCATTTGATCCCACTCTCCTCTCCCTTGACTCCAAGAAGTTAACTATTACCTTGACTTTAGCATTAATTTTTTTTTAAACAGCTGCTACCACTTTTGTCTGTATACCTAGAGCAAGTATTACTCAGTTTTGCCTGTTTATCATCTTATATAATGTTTGCCTACATTCTTCTAATGACTTGCTTTCTCCACTCAATACATTGGAAATTCTTCCATGCCAGTTCACATAGCAGTAATTCCTTGATTTTCACCATGGCATAGTACTACATAATACTTCGCCGATGCTGGGAAAGATTGAAGGCAGAAGGAGAAGACGGCATCAGAGGATGAGATGGCTGGATGGCATCACCAATGCAATGGACATGAACTTGGGCAAACTTCAGGAGATTGTGAGGGACAGGAGGCCTGGCATGCTGCAGTCCATGGGGTCACAAAGAGTTAGACACGACTGGGCGACTGAACAACAACAAAAGTACTGACCTAGTCTCCTGTTGATGAGGTTTGATTTTGTTGTTCGTGTTGTTGTTTTAATCATTTGGGACGGGGGTTATAAATATGCTTGACCATGCCCATGGCAATCACATGAAAGCATTACTCCACGATTGTTCTGTAACTCGGGTTTTGGTGGGGAGTAACTTTAGTCACTACTGTATTTTCTCAATTTAGATTTAAGCTCAGTCAATTCAGGACTTTCCTGATTCTTTCATCAGAAAGGTAGTCCAGGGGGCCTTATGGAAAGTCAATTTTGTACAGCAAGGAAGCTTCTGGTCCATTGGCATACTCTATCTTCCACTGACATCCTCCATGATCTATCTCATCCTACTCTGGTTACTTTTGTTTGTGATTTTGGTCTTCATCCTTCTCTGGTGGCTAGCTTAGAGATGTCACAAATTCTCCCTCTTAGCTTTTCTGTACTTTTCTCAAGAGGAAAATAAGGTTTCCCACAGCACTCTGTGGCGACAAACCACTGGAGCACCAATGAGACCTCTCTTCCTAGACTCACACTGGCCAAGAACTTTTCCACAGGTTGTCTGTATTCTCTGACTTTATCAGGAAAAGAGGCTTAGAATCTACCTGGGGCCTTGGGGACATGAACAAGAGAATTCTCTAAAGTCCGAAAGAAAGTGAAAGTCATTCAGACTCCGACTCTCTGCGACTCCATGGACTGTAGTCCATAGAATTTTCCAGGCCAGAATACTGGAGTGGGTAGCCTTTCCCTTTTCCAGGGGATCTTCCCAACCCAAGGATCAAACCCAGGTCTCCCACATTAGAGGCAGATTCTTTACCAGCTGAGCCACAAGGGAAGCCCAAGAAGACTGGAGTGGATAGCCTATACCTTCTCCAGGGGATCTTCCCGACCCAGAAATTGAACTGGGGTCTCCTGCATTGCAGGTGGATTCTTTACCAACTGAGCTATCAGGGAAGCCCTAAAGTCTGAGACTGCAGTCAAATGTTAGTCCCTCTTGAGGGTCTGAGCTAATTAGCCTAGTCCCCGGGATGACTTGAATGCAAAGGAAAGACTCTTGTGGAATAAACCAGTGAGATTATCTGAAGGCTCAGCCTCAGTACCATAAAGACACTCTCCAACATGGCAGCCACTTGCCACATACGGGGATTCAAGTTTAAATGGTGAACAATTAAGATTAAAAAGAACTTAAAATTCAGATCCTCAGCTACATCATCCACTTCTGAAGTTCTTTCCCTCACCACAGAAAATTCTATTGGACAGCACTGTCTCAGAGGATGCTTGCACAAGAGAGAGCCAAGTGGGTACTCCAAAGAAAAGCATCAGAGTCCCTAATAGCAGAACTGATTTTGGCATCAGGTATCCAGATTCACCCTGGTTTCACCTCAGCATTTTGGAGAATGGCTGATGGGCTCTCACCAAAGGTAATGGTCAGTTTTTGAAAGACCTCAAAAATCACTCCTTCCCCCTTTGGCTAGAGGGAGAGGATGCAGGAAGGGGCTGTGATCATAGGTCATTAGACTGACCTGAGCTAGAGGGGAATAAGACACTGTCTTATGGCTACTCCCCCACATGGCTGGTACCTGTGACAAAGCAAAGTAATTTCTCCACTGCAAATAGTGCACTGCTTAATAACACCAGCCCATTTCAGCAAGTCTCATATAAATTGAAAAGTTGCATGTTTGTTTTTTAAAATTTTATTGGTGTGCAGTTGCTTTACAATGTTGTATTAGTTTACACTGTACAGCAAAGCGAATCATCTATACATATATTCCGTCTTTTTTGGATTTCCTTCTCATTTAGGTCACCACAGAGCACTAAGTAGACAGTAGGTTCTCATTAGTAATTATTTCATGCTGTTATTGAGTCATTAATTTGTGTCTGACTCTTCTGCAGCTCTATGAAATGCAGCCCACCTGGCTCCTCTGTCCATGGGATTTTCCAGGCAAGGATATTGGAGTGGGTTGCCATTTTCTTCTCCAGGGGATCTTTCTGAGCCAGGGTCCAACTGGAGGCTCCTGTTTGGCAGGCGGATTCTTTAGCACTGAGCCACCTGGGAAGCCCCTATTTTATAGTATCAATAGTGTGTATATGTCAATCCCAATTCATCCCACTCTCCTTTTCCCTTTGGTATCCACATGATTGTTCTCTACATCTGTCCCTATTTCTGCTTTGTAAATTAGATCATCTATACCAATTCTTAACACGTTTCAGTTTTAAATGTCATTCTCTGTACTTCAACATGTAGACTTGTCAGTCACTGTATATTGATCTATTTTAACTGCCAAGCTAAACCCTCCTTCCTCTATGTGCCTTCTTTCTCAACAACTTTATAAAAAGAACTTTGTAGCTCTCTTGGTTATGCAGTATTTCAAGTTTTCTTCTCTCCCACTGTTCCAAGCCTGAGCCAGGTACCCAGGTGGAATCCTTCTCCCTCCCCTGGACTGCTCTGGACAGCAGGGAGGCGGCCCTGCACGCTGCACATCCAGGGACCTCTGTCCTTGGAGGATCTGAAATCAGTCAGGGAGGGGAAAGGAGAGGGAGACTGGATACATGGAAGAAAGGAGAACCCAAGCTATTCCTCCTCCTCAGTTCCCTCTGGGGTGTGGCTCATATGACCCACGCTACAGTGACCTCACTCGTCATGGGGGACAGACTCTAGTCTCTGGGCTCTAGGAGCATCAACTCCTTCCTCTGTCCCTCCTGCCAAGGAGTGACACTAGCTTCCTGCCATCCAGTATCAGGCTTGGCTCCCCATCTCCTGCCTGACTTCTCAGCAATTCCATCATTGGCCTGACCAACATTAATGACTCACAGTGTGAACTTTGAAACAACCCTACAAAATCCATTCCAGCTCTCATGGGAAAGCTGCCAAGTGTCTTCCCCAGTAATTGCAAAGCACTCCCATCCCTCCCAGAAGAATATCAGTCTGTCTCTGTAAGCCAAGTTCACAAAATTAAACTCTTTCCCTAAATTGCATGCATATATGGGTGCAAGCACTGTATCCTGGTCTGATTTTTTTTTTTAATTGTAATCTTCCAAAGCAAGAAATACAAAAACCCACCCCTGGGCTTCGCTGGTGGCACAGTGGGTAAACAATCCATCTGTCAATGCAGGAGATATGCATTCGATCCCTGGGGAGGGAAGATCCCCTGGAGAAGGAAATGGTAACCCACTGCAGTATTCTTGCCTGGAAAATCCTATGGACAAAGGAGCCTAGCAGACTGCAGTCCATGGGATCGCAAGATAGTCAGACATGACTTGGCAACTAAACAACTTCATCCTAGATGTGGCCCAATACCTGTGTCTTGTATTTTTCTATCCAGATATACACAGTGTTATAGACCTGATGTCTTTTACTCAATTGTGTAAACTTCTGATGAGGAACTCTCGCAGTCCAGGGATCTCACATTAAGAGGTCCCTCAATTATCTACAAATCCACAGCATTTTTATGTTCTAGATCACAGTGCATTATGACTACGGGTGAATCCACTATGAGTGGATTACCGTTTCCTCCTCCAGGGGATCTTTCTACCCAGGGGATCGAACCCAGGTCTTCTGCGTTGCAGGCAGACTTTTTACCATCTGAGCCACCAGGAAAGCCCGAGGGCAGCACTATTTTTATCCATATCACAATGAAACAGCTATTTTATATTAGCTATTTCTTTACCTGTCATCTTCAAATGTTTTAGCAACACAATTTTGAATAGATCTACAGCCTTCCCTGGTGACTCAGACAGTAAAGGATCTGCCTGCAATGCAGGAGACACAGGAGACCCAGGTTCAATCTCTGGGTCGGGAAGATCCCCTGGAGAAAGCAATGGCTACCCACTCCAGTATTCTTGCCTGGAGAATTCCATGGACAGAAGAGCCTGGTGGGCTACAGTCAATGGGGTCTCAAAGAGTCGGACACAACTGAGTGACTAGCACAGTTTATTTGCCCTAAATCTTCCATCTTGTTTGAAAAGGTACATTTCTGCTTTGTCTCTGTTGTTTTGTTTTGCTTTTTAATAAGTCATGCCATAGCTACTTCTAACAGAGATGGAAGCACACTGTACTTGATCAGCTATCAGCTTCCCTTAAATTTCTGTATTTTGTTTTTAATTCTTGTATTTTCAAATAATGGATGTACTGGACTTAACCATTTGAAAGACAAGCCTAATCAATACAGCACACTGTATGCCACCAGCCAAGCCTGCACTGTTCATGTTTCAGGATTATTTAACAGATGTCAGAAACTGCCGTTCCAGGCCCATGAAAATGGTGGAGCCTCTCTTGATATTAAACCCACAAACACACACACAAAGCAATTCTGCAAAAAAAAAAAAAAAAAAAAGAAAGAAAGAAAGAAAGAAATTTTTTTAACTTTCTTTGGTCTTCTGAACTTCAAAAGACAACCACAACTTCATTCCCTGTTTTACATTTTTTCCCCTTCTCCTTTACAATATCAACTGAGGTCTCTTTTTCTACATCTTTTTAGGGAATTGTTACAGATGCTTCTGGGATTTATAAAATAATTTCCAGCACATTAATGCAAAAATTCTGTGACTTCCCTATTCAATAGAAACAAAAGTGATGATTCCAATTTGAATGCTCTCTCTTCTCTTTCTGATCTTTACCTCCTGTTCCTTTTATCTCATATTTTCCATTTCTGAGCCTCCAGATCAAACTTTTCCTCTGTTGCTCCATTCTACCCTCTGACCCTTGCACAAAACAGGAATTCAATCAAACACATTCATGCTCAGTCATCTTTTCCTTGGACCTTCTGTTAGTCACTGACTCTCACTATGCACTCTTTTCACAGTTAAGACTAGTCTCGAAGAATTACCCACCACCAACACTTTTTTATCCATTAAAGGATATAACCTTGACATTGATCTGGTAAGATCTGTACATGTTTTTATTTGCATTTATTTATTTAAATTGTTTTGGCCGCACCACACAGCCTATGGGAGTTAATAGTTCCCCAACCAAGGATCAAACCTGAGCTCCCAGCATTGGAAGTATACGGTCTTAATCTCTGGACTGCCAGCAAAGTGCCAGATTTGTGTATTTTTTAAAAACCAACCTAGTCATCAGTAAAAGGAGAAAGATAAGATGGCAGCTGGAAGATCAATTGGGAGGTAATTACAGTGTCCACGGAAAATATCATAAGGCCCTGTGGAGGCAACGGAAGCAGCCTGGGAGAGAAGACGGAGTTAAAGGACACTGAGAAATAAAACTGACAAGACTCAGTGTCTGGGATGTAGGGTCTGGGGGAGAACAGGTGGTAGAGAAAGACTCCTAAGTTGGTCTTTGGTGGCAGCGCAATGCTTTCTTTCAGGAGATACGAAGAACAACAAGTTTTGGTCAAAACATGATTCTTTCAGTTTAGGTTTCTTCTGGGAAACAGTCCTTGACTTCTGTTTCATTGAATTCAAAGTAAACTCTCTCATTAGTTTTTTGGATATCCTTCTAAAGTGTTCATGACAACATAAGAAAATCTGCATAACGCATTTTCACTAAAATTAGGGTATCACGCACAGTGATCAGTTTATTACATCTTCAATATTAACCATTTGGGCAGGTATATAGTAGTATCACATGGCAGTGTTCATTTGTACCCCCCTTATGATTAATGGTGTTGAGTATCTTTTCAAGTACTTTTTTGCCATTTGTACCAGGCTCCTATGGCTGCTGTAATATATTATCATAAACTTGGTGGCTTAAAATAAGAATTGTATTTATTCAGAGTTCTGCTGCTGCTGCTGCTAAGTCGCTTCAGTCGTGTCCGACTCTGTGCGACCCCAGAGACGACAGCCCACCAGGCTCCCCTGTCCTTGGGATTCTCCAGGCAAGAACACTGGAGTGGGTTGCCATTTCCTTCTCCAATGCATGAAAGTGAAAAGTGAAAGTGAAGTCGCTCAGTCGTGTCCGACTCCTAGCAACCCCATGGACTGCAGCCTACCAGGCTCCTCCACCCATGGGATTTTCCAGGCAAGAGTACTGAAGTGGGGCGCCATTGCCTTCTCCATTCAGAGTTCTAGAGACAGGAAATCTGAAAATCAGTATCACTGGAATAAACTTAAGGTTCATCATGGCTGTGCTTCCTTGGAAGTCTCTACAAGAGAATCCTTTCCTTACCTTTTTGTTGTTGTCGTTATAGCACAACTCATATACCTCAACTGGACAGAAAAAAATGAGAATCATTTACAGTATCTTAAGATAAACTGTTTTTGAATGAGAGTTGTCTTTATAGTACATTGAGGTCTACAAGATGTAGAAAGTTACTATTCTAGAAAGTTTACTACCGCACAAAATGAAGACTGCTGAAATCGAACAGTGGGTAGGGGAGGGCCTGTGGTTTCTCCTTTTTCATTAGCTGCTATAACACTGTCCTTCAGGTGGCTGAGGGAGTTTCAGATTTTCTTTAGACATCATTAGGTGTTGAAGCTCTTGCAGGACAACTTTGATGCGATTATTAATTCTGCCATTTTGGTAGCATTGATATGGCTCTAATGGGGCTCCACCACCCCATTAGAACTATTAACTCCTTTCATATGAATTTTTGTTACAAATTTCACAAAGGGGGGGTGCTTCTGGGTATTTGGGTCCATATTCTATTTTAAGGCAGTATATTCAGTTTTCATAAATTGTTCTTGGAGGCCCAATCATCCCTGCCCATCTTGTAAGTGCCATGTCTTCATCATCTTCTAGACTTAGGCCAACTGTGCTATCTCCTACACCTTTCTGGCCTTCTTCCAACAGTTGGAAATTGCAAGGAACTTTTACTCCCAAGCCCATGGTGGCTGCCACTTTGCATCACTGTCATTCCTTTCCTTACAGCGCTTTTAGTTTCCAGAGCTATATTCCTCGAGTTCCTTGGCTCCAGGCCCCTTCCTCCAACTTCAGTGCTGTGGGCAGTCTCTTCTGTTTCTGCACCTATACCCTTCCATCATGTATGAACAAGGCAGAAGTCCTGGACATTTTTATGGTCTGGCCTTGAAAGTCACATAATATCCCTTCCATAATAGTCTATTGATGAAGGCAGTCAAAAAAACCCACCCCAAAGATGACTACAAATGACCAGTAGGTACATGAAAAGGCACATAGCATCACTAATTAGAGAAATGCAAATCAAAGCCACAGTGAGATATCGCCTCCCACTCTTAGGATGAAAGTGAAAGTCGCTCAGTTGTGTCCAACTCTTTGCAATCCCATAGACTATACAGTCCATGGAATTCTCCAGGCCAGAATACTGGAGTGGGCAGCCTTTCCCTTCTCCAAGGGGTCTTCCCGACTCAGGGATCGAACCCAGGTCTCCCGCATTGCAGGTGGATCCTTTACCAGCTGAATCACAAGGGAAGCCCAAGAATACTGGAGTGGGTAGTCTATCCCTTCTCCAGCAGATCTTTCCGACCCAGGAATCGAACTAGGGTCTCCTGCATTGCAGGTGGGGGTTTTTTTTTTTAAACCAACTGAGTTATCAGGGAAGCCCACACACTGTTAGGATGACTATTATTAAAAGGACAAGAGATAAGTGTTGGTGAGGATGTAGAGAAAAGAGAACACTTGTGAACCATTAGTGGGAAGGCAAACTGCTACAACCATTATGGCAAGAATTTTTATTAAAGTTCCTCAAAAAAATTACAAATGGAACTATCATATAATCCAGAAATTCCATCTGGGGACTTATAAGCAAAGGAAATAAAATCAAGTTCTCAAAGGGATATCTGCACTCCCATGTTCACTGCGCCATTAATCACAATAGCCAAGATATGAAACAACCTAAGTGTTCATCAAGGGATGAATGGATGAAAAATGATGTGGTATAAACCATCATGGAACAGAACATGGAAGAAAATAACTGAGCCACTTCACTGTACAGCAGTAGTTAATGCAACATCGCAATTCAACTATACTTCAACAGAAAATAACTTTAGAAAACCATTTAAAAAAAGATGAGGTGATGGATTCATGGATATGTATGGCTGAGTCCCTTCACTGTTTACCTGAGACTATCACAACACTGTTAATCGGCTATCCCAGTACAAAATAAAAAGTTAACACACACACACACAGCTGTGGTGAAAAATACAATGAGATTATTCAGACATGGGAAAGAAATACTGCTATTTGTGACATGAGTGGATCGTGAGTGCATTATGCTACAGGAAACAAGTCAGCCAGAGAGAGACAAAATGCTATCTGTTCTCCCTAATCTGTGACATCGTAAAAAGCTGAACTCATAGAAGCAAAGTAAATAGTAGTTGCCAACAGCTGAGGGGTAGGGGAGATGGGGAGATATCCAAGAGTGCAAATTTCCAGTTATAAATAAATACTGGGGATATAATGTACAGCATGGTGACTACAGTTAATCGTATTGTATTATATACTTGAAAGTTGCTAGCAGAGTAGGTCTTACATGTCTCACCCCAAAATATAAAGGATAATTATGTGAAGTGACGGAGATGTTCACGAACACAATTATGGTCACCATTTTGCAATACTCACAGGTATCAAATCATCACATTATACAGCTTAAACTTATACAATGTTACATGTTAATCATATCTCAAATCTGGGGGAGAAATGAAAATTTTGCATATACTATAGGACCTAGTAATTCACTACATACCCAACAGAACTGTGTACATATGTACCAAAATTATATACCAGCGAATGCTCATTGCTGCACTATTTCTAATAGCCAAAAACTACAAACAACTGCAAATTTTTCCATCAGTAGGAAAGCTACTTGTATGTATCTCATGAGTAGGAAAGTTACTTGTATGTATCATGACACATGCATGCATCTGTATGCAGGGGTAAAAAAAAATGAGTCAATTACAACTATATGACTCAACATGGATGAATCTCACATACATACTGTACAATTGCATTTACATAAAGTTCAAAAAACAGGCAAATCTAATGATAGGAAGAAATGATGCTTTTGAACAACAGTGCTGAAGAAGACTCTTGAGAGTCCCTTGGACAGCAAGGAGATTAAACCAGTCAATCCTAAAGGAAATCAACCCTGAATATTCATTGGAAGGACTGATGCTGAAGCTCCAATACTTTGGCCACCTGATGCCAAGAGCCTATTCATTGGAAAAGACACTGATGCTGGGAAAGATAGAGGGCAAGAGGAGAAGAGGGTGACAGAGGATGAGATATTGGATGGCATCACTGACACAATGGACATGAATTTGAGCAAACTCTGGGAGACAGTGAAGGACAGGGAAGCCTGGCGTGCAGCAGTCCATGGGGTTCAAAAGAGTTGGACTCGACTTAGTGAGTGAACAAAAACAAATGATACTAGAATAAACATTTATGTTTTCTCATGTAGGAGTTTCCAAAAGGCTATAAAACTGAATAAACTATGGTGTTAGACAACAAGGACCTACCGTATAGCACATGCAAATCTGCTCAATGTTATGTGGCAGCATGAAGGGGAAAGGAGTTCAGGGGAGAATGGCTCAGATCAGATCAGTTGCTCAGTCGTGTCCGACTCTTTGTGACCCCATGAATCGCAGCATGCCAGACCTCCCTGTCCATCACCAACTCCCGGAGTTCACTCAGACTCACGTCCATCGACTCAGTGATGCCATCCAGCCATCTCATCCTCTGTCGTCCCCTTCTCCTCTTGCCCCCAATTCCTCACAGCATCAGAGTCTTTTCCAATGAGTCAACTCTTCGCATGAGGTGGCCAAAGTACTGGAGTTTCAGCTTTAGCATCATTCGTTCCACAGATATCCCAGGGCTGATCTCCTTCAGAATGGACTGGTTGGATCTCCTTGCACTCCAAGGGACTCTCAAGAGTCTTCTCCAACACCACAGTTCAAAAGCATCAATTCTTTGGCGCTCAGCCTTCTTCACAGTCCAACTCTCACATCCATACATGACCACAGGAAAAACCATAGCCTTGACTAGACGAACCTTTGTTGGCAAAGGAATGCCTCTGCTTTTGAATATGCTATCTAGGTTGGTCATAACTTTCCTTCCAAGGAGTAAGCATCTTTTAATTTCATGGCTGCAGTCACCATCTGCAGTGATTTTGGAGCCCAGAAAAATAAAGTCTGACACTGTTTCCCCATCCATTTCCCATGAAGTGATGGGACCGGATTTCATGATCTTAGTTTTCTGAATGTTGAGCTTTAAGCCAACTTTTGCACTCTCCACTTTCACTTTCATCAAGAGGCTTTTGAGTGCCTCTTCACTTTCTGCCATAAGGGTGGTGTCATCTGCATATCTGAGGTTATTGATATTTCTCCCAGCAATCTTGATTCGAGCTTGCGTTTCTTCCAGCCCAGCGTTTCTCATGATGTACTCTGCATATAAGTTAAATAAACAGGGTGACAATATACAGCCTTGATGAACCCCTTTTCCTATTTGGAACCAGTCTGTTGTTCCATGTCCAGTTCTAACTGTTGCTTCCTGACCTGCATACAAATTTCTCAAGAGGCAGATCAGGTGGTCTGGTATTCCCATCTCTTTCAGAATTTTCCACAGTTTATTGTGATCCACACAGTCAAAGGCTTTGGCATAGTCAATAAAGCAGAAATAGATGCTTTTCTGGACCTCTCTTGCTTTTTCGATGATCCAGCTAATGTTGGCAATTTGATCTCTGGTTCCTCTGCCTTTTCTAAAACCAGCTTGAACATCAGGAGAATGGCTATATTTGTATATTCAGCTGAGTCCTTTCAAGTTCTCCTGAAACTATCACAATATTGCTAATCAGCTATACTCCAATATCAAATAAAAAGTTAAAAAAAAAACAAACAACTACAGTGTTGTAAATTAGGATGGTGTTTATCTTTGGAAGAAAAGGGGGTAGTGACTGCAGGGAGCTCTGGGAAGTCTCCTGGGTTACGGATAATGTTCTATTTTGTGATCTGAATTGTGGTCACCACTTTGGGGTAACTCGTTGAGGCACTGTCTACTTTTCCTCATATAGATCAACAAGCAATTATTTGTGTGTATAAGACTGTCACCACGTCCTCCTCCTCTTCACCCCCTTGCTAGCATCACTCCATGGGGTATCCCATCATTACCCACTTGAGGGACAGCAGAGCTTATGAGGGCAACCAGGATCAGCAAGTCCCCTCTGAGAGTGGAAGGTCAGCCCCATCAGGCTTATCAGCACAGGGGTTTAATCAGTTTGATTGGCAGAGTCCCCTTTGTGTATATTAGTTTCCCAGCCATGTCTGACTCTTTGTGACTCCATGGAGTGTAGCCCGCCAGGCTCCTCTGTCCATGGGATTTCCCAGGAAGAATACTGGAGTGGGTTGCCATGCCCTTCTCCAGGGGATCTTCCCAACCCAGGAATCAAACCCAGTTCTCCCACACTGCAGGCAGATTCTTCACTGTCTGAGCACATCAGGAAGTTTTGGAGTCCGCATTAGTACTTCCCAGTTCAGGACAACTTCCCCATGCTGTATTTAAATTTCCAAAGATACCTGCACTACTGATGGCCATGAGGCTTCTGCCCCAAAGAGGCTCTCCTAGATCCGGATATCTGGCTCTGCCATCTGGAAGCGATGGTAGGGAGCTAGAGGAAGAGCCTGCAACAACCCCAGGATGCTTGAGTGAGAGAGATGTGGGTCAAGTCTGAACAATGTACTCTGGCTACATACTAACTACATGACTACTTATTTTCTCAGCTATAAAGCTGGGCTGCAGTGACCTTAACATACTATTTTGGGTTATGAAGATCACTACCATAAGAACTAAATACAGAATTTATTTAATGAATTAAAATGTTCTAAGTAAAAAACAAACTGTATATACAATCATTTACCATTGCCAGAAATGTAAGTCTTCCTCAAAGAATTTAATCAAAGTTCTGAACATCTACCCTTGTGGTCTGATACCTGAAATTACATGCATGCGTGCTCCATTGTGTCTGATTCTTGCAACCACATGGACTGTAGTCTACCAGGCTCCTCTGTCAATGGGATTTTCTAGGCAAGAATACTGGAGTGGGTTGCATTTTCTCCTCCAGGGGATATTCCTGACCCAGGGATCAAACCTGCATCTCCTGCATTGGCAGGAGGATTCCTTAATGAGCTACCTGGGAAGCTGGGTATGAATATGGCCAATAAAGTTTCCCAAAAAAACATTTTTTAAAAAATGGTTGACCCTGGGCCAAGAGGGTGGGACTGGAACTGGGTGGGGTCTGTGGCTTTTTATCGATCAGTTCAGTTGCTCAGTCATGTCCAACTCTTTGCGACCCCATGAATTGCAGCACGCCAGGCCTCCCTGTCCATTACCAACTCCCGGAGTTCACCCAGACTCACGTCCATAGAGTCGCTGATGCCATCCAGCCATCTCATCCTCTGTCATCCCCTTTTCCTCCTGCCCCCAATCCCTCCCAACATCAGTCTTTTCCAATGAGTCAACTCTTCGCATGAGGTGACCAAAGTACTGGAGTTTCAGCTTTAGCATCATTCCTTCCAAAGAACACCCAGGAGCTGATCTCCTTTAGAATTTTATCTATAGCCTTCTTCAATATATTTTTTAATCAATTGCATGTATTAGTTTGATCAGTTCTTTTAAGATTATACCCAGAAAAATATTAACATAACTAAGATCCCAGCTGTTCTGACCTTCACAGTTACTGACACTCCTGGTCTCACATTAGCCAGGATTTAGAACCCAGATTCTTCATGGGTTTTCCTAAGAAAAATAATCATTGCAGATTTAATGATTTTTTTTAACAATTCTTTATGATGATTTCTAAGACCATGGGAGAGGATCACAGCAAATACAATCAATTGTTACATTCATGTTTTCCTAATTATAATTTATCAAAGTAATTTGATTTTGAAAAATTAAAGACGATAGGAGGCTTATGGTGAAATGCAACTGCCACCCCCCCCACCCCCCACCCCCCCCGCCAACCCACTCTCCATCCTTCTACGCCATCCCTGAGGGCCAACCTCTTCTCATTACTTTCAATTAAGTCTATGTTCAGTTCTTTTTATGGTTTTTGTATGAAAAACCCTCCATTTGAAATGTCTCCCTTTCAAGCCTCCTCTATCTTCAAAGATGCATCCTCTTTGGAAGAAAAGCTATGACCAACCTAGACAGTATATTAAAAAGCAGAGACATCACTTTGCCAACAAAGGTCTGTACAGTCACAGCTATGGTTTTTCCAGTAGTCATGCATGGATGTTGAGAGTTGGACCATAAAGAAGGCAGAGCACAAAAGATTTGATGCTTTAGAATTGTGGTGCTGGAGAAGATTCTTGAGAGTCTCTTGGACTGCAAGATCAAACCAGTCAGTCCTAAAGGAAATCAACCCTGAATATTCATTGAAAGGACTGATGCTAAGGCTGAAGCTCCAATACTTTGGCCACCTGATGTGAAGAACCTACTCATTGGAAAAAACCTTGATGCTGGGAAAGACTGAGCACCGGAGAAGAAGGGGGTGACAGGATGAGATGGTTGGATGGCATCATGGACTCAATGAACACAAGTTTGCACAAACTCCAGGAGATAGTGAAGGACAGGGAAGCCTGGTGTGCTGCAGTCTATGGAGTTGCAAAGACTAGGAGATGACTGTATGACTGAACAACATCTTCTCAACTTTACCCCCAGCTGCACTGCAAGGACCTGAAGCCCTCTTCCCAAAGAGGAATCTGAACAGAAATTCAGTGGGTCCTCTGAGCCCGGGTGGCTCACCTACAGGTCCTGAGCAAGCTCCTCATCTGCAGAGCCTTGCATCTCCCTTCAAGGAATTTTATACGTGCTGCTCATAAGAGTTTCTCCTGACTTTATATTACTCTGTATTTTACTTATTTATGTAATCAGTAATGGAAGTATGCTCAGATGCTCCAAAAAAATACCAAGAAGAATGGTTCACTCTAAGAAAAACAGAAGGAAAATATAAATTTGGTAAGTGGGCAGACTGGAAATAGCAATATAACACAGTGTCTTGGGGGAAAACCTGTATTTTTGGAGTAGAAAGCTCCAGAAGAGAAAATAAATGTGAGAAGTGAGCCTTAAAAAGTTAATAGGAGTCAGATGGTCCTTACGTGTGAGGCCAAAGAGCTGGACTTCAGCCCATGGTCCAGGAGTTGACCATTTAAATGCCTGTAAATGCCAAACTGATCATGCAAATAAGAGAAGTGAAATCATGTAAATGAGGAAAAAGACAGGAAGTATGGGTCCTCTGGGAAACTGGCGAGATAGTGCCCTTCCAGATGGAACAGTTTGATTATTTTTATACAAAGTGTAAGACTAGTGTTGCCAGGCATACCACTTTAATAACAGCAGACTATCCAGATTTTTCTATCAAATTCTCTGGTTTTTAAACGTTGGCAACTATTACCTGTTTTTTCAGGCTCACAGTATGTGGTCAAAAAAAAGTATTACATATTCTTGAAAGCTGGTTCCAGCCAACAGATCATTTTTACCTCCCCTAGAAGCAAAAAGGAACAACCATTATGAAACTTAAGACAGGGAGGACCCATGGTCAGTCTGCAGTTTTAAAGATTGCTCTAGTGGAAGAATACAGGATGGATTGATTAGGGGAAGGAGAAATTGAAATCAAATGTGGAGAAACCTATCTGAAGGCACCTGCAGATCAGTCTTTGGAAATAGATGTACTGAGAGTCAAACCTAAGGCACAACACTTTTATCATCGATGATTAATTTTTCAGTGCAGGTAGGTGAAATGGCTCTGAGCATTTCCACCAGAATTTGACCCCCAATGATCCCTGAGAACTTTCTATTTCGTATAAATCTTGGGTGTGACAATCAAAGACAGAATGGATTTATCTCTTTGTTACTTTCCATAACTTCAAATTTTTTCTTATAGATGTACTTGTTAGTATTAATAAGAGGATAGAGTATACATCTGGCTTTAGAAGGGCAGCTTGTTGAACCTCTACCCCCTGCTTCTGTATTATATCAATCATAGAAGCAAACAAAGGTATTTTCTGCAAATGGTTCCCATGTGCCCACATCTCCGAATGTAAAATAAACAGTGTAGACCATGAAAACAGAGTATTTTAAACAGAGCACTGCAGCTGCGGAAACTGTCTAAACATGAACCTTATTTTTACAGTCGCTTAACAGTGTCCTTTATCTATTAAATTAACTTTTAAAAAGGAGAAAATGGGGAGATGGAGGGGAGGGTACAAAAGGGGGACAGAGAGAGAGGTTATCCATCTGTTTTCCCGAAACACTTAATACTTCCATTTCTTTGAGTTTAGATACCAGTATATGTTTCCATCACAAAGTTACTGTGTCTAGGCAACACATAAAGAGAAGATATTAGCCACTTTCAGTGCATTTTTAAGAACTGTTCTTTACTCACTAAGTCGTGTACAATTCTTTGGGACCCCATGGACTGTAGGCTGTCAGGCTCCTCTGTCCTGGGACTTCCCAGGCAAGTAAACTGGAGTGAGTTGCCATTTCCTTCTCTAGGAGATCTTCCTGACTCAGGGGTTGAACCCACATCTCCTGCATCAGCAGGTGGATTCTTTACTGCTGAGCCACCTGGGAAGCCCATAATTTTAAGAATATTTTGGACCAAATCTGTGCAAACCTGATCAAATCTCATCTTTGTCTCATGCTCAAACCAATGAAGTCAGAGAGAAACAATGTTTCCCAGCTCTACAGACAGAATCAGACAGGTGCTGGCCATGCTTAGTCCCGTCCCAGTCCCCACATTCACAGGCTATGCCCAGGCATCTGGTCCATCCCACTGGTCCCCAAAACAAAAAAGGAAAGAGATACAACATTGATGTGGCATTTTATATCAGATTGGCTTTGAAGAGAGTTCAGTGAGTCTTAGCCATTTGCAAGTCAACCAGCACATGAAGAAGTCAAGGGCTCACAAGCAAGAAAGGGGGAACCCTGGCCTGGTTTCCCACTGAATTCTGAATTCTGGGCTCTGTTCCCACTTTTCACTTAAAGATACGTACGTATGACTAGGATCTGGGCACCAGAGGCCTGACTCTCCCTGCTGTAAAATTGCTTTTCTCTACAGAGATGAAAGTCAACATTTCCACCTGCCATGTACATTTGGGGCAACCTTGTTCCTACTTCTATATGTAGAGGGTCAGCTTGCAGAGGGTACAGTTCCCATGTCTGAGGTCAGAGTGAAGAAAAAAACAAAATTCATGTGAATCTTTCTGGAGTAGTGATGAAGGGAGCTGTGCTCCACATAGCCTGAGTTGAGAATCAGTCAGCAGCTTCTCAGGGCAAGTTCAACAAAATTGGTTTTAACCCACAACGTTCTCAGAATATTCCAGAAGGTTCTAAGTAACCCACCTGCACTGTTCCCATTTTCCCCCAGCTTGTGCTTCTTTTTTTTTTTTTTAACATTCTAGCCTTTTTTATTTTTATTTTACAATATTGTATTGGTTTACCCATGGCGGATTCACGTTGTGCTTCTTTTTTAACTGAAGTCGTGTAGATATAGTACTGCTTTGCCAAATTCTCCAACTTTCTCCACTCAAATTTATAAAGTTCCATTTGTACAGTCCCCCAGATAGTAAAGACGTATGCAGGCGCCACTGATTAGTTTTGCAGTTTCAATGCTGCCTGCCCGCCGCCTTAGGCCATTGACAGAGTGTGGGTATGTTCACAGCTCTTTCCTTCTATCCTTCAGCTTTTATGGAAAATGCAGGAAGTTTGAGGCCTCTTATTTTAAATGGCGACCTGCCAGAGACAGGCCTATTTATATATGTAAGTGTTACATATGGTATCAATTGAGTAATGGGAAAAGAATAGATTGTTTATTAGAGGGGGTTGAGAAAATCGCTCATTGTACAGGGGAAAAAAACAAATCATTCTTATGGATGTTGAGATTCCTCCCTGCCATGTCATTGGAGAAAAGAGGTAAAAGCTGGAACCGAAGTACAACTGACTCATTAAATATACAGCATGTGTGTGTGTGACTCTTTGTGACTCCATGGACTGTAGTCTGCCAGGCTCTTCTTCAGGCATGAATACAGGAGTGAGTTCCTATTACCTCTACAGGGGATCTTCCCCACCCAGGGACCAAATCTGCTACTCCTGCATCTCCTGCATTGGCAGGCAGATTCTTTACCACTGAGCCACCTAGGAAGCCCTGAAATATACAGACTGGACTTCAATAGAGTTTATCAAAGTCAACCCACACACAGCACATGGTGCTCTCTTGAAGGATGATAAGTTACAGCCATCAGCAGGGCTCCCACTGACTGCCTCAAGACAGCCACCAGTGAAACTCATCAGGCTCCAAATCTTGATCCAACTCCTCTTCACCTGGAGCATGTGAGGACCTCTCACTCCACCTCCCATCTCCTATAAGCAATGCCCCATCTCCCCTAACCCAGCTGCCCTCCTCTGGTCTCAAGGGTACAGATGAGGCCAATCTCATTCTTCAGGTTTCTCGCTAATTGTGTATGTTAGAATCTAAATTCTAAGTCTTAATTCCTTCAGGACCTCTCCTGTGACTCTCAAAACCCTGTTTATTGGAAGAAAAAGAGAAAAATGCTGAGATTCAGTTTTATTGCTCTCTTCCTTAAGGCAACAAGAACACCTTAGAACAACACAAGGAATATCAATATTGTGGAATTATTCAATAGCATGTGGAATAATGCTATTGTGGAGAATCAAGAACATAAAGACGATTGCTTCTAGAGGTTATAAGACTGCATATAAGTAACTCAGCAACATCCTTAAAGAACCACAGAGGAAAGCACACATGACCTTCTCATTAAAAAAAAAAAAAAAGCTGGAGGAGGTCTCTGATTGGTCCATCTAACTTCTCCCATCTCTGATCAAGCAGTTCTCCTGCTTGGGAAATGAAGTAGTGTGAGAGCCCCATCCTATGGTAGAGACAGCCTCACCAAAACCATGTGTTTGGACTAAGAAAGCATCAACAATTCTCCAAAAGAAGATGGAAGCACTTTTCCAAGAAAGGATAAGATTAAGTGGAGGTGAACTTGGACAAACTCCAGGAGATAGTGAGGGACAGGGAGGCCTGGCATGCTGCAGTCCATGGGGTTGCAAAGAGTCGGAAAGGACTTAGTGACTGAACAACAATAAGACTGTATTTGTTACATAAGAAACTATTCTAGAAGTCATCCCAGGAAGATTTTCTGAAAGTGTTTAACAAATGATTAGATACTCACAGAATACACCTTTTTACAACTGGAGAGAAAAGAAACCACCCAGGTTCATATACAAATATTTGGATATATATCCTGTGCTCTGAGTGAGGTCAGTCCTGAGAACATTTCTCAAAGGTTATGTGAGCTGGCAGGGCACTCGAGGGTCCCGGGTACCCCGTGTTTGCACACAGCAGACCCAAGGCCTGTAGCTTCTTTCAGCCTCCAACCACCTCCTGGTTCAGCAGCAACATTCGGGACCTTTCTGCCCTCCATCCTCTACCTTCAAGACCAGCCAACATGGCTTTTTGTGCTTAGCACCTCACTGCCCACCAACCAGGAGCTCCCAGATCCATTAGATAAAGTCCACCCGTCAACCCTTGGGTAAACTGAATCTGTGGACTTCCCACACTTACCTCTCCTGGGGCTTCTACTTCCACCTAAAGAAGTGGGTCTGCAGGGCCTACGCTGCTTCTTCTGCGAATGGGCTGAGAAGCATCAGGGTGCCAAGCCTCTCTTGAAGATGCAAAACCATGGTGTCAGACACACCCTTTCTAGGACAGGCAGAAACCGTCCCCCATGAGTGGGCTGAAACCCTGGACGACATGGAAGCCGCCATGGTCTGGGAGGAGAACCTGAACCAAGCGGTTTGAGCTCTGCGGGCAGACTCCATCCAACTTCCTGGAAGCCACCTCCTTAACTAGATGAGCAGGTGAAACTCATCTAGAAGATAGAGCCCACCTGCCTGCCCTCTGCAGCCTGCAGGCTGGGCAAATACCCCTCACCCTCGCACGCATTAACTAGGAGCCTCGGGAGCCCAGCAGCCCCGCAGGGCCTCTCTGGCAGTCCCCCAGCGTCAGGTTTTCTGCCAAGCCTCTCCCTGCAGCCACTAGGCAGCTTTTTAACCATCTTGGAGTTCTAATCCAAGCCATGGAGCAGATGGAAACAATAAAGCTTTTCGCAAGGGAAAACAAAAAATTCTAGGCTTGCAAACTATTTGAATCAAGAGGTTTCTTTCTACACATTGTATAATCCAAAAATCCAATAATTTCAAGTTTGGTAACTCAATGACCACATGTAGACCATTTGTTGCCCTCAATCAGAGAATGTACCAGGCTCCAAGGACAGAATCAATTGCACCCCTCACTCCAGGTCTTAAAATTCCTCAAAATGGAGGGCAGCTTTACAGATAACCAGGGAGGCCTCAATTATCCCGGAGTTAAAAGGAAGAGGAGTCTTGGAACTGAACTTATGTGGCAGAAATAACAGCCATGCCCCTACCCGTATAATACAGACGATGGCATTCTAGAATTCTGCAGTATTATATTGAAATGCCGCTAGTAAAACAACAACAAAAAAACAGCTGATTTTCTTTTTTGTCATACCACGTGGCTTGTGGAATCCCCAACCAGGGATCGAACCCTGGGCCTTCAGTAGTAAAAGCACAGTCTTAACTACTGACCTAAGGAAAATTCCCCTGATTTTCTTAGTAAAGAAAACCAAAAGACCTTTTATATTGTCTATAAAATCGGACAGTCTATCAGTTTTAGGAGTTTCAGAACGTTCATGATTCTTTACCAGTGAAACCAGCATCTAATTCCCATGATTAAACAACAACAAAAGATGAATGATTCTTTAGAAGCTTATTCTAAGTCCTTCCTACCAGTCCCCGAACAAACAAGATCAAGCAGGTAGCTGCAACATTAGTGCCATGTAAAAAGAGAGTTTGAGGACATGCTTACAGTAACATTAGTAACTACATTCAGCATCTAGTAACACTTGAAAGGACTGACATAGCTCTGTGACTATTCAACACAGGTAGTTCAGCTTAGACTTCAGATGGTCTTATTCTGTAAGTAACATAAAAGATGTGGAAAACTGCAAAAATTGCCTCAAATTCTATCCCCCTGCCAATGTAGATTTACTCTTGAATCTATGTAGGTCATGTGACTCCCTTTGGCTAATGTAATGCAAGCAGAAGCTTAATACATGCTTTCACACTGGACTTCATCCTCGGCTGTTCTTGGAACTCTCCCACCATGTAAACAAACCTGGACTATTTTGCTGGAGCATAAAAGACAAGTGACCCACCCAGTCACCCTGGCTCAACAGTCAGCTCACCAGCTGATTTTCTGATGAATTTCTCAAGCTGCAACTAAACATTTGTGTTTCAACCATCACTGTCTACGCTGATGGGAAAAGTCTTCATTGTCTTGCTCAAAGGTAAGTTTCGTGATATTGATTCATTTGGCATACAAAATAGGATTTTTTATTATTATTATAAGATCTTACTATTGAGTACAATTTCATTAAACAGTATATTAGTCTGCTAGGGCTTGCATAATGAAATACCACAAACTAGCTGGCTTAAACAACCAAAATTTATTTTCTCATGGTTCTGGAGGCTAAAAGTCCAAGATCAAGGTGCTATTAGGTTGGTTTTGGAGGAGGCTTGTTTCTGGTGGATAAATGGCTACTTTCTCACTATGCCCTCATACAACCTTTCTTCTGTATACAGGTGCAGAAAAAGAGTTTCTTGTATCTCTTCTCCTTGTAAGGACACCAGTCCCATCGGATGGGGCTCCAAACTTTCTGCCCTCATTTACCCTTGTGCACGTGTTCCAAGTCACTCAGTCGTGTCTGACTCTTTGCGAGCCTATGGACTGTAACCCACCAGGCTCCTCTGTCCATGGGATTCTCCATGCAAGAATACTGGAGTGGGCTGCCATGCCCTCCTCCAGGGAATCTTCCTGACCCAGGGATCAAACCCACATCTCCTGTGGCTCCTGCATTGCAGGCAGATTCTTTACTGCTGAGCCACCGGGAAAGGCCCATTTAACCTTAATTATCTACTTAAAAGCTTGTTCTTGATATAAAGTCACATTGGGGGTTAGGACTTCTACATATGAATTGGGGGGGAGACACAATAACTCTAAGAGTGATTTTTAAATTTCAATAACTATTTATAACAATATTTACTGATAATTTCCCATGTGCCCTAATCTATACTATGTAGTTTATACACACTTTCTCATTTGATATTCACAGCAACCTTCCAAGATAGGTATTCCCACGGAAGGTGAGGTAACTGAGGCTTAAGTTAAGATGCTTGCCCCAAAAGACACAAATGGTGGGTGGTAGAGTGAGTTGCGGAGAAGGCAATGGCACCCCACTCCAGTACTCTTGCCTGGAAAATCCCATGGACGGAGGAGCCTGGAAGGCTGCAGTCCATGGAGTCGCTGAGGGTCAGATGCGACTGAGCGACTTCACTTTCAGTTTTCACTTTCATGCATTGGAGAAGGAAATGGCAACCCACTCCAGTGTTCTTGCCTGGAGAATCCGAGGGACGGGGGAGCCTGGTGGGCTGCCGTCTATGGGGTTGCACAGAGTCAGACACGACTGAAGTGACTTAGCAGCAGCAGCAGAGTGTAGTTGGTCTTAATCTAGGTCTTCCCGACTCTAGAATCCAAGATCTCAGTTCCTGTGCCATGCTGCTTTCATTTTCAACTGTTTTCATATATATGATTCAGATTGAAATACAATAAGAACAATCATTTCCCGGAGAATTAAAATACAAAGATGAAATATTAAAAAAAAATAAAGCAGACATGGTGAATATGGGATCTGGGTGGCCTTTTCTATATGGATTTTTTTCATTAAAGATAGTTTTAATGTTTATTCATGTTGTAACATGTATGAATCCTGCATTCTTTCTTTCCCCCATAGTAATTAAAAATAAATAACATGCCATTTACCATTAAAAAAAAAATACAAAAAAGATGTGTAAGTGATTATGCAGACCAGTAGAATGTGCAAATCATGCTGAAAAAGCCTGTATTCTTATTCAATTAAATCGAAACTCTTAGGTCTAGGAGTCCAAGTCTTCCAAAATGTACCCAGCCCTTCATTTCCAATGATACCTCTCGTTACAGTTCACTTTCGATATCACCACCATCCACTCCAGAAGGGTACCCTACAACCCAATAATAACATAAAGAAAATGAAGTCACGTCATATGACTGGACACGCTGCAAAGGTAATGTATTTTAGACCAACCTGTTCTTTACCCCAGGAGAAAAAAAAAAACAACCGGCCATACAGAGTTCAGAAGGAGAAAATCTAGGACCCATCTCTCCTACTTTACCAGTCCCTCCAGTCCTTAAAGCAAAATTCTCGAACAGATCTGCAGTCTCTAAAATCACATTACATTTCAGAATTACTCTTGAACATGATATCAGAATCTTGTTTTATTCTTTTGAAAAAGAGCAGGAGTAGCAATTTCTTAGAGGTCAATATAGACTTTCTGAGAAGACATTTCTATGACTGTGTGGTATGTATGAAGCAACATTTGACCAGTTTATTCAGATGAATGATTTAGAGAATGTCTCTCTTCATATGAAACTTCAGAAGAGGAAAGGCTGATGGAGAAAAAAAAATGTTCATCTAAGAAAATTTCTATGAAGAACAGAAGAGATCTGGCTGTTGTTCAGAGTCATTTGTCAGGTGGCAAAGACATCTGCAGACCACATGTTGCTCTTCAAGGTCAGGAGAATGCTCTGGAAAGTGAAGTCTTAGAATAGGTATCCTGTGGATGGCAATTCAAACTAAAGATATCTAAGTCTCTAGGAAATCAGTCTTACCCTTTGAAGGACCATGAAAACTATTTTCCTCCAACTTTTTGATGATTTTCAAGCAGGTTTACAAGCACTGTTTCCTTTTTAAATGAAAATACATTATAAAGCTTTGGAGGAAAAACATTTGGCAACAAAAGTTTGGTTTTATTTACATGTTGAACAAATGAGACCCAAGAGGTAAAAAATACAACCTTTTCACTGTCATACTGTGACAAGTTCTTAAACAAATTTCCTGGGATTTCCACTGGCAGTTCAGTGGTTAAGACTGCACTTGTGCACTGCAGAGGGCACGGGTTTGATCCCTGGTTGAGGGATTAAGATCCTATATGCCAAGAGGCCAAAAAAAAAAAAGGAAAGAAGGAAAAAAAAAAGGATGTGGTTAAACAAATGAAAAAGTTCAGTATCTTCAGTTAACACCACGTGACATATTAATATCCAACTGACTTGCTCAGTGTTGCCAGTCAGTGTCAAAATCTAGAGGGAAAATCTAAATATTTAAAAGGATGTGTAGGTCTATTTACTGGTAATTATAATTATTTGCACCAGAGTAAAAGAATTATAGGATTTGAACAAATTGCGTATTTTGCCTTGGACCTTTGCCTTGGGAAAGAAGTAAATAATCATTGCTAGTTGATAGCTAAGTCAAAATTAAGTCTCAATTCATCAATTTAAATGGCCTTGAAAGACATTCTCTTCATTCTTCACAAGCTTCCATGCACTGCATTTCAGAATTTTCATTTTTTTGGACTCTGGATTTAGAATCTCTTTTCATATAAGATCTTTTATAACCCTCTCTCTGTCCCTTTTTTCCACGTAAAAATGCCATAAACTTGTAACAAGGACGTTGAACCTTTACAATGTGTCACAATATTTTGTCACTGTGAAAGGAGGCACGGTTTCCCAACTATAACCATCGGAAGTTTAATTATGATTTCTCTCAGCAAAACTCATGAACACTGAGCATCTAATAAACAAGATACTTGGAAACAGAACACTAACATCTTCCAAATCAGCATTCTTACTAATTAAAAGATTAATCTGATGTTTGGATGAATTTTTCTCTGAAATGCATATGGATTAAACAAAAGGGAAAATAATTAAAGCATTTTAGGTTTTGTTAGCTATTAGAACAGCTATTTAAGATACTATTATATCTATTACATTATAATATCTATTGGTTCTTCTCAGGAAGGAAATATCTCCTTCAGTTTTCTTTTTAAAAAATGCATTAATATCAAAATAATAAATCTTTTCAATGATAGTTTTAGTTTCATTGTATCAAGTATTAAAATTTTTCAAAGGCTGATAACCAACTTACATAAGGCTGTTCATGTTTTTACGATCTTTTTGAAATTTAAATATTATTTTTATAGAAACCAGCTTTATTGATAAATTATTTTTTTTATTTGAAATTTATATGTGTCTGTATGTTTGTGTGTGTGTGTATATATACATATTTATATAATGTTTAGTCTTTCCTCACTTACTCTGCCTTGATCTCCTTTATTTGACCCTTGACAACTATAGAAATATCTCATGAGTTTTCTATTCCAAACGAGTTTGTCTTTGCTTCCTCCACGCTCCCAAAGCAGAGGGCTCAGGTTCTATCCCTTGTAGGGGCACTAGATCCCATATAATGTAACTAAGAGTTCACAACCCACAACTAAAAAAAAAAGTAACACCTAGGGCCCACAGGTCACTGTCTTTTCCCTCTGTGTTATATTGAAGCTACACCCACCTATCAGGTCAAGTTCATCTCACCTAATACAGGTGTGACATAACAAGAATATACATTTGATCTCTACTTCAGGTTCCTGACACAGAGTTCCTAAATCCCTTGGGATTTCCCCAGTCATTGTTCTAATGAGGTGATCCTTGGTGGCTCCTGGATACCTTCAGGATGGTGGCTGCTCACCAAATGATTAAGCCATGATAGCTTAGTTTGGGATTTTTTTTCCTAGCCCCATAAACAATTTTCCAGGGAGGGGAGAGGGGCTGGAGAATGAATTAATAACCAATCATGCCTATGTGATGAAATTTCCATGAAAATCCCAAAACCATAGGGTTCGGAGAGCTTCTGGGTCGATGAACACATCTACATCCTGGGAAGATGGTACTCCTGACCTCCAAGGAGCTTCTTTTCCCTTGAGCTCTTGCACTCAAGACCCTTCTAGATTTTGCCCTCTGTACCCCATCATCTCGCTGTTCTTCTGTATCCTTTATTATATCCTTCATCAGATCAGATCAGATCAGTTGCTCAGTCGTGTCCGACTCTGCAACCCCATGAATCACAGCACACCAGGCCTCCCTGTCCATCACCAACTCCTGGAGTTTACTGAGACTCACATCCATCGAGTCAGTGATGCCATCCAGCCATCTCATCCTCTGTCATAATAAACCATAAATGTAAGTAATGTTTCTCTGACTTATGTAAGCCATCTAGCAAATTACTGAAGTGGAGTAAAAAGTTGTGGGAATCCCTGACTTATAGCCAGTTGGTCAGAAGTACAGAAAAGACATCCTGACATCTGCTATTGGCATCGGAAGTGGGGGCAGTCTTGTGGGATTGAGCCCTCAACCTATTTGGGATCTCTGCTAATTCAGAATAGTTAGTGTCAGAGTTGGACTGCAGCACCCAAATGGTATTGAGACAGATGAAGAATTTTTTGGTTTGAGGGGAAAAAAAAAAAAAAAAGCTATACACATTTGGTGTCAGAAGTGGTCCACGGGTAGGGAAAAATGTTTTTTCTTTTTAATAGGGATTCTGGCTTTCCTTATTCTAAGGATCCTGTAATTCTCTTCTTCCTCCTTCAGGCCACTAACTGGCATTTTCTCTACAGAGAAAAATCTTGATATCGCTCTTGTTTAAGGGGATGACCAGCTATTGTTTCGCTGTGTTAATCTTTGAGAAATCAAAGTATAATTGTCATCATCACTTAGCAAATGAAACTGGAGGGTTTCTCTGAAGGAACTTTTGACATCTTCTAGCCAAACCACTTTCAAGGAAGGAAATTTCAAGGAAGTAGAATTGACTGATTTTAAGGTGCTAATTTTTTTTTCATTGTGTGTGCTTCATTTATGTGGCATGATGATACTTCAAAGCATTAATGATGCACTCCTTCGCACATGCCCAGTAAAACGACTGATCCTCCTAGGACTTGTCAGTGTATCTGTGACTGTAACACAGGGAGAAAAAAAGATGTCATGATCTTAATCTCTAAGTCAAAGGAAAGTGCACTCCTCACTCCTACCCAGATAAGACAACAAAACATTACAAAAAGCAGACACACACTGGAAGGACAGATTTTCCTTGTTCTCCCTTATTCTTCACTCCAAATAGACAAAAACATCTCAGCAGAAGGAAAAAGGAGAGCTTCAAGAAGGAAGTAGCATGGTGGCCAGTCACCAGAAGAGAGAAGGCAGTATGGAAAACCTTTCATTGGGGAAGCCCAAAGTAAAGAACACGTGTTCAGCTCCAACTTCGAAAGCCCCAGACACACAGAAACACTCTGCATTGTAAGGGGACAAGACTGTGGAGAATGCAACCAGGAAAAGTTAGAAACAGCCCCCTGGGTTTCCTTGCGGCTCCTAAGGGGATGGTGAAGACCCAGAAGTTTCCATGGGCCCCCCCAGGCATAGCCACAGCGTCCACCGGCCAGGAGACCATCTGCAGAGCAAAGGTACAACACATTACTTGGGCCTCCTGACATGAAGAAAAGAGGACACTGAAGATCAATTTCAGAGCCATAATTTTTGCCAGGTTGTTTGAAAGAAGAAAGTGAAAGTGTTAATCACTCAGTTCAGTTCAGTCGCTCAGTCATGTCCAATTCTTTGCAACCCATGGACTCTAGCCCACCAGGTTCCTCTTGTTCATGGAGCTTTCCAAGGAAGTATACAGGAGTAGGTTGTCATTTCCTTCTCCAGGGGATCCTCCCAACCAAGGGATCTAACCCTGGTCTCCTGCATTGCAGATTCTTTGCTGTCTGATCCAGCAGGGAAGCCAGATTGTTTGGTGTGAATTAAAAAAATACAAGCAGACCTGGCATTTACTCCCCGAGGGGAAACAAGCCAAGAAAAGACCAAGAAGTGAAGTGTCCCTTTCTCAGTTATCTGGGGTAGCCCTTGTGAGTTTGGAACTGGGGACCTAGGTAAGGGAAAAGGCACCTGGAGGAGAGCATGGCAACCCACTCTAGCACTCCTGCCTGGAGAATCCCATGAACCGAGGAGCCTGGTGGGTCGATAGGGCCCATAGGGTCACAAAGAGTTGGACACAACTGAACGACTGAGCACACATACACAAGGGAAAAGGACAAAAATCTTGAGATGGGCTCCTGTCTACACTGGAATCACTTACACTGAAGTTGACATGGAAATGAGGAGACTGGACTGAGATAAAGAAAAGGAAGAAATGGACCAGACCAAGCTGAACACTACTAAGGACCTGAGAGCTTGGGGTGGTGGGGAACCAGCTGTTAGATTTTAACCAAGTTTTTAAAAAATGTCACTAAAAACACCAACTTTGAATACACAGTTAACTCCCATTCAGTTTTCTTCATTTTTATGCAGACCTTAAATTATAGCTTTTTCAGCCACTGGTGGCTCAGATGGTAAAGAACTGACCTGGGTTCAACCCCTGGGTCAGAAAGATCCCCTGGAGAAAGGCAAGGCAACCCACTCCAGTATTGTTGCCTGGAGAATTCCATGGACAGGCTGCAGTTCAAAGGATCACAAAGAGTCGGACACTACTGAGCAATTAACACTTTACTTAGCATGTATAATATACACCGAAAAGGTAGTAACTCTGCAAGTCCTTTTTTTTTTTTTAAATTCAGGCTTGCTTGTGGCCTCTCCTGTAAAATTCGGCAGGAGAGTAGACTTACCCTAACAGACATTAATCAGATTCATCAAATGCCAGGTGAGGCTCAGATGCTTCTACTCAGTGCTTGCTCATGTCAGAAAGCCACAGAAAGCTGTGTGGCCAAGTCACATCAGATCAGATCAGATCAGATCAGTCGCTCAGTCATGTCTGACTCTTTGCGACCCCATGAATCACAGCACACCAGGCCTCCCTGTCCATCACCAACTCCCGGAGTTCACCCAGACTCACGTCCATCGAGTCAGTGATGCAGTGATGCCATCCAGCCATCTCATCCTCTGTCATCCCCTTCTCCTCTTGCCCCCAATCCCTCCCAGCATCAGAGTCTTTTCCAATGAGTCAACTCTTCGCATGAGGTGGCCAAAGAACTGGAGTTTCAGCTTTAGCATCATTCCTTCCAAAGAAATCCCAGGGCTGATCTCTTTCAGAATGGACTGGTTGGATCTCCTTGCAGTCCAAGGGACTCTCAAGAGTCTTCTCCAACACCACAGGTCAAAAGCATCAATTCTTCGGTGCTCAGCCTTCTTCACAGTCCAACTCTCACATCCATACATGACCACAGGAAAAACCATAGCCTTGACTAGACAAACCTTTGTTGGCAAAGGAATGTCTCTGCTTTTGAATATGCTATCTAGGTTGGTCATAAATTTCCTTCCAAGGAGTAAGCGTCTTTTAATTTCATGGCTGCAATCACCATCTGCAGTGATTTTGGAGCCCAGAAAAATAAAGTCTAACACTGTTTCCACTGTTTCCCCATCTATTTCCCATGTTGTGATTATTGTCTAAGCTTAAGGCTTATGGTAAATTTTGGATATTTAAAATTTTTTTTCTCATGAGACAAAGTAATTATCGTTAAAAGTAGAAGTGAATCACTGGTTAAAGAATTAAATCTAATGAGAAAATAAGATTGTAAGTAAAATAAGATTGTCTCATGACGAAAGTGCCAATTTGGCACAAAGTGATAATCAAGAATCAACCACTGTAACAACACTGTATGAAATGAAAGCAAATGTCTGTAAGTTTCACAGGAGAGCTTTTGAAGTCAACAAAGTAACAATGAGAATATCCATCACTGAAAGTCATTTCAGTGTATCTAAGACTGCTCAACTTCTTGTGTTTCATTCAGTGAAGTTGTACCATCTCTAACCTTGCACAGTTATAGCATTTGGAAACAAAACACAGAAGTTCAAAAGGTAAGGAACTCAGATGTTCCTGCCTGGTGTCAACAGCACAAATTTTTTTGTGAACCGAATGTAAATCTGATAATGAAAACTAACTCTTTAACAGAAGAATCCAAAGCTGTAAGTAAGGAAAAGACAAATTCTATCAGAAAGAGGTTGTTCGAGGTTCAGCTGTGTTAAATAAACAGACATTTTTGCGTTGTTTAGTGGACAAGTCGTATCTGATTTTGTAACCCCATAAACTGTAGCCCACCAGGCTCCAATGTTCATGGATGTCCAGGCAAGAATACTGGAGTGGGTTGCCATTTCCTTCTGCAGGGGGTCTTCCTGACCCAGGGGTCAAACCTGCATTTCCCACAATGGCAGGTGGATTCTTTACCACTGAGCCATCAGAAAGCCCAAGCTGACATGTACAGAAACATCATTACCCTTTTTCTGCTAGCATTTCAGATGAGACAAGTACAAGTTACTTGGCAACCTTCGTTCAAGGAACCTTAGTGTCAAGCAAAATGCCCCCACAGATTTGCAAATAAATATCCTTGAGGACCCATACCACGCTGGGTAGCACCATTCTTACCCGAAAATACACATCAAAATACATCTGGTGAATTCCCTTAAAGCTTTTATAATTCAGCTGAATGAAAATATGAATTGGCCGATCTCTGCATTTTGCTTGTGTTTTATATGAAGTAATCCAAATGAACCCAAGGAAGACGTATTAGATAAAACACAACAGGGGGAGAAAATGCTTTTAGATTAGGATATTGAACAACTTATCAAAAATGAACCATGTATATACTGAAGCTATAGAAAGAACTGTTCAGATAAAAGCAGTTACTGAAACCTGCTGGTGGTCACTGCACTCGTGCTGAAAGGTTGTGCAGCAATTCTGGAAGAAGTTGGATAAAGCCATAAAAACTGTCAAATTTATTACAGGTCTTAAAATGTCCCCAGTCTGAAAACTGGGGACATTTCAGAGTTACTTTCATGATAAAGATGGTAAGTTCCAGAATGCATGTTTTAACACTGAACATTTTAGTAGTTTCAAAACAAGGTTCTGGCGCAGATATTTCCAATAAAAATATAAATTACTTATGTATTAGAAAAGTGTTCATTGTTAGTCACACAGTCGTGTCTGACCCTTTGTGACCCCACGGACTGTAGCTTGCCAGGCTCCTCTGTCCGTGGGGATTCTCCAGGCAAGATTACTGGAGTGGGTTGCCATTCTCTTCTCCAGGGGATCTTCTGACCCAGGGATTGAACCCGGGTCTCCTGCTTTGCAGGCAGATTCTTTACTGTCTGAAACACCAGGGAAGCCCTACACCTCCATTAATGAAACATCTCCTGAATATGACTTAGTTGAACCAGCTGGAGTAGCTGGACACTGTTTTCAACCAGTTGAAAGGGTTCCTTTGGATTTCATGCTCCCCCCATTACGGCTCACAATAGCAGTAACGACACTATTTTTACTCTTTTGAAATTCTGAAGGAATGTGACAGGACACGTCACTAGTGAGATGTTTTCAAACAGTGCCATTAAACTTGGGGTATGATGATGTTGGAAAACAATGTCAGCCAAATATAATGATGATTTAAGCCTCCTCCAGAGTCCATTTATCAACTCCTTTAAAAAAGTGAACCCTCTCCAATAAGGAAGGTGAGTGTTATTCAAGAAATTGTCAGTAATTTAATGTTGATGCATACATTTCCCCACATGGCTCTTTCAGACCTTGGGATCAGTTTAACTGAAGGGATCGAGACTGCAAAATGACATGTTTATATTAAAAAAAAAAAAAGACCATCATTTATATTTACTGATTAGTGTGCACCAGTATTTTTCTCCATATGGTATTACCAAAAAAAACACAGAAGTGAATTGGTTACTAGTGTTAATACAACCCTGCAAGTGTCATCTGTCACTCTTATTACTGTTGAATTGACCCCCCCATATGATAGGTTGAAATCCTAAACCCCAATTCCTATTAATGTGACCTCATTTGTAAATAGGGTCTTTATATTTAAAAAAAAAAAATAGGGTCTTTGCAAATATAATTAAAGTGAGGTCAAGTTCAGTTGGAATGGGCCCTCAACCCAATGTGGGGTCCCCTGTTGGCTCAGATAGTAAAGAATCTGCCTGCAATGCAGGGGACTCAGGCTGGATCCCTGGGTCAGGAAGATCCCCCGGAGAAGGGATTGACTACCCACTTCAGTTTTCTTGCCTAGAGAATTCCATGGATAGAAGAGCCTGGCGGGCTACAGTCTATGGGGTTGCAGAGAGTCAGACATGACTTAGTGACTAACACTTGCACTCAACCCAATAACTGATGTTCTTAGAAAACAGACACAGAAAAAAGTTCTCCATGTAAAGACACAGAGACACAAATACAGAGGAAGAACGGCCATGGGAAGATGAGCAGAAATTGGAATTATGTTGCTGGGAGTTGAGGAATGCTGGGGTGGCCAGAGGTGGAAGACACAAGGGAGCATCCTTCTCCAGACTTTGCTAGGAGCATGGCCCTGACCACACCTTGATTTTGGACTTCAGCCTCCAGAACTGTGAGGTAATAAAATTTCTGTTGTTTAAAACTGTAAGTTTGGGACTTTCCTGGTGGTTCAGTAGTAAAGAATCCACCTTACAATGCAGGGGACAGAGGTTTGATCCCTGGTCAGGGAACTAAGATCCCACATGCCTCAGAGCAAGTAAGACCCCTGCCACAACTAATAAGCCCACATTTCTAGAGTTTGTGTGCCACAAGGAAGATTCTACAAGTTGCAGCTAAGACCAGATGCAGCCCAATAAATAAATATTAAAAAAAAAAGAAGATAGCAGCACTTTGTGGTAATTTGTTACAGCAGCCTTAGGAAATTAATATGACTCCCATTTCAACTGTTAAGGCTCAAACAGCCTGTTTTCATGGCTTAACTCTCTAATGAAGATTAACTTAGAATTCATGTATTATCTTTTATCTAAATGATGTACTAGAGTTTATGTAAGTTTACAATTTGATAACAGGACACTGCAGTGGAAAAAAGAACAACAAAATTAAATCAAGTTTAAACTGATTTAAGCAGGCTCAGTTTTAACCATATCTTCATACTGATCAGTTCACCACGGGGTAAAGAGAAAGGAAAAGATTTGCCCAGGAAGACAAAACAAATTTGCAGTAGGTATTGAGGTCAGCTTTTACATCTCTCGATTTCTAATCCAGAGTTTCTCCTCTGCCCTTCTGCGATGAGGCTTCACTCCCCAAGGCAGGAAGCCAAAAGTGGTTTGGGAAAGCACAGAAATATTTAAATAGCATGGTTCCCACAAAATGCTCTCAAGAGATTGCCTTTCATATCTCAGCAAGTGTACATTCTTTACCCTAGACCCAACTGAGATGTGTCATAAAT
The DNA here is from genome assembly GCF_002263795.3 of Bos taurus. Taxonomy (NCBI): domain Eukaryota; kingdom Metazoa; phylum Chordata; class Mammalia; order Artiodactyla; family Bovidae; genus Bos; species Bos taurus. The sequence continues at coordinate 90,443,234 of NC_037332.1, forward strand.
TTTAAAAATAATTCTCACGTATTTGAGTAGAGAGCTAAATTCTGATTTTTATGACAACAAAAGCAAACTGAAAACAAACAAAAAATGCATCTATTGAGAGCGGGGAAAAAACAGCGGGGGGACTTATGATGGCTACCATTTCCAATATGAAGGAAAGAATTATCTTTTTTCACCCTAGGATATTACTGATTAAAAAGAAAAAAAAGTAGTAATAGCCTCATGTTTTTTTATTACATTTGTGTTGCTGAGAGACATGGTTTTCAGGGGTTATTCGGGTCCTTACTTGGGATGATAGAAGCCCTGACACTGTGTTTTGGACGCTGTTCAGAAGTTTGATCCGGTTAAATTTCTTGGCTGAGGTCGTGCCTTTGTTGAATTCTTGCCAAAGGCTGAGGTCATAGGGCCCTCACTAACAGCACGCAGCCATCTCTCCAAACCGAGGAAAGACTCAAATTGGGAAAAGAATGCAGAGGCAGCGATGCCTATTTGATTTCTACAAATCATCAGTGATACAGAGGGTCAAGCTAGCAGGGCAGAGCTGGAAACAGTGTGTTTCCATTTAAAGAGGAATGTTAACAGCATGGGAAAAACTCGCAAATATGAAGGTGGGCGGACTTTTACTGAGACTCCAGGATTGAAGGCGGAAAGCTCCCAGCAGCGTAAGATATTGATACCCTAAGCAAAATGGAACTTGTAAACGGGGCTGCTGCTTCAGGAAAATGTGAAAGAAAGCAAAAGTGTTAAGTCACTCAGTCACGTCCAACTCTTTGCCATCCTTTGGACTGTCGCCCACCAGGCTCCTCTGTCCATGGAATTCTCCAGTCAAGAATACTGGAGTGGGCTGCCATTTCTTTCTCTAGGGGATCTTCCCCACCCAGCGATCAAACCTGGGTCTCCTGCACTGCAGGCAGGTTCTTTACCACTGAGCCACCAGGGAAGCAAGGTACGGAGGAAAAGGTATGGAGCCCAATGTGATAAAGGGAAAATAGTTCAGTCCTTGGTTAGAAGGAAAAAAACCAAAATTCCCAAAACCTGCAAAGTAGCTTGTTTCCCTTGTTTTTGAACTGCCGACACTCACAGTTCTGAACTTGAACATGACCCTGAGAGGCTGGTGGGTTACCCCCACTCTGGGAGTCCTAACACCTCGTTTTTTGAATCACGCTGTCTTTCAGCAGATCTAGATCTTGCTGTAGATCTAAACATCGCCACTGCCACCTGGAAACTGGAAAAGTTGCCCAGAGAAGCAGGCTTTCCACACCGTTTGGCTGTATAAGGGCTGCCGGAGCTGAATCTGAGTTTTCAGGCAGGCTTCACGCACTCCGAATGAAAGGCTGAGGGGGATGGCCATGAACACAGGTTAACATTATTTCATCCTGGGCTTCCTCTGTGACTCAGTGGTAAAGAACTTGCCTGCCAATGCAGGAGAGGGGGTTCAATCCCTGATCCAGGAAGATCCTACATGCCTCAGGGCAGCTAAGCTTGTGGATCACAACTACTGAGCCTGTCCTCCAGGGCCTGGGAGCTGCAACAACTGAGCCCACATGCCACGACTACTGAAGTCCACATGCTCTAGAGCCCATGCCCTGCAACGAGAAGCCACCACAATGAGAAGCCACAACTAGAGTGGCCCTTGCTCATCGCAACCAGAGAAAAGCCTGCACAGCAATGCAGGCCCAGCACAGCCAAAAATAAATAACTTTTTTTTTTTTATTAACACAAAAGATTATCTCATCTTTCTTTCAAGCTTTCAGAAAAAAGCTTGTCACCAGATTTGTTGAAAGAGATTCCATCTCACGTGAGGGATTCCTTGGCATGAAGAACCTTTTCTTTCATGTTCTATTAAGAGTGTGTGTGCCACATTTCTTCAAAGGGCAAGTTTTTCCTCTCAAATAGAAAGCAAGCTCACAGAACATATAATGATCCTAAGCAAAGCTACATTTGGGCATCCCAGTCCCCTAGCTTTAGAAAAACCTGAATTATTAATACATTTACATCAAACATCAAGGCTTCACCTGAATATGTCCATACTTTTTTTTTTTTTTTTTTTGGCTAATAAGAAACAGTCTTTGCTTTTTTCTTTTTCAGTCTTTGCTTGTTTTCACCTGAAGTCATCATTGGGCTTCTGAGGTAAAATCAAAGATGTGATGTAAAAAAACAGACACGCAGCTCCTGGGGAAAATTTTCAGATTTTTGTTTTGAAATTAATTTTACTCCTCCACAAAAAGACTGTGAGGAAAATGGGAATATCATTCTACTATAACTGGTGCAGACACAGAAGCCAAACATTTTATTTAGCAATTCCATGATCCAGGACTAGACCATTTCTTTAGATACTCACGTAACACCAAAATATATTCTATCCAAATAAAAACTAAACACCAGTTGGACACAACCAGTTTTTCCCACCACAGCAGCCAATACTGGATTCCTAACAGTACTGTCATCCTTGCTCAAGTGACCCAGGAAAGTGAAAAGTGTAAGTGTTAGTTGCTCAGTTGTGTCCGACTCTCTTGTGACCCTATGGGATTTTCCTGGAAAGAATACTGGAGTGGGTAACCATTTCCCTTCTCCAGGGAATCTTCCCAACCCAGAGACTGAACCAGGTTCTCTTGCATTGCAGGCAGATTCTTTACTGTTTGAGCCACCAGGGAAGCCCAGTGATCAAGGAGTACAGCACCAGATACCTCATCAATGAACTGATCACATGCCATAAGCTCAGACTCAAACTGCAGCCCACGCCTTCCCTGATGAGCTGCGCCACACCTCTCCCCAGCTTTGTCTTGGGAGTCAGGAAATACCCACCATTATTCATGGCAACTAGAAACTGAGTTTTAAATGTCTCCAATAACAAAAGCCAAGAATACACATGCCAATAAGATTTTTTGCAACTCCAGTTTGTTGTGTGCCCATCAGGTGCCAGACGACATAAACACCAGAAGGGGAGTGGGGAGGACAAGAGAAATAAAGCTCTTAGCTCCGTCGGACTTCTACTCCAGAGAAGACTGGAGCACGGATACAAAGGAGGACACAAATATGATCGGTATTTTGGCGCTGATCCCAACACAAGGCAGTCTCACCGAGAGAAGGGCACCAGAGAAGGCTGTGCTGAGGAAGTGGTGCTCAAGCCAAGATGAGAAGGATGGATGTATGATCAAGGCCAGGTAACCAGGAGGAAATGTACAGAAATGTCCCAGGAAGACGGAACAGCATGTTTACAGACACAGAAGCAGAAGATGGCAGGGAGTGCTGGAAGAACAGAATTAAGTGCAATAGGGCTTCTCTCCATGAGCCAGATACTCACCTCGAAAGGACAAGAGAGCAAAGAATCCCCATGTAATCCATATGCCAAGATTCAACATATTTATTGAGCTTCTATTTATAAGGCTTAACTAGCTTTAGTCTCCCAGGGCCAGACATTCTAGAGTGCAAAGTCAAGTGGGCCTTAAGAAGCACTGCAGTTAATAAAGCTAGAGGATGCGATTAAATTCCAGCAGAACTATTTGAATCCTTTAGGGATGATGCCATCAAGGTTTTGCATTCATAATGCCAGCAAATCTGGAAGACCCAGCAGTGGCCACAGGACTGGAAAAGGTCAATCCTCATCCCAATTCCCAAGAAGGGTAGTACCAAAGAGTGTGCTAACCATCAGGCTATTGTACTCATCTCCCATGATAGTAAGGTCATGCTTAAAATCTTGCATGCTAAGGTTCAGCATTATGCCAACCAAGAACTTCAAGCTTGGTTTAGAAAAGGAAGATGAACTAGAGATGTTCAACCAAGATGTCCAAGCTCGGTTTAGAAAAGGAAGAGGAACTAGAGATCAAATTGCCAATATTTGCTGGATTTTAGAGAAAGCAAGGGAATTTCAGGAAAACATCTCTGTTCCATCAACTATACTAAAGCCTTTGACTGTGTGTATCATGACAAACAGTGGAAAACTCTTAGACGGGAATACCAGACCATCTTACCTGTCTCCTGAGAAACCTGTATGCAGGTCAAGAAGTAACAGATAGAACCCTGTATGGAACAGCTGATTGGTTCAAGATTGAAAAAGGAGTACAACTAGGCTGTCTGCTGTCACCCTGTTTGTTTAACCTATGCACTGAACACACAATGAGAAATGCCAGGCTGGGTGAGTTACAAGCTGGAATCAAGACAGGCAGGAGAAATATCAACAACCTCAGATATGCAGATGATACCACTCTAACAGCAGAAAGCGAAGAGGAAGAACTATAGAGCCTCTTGATGAGGGTGAAGGAGGAGAGTGAAAGAACCGGCTTAAGACTAAATACTAAAAAAAAAACTATGATCAAGGCATCTGCCCCTATTTCATCATGGCAAATGGAAGGGGAGAAGGTGAAAGTAGGGACAGATTTCCTTTTCTTGGGCTCCAAAATCACGGCAGATGGTGACCGCAGCCATGAAATCAGAAGACGATTGCTTCTCTGCAGGAAAGCTATGATAAACCTAGACAGTGTGTTGTCCTCCAACAAAGGTCCCTATAGGCAAGGCCATGGTCTTCCCAGCTGTCACGTGTAGTCGTGACAGCTGGATCTTAAAGAAGACACAACGCCTTCAAACTGTGGTGCTAGAGAAGACTCCTGAAAGTCCCTTGGACAGAACGGAAATCAAACCAGTCAATCTTAAGGGAGATCAACCCTGAATACTCACTGGAAGGACTGATGCTGAAGCTGAAGCTCCAGTATTTGGTCAGCTGATGAAAAGAGCCGATACATTGGAAAGGTCCCTGATCTGGGAAACATCAAGGGCAGAAGAGGGTGTCAGAGGATGAGATGGCTGGATGGCATCACTGATGCAATGACCATGAACTTGGGCAAACTTCAGGAGATGCTGAAGGACAGGGAGGCCTGGGCAGTCTATGGGGTCAGACATGACTGAGCAACAACTAGTTTTACGGGCTTCCCAGGTGGCATAGTGGTAAAGAATATGCCTGCCAATGCTGCCATCTATGGGGTCGCACAGAGTCGGACACGACTGAAGCGACTTAGCAGCAGCAGCAGGAGACTTAAGAGACACGGGTTCGATCTCTGAGTCAGGAAAATCCCCTGGAGAAGGACATGGCAACCCACTCCAGTAGTCCTCCTTGGAGAATCTCCTGGACAGAGGAGACTGGTGGGCTACAGTCCACAGGGTCGCAAAGAGTCAGACGCGACTGGGCGACTAAGCACACACATATACACAACTAGCTTTACGTAGCACATAGTAAGTGCTGTGAACGTAAGTGCTATGAAAGTAAGTAAATAAATACCTAAATCCATAAATGCATCACTGGTCAGCACCTCAATGTAGACTATTCATTCACAGAAGACTTTTTAGGAACTGCTTAAAAGCAAAGAAGAAATATCCTTATCTGACACTATGACATCCTTGAGAAAGTAAAAATCAAATTGCAAACCTTAGTGCAAATAGATTCATTTTCCTGCTTCCTTCTGACCTAATTAAGCTTTAAATAATTCCTGCTGCTGCTGCTAAGTCGCTTCAGTTGTGTCCAACTCTGTGCGACTCCATAGACTGCAGCCCACCAGGCTCCCCTGTCCCTGGGTTTCTCCAGGCAAGAACACTGGAGTGGGTTGCCATTGCCTTCTCCTAAATAACTCCTATCTTATCATAAATATACTTTGGCTACTGAGACACACTGGTTGCTCAATACTACACATTTCAGAATCCTTGTTAATAGAAAGACTTTATACCCTTTAAAATTATTTACATACAAAAACTAGTAAATGTCTCAAATGTTAAGCAAAATATGCAGAAGTATAACGACTACTTTCTAATTTTTCATCATGCTGTACTGGCAAAAAGGGTGAAAACAGCTTCTTAAAAACTGTTAATTTTAGGAAGTCTCTTATCTTCATTCATTAACAATTTATTAAAGACACTGTAACATGTAAAAATACATTATGGTAGAGACTGAGAAATAGAGACATGAGATAAAAAGTCAGTTGTAATCACTGAAAAGTATTTTGACTTTAGATTTTGGTGACAAATGTGTGGTTGTATCACTGACAAACACTCTGGATCAATGAATTCATTAACTGATGCTTCAAGGAAATAATGCTCAAAGACATTACTGCATTAAAAGGGCAATTCCATTCTTTACCTTTCCAGCCCTTTCTTGCTTCTCCCAACATGTATGATAATTGAGGTTTTCATGTTTATAAAAATGCTTCTACGAGAGTAGAGGTTAGCAGTTGTAACAGAGACCATGATGTCAACATTAAAAAAAAAAAAATACTATTTTTATACAAAAGAAGTTGCCTGATCCTTGTCCTTCATTATGCGCCCTTAGTCTCCCCTCACTTGCTGTATTACACTAGTACAAACAGAAGGGAACAGGTACCTAATAGGTTAACTGACTGGCCAGAAGTCACAGAGCTGATTAAAATCAGCAATTATCCACCACCTTCCACTCACTTGTCATCATTCATGTTCACTGAAGAGTCTCACTGGCTTCCAAGCTTACTGCCTTGGTCTCCTTGATGACTCTGATGATCATTCTGACTCCAAAATGCACATGATAATGGCTCGCTCCAGCCTCTCAGTTCCTGGACTCCCTGACACCCAATCGCCACATCCTCAGTCATATCCGTTACTCACTCTCATGGCCGTGTGCTGGATCTCAGTGGTAGCAATTAATGCCTCAAGAGCAAAATCTGACCAAACGCCTGCTTTTCTATTTCACTTCCTCCAGTAACAAGGAGTCCAACAATTCAACTCCACCAGGACCTATGACCTACTCATTTTTCACTCCCCACCCCAACTGGAGTCCACAGACCACGTACTTTCCTAGGACTCACTCCCTTCATTCTACCTACTTAATAAAATCCAAGTTCAAGTTCAAGCCAACCCTCCAGTAACTCCACACCTGCACCCACCCAGCTCATCATGGCTGGGGGAAGACGTACATGGTAATGGCATCTACTCTCGCTACACGCCTTGTGCTATTTCGGGGCTGTCTAGTATTTCTCTTTCCTTATTCCATTCACTCTCCCAGATGATTTGCACACCTCCTCCTCTCCCTGGAAGAGCTAATAGTGGAATACATCCAACTGCCTGTTCAATTCTAGCACCTGGATGTCTAACAGGCATCTCAAGCTTAACCACACTTGGTTTCTCCACAAAATCCCATCCTGGTGAAGTCTTCTTGAACCTATCTTTTCATTAAGTTGCTCAAATAGTCTTAGAAGCCTCTACACACACACACTCTCTCACTCAATCTCATTCGCTTTTCATCTAACACCCCTTCTTGACAATGCCACTGCTGCCACTGCCTCAGTTCAAGCCACCATCTCAACTCACACAAAACCCCCAGTCGCTTTCCCTGCTTCATTCTTGGTTAGAGAAAATGTCTGTTCCCCATGAAGCAACCAGTAATCTTTTTAAAATTAATCCTCTCATTTTACTGGTCTGCTCCTAACACTCCAGTATCTATGATTATATTTAGACTAAAACCCAAAGCGCTTTCCAACGGCCAATGAGACCCTATGGTGAGAGTTAGCAAAGTTCAGCCAACGTGCAAAATCTGGTTCAGTGCCTGCTCCTATAAAAAAAAGTTTTCCTGAACACAGCTTCCCATCAGTCTATATAATACCTATGGCTGCTTTCTTGCTCCAACGGCAGGGACCTTAAAGCCCCCATAGTTAAAAAAAAGTTTTTTTATTGTTTCTACAGTTTGCCGATTCCTATATGCCAGGCGTCACCCACTGGGTTCCAGCTTCACCGACTGGCTTTCCATTCATAATTGGGCCAAGCCTCCTGCCCCCTCAGGCCTCTGCATTGAACCTTCTGCCCAGAACACCTCTTTCTACACACCCGCATGCCTTGACCCCTTGTCAGAAAGCTCTCTGGTCAAAGGTTACCACCACAAAGGGGCACTGCCTGGGCTGTGCTGACTTGAACTGCACCCTCCCTTTCTCATGGCCTCATCACTAACTCCATGTATCTGTTTAACATCTCCGCCCTTTCCTCCCCATCAGCTTATGGGTTCCAGGAAGACATGTTCAATCCTGTATCTCCGGAACACTGCGCATAGTAGGAAATCAGTAAGCACTGAACTGATGAGTTTTTTCGATCCTCATTGGATCCCTCCTTTCCCTTCAGGTTCTTCCATTTGGGAGTGCAGTAGAGGGAAAACTTCAAAATCATGGAAAGAAAATAATGTTGTCTGAGGATGCTTAATGTAAGATGGTATAAATCATATGACATACAGTCTGAAAACACTATCCTGATCCTTATACGTGCGTAACTATCATAGTAATGAAGCCAAAGCAATGGATGAATCATTAGCAAGATCAAACCAGTCGACCCTAAAGGAAACCAGTCCTGATTATTCATTGCAAAGACTAATGCTGAAGCTCCAATACTTTGACCACCTAATGTGACCAGCTGACTCACTGGAAAAGACCCTGATGCTGGGAAAGATTGAGGGCAAAAGGAGAAAGGGGCAGAAGAGGATGAAATGGTTGGATGGCATCACTGACTAGATGGAAATGATGACCAAATTCCAGGAGATAGTGGAGGACAGAGGAGCCTGGTGGGCTACAGTCCATGGGGTTGCAAAGAATCAGACACAACTTAAAGAGACAAAAGTAATGATGACAAATTCATTTCTAATGAATTAAACTTCTCATTTCTGGTCTGGCATGTAAGGCAGTTGGAAGTCGTCATTCGGTCCTAACAAGTAAAAATCTGGATTGTCAAACAACTCTTCTTAGAACCATCAGAGAACTGTGATCACAGGGCGAACCACTGCCCCTGAAACTGGAGGGACAGGCAGATACAAAAAAATCACAACTCAGTTGAAGCAGAAGCCTCCACAGGCCAATACTGGGGTAGGAAAACCCAGACTGTAATTGGCAAACTGCTAGATGCTCAGTGTGGACAAGTTTGAGAGCTATAGACTCCAATGAGACCTAGTTTCAGTGGGCCTCTGTCACACTTTTGTTGAGTTTTACCTTCACTTCTACTAGACTCTCATAATGAAGACAGAGAAAAGCCTTCTCTTGCTTTTCACAGGAGAGGAAAGTAATCATTTTGAAATATAGTTGTCCCAGGAACCTGCAGATACCAAACTCATATAAATTTGCATGTAAGTACACATACCCTCCTCTATATGTTAAACCATCTTTAGATTACTTATATCTGCTGCTGCTTCTAAGTCGCTTCAGTTGTGTCCGACTCTTTGTGACCCCAGAGACGGCAGCCCACCATGCTTCCCTATCCCTGGGATTCTCCAGGCAAGAACACTGGAGGGAGTTGCCATTTCCTTCTCCAGTGCGTCAAAGTGAAGTCGCTCAGTCGTGTCCGACTCTAGCGACCCCATGGACTGCAGTCTACCAGGCTCCTCCGTCCATGGGATCTTCCAGGCAAAAGTACTGGAGTGGGGTGCCATTACAATGTAAAAGCTGCATACATGTGTGCTAAGTCATATCTGACTCTTTTGCAACCCTATGGACTCCTACCAGGCTCCTCTTTCATGGGATTCTCCTGGCATGACTACTAGAGTGGGTTGCCATTTCTTTCTCCAGGGGATTTTCCCCAACCAGGGATCAAACCCATGTCTCCTGCATTAGCAGGTGGATCCTTTACCACTGAGCCTCCAGAGAAGCCTGCATAAAGGCTGCATAAATAATTGCAAATGCAAGGCACATGCTGTGTAAATAGCTGTCCCGAGTATGGAAAGTTCACATCTTGTTTTTGGAACTTGCTGTAATTTTCTTCCAAAATATTTTGGACCCATGGTTGGTGGAATCCAAGGACGTGAAACACATACAGAGGGCCAAACTATACACCCAAAGCATGCTGCGATTCTTAACAAGGCCCGCCCTTGAGAGAAGAAACCACTTCACCAGAGTTTAACCCTCCTGGAGTTTGTTTTCAGATACTTATTATTTTTTGGCCATGCCATATGCGGCATCTTAGTTCCCCAACCAAGGTGTGAACCTAAGATCCCTGCAGTGGAAATCCGGAGTATTAATCAGTAGAACACCAGAGAAGTCCCCCTCCTGGAGTTTTATCAGAGCCTAACTGACCTGGGAAAATCTTCCAGGTGGGAGAGGGAAATTCCCAACTCCAGCTTCCTCCAGGCACCCTGCCCTATTTAGCAAGAGAAAGATACCCAGAAGCACTCCCAAGGGCCACAGCCTGGGGGCCCATGTTCACCCACTCAAAGGACAGGATCCAGGTATTCGGTCATAAGAAGTTTGATGCAAGCAGTTTCACCAGACAACTGACCGTAAGACGATTTTGCAGTAAGAGACAGAATAACTGGCTGACAGTTTGGTTTGACAATTTGGTTTCGAGGGTTTAACAGTTTGGTTTCAGCTCGTTAGCAGTTTGGTTTTGCTTCTCTATTGAGGCAGTACTCCATTTTTATATAACAGCAATCTTGGGCCTCAATGGTCTATACAGTGACGAGTAGATGTGGAAGTCTTAAGATGTGGACGATAACAGTGTACCAACTTGATTAGAAAACTTACTGGTGGTGTGAGATAAGAGTGCAAAGCGCCAGACTGCACACTTTAGTACAAAGTAACAAATTGGGTTTGCAGATGCTTTTGGTGAGCACCTCCACCCTCCCACTTGCCAAAACCAAAAGCTTACCAAGCTATGGCTAATAATTCACAAATCTTCAGGCACATTCATTCTTGACTTTTTAGTTAATTGAGATCCAGGAGTTTGTTCTCTAACACCATCTTTACCAGATTTTTCATGTAACATTAGATGTTGGAGGCAAAAGAGGAAATCAAGTTCCTCTGATTCCCCTGCAAAAGAAATGGTTACGTGACTCCTGTTAAGTTTGATTCTTCAAAATCATCAGTCTTTTGCTATTTGATAGTGAAAAACATGTGGCGGCTGGAATTTTGGTAGTTGGCACAGAATTTGGCTTATATGACTCAGTGAAGTATAAGGACTGAGAATGTGACAGAACTTTTAAAGGCAGTCCAGACAGGTAATACCATTTACATATACTGTGCGTGTGTGCTCAATCACTCAGTCATGTCCAACTCTTTTCAACCCAAGGACTGTAGCCTGCCAGGCTCCCCCATCCATGGGATTTTTCAGGCAAGAATACTCGAGTGGGTTGCCATTTCCTCCTCCAGGGGATCTTCTTGACCCAGGGATCAAACCTACATCTCCTGCCTTGACAGACGGATTCTTTACCACAGAGTCACCTGGAAAGCCCTTGCATCCATCACATGTATGAATAAGAAACAGCAGCATCCCTGTTTATTTACTTCCAAGGAAATGTCAATCAACTCAAAGGAGATTTCCTTGTATCATAAAGAATTTATGTCTACAGTAAGATTCTGAATCTTTATGACTGACTTTAACAAAGTATAAGAAATTCCCTGGCGGTACAGTGGTTAGGACTCCACATGTTCACTGCAGGGGGGCTGGGGTCAATCCCTGGCCATGGAACTAAGATCCCACAAGTTAGGCAGCGTAGCCAAAAAAAACCAGAATAATTTCTTTCCGAAAATATACCCACATACAACCATAAGCATGAATCTGTGCACATTTTAAATGTATTCAAATATTTTGTTGTTTTTCACAATATTTTAAAATTTGCTGTTGATTTTTTCATGTTTTATTATGTCCTTTTTAATGTGCCTCTTTTATTTTCAATTATTTTATCTTTCAGAGCATAACTGCCTTATGGCCAATGAGTGACATGGTGAAGCCACTTGCAGTTAAAGATGCTTACAGTGAAAATACTGAACATGCATAGAGGACTAAAGAACACTTCACATTGCTAAAAGCCACAGTTCTTTATACCAGGTACATCCTGTCCAGCTTTCAACAAATACATGGATACTAAAATGCAAAAAAAAAAAACCCGACATTTTAAAACAGAGCAGGCATTTTGCAGTTATCAGACTGAGAATTTAAAATAATTAAAGTTAATATATGAGAATAAGTATTCATATGCTATGAAGAAAGCAGACAATATTCAAGAATAGGTGAGTAATGTAAGCAGAGATGGAAACTAAAACAATCAAAAAAAAAGAAATGCTGGAAATGAAAAAAGACTGACGGGCTCAGGAAAGCACCTGTGAGCTAGGGGACAATCAATAGAAACCTCTAGAGCTGAAAAGCAAAGAGAAGAAAAAGAAAGGGAGCAAGCAAGAAAGGAACAGAATATCCAAGAGTTATGGGACAACTACAAAGGTATAATGTATCTGTAATGAGAATATTTCTGAGAGAAAGGGCCAGAAGAAATAACTGAAGTGATCAAGATGGAGAATTTTCCAAAATTAATGTCAGACATAGGTATAGGAAACTCAAGAAAACAATAAGCAGGATAAATGCCCCCAAAAATCTGCCAGAGAATATTATATTCAAACTGTAGAAAATCAAAGAAAAAATCTTGGTAGAAGCCAGAGGGAGCGAAAAATACCTTATCTTTTAAGGATCAAAGAAAAAAATTACATATCTCCTCAGAAACCATGCAATCAATGAAAATGGAATGCAATATTTAAAAGTGTTGAGACAAAAAAAAAAAAACAAAACCCAACCAACTAAGAATTCTGTATCCTGTGAAATTATTCAAAAGTGAAGGAGAAACTTTTTCAAACAGAAGTTGGGTAAACTCATTGCCAGTAGACCTGTCTTGCAAAAAATAATAAGAGTTCTTCAGACAGAAGGAAATGTCACAAACTCAGACCTGTGTTAAGTAAAGAACATTAAGGAAAAAATAAATGAAGATAAAATACTTCCAATGGTTTTATACAATACTTACCTTGCTGTTTGTCATAAATTAAAAGTAATTTCAATCCTTAGGCAGAGTTGCATTAAGTGGAAGTTGTTTGCAAGAAGACAGGAGAAAGATGAGCAAGACTTGGTTAAGATCTCCTTGACAGTAACTAAGATGTTTTCTTTCAGAGATACTTAATTCTTTTTAACAGAGCCTAGCAAAATACATTCAAATGTCAATAATAAACCACTTATCCAAAAGGCATAGTTGTAAAACCTTTAGGTTTAGAATCAGAAAAAAGTGGTTCAAACTCCAGGCTCAGCAACTTGCTGGCTGTATGTAGTTGTGAGTAAGTTGCCTGAGTAACTCATCTGTAAAACAAAAATGATGAAACCCGTATTTCATGTATTAGCGTAAGGATTAAATGCAAAGGATACGCAAATTCACCTAGCCCTCTGAACAGCTAATTCTAAATGACTGAGCTGTAAGCAGTATGAACCTAGACTTTCCCCTTACACTAGTTTCACAATGAGCTAATAAGTTTGTGGCCAATCTCTAACAAATGTACAAAATTTCAGAGCATGCATTTTGGGGACATCACTCGACCTGTATTTTGAAGTTTTTCCTATGTGTTATGTTTATTATTAATAGTTTTTGAAAACATTATCTTGCTTTGGAACAGTATGAAACCTTTTCAAACAATTAGAGAAATAAAAAGATAAGAGACCAAGCCAACAGTTTCATATTTTTTCCAAGGAAGGGATGAAATAATTCTCAGAAGTATCTTCTAGAAGCACCTCAACCGCCAACCTTCAAATATGGCATCCAAGGCAGGCCCGCTGGCCATGTTCCCAACCACAGGATGCCTACCACACACATATATACTGGTCACTATGATTAACTTCTGTATTTTGCTCCCTTCCCCACTTTTTCCCTCTGGGAAGGATTAAACTTCAATTATTTGATGTTTACCAAATCAGCTTGAATATCTGCTTCATGTTCAAATTTCCTTACAAACATCAACAAACCTCTCTATACAATAAATACCATTCCTTATTTTAGGAAACATTCCCTAAATTGCTAAGCTCCTAAGTGATCTGCAAAATGTCACAAAAATTCAAGAAGAAGAAGAAGAAAAAAAAAAAAAACCCAAGTTAATTCTTGGCTCAGTTCAATGTTAATGAGACTATGCTTTCCCCTATTTGTAAATTTATCTAGGTAGGACTTGTCTGCCAGTTTGAATATGGTTTTCCATAAAGGCCAAGGCCAACTTTTAAGTGCTTTAAGGACATTTTTGATGTCTTACCTCTCACAAAGATAAAATGGGCAATGTTCTGTACTCTGTACTTTATATCCCACTTTAAAAGAAAACACGTAATGGTATAATTAGAGCAACATATAGAGTTAAAAGGTCACTTAGTTTAGTCCCCACCTTACCAGAGACAAGTCTGAATTTAATAGATAAAACTGTTTAAGGACTGTAAGAACAGAACATATATTAACCACCCCAGTAATGAACTATTTTCAAATCTTGAAAAGGTACTTTTCAGGTACTTTCAATACATAAAAAATGCTTTGAAAACATACACTCCTTTGAATATTATGATGTTCTTATTTCTCCCTCTGTGGAGAGTAAGGCACAACAGCCGAGTTTGAACTAGTTGTCCCCCACCAACCCACCAGGCCCAGCTTCTCACGTACTACTAGGCACAGTGCCAAAAAAAGAATCTGACCATTAACTTCCTTCCAGAAACCTTGAACAGTTTCTCACATCTTCCATAGGAAACCCAAACCATGACAATGCATGGTAACAAGGCCGTAATCACCTCCACCACTCCCTACCTCCCTCTTCAGCACACTCAGGCTGTTCCAGGGATTGGGCACATGAAGCTTCCTCCATCCTAAACCACTCCATCTCACCCTCCACTCAACAGAGTCCCAAGTAATCTTTACAAGGTAATTCGGAGTTCTCTTCCAAGGGGAGCCTGCCCTGATGCTCCAGGGTGACCAAATGCTCTCAGTACTTTCACGATCGTCCAGGCAAGCCTCCAGCACAGCCCTCCACGCTGCACAGTGGTCATGTTAATGCCACTGTCATCTTCTTCCTCCTCTCAAGTCTGGAAAGTATGAACAGAACCCCTTATTCATTTTTACTCAAAGTACCAAGGACATGCTTGGCACTAAATAGTTGCACCACTGTTCAAAAATTTTTGGTCTTTTTTGCACATGCTATTTCCTCTGGCAAAGGTCACTGCACCCTTCTAAGTCAAGTTTGAAAATCACTTCCTCTGGGATATTATTCACAAATTGCCCAACAGATTTGTCCAAATGATCACTATGTAATCTTGGAAACATCACTTAACCTCTCTGCACCTGCTTTCTCCACCATACAATGCATGATCCCAGCTTCTCAGAGCTATTTTTGAGGATTAAATTGATCAGTGCACCTAAGGAACTCAGAGCAGAACCCAGAAGTTGGTGTCTCAAAAGATGTTCACCATTCCTGTTAGTACAAGTGATAATGCCCACTTAGCCCATACTTTGCCAAAAACATTTAAGGTAATTCATTTAAATCTGTGGAGGATATAGTTCGGTTCAGTCGTTCTGTCGTGTCCGACTCTGCAACCCCATGGATTGCAGCACACCAAGCCTGTCCATTACCAACTCCTGGAGTTTACTCAAACTCATATCTATTGAGTCAGTGATGCCATCCAACCATTTCATGCTCTGTCGTCCCCTTCTCCTCCCACCTTCAATCTTTCCCAGCACCAGGGTCTTTTCCAATGAGTCAGCTCTTCCCATCAGGTGGCCAAAGTACTGGAGTTTCAGCTTCAACATCAGTCCTTCCAATGAATATTCAGGATTGATTTCCTTTAGGATGGATTGGTCGGATCTCCTTGCAGTCCAAGGGACTCTCAAGTGTCTTTTCCAACACCACAGTTCAAAAACATCAACTCTTCGGCATTCAGCTTTCTTTATAGTCCAATTCTCACATCCATACATGACTACTGGAAAAAGCATAGCCTTGTCTAGACGGACCTTTGTTGGCAAAATAATGTCTCTGCTTTTTAACATGCTGTCTAGGTTGGTCGTAACTTTTCTTCCAAGGAGTAAGCATCTTTTTATTTCATGGCAGCAGTCACCATCTGCAGTGATTTTGGAGCCCCCCAAAATAAAGTCTGGCACTGTTTCCACTGTTTCCTCATCTACTTCCCATGAAGTGATGGGGCCAGATGCCATGACCTTAGTTTTCTGAATGTTGACCTTTAAGCCAACTTTTTCACTCTTTCATCAAGAGGCTTTTTAGTTCCTCTTCACTTTCTGCCATAAAGGTGGTATCATCTGCATATCTGAGATTACTGATATTTCTCCCGGCAATCTTGATTCCACCTTGTGCTTCTTCCAGCCTAGTGTTTCTCATGATGTACACTGCATAGAAGTTAAATAAGCAGGGTGACAATATACAGCCTTGACATACTCCTTTTCTTATTTGGAACCAGTCTGTTGTTCCATGTCCAGTTCTAACTGTTGCTTCCTGATCTGAATACAGATTTCTCAATAGGCAGGTCAGGTGGTCTGGTATTCCCATCTCTTTCAGAATTTTCCAGTTTATTGTGATCCACACAGTCAAAGGCTTTGGCATAGTCAATAAAGCAGAAATAGACGTTTTTCTGGAACTCTCTTCCTTTTTCAATATAAAGGGTATGCAACTGTCTGTCTGCGCCTTTTTTTTTTTTTTTTTTTTTAATCACAAAGCAGGCTCAGCTGTAAAGAAACTGCTGGCAACACAGGAGATGAAGCTCAATCCCTGGGTGGGAAAGATCCCCTGGAATAGAAAATGGCTATCCAATCCAGTATTCTTGACTCAGAAACCCCATGGACAGAAGAGCCTGGCGGGCTACAGTCCATAGGGTCACAAGTGTCAGACACAACCTAGCAACTAAACAAGACTCAAAAGGAAGCTTTATGAACTCTTCACTGGAACTGAAATGATAAACTCACCCTGATGAATGTTTAACCTAGATGTCAATGGAAGTGTGTAAACTGCATTCATAGTCTTCAACTTTAAACCATTTCCACTGTACATTCCTTTCTGACTCACACACTACTACTTGGACGTCTAATAAGCAATCCAAGTGTAAACCACTCAAAGCTTAATTCACCCTCCAAATGTGGAGTCATTCTAGAGTCACTCACACCTCATCCAATCTCAGCAAATCTACCTGCCAATTAATACCTAACTTTTTACCACCATTCACTCTGGTTCCAGCAGCTGCTTATTTTAAGTCTTTTAACTGCTCTTCTCGCCTCCTCAAACATGAAGTCCTTTTGCATCAACCCCAGCCTAACAACACATTAAGCTTTATTAAAACACAAGCTCCAAGAAGCTGAAATAATTCTTTTAATGCTTTGTTCAAGGTAGCATCACCAATGCTTGGGATTATGCTGGGATGGAGTCAAGTACTTGATATATGTATTTGAAATGACTGCTCTTGCCTCAAGGGTTTTTAGACTTGCTATTCTCTGCTAGAAACATTCTTCCCTGAGATACCTTAATCTATATTAAGGCTCTGAACTTAATATCTTCAGGGATTTGCTCTCAAGTCACCTTATCAATAAGGTTTTATCAACTACCCCACTTACATTGCATCACAAATCCTCTTCCATCTTCGTTTTTCTTCACAGCATTTATACCACATAACCCACTGTATATTTCATTCATTCGTATACTGCCTTTCATCTCCCATCCAGTTTTCAGTCCCATGAGATCAACAGTGGCAAGCCCTTGCCGTTTACACATGCACTTAAGATTTTACTTTCTACTAACATTTTACTAATTTTGTATGTAAACTTCATGACATTGTAAGTGTGACAGCCCTATTTCTTTGCTAGAAATATTTATTCTCACATCTCCAATGTAAAGAAACAGCTAAGGACTTCGATCCTAAGTCACACAACACCTTACGTGTTAGTCGCTCGGTTGTGCGTGACTGTGTGATCCCATGGACTGCACCCCACCAGGCTCCTCTGTCCATGAGATTTTCCAGGCAATGATACTGCAGTGGGTTGCCATTTCCTTCTTCAGGGGATCTTCCCAACCCAGGGATTGAGCCCGGGTCTCCTGCATTGCAGGCAAATTCTTTACCTACTAAGCTACAAGGGAAGCCCCAACTACTTTAGAAACAGATATAAATTATGAAATTATAATTACCATTTGTTTGCTGATCCATTTCAAAGTCATTACACTGAAAGAAACCAGACACAAAGGAGCACGTGTGTGTGTGTATGATTCCATTTATATAGAATCTTAGCAAATGCAAACCAATCTGTATTAAAGAGAGAATACTGATCAGCAGTTGCCAGAGGCTGGAGCAAGGGGAAGGATGAGCTGCACAGGAGGAAACCTACAGGAGGTGACTGACACATTCTGTATCTTGATTGTGTTGGTAATTTCATAATTATGAGTGTCTGTCAAAACACACCTAAGAGAACAGGAAAAATTGCCTACGATAAATACTTCACAAAATCACTACATGGCTAAAATGACTTTCTGAAATTTGGGGAGCTTTTTTTACCCAAGCATAATCAGAAAAACTAAGAAAACTACATGAGATTTCTTCCAATGACAACAAAAGATTGCATCCAGAGTGGGCTTAAAGGGATCATAAGATATAAAATCCCATGGACAGAGGGGCCTGATGGACTACAGTCCATGGGGTTGCAGAAGACTCAGACACGACTTAGCAACTAAACTGGAAAACAAAGACCTCTCATTACTCACCTACTGTCAGAATCAAAAAGCTTTACCTGAAGAACATTATTCACTACTTCAAATGCATCAGAAAAGGAAATCAAACACCACAAGAAACCACAGTAACATGGTGTCACAAGAAGAAAACAACAATTCTCCAAACACCAAACTTAAAGTCACAGAATACTGCAATCTGATTCAGAAGGGCTGTCATGAAGAAACACAATGAGCTACAAGAAAATTCAGAAAAAGTATTTTAAAAATTCATGAGCAGAAAGAACGCTTTAACAAACAGATTGAAACTGTTAAAGAGAACCAAATGAATTCTGGAATTAAAGCACTCAATAACTGAGATGAAGAACACATTAGAAAGCACTGGATATAAAGCAGATGGTAGGGAAGAGAGAATTGCTCTTCAGGTGAGTCTGAAAACAGAAATCTAGAAATGATACAGGTAGAAAAGGAAAGAATAAGATCTAAAAGGAGAAGAAATTCTACGAGAACTATCAAGTTATAAGAAAAATGGGTATCCCAGAAGAGAGGGAAAAGAGAATTTATTTAAAGAAGTAATTGCTGAGAAGTTCCCAAACCTGGAGAAAGAACTGGATGCACAAATCTATGAAACTAAGAGAACACCTAATACCCTCAATGCAAAAAGACCTCTTTCCAGATACATCATATTAAAACTGTCAAAAGCCAGTGACAAAGAGTTTAAAGACAGTCAAGGTAAAAAAAAAAAAAAAAAAAAAGAGTAACCTATGAAGAAACTCCCATGAGACTACCAGCAGCATTCTCAGTACCAGCCTTCACCAGTGGCTCAGTGGTAAAGAATCTGCCTACAGTAATGCAGAGACCCAGGCTCAATCCCTAAGTTGAGACGATCTTTTTGAGAAGGAAATGGCAACCCACTCCAGGATTCTTTCCTGGGAAATCCCATGGACAGAGGAGCCTGGTGGGTTACAGTCTATAGGATTGCAAATCAGTTGGGACATGGTTGAGCTACTAAACAAGCAGTTTTCTCAGTAGAAACACTACAGGACCGGAGACAGTGGAATGACATACTCAAAATACTGAAAGACAAAAACTGTGAGCCAAGAATACCCTATCCAGCAAAGTTACTCTTTAGATATGAAGAAGAAATAAAGGTTTTCCCAAACAAAAGCTGATGAGGTTCATGACCACTAGGCAGGTAGCACCAAATAAGGGTTGGATCCTTGGGTTAGGAAGATCCCCTGGAGCAGGAAATGGCAACCCGTCTCAGTATTCTTGTCTGGAAAATACCATGGACAGAGGAGCCTGGTGGGCTACAGTCCATGGGGTCACAAAGAGTCAGACTATGATTGAGCACACACACAGACACAGGACTGCCTTACAAAAAGTGCTGAAAGATCTTCCTTCTGAAATGAAAAGACACAAAACTTTGAGTAAGGTAATAGAATTTCTAATTCTAAGAGAATCAGAAAACTGTAAATTCTGTACTAGAAGACGCTGTTAAACATTTAATTACAACATAAAGGTTAAAGAGGAAAAAGAAGTAAAAATAACTAAAGTGATGTCAATTTGGTAAATAAGAATAATTTGGGACCACAAAAATATTGCAGAAAATTCATATAGGCAAAGGAAGATAAGATGCTATCAGCAGGAAAAGAACTACTTTATCTATGAGAAATTTATACACATCCCATGGTAACCATGGAATATAATTCTACTGCTAAGTCACTTCAGTCGTGTCTGACTCTGTGCAACCCCATAGACGGCAGCCCACCAGGCGCCCCCGTCCCTGGGATTCTCCAGGCAAGAACACTGGAGTGGGTTGCCATTTCCTTCTCCAATGCATGAAAGTGAAAAGTGAAAGTGAAGTCGTTCAGTCGTATCCGACTCTTAGCGACCCCATGGACTGCAGCCAACCAGGCTCCTCTGTCCATGGGATTTTCCAGGCAGGAGTACTGGAGTGGGATGCCACTGCCTTCTCCGAATATAATTCTAGGTAAGATACAAAACACAACAAAAGAGGAACTAAGAAAAACATTACAGAAAACCACCAAGCTAAAATGGCAGACAGAAATAGACACACACACAAGAAACAACAAAGATACAGAATAACCAGAAAATAAAAGATAAAATTAATAGTAAGTCCTTATTCATCAACTGTTAATACCACCCTAAATGTAAATGGATTGAATTCATCAATCAAAAAGATACAGGGTATGGGAATTCCCTGGCACTCCAGTGCTTAGGACTTGGGTGCTTTCACTGCTGTGGCCCTGGTTCAATCCCTGGTCAGGGAACAAAGATACTACAAACCACATGCTTCAGACCAAAAAAATAAGAAAGATACATACATGCTGGTTGAAAAGATTAAAATAACAAGACCCAACTACATGTTGCCTCCAGAAGACTCAGCTCTAAAGACAAACATAGGCTCAAAGTGAAAGAAAAAAGATGACATTCCAAGCAAACAGCAGACAAAACAGACCCCAAAAGGGTAATAAGAGACAAAGATGGACAGTATATGATGATAAAGGGGACAATTCATCAAGAAGGTATAACAGTTAATAATATATATGCAAATTACATAGGAGCACCAAAATACATAAGGCAATTATAAACAGACCTACAGAAAGAAACTGACAGCAACACAGTAACAGTACAGGACTTTAACACCCCATTTACATCAATGGACAGATCATCCAGATAGGAAGCCAACAAGGAGACAGCAGTCTTCAGTGAAACAATACATCAGATTGGACTTGATAAATATATATGTAGGACATTTCATCCAAATATCGCAGAACACACATTCTTCTCAAGATCACATAGAACATCCTCAAGAACAGACCATATTCTAGAATGTAATACCAAGTCTCAATAAATTAATTAAGACACAGATCAAACATCTTTTCCAACTCACAGAAATGCACTATAAGAAAAAACTGGAAAATTCACAAATATGTGGAGACTTAACAACATGTTACTGAACAACCACTGGGTCAACCAAAGAAGAAATGTTTTTATACCTGAAGACGAATCAAAACGTAAATACACCATTACCAAATCTACAGGATGCAGCCAAAATGGTTTTAAGAGGGAAATTCATAGCAATACAGGCCTACCTCAACAAACAAGAAAAATTTCAAATAAAAATTCAAATCTTACACCTAAAGGAATTAGAAAAAGAGCAAAGTCCAAAGTCAGTAGAAGGAAGGACATAAAGATCAAGAGGAGAAATAAATCAATTAGAGGGTAAAAAAACAATAGATTAAAAAAAAAAGAAAACTGACAAACCTTTAGCTAAACTACGAAAAAAGTACCTGATAAATAAAACCGGAAAACGAAAATGAGAAATTACAACAGATACCACAGAAATACAGCAGATTATAAGAGAATACTATGAAAATTATATGCCAACAAACTGGACAATGTAAGAGAAATGGATAAATAGTTAGAATCATGTAACCTTCGAAGACTGAATCATGAAGAAACAGAAAACCTGAATGGGCCAATCATTAGACCAATCACTAGCAGAGAAATTGAAATACTAATCAAAAACCTCCCAAAAAACAAACGTCTAGGACCAGATGGCTTCACATGTGAATTCTACCAAACATTCAAAGAAAAGCTAGACTCAGACTCTTCCAAAAAACTGAAAAGAGGAAATGCTTCTAAACTCATTTTACAAGGCTAGCACAAGGACAATACAAAAAAAAAAAAAAAAATACAGTGTCACTGATGAACACAGATGCAAAAGCACTCAACAAATATGAGCAAATCAAATACATGTGTGGAAGAACACAACAGGTAAAGCAGGTCAACTGGTATTAGACTGAAACTCAACTTTTGATGATGAGCAAACTGCAGTGTGTCAAAACGAACATTATGGGAAATCTTCTGACCTACTCTTCCGCAATGCTCAATGACGTTAACACAAAACTACATGCACTGGGCCCAGCAACCAAGAGTAAATGCTCACCATGCTCACATTTTACAATCTTAGCTACACACTAAATTTGTGTAACTTAGCTACAAAAATTTGCTTTTCTAAAAGTAAAAAATTCCCTCAAACATGCAATAATCTTATATGAGTCTTATTAGGCATCCCAATATAAATGAATTCCTGAAATGGCTTTCTTTAATAGGAATATAAAAACCTTTAGCAATTTCATAATAAATTTGTAAGACTTAAAAAATGTAGCTCTCTCACTAGCAGGGTCTTATAAATACTGAAAAGGAAAAAAGGTCCTTACAATGCTGTAAGATAAAAGCATTAAGATAAATTAATCAAATACTAGGTAACTCCATTAAAAGTGTTATTACTTCAAAACACATTACTCATACCATAAATGTAACTGAAGTCTTATTATTTTAAAAAGGGCTTCTACAAATATGTGTGTGTGTGTCTGTGTGTGTATATATGAATCACTTTACAGTACACCAAAAACTAACAAAACATTATAAATCAACTGTGCTTCAATAAGGGGAGGGGCACTCTACAAAAACAAGATTGAGAACATTTTTCACAAAAGTAAACTAACTAAAAATACTCCTATTACAACTGAGTATGCAAAAATATAATGTCAATAATTCTTTTCATTGAGAATGTTCAGGCAAACTGTAGTTCCCTTTATAGGTTCAAATATAAATATTACCACAGAGTATCATTTAAGACAGTGTGCTTCAGCCATACTCTCCAAAATACCTTTCTATAACAAGTAATTCACCTATAACACTCATTCAATAAATATTTTAGAGACTAATTTTGTACCATGTATTATGTTATAGACTGGCTATGGCTGAAACACTGAAAACAACTTTGTAGTGGTATTACAGCACATCTATTTTCTCTTTCACACTGTGAAAAGCCATTTGGTATAGTAGAATGACTATCAACCTAGAAAAAAAAAATGCGTTCCAATTTCTGCTCTGTTTACAAGTCCTTTTTAATTTTCACAGTAATATAGAACCATGTGTTATATGCCATGCAAATCTGATTCAGAGAATGAACTGCACTATGTAAATATGTTTTAAAAATTTTAATTTAAAGTAATACAGCACTCGTTACATTCTCAAGGCTACTGAAGCTCATAACCATTAGTAATGACAAAATACTCTAAAACCATTAAAAAACAAAAAAACTCCTCAGACTTTATTTGTATTAAAGCTAGTGTTTGAATTGCAAAACATCCTCTACTAGGTCAGATTCTTGTAAGAATTAAAAAATAAAAATATATAAGACATTTTATCTTAAAATCTTACCTTTTAAGAAACATTTCTTACATTTTAGAAGTAGAAAAATACTATTCATTAAAACAAACGAACAAAAAAAACTTCTCTCAAAAAACAAAAAACCCCCAAGACATTCAAATGACATATATGATTGTACTCTTTTTAATAAAGGCTTTATATATAAGCATTCCCCTGTAGGTGTGCAACCCCCAGCCTTGCTATACATATAAACCTATCAGTTTTTCCAATAGGGAATCTACCTAAATAAGAATTTCTCTTTGTCTTTTAGAGAACATATGAAAAGGTATTAGACTATAAAAAGAAAAGAAAAAAGTTGTAATCATATAGGAAGCCCCCATCAACTATTTTAAAGACTTCAACTATATTTACCCACTTTTATACTTTATTCAAATATCTAACACTTTTGCTAACCAACCATATGATATTTTTAAAAGAATTCAAAGAGCAAACAATAAAAGATGTATTAAATAACTGTGGCAAATTCTATCCTTTTATGAGTACTTGCATATTTAAAATATTTTATTAAGGTGTGGGAGGAGAAGTTTCACAAAGATTTGCTGATATGATTATCAATGCTTTCAACGAGAATAAAACAGATCTTAAAATACGCATTGAGAGTCAACTACTGTCCATCTTAATTTTCCTTCGTCTGAAGTTCAGAGGTAATGTGTGTCCACTTTAGGGAAGATTTTATATTTGAAAAAGTTTATTAGAAAAATAAACAACTTTAAATTTTACAATATTTTCCACTTCCAAGAGTCTTTCAGATAGAGAAGATGAACCTTATGATTTAAACATGATCCAACTTACAAAATCTCATTTAGTCCTATTGAGTAAAACAAAATACAATAACAAATGGGGAAATGTTAGTAACTATTAAGAACTCCAATGTAAAAGTTAAAAAAAAAAACAAAACACCATTTGTTGCATGTATCTTAGTCTGGCAGTATTTATACTCTTATGTATATTAAAAAGCTTCACCAAAATTTAATGTGCTGCTTTATTACCAAGATAATACTATCATATTAAAATATAATTTGTGCAATCTAGGTTTATTTTATAGAAAAATTTATCAACTATAACCAGGGATTGACAAATTTTTCCTTAAAAGGTCAGATAGCAAACATTTTGTGCTTGCAGGTAATAAAGTGTCACTACTTAACTCTGTCTTACAGGAAGAAAGCAGCCACAAGTAAATGAATGGGTATGTCTGTGAGCTGCCGTTTTGCCTGCTGCTGAAAAGACAATGCATATTTTATATATATATATAGGGGTGAGAAGAGATGCAGAAGGGTGGGGAATACAGGGATAGGGATAATATAGATGGATAGCTATTACTAAATAAACAGTATAAAGTAAAAATTTCCACACTTATTTCCCAATCACAATTGCATGTGTGTATATTTGTATACATACAAGTTATAAAACTATTTCATTTTAATTCCATATTCTTTTTTGGTGTGTGTAAATAGTATCAGAACAAAGTCAGATAAGCAGCAGAGTATCATGAGTGACTGAGTACTCAGAGGGTAATCAATAACCATGAAATTTGGTTTTGACCATCTTAGTATTTCTACACAATGGGAAAACTAATTTATCTGCTGTGCCCCTGAAGAAAACATTAGATGTATAATTCAGATGTCGTTTTAAAACTTAATTGAATTGTTACAATTCTGAAACTAAATGTGATTTGCTTTGTTTTATTAGAAAAAATACTCAGGCAAGGTCTACAATCATCGGTCAATTAAGAATGACTTACAAGAACATGAGGCAATAAAATAAAAATACAGGTACAAACTATATATCTGAAACACTATTTGGCAATTTTATAACAAATCAAAATTTAAAAAGAACAAAGGAGATTGCAGATTACTTCATAGATACAGAATAAAGCAACTGATGAAGTGCTTAAGCAAAAGAAAACAAAAAATAGTTAAGAAAACACACTGCTTTTCTTCTTTTCAAAAATAAAATCACATTTGCTACAGATCGTATGAATAATACCCTTATTAAACAACCATTCCAGAATGTCTTACAGAAGCAGTGCTTTTATTTGCACTTCATTTAACTTTATATGACTTACTTCATGTATATAGCTCTTTAACCCCACTGTTAACGAATAAAGCCTCCCGTAATTTTTATCATTTTTTAAAATTTTTTTAAAGTAAATGAGAAATGATTTATGTATCATGGAACCTTTCCCATTTTGGAACCAAAAGGCTTATTAATTCTATATTTTTGTCTATTCTTTCTTTAAAAAATTTTAGTGTAAAAACTGCTGGTTTTTTTATATCACTGTAGTAAAGTGAAAACTCCTCAATCAGGAGTAGTTTCTGCAGTTTGACTGCATATAACCACATACTTTACAATATGTCCTTCCAACAGTAAGGAAATAATTGATTTCACGGTCACTGTCAGAAATGAGTGCCATAATTCTATTATGGGTAATAGGTCCTCCCTCAAAGACTTTCTGGAAGGATGTTCAATGTGTTTTGCTCTTATAGATATTAACAGTAGTACATAGTCCCTTAAGTCTGCAAAAGACATTTATTGTTAAAGAAGGTGCTTTATTAACAATTCCTCTGGCAGCACTAGTGAATTACAATATCCTTCAATATTATTTCTACCCATAATATATACATTTAACTTTTCATGCCTCTAGAAAAACATCTACAGTACATTTCATAATATAAAAATATATTACAAATCTGAATTATTTACAAGCAATGTTCTATTAACTCTATGCAACATTTGTTTGATACAATACTAACAAGTTACACATATTTCCATTTTTGTAAGTTAAAAAAAAAAAATCCATATGGCTTCTTGCTTACCAAGCAAGAAAGTGATTTTATTTTCCTTTTCAAAACCAACTTTGGTGCATAAAGGATTCAGTTTGAAGATACTTGTAAAAAAAATACGATTTTTCTTATGTTAAGAAAAAAACAGCTCACAAACCAAATGCTTTCCTCAAAAAAAAAAAAAAAAAAAATAGAGGCTTATTATATAGGTTAAAATGAAAATATGAGGATTATTCAAATAATTTGAAATAGAGGTTTTTCAAAAACCGTTAACAGATTAGTTATATAGGTAAATATTAACATACTGTACTCCATGAGAAAAAACCCTACTCCTGAAAGGGGAGCCACCAGACATTCTGCAACACTCTTTAACAGAAATTCTCAGCCCTAATTCGATAGACGAATTTTTAGTTGATTG
Source organism: Bos taurus (assembly GCF_002263795.3). Lineage (NCBI taxonomy): Eukaryota > Metazoa > Chordata > Mammalia > Artiodactyla > Bovidae > Bos > Bos taurus. The sequence continues at coordinate 90,470,167 of NC_037332.1, forward strand.
CAAATGTCGTTCACTGTTTGCTTAAATACAAATTGAACACTTTTCTTATCAGAGTTCTGCAAAAGAACACAAATGGCAACCAATCACATCTATTTATCATAATTGAAAGGTAAATTATCTCTCGATAATTTTCATTGTCTAAATAGTTCCTAATAAGACTTCAAATCAATAGACACTGTCAAGACAAATATCCTTACAGTGCTTTTGGTATTTGTAAGGGCACATGTTGTAATTGGTTTTCTTTCCAATATCAACTACTGTAATCACTAAAGGGTTTAAAAAAAAAAAAAGCAGCTTAAAGCAGCAAGCATGCAAAGCCTTTAAGAAGCTGTTCCACTAAGTTGCCAGAAGAGTGTTTGCTCAGTCTCCCACAGTACCACTCCATGAAAATGTGGATATACAGTAATATATTAATATATTCCACAGAAGAGCCTACTTCATTCACAGAATGTTTACACTAAGCATAAATATTCTAAATACTGGATTTAAGGGAAAAAAAGGAAGGGGGTTGATTCTAATGTGCAACTTTTACTAAAACCCATTGTCAGTGACTAAGACTGCAGGTGTCCCCGCTTGTTTGCTTTTTATGTATTTATTTATTTTTTACCTCTTCAACCTCTTCTGCGGCATTGTTCTAGAAAAAGAGAAAAAGGGATAATCTTTTATTCAACTGAATGAAAAACACGTATGAAGTGCTTCAAAAATACAAATATGTATAAGAAATAGAAAATGTGACAATCACCATGAAAATTTATTTCCTAAGCATTCACATGGTGGATATAGTTTAGTTACATAATTTATATATATATATATATATATATATATATATATAATTTAGTTACATAATATACAGCTTTTTAACAAATCCTTTTCATGTAACCTATTAATGTGTTTCTAAAAAAGAATCTCAAGTTTAAATTTATATGAAATTTAAATTAGTGTTTAGTGTTTAAATTTCATATAAGTATGTCCTTTTTACTGCTACTTTTGAAGTTAATATATTTTTGGAATGTTTGTCATGCTTTCATTTTGAGATGTTCATAAGCTGCAAACTTTTTCTCCTAAAACAAATTAGAATAATTGCTTTCTTCCCCTCGTAATTTCACATGCTTTCCCACTCAAAGTCCAAGCATTACTAAGCTGCTACAGCATGGCAAATGTAGGGAGTTCTGTAACTCCGCACCACTTTAGGGTAGATTTGATTCTAATTTCCAGAATCGTAGAAGCATGAAAGTTTATAGACTCAAGATTAAATGTTAAGATGGTGGAAGATGGTTTACAACTAAAGAAAATTAACTCCACATAAGTACCAAATACATCTTAAGAATGTGTATTTTCATTACCCCAGAAATTAGTAACAATTGCAGAATTATACCCTGAGAACAGGCGATGCAAGTCCTATGCACGTCTGGACATCAGTTCTGAGCTTGAACGACTTTTTTGTCACTTTCACCAAAATATCTAAATTGCTTCCTATATAGCATAAGAACAGCAAAAATAAGCTGATTCTGTGAAAAAGGAAGACTCTCATAGAGAGTGGGAAGTAGAATGCAGGGCAGAAACACAAGTTAGTCTCAACCTTTTATTTAAAATTCATGCCCCTTTATCAATTCACTGCTTAAGGCATGTTTAGGACCATTCTTGGTTCTCCCAAAATACCACTATTTTAGGATGCTAGTTTTAATCACTCCCTTCAAAGAATAAGCAGAAATAAGCCCTAAATTAGGAGCCAGTAAATAATAAATATCCAATTATTTTTCTTTAAAGAGAGAAAGGTAAATCATTTAAGGTTATTTCACTGTTCTCTCTGCTAGCTAGTTTCTTGATTAACCTAGTTCATTCCACAAGTTTTGGAAAAAACACAAGTTTTCATCAGACTTAGCACCTTCACCAAAAGATGCTTTCAAAGTCTGGAAGCATCTCAATGTCTCCTTGCAGCAAGGCCCATTATGTGAGAATCTCTCTCTCAAAAGATGTCTCACATTCCAAGAAGTTGAGTCGTGGAATGAACAAATCCTTCAAATCAAAGTCTCTGTTTCAAATTTTGGCACAAGACATAGTGTACTTTAGGACAGCTGAAATTCACATCTGGGATTATCAATCATTTTGTCACTTTATTCTTATCCAACCTACCACTATATAAAGTACATACTAAAATAGAATTCCTTTTTAAAATACAGGAAGTTCACTCATTAAGAGTGCCTTTTAACCATTTTCAACCACTTTTTTAATCACTGTAGTATATGTCATTTGCACAGATGCAGAATGGAGTTCAGTCACACCCTAGCTGTGTCACTTTGGGCAAGCTATGTACCTCTTGCCTCAGATTTCTAATGTGTAAAACAGACATAGGAACACCTACTTCACAGGCCTGCTGTGAGGAGGAAGTGTTATGTAAAGCACCCGCACAGTGACTCAGCAAATAGACAGAAATGGTGGTCTCTTCTCCTTCCCCCACTAAACATACTCCATATGCACCACACACAAAAACAAAGGTAAGATCAAAAACCTTAGAAATGTGAACACTCTAAGCTACCTCTTAAAAACAAGCACAGTAATATCTGAACTGCTCTTCTGAAAAGTCTGGGAAGAGCTTAAGTTTAAGAACTTCAACCATTAATGGTATTCAGTGAACATGTGATATTATGACCAGGTCTACATGTTTGATATTATTAAAAAAGAATTACATACTTAAACAAAAGGCACTTATTTTCAAAACACTCTATATCACAGTCTAAGCTACTCAAGATAAATCTGGAATTAACCGGGCATATAAACTTGACCAAAATATTGCCCTTCTAGAGTTTACAATGTATGTATCACTGTGATGTAATTTCCACACACAAAGCTCCAGAAAGCAAGATGTGCTTGATACTGAAACTCAGTACTTATTAAGTCCTGACCTTATATCCAAAATTTAAGATTTATGATTACAATTCAAAGTGAAACATCAAAACAAGAATTAAATTACCTGTATATGTTTGGGTCCAAAAGCAAGGCAGTATCTTTGGGTAGCTTTGATAAATGAACTACTTTAGTTTTTAATTGATGTCGTTCACTTTCATTCACCCACACATCAGGCAGACTGTGAATTTAAAAAACAAGTCATATATAAAATAACATTAAGTTTAAATTTATCCTTCACATACCTTCACATTACTCACATTACCCAGCTTTTTCTGACTTGTCTGACTGGGTCACCTAGGTTAACAAGCTTATCAGACACCAAGGAAACTTAGTCATCTAAGTACTGGGATGTAAAGACCCAGCCAGAAAATGGTATGGTGAAATTTTAGACATAAATCTGGAAATGAATTTTGATGGCAAAGTCATCCTACAACTTGGAAACACATATTAACACACTGTCTATCTCTTAGCTTGCTAAGTGCAATTAGATCATGATGTGATAAAAAGCTGAAATCTAGTTTCTTTATAAAGAAATAAGAAGTAAAAACCCCACCAGATTTTCACTTTGAAAAAAATGAACTTCGGAATAAAAGCATTCTGATATTTGGATTGATCGATTTCTAAAATATTAAGACTACAGACATCCGAATATAATTTTTTTTTAAGGAACAGTTATAACCTTACTATAAAAAGAGCTCTTACAAATCAGTATGAAAAAAGTGAACTCTCATTAGGGGAGAAAGAATAGGGGAGACAAAGGGCATAAACCATTAATTCACCAAAGATGTAGTTGCCTTATAATCAAAGAAATGCAAAATGTAAAAACTCCAAGAGCCAGTGTTGATAGTAAGTCAGAAGTAAGCTCTCTAATGTCAGAGATGATATTAGAAGCTAACACAAACTTTCAGGAAGGCAACGCCTATCTCCATAACATTTTCCATAGCTTGTAAATAAAAACAAAGTTTAATGTTTTTTAAACAGTGGAGAAAAATGGGTAGCTTTAAATGTTCAGTAAAAAGTTCATTAAATAAATGTTACATGAACATTTCAAAATATTTTAGAGTGGCATTTTTTAAAAACCTGGAAGGGAGGGGGTAAAAGCAAGTGGAAAGGATGTCCTACACTCACAGACATTTGATAATCACAGGATTTTTAAAAAGTTAAATAGATTGCTTTACTTCAATATGCTAATGTGCACTGTAAACTCCTATCTATTTTTTAAATTTATTTTTAGTTGGAGGATAACTGCTTTACAATGTTGTACCAGTTTCTGCCATACAATGTGAATCAGCATGTACATGTGTCCCCTCCCTCTTGAACCTCCCTCACCCCTCACCCCATCCCAAATCTATTTTTAAAGCTCTTAATTCATATCATGTTCATTAACATCTCTTTGGACTGGAGTTTGGGAAATGATGTTGTAGAAAAACATATAATAACAAGAATAAGTATGGACCATATCTTATTAATTTTTAATGAGATTCCATTCATTTCAATTTATTATATTATTGGTGCTTTTCTATGATATACCTTCATTTACCTTTTGCAACAACTAAAAAAATTTTTAAGAATAAAAGGATTATTGAACATTAAATATCCAAATTAAGGAGCACATGGGTCAGAACCACTCTAATAAAAGGGTACTAAAACTCAAAGAAAAATGTTAACACTCCTAGAAAACTCACCAATTGCTTTTTTCAATAAAATATCATTAATAATGTCCTGAAAAATGTTTAGAAATTGTTAAAAATAATTGTCTCAAAGGCATAACTAAGGTTGCTTATGCCCTATCCTACTTGAAGGTTATTAAAAGTTCTAAAAATAATCACATTCTAAAAATGATTAAAAATTGCTATGACAACTTACATTAAAAAAACTACTATTTTAAAAGTTAATTTTAAAGTTTATACCTTGAGCCAGGTACTCTTAAGAGCCTTTACAGATTATCTTTTCCATGCTGACAACCTCAAAATGTTCTGTGATTTCATTCCTGTTAAGTCTTCTATATTTGAACCCAATAGCTTAAGTAATTTTTGAGTAAAAGACTTTAATAAGAACAAGACATCAGTCTATTAGTTATATATGTGGTATTCCAAATACTCACATGTCTTCAGGCATCCAATGAAGCAAAAGTTTTATCTTTCCAGAATCCTCTTTTCTCTTAGCTATTACCTAGCAATGATATAAAATAAATTACAAAACCTATAAAACATCATTCTTATGTGCTTTAAAAAAGCTTTCAGTCCTAATCAAGAACTGAAGTGTTCATGTCTGGGACCAGATGTTACCACCACCACATCTTGTCCTGCCCTAGTTCACAGCAATTTCACCCTTGATCATCTATTTTCACAAAAGAAAAAGAAGAGAAAAAGTGAAGTAGCTTTACACAGCCAAAGACAAAAACCATATTATCTCTTAAAATGCTGTTTATTTTACTAAGTTTTTAGCTGAGCCAGAATACCAACCAAGAATCCACATTGGCTAAAATGGGTATTTTGGGGGCGGGGGTGGGGGTGGTGGTGAAATGTGTTTGAGGAACAGATGAATAGTGAAGGAAAAAATAACACTGGGAAAGGACAAGTCTCCTTTTTATGATTAAGGTATTTGTCATTTGTGTGGAGGCTTTTTGTTTGTGGGTTGATTTGTGTTATTTTAAATGAAACATTAACCAATCAGTGTTTAGGTTTGATTTTAAGGAATTTGGTTTGATTTTAAGGTGTGATTTGATAAAGGAATCTAAGTTAAGGTGTGAATCAACTAGAACTGTAAGGACCTATGTAAGTGTAAAAAAAACCCAAAATGCTTGTCTTCCATTACCAGATTCTAAAAACTGAAGTAACGATTCTTAAAAATCGATCAAAATGGCATTTTATAACTCTGAGAACTTCCATATTAATGAAATTAGAACACTAGTGTTTTAATAATCTACATGTCAATATTTTTACCAAGTTTTTAAGTTTCAAATAGCCTCACAAAGTAATGCTACATGTCATCCTCAAAATATATTAGAAGTAAAAGCAGTACTTCAAACAAATACAAAACACTTTCTAGCCTCATTATTTAAAACTCTATAGTTAAGTACTCTAATTCTAGACTCGGTAATGGAATTAATTAAAAAGCCCAAAGACAGATCTGAAGACACTAAAACAAACTATCTCTACAGGCAAAGAAATAAGATATAAAAATAATACAATGCAACCAAGTATAGCAAGTCAACTGATTGCTAACTGGGATTCTGCTGACCTCTTCTGGAGAAGGCTCAAAGAAAATGTTTCAATTAAGGAAGACAAAGTAGGCAAACTGAACAGCACAGTACACCAGGTAAATATTCTTATGTAAAATGCTTCACTATCAATATGGCTATCAAATTAACTATAAAAGCTAATTTGATACTAGAAAACTTCTATTTACAGTTAGTACTGAACACTGACTACTAACAGAAATGATTCCGTATAATACAAACCGCCTTCATCAACCTTTCTCAGTCACAGTCATGGAAGTTTCAAGGATTTCCTCACCTAGCCCCTTTCCTTTCTATTGTGTCCAAGGAAGACCATTACCCATCATGGATGTTTCTTCCTTCCAATTCCCCCAGGAAAAAGCATTCTTCAGATTATATTACACCTTTGTTACTTCTCCTCAGTCAAGGTACCTCTGCCACCACAATGTCGCTTGGGGTGCAACATCACTCTTATTTCTAGGTTTTTAAAAATTTATTGATAACAGCTATCAATCATGTTCTTAAACCCTCGCAGATGTTTTCTACAAATGGAAACCTTTTCATTTTCATAGACTATGTTAACAGAGTAAATTTTAAGTTTTCTTCCAGACTCCTAATATCACATTTTTAGTTCCTCCATTTTTTTTATCATTTTACTTCTCCTGTGTCAATTAAGGATTTCATCTCAAGGATCAGCTCTAGTGAAATCATGTGAAAACCGATGCTACACTTTTTAAAACAGAACCTTAACTATCATCGTCGCCTCTATTCCCTAACAGGTAGAGGTCCCTATTAAATATTAGACCATTATTTCATCAGATTTATTACCCTTTTAAATCATTAAATGTTGATAGGTCCAAACCTCAGTCCTTCAATTTCTTCTCTTTTCTATTTAATATGTCCTAGGTGATCTTATCCAGTCTGGTATCTTTAAACACCCTAATACACGAATAACTTCCATTCTTATCTGTAGTCACATCTCTCCGCTAAGCTCAGACTCATATCCACCTGCCTACATGACAAAAGCATTAGATTCTTCACAAAATGTGTTGAAATTACGGCTCTTGATATTCCCCTCTCCTTCAACCTGGGCTTCCCTCGTGGCTCAGTGGTAAAGAATCCAGCAGCCAAGCAGAAGACACAGGTTTGATCCCTGGGGCAGGAGGATCCCCTCGAGAAGGGAATGGCAACCCACTTGAGTATTCTTGCCTGTAAAATCCCATGGCCACAGGAGCCTGGCGGGCTACAGTGGATAGGGTTGCAAAAGAGTCAGACATGATTTAGCAACTAAATAACGACTCCCTCAACCTGCTCATCTCACAGACTGTTAACTGCAACCACTCTGGTCTTTTCTCACTTGAGATACTGAAAAGACTGACCCCTTCTCTCCCCCACACTGACCTACAATATGTTCTCAATACAGAAACTGAAGTGAGCACATTAAAACCTGCATGAGAGGCAAGAGACTGGTACGTTCTCTAAGGCAGAGGGCAGAGACAGAGATGAACACACAAAGCTACACCAGTAAAGTTTAACTGTAGTGATGGTGGTGGTGGTTTCATTGGTAAGTAAAACTGTCAAAATTCAGAGAATTGTATACTTTTTTTTTTTTCCCCTGGCCACACAGCTTGCAGGATCTTAGTTCCCAGATCAGGAACTAAACTCAGGCTCCAGCAGTGAAAGCACAAAGTCCTAACCACAGGACCATAAGAAATTCCCTTGTATACTTAAAATGGGTGAGGTGAGTTTATATTTACTACACCTCAACAGAACTTTTATTTAAAAGATCACATCAGAGCATGGCTACTCAAACTTCTCCAACGGCTTCCCAACACATACAGAATAAAAAGGCAAGTGTCAGTGCAACCAGATTCTCCCATTACTTCTCTGACACTTCTACTCTCTCTGCCTCAGTCATTTCCTCCAGCTACACCAGCCTTCTCAGTGGTTTCAAACCTACCTGGCATATTCCAATTTAGGATTCTACACCTGCCTCTGGCCACAATGCCCCTCCCCTCGTAACTGAATGGTCATATCCTCACTTTCAAGCTTTTAATTCATTTACCCTGTTTATCATGTATCCCCTATTAAAGTGTAAGCATATCCGGTTTCTTGTTTTTCATCCATTTTGTTCACTTCTGTATCATTAGTACCTGGCACGTGTAGCTGCTTAATATTTAAGTAAATGAACAAATTAGCCCTAATGCCACACTCCTTTTGAGTCTGGGACCACATCTTACTAACCTTTAAAAGAAATTATAATAAACTTAGAAGGTGGAAAGGGGGAACAAATTAGAAGTATGGGATTAACAGATACAAGCTACTATACATAAAATAGATTAGGAACTAGAATTTATTGTATAGTATGGTAAATAATCTGCCTGCAATGCAGGAAACCGGGGTTCGATCCCTGGGTCAGAAAGATCCCCTGGAAAAGGGAATGGCACCCCACTCCAGCATTCTTGCCTGGAGAATTCCATGGACAGAGAAGCCTGGTAGGCTACAGCCCATGGGATCACCAAAGAGTAAGGACATGACTGAGCAACTAACACTTTCACAGGTAATTATATTCAATATCTTATAATCTATAAAGGAATATAACCAGGAAAATAACATATAACTGAATCACCTTGCTATATACCTGAAACACAATATTGTAAATCAACTGTATTTCTAGAAGAGAAAAAGATCACATGGATAAAATTTAAGTAACTTATTTTCTATCTCACATGCTTTTTATTCAGCAAAACCCTTAAAAGTCTACTTTTAAGTCTACTTTATCAAATCATCATGAAATATTTTTTATGATCAGTCAATCCTCAGGCTTTTTTTTTTTTTTTTTTAATTTTTTTTGATGTGAACTTTTCAAAGTCTTTATTTAATTGATTACAATATTGTTTCTACTTTATCTTTTTTGGCTCTCTGGCCCTAAGCCATGTGAGATCTTAGCTTCCCAACCAGAGGTCAAACCCACACCCCACTGCATTGGAAGGCCAAGTCTTAATTCACAGGACAGTCAGCAAAGTCCCAATCCTCAGTTTATTTCAACTTGTAAAATGATTAATATTTTCTATCTCCTATATGTTAATACATAAATGTAAACTTGGATAATAAATGTTAATTTCAACTTAAAAAAAAAAAATTATAGACCTACCAAATCATAAACCTATGTTATCAAATTCCAAAGGAGGACTTTAACCATCACTGCTGAGCAAGCTCCTAATATTGCTGAATCCCAACAAAATTTCCAGCACAGCCATTTTAACTTTGTCTTCAAAGCCTCTAATGTTCCTTCTGACCCTTTCTTATTTAATAAATGTATTTCCAACATTCTTTAAAAGCACATACGTATGGCAAACCTTTCCTTAAACCCAACTCACACCTATTATGTACTCCAAGCTCAGAAAAGATTTCCTTTCCTTGTGTCTAATCTTCTACCTTCTTGTCTTTAACTTTGGGAATCAAAATCAGGGACTGTGAACTGAAGCAGTCATAGAAGAAAAAGCGAAAGTACAAGAAAACCTCATTAGTAGAGGAGTTGGGAAAAATAAAAGATTCAAACCAGTAGAAATATCCATACTGCTCTTTTATATTTAAATTCTCATGCATTTTTATTAGAATATATAAAACATAAATTCTATTTCAACTGCCAAAATTAAAGAAACTCTAGGGATTCAAATCACTGAGTCTGGTCTAAAGTTTATCTCTACTAACTCACCTACATCAAAATACAGCAATATAAAGATGACTGGATAATAAAATGGCAAGGTGAATGAGAAGAAAATAACTCTCTATTAACTTCTAGTTAACCAAAAACATACTAGTTATTTTTTTTTAATTTGATATTTTGCTTTTTCCAACAGTTATCCAACAAATATACACACAATTCTACATGCTTCAGATACATCCACAGGAAAAAAAAGAAAGATAAAAATTCCTTCTTTCATGAAGCTTTCATTTGATAACCATTATCTTATTTTCTGTTTAACACTAGCTTTAGATGTGCATTTTAGGGGAAACAGACAGCATACAGAAACATAGACAGGGATGTACCTTAAAGGAAGTCTAATGCTCTAACGTTACATATAAGGAAACCAGAGGTCAGAAAACACACCTCGTTTACTTAAAAGTCAGAGACGGATCTTCAAATGCTTAGTAACCCAAATACCATCCCAATTTCCTAAATAGCTCAAATTAAAGGCTAAAAAACTTCATGTGATCTTTTAAACATAGAACTGTGGGAAATATTTGAAAAATAAAATAAAATCAGATACTTACAGTACTATGAAAAACAACACTGTGTCCCTTTCCTAAACTTTCTATATGAGCTGAGAGGTTAAAGCATATGGCTCGATGTCTTATCGCATCCAGTGTTTGTGCATCGAAGAAATCATGCGGCCGTGCTAAAAGTCAATACAAAAGCAGTAAAGAATATTTAGGAAAATGTCTCAGAACAGCCATAATTAGTGATCCATTTTTCACAAAAATACATACTAAGTAGAAAAGACTGAAACAATTAACTATCTATCTATCTAGTGTTTAAATATCAAGACTTTCTTTGCTTTCAAAACAGAACCAAGCTGACAAGGTTAAGGGTGTAAGAAGCAGAACTCTAAGAAGGAAGTGTGGTTTAATTCTGCTCCTTGGTATGTGAGATTTTAACCTTCAACCTCATGACTGTACACGTTAGCTATTCTCTTTTTCATCCAGTTTTGCATTTTACTCCAGGACCCCTCCTGAGCACCAGTCCTGCGTTTTCAACAATATGACAAACGTCTTCATCTGTGCACTACAACAAGATCTCATTCACCTTGGCCAAACATATGATATACACATTTCATGAACAGTTTACATTAATATGTAATAAAAATTTCCTTCAGATTTGACAAAGTAGTAATATTAAAATTTAAAAATTTTGACATTTTCCTGATTATGAGTAACTCTTCTAATGATAATCTAAGAAAATTATAAATACATTTAAATGCCAATGAGTCCTCCAAAATTCTTTCAAACATCCAATCCCATCAGTTATCACCTATGTGACTTTGCACAAACTGTCTGATCTTTCTTAGTCTGTTTCCTAATCTGAGAAATGGAAATGCAACAGCTATAGATGATGAGTAAAATAAACGCACAGGAAAAATGCCTTAAGCCATAATGCAATTATACTGATACGCTTAAGTCATTTTTTTAAAAAATGGACAAACCTAGAGTAAGCAATCTTTCAGTATAATCACAACAAAGTTATACACTAAAGATTTGATAGGATCATTTTTTAAATTTCTATTTTCAACCCATTAATAACTATAAATTGTATTGTTTCTATTCCTAATAACACTGTTCAAAGTAAGGAAAGAGCATTTATTATTTTACAATTGTGGAGCTTTCTAATACATGTAAAATATCTCAATATCATCTGTAATTAAAAATTAAATTTTACTGACAATAAAAGAAACAGCCTAATTTCCTGGTACAGCATATTCTAAATTACATATATGCTAATTTACCACACTATTCTGACTTAACACACGGGTAGACTAAAATTGTCTCTACTACTCACGTACACCTACACATCTACCAGTTGGTATACTCAGTAAAGCAGTCTGAATAGCTCTTTTCTCATTGGATTTTTGCTCAAAAGGAAATAAACAGAACAACAGCTAGTAATAAACTAACAGAACCCACAAGATTAACAAAACAATGACAATGGGAAATCAGTTTTTAAAAACTCACATTTATTTATGAGAGGAAAAAAGTCATGATTTTACCTAATGCTAAGAAACAAATCCCCTTCCTACTTCATCTGCTACTACTGGGTGAAAAAATGCGTACTTTCTCCATACTCTCCAAATATGCTTTTTTTGAGAAGAATAAGCTTATTAATAATGACTCACCCCTCTAAATCACTCAAATCTATCACTCTTCAACTCAAGATTAAATAAACACAGAGGTCATCACTTGAATTAAATTCAGAATAATAAAAAGAGCGCTCAAATTTCAGATTCTATGCATCAGATCTTAACCTTTTTACGTCCACTACTAAAGGATCAAGAATACTAAACTAGAACAATAGTCTCCAAAGCAGGTGTGTGTGTCATGATCCACTATCATGAGGAAGAAAATAATACAACTTCTTTCTTTTTCCCATTTCTATGTTTTTCAGTATTCCTTCTCGTCAGTGTACACTAGCAGTGTTATCTCTATACACTGTAAGTACACCAAGTTAAGACTGAATGGCCAACCATTTTTCTTAGTAAATTATATAATCAAAAACTTTTTGTTTGAAGACCACAAAAATAAAGACTATTTCCCTGTGGTTCAAAAGTACACAATCACCTAATTATGTTCTGTCCTAAATATGGAGGCTACATCTAATAATCTTGTAATTAAGCACATGAACACTATACATATGCATCACAATAGACTGTTAAGCACTGAGACACAGACTACACTGAGTTTCCCTATTCACACACACCACTTTGGAACAGACAGGTTACTTTATTTTTACCTGATTTTTAAATCTTTAACAAGTTCAAATTTTCTAAAATATTGTTACAAACAGGAACTTTGTCATAATTTAAATTATTCAGAATTACTGCTGCTGCTAAGTCGCTTCAGTCGTGTCCAACTCTGTGCAACCCCATAGAGGGCAGCCCACTAAGCTGCTCTGTCCCTGGGATTCTCCAGGCAAGAACACTGGAGTGGGCTGCCATTTCCTTCTCCAATGCATGAAAGTGAAAAGTGAAAGTGAAGTCACTCAGTCGTGCCCAACTCTTAGCGACCCCATGGACTGCAGCCCACCAGGCTCCTCCGTCCATGGGATTTTCCAGGCAAGAGCACTGGGGTGGGTGCCATGGCCTTCTCCATTCAGAATTACAATAGTCCTCAAGACCACATATACTGCTCCCTTAGCTACTAAAGATAAAACATACATCTGAATTCTCACAGGGACAGCCCAAGATCCTATCTGTTCATTACTATGAACAAAAACAGATAAGCAGAGTTGAAGAATGGTAGAAATTGAATTTGCATGAGAGTCTAAGATAAAAACTAAACCATCTGACACACACTGCCTTTCAGTGTGTACTGAATACTTACGTAATGAGCGTCGTCTTTTGTTCTTTAATTTCCTCCTTTTGTTCATTCCAGCTTTAGAAGGAGATTCTTCTTTGGCCTTTGGCTGGCTAGAGACTTTTGAGGAGTTCTGCTGACTGAAGTGTGTGGGTACATGGCGAGCTAGCCCTCCCTGAGAAGCAAAGCTGGCATTGCAGCCACCGACGACACACTGAATAAAAAAATAATAATAATAGTCAGGGAAGCAGTACATGATGCAAGCAAAATAGAAACAAGTAGATATTTTGTATTTTCAGAAGTAAATCAGTAACACTACTGAAGTAATTCCAGAAAGGATCTATGATCCATGGACAGAGAAACCTGGTGGGCTATAGTCCATGGGGCAAACATGACTTAGCAACTAAATCTCACCACCACCAGTCTTCTGTACTTGCAAAACTGAGAAAACAAGGTCTACTTAACTGCCCAAGTCTCCTGGCAACTGCTATTCCAACAATGGATGCAGAGTGTTTGCAAATCACTAAAATTACAATTTTAGTAAGATTTCTAGTTAGATCTTAAAAAATAATATTTTCAGGTCTTCTAAGAAATGAATGTTACTAACTAAAACATTTTCTAGAAGTGATCCTCAAACAGTGAAATCCACACTGGACTGCTGGGGGGTTTCCATCAGTGATTTACTCAAGTTGTTTCGTTTCTGACTTGACAACCAAACAAGAAGCAGGCAAATTTGCCATGTAGGTCACTAAATGTATCCAACACATTATTCCCAGATGGTTCAACTTACGTTTCTCTAGATTAACACCACAAAAGACTCCCCGTGTTTCCACAATACTGCCCTCTAGTGTGTGTATTCTTTCAGTTGAGATACCGCTACCATTTCAAACTTCTAAAAGCACAATACAGCGAGAAAGAGAGAGAGAATGTGTGTGTGCATGTGCGCGCACGCAGAAGCGACCGAGTCTTTGCAACCCCATGGACTGTAGCCCTCCAGGCTTCTCGGTCAATGGGATTTTCCAGGCAAGAAAACTGGAGTAGGTTGCCATTTCCTCCTCCAGGGGATCTTTCAGACTAACAGCCCTCTATTAGTAAAAATCGTAACTTTATTCACAAAATCTCTTTAAATCTGACCACGTGAAAAGAGTTCACCCTCGTGTGAGGAACATCCTCACATTTTCAGATCACAATTAGAGAATTTATCCCAGCCCATCTTTTCCATGCATTTTCAAGGCAAGAATATACTTTTATGAATATATACATTACCAGAAGCGTCCTATAAATCATAGCTATCTCTAAATATACTGGCTTACAGATTCTGATAAAAATCAGTGCTGGCTGAAACACTTCACAGCAAAATCCTTGCATAGTACCATTAAGAATTATTCTACTCATTTCACTATATATAGAGACATGTTAAGCACTCCAACGGTACTCAGTATTGCTAACAAAAACCTTTGACCATTCTGAAGTGCACACTAGGTTAAGAGAAGGCAATGGCAACCCATCCAATACTCTCGCCTGGAAAATCCCATGGACGGAGGAGCCTGGTGGGCTGCAGTCCATGGGGTCGCTAAGAGTCGGACACGACTGAGTGACTGCAACTTCACTTTCATTCATTGGAGAAGGAAATGGCAACCCACTCCAGTGTTCTTGCCTTGAGAATCCCAGGGATGGGGGAGCCTGGTGGGCTGCTGTCTACGGGGTCACACAGAGTCGGACACGACTGAAGTGACTTAGCAGCAGCAGCAGGTTGAGAGAAGAATGACTCAAGATTTTAGTTCAAATACTTATCTATTCCATATTCGGTACTATTAACGTTAGATGCTAGAAGTGTGAGGATGGATAAGAGATATACTTTTTGCAGTGAAAGTGCTTATATGTGATCAGCAAGACATATATATATATAAAGCGACAACTTCAAAGGACTGTCATCAAGGGTAAGGCACAAAGAGTTATGGAACCTTGAAAAGAAACAATCAGACATATTCAGGGCTTCACAATTCATTTAATTCTTACAACTCTTATCAGTAGTGTGGTCCTCGGATTGCCTACATCACAGAAGGCTCAGCTATAGATTCTGACCTTGAGAAAGAAGCTGGGCATCTGACGGTTGCTGAATTCTTAGAACCTAAAATCTTAACTACACGTATTTTGAGCACCAAAAAAGAATAATGCTTTTTAAAGTTTCCATCTTCTGCAGATTACCACACTGCCAGAAAACACCACCATCTACTACAGGACCCACTAGTCAGATGCTGCTACTTACCACTATAAATACATGCTACTAGAAGAAACTGAATTTTTATTTTTATTTGATTTTATTAATTTTTTGAGGTGAATTTCATATAACATACCATTTTAAAGTATATAATTCAGTGGTATTTAGTGTATCTACAACCTACAAACAAATACAAGGTTTATAAGGACAGCTCCACATCCTTGTCCAGACTCGTCATTTTTCGTTTATTTTATTAAAACCATCCTAGTGAGTATGAAGTGGAATCTCACTGTGGTTTTCACTTGCATTTCCTTAATAATCATTTTAATTTAAAACCTGATAATTCCTTCTAAATACCGAAAAAAAATTTTAAATATGGTTGGAAAACATGAGCGTGTGAATCTACTTCTGCAACTGCAAATTTTATGATATCTAAATATAGATGAAGATAGGGAGGGAGGGGCAAATTAGGAGGAGACTGGGATTAACATACACACACTACTATGCATAAAACAGATTAACAACAAAGACCTACTGTTTATATTCAATGTCTTGTGATAACCTATAATGGAAAAGAATCTGAAAAAGAATATACGTATGTATATATAACTGAATCTGTTTGTATACCTATACCTAACGTAACAGTGCAAATTAACAATACTTCAATTAAAAAATGGCTAAAAAATAAAATAAATGAGACAGATGCAAGTGTTCAGAGACTGAATTAAGAGTGCTGAAGGAGAATCACCCTGAAGAGTTAGCTGCGCACTGTTCAATACATGCCAGTCATTAGACACATAGAGCTACTGAGTCCTTAAAATGTGGCTAGTTCAAGTTTTTTTAAAAGTGTTAAGTATAAACTCCACACCAAATTTGGAAGATTTAGTACCAGAAAATGCAAAAGATCTTATTAACTATGCATATTGACAAGATGCTGAAATGATCAAATAGGTTAAGTCTAAGATGTTATTTAAATTCTTTTCATTTCCACTTGTTTCAAGTATTTTAACACAGCACTGAAAATTTTTAAATATTAAACAACACATTTAGTTCACAAGTCATTTCTGTTAAAGTGTACAGTACTGCCATAGACTAAGACATGCACTACTTATTTTTCTCGCTTTTCCATTTTAAAAGACATCACCCCTATTTCCTAACACCTATTCTAAAAACATACTTTATTATTTATTTGGCTGTGTTGAGTCTTAGTTGTGGCATACGGTATCCAGTTCCCTGACCAGGGAGAGAACCCAGGCCCCCTGCCTTAGGAGCTCAGAGTCTCAGCAACTGGCCCAACAGTGAAGTCCCAAAACAACATACTTTGGGTCAATTACTTATTTTGTGCCCCATGTGACAGATACTTCAAGGAATGCAATAAATAAAACAGTTTTCCCCTTAGATTCTTGCTTAAGTACTGGTTATTCAAACAAATTTATGGACAAATTCCACATTCCAAATTTTAGAATTGCTACCTGACTACAGTTAAGGCAGCAATGACAATAACTGTTCAGACCCAAGTCCCCAGGGTTTAAATTTCTAGGGATTTTGTCATACAAATCCACCCAGGATTATCCTTAATTACAAGGATTCGAATAAGATAACAGATTCATTTTGTCCTGGGTTCCTTCAAAACTGCAAAACATAAGCTCTGGTAGTACCTAGAACTAAGAGAGTAAATATCTCAAGTTTATTTTAATCATTAATGATTCAATGCTCAGGAAATAAAATCAATAATGAGAATTCTAATGGAAAATTACTTTATCTTTGGTTTTGATTATTCATCAATCAAGAATCAAAAAATAAACAAAGAATCAAAAACAAATCCTAAAAAACATAAAGTAAACGAGAATTTAGAATGACAGAAAAGAGCACTTTTAATGAAAACAAATACAATAGAATCACACACCTTTCACTAAAACACAAATTCATTTACCCTAACAGAAAAATTTTAAATGTCACTAATCAATATTCCACTAATTTAGTGTTTATCACAGAGAACAAGGTGAAAGACAAACCTGCTGCCTCAAATGGTCTTAGTGCATTCACTCCTCTTAACACAAGCATTTCACGGTGTTGAGTGATTTTACTGTTCAAACAGTCAATGTTTCATCCAAACATACAGCAATGACCACTGAACATAAGCTACCACACACGGTGCTGATTAAAAAAAAAAAAAAAAAGCAAACCCATTTGAACAATCAGGGGAAAAACTGGTGGTTGGATAAGTGTTTCAAATGTTCTATCTTCCGAATCCACGGAAACATTTGTTAGCTGCTACTGTGGGCCAAGTAGCTGTTATAAAGTTTGAAACATGGAATGACAGTTTTTTCAAACAGATTTGTTCGACTGAAGCAGCACCAAGACTGTCATTCATAGTCATATTCCCATAAGTGCTATAGAAACCTACAAGAGGCTACTGAAACACAGAGCAGAAAACGGAAGACACAGGAGTATTTATTAGCAAGTAATCTAAAAGAAAACAAAAATTCCAGGTACAAATGTTGGTTTCTTAGTTTTGACAAATGCACCACAGTACGTGAGATGATAATATCAGGGAAACCAATGGGGTGAAGGTATGTGAGTACTCTTTGTACTATCTTTGCACATTTTCTGTAACTTTAAAAATTTTCTGAAACAAAGTTTTTAACATTCGCTAGCAGAAAGCACAGCCTATACAAAAACCACAAGGAGAGAAAAAGGAGATCCATTTGAGATGTACAAGTAGTTCAGTATTTGGCTGGAACACAAATCCTATGAAGATATATAGTAAAGGAATGAATGAGAAGAGAGAAGCAGATAAGTATCAGATATGATATTATACATCATGCTAAGAAATATGGATGTTTTCATTTACAGAGACGGAGGAGTTACCAAGGATTTCAAATAGCAATAACTAAGTGATTCTTAGACGATGAACTGGTAGATGAATAACAAAAGAGCAGAATGAGAAGTAGTAAAGGTACTCAGAATACACCAAGAGGCAAGCAAATTGATAGGATTTGGGAATGCATGTGGGGGCTGTATACGAGAAGTTGAGAAGAATCAGGAATAATGCAGGACTCTTAAAGTCAGGGTAACTGGATTGAAGATACTACTATTCACTGAGTCTAAAATAGAAGCATGGTTGAAATGGAAAACCAAGCTTCTGTACATATTAAGTTTGAAATGCTCCATAAGACATCCAAGCTGAATATTCTACTCTGGAATCCAAGAGGGAAAATTAGGGCTAGATGTAAACATCTGGGAGCAAGCAGAATATACAGAGTATTTAAAACCAAAGAACTTGATAAGATAAAAACACTTAGGGTGAGAGTTTTTGATAGCAGTCTCCAACATTCAGAAGTGAGGCAGAACAGCAAAGCAGACTCCAGAAGGAACAGCCACTGAGTTTCGGTGGGGATGAACAGGCAAGTGTGGTATCAAGGAGGCCCAGAGAGGAAAGAGTAAGTTAATAAAAACCAAGACCCCATACGCAACATGCACAGAGTAAACAGAGCATACATCTTTCTTCCCTGTGCTTTTCCCCCTCCTTTCAAAGAGCTTTGAGTTGGTACCCTCATTTACTAGAGAAATGTTAACTAACCACGTTCACCCAGTGTTGTAACAAGTGGTACTTCTCTTAAGGGTCCCCTTGTAAGAGAAAAACTGTGTAAACAGAAGTTCTTGGATTTCCCTGGTGGTACAGTGGATAACAATCTGCCTGCCAATACAGGGGACATGGATTCAATCCCTGGTCCAAGAACATTCCATATACTGTAAAGCAACTAAGCCTATGAACCATAACTACTGAGCCTGCTCGCCTGGAGCCTGTGCTCTGCCTGCAACAAGAGAAGTCACCATAATGAGAAACCCACGCAATGCAACTAGAGTGGCCCCCGCTCGCCCCAACTAGAGAAAGCCCACATGCAGCACATAGATCCATAGCAGCCACATGAAGAATTCTTAAGCACGGGTGCACATCCAAATCACCAGGAAGATTTTTTAAAATAAAGGAGCGACCCGCAGCACATCAAAAAGATTCTAATTTAATTGGGCATGGGTGCAACTCAGGCACCAGAATTTGAATACCCAGTGGCACCGCTCGTATAGTCAAGAAAGAATGACCTCAAGACTGTTCTTAGATTTCCAGATAACCAGATCCCTACCATTCCCCACCAGTGACCAATTAGCTTCATGGGTGGGTGGGTGGATAGGTGTGTGTGTGTTAAGGAATCATGTTTTGTTTTTCAGTATCATCATGTTCATTACACTTATTTTCCTTATTTATACTCAAATTGTATCATCTTTGGTCAGTGGAAACCTAAATCTGGCTGCCAAGGCTAGGGAAAATGAGTGCTTCAAACACAGAGACACAAAAAGGCAAAGGAGAATTAAAGACAGAACAGGGTGCTTAAGTCTTGAATTATTACAGAGAATGTTGAAAAGGAAAATATTCTCACCCCCACAAAATATACATACATATATAATTTAATATATATATAAAATATCTGTGAGGTGATGGATGTGTTAATTAACTACATGGATAGAATCCTTTCACAATTGTAATGCATATCCAATCATCACAATGTGCACTTTAAATATCTTAGAATTTCATTTGTCAATTATATCTCAATAAAACTAGAGAGAAAAAGCAAAAAAATTTTTAAATTATCAGTATCAACTGCCATTATCAAACACGTTACAAAGGAACTGAAGAAGGAACTTTTTCATCACCCGTCACCGTGAATGATCTAATACTGGCATCACTGTGTCTTGTATGCACAAGACACGCACAGTTAACGAGGGTATTTAATAGTTTAATTCTGGTCTGATGAAATTTCTTTTTTCTTTATCACAATTTAGGCTACGTTCTTGACTCCAAAATATTTAAAAGGACTGGCTATTTCGTATATCAGGTCTGAAAGAAAGTCTTAAGTTTTTCAAGCAATACTCTATCACAATGAGAAGTCATTCAGATATGTCACTATTATGAAAGAACACAATCATATTGTGCTGTGGGAGACTAGCTGCTGAGGAAAAGTTATAATAAATACTATAATAAATACACTGGCAGACATTTTAACCTCTGAGCCACCAGGGAAGCCCAATAAATACATTAGCCCATGACAACAAAGTGACTACAAGTACTGTGTTCAAAGTACACAGAAATACTAGAGTAGAAGAGAAATGTGTAGGAAGAAAAAGGAAACTATGGAGACTATCTGAAAAGTACAACTATGTAATTTCTTCCACACTATACAAATTTGTCCAGACAAGTAACTGTCACACTGGCAAAATGGAAATCAAAATGATCACCAAACATGCTGTGTATGACTAATTTTTATTTTCTTCAGTTAAATAAAATATTAATAAGCATGGTGAGCTGAGGTTAATTAGCCATGATAAAGCTTAATACCAAATGACCAAGGAGAATGAAAATCACCATTAAAAATAAAGACCAGAGAATAGCACAAAGAATTTCAAAATCCTAGTCCTATTACACATGTAATGTTTTTCAAACTTTAATAATAAAAGGTTTCACTACATTTAACGAAATGGCAGCAGCAACTCCCCTCACACAAACTCTAAAGGCACATACAAAGCAGGGGTATATATACAAGACAAAGTGAATGTGGCGGGGAAGGGGGCTGCTTATTAAGGAATAATCTTTGCATTTTCATTATATAAGACAAACATTATTAAAAGAAAAAACCTGTATCTGCATTTCAGGAGTATGATTTTATAAAACTAAAATCTGATAATGAGCTACCAAGATTATTTTCATATGACATTAACTTTTTTATTATCAAGCGCAAAACAAGAAAGTATAGGAAATATAAAATTCAGTTTAAACCTAAATGACACATCCGTGACTTTCATTGATTTCCCATATCAACTCAATTACGTCTTTCTGGACTTTTCGTTTCCAACCTTTGCCATTACCAAAACTCCAACAGACTTTCATCATCTGAATCTTTAATCTTCAGACAGTTGCCCCAGAAGCCACATGAGCAAAAACTGATAAAATTCAATATATAAAAATCTGTATTAGATTAGGATCAAAATGATAGCCATGTATTATAAGCTTAAGAATAACATAATACATGAGTCCATTCTGTAGCTACATGATAGAACAATGGGTAGAAAGCTCTGAAAATAAGAGTATCAACTAATAAATTCAGATGGGAATAAAGTTAGAAAAATACTCATTTTGTAACCACCCTCATAGTAATAAATGATTCAGGCAAGACACATCAATGGATACTAAAACTAGTTCTAATGGGGAACAATGTTATTTATATAGATTCAAAGTGTCCTCCACAAACTGATTATTAATTGTAAAGGTACAAACGAAAAGTTTGTGGTAAGAGAACCTGGAAATTCCACCTTAACCGAGTGATGCTAGGTAACCTCACCCATGATGGAACAAACTCTCAAGAATTCCCTGAAGTGGTAATAGTGAGAATTTTTATTTTCTCCAAAGACATAAACTGAATTTGATCACATCAAATAACTCCCAAATAGGAAATATACTACAAAATAAAACATTTATACTTCTCAAAAATATTACTGCCATAAAACATAGAGAAAAGCTGAGGAAAGTAAGTTTTAAAGAGTCATGACAACTAAATATAATGCATGATGCTCAACTGAATTCTAAACAAAGAGAAAAAAATGACTATGAGGGACATTATTGGGACAGTTAGTGAAATCTGAATAGCTAATAGCATCAATGTTAAATTTCTGGACTTTGGTAACTGTACTAAGGTTATGTAAATGAGTATTCCTAGGAAATACACAATTTAGGGCTACTGCTTCTCTTAAATGGCTCCTCAAAAACAGTGTAGTATGTGAAATGTGTTTGCAAGAAGCAAGGGAGGAAAGAAGAGAGAGATGGGAGGGAGGAAGACAGATGGAGAGATGGATAGAGAGAAAGCAAATGTGGCAAAAGAGTACCGGTGAATCTGGCTGAAGGGTATATGGGAGTTCTTTACACATACATGTGAGAGAGAGAAATATATGGGAGTTTTCCCATCTTTTTTGCAAGCTGAAATTATAAGTTTAAAAAATTTGCACTTTAGAAAAAGGTCAAAATGGGGAAAACATTTAACTCCTATCACAGGAGGGAAATATTTTTCCTACTCTATAAAAAAGAATAATGAGTAAGCTCAATAAATTTTCCATCCTAAAAATACAAAAATAATTAACATAGGGGGAAAAACAATGTGAATATACAGAAAAGTATTTATACTGTATTTACATTATATGTACCTGCATGGTATCTAAGTAGAAAGGTATTACCATACACTGGCAGACGGGCAAAATAAAAGGGAATAAATAATAAGCCTCAAGAAGGCTGTTGGGAAACAGGCACTACTATATTCTAACACTGCTGGAGAGAATATAAATTGGTACGTTTTTCTGCGGAGGGAATTTAACTGTATCTTTCAAAAGCAAGCTTAGACATGTACTATTTGACTTAGCAAAAGAGCTTCTAGGAATTTATATTAGTTCACAAAAGTAGTATACAAAAATGAGCTCATAGGTTATATTGTGAAAAACTGGACCAAAAAAGCCCATTAAGGAATGATTAAATAAAATATAGGGAAACTATTACACAGAAATATTGCATAACCGGAAATGATGTCCAATACAAAACTAAAAAGGGAGGCTAGGGAATTCCCTGGGGACAGTCCAGTGGTTAGAGAACACCATGGTTCCACTGCCTAGGTTATGGGCTCGACCTCTGGTGAAGGAACTAAGATTCCCCCAAGCATTGTAATCAATGTGCAAATTGATTACATTTATTTCTTTACTTTGTACATATATGCTAAGAAGTCAAATACAACAGATGTTAGATTATATTTATACTATTTAAACTTTTCAAAATCAAATTCCTTAAAATGAAGCAAGCATGACTTTTTTAACACACTTATTTCCATCTGACAGAGTGCAGGAGAAGAGCAAGAGACAACTAGCAATTAAGAAAAAGCTTTGTTGGCTGTGTATGGCCAGTCTGTTGTAGCCAGCAACGCTACACTAGCCCTTTCTTTTCCTATCTTCCATCCCTTCTCTCCCTTCAGGCTTCATTCTAAAGAATTAACCAGAATTGAAAGAGACACGTGTACCCCAATGTTCATCGTAGCACTGTTTACAATAGCTAGGACATGGAAGCAACCTACATGTCTGTCGGGAAATGAATGGATAAGAAAGCTATAGTACACATACACAATGGAATATTATGCAGCTATTAAAAAGAATGTATTTGAATTAGTTCTAATGAGGTGGATGAAACTGGAGCCTATTATACAGAGTGAAGTAAGTCAGAAAGAAAAATACCAATACAGTATAATAACACACATATATGGAATTTAGAAAGATGGTAACGACGACCCTATGTGCAAGACAGCAAAAGAGCCACAGATGTAAAGAACAGACTTTTGGACTCTGTGGGAGAAGGCAAGGGTGGGATAATGTGAAAGAATAGCACTGAAACATGTATATTACCATATGTGAAACAGATCACCAGTCCAGGTTTGATGCATGAGATAGGGCACTCAGGGCTGGTGCTCTGGGACGACCCTGAGGGATACAATGGGGAGGGAGGTGGGAGGGGGTTCAGGATGGGGGACACATGTACACCCCTGGCTGAATTTATGTGATGGTATGGCAAAACCCACAATATTGTAAAGTAATCAGCCTCTAATTAAATAAATTAATTTACAAAAAAAATTAACAATTTAAAATGTTTTCAGTAAACACAGTATACATTTCTAAAAATCCTTCATCAAGATGATTCTATCAATTATCCCACACACAAACCACCAAATCAGAGCAGCCAACATCAAGGCTGCTTAAGATAGGAATAAAATTGAATTCCTTGGCAAATGCTTGAAGCATATGGTAAATATAAAAGACAAAATAAATAATGTAACTCCTTGTAATAACTGGATTCCAGACTAAAAGATAGTAAAAAAAGTATGGAAAGACAACATTTTGCAACCAACTGCTTTTATACTTAGTTTCTAGACAGTCCAAGCTTACTAGTCAGAATTTTTTTAACGATTTCAAATTGCCACCATAAAGTATCACTGAATATATAAAATTGCATGTTATTCTTTAAATAGTTCACTTACTCTTCTATGCCTGTCTTTTTTTCAGAATCATGTATTTCTTTAAGTAGCAGTGATACTCGCAGAAACCTATGAATACACTAAAAACAACTTAATTATATACTTGTTAAGTATTGAGATGAGCAAATTATAAACTTCGACAGCATACTAAAAAGCAGAGACACTACTTTGCCAACAAAGGTCCATCTAGTCAAAGTCATGTATGGATGTGAGAGTTGGACTATAAAGAAAGCTAGTGCCAAAGAACTGATGCTTTTGAACTGTGGTGTTGGAGAGACTCTTGAGAGCCCCTTGGACTGCAAGGAGTCGGACAGGACTGAGCGACTGAACTGAACTGATATATATATACACACACCTCTTGAAATGATCCCCTCTATCACTATAAGACAAAACTCTTCTCTGTAAGATCCTCCTCGTCTTCATATACCGAGGATTGGCAAAGATTTTTTAAACACAATACAAGAAACGCTAACCATAAAAAAATTGACAGATTAGACTTCACTATAACTAGAAACTATTATTCAAAAAATCCTGTTAGGAAAAGGTAAAAAAGATAACCAAAGACAGACTGGCGTTCAAATACACATATCTGTCAAAGTACTTCTATCCAAAATACATATAAAATTTTATATAATAATAAGAACAAATCTTTCGGTAAAATAAAAAAGGGCTTGAATAGGCACTTCACCCAAAAGAGGAAATTCAGATAGCCAAAGCCTTTGAAAATGTGTTCAACCTATCATTACTCAGCAGGGAAGTAAAAAATAAAGTCACAATGGGATACCACTAAATAGACACCAGAGAGGCTAAAATTAATAAGAGGCAAATATCAAGATCTAGAGCAGCTAAAACTCTCATTCACTGCTGGTGGGAACATAAAATGTATGACCAATTTGGAAAAGAGTCTGTAGTTTCTAGAGCTAAATATATACTTATCTGTGACTCAGTAATTCCACTCCTAACTATACAACCAAGAGAAATGAGTACATGTCTGCCATCAGAAGACATGTGGAAGAGTATGTTTAAGACAGCTTGATTAGTAACAGCCAAAGACTAGAAACAACCAACTTGCCCATCAGCAGGAGAAAGAATAAACTGGTTTACTGTACAGTGGAATACTACACAGTAACTATTTATTTAAATGACTGGTACACAGGGAACTTCCCCGGTGGCTCAGCGGTAAAGAATTTGCCTGCAGTGCAGAAGACATGGGCTCAATCCCTGGGTCAGGAAGATTCCCTGAAGAAGGAAATGGCAACCCACTGCACTATTCTTACCTGGAGAATCCCATGGACAGAGGGGCTGGTGGGCTACAGTCTATGGGGTCGCAAAGGAGTCAGACACAACTCAGACTAGGTAAAAGTAACAACCTCCAACAGGACAAATCTCTGTTATTCTGCTGAGTGAAAACAGCCAGACACAAAAGTTCATACAACTAAGTCAAGATGACAGAAATCATAATCTGGTCTAGGGGAAGGAGTGAAAATATTCCTCATCGGAATGGTGGTTACACAGGTACATACAAACACAGGAAATACTTAAGTATACTTTAAACACTTTAATGTACACTGTGATATGTTACAACTAAAAAAAAAATTTTCCAAATCACATGATCCCCTTTCTGTAGTCAACTCCCACTCAACTTCTACTCCTCTTTCCCAGTCCCATTAATTGGTCACTAATCCATGTTTCCAGAGAACCTTTTGACAGACATTTATCGGCACTTCACATTTTATTAGATAGTGGAGGACACAGGAGCCTGGCATGCTGCAGTCCATGGGGTTGCAAAGAGTCAGAGATGACTTAGCAACTGAATGACAACAAATCAGTGATTTGTTTATTTTCTAGGGCTCCAAAGTCTCTGCAGATGGTGACAGCAGCCTCGAAATTAAAAGACACTTGCTCCTTGGAAGAACAGCTATGACAAACCTAGACAGCGTATTAAAAAAGCAGAGACATTACTTTGCCAACAAACGTCTGTCTACTCAAAGCTATGGTTTTTCCAGTAGTCATGTATGGATGTGAGAGTTGGACTACAAAGAAAGCTGAGTGCCGAAGAATTGATGCTTTTGAAATGTGGTGTTGGAGAAGACTCTTGACAGTCCCTTGGACTGCAAGGAGATCTGACCAGTCAATCCTAAAGGAAATCAGTCCTGAATATTCACTGAAAGGACTGATGCTGAAGGTGAAACTCCAATACTCTGGCCACCTGGTGCAAAGAAATGACTCACTAGAAAAGACTCTTGATGCTGGGAAAGACTGAAAGCAGGAGAAGGGGACGACAGTGGATGAGATGGTTGGATGGCATCACCGACTTGATGGACATGAGCTTCAGCAAGCTGCGGGAGTTGGTGATGGACAGGGAAGCCTGGCGTCCATGGGGTCGCAGAGTCACAACTGCACTGAACTGAAGACATTTTATTACTAAAACCTACTTACATCTGTAAAATCCTAAAGAAAAAAAGTTCTCTAAAGGGCAGAGGTCTCCATTCTTATTCACCCTGCTTTCCAAGTGCCCAGCACTATGCTATGTAATGCAAACATCAACAAACACTTTTTTGATTCAAATGGTTCCTACGATTTACAGAACAATGCCTCACTAAATCACAACCTTTAACTTCTGTCTTTTAAAGACAGTTTCTTTCCCCCTCTTCAATGAGACTCTTCTACAGCTTCTAAAAAGAGATTTTCGGGAAAAAATCCATTTCTATGAACTGTGAAATTAACTTGAACATCATAACCAACCAGCAAAAGAATGGCTGCCTTAAAGAAAAATATATGCAAAGGAACACAATGGTAAAGTAAATGATTCTCTTACTTTTAACAATAAGCTCTTACATTTACTATATACTGTACAGTTCTATGAGGTAACCACTATTAGCAGCTACAAATCAGACAGGAAGTTCAAAAAACTGTCCCAGGTCACACGAGGGCCAGAACCTGCAGTATGAGAAGAGGGAAGACTAGGAGGTTAACATTACAGGACACACATGCCAACAGAAAGCTCAATAAGACTATTTTTAAGAGAATAAAGAAAAAGAAATCCAAATGGTTAAACATATGAAAAGATGCCCAACTTCACTGATAATAGAGGAAAATAAAATTAAAACTACATCAGGGGAGGGAATTAATTTCCTGGCAGTGCAGTGGTTAGAATTTGGCGCTTTTACTTTGGGGGCCCAGGTTCAATCTTTGGTCAGGGAACTAAGATCCTACAAGCTGGGAACTTCCCTGGTGGTCTAGTGGCTAAGAATATGCCTGCCAATGCAGGGGACAAAGGTTTTATTCCTGGGCTGGGAAGAGCCCACATGCGGCGGAACAACTAAGCCTGTGCTCTAGAGCCAGGGCTCCACGAGAGAAGCCACATGAGCAGCTCAAGCACTGCAGCAATGTGCAGCCCCACCCCTGCACCTTCCCGCAACTAGAAAAAGTCCATGCACAGCAAG
The DNA here is from genome assembly GCF_002263795.3 of Bos taurus. Lineage (NCBI taxonomy): Eukaryota > Metazoa > Chordata > Mammalia > Artiodactyla > Bovidae > Bos > Bos taurus. The sequence continues at coordinate 90,498,145 of NC_037332.1, forward strand.
GAAGACCCAGAGTAGTCAAAAAAAGATAAATCAATCCTGTGCTATGCTGTGTTAGGCTTAGTCGCTGAATTGAGTCTGACTCTTTCCCACCTCATGGACTGCAGCCCGCCAGGCTCCTCTGTCCTTGGGGATTCTCCAGGTGTGGGGTTGTCATGCCCTCCTCCAGGGGATCTTCTCAACCCAGGGATCAAACCCAGGGATCAAACCCAGGTCTCCTGCATCGCAGGTGGATTCTTTACCAACTGAGCCACCAGGGAAGACCAAAATAAACATTAAGGGGAGGAGGGGGACACAACTGATGGGACAACCACTACATCAGGATGCAATTTCTCATCTATTAGATTGGCAAAAATATAAAAGTTTGACAAAACCCTCTTAACAAAGCTGTGAAGAAGGCAGACACTCTAACACTGCTGATAAAGGCACAACCCCCAGCAAGGCAGTGTGGCAATATTTATTAAAATTATTAATGGTTATATAGCTTTTGATCCAGCCACTCTCATCATTTTGGGAACTTTTCCTACATTTATAATTACACATGTACAAAATGACATATATTCAAAGATCCATCACTGCAGCACTACTTGCAACAGCACAGGACTGAAATCAACCAAAGCAGCTATGCAAGTCCGGTTAAATGAACTGCTATAGCCACACAATGGAATACTAAGAAGCTGTTAAAAAGAGAATATTCTTTATGAACAGATATGAAAAGATCTCTACTACAAAGCATGTTACACAAGCAAGGTACACATACACACAATAGAATTCCTGATAATGGGAGAAGCTCGGTATAGGACATAAGGGAACTCTAATCTTTGTAATGTTTCTGTAAAACTGAAACTGCTCTAAAATATAAAGTTTATAAAAAATAATATACAGAGAGTATATATTTATTAGACATTGTGTAAGTGGAAGGATAACGATACTACATATGAATCTACTTGTAGTTCCATAAAGAATTCACCAGTAATTAAAAAGAACAGTTATATATTCAGGGGAGAGAAAATAAGAAAGGTAGAAAAATTTCTGAATACAAATTTTTTTCTTTATAATTTCTTAAAATTGTTAATGATTATCTTTTTCAAGGAAATTAAGTAATTAAAAAAAAACTGCATACAAATTACCTCCTCCTCTAATGAAACCCAAAATGAGTTTCTGGCACAACAGTGCTTATTAATACATACCAGTAGACACTGTATTTAACAACTACTAAACTTCTTTAAAGACAAACTTTTCATCTCTATGATATATGCTTTCCATACTAAACTTCTAAACTTTTCATCTCTATGATATATGCTTTCCATAGTTACAAAGCAAAATATTTTAACTTTTTATGAGGATAAAACAAAAAATGGTTTTTACATGAAATTCCTCAGAATTCCCCAAATACATCTATTTGACACAGTAATTTATGACTAAGCTTAGTAACACGATCTCAAAGTGAGGGAAAGAGATCAAACCCTTTAATTCTCCACAATTTCAAAATTTTTTCATGTAATAATCAGGACTGTTCGCTAATTAAAAAGGCTGAAACCTATGACACTAAGAAAACATAATTAGAGTACAAGGTACTAACCACAACCAAGCAATTTTAAAGACATCCATTCAAGGTGCTACTCTGCCTACTAGCTGTTTTCAAGACCCTACCTTCACACTGACTTTTTTCTGGTCTTCAAATTATAAAAGTCAGATTAAATTATCTTTACCTTCATCTACTTTATAAAATCTCATGCATCTACAGGAATATTAAAACAAATGGTTCTTTAAAAAATTTTTAGGAGGGCAAAAGTATGCCTATTAAGAAACATGTCAACTTGAACTTAAGAAAAATAACTCATATACACTTACTTACCTTAAAAGGCTTGTCTCCGCTGTGTGTCAGCATGTGCCTCTGTAACCAACTCTGGCTGGTTGATGGAGTGTTATATACTTTACAGCCTTTCCATAAGCAAACAAACACCTGTTAACAGAAGGGCCATAATTATTTTCATCGCTTTTTCAACAGGGACTTTTATTCCCTGTAAATTCAAGTAAACATGCTGCAAGTCTTCAATTGACAAAGAGACATTGAATGTACCAGTCAGTCAAAATGCTTACTGTAGGTACTTTCTGAACCTCCCACATGAGGCACAGTTTTAACCGTTCCCCTTTAAGGCTGCTGTCTACTCCCTCAATAAGGAACTGATATACCAATCCCAATGAGCCATTCAGAAGGAAATATACAAAATATTAACAATATAGTCCTAAGAACTAGAATGATGGACCATAATTTAGTTTTTTTTGTTTACTGCATGAAGGAACAAGCATGTACTAACTGTAAATATTAGGAATATATAAAGGTATAAAGAAATGATGACAATAAATCAAAACAGTCAACTGGTAGTTACTGATAGTTTCACCTTCAAAAAAATGAGTGAACAAATTTTCCAATTATAATTTTGCTGCTCTTGATTTCCTATTCTCAAATGCATACCAATATGTTTATATTTATATTGTTTTGATTTATTTAAAATGATTTCCAATTGTCTTAATTATGAAGCAAAATCTAATACAGAATGCTAAAATTAATATAGTTGCAGAAGCTATGACCGCAGTTACTCTATAATAATAGACCCACATTCTTGGGTTCAGGCAGCTGAGTATGACTGGGTTAACAACTAACATGATTTTTACCATCTTCCTACCACTGAGATACCAATTTTTTTTTGACTGATTCTATTTTTATCCAACTGAAAACTGCTCCCCATCATCGGTAAAAGAAGTATGAACCTACAGTAACCATTACATTCAAAGAACCATTTATAGGCTCTGTTCTTTTCTAAGGTTACAACAATTATAAATAGAGCCATACTTTGAAGATTATAATGTACTGCATATAGAACAAAACAAAGATACACACAGGACTGAGGAAACAATCACTAAACAGTAAGTTTAAAGGAACATTTTTAGAAATCTAGAAAAACAGTCTAAAATAACTGAGATCAATTTTTACTCAAAACCATTTCACAACGAGACAACACTGTTATTGCTGTTGATGTGCTTAAAGCATTTGCTATTTTCTTTTAGTTAAGCAGATATGATGTCACATTTCCTCCTGAATATTTAAAATTCTTTAAAAAAAAAAATTCCTGACCCTAGTACATGTTTATAAAATGATTCCTAAAGTTCCCAAAATTAAAAGCCACTTTTTAATGAATGTAGAGAAGTCTTTAAAGGTACACCAATATGCTGTGAAGACTAATCCAGTGTTTAATAATCATATGTGGATATCAATCCTATCAACTTCCTAACTCAAGACTACAAAGACTGTCTTAAATTTTCAATCCAAGTAATAAACAGACTGGTTTAAAACGCTTTCACAAGTCATACACAAACAGGTATGTCCTAAAGCAAGTATTTGGGAACAAAATTAATCTCAGTTATGCAAAAAAAAAAATTTAACAGTAAAGAATTGTTATAACACTTAAGAAACACCTGTGCTGAGTTACTCTCAAAGAAAAAAGATAAATACTCACATTCTGTCCCTACTCAACAGCTACAGTTGGGAGAACCAACCATGTCTGATTTCTAATTCTTTTTCCTCTGAACCAACACTAATAGGAGGCAACTGCCGGCCATGTGATTCCATCAGATAACAGCCTCTAGGGTGAACAGGTACGGTCTATCCTTCTAGATGGAATAATGTCTAGTAACACTATTAGGGCACCAACACCTTCAGGTTCAAAGAAAAACCATAACCTTCAACCTAGTGAATTTTAGAGGAAATGAGATAAGTGTAAAGAGATCAAAGCAAACTATGTTTAGCTATATTCGGGTAGAATATTAATACCTGAAAACTACTCTGAGGGGAAAGGGGATAAGTAAACTTGTATAAGGATAATCTTGATACACAACATGGGCACTAAAAATCCATTATCAAGTATTCCCCCAAACCACAAATCTTTAAAAAGCTAAATTTCCTTAAGTCCAGTCCAAAATCTGACAAAGGGGTATTTGACCTGAGACTTTCTGTATGCACAACATATGAAAAACATTTTTATACTCCATTTTTAGAAACTTTCTCATTGTAAAAATTAACACTGAAAACATTACAGGAGTTCAATATGAATGGAATTATTCAAGAACAAAATCTAACATGGTTCCTCTAAACTATCTTAAAATGAATTAAGATCTAACTATGTTAATTAGACCACTGAGGTTCATAGTCCAGTCTTTCATGATAAACTGGCTTAGTTAAAACAGGCTGTATTAGAGATAACAAACAGAACAAAAGTAAACAACCTAAAATCTATCCAGCCCTTTCATATTTTGCAGCTACACAGTCTTCAAAGAACCACTAATTTAAGTCTCTATTTCCTTTGTCACCAAATAGATGCTATGAGCACACACCTGTTGTAAGTCCAGAACACAATGAAGATACAAGATAATATTTTCTCTCAGGACTAGTTAACAGAAAACTTGGGTTTATATTAGACACTGGAGGTCCCTTCTCAAAATAACTGCTGCACATTTTTTTCTGCCAGACTGTCCAAGGAAAAAAACAGCACACGGCCATTAAAAGAATCTTTCTACTACCAGCTTCAGATTTATAATGACCTAACTTGTAAGATGAAGAGGTCTAAAATTTCTATGTTAGAGGGAAGCTCAGGCTTTCTGTTCAGAACTCCTCTAGAAAACCTTGCCCATTACTGTCAGAACAAGTCAGCTTTACCGTCAGGGGTCCCCTCCAAAAGGCCTAAAATGAAGAAGCTTGTACAAACCAAGGGTAGTCCTAGTCTTTGGTCAATTTTCCTGAACTAGAGTATTTACCTGAATGTATGCATGGGCTTCCCTGGTAGCTAAGACGGTAAAGAATCTCCTGCAACGCGGGAGACCTGAGTTCAATCCCTGGGGTTAGGATGATCCCCTGGAGAAGGAAATGGCAACCTACTCCAGTATTCTCGCCTGGGAAATCCCATGGACAGAGGAGCGTGGCGGGCTACAGTCTACGGGGTCACAAGAGAGTCAAAAACAACTAAGAGACTAAACGATAATAACAACACAAGTTCTACACCTATGATGGATTGTGTGACAGTAAAAATAAATGCACTTACACCTGATTACCAACATATCATACATGAAGTGCATAAATGAATCCATCAAGAAATTAAGTAAATTTTAAGACTCACTGCAAAACAATACAATGCAACCTAACAAAGTCTAATAAGCATGTATAAGGAAAATTCTGTTACTACTGGTAAAGTAAAATCAGCCTAATACTCTATAAATAGAGCTGGTAAGCAATATAATTTACATCCTCAAAGGGAGTGAAAAAAGCCTACTTTTACTAAATAGATTCCTTCTGTAGTAAAATGATACAAAAAGATTTTATATTAAATAAGAGACAGACAATCTAAAATAAAGTCAGGAAGGGGTTGAATGGATGATCTCAGGGTTCCTTTAAGCTCTTAGAAAAAAATTAGTTCAGTTTTTCACAAAATGTGAACATATAAAAGAGAAGTAAATGTTTTTTACGTCTAATTATTTTGTCTCTAATCAGTCTACTCTTTCAAGATCTAAAATGAAGGCTATAATTTTGTATTCTGTAATTTTTAGCCACATTAAATGTGTTAACATTTTCAATTTCCTCTGTTAAAAGATATTTAATAAACAGAGGACAACTATTCAGTAAGCTCTCACAATACAAGGAAAAAACATCCCTCATTTATTGCAAAAGATATGCCCAATTTCATGTTATGTTCAGAATCTAGTAATATCAGACTGGCAATCAAAACTCAAACTGGCCTCCTAAGATTGACCCCATTTCCTAGTAGCATTCAATGTAACCATGAGAGTCTACAAGCCTAATTTTATGTAACATCAAGGTTAACTCATTCAGCTCTCCAAATAGTAATACCCTGTCATCAGCTCCCCCAAAATATCCCTCTGGCCCTCTTGCCTCAAGAGCACCAAAGAACATATACAAAAGTAAACTTAATAAAAATAACATGTGTAAGAGCACCCCTGATAAACAGATTTCCTTCTGGCAACTGTTTTTAAAGTGAGAAATAGTTAAGACAAGGGGGAAGAAAAAAAAAAAACAGTACACTAATGGATCTTACTGAACCACTGAAATCCTACAAGATGAAGTTCCCCTCCTACCAAGACTTACGTGTGTAATAAGAGGACACAGGCCTTTGAAATTTGACTAGCAAAATAGCTCGGTCTAGTTTCTGAAATCCAGTCATGCATGAAGTATGAACCCAAGAACACAATTCTGTTTTACTGAACAAAAAAAGGTTAAGTTTTTCTTGCTTGTCTTTATTTTTTAAAGAAAGTACTTCCATGACTTTTAAAAAAAAGGTACATTCCAAAAAAAAAAGGTGCTTTAATGATAAGCTTAACTTTTACTACAGGATTAAGTATCCACCCACTTTGACATATGAAAAGGTCAGGAAACCTTAAAATTCCACTTGCCTTCAGCCTATAAATACAATTAAAGTCCACGTGACATAGCAACATAAATAGCTTAAGGCACATAAAGAAGTTACTAAACTGTTATAGTTTTTGTTTTCCCAGGGTGAACAGCAGAGTGGGATGAGAAAAAGAACAGGAATTAATACAGGATGTAGATCTTGCTACCTTACTGCTCCAGAACTGTCATCTTTCAGTAATTAGAAACATAAAATCCTCTAGAGTTGCCAGTAATTTTCCTCATTTGTTTCTGTTCCACTGTGACAGTTCACATTTGGGATAGAAAGAAGAGAATTAAAAACTCTTTAAAAATGTCATCAAAATCAGCTGTTTTCCACTATACAGGAGAGCGAGTGAGAATAGTCAAATTTAAAGACAGAAAGTAGGACCATGGTTACTAGAGGTTAGCACAAGGGAGGATTAGGGAGGTATTATTTAATAGGTAGATTTCAGTTTGGGACAATGAAAGAGTTACGGAGAGGGATAGTAGTCATTGAAGAGCAATGTGAATGTACTTAATAATGCCACTGAAGTGCACACTTAAAAATAATTAAAATGACTTTAAAAAAATTTCCCTTCAAAGAGGTCACTTAAAAAAAAAAACAACAATTAACAACTACTAAATTGTAGCTGAAATCAGGCGTGTTCAGGGTGGTATGGCCATAACATAACTACTCTATTTTAAAGCACAAACCAGACTGAGATTTCCTAAATTATCTAGTAGTAATTAAGTTTTGGGCTTCTCTGGTGGCTCAGTGGTAAAGAATCTGCCTGCAGTGCAGAAGACACAGATGTAGGTTCAATCCCCAGGTCAGAAAGATCTCCTAGAGGGCATGGCAACCCACTCCAGTAGCCCTGCCTGGAGAACTTCATGGACAGAGGAGCCTGGGGCAGGCTACACTCCATGGGGTTGCAGAGAGTTGGACAACTCCATGGGGTTGCAGAGAATTGGACACGACTGAAGCAACTGAGCACACAACACATCAAGTTTTCAAATTCTCATTCAAACTCTCATTCTGAAAGCTTAAGTCTATACATCAAAGACTGATATGCAAAAATAATGGGAATGTAATGAAATGTATTTTGTTCATTTAGCTGAGCCTTTAAGTCTGTAGTTTAGCAACTAATGTCCTTCAAAGATCAGAACTCCTTTCTCAAGTCAAAATAGAATTACTCTTAAAATTAGCCAGAGAATCTTATTATTTGTAATAAAGTAATTTTATGAATAAGCATTCAAGAAATGACATTGGGGGTTTCCGTTTCAACATGTTTAAAGTAGAAATACCAAAACTTCACGCCTGGCTCTGTAATATCAGTAAGATACATGCAGGTGCAGTGATTACATTACACATTCAGTCTGTAACTCCATTTTTCCAAATCTGTAAAAGGCTGAAAACATTCTCATAAAGGCCGTGTGCCAACTCAACTTGTAGGATCAAGACTTAGAAATGTGCAAGTCTCCTATTACTACTAAGAGACCATGCCTGCAGAGCCTGGGATCCTGCATGTAGCTGCCAAGTCAAGTGACTATAAAGCATCATGCCGTGGTTCACAGGACTGCCTTGGTGATCTATCAAGTGATTCCAAGCACTGGTGTACAAAAGGCAACTCTGTAATGACCAAGAAGCCAAGGGATATACACAGGGTGAAATAAAGACTGTTACCAAAGCAGCTTAACCACTGAGCTGGGCAGAGTTCATTAGCAACTTATTGACCAGAGATGTCTTTTGTTACCCAAATGTTACTGACCACAGTGTTTCAATATTCACTTACATAACACATTGCCAACCATACACGTTAAGTTTCTGCAAAAATCCCCCAGTCAATAATATGTTAATACACCCTCTGATATCTACCCAGACCCCATATGTATTAAATCTAATAAAGAGACAAATGTTCACTTATACAAGTTTAAGTAATTGAAAGACTACTGAAACATTATAACATATTGTGATAACAGTAAATATTTTTAAAAAGAAATTTCAAATGCAATACCAATGGTAAAAATATTAGGAGTCCCTATTATGGCTGCATGCTTTTAAAAAAAAGATCAGTAATACAATCTAAATATTAATACTACCTTGGAAACAGTTACCCACTTACTTAAGAAGATTTTAATCATGTTAGTATCAGTGTATCTCAATAGTTATACCATACTGACAGACAGTGTGTGGCCTAATAAATTATCTGTACTTAAAAATGTGACATTGAATTTCTAAAAAACATACTAAGACTGGTTAACTATTCAAGACAAAAATCTAGATAAAGTTGAAAAGTATGTATTATGCTATCAATTTTACAAATATTTTGCCCCATTATGCTGTGACTTACCTAATTTGCTTTAGCTCTTTACTTACTATTCAATAAAAATTATATGAACTGACACGACTAAATGGATTCCTAAGTTTATAGGTCAATACTAAATGAGCTCTGACAAACCTGCGAAAGATGATCAATAGTCACAAATAATGAGTACAGATAGCCATTTAACAGGATTGTATATACTAATCCTGATACCAATAGTTTCTCCAGTTAATGTCAGCATCAGGGACAATTTAAGACCACTCTAACAACGGAAATCCCTAAGAGTGCCAATTCCTAAAAGCCTTCAACTCGAAACATCAGAACCTTGAAATACACAGTATTCATTACAATACTCCCACCATATTTTAAAAAGTCTAATTTCTTCAAAGTAATACACCTAAGAGCAAATTAAAATCCAACACATAATATGTTCTATTTAATTTGATTCAAATATGTGGAAAGTAAATAAAAGGGAAAAAACATTTGAAAAAATAAAACATTTGAAAAATAAAAATTTTTAAAAATTACTTAAAAAAAAAAGCCTAACTAGAAAATACAAATTAATAAAACTAATGAAAACAGGGAGTGAAAAAAAGAAATGACAAAACCAACCCCTCCTCGCTGACCATCTACATGTATGGAACGGATGTGATCTGCCAGATCTGGACTAGAGGTGAAGCAAGCCTGGCACTGGTCCCAACAACAATTATAGGCAATATTTTTGCTTGAAGAAGTAGTGCTTCCTTGTCCATTCATCATTGCTGGAGTTGAACGCCCACTGGAAATTGTGCTGTCTACATCCATTATAGTACTGCTTATGCTACAAAAGAAGAAAAAAGGCTGTGTTATTCCTAGAAGTTCACTAACATGAATATGATCTTATAAATAATTAAGATTACAACTTGACATTCTGCCCCATAAAGCATATGAACCATATTTTCCACCAGAAAACAACATGCTTTAAAATTAGTTTCAAATAATTATTTCTAAAACTAAATTTCAAATAAATATTATTTGCAATAAATTGCAAATCAAGGCAAAAAAAAACTAGTACCTCAAACCAGCCATGGAATAATTTAAGCAACTTTTGGCAGACATGAAGTCCCCAACACCATACCCCACAGAAAACAAACCAAACCCCACACACACACACACACACACACACACACACACACACACAGCTCACCACATTCTACCCCTTCCAGAGTTCTCTAAGAAGCATGATAAAATAATAAAGTTTCCAGCTGCAAATAATTTAGAATCAAAAGATTGTATTTACAGTGTTGCAAATCACTTGTTGATCTTTTCTTCCATTCACTAATCTGACAATACAACTGCTACCACATCCTACCTCTTTCCATCGCAACGCAGTTGGGAAATTTTGCTGTATTTTCCCTCTTGATAAAAAAGCAAAAGAGAGAACTAAGGGCAAAAGTTTCTCTGATTTTACCAAAGTCCAAAAAGTACTTTGTTGGCCCTCAATTTTTTTCAAAGTCTTATGCACCTCAAACTCTTACTTCTTATTTAATAAACAAAGTATTATGTACTAATTTTTTTATTTACTAAAAAATACTAGTAATAAAAGTCATTAATAAAAGTGAGTAATTTTTAATGTTAAGAATTTCACATCATAAAAAATGTAACACATTTTGCCTTCATCTTAAGAGCAATTCACTTTATTTCCTTCCTTCGTATCTTCTCAATAGAGAAATTACATGGAAGTAGTATCAATCACAGAACGACCAACAGTAAGAATGCTTCAGACTCTCAAACCTATTAAAAGCTAAAACTGCCTGTACTTAATTTAAGTACCAGTAAATTATACAATTCACATTAACTTTTAAGGGGCATGCTTCCCCATTCCACTAAGTTTTTATTATAGAAAATTTCAAAAACACAAAAAAGTATATCTAAACCTGAACTCAGATACAGACTAGATACAAACTCATGGTTACCAGTAGGGAGCAGGTAGTGGGGAAGTAAAGACAAGGGGGAGGGATTAAAAGGTACAAGCCACTGTGTATAAAATAAACAGGCTAGGAGAAACAAGCATATACTATACAACACAGGGAATATTTTATAACTAATAAATGGAATGTAACTGTAATCAAAAGTGGGGTCCAGCTGCTCTGCTTGCTGCTCAAAAGCAATCATTAAAGAGGCCAGGCTGGTGGAAAGTCAAGTTTGCTTTCTTTTGGATGGGGGTGGGGTAGGGCGGGGCGGGAGTGGGAGGGGACCTGTCCAAAGGGCGGAGACCTTCCAATGACCATCAGTGGGCAAGAGCTTTTATAGGCTGAGGGAGGGGGTTACTTGTAGAAACAGTACAGTCAGCTCTGACAGTCATACAGAAATTGGTCATCTGTGGTCTGATCAGAGTCATCTCGATTGTTTTAAGTATAGTTCAGTTCAGTTCGAGGGTCCGTTTGTTTCCATTTCCTGAGGCCAGTTGTCAAAACTGTGGCAGCTTATGTCATGGCTACAGTCTGGTTATCACATAAGTTAACTTCTCTACCTGGTGAGGGTTTCAGTATCTGTAAGACTGCTCACAGGATATGGCTCAGAGGATTACCTATAGCCCTTGAGAAGGAACTAAAGGTCCTTGACTATGCACACAAACTACATTATTTGGTGCTCTCTGTTTTCCGTTGTTTCTACATTTTCACATTTGTGATTAAACTTTTTCTTTGGCTAAAGTTTTTTCTACAGAAAAAAGGCAGGCAGAGGATATCTTCATAACCTTTAAAAATTATGAATCACTATGCTGCACACCTAAAATATATAATATTGTACCATCAACTATACCTCAATAAAAATAATTAAATCTGAACTCAATAATAACACTGTCCTGTTTGCTATATATAATTTGTCTTTCTCAATTATCCACAGGTTGCAAACATGATACTTGAAAAAGTATCATGATACTTTTTATCATGATGAAAGTATCATGATACTTTTCATATTTGAAAAGACCCTGATGCTGAGAAAGATTGAGGGCAGGCAGAGAAGGGGACGACAGAGGATGAGATGGTTGGATGGCATCACCGACTCAATGGACATGAGTCTGAGTAAACTCCACGAGTTGGTGATGGACAGGGAGACCTGGAGTGCGGCAGTCCATGGGGTCGCAAAGAGTCAGACACAACTGAGCTACTAAACTGAACTGAAGTCCTGAACCATTTCCCAGTCGACCTACAGATTCTAAATTTCAGCTCTAACACTTCATTCTAAAACTCGGTAACCTCTAGAAAACTCTTAAATGTGAAATCTCTAGAAAACTCTCAAATGTGAATCAATTCTTGAACATCTGAAATTTTACTTATATATTGTCTAAAATCCACCCCACTCCAGTACTCTTGCCTGGAAAATCCCATGGACGGAGGAGCCTGGTAGGCTGCAGTCCATGGCGTCGCTAAGAGTTGGGACACGACTGAGCGACTTCACTTTCACTTTTCACTTTCATGCATTGGAGAAGGAAATGACAACCCACTCCAGTGTTCTTGCCTGGAGAATCCCAGGGACGGGGGAGCCTGGTGGGCTGCCGTCTCTGGGGTCACACAGAGTTGGACATGACTGAAGTGACTTAGCAGCAGCAGCATTGTCTAAAATCAAATGCATCCATTTTTCAAAGGTAACAAAAATGTTTTTAGGATGCTTCAGATACAAAAAATAGGAACTTCCCTGGTGGTCCAGTGGTTAAGAGTCCACACTCCCAATGTGTGGACTAGATCCCCTAATGCCACAACTAAGACATGGCACAGCCAAATAAATAAAGATTTTTAAAAAGATAGGAAAAATGACTCAAAGTTTCTCTTTAAAGGATATTCATGTATTTAAGTTCATCTGGCTAAATATCTCCCAGTCTATCTACAGATTCTAAACGTCAGCTCTAACCCTTTATTCTAAAACTCCATAATCTCTAGAAAACTCTTAAATGCGAATCAACTCTTGAATATATGAAATTTTATGTATATATTGTTTCTGCAGGAATAAACCATAAGTATGGTTTATACTGAAATACAAATTTTTACTTGAGCCCCAGAAATTCCAAGTTTCATGAGGCCCTTAACAGCAAAATGGTTACCTATTTTCCTTGCCACTTGCTTCATATATTTTAAAACATTTCCCCTGTAAAGTTCATACTTTCATAAACCATACTGATTAACTCCAAAGGCAAATAAATAGTAGTGTTAAATGAGCAATCCATCACACTCAATTTATAAACAACCTCAGAAAAGAGATAAATCTCAATGGCCTACTATGGTACAACCTCCAAGTTAAAAAAAAAAAAAAAAAAAGCCCCACAGAAGTGCAGGGTAGTACAGTTCCACTTTGCATACCTAAGTGGAGGCAGACATGGAGATACAGCCACCCCTCAAGGCAAACCTCTTTTCAAGGATACACAAAGTGCTTCTGTGCTGGGGCAGATGGGAGAAGCAAGACAGACTTTAACTGTAAACACACTTCTGTTTTATTTTAACCACGTATCTCCATTGCTTTTACTTGAAAGTCCAAAATTAGCTGAAAGTGAAACCAAATTAATTTTCTTTAAATTGAACAAAGTAGAACAAGGTCAAGAGACTCATACCCTTGCAATAAATCCAACTAGCAATAGAGTCCATCTACCCAGTGCGTAACATGTTTTGCTTATGAACTTCACCCCAGAAGGAGAGCCTTCTGAGTCCAAATAGCCATGAACACTAAGCAATAGCGAAATACTGCTCACATGCAGTATTACTCATTTGAAAACCAGTACTTCATGTGGATGCAGATCCTCATGAAAGGAAAGCGTATTGCAGGTATTAAAGCACATGTACTCTGTCTACCACTGGCAACAAGCTGCAAAAGCAATGGTGCAGGAGCTTAAGGGGCACGTTCTCTGCCCTGAAAGACTGAGAGACACTCTACATCTGGGTGGCATCCCCACAAAGCCTCCCGTTGCCCAACAGGACAAAGTGGAGTCCTGCCACATGACCCCTGCTTGGCACCTCCAACTGCTAGAAAGAGTCCAATCCTAAATCTCCAGGCTCTCTTTTGGTTCCAGATTCATCCCAGAATCAGTGGTTCCCTCCAGTCTCAAGACCGATAAAGACAACAGTTTTAATACAGGAGAGCAAAGGAGACAAATCCTAAGTAATTTATAATCTTGACAGGACAGATACAGATTTCATAGAAAGCAGTGTCCTTCTTCCTACTGTATAACAATATGATCAGAACTAAAAACTGACTTTCTACTTCCACCCAATCTTATGTCTAAGTTTAAGCATGTATTAAAATCTTTCATTCAGTCAGTTCTCCTTCCCAGTGAACACTTACTGATTCTATAAGATGTGAACAAAAGCAGCCTGGGATATGGAAGAAAACCTGAGCCAGAAAAAGCACTCACTCTATTCAGATAGTTTCAGTAACTTAAAGCAGTGCATTTCAAACTAATACGTATATGAACATCTGTGATCTTATTAACTGCAGATTCTGATTCAGTGGGTTTGGGGTAAGATCCAACATACTGTGATTTTAACAAGAACCTACTTGATGACGCTGCTACAACATTTTAAGTAGCAAGACTCTAAAAGATCTCTTTCATTATTATTACCCAACTGAGACTGACCCAACTAAGGAACTGTCTCATACTGTAGAAGAGTAAGCTAAAGCAAACACACATACACCATGACGAGCGAAAATCCTTAAGTTAAACCACACACACATTACTAAAGATTCCTATGCAATATCTGGGGAAGGGCATAAGCCATTTTGGGGCTTCCCTGGTGGCTCAGATGGTAAAGAATCTGCCTGCAATGCGGGAGACCTTGGTTCGATCCCTGGTTTGGGAAGATAAGCTGGAGGAGAGCATGGCAACCCACTTCAATATTCTTGCCTGAAGAATCCCCATGCAAAGAGGAGCCTGGTGAGCTACAGTTCAGGGTTGCAAAGAATCGGGACACGACTGAGCAACTTTCACTTCACTTCGACAAGCTATTTTTAACATAACAACATTCCCTTTTTCCTTTTTTTCCCATGGGCCCTGTTAAGAAACTATCTGGCAGATCAGACTCTAACATTTAGAGTAACCAACTACATGGATTTTATGAAAATGGGTTCCTTTGGAAATTCAAGGGCCAACTCACACATACATATAATAGCCTCTTCTTTGATAACTCAAACTACTTCCAAGAAAAACATGTTTGGTAGACATGACCACTGCCAATAAGGCTGTCAATACTGAGAAGACAGCAGAGGAAGAAATAAATGGATGCTACCTTATCATTATGGAGAAGGATGAGACAGTGGTCTTAAAGTAACGGAGTAAGAGAAGTTCATTGACATGGTTTCAGATTCTACACTGCAAATAGTCCCTTAAAAAACAAACTGTTAAGTTCTGGCAAATTATCAAATAGCCACACAATTAACTTTAAAAGTCTATTAAAATACTTCTTTTTCCAACTAAATATTTGCATGAAGCCAGATTTTCTTCATATGGCTCGACTAAATCACTTCACTGCATCAGGCTGAATGCAGAAGCAGACATAAGAAATAGTTGTTCAGCCAGACATTAAGCATAAAACAATGTCACTCTTCTAATTTAACTGGAAAGTAGTTTATTTAAAAAAACTTATTTTTAATTGGCTTATTTTAAAATTAACAAATTTTTTTATGTTTTTAATGTTCTCAGTTTTTATTTTTGACCCTGTAATAGTGGTAACTGTAATCTACATAAACAAGCTCTTTGGTTTCTTCAATAACCTTTTTAACAGCCTCAGTCGTGTCCGACTCTGTGCGACCCCACAGACGGCAGCCCACCAGGCTCCACTGTCCCTGGGATTATCCAGACAAGAACACTGGAGTGGGTTGCCATGTCCTTCTCCAATGCGTGAAAGTGAAGTCACTCAGTCGTGTCTGACTCTTAGCGACCCCATGGACTGCAGCCCACCAGGCTCCTCCGTCCATGGGATTTTCCAGGCAAGAGTACTGGAGTGGGGTGCCATTGCCTTCTCCATTTAACAGCTTTACTGAAATATAATTTGTATTTCTCCATACTTAAGAAAGCAAAGAGGTCCTTAGCAAAATGTTTGAGAACCACTGATCCAGACTGTATTTAAAGCAAAGTTTCAAGGTCTCTCTGAAATAGCCTGGAAAGAGTATGTTTCTGACCTGGAATATCCTGATTTTATTCTAGGGTTAAATAGAATCTGAGTCTGAAATTCAGTTTGAGGTGACATGGATGGGGGCAGTCTTATCTGCGGTCTTCTTTCCAGTTATCTGTGAGGAAACTCATCTGGGGTATGAATTTTCCTCATTAAATCTGGGTCCTTCTCCTCTTTCTAGGCTACTGAAATGTGTAACTTTACAAGAGGGTTGAGGATGAGGTGTCATTATGATTATGTATATATATACACACACACTTGATATATATAGCAAATGTACAACATGATATGTAAGTGTGTAACATGAAATCAAATGTATTTTATTCTTATCAAAAAACTAAAATATAGGAATTTCAGAATCTCCTGTAACATTGATTAGCAAAGCTGCAGCTCTGCACTGGTGCTTCTCCAACCCTAACTTAGGCCTCCACTTGTCCACTCTGATAAGTTAGGTCTGTGAATCACACACTTTATGCTTTACCCAATTAAATGTCTCCCCAAGACCCAATTACTTGCTGAATGCTCTCCTGCTAGAGGACTAGCCAGGTGGCTGCTAACAAATCAAAGAGCTGTCATGAAACTATTTTTTATTGTTTAAACTTAAGATTCCGATCACTGTTGTATTTGTGATATGAAGTAAAGACTACTAAGACCAACCACTAACTAATGGCGTCTTCCAAACAAGACTTCCCTACTGGCAATTCCCTTTCTCCTGGCAATTCCCTTTCTCCGGAGCAATTCCAGCTCTCTGCCAGGAGAATTAAAGTGTAAATACAGGCTAAAGACAAAGTGCCCTTGTCCACAAGTCACATTTTCACAGCTATGCAGCCAAAACAGAAAGAAAAAAACTGGATGCTAAAAACTGACATAAACTTGTATCACCCACAAACCTCACATGAAATTTAAGTTCATCTCAAAAAGCTTTCCTGTTTTAATTGACTTGACAAATTGTTAAATTTTTGAACTTACAAAAAAATAGTAACACCATTTTAATATATCTTATGCATTGGGGTTACAAATAAAAATCTGTAACAACAGACCTCAAAACTGTCAAACTACTAACTTTTATATTAAAAGGTTAAAAACCACTGAGCTCTATTATATACAGATCGAGTGTCATAAAAATGGAGGAGGAAAACAGAATGATCAAGGCATCCAGCCACTATGTTCAAGATTTGGAAGTTACTCATGGAAATTACACAAAAGAACCCCCTTAATCTCTAAGGATCAAGGTTGTTTTATTTTTGTTCTATAAGTGAAAATACATAATCTTTAGGATGTCTTCAGCTCATTGACTGTATCTGAATTACTACAAAAGAAATATTCTGTAATTTTAACTTTTACTCTATAAATGTAACTTTTTAAGAATGAAATATTGTTCCCTATATGGACTGAAGAAAGTGACGAGTTAGACAAAAATTCTATTACTCTAAGGAACACTTAATCAGGGACAAAAATTATAAACTTTGTTTAATTTTGTTATTGGTAATAAACTTTGGATAGAAATTAGCTTTCAAAAGTACTTATCATATTGTAGGTAAACGTAACTACACACAGGGAATTCCTTATCTAATCATATAACAGGGTAAATTATATGGTTAAAAGATGATGCTCCTTTCATCCATAATAAAACTGCCACTCACTACTACAAAGATTACTGTCTCCCCCACACCTGTAATCAAATTACTAGAAATTAAAATTCAAAAACAGAAAAAATATTTAAGATAATCTTTTATTTTTAATTCAAATAAATTGATTTTAATTAATTTACTAAATTAAAACAAAGACCATATTTTCTATTTTAGGCAAACTAAGGCATATGTGGAGGAGATGGTAAGTCCTTATTGATGTCAAACTGTTCCAGTTGCTGGTCAATCAATGACAATTCTGTACTTTTGAAAAGTCTGAAGTTGTACGCCTGATATTACACAACTTTAAGATATTACACATCTTTACTTCAGTTATTAATACCACTCCTCACGTCCTTTTGTTGGAAGAGACTCTCATTTTGTGCCCGGCTCTTTATTCCAGGAACTGACAGAAATTAAAAGCTAAAACTGAACCAGTTAAAAGAAACAGGAACTTCAGGAAAACTATGAACTGCCTGCCTATTACATTTTATGACTTTACCCTAAGGAAAAAGGAGATTATGAAAATTTGTCTCACAAAAGGCAGGCTCTACTATTTTTAGACGACGCCCCACTCTTCACCACAACTGTGAACAAGCGCTACTCCATGCCCTGCCGTGTCTGCCACATGCCCTGCCTTTTTCTGTGCACTTGTGTCAGACTGTATTTTCCAAAGATGTCCACGCCATGCTCACACCTTCCCACATCCTCTTCTTACAACATGGCATCAAGAAATGGGGGGCTGAGGGGTGGGGTGTCTAGCCTACCTCCTCTGAATCTCAGCAAGCTAACACTTGTAGAAGTGACACTTCAGAACTTCCTAGGCTGGGTCATCAAAGACAATCTAGCTCTTGGGACACAGCGTGGGAGCCCTGAACCACACTCACTCACCCAGTAGAGAAATCTGGCTCTCCGGAAGCCACTATGCTAAAGAGATCCCAGAAAGAAAGTACACAGAGCTAGAGATGCCAGAGCCCCGGCTGTTCCAGCTCCAGCTGTTTGAGTCTTCTCGGTCTAGGCCTCACACATGGGACAGCTTCGTGAGTGAGCTTTCTGGTGACTGGTGTCCCCAGACTCTATGCTCCTCCAAGCTGACAGCAAGCAGAGCAGGAATGATCTAATCACGTCAAGCCCTGCTCAGACAGGAGATTTGTAAGCAAAATAATGTTTTAAAACTACTAAATGCTGGCGTTGCTTGTCATGCAGCCCTAGGAACTGGAACAATGCCTGATGTGTATTAACTCATGTAGTGCTTACAACAACCACATGAGGTAATCACTATTTACTAATATTCAATTCCGTGGTGGCTCAGAAGGTAAAGCGTCTGCCTACAATGTGGGAGACCTGGGTTCGATCCCTGGGTTGGGAAGATCCCCTGCAGAAGGAAATGGCAATCCACTCCAGGACTATTGCCTGGAAAATCCCATGGACAGAGAAGTCTGGAAGGCTACAGTCCATGCGGTCGCAAAGAATCGGACACAGCTAAGCGACTTCACTTCACTTCAAGTATGAGTAGCCTCATCTTACAGATAAGAGAGGCTGAGCAAAAAGACTGAGCAGATAAAAGAGACACAAAAATTATGTGACTTGTCCAAAGCACTAATGCCAAACAACCTGTCACATTTATATGAAGGACAAATGTGTCAATTACTGACTTCAGAAATACTGAAATGTTGTCTATATTACACATCAAGATAAGGTGGCACAGTTTCAGCTGGTGTGTACCCATAGGAAACTATTTCTTTGCTTTTGTATCTACAATGCATACATACACACAGAAGATATTTAGCATCTACATGTAATTTGCCTCGTTTGAACAGATGGCTTTACTAACAAGATGATGTATTAAATTTGATTTCTACAAGTCAATTGGTTTCATAAAAAAATTAACTTAAGGTCAGTCATAGAAAGCAACACTATTCTCACATAGAACCTGTCCCAAATTTAGATAGTGGCCCATGGAACCAGATCATGAGCCTAACAATATCAGTGTAAAATTCAACTCCAAAATACTTGCTCCAGGGACAAGGAAGCACTCACTTTAGTTTTCATATATAAAAAACAAACAGTAAGTTTTGAGATTAGTCTCAACCAGAATTAAGGAATTTAGACTACATCTGATTTCTCTAAGACTGCTTGGTTCTGCCTTCCCAACTGCCACGGTCCTGTAGGCTTTCAGAGCTTTCAACTCAGAAGCAATTAGGGGGACCAAAGTAAAGGTAAGCGCCTCGTTTATTTTACGCTACATATGCTCAGGTCCAACTTCCCTAAGGTCTTTCCTACTCATCTAAGACGGAAGATCCCGTTGATTTGTGTAAGATGAGTAAGTCACCTATAAACCTCTTATTCAGGTTGAACTCCTAAACCTAGCTGGTGCCTTGCACGTGGGAAAAGCTCACATTTTAGTCACAAATTTAAGTAGGCGTTTTAAGGCAAGTAAAATATATGGCTTTGTCACACTGAGATAATCATAAAAATTAATTAGAGGCACACAAAATCATTGGCCAACACCAAGATATTATTATTACGATTATTACTGTAATTACAAGCTATTATCACTGTAATTTAAAAAGCTAAATGGATTTTTCTAATCAAGAAAAAGACTACTCTCTATCCCCACAATTATTTCTCTGAATAAAGACAAAAGATTTTTCCCCAAGATCCAGCAGTATTCACCAAATTGGCCAAAAGGGACTTTATGCAACAATGATGAAATATAGTTCTTGGAAAACAAGACGTTACATCTTGTATCACCACCATGCACTGTGCACATTATTTTCAATTGTTTCTCATCTCTAGTCTATTGCCCTTTAAGATTACTCCACCCACATTTTTCATCCAGCTTAAGACATCAGTAAGCAATTACCTTCAGAACAACTGTAATACTAGAAACATTTCTACTTCAGTAAAATTACACTAAGAGTTATCTTTTACCTTCTTAAAACAGTTTCCAAAAAAATGTCTATACACAATGATATATTTAAAAATCTGCTATGAAAAACAATACTCATTTTATACAGAAGCAATCGCATAGTCATTTTGTGTTTAAGTGTTAAATCATGAAAATGATTTTATTAGATGACTTCAGCCTAAGAATGACTACAGTAGAATCCAACACCTCAAAAGACATGTTTGAATGACTGCTAACAGCAATTTAAATCACTAAAAAGTCTACTGCTCATTCATCCCACCCTCAGTACTTTAACAAGTATTTATAAAAAGTAATGACAAACATTTTATAACTTAGAAATGAACTAGTTAGTGGGCTTCCCTGGTGGCTGAGTAAGAAACAATCTACTGCCCAAAGCAGGAGGCATGGGTTTGATCCCTGGTCTGGAAAGATGCCACATGCCGAGGAGCAGCTAAGCCCCTGCACCACACAACTGAGCCTGTGCTCTAAAGCCTACATGCTGCAACTACTGACCCACGTGCCACGCAATGAGAAGCCGTGCACCACAACTGCAGAGTAGCCACTGCCCACCTCACTAGAGAAAAGCCAGCACAGCAACGAAAACCCAGCACAGGCATAAAGAAATAAATAAGTACATAAAAGGGAAATGTTTAAAAAAAAAAAAAAAAAGAAAGAAATGAACCACTAAGTGTATTTACTAAGAAATACTAATATCCATCTAAAATCTTTGTTTTCTCTAATTGGTTTAATACTTTATCTTTCTAGAAACTCGAAATATAAATCAAAACCAGAAAACAAGTCAAGGACTTTGAAAAGTGTTACAATTAAAGAAAAAAATGTCAATAAAGACTCTACCCCCCTAAAAACTGAGTAACTACAATACTTCAAAAAAATTAACTCCTGTATTTCATAGTCTTATAAGGAATCTAGGTTACAAAGTCTAACTATACAATTACAAACAGAGACTAAAGCCCAGAAATGTAAATGAGCTCAAGCACAGAAGACACTCTTTGCAAAAAAGACAGGATGAACATTAAAACAGCCAATAAATTTTAGTTAAGCTTCCCTGGTCAAAGCTGTTAAAACAGTCCTACAGGCAGTGTAACAGCTAAGACCCCACCCAGAGCCAGGCCCATCAGCCTTCTCCAGGGGCTGTGTGACTTTGGGCAGGGTACAGTCAGTGTGTACTTTCTCACCTCACTGGTTATGTGGATGCAGTTATGAAAGAAAGTGAAGTCGCTCAGTCGTGTCCGACTCTTTGCGACCCCATGGCCTGTAGCCTACCAGGCTCCTTGGTCCATGGAATTTTCCAGGCAAGAGTACTGGAGTGGGTTGCCACTTCCTTCTCCAGAGGATCTTCCCAACCCAGACTGAACTCAGGTCTCCTGCATTGCAGGCAGACGCTTTACCATCTGAGCCACCAGGGAAGCTATGAACTTAATCATAGCTTCAGTGAACTATGTGGATGCAGTGAACTTCATCAAATCCTTTCAATAAGCTCAAGCCTCAGATTCTTAAGCAAACTAGACAATCAATAGTGGTTTTCTTCTAAAACAGTGTGTCGATCTATTTTTTTCTCCTGAGAAACAAAATGTAAGTTTGGGAATCCTGCTTTTTAAAACTTCAAATAATCACAACTTTTTTCAAATACTGTTTCCCCTTATGCTATTAAAAGGAACTGAATATTCATTGGAAGGACTGATGCTGAAGCTCCAATACTTTAGCCACCTGATGCAAAGAGCCAACTCTTTGGAAAAGACCCTGATGCTGGGAAAGATTGAAGACAGGAGGAGAAGGGGACAACAAGAGGATGAGATGGTTGGATGGCATCACTGACTCGATGGACATGGGTTTGAGCTCTAGGAGTTGGTGATGGACAGGGAAGTCTGGCGTGAGTGCTGCAGTCCACGGGGTCGCAAAGAGTCGAACATGACTGAGTGACGGAACTGACTTGATTAAGAGGAACTAGGGGAAGACATAAGGGACAGAATGGTTCTTCTTGTTTCCTGCAGCCACACAAATGACAGCAAGAAAGAAGAAATACGTACACCCACAGTTGGGCTTCCCTGCTGGCTCAGCAGTGAAGAATCCACCTTCAGAGACATAGGTTCAATCCCTGGGTGGGGAAGATCCCTTTAAGAAGGAAATGGCAACCCACTCCAGTATTCTTGCCTGGGAAACCCTGTGGACAAAGGAACCTGGCATGCTACAGTCCATGGGGTCACAGAGTCGGAAACGACTTAGCAACTAAACATCATCCACAATCAGCTGAATTCAACGAATTAATGAGTTACTTTACTCAGAGAGTGTAATATGTGAGTGTGGTATAGCTAAGTGCTGGAAGTATAAAGATAAATAGGACCTGATTTTAAAATATTATAGCCTACAGAAGACAAACACAAATGGATACTTCAAAACACCACCATAAATATGAATTAGAATTACGGTGACTTTTGAACCCAGAAGAACCTAAAGTATCTTTGAGATCTTGGATATAGCAAAGACACAACCTACAATATTCTGGGTTTGTCTAAAGGACAGGAAATACAGACACACTGAGGATATATTAACAGTTTCCTATTCTCAGTGAGCACACATTCTAACAACAGATGAACAGTAAATAATTACTCCAATTGTGACAGGGCTAATGCAGAATTTGAAATGGACAATGAGCCTAACAAAGTATTGGGGATAGTTGCCTGAGAAGTTGTTCAAGATAAGACCTAATCAAGACAGGAGTTACTATATTTATCTCCTGACTTCCATTTAGAGCACTTGCCAAATCATATTTGAGTTCCAAACCACTTTTTATTATTTAGTCCAAAACCCTCACTTCCAAGAAAAAGAGTCAAACTGAAGTTCAGAGAAATGAAATCAACTGCCAGATTTCCTGCAGGCAGTCTCTAGCTACAATACTGATTATTCTCACTAGAGTATTCTTTCCACATTTTACACATGAGAAATGGGAGGATAAATGACAATATCAATCAATCACAGCCCTAGGCCCTTTACATATTCCATCTCACTTAATCAAGATATGTCTCCTGTTTTGAAAGGTAAGGAAACAACTTCTGAGAAGACAAATTATAAGACCAAGGCTTGCTGACTTACAGGTTCATGCTCTTTCACTACCCAATGTTTCTTTCATTGTTTCAGTGATAGACGGGTCTACAAAAATACAGTAAGGTATTGTTCCAATAAAATCCTCAAGGAAAAAACTTTGTACTCAGAAATAGTAACACTATTTCTCTTATTCATCACTGCAGAGATTAGCTTTTCTTTCCTTCAAGTCAATTTCCCAAGTGTGACTTTCCCCAGCTTGACCCCCGCTCAAAGTCTCTTCACTTCACACCTGTACTATTCCTTCTACCTCCTAATTGGTCTCCCAGCTCCCAAGCTTTCTTTCTCTACCTTTGCCACGTGTGATTAATTTTCCTGTAACACAAAGTTTCATCATTCGTTCAAAATACATTTTAAAATACCTAAAATAAGCATTAAGCACTGTACCAGGTAATGCAGATAGAGCAATGATCAAAACAGACGTGGTTCCCATTCTCAAGGAGCACACATTCTCCCAAGAGCAATGAGTAGTAAATCATCACTCAAATTGTGATAAAGACAATGCAGAACTTGAAGTGCAAGCACTATGTATCTAACAAACAATCAGGGAGAGGCTGCTTGAGAAAATGTTTAAGGTAAAACCTGATCATGATTGGAGTTACAAAAACAGAAGTCGGGGAGAGCCAAAGAAACCAATTCACCAACCTACAGTAAGAAAGATGGGCACACCTGTGTTGGCACAAAAGGCCACACTTCTCCCATTCATTATTTCCCAGTTTTCAATGTGGAACCTCTTGTCTCGGCAGGAAGTTTCCTGAATACGCTAGGCTCTTTCCTTCCTATGCTTCATTTAAGCTTTCTAGAAATTTTCTTTTCATCACTCAACTAACTCTAAAATCCAGTCCGTTTCTCTCATCAAAACTTTAGTTATCGACTACAATACGCTACAGTTCAGGCTTTTTTCTTTTAAATATCACCATTTTATCTACTTTTGGTTGCCCTGGGTCTCTGTTGCTGCGCAAGGGCTTTCTCTAGTTGCAGCGAGCGGAAGCTACTCTTCCTTGTGGTGAATGGGCTTAGTTGCTCCACAGCATGTGGTATCTTCCCAGACCAGGTATCAAGCCTGTGTCCCCTGCACTGGCAGGCAGATTCTTAACCACTGGACCACCAGGGAAGTCCTCTACAGCCTTAACTTTAATATACTAGGTCATAAACAATTTACAGAAAAACCAGAAAATGATGGAATCGTCTTTTTACTCTCCTTAAAAACTAGCCAAATGGGAAGAAACACATGTATACTTCTTATCACTAAACGGTTCAATGCCAACCATCAGTCAATGCTCAACAAAGATTTTTTAAACACCCAAACATCTACCTGATCTCCTATCCATGCCCAAAACTGTTCAGTTAGTTCTAAGGTCAATGTTTTTATTATTTCCACAAATGTATACTATCAGTCACAAAAATGAACTCAACCTGTGGTAAAATTAATTGCAAACCCATTACCATTACTAGAAAACATATCCCAAAACCCTTTAGTAATAGATCAGCAGTGTTACATATTAAAAACTATTAAAAATGAAAGGCATTAAGAAGCCTTTTAGATCAACCATATATGTTAAAGTAAATGATTAAGATGTAGATTTTGTAATAAAATCTTTTGATATGGCATATCCGTTTGCAAGTTTCTGATGCATTCATTTACAGATAACATGCCACATATTTAACAGCTTGTTTAGGACTTTGGGGGGCTTCCCAGGTGGCTCAATGATAAAGAATGCACCTGCCAATGCAAGAAAAGACACAAGTTCCATCCCTGGGTCAGGAAGATCTGGAAGAGGAAAAGACAACCCACGCCAGTCTTCTTGCCTGAAATATTCCAAGGACAGAGGAGCCAAAGGGCTGCAAAAAGTCTGACACAACTGAGCAACTGAGAACTGCACATAATTAGGTGTGGCTTCCTAGGTGGCTCAGTGGTAAAAAAAAGAAAGAAAGAAAGAAAAAAAATCCGCCTTAGATGTGGGTTTGATCCCTGGCTGGGAAACATCCCCTGGAGAAGGAAATGGCAACCCACTCCAGTCTTCTTGCCTGGAAAATCCCATGGAGAGAGGAGCCTGGCGAGCTACAGTCCATGGAGTTGCAGAGAGTCAGACACAACTCATCAACTGAACAACAGCATAGTATCTTTTGGCATTTCAGATCTTAAACTGCTTCAACAAGAGACCAATGTTACCTTAGCTACAACTGGCTCAAACGCACAGTCTGTACCCCCGTCCATGAGGTCAAGTGCTTTGTCTCAGTCACTGCCGTTGTGTACCGAACACCTAGAATAGTACCCACATAATGGGGCTTCTGCATACATCTGTGGACTAAATACCTACCTAGCACATAATAAATGCTTAGTAAAGTGTGTGCCAAATACTGCACATTTATTCCCCACAACCACCTTACAGGAAAGGAACTATTAATGTCCCTCTTCTGCAGATAAAAAACCTGAAGTAGTACTAAGATGTTAAATAACCTAAATGACTGTCCCACGGTCACCCAGCTTCAGTGACAGCCAGAATTCAAATCCAAGCATTCTGACTCATGGTGTACTCTTAACCACTTCTCTTGCTATCCTTCTCTCATTAACTTCAAATTTTCCATTTGCCTTTGATAAAACATTGGGCATTTTTCTACTATAAATGCTTCTAAACAGTGGTTAAAATAAAAACAAAAAACCCCAAGTGCCTATCCATTTTGGATTTTTCTATCAACTTATTTTGTAAATATGCTCTTTACAGAAAGTTACAGAGTTTCCAATCATTTAAAAATTATTTATTGGGCACCTCTGGATTGCCTCTAAACTGACAGTTCTTAGCTTAGACCAGACATTTCCGAGACTGATAAAAACTACTGACATCTTCTCAGAGAAACGTCCACATGAAATTTTCCATTCAATCTCACTGACCTTACTAGAGTATGCCCCCAGAGAAAAAGTTGGCCTTAAATCACTATACCAAGTACAATAATCCAACCAAAGGCATCAATTCCTGGCCCTCACTTTATAGTCTTCCTTATACAAATTCTACTGCTGGTATTTCAGTTTAATTCTAAGAACTGAGTACACACCGTAAGCACATACTGCTAAGACACTACAAAGATGGAAATGAGCTAAACCGTCCCTGCTCTCAAAACTACCATGTTACAACAAAAAGGATGAAGCAAAGCATTCAAATAGGAGGTCTTCAGAATAGTCGACAGGGCTTCTTAATAGAGAGTCATGAAAACCTTAATAAAACCTTCATGGGAAAACCTAACCTGGTCTTACAGTTAAGGAATTAAGGGTCAAAGATGTTAGCAATACTAAGATTTGAATCTCATCCTTTGACCCTTGATTACAGGCTATTCATGTTGCAATATTCTACATCCTTCCATCTATATAGAACAGAGCCACAAACTGGGAGGAAAAAGCAAGGAAGAAACACAAATACGGTACTAAGAGCAATACCATATTTCCTTTTAATTAAAAGACCACATTTTCTTTTAATTAAAAGGAAGACCATATTTCCTTTTAATTAAAGGGAAGAAGAAATTAATATCATTTAAAAAGACCTAATTTGTCATGGTATTTTGAAGGGTTTTGAAAGGCTGTCTCCATCAACAGAAATTTGAAGCAATTATTTTGTATCATAATATGAATAAAAAGAAAAGTGGGGAAAATGTTGTCTGCTAAGTGAAGATGTATGAAGAAAATGTGAGCAGGTACATTTAGGTCATAAAATCCTTGGCTCTCTTTCTCTCAGAAGACTTGCTCTGAGGAAACTAGTTGCTAGGTCCTAAGAACACATAAGGAGCCTTATAGAGATACTGACCTGGTAACTGAGGCCACCTGCCAAAAGCTATATAAGTGAGATGGTTTCCAGCCCCAGTCAAGCCTTCAGATGACTGCAGTGCTGGCCAACACTTTTGCTGCAATAAGAGACTAAGCCAGAACCACCCAGCTAAGTAGCTCCGTTCTTGACTTCTAGAAACCACATGTGGTACTAAATGTTTGTTTCTTTAAGTTGCTAAATCTGGAGCATATTTGTTAGACAGCAATAAATAGCTAACACAATAGTTAAGGTGTGAAATCGCTAACTTTGAAATCAAAGTTTGTGCTAATTAAAAGTTTCAGAGCAATATGCAAGACGGATGAGAGGAAAGTGTTTTGTCTATCTCTCACCATATCCAATGGAGTCCTTCCTGCACATGGTAAATACCTAAGCTTGGTAACAAACTAGCATACACACAAGATTTCCTAACTGACCCAAGGAGAACAGCCTCAAAGTTTCTTAAAAGTAAAATGGTTCCCTTGAATCTTTCCATATAAGTTCAATCCTGAAGGCTGTAGTTTTACTGTTGTTTACTTTTTAGCACAGAGCCATACCTTCCTTAACTGAAAATTACAATACGTAATCAATGAAAACTGAGACTAAATTGTTAGCAGCTCTTCTCTAAATTTAGTCAAAACTAAAAGGTAGCTTAAAAGTGGTTCCGGAGAGACTATAAGCAGCTGCTTCAGAGTTGAAAGGCAAATAGTGAAAAGCAGTTCCATCATGAAGTATGAGCAAAATACTTTTATCAGTATTTGATTGTCTCAACCATACAGAGCCTTAATAGATCTTGATGATAACCTCAGCATGAAGCTTTCTAGTATCAATCCAATTTAAAAGTTTAGCCTCCATACTAGAAAAAAAATCTTCCCAATCATACTACTGGGCAAGTGGGCAACATAACCCTGTTTTCCCAGCGTCAAAATGATCTTAATTAAACCTCAAAGTTTGCAACCCATAAAGCTGGGAATCCAAATGTTAATTCTCAAAACAGTAAGGGCCTGTAGTCTATGCTGATGATTAAGCTTCACACTAAATGCCCTTCCCTATATGCACCCATCACTTGACATCTGAATTTACCTAGAAAGGCTGATAAAAGTGGCTTTTTCAAAATAAATCATACCTTATATTCTATCTGGGGAGGAAAAACTATAATACAAAAAAGAGACAAATAACCACAAAATACAGGCTGTTATTATCAATTCACTTATACGGACAAGCAACTAAAAATATAAACTAACTTTTACACTAAAAAAAAATTTCAGAGGCATTTCAAGTTCTAAAATTCTATTTAAAAGTCAACTTAGGCTCTGAAATCAGCTTAAAAGGTGGTAATTTTTTAAAAAGTACTTAAGCTTAGATTCAAAGTTAAACAAAAGCTAGTTTTTAGTGGCCTCACATGGCTAAATATTCTCTCCAAAGAAAATTCCATTATCTTTATAACCGAAGTTAAGAGTAAACATATATCAACTTTAAGGTTTCCTAATCTTACCAAAATAAACATCAGTACACTTAACGCTGGTTTTGAATAACTTTCTCCTGGGGAAAACAATGTTTTTGGAATTGTGTGACTTAATCATTTTATAAGTTAATCATTTTCACAACACTTCAAATATGTGTTGTAAACTGACTCCTTGGATCACAAGCTTTATATCCAAATCTTTACAGTTAGTTCTTTCTTCAAAAGAAGCACTTAAGAGTTAAAAATATTTAAGATATTTCAACACGTTCTAAAGAATGTTACATAAACTCAAAAGTATAATCTTATTTCAATGTGAAAGCTCAATAGACATTCTAACAAAAGAGTAAATTCTAATGATAATAAAATCTTTGCAACAGGAATGCCTCATGTTTTTAAAAAGCACTTTAAAACCACGATATCCTTCCATCAGTTACAAATATAAAGACTTCCCACCATGAAATCAATCTATAAAATCCACAGATTGATGTAATCTGCATGGCAGTTTATAAGAATTATGAATCCTTTGCAAACTTAAAATAACTCAAAAAAAAAAAAAAAAAACCTGAAAAGCAAAGGAGGGGGGCATTTCAAAGTTAATATTATCAAGATCACAACCAGTTTCACTTAGCAATAAAGGTTTTTTCATACAAGTGATAAATTCATTACCCTGTAATGGTAAAAAGATTATAGTATTTTGTAGTCTCTAATATTTAAGCATCCAGAAGAGCAAGTATGCCTTTTTATCAAATTTTAACCTTATTTGGACTTGTGACACCAGCATCTTACTCCTTACTCTGAAATGAGGTAAGAATTACATATTCAAGTGAGTATCTAATAAAAATTACGTCAAAACTCCACTTGCTTAAGTATTACTGGACCAACTACTCAGTCTCCTAAAATGAAATAGTAGACAGACATTAAATTTAAAAAAAAAAAACAAACCCAACAATCTGGCATATACTGCTTATACCTTATTTAAAGAGAGTAATTCTAACTCTGGTGAAGTGGAACTAGCAGGGGACTTGAGAACCTTTGTTCAGATCCAGCTCCACCACTTCCATTCCATAGTTACTGTTTTGAGTAAGACACTTAACTTGCTTCTTCTGTGTTTAAGCCTTGCACCAGAGTTGTGAAAATGAAATGATTGGCACATTTAAATCCTGCAGTGCTACTAGGCAAGTTTGTGTGTATGCTAGGTAAACAGAACAACTGTGGAAGACACTGAATTGTATGAACTAATGTAAACTTTTAAGTATCTACTGGTACCAATGAAGGCGTATACAGTAAAACGACAAATAATACATGCTTCGTTAGGCAGTTCACACCAATTTTTGATTTTCTTAAAGACATTCTCCTTCCTATCCTGCCTACATAGTTCAGGACAATTTTTTCAAGGTTTGCAGTGTATTTTACCCCATTCAAAGTTATTTCCTTAGATATTAAAATAAATGTCAAATAGAAATTGATGCTGTATTTTCAAAATATTTAGGGCTGTGAATTCCTCATAATACTAAATATAAGCCAATGTGTTCATTTTTATCAGTTAACAATAGAACTCCTGGAACTTTAGAATACTTAAACTTTCAAATCCAAGCCAATACTGATTGTTAAAATTCTACTGCTCATTCAAACATTAGCAGACGGTCAAAATAACTGCTAATATACTTTAGATGCAGTACAATACGCATGACGTGGTTCTGTTCTATCAAAATAAAATACATTAACAACCAATTAGTTAAAATATGAAATCTTCCGGAGATGAAAAGTAATGACAATAACATCTGAAACACACCATAACAATGAGTATCTTAAAACCCCCCAAAAATGAAGCGCATTTTTGTCAGTCTCCACATTCTTTCTAAAAAGCTTTAGAAAACTACTAATCCCTTCAGAAATCTCGCCAAAACATGACTTTAAATATTATCACCTAAAATCACGACTCATGTTGAATCATTAGTGTACACAGATTTTAAAACGCATACTAACATGTTGTACCTTAAGACTGCATTTTGTTACTACTGCAACTCTCTTCGGCTCGGTCAAGTTACCTTAAACGACACCAACTCATTATTCTCTTACAAAACGATGTGTACAGTTTGAGAACTTTCTCCCCAGTTTGACCACCAACCAAATAAAGAGAGGTTAATAAAATCATTTTGGAGACCAGGTTAAGGAAGATATGAGGAATTCTGGAAGCGCTACTCAAATAGAAAAGAATAGTCTTTTTTTCCCTAAGTAAAAGAAAAGTGATGGTTGGGGTCCCCCTCCCTGAACAAGGAAGTTCTCTTACATCCAGGCGAGACCAGCCATGTTGGAAAACACTTGTCAGTTACAGTTGTGACAAGTCTTCGCCAACACCGCCCGGGGAAGCTAACCTTGTGTACCGAGGTGTGTACATCAAGGCCCTCTTCAGCTCCGC
This sequence comes from Bos taurus, assembly GCF_002263795.3. Lineage (NCBI taxonomy): Eukaryota > Metazoa > Chordata > Mammalia > Artiodactyla > Bovidae > Bos > Bos taurus. The sequence goes on from NC_037332.1 coordinate 90,529,381, forward strand.
CGGAGGTTCTGGGCCTACTTTGGGGATGGTTTCCGAGTTGGAGCCGTCCTTCGGTCCGAACGGAGTGCAGAGCCGAGGGGGAAAGAGGGCGGGGAAAGGAGAGTTGGGGGGAAAAGGGTTTTGAAGAGTTGGAAGCCGCTATCCGCAGCGAGAGGGGCGCGGCGGCAGGGAGAGGTTTCCGAGTTGAGAGCCGGGGGGGTGGGGGGGAGGGGCCGAGGATTCGGGGAACAGGGGGACTCTCAGCAGAAAAGTCCCCCTCGGAGGGGCCCAGGAGCGCCAGAGGAGGAAGGAAAGCGGAGGAACGCTTCGGGGTACTGACCTGTCCTCCGAGTCCATGCGGCTCAGGGGTTCCCCATCCGACGACATCTCCAAGCTGCCTCGCCGGCCCCCGGAGGTCGCGCTGCTTCCGCCTCCCCCGGTCCCGTAGCCCTCGTCGCCGCCGCTGGAGACGACGCTGCTGCTACTGCTGCCGCCCCCGCCGCCGCCCTGGCTGCCCCGCGGTCCCTTGGGCTCCTCCAGGCCCTCCTTGCCGTCCCCATCCCCGCTGCTGCTGCTGGCGGCGCCGGGGCTCAGCGAGCGCGTCTCGTCGCTGCTGCTCCCGCCGCTGCTGCTGCCCACCAGGCTCTCGGCGCTGCTTTCCTCCTCGCCCCCGCCACTGCTGCTCTCGTCCTCCTCCTCCTCGTCGTCGTCCTCCTCCTCGTCGTCGTCCTCCCCGGCCTGGCTGGCGCTCTCGGGGCTCGGCTCCGACATCGTCTCCGCCTCGCCGCCCCCCACTCCGCCGCCGCCCCCACCGCCGTTCAGCAGCAGCGCCGCCACCGCCTCGGCCTCCGCCTCCTCCTCCTCGTCCTCCTCCTCCTCCTCCTCGGGGGGCTCAGCCCGGCCCCGCGCCGCCGGCCCGGGGCTGCCAGGGGGCAGAGGGCTCAGGCGGGAGAGCTCCTCCAGGTCGGCCATGTCGGTGAGAGCGGCGGCCATGGCGGCGCCTGCTCCTCCTCCTCCTCCTCTGGCTCCTCCGCCTCCCCGCCGCCGCCGCCGCCTCCCTCTCTCGACTCTCGCTCCCTCGCCCCCCTCCCAAACGCCCCAAACTCGGCCGACGCCGCGGCAGAGCGGGAGGAGGGCCCGCGAGCTGCGTCAGCCTGCACACGCGCTACGGAACCCGCGCGGGGACAGGCGCGCCACTGCGCTCACTCACGCGGAGACGGCTGCGCGCCTGCGCGGCGGCACGCGGTGGCGCCTCCCCTCGGCTGCGGGCTCCGCGCCCGCGCCCCCGGCCGCGCCCCCTCTGGGCCCCCGCCCGGACCCGCCGGGACTCAGAGTTTCCGCGGGGGCTGCCCACGCCTTCCCCGGCCGCGCGGCGGGCGGAACACGCGGAACGAAAAGCTGGGCGCCGGCCGTGGATTCTAACAGCCCCCGCCCCGAGGGCTCACGATCGAGTCATTCATTCCGGGAGTGTTTGGGGAGCGTCCCCGGCGCACGGGCGCTGAGCCAAGAATCGAACAAGTCCCTAGGCTCCTGAGAGCTGACAGTCTAAGAGGAGAGGCAAGGAAAATGAGTAAAAATAAATAATACAGTGCTAGGTACTGAATCCATACGCGCGACGCAGAGCCACAGGTTTTTATCTAACCTACGTTCGAATACCCCCGAGGACTGGTTAAATCACAGTCTGAGAGCAAACATCTCTGTGCAACATCTTCAAACTTTTTAGCTCCTGAGCCCTCTGAAACGATTTTGTACATCTTCCTACATCCACATGTTTAAAGTGACATCCACATTTTTTTCCAGCCTCATATTTTACGACTGTCACACTTTTTTAAATGTAGTCAACCAATGAATCCTGAATTCCATACGGATTTAATACCCACCAATATCTTTTAAATACAGTCTCGTTTATACTTCGGCAATTTCCATCCTTTATTCTCTGGAGTTCATTTACATTTTACATCTCCAGAATTTTATCCTAATATTTTATATTTGAACTGTTTTATTGTTCATCTTATATATTTCCTGTATACATCTATATACACAAAAAATGTGTATCGAAATTGAAATTCAAGGTTCTTTCTAAATCTCCTGAGATCATAACACTGTTAACACTTATTTCAACTGATCAAAACAAATATATTTCAAATATTTACAAATAGATATTAAACCCAAAAGTTGGCAATGCATCTTGCAGAGATGGAATTGAATATTTTTTTTAAAGCTAGATTATTATCAGTGGACGAGTATTTCTAGAATGAAAATGAGATGCTTCCATGCAGTTCAGTTCAGTCCAGTCGCTCAGTCATGTCCGACTCTTTGCGACCCCATGATTCGCAGCAGGCCAGGCCTCCCAGTCCATCACCATCTCCTGGAGTTCACTCAAACTCATGTCCATCTAGTCGGTGATGCCATCCAGCCATCTCATCCTCTGTTGTCCCCTTTTCCTCCTGCCCCCAATCCCTCCCAGCATCAGAGTCTTTTCCAATGAGTCAACTCTTCGCATGAGGTGGCCAAAGCACTGGAGTTTCAGCTTAAGCATGATTCCTTCCAAAGAACACCCAAGGCTGATCTCCTTTAGAATGGACTGGTTGGATCTCCTTGCAGACCAAGGGACTCTCAAGAGTCTTCTCCAACACCACAGTTGAAAAGCATCAATTCTTTGGCGCTCAGCTTTCTTCACAGTCCAACTCTCACATCCATACATGACCATTGGAAAAACCATAGCCTTGACTAGATGGACCTTTGTTGACAAAGTAATGTCTCCGCTTTTCAATATGCTGTCTAGGTTGGTCATAACTTTCCTTCCAAGGAGTAAGCGTCTTTTAATTTCATGGCTGCAGTCACCATCTGCAGTGATTTTGGAGCCCAGAAAAATAAAGTCTGCCACTGTTTCCACTGTTTCCCCATCTATTTCCCATGAAGTGATGGGACCAGATGCCATGATCTTCCTTTTCTGAATGTTGAGCTTTAAGCCAACTTTTTCACTCTCCACTTTCACTTTCTTTTTGTTGTTGTTGTTTTTTCCACTTTCACTTTCATCAAGAGGCTTTTTAGTTCCTCTTCACTTTCTGCCGTAAGGGTGGTATCATCTGCATATCTGAAGTTATTGATATTTCTCCCGGCAATCTTGATTCCAGCTTGTGCCTCTTCCAGCCCAGCATTTCTCATGATGTACTCTGCATATAAGTTAAATAAGCAGGGTGACAATATACAGCCTTGACGTACTCCTTTTCCTATCTGGAACCAGTCTGTTGTTCCATGTCCAGTTCTAACTGTTGCTTCCTGACCTGCATATAGGTTTCTCAAGAGGCCAGTCAGGTGGTCTGGTATTCCCATCGCTTTCAGAATTTTCCACAGTTTATTGTGATCCACACAGTTAAAGGCTTTGGTATAGTCAATAAAACAGAAAGAGATGCTTTTCTGGAACCCTATTGCTTTTTTCCGTGATCCAGCGGATGTTGGCAATTTGATCTCTGGTTCCTCTGACTTTTCTAAAACCAGCTTGAACATCTGGAAGTTCACGGTTCACGTATTGCTGAAGCCTAGCTTGAAGAATTTTGAGCATTACTTTACTAGCGTGTGAGATGAGTGCAATTGTGCGGTAGTTTGAGCATTCTTTGGCATTGCCTTTCTTTGAGATCGGAATGAAAACTGACCTTTTCCAGTCCTGTGGCCACTGATGAGTTTTCCAAATTTGCTGGCATATTGAGTGCAGCACTTTCACAGCATCTTCTTTCAGGATTTGAAATAGCTCAACTGGAATTCCATCACCTCCACTAGCTTTGTTCATAGTGATGCCCTCCAAGGCCCACTTGACTTCACATTCCAGGATGTCTGGCTCTAGGTGAGTGATCACACCATCGTGATTATCTTGGTCGTGAAAATCTTTTTTGTACAGTTCTTCTGTGTATTCTTGCCACCTCTTCTTAATATCTTCTGCTTCTGTTAGGTCCATACCATTTCTGTCCTTTATTGAGCCCATCTTTGCATGAAATGTTCTCTTGGTATCTATAATTTTCTTGAAGAGATCTCTAGTCTTTCCCATTCTGTTGTTTTCCTCTGTTTCTTTGAATTGATTTCTGAGGAAGGCTTTCTTATCTCTCCTTGCTATTCTTTGGAACTCTGCATTCAGATGCTTATATCTTTCCTTTTCTCCTTTGCTTTTTGCTTCTCGTCTTTTCACAGCTATTTGTAAGGCCTCCCTGGACAGCCATTTTGCTTTTTTGCATTTCTTTTCCATGGGGATGGTCTTGATCCCTGTCTCCTGTACAATGTCACAAACCTCATTCCATAGTTCATCAGGCACTCTATCAGATCTAGTCCCTTAAATCTATATCTCACTTCCACTGTATAATAAGGGATTTGATTTAGGTCATACCTGAATGGTCTAGTGGTTTTCCCTACTTTCTTCAATTTAAGTCTGAATTTGGCAATAAGGAGTTCATGATCTGAGCCACAGTCAGCTCCCGGTCTTGTTTTTGCTGACTGTATAGAGCTTCTCAATCTTTGGCTACAAAGAATATAATCAGTCTGATTTCAGTGTTGACCATTTGGTGATGTCCATGTGTAGAGTCTTCTCTTTGTTGTTGGAAGAGGGTGTTTACTATGACCAGTGCATTCTCTTGGCAAAACTCTATTAGCCTTTGCCCTGCTTCATTCCGTATTCCAAGGCCAAATTTGCCTGTTACTCCAGGTGTTTCTTGACTTCCTACTTTTGCATTCCAGTCCCCTATAATGAAAAAGACATCTTTTTTGGGGTGTTAGTTCTAAAAGGTCTTGTAGGTCTTCATAGAACTGTTCAACTTCAGCTTCTTCAGTGTTACTGGTTGCCGCATAGACTTGGATTACTGTGATATTGAATGGTTTGCCTTGGAAACGAACAGAGATCATTCTGTCGTTTTTGAGATTGCATCCAAGTACAGCATTTCAGACTCTTTTGTTGGCCATGATGGCTACTCCATTTCTTCTAAGGGATTCCTGCCCGCAGGAGTAGATATAATGGTCATCTGAGTTAAATTCACCCATTCCAGTCCATTTTAGTTCTCTGATTCCTAGAATGTCAACGTTTACTCTTGCCATCTCCTGTTTGACCACTTCCATTCAGTTACAATCTTTTAATTCCATGGATGTAACCACTGAAAAAAACTTGTTCACATAAATAAGTACATGAGAAAGAATGGAGTTTTGTCAGAGCAATGCAATTCGATTCTTTAAGGAAAAAATACTTTTAATGATCTATCCGTTGACAACTCTGACTAGGTTCTCTTTCAACTTTGTTGAAAGCAAGTAACTGAAAACCACCTGACTTGTAAAAAGATGTGTTACTCATTCTCATTCACCCTTAATTGTTCCTTTTGGGATTTTGCATACCCTGCTAGGTAGGTTAGGAAGATGGGTGAGGCAGAGTTATGCCTTTCTTTTGTAAAGTAGCAAAGGGTCACTTGGGATAAGGGAATCTGGAAAGGAGCCCACCTTACACCTGACCCCGAGGCACATTTTCAGGCAGATCAATTCTAGGTGTAAGAGAAGGGAAAATCAGAGAACTGATTGCCTTAAAACAGGCTCTGCGCTCAAACACATCTTAGAAAGTCATCATACATCATGAATACCCCAGCATTATGTCTACAGCCTTAGGCCTTTGGACAGCTTTGTTCCATATGTTGCTTCAAAAGAAAGCAAAAATAAAAATAATAAATAATAGCATGGGGCATTATGGCTCACAGATACCTTCACAACACTCATACAAGGCAAAATGCTAACCACAAACATTTCAACCTCAAAGCCAATCTTTGAGATAGACTGGGAAAGTATTTTCATCCTCCTGTGTTGTCAGTTAAAAACTATCACAGTTTAACTAAAAAGCGTGTATTAAGTGTATGTGCCAAGCACTGTATTAAGCCCTAGAGATTCTGGCTGTGTTTGGCCGACTTACTGAAGGAAAACATCATGAAGAATATAGGATTTGAACAGCTGTGTACGTAACATACACTACATTTACAATGGAGCCAGATCTTGAAGGTTGAATAGACTAGAAATCTGTGTGAGGGCGAATTCTAGGACTGAGACATTGGAAAAGCATACAAATTTGATTTGTGACTGTTAAGCATGAAAAAATGAAGCTACACAAGTGAGAAAGACTTCAAGATGAGATCACAGAAAACCTTGAGTAAAAAGGTTTACTTTGAAAGATGACAGTGTGTGTGTGTGTATATATATATATGTTTGTATTCAGAAAAATTTTTAAAGGTGTGATATGATTAAAGTTATGTTATAAGGTTATCTAATGTCACAGGTGATATGGAGAAAAACGGGAAAGGATGGAAAGGTGCATGGCAATTAGATAAGTGGAAATAGCAGGTATCAAACCCACAAACGAATGCTTGGACTGCAGTATTTATACTTGAAGACAAAAACTATCTTAGAACTGGCTTTCTGGAAAAAAGAAAACAACTCTGTTTCCCATCACTGGAGTGGTTTTTTTTTTTTTTAATTGCAAATTTCTTGAAAAATTTAAAGAACTGGATAATAATAAACACTTGTACACCTGCTTGCCTCTGTGTGTGTGTGTGTGTGTGTGTGTTACTTGCTCAGTCGTGTCCAGCTCTTAGCCCACCAGGCTCCTCTGTCCATGGGATTCTCCAGGCAAGAATACTGGAGTGGGTAGCTATCCCCTTCTCCAGGGGATCTTCCTGACCCAGGGATCAAACCTGGGTCTCCTGCATTGCAGGCAGATTCTTTACCATCTGAGCCACCAGGGAAGCCCATAAACCTGCCAACAGTCATCAATCACTAATATTTTGCCACATTTGTGCAGCCCGGGTCCCTCTGTCTCTGTTTCTTTCTTTCTTTTGGTTTAATTGCAGATTAATTACTCTGCAAGCATCTCCTTAGAACAAGGTCACAATGTCACTGAGGCATTCATGAAGTGTTTGGCCAGAGGCAGTCCTCTGGGTGATAGAATTTTTTCAGGTGGCTTCAGGTAGAAGCTGGATGAAACGAAAGCACCATGGTCTGTAGACCAGTGCCCATCCACTCCCTGGTCCTTACCAGCCAGCAGCTAGCTACAGGAAATTAGCTTCAGGAAACTTTTTCTAAATATTTATTTGTTTATTTATTTATTTGGCTGCATCGGGTCTTAGCTGGGACACATGGGATCTTTAGTTGTAGCATATGGGATCTAGTTCCCTCACCAGGGATTGAACATCAGGAGTGCCGAGTCTTAGCCACTGAACCACCAGCGAAGTCCCAGGGAACTTCTATAACAACTTGGCAGAGTAACTTTATATCTGCAAACCTAATCATCAAAAAGAGGCTTTTATTTTTTATTATGTTGCCAGTTTATTTTTTATCTTCTTAATCTGGTAATGTTCCAAAAGTATCAGTCCCCTGGAAGTAAAACACTGTCCTTCATAGACTGAGAATCACTGTTGTGTATTTCCCACCTTCCTGCCTAGAGACTGTGATTCTACCTGTAATTATGTTACCCAATAACACACCATTGCATACTGCTGCTGAGTCGCTTCAGTCGTGTCCCACTCTGTGCGACCCCAGAGACGGCAGCCCACCAGGCTCCCCTGTCCCTGGGATTCTCAAGGCAAGAACACTGGAGTGGGTTGCCATTTCCTTCTCCAATGCATTAAAGTGAAAAGTGAAAGTGAAGTTGCTCAGTCGTGTCCGACTCCTAGCGACCCCATGGACTGCAGCCTACCAGGCTCCTCTGTCCATGGGATTTTCCAGGCAAGAGTACTGGAGTGGGATGCCATTGCCTTCTCCCACCATTGCATAAGAGCTATTTTATTAGGGATAGTATTCAAACTCATCAGCCACAGTACTAATGAGGTCAAATTAACAATGATAACTTGAATTTCACTGGCACTTCCACCTACCAAGCCTACTAACATAGGCAGCTCACCTCCAGTTTTCTGGGAGCCCCTGGGAAGGGGGAATCTCTCCTTTGCTCACACCCTGCTCGCCCAACGGCTCCCTCCCCAGTTCTGCTCCTTCAGGAACTGCAGATTCCTATTGAAACAAGAGGGAAGGGAGCAGGGCACAACTTTGGAAAGAATGACATAGCCCGAGGGCACAACATAAACTGATTAGAACCAAATGGGTCCAAGATGGCAGACAAGTCAACTTGGATTAGACCTTGATCTTTAATCAGCAAGCTAAATGACATACCAAGAGGTGCCAAGGCAGTTCCAAGGCACTGTCAAAAAACCAAAAAGTGGGCAGTGTCCCAATTTCTGGAAATCTCCACCCTTTTTCCCCAAATAGTTCAAATAATCCTCCTATTTATTAGCCTATGAAATTCACCCAGTCCGCAAAAACTAACCACTTCCCCACACCACACTCACCCTCTGAGATGGCCCATACTCTATCTGCAGAGTGTGCTTCTCTCTGAATAAATCCAGTTCTTACCCAACACTTTGTCTCTCACTGAATTCTTTCTGCGATGAGATATCAATAACCTGAGCTTCATTAGGTCCTAAAGCCAGGTCTATGATCTCAGTTGGAAGACCGTGAGTCTTGGCTGGGTTTGAGTCCCAGCCACATGGGTTCAAGTCCCAGTCTGAGGTAAACGGTTTTACTACCTGGACCTGTAATACAAGCAAAACAGCCAAAGCCACGGTGTAGCCTGAAGAAATGGAGATCACTGTGTTGACCTCTTTTAGGGGAACCCTGGAGCAGACTGCTTGGCCCACACGGTTTTCAATGAAACAGTTCTTTATGTTTTTACTCAGAGATCTGTCTCTCTTAGGAACCCAGACATGCTTTCATGAACCTAGATTGGTGACAGAGTTGAGTAACAGCTACTCCTAGCTGTATTGATTACTCCCCATCCAATGACTAAGTCTTTCTTCTAGGGCTTCTCTGTCTAATTCTCTTCCATGAACATGAGTCCTGTTCCAGGAAGCAGTCTCAGCCCCTAGGTCAACAGCTTCTTTCAGCCCTACCTAAGCAGTTCCCAGACATGCCCAGACAAGCTTGAACCTCAGCAGCACATCCAGCTTAGAGTCAGGCTGAGATTCCTACAACATCACACATGATATATTTCTGAAAAATTCTCTAAAATACGCAGCCAGAGCAGGTTGTGCGTCTTTATTCAAGGTTCCTCATTCTTGTTAACAATGTCATGGTGAGCAGAATCAGTAACAATGTAATGACATCACTCTCTGATTGACTTGACATCTAAAGAAAATATATGTGAAAAGAGACAATATCTTATTGGAAGATGGAATGATTAGATCTTCCCTGGTGGCTCAGACGTAAAGAATCTGCCTGCCAATGCAGGAGATGCGGGCTTCATCGCTGGGTCAGAAAGATCCCCTGGAAAAGGGAATGGCTACCCATTCCAGTATTCTTGCCTGGAGAATCCCATGCAAAGAGGAGCCTGACAGGCTACATCAGACACAAGTGAACAACTAACACGCTAAAGCTGAAAATAACTCAAAATCTGATGAAAGCTTCTCCAATTTGTAGATTGTCATCAACCAAAATACAACCAAATAATGATTATAGTTTTTCCTTTCATAAAAGTATCTTACATTTACTGTAGCACTTTCTAGTTTCTAAAGCTTTGTAGCATCCCTTATCTCATGAAACTGGAAAAGCTGTGTGGCGTGGTGCTAAAAGCATGAGCTTTGCGACCAAATTGCCTGGGTTCAAATTGTATTTCTTCCAGTTATTACTTGTGACCTTGGGCAACTTACTTGTTTTCTGACCTGTAAAAGGAGGTTTATGAGAGTACTTCCTTGAGGGTTGTTGTGAAGATCAAACATTGAGTATCCATGAGGGGCTCAAAAGAGTACATGTTGCTGCTGCTGCTGAATCGCTTCAGTCGTGTCCGACTCTGTGAGACCCCATAGACGGCAGCCCACTAGGCTCCTCTGTCCCTGGGATTCTCTAGGCAAGAATACTGGAGTGGGTTGCCATTTCCTTCTCCAAGAGTACATGTTAGTTACTATCATTATCATCATCTTCTTGAGGATTATAGGGTGTTTTTTTTTTAAAAAAAAAGATTTTATTTATTTACCTATGGTTGTGCTGCACATTCTTGCTGCACAGGCTTTTTTCCATTTGCAGTGCTCGAGTTTCTCATTGCACGGCTTCTCCTGTCGCAGCACATCGGCTCTACAGGTACAGGCTCAATAGTCATGGCGCATGGGCTTAATTGCTCCCAGGCATATGGAATCTTCCCGTATCAGGGATCAAACCTGTATCTCCTATGTTGCAGATGGAAAGTGACTAAAAGTCACTCAGTCGTGTCTGACTCTTTGTGATCCCATGGACTATACAGAATTCCCATGGAATTCTCCAGGCCAGAATACTGGAGGGGGGAAGCCTTTCCCTTCTCCAGGGAATCTTCTCAACCCAGGGATCAAACCCAGGTCTCCCGCATTGCAGGTAGATTCTTTACCTGCTGAGCTATCAAGAAAGCCTACAATTAAAAGTTTTTTAAAGGTTCTGTTGTCAGTAGGACCATTTAAAGATGTAACTGCTTTTTGGGTAGTAATTTTCTACCATAAGGAGATCATATACATGTCTGCTATTTTTGAATAGTTTCTCATTGTTAATTTAGTAAAATGCTTTTCCTGTAAACTAGCAATGAAAGGATAGGAAAAGTATGAAAAGTAAATAACATAAACACCATGGTTTTGACCTTTCATGTAATTTATATCTAACTTGCTAACCAAGTAACTTTTTAAAAACTTTTTGTTGAAGTATTATCGATTTACAACGTTCCAAATAACTTTTTTCAACATTCAAGTCTCTCAGTTATTGAAACTGAACTTGATGGATTAGTTATTGTAACATACAAGTAACAATACCAGTTAGAACTTTATCCATCAAATCTCTAAGAAGGCAGGGAAGAGTCTAAACATAATATTTCATATATAACATACATATTTTAAAAAGTTGGAAATTCCCTGGCAATCCAGTGGTTAGGACTCTTCACTTTCACTGTCACCCCAGGTTTGGATTCAATCCCTGGTTAGGGAACAAGGACCCTACAAGCCAAAGGGCATGGCCAAAAAAAAAAAAAAGACAGCCTTGAGCTTGTTTTAAAAAAACAGCATATCAGCAGTTTGTAAACAGCCTCAGTTTGAAGTCAAAATAAAAACAAACAAACCAAAAAAAGGCAAGCCACCTCTTCCTTTCCTGTTTCGACTACTAATCTTCAGATCAGATCAGATCAGTCGCTCAGGCGTGTCCGACTCTTTGCGACCCCATGAATCGCAGCACGCCAGACCTCCCTGTCCATCACCAACTCCCGGAGTTCACTCAGACTCACGTCCGTTGAGTCAGTGATGCCATCCAGCCATCACATCCTCTGTCGTCCCCTTCTCCTCTTGCCCCCAATCCCTCTCAGCATCAGAGTCTTTTCCAATGAGTCAACTCTTTGCATGAGGTGGCCAAAGTACTAGAGTTTCAGCTTTAGCATCATTCCTTTCAAAGAAATCCCAGGGCTGATCTCCTTCAGAATGGACTGGTTGGATCTCCTTGCAGTCCAAGGGACTCTCAAGAGTCTTCTCCAACACCACAGTTCAAAAGCATCGATTCTTCAGCGCTCAGCCTTCTTCACAGTTCAACTCTCACATCCATACATGACCACAGGAAAAACCATAGCCTTGACTAGACGAACCTTTGTTGGCAAAGTAATGTCTGCTTTTGAATATGCTATCTAGGTTGGTCATAACTTTCCTTCCAAGGAGTAAGCGTCTTTTAATTTCATGGCTGCAGTCACCATCTGCAGTGATTTTGGAGCCCCCAAAAATAAAGACTGACACTGTTTCCACTGTTTCCCCATCTATTTCCCATGAAGTGATGGGACTGGATGCCATGATCTTCGTTTTCTCAATGTTGAGCTTTATGCCAACTTTTTCACTCTCCACTTTCACTTTCATCAAGAGGCTTTTGAGTTCCTCTTCACTTTCTGCCATAAGGGTGGTGTCATCTGCATATCTGAGGTTATTGATATTTCTCCAGGCAATCTTGATTCCAGCTTGTGTTTTTTCCAGTCCAGCATTTCTCATGATGTACTCTGCATATAAGTTAAATAAACAGGGTGACAATATACAGCCTTGACGTACTCCTTTTCCTATTTGGAACCAGTCTGTTGTTCCATGTCCAGTTCTAACTGTTGCTTCCTGACCTGCATACAAATTTCTCAAGAGGCAGATCAGGTGGTCTGCCTTTTCTCAAACCAAAGATTAGTACTCTTACTCACCCTCTTTTTCTCTTTCCTCTTCCCTTTCTCCCTTATTTCCTTGCTTGCTCTTATCTACTTTACAGTCCTTATATATCTTGGTAAATTATTTTTTCAAGTGAATTTGACTGAGTTACTCTGGTTTTGTTTTTGTAGAACCTACTAAGCCTCCTCCCTCCTCACTCCCACCATGTGGGTCTGCTGGGCATATAACCTCCCAGCATCACAGACAACTCGGTTTGGCTATGTGACTAAGTTCTGACCAACGAGCTGTAAGCAGAAGGGATCACGAACTCCCAAGGAAGCTGCTTGCCCTCCCTTATTTCACTCTTTGCTCCTTAGGAGAAAAGCTCTGACAAACATACACAGTGTAGTAAAAAGCAGAGACATCACTTTGCCAACAAAGATTCATATAGTCAAAGCTATGGTTTTTCCAGCAGTCATATACGGATTTGAGGGTTGGACCACAAAAAAGGTAGTGTGTCAAAGAATTGATGCTTTCAAATTGTGGTGCTGGAGAAGACTCAACGAGATCAAACCAGTCAATCCTAAAGGATATCAACCCTGAATATTCATTGGAAAGAATGATGCTGAAGCTGAAGTTCCAATATTTTGTCCACCTGATGCCAAGAGGTGACTCACTGGAAAAGACCCTGATGCTGGGAAAGACTGAGGGCAAGAGGAGAAGAGGGCAACAGAGGATGAGATGGTTGGATGGTATCACTGATTCAATGGACAGGAGTTTGAGCAAACTCAGGGAGATGGTAAAGGACAGGGAAGTCGGGTGTGCTGTAGTTCATGGGATTGAACACAACTTAGCGACTGAACAACAAAAACATTTCACTCTTCCTGTGCCCCATCCTTAGGTTAGAACACGGACATGGTGGTGGGGGTGAGCCAGCCTCCACCATGCCTACCAGGACCACATCCTAGGATGACAGGGCCCCAGCCGGCATGACTTCAATGCCACTCACCCCCATGGATTAACATCTCAGACTATCTTGTAAAAGAGAAATAAATCTTTTATCTAGTTTGTCATTTCTAAACTGGCCAAATCAATATCTTAATTAATGTAGGTAAAATAAACAGACAAACATACTTTCCTGTTTTCCAGCAATTTGATGCTCTGGTGAGTAAAATCCTTCAATTTCCTGCCTCTCCATCTATAAACTCATCTATATCCACACTTATTTATCTGTCCCTATCCTAATCAAGGTTTATACTATTGCAGAGTCTTAGGTATCTTAAAAAAAAAAAAAAAGACTGCAAGTGTATATATGGATTTTTTCTTCCACTTTTTGGGCACACGGCAGCTCAGTGGAGATCATGCTTCTCTAGCATCCTTTATGCTCCCTTACACCCAGTTCATAAACCTAAGCATATCTGGTCAATCCAAGCAGTGGATTCTTTGGGGTGGAGAGAAGCAGTTACCAAAGAAATGTGAATATAACCAGTTCTATAACCTTGGGTGAAAATCTAGCTCCCTTTGTACTTTTAGGACAAAAGTTACTTGCCAAATGAACAATGACTTTAGATACAGAAACAATTAAGGAGCAGGATTCTATGCCCTTGAGCTATTATGATGAAATCAGAAATCCTGGCTCAACAGAGAATGGCTTAGGAGTCATTGCTAAGGGCATCAGACAACAAAGTTACTGTTCATGAAAGCATAAGATAAGTTTCCTAACCATTACAGATAATCCTCATACCTTGAGTAACTTTAATTTCACTCTAACATTCACATTCTATTTAACAAATCACCAGCTTCACCAATACCAAACCCATTTTTACAGTTAATATGCCAATTAGCAAGGCTTATGGAGGTATTCATCATAGAAGAATGTGTTATCAGCAAGCTCTGGAGTGTGTCCCTTTCTGATCTAATGCTGGCAGAAGACTACTGAATTGAGTGTTTTTTTAAGCATTAGCTCACCCATTACAGAATTAAAGCTTACATTGTTGGCAGATATATATAACATCACACTAACTATACTGAAATACACTATTTTTAAGTGAATTACAGAAATGTTATCAGTGAGTGGTAGTTCCATGACTAAATCCTCACCAGGAAAATATGAGCAGAGGTGATGAGTACAACCTTCACCTGAAGCGCCCTTGACTTTCTTTCCCATGTGCTTGAACAAGGCTGTGCCATCGACCCAACGTCAACACGCGATGATGGCGAAGCAACTAGATGAAAGGAATATGAACCCCTGACTGATTTCATGGTGCAAAGCTTCATGCCTATCTAGACTTACCTGACTGCTATATGTTGTCAAAGAAACAAGCTTCTCTTTAAGCTACTATATTTTAGGGTGACTTTTTTCTTTTATCTTGCTGTACTGGGTCTTCGTTGCTACGCAAGGACTTTCTCTAGTCGCAGCGAGTGGGGATCCTCTCTCTAGTTGCAATGTGCAGGCTTCTCATTGTGGTGGCTTCTCTTATTGTGGAGCACAGGGTGTAGGATGCACGGGCTTGAGTAGTTGCAGCACATGGGCACAGTTGCCCCATGGCATTTGTGATCTTTGTTCCTTTTCAGCAAGTGGAAATGTAGCCCTTGAGTATTTTCCTACGATAAGATGGCTGTGTACGATTTTTATGGAGAGATGATTTTACAAATAAAATATGCCGTGTCTTTGCAGCTATTAAAAAAAAAAGTCTCCCTTGTATTGGCAGACAGATTCTTAACCACTGGACCACCAGAGAAGTCCCTGGGGTGACTTTTTTTTAAATGGCAACTTAGCCTTCACTGAAATTAACAAACATTTACAACTTAACCCATCAGCTTCCATTTCCTCTTCTGAGTCTTCAATCCCATCCTTTTTTTTTTTCTTTCTTTTTTTCAGTTTATAAACATGATCAGGTACTTTTGTGGTTATAAAGTAAGTACTGACTCCACTTTGATCTAAACATCCAAAAATGTGAACTGCACTTGCTTGTTCACTCTCTCACCTCCCATATATTATCTCCCTACTTTGTTCACTCTCTCACCTCCCATATATTATCTCCCTACTGCACAATAATGGGCTTCCCTGGTAAGTTGGTTGGTGAAGAATCTGCCTGCAATGCAGGAGACCTGGGTCTGATCCCTGAGTTGGGAAGATACTCTGGAGGAGGGCATGGAAACCCACTCCAGAATTTTTAACCTGGAAAATCCTATAGATGGTAGCCTGCCAGGATCCCCTGTCCATGGGATCGCAAGAGTTGGACACAACTCAGCGACAAAACCACCACTGCAAAATGGTATCTGATCCCACTACATGTTCATAAACTACTCTCAGTAGAATCATTAATTGTCAAACCAGTTCTGACCTTACAAATATGCTATCATATTATGATGAAAATAAGTCTCAGATCAAATTCTGCATTGTGCATGCACTTTGTGGCACATCTTCCTCTTCTCTCTTGATTTCTCTGATGCTACAAAGAAGTACATCAAGGCTGTATATTGTCACCCTGCTTATTTAACTTATATGCAGAGTACATCATGAGAAACACTAGGCTGGAGGAAGCACAAGCTGGAATCAAGATTGCCAGAAGAAATATCAATAACCTCAGATATGCAGATGACACCACCCTTATGGCAGAAAGTGAAGAGGAACAAAAAAGCCTCTTGATGAAAGTGAAAGAGGAGAGTGAAAAAGTTGGCTTAAAGCTCAACATTCAGAAAACTAAGATCATGGCATCCAGTCCCATCACTTCATGCCAAATAGATGGGAGAACAGTGGAAAAGCTGGCAGACTTTATTTTTGGGGGCTCCAAAATCATTGCAAATGGTGATTGCAATCATGAAATGAAAACATGCTTACTCCTTGGAAGGAAAGTTATGACCAACGTAGACAGCATATTAAAAAGCTGAGATATTATTTTGTCAACAAAGGTCCATCTAGTTAAGTCTATGGTTTTTCCAGTAGTCATGTATGGATGTGAGAGTTGGAATATAAAGAAAGCTGAGTGCCGAAGAATTGATGCTTTTGAATTGTGGTGTTGGAGAAGACTCTTGAGAGTCCCTTGGACTGCAAGGAGATCCAACCAGTCCAACCTAAAGGAGATCAGTCCTGGATGTTCATTGGAAGGACTGATGTTGAAGCTGAAACTCCAATACTTTGGCCACCAGATGTGAACAGCTGACTCATTTGAAAAGACCCTGATGCTGGGAAAGATTGAGGGCAGGAGGAGAAGGGGACGACAGAGGATGAGATGGTTGGATGGCATCACTGACTCCATGGACATGGGTTTGGGTGAACTCTGGGAGTTGGTGATGGACAGGGAGGCCTGGAGTGCTGCAGTCCATGGGGTTGCAAACAGTTGGACACACTGAGTGACTGAACTGAACTGACACTCATCTAGATTGCCAATACCCTTCATCATTTCTTTTTGCTCTTCTGTTCTTTAAATATTGGTTCCCAAGTCTATATCTTTAGCCAACTCTCTTCTTATTTTACAGTTTTCCTGGTAAATAACATCCAGTATCCTTATTCTGATGCCTTGATGATGAATCTCAAGAGTCTCTCAGATTCATTCTCTACATGGCTGGACAGCACCAATGCCTCCCTAACATACAGGATCCTTCATTTATACGGCACCAGTAGAAAAAATTGTATGTTTGTCTGTCCCACAGTTTCCTCATATATTACCAATTGACTTCAGCTTTTCTGTGTCCTTCAAGAACTGTCAGGCTCTTTGAGTGAACATCAATAGAGGCCACTAATTGAATCAGGAGGAAGCTATGCAAGCCTCTTCCCCCACCCAACATTCACATCAGATAGTAGATTACAAGGCAAAGAAGCCTTAGTCCAAATTCTTTGAAATGTATAAACTTTTATTTGCAAGTGGGCAAAAAAATAGTCATATATGCCCATTTAAGATTAAGGAAATCCTCACTCTCTGTCCTAAGGTATTCCTAAAGCATCTTGTATGAGAGGCTCACTCTGAGGTGGGTCAAGCAATGTCCAAACAGCAGAATCAGCCAACTTTCTACTCAGTCTTCCAGGAGACACTCCAAGAATTGAATAGTAGGTGGACCTAGAGATTATCATACTAAGTGAAGCAAGCCAGACAAAGACAGACAGATATCACACCATATCACTTATATGTGGAATCTTAACAAAATGATACAAGTGAACTTATTTATAAAATAAAAACAGGCTCATAGAAATAAAAAGTTAATTTATGGGTACCAAAGGGGAAGTGGGGAAGGGAAAAATTAGGAGTTTGAGATTAGCAGAAACAACTACTATATATACAGTAGATAAACAACAGTTCAGTTCAGTTCAGTCACTCAGTCGTGTCTGACTCCTTGCGACCCCATGAATCACAGCACGCCAGGCCTCCCTGTCCATCACCAACTCCTGGAGTTCACTCAAACTCACGTTCATCAAGTCGGTGATGCCATCCAGCCATCGCATCCTCTGTCGTCCCCTTTTCCTCCTGCACCCAATCCCTCCCAGCATCAGAGTCTTTTCCAATGAGTCAACTCTTCGCATGAGGTGGCCAAAGTACTGGAGTTTCAGCTTTAGCATCAGTTCTTCCAATGAACACCCAGGACTGATTTCCTTTACAATGTACTGGTTGGATCTCCTTGCAGTCCAAGGGACTCTCAAGAGTCTTCTCCAACACCACAGGTGAAAAGCATCAATTTTTCGGCGCTCAGCTTTCTTCACAGTCCAACTCTCACATCCATACATGACAATGACCTACTATATACCACAGGGAATTATGTTCAATATCTTGTTATAAAGCATAATGGGAAAGAGTCTGAAAAAGAATATAAATGTGTGTGTGTATGCTTCCCAGGAAGCTCAACGATAAAAAATCCACTTGCCAATACAGGATACATGGGTTCAATCCCTGGTTCGGGAAGATCTCCTGGAGGAGGAAATGGCAACCCACTCCAGTATTTTTGCCTTGGAAATCCCAAGGACAGACGAGCATGGCAGGCTACAGTTCATGGGGTCGAAAAGCTGAACACAACTGAGTAATTCAATACACACACACACACACACACACACACACACACACACACACGTAACTGAATCACTTTGCTGTATATCAGAAACTACTAATAATACACTATAAATCAACTTCAATTAAATTTAAAAAAATAAAAGAATAAAGAAAACAAAAGACACTATTTTTTAAAAAACTGAACAGAAGGCATTGGGGAGAGGTAGACAGCACAGAATCACATAGAATTTACAATGAGAACACAGTAGGTTGCTGGGCTTTCTAGCACTTATTCACCATACATCAGATCTATGAGTGTATCCTAGGTGTCAGGCAGTGGGCTCAGCACTGATACAGAGCTATGGGGGGTAAATCCAAGAAAAATTCCTGCTTTCAT
Source organism: Bos taurus (assembly GCF_002263795.3). NCBI lineage: Eukaryota > Metazoa > Chordata > Mammalia > Artiodactyla > Bovidae > Bos > Bos taurus. Next base: position 90,547,911 of record NC_037332.1, read on the forward strand.
AGAACTTAACTCTCTGATCAGGTGTTCTTGTACCTTATTCTCACAAGTATGACAGGGCTCTGAAGTCTTTCTGGCCAGCCATATATCAGGAACACCATTCATTTCACCAATGAAAATGTATTTCTAACATCTCTTATGCTAATTAATGAATCTTCTGATATAAATTTCAATAAAGATCCTTGAAAGGCTTAAGTAGCCACCTGGGGAGTGTGGATTCCTGATTAGGGCACTTCAGATGATAACTAACCACCTCTGGAGTGTGAATTCCTAATAGGGTAACTCTAATGATAACTAACCTCCCCTAGAGTGTAGATTAGAGTTAATTTACACACAAGTACATTACACTGTTTAGAAGGAAGTATTTTAAAGTAAATTATTACAGAAGCAATACAACAACATGGCAGGAAGCATGGTTGCTCAGAACTCCGAAGTTTCACACAGAGCTTTTACAATTCTGAAGCATGTTACCTCCCTAGGACTCCCGGATCCTCCTCAGGATCCAGCAACTACAGGATCAAAAAAAGGCATCAGGAGTCAACAGGCCTCGCCTATTGTCCTGTGGTTTGTACCCATCCTGAATGGCCAGCACCCACACAATTCAAATCACTGAATAATTTTTTTCTTTTTTGTCAAAGATATATATATATATTCTTAACACCAAAAACATTTTGCATTGGGTATAGCCGGTTAACACTGTTGTGGTAGTTTCAGGTGAAAAGCAAAGGGACTCAGCCATACGTATGCATGTATACATTCTCTCCCAAATTCCCCTCCCATTCAGGCTGGCACATATCATTGAGCACAGTCCCATGTGTTATACAATAGGTCTTTGTTGATTATCCATTTTAAATACAGTAGTGTGTACAGAATGATCTCTGTTCGTTTCCAATGCAAACCATTCAATATCATGGTAATACGAGTCTACACCCCAACCAGTCACACTGAAGCTGAAGTTGAACGGTTCTATGAATAACTACAAGACCGTTTAGAACTAATACCCCAAAAAAGAGATCCTTTTCATTATAGGGGACTGGAATGCAAAAGCGGGAAGTCCAGAAACACCTGGAAAACAGGCAAATTTGGCCTTGGAGTACAGAATTAAGCAGGGCAAACGCTAGAAGAGTTTTACCAAGAGAACTCACTGATCATAGCAAACACCCTCTTCCAACAACACAAGAGAAGACTCTACACATGGACACAACCAGATGGCCAATACCGAAATCAGATTGATAATATTCTTTGCAGCCAAACATGGAAAAGCTCTATACAGTCAGCAAAAACAAGACCGGGAGTGAACTGTGGCTCAGATCATGAACTCCCTATTGCCAAATTCAGACTGAAATTGAAGAAAGTAGGGAAAACCACTAGACCATTCAGGTATAACCTAAATCAAATCCCTTATGATTATACAGTGGAGGTGAGAAATAGATTTAAGGGACTAGATCTGATAGAGTGCCTGATGAACTATGGACGGAGGTTTGTGACACTGTACAGGAGACAGGGATCAAGACCATCCCCATGGAAAAGAAATGCAAAAAAGCAAAATGGTTGCCTCAGGAGGCCTTACAAATAGCTGTGAAAAGAAGAGAAGCGAAAAGCAAAGGAGAAAAGGAAAGATACAAGCATCTGAATGCAGAGTTCCAAAGAATAGCAAGGCAAGATAGATAAGAAAGCCTTCCTCAGCGATCAATGCAAAGAAATAGAGGAAACCAATAAAATGGGAAAAACTAGAGATCTCTTGAAGAAAATCAGAGATACCAAGAGAACATTTCATGCAAAGATGGGCTTGATAAAGGACAGAATTGGTATGGACCTGACAGAAGCAGAAGATATTAAGAAGATGTGGCAAGAATACACAGAAGAACTGTACAAAAAAGATTTTCATGACCCAGTTAATCACGATGGTGTGATCACTCACCTAGAGCCAGACATCCTGGAATGTGAAGCCAAGTGGGCCTTAGAAAGCATCACTATGAACAAAGCTAGTGGAGGTGATGGCACTCCAGTTAAGCTATTTCAAATCCTAAAAGATGATGCTGTGAAAGTGTTGCACTCACTATGCCAGCAAATTTGGAAAACTCAGCAGTGACCACACAACTGGAAAAGGTCAGTTTTCATTCCAATCCTAAACCAAAGAAAGGCAATGCCAAAGAATATTCAAACTATCACACAACTGCTCTCATCTCACATGCTAGTACAGTAATGTTCAAAATTCTCTAAGCCAGGCTTCAGCAATACATGAACTGTGAACTTGCAATGTTCAAGCTGGTTTTAGAAAAGGCAGAGGAACCCAGAGATCAAATTGCCAACATTTGCTGTATCATTGAAAAAGCAAGAGAGTTCCAGAAAAACATCTATTTCTGCTTTATTGACTATGCCAAAGCCTTTGACTGTGTGGATCACAATAAACTGTGGAAAATTCTGAGAGAGAGGGGAATATCAGACCACCTGACCTGCCTCTTGAGAAAACTGTGTGCAGGTCAAGAAGCAACAGTTAGAACTGGACATGAAACAACAGACTGGTTCCAAATAGGAAAAGGAGTACGTCAAGGCTGTATATTGTCACCCTGCTTATTTAACTTATATGCAGAGTACATCATGAGAAACGCTGGGCTGGAAGAAGCACAAGCCGGAATCAAGATTGCCAGAAGAAATATCAATAACCTCAGATATGCAGATGACACCACCCTTATGGCAGAAAGTGAAGAGGAACTAAAAAGCCTCTTGATGAAAGTGAAAGAGGAGTGCAAAAGTTGGCTTAAAGCTCAACATTCAAAAAACAAAGATCATGGCATCCAGTCCCACCACTTCATGGCAAATAGATGGGGAAACAGTGGCAGACTTTATTTTTGGGGGCTCCAAAATCACTGCAGATGGTGATTGCAGCCATGAAATGAAAAGATGCTTACTCCTTGGAAGGAAAGTTATGACCAACCTAGACAGCATATCAGAGACATTACTTTGCCAACAAAGGCCTGTCTAGTCAAAGCTATGGTTTTTCCAATAGTCACGTATGGATGTGAGAGTTGGACTGTGAAGAAAGCTGAGTGCCACAGAATTGATGCTTTTGAACTGTGGTGTTGGAGAAGACTCTTGAGGGTCCCCTGGACTGCAAGGAGCTCCAACCAGTCCATCCTAAAGGAGATCAGTGGGAGTTCTTTTAAGGACTGATGTTGAAGCTGAAACTTCAGTACTTTGGCCACCTGATGCGAAGAGCTGACTCATTTGAAAAGACCTTGATGCTGGGCAAGATTGAGGGCAGGGGGAGAAGGGGACGACAGAGGATGAGATGGTTGGATAGCATCACCGACTCAATGGACATGAGTTTGGGTAGGCTCCAGGAGTTGGTGACAGACAGGGAGGCCTGGCGTGCTGCAGTCCCTGGGGTCACAAAGAGTCGGACACCACTGAGTGACTGAACTGAACTGAAGTGTGTACAGTGAAAGTGAAAGTCGCTCAGTCGTGTTTGACTCTTTGTGACCCCATGGACTATATAATCCATGGAATTCTCCAGGCCCTTCCCTTCTCCAGATCTTTCCAACCCCGGGATTGAACCCAGGTCTCCCGCGCTGCAGACGGATTCTTTACCAGCTGAGCCACAAGGAAAGCATGTAGAGTGTGCACAGGACGTTCCCAAAGTCCGTAACTTTCTCCTCCCCCAGGCAACCATGAGTTTGCTTTCTAAGTCTTTGAGTATCTTTTGGTTTTGTAAGTCATTACAGCACTGTTTACAATAGCCAAGACATGGAAGCAACCTAAATGTCCATCAACAGAGGGATGGGTAAAAAAGATGTGGTACATATATACAATGGAATATTACTCAGCCATTAAAAAGAATGAAATAATGCCATTTGTAGCAACATGGATGGACTTAGAGAGTGTCCTATTAAGTGAAGTAAGTCAGACAGAGAAAGAGAAATATTGTATGACATCCTTATATGTGGAATATAAAAAGAAATGATACACTCATGCTCAAATCTTTAGCCATGAAGACTCGAAGAAGACTCTCTGAATCTCATCCCAATTACCTTAGGGAAGGAGTTATAATCTTCCCAGTTTGGTCCTGGGATCCAGGTCCAAGTTGATTGGCACTGGCCAGGTCACAGGACATTTACACTCTCCTTGGGCAGGATGATGGGGATGCTTGCAGACCTCGTGTAGGAGTCCAGGACAGGGACACTGGATTGCTCCAGTGTCAGTGGTCTGCTAGGAGGGCAAGTCAAAAGGACAAAAGCCCAAAGGTGTTGAAGATGTAAGCAGGAGAATGGATAACAGAATGCAAGAGGGTAGAAAAGGAACTAAAAGCAGGACTTTATTAAACTGGTTACAGTATTTTAATCTTATATCAATAAAATATTGAGGGATTTCTCTGGTGGTCCAGTGGTTAAGAATCTGCCTTCCAATGCAGGGGACTTGGGTTCAATCCCTGGTCAGGGAACCAAAACCCCACATGCCGAGGGGCAACTAAGTCTGCGCGCTGCAACTAACACTTGACACAGCCAAAACAAATGAATAAATACAGAAATATTTTTTAAAAATTAAAAAAAAATTAAATAAAATATTGAATTTTATTTATATCAAAAGAGATAACAATGTATTCTCAAAATGCTATAGGTTCTGGGCTATGCATATTAATACATATATGTAGTTCCACAGATGACCTGAGAGTGTAAGCAGTGTCTTATTGTAATATTGTGACATAATAAGAACATATATTTTGGTGCTTCTGCCTGACTACTGGCCAAAGCTCCTAAAACTATTATAACTTCTTAAGCACTAAAGATTCTTGAGAATAGATTGGACAACAAGATCAAACAAGTCAATCCTAAAGGAAATCAACTCTGAATAGTCATTGGAAGGACTGATCTTGAAACTGAAGCTCCAATACTTTGGCCACCCTATGCAAAGAGCCGATTCATTGGAAAAGACCTGATGCTAGGAACAATTGAAGGCAGAAGGAGAGGAGGGTGACACAGGATGAGATGGCTGGATGGCATCACTGATTCAGTGGACGTGAACTTGGGCAAATTCCGGGAGATAGTGAGGGACAGGGAGGCCTGACATGCTGCAGTCCATGGAGTCACAATGAGTCAGACATGACTTAGCGATTGAACAGCAACAACAAGCAATAAAGCTGTTAGGAGCACATTTTGTTTTAATATTTAAAAGTTCAGCTCCTGACTCAGAGCTATAAACCATGTGGAATATCCTGGATGATAGAAACATCTTTTGTTCTAACGATGCAACTCTTAGAGGGCTTTTTGGATAAATCAGGATGGGGGCCTGTCAGCAAAAAACCAAGCCCTGATTAGAAGCTTGAAATTTTTGTCCCATTCCCCTCTTCCAGGGAAGGGAGAGGGGCTTGAGCTTGAGTTAATAATCTATCATGTGTATGTGATTAAACCTCCATGAAAATCGCCAAGATATGGGGTTCAGATGCTTCCAGGTTCATGAACACATACATGAGTCAAAAGGGTGGTGTTTCCCAGCTCCTAGGGCAGAGAAGACCCTTCTGGTTTACACTGTATATCTCTTCATCAAGATGTTCATCTGTGTTTGTGATTATATCCTTTATTATATAATAAACTGCTAAATATAAATGTTTTGATTTCTGTGAGCTATTCTAGCAAACTATTAAACCTGAGGAGGGGGTCATGGGAGCCTGATTGATAGCCACTGGCTCAAAAGTACAGGTGACAACTTGGGATTTTCAACTGGAGTCTGAAGTGGATCAGTCTCATGGGATTGAGAGTTTACCTTGTGAGCTAACTCCCGGCAATTGGTCAGAATTGAACTGAACTGCAGGACACCCTACAGGTGGTTAGAGTCAGAAGTATCCTGAGTGTGAAAGGAAAACACAGTGTGATTTTATTAGACACTTAACAATAACAGGGTAAGTAAAATGCATCCTTGACCTCAACTTCTGCAGACTACGGAGAGACTGGATTTTCAAGGGCGTCGTGTTGTTCACTGGTCATTTGGTCATAATGTAAAATGGACATTTTACATTATGTCCATTTCATTTCAATGGAAGGAAAGCTGCATTGAAAAGATCTAGCTAGTAGTTGAATAATCAGCTTAGGTGGAGTGCGTAGTAAGTGAAACAGAGCTGTAGAACATTGATGTTTTGTAAAGACAGCTAAGAAGACAACATGTACCCCAGATTATTTACAGCAACAGAAGTTCAAAACCGGGACGTGGAAGTGGTGAGCAAATACTGAAAATCTACTATGTGCAAGTCCTATTCTTAAAAATGAACCTGAGTCAATGTGAACATGTGCAACTTCTAGGTTCTTTGTAGTTGGTACAATCAGCCAAAAAATAATTTTATCTTCCAGTAAAAGCCAAGATTCCAAAAGGAGAATTCGATCAGACACCCAGAATCCTCCAGTGTTCTTGGTGAGAGACCCCTTGAAGGAATTAGCCTAGGGCATCATTGCTAAGGGGGCTTCCCTGGTGGCTCAGATGGTAAACAATCTGCCTGCAATGCCGAAGACGATTCTGCAGTTCCAATCCCTGGGTAAGGAAGAGTTCCCTGGAGAAGGGCATGGCAACCCACTCCAACCCATTCTTGCCTGGAGAATCCCATGGACAGAGAAGCCTGCCGGGCTACACCCCATGGGGTTACAAAGAGTTTATAAGACTGAGTGACTAACACACATGTACACACATCATTGCTAAGGGTAGAGACTACAAGCCTCTTGTACACCCTACTTAGACAATGGGAGGGAATATTTTTAGGAAAAAAATCACATATCAGGGACTTCCCTGGTAGTCCAGGGGTAAGACTCCACGTTTCCAATGCAGGGAGCACAGATTCATTCCCTGGTGGGGGAACTAAGATCCAGCAGTCTACACAGCATGGCCACAAAAGAAAGGAAAAATCATTCACTGGAAAAAATCACTGGACCACCAGGGAAATCCTAGCAAGTGATAAAGTGTCATGGTTTAGACAAGATATTGGTAATAGAAGTGTTTACAAAAGCCAGAAAACTACCCTTCATGGACTGTGTGTTTTATTATTTTTTAGCTTTTCATTATGAACATACAGAAAAGTAGAGAGAATAGTATAATGAATACCAATATACTCATCACCTAGACTTAATAATTCTTATCATCTTTCATAATAAATCTTAACATTTTATCATATTTATTCAAGTATTATATAGTTGATTATAAGCATCATGGTATTTTCACCCTTAAATTCTTAATGATCCATTTCTAACAACCTAATACATTTCCCCATGATCACAATACCACATCACACTGAATAAAATTAACAGTAATCCATGATATCCTCTCATGCTCAATCTGTACTCAGTTTTCCACATTTGTCCCCACAATGTCTTTTACATTTGATTTTTAAAAATCAGACCCAATGAGGATCTTGCCTTGCATTTGGCTGTTACTGGCTTGTACTGTCTAGATTAGAACGCTGGTAGCATCTAAATTGCTGCTTAATCTAAATGGTGCACACATAACAACAGAATCTATGTGTTAAAATATGTTAAAGAAAATCACAGACCTCATAATGACATTACTAGATATTTTACCAACATCATCTCATTTATCCCTTCCCCCAAAAGGATAAAGAAGGTTTCCAAAAGACTGAACCAGGCTAACATGCATTATCTGCAGAAAAGAGTTATCTGCCTTTCCAATTCAATCTGAGAATTCTGAAGTTAAGAGAACAGATGATTCCAACACCACATGTGGAGAAACACTGGCTGGTGGTGTAACATGCAAACTCTCAGTTATGGTTCTTGAAGGCTAAGATTTGGCCTCAAACCACTTTTCCACTGCCTTTTGTCCACACATAGGTACCCAGATTTATTCAACTTCTAGGTTCTTTGTTGATAGCCAGGGATGAGGGCAAAGAGATTTTCTAGTACAGTCAAAGAAAATGACTGGGACAGGAGAATGCCATGCCTGTGCTTGAAGGTGTTCAGTCGCTAAATCGTGTCCGACTCTTGGCTACCCCGTGGACTGTAGCCCACCAGGCTCCTCTGTCCAGGGATTTCCCAAGCAAGAATACTAGAGTGGGTTGTCATTTCCTCTTCCAGGAGATCTTCCCAACCCAGGGATTGAACCTGCATCTCCTGAGTCTCCTGCATTGGAAGGTGGATTCTTTACTACTGAGCCACTTGGGAAGCCCACGTTTGCATGAAGCCTCCTTAAATTTTGTGTCCTGGGTACCTCCCTCACCTCGCCCTAGGCCCTACCCTGAGACCTCAGGCACCTCACCTGTACAAACAATGTCAGCAAATCCTGAAAACGCACTGAGTCTGAGATTCCCTCTTACAAAGACTTTGGAAATCAAAGCATTCTTGGCAACTCTTTGTAGGTTACTTGAATTTCGGCACCTTAAGATTTGAGACTCCCAGGGCCTCTGAGAGTCCAGAGACAGCCTATGTGTGACTTCAGAAAGGTGCTTTGTCAGGACAAGACTCTGCAGAGGGTACCCACTGGACAGGCAGTGGCCTGGGGAAGCGCAGAAACTGCTCCTCCCAAATGGCAGGGATCTGTGATCTGTACCTTGGACGTGGGTGATGAAATGGGTACTGGAGACCTTTCCTAATCCACCCAAGACATTTGCCAGGAAACTCTGGGCTTCACCTGACTCAGTCATGCCAGTTTCCTCATCCCTAAAATGTGAGTAATCATCATTATTTCTTTAGCGTTATTGTTAAGGAGTAAAAGAGTCATCTGTAAAGCACTTTCTGTCTGTAACATAGCTGTGTGTGTGGGCATGTGTGTGCTGTCATGTCCAACTCTTTGGAACCCCATGGACTGTGGCCCACCAGGCTCCTCTGTCCACGGGATTTCCCAGGCAAGAATACTGGAGCAGGTTGCCATTTCCCCCTCCAGGGGATCTTCCGGATGCAGGGAATTGAACCTGCATCTCTTTCATCTCCTGCATTGGCAGGCGCATTCTTTACCATAGGCGGTGCTCATTGAATGCTTATTTCTCTAGAAGATCTCAATAGAAAGTTAATACATCTGGTTCCTTCAGAAGACGTTCCAGCAGCAGTGCAGGTCTGAGACTTGCCAGGACCTGAGATGATGATGAAAATAAAAATAATACTAAGGAGGAAGGGGAAGGGAAGAGGAAGGGCTGGTAAACGGGGCAAAGGTGAAGAGGAGGGAAATGGTGACGGAGAGGAAGAAGGAGAATTTAGTGTCTTTGCTTCTGCCAGATACTGTTCTAGGAAATATACATGGTTTAATTTATTTAATCCATGTATATAAGAGGGGCTTCCCTTGTGGCTCAGTTGGTAAAGAATCCGGCTGCAATGCAGGAGACCCCCATTCGATTCCTGGGTCAGGAATATCCTCTGGAGAAGGGATAGGCTACCCACTTCAGTATTCTTGGGCTTCCCTTGTGGCTCAGCTGGTAAAGAATCCACTTACAATGCAGGAGACCTGGGTTAGACCCCTGAGTTGGGAAGATCCCCTGGAGAAGGGAAAGGCTACCCACTCCAGTATTCTGGCCTGGAGAATTCCATGGACTGTATAGTCCATAGGATCACAAAGAGTTGGACACGACTAAGCAAGTTTCACTCACTCACTAACTCATTTAATCCTCCTGACCATATGAGGTAGTAATTCGTAAAATCCTGGTGTAGAGATGCAAAAGGATCCTCTCCAGAGTCCTGAGGCTCCTCTGGCTCAGTAAGAGCTAAAAACCAAAGGCAGAAGAGGAAATTTTCTTTGTTTTTTCTCTCTAGTCCATGTGGATATCTGTCCAAGCTGGGTCTCCTAACCTGGCCTGTGGCAAAGAGGTCAGGGTAGACACACTGCCTGCCCAGCGGGTATCATGCTTGGACCTCCAGCATGAACAGCCTCCCTTCGACCAGTTTCTAATATTGTGAATTATCACACAAGTTGTGCTGTTCTTATAACACTGGAGCTAATGAGGAACATTAGATGCTTAGATGATTGCCTTTGTGCTTTATAAAAGAGAAGAGATTGCTTGTTTACTGGAGTTTCAGAAGATCCACTCCCAATTTGTAGTACAAGTTCCCACATGCTGACTTTCAATCATTTGCCAAAAGTCTTGCCAGTTCTTCATCTGTCAGCAAAATGGGTGTGTTTCATAAATGGGTGTGTGTTTCACGTCTTCAGCATCCCTGAGAACTTTCAGTGAACCTAGTCATTTCTGTCATCAACTTCTTTGCACCACTGATATGGAAATGCACTTTAAGGAACAAAAGTCAGTTTACCCAAAACAAATGATGCATTTTAGCACTTGTAAAGCGTGTCCCTGCTTTTTCTCCACTGCCTCCCATGCGGCTTTTTACATTGTTAACGTAATCACTGATGGATCTCTTCAAACTCAAAGCAATGAGAAGTCTTTTAAAATACTTCCAGCCCCAGAATTCTCTGCTATCAAGATCCACGTTGACAGAAAGAGTTTTGATCATTTCCAGCCTTCCGGCAAACAGGTCGCATATATCATAAATCGGTTTTTTTACTTATTCAGCAAATATTGACCGAACACCAACAATATGCCAGGATTTGTCAAGTCTGGCAGAGAATTCAGAAATCGTCTTCAGTGTGGAATAGGAGATGGAGAAAGCCTAGAAACAGCAGAGAAGCAATTCCTAGAGGCACGGGGAGGCTGTGGAAAGAGCAGGGCACTCGCAGGGACTCCCTCGGCTAGAGAAAATGTCTGTGAAAGCATGACACAATGCAGGTTCTGTCTCAAATATTTGAATCTATTCCATCAACACCATTTGGCTGGCAGGAAGTCCCTGGTCTATGTGGATTTGCTAACAGGAGACACAAACCTCTGACATAATCAAGTGGCAGGAGGCATGCTTTACTCCAGTTTCCCTTGAAGGGAGAGAAGAGTGGCTAAAGACACTTCCGTTAATGCCAGGGCACACATTTTCGTGTGGGTGCGCTCGCTGGTATGCAATTGTCTCTTAAACCCAATAGGCTTCAGCCAACTCACTGATATTTTCAAACAATAAGAAAAAGGTGGCTCACAGCGAAGTGTGAACACTGGGCTCTTTCTTAGAATGAGACTGAAGCCTCATCTCTTGGAAGAGACGCTTTGCTGTTTTCTCACTCTGCTCTGCTCCATTCTTGTACATTTCTGACCCTGTACACAAACAAGCTACAGGTTGAAATCAGTTCCCTTGACCATATTTAGCTACCAGGGAATCTGGGAGAAACTCTAGATTTTAGAAGACAATAATTCAGAAAGTTTGCTTTTAAGGAGAGGCAATGTAATTATTGCTCAGAAGAAAATTTTCATGCAGCCCAAAGATAATTAGCTACAAAACCTAAATGAGCTGCACTACTTGCTAAATCGACTTTCTGTAACTTAGAAAACAGGATTCTTCAGCAGAGCTCCCAACATTGTAAAGAAAAAAGCCATCTACTAAGCCTGGCCTGATTGACTTGGTCAAATGGTATATAAATTAAATCCATCTGAAGAATCTGATCTCCAAATGGGATTTTCAATTCCATAAGACTGCAGTTTAAAAATGTATGTGAAGTAAGAAAGAGTAAAACCATTCCCCCTCCCCCCTCTTCCCCAAGACTGGCGAACTTGGCAGTCCACATGGAAAATGAGCCAGTTCTTCCCCTGCTGAAAAAATCCATTCAAAATGATTTCATAGCTTTCCTTCCTTATCCTTTGGAATGTGGAAGCCATTTTCCAGTGGGTTTTAAGGAAAAAAATTCTGAATTTAACCCTTTGAGAGAAGATTTTTTTTTCTCTTTTTTATTTCTCTAAGGGTATATAGAATAATGCAATGGAGTTTTTTGGATTTTTCCTTTTTAAGCACAAATGTTGTAGGCAGAAAGTTGATTTAACCTTATTTAACGAGGACCCAAGGGAAATAGTGGTGCCTAATACAATGCAAAGTTCTATAATTGAACTAATGTGATTCTGCAGCCACTTGCCAGGGAAATATCAATGCAGGTAGATTAAATGATAGAGAAAGCATTTTTTTTTTTTTTTTTTGGCTTTGGTATTGCAGAATTAAATAAGCTAATTCAAAATCCCTAGTTGATGCAACCACTATGGAAAACAGTATGCAGTTTCCTCAAAGAAAACTAAAAATAGAGTTGCCATATTATCCAGCAATCACACACCTGGGCATATGCCCAGACAAAACTCTACTTTGAAAAAATACATGCACCCCTATGTTGACAGCAGCACTGTTTATAACAGCCAAGACATGGAAGCAACTTAAATGTCCACAGACAAATGAATGGATATAAGATGTGGTACAAATATACAGCGGAATATTAGTCATTTAAAAGAATGAGGTAATGTCATGTGCAGCACCATGGATGGACCTAGAAATGATCCTACTAAGCGAAGTAAGTCAGAAAGAGAAAGACAAATGCCGTATCATATCACTTATATGTGGAATATAAAACATGACCCAAATGAACACATCTATGAAACAGAAACAGACTCACAGACATAGAGAACAGACTTGCCGTGGCCAAAGAGGAAGGGGAGTGGGGAAAGGACGGAGTGGCAATTTGGGATTAGCAGATGCAAACTATTATATACAGATTAGACACGACTTCCCTGGCACTGCAGTGCTTAAGAGTCCACACTCCCACTGCATGGCGTGCAGGTTTGATCCCTAGTGGAACTAAGATCCTGCCTGCTGTGCAGTGCAGCAAAAAGAAAAGGGGGTAAACAACAAAGTCCTACTATATAACACAGGGAACTCTGTTCAGTATCTTGTATAAGCCATAATGGAAAAGAATATGAAAAAGAGTATGTGTATAACTGAGTTACTTTGCACTACAGCAGAAACTAAAGACAAATTGAAAATAAACTATTCCTTATAAAGCTTTTCTTAAAAAACATCACCAGTTGAAGACTGCTATCTTTTGTAGTCAAGTTGGAGTCTTTCTGGAATGCCTTTCTTCCCTTGTCTATTGCCTATCCTAAGCCAAACTCTATTCCAGGTAGATAAATACATACTTGCTTATATATACACAAAATATATGTTACAGGAGAGAAACAAACAACAAAAAAAAACTTGCTTTTTTCTTTTTTTTGCTGCGCTGTGCAGCTTACAGAATCTTAGCTCCCCAACCAGCGCCTGAACCTGTGCCACAGCAGTGAGAGCACTAAGTCCTAACCACCGGACCCCAAGGGAATTTTCCCAATCTTTACGTTTATATGGGCTTCCCTGGTGGCTAAGACAGTAAAGAATCCACCTGCAATGCAAGAAACTCAGGTTCAATCCCTGGGTTGGGAAGATCCCCCCAGGGAAGGAAATGACAATCCACTCCAGTATTGTTGCCTGGAGAATCCCATGGACAGAGGAGCCTGGAGGGCTACAGTCCATGGAATCACAAAGAGTCAGACACGACTGAGTCACAAACATGTTCACATACTTGTGTTTATACAAAGGGTAGCACAGCAAAATATTAAATTTGTGCCTTTTTTAAAAAAACTCAAGATATACATTTGACAAAAGCACTAAGTCTGCAACAACTGGATATTTACATCCAAATAACATGAATCTAGACACAGACTTTCCATCCATCACAAAAGTTAACTCAAAATGGATCACAGACCTAAATGTAGAATCAGTTCAATTCAGTTGCTCAGTCGTGCCTGACTCTTCATGACCCCATGGATCACAGCCTGACAGGCCTCTCTGTTCATCACCAACTCCCAGAGTTTACTCAAACTCATGTCCATTGAGTTGGTGATGCCATCCAACCATCTCATCCTCTGTCATCCCCTTCTCCTCCTGCCTTCAATCTTTCCCAGCATCAGGGTCTTTTCAAATGTGTCAGCTCTTTGCAACAGTGTAAAAATTCTAGAAGATAACTTAGGAGAAAACCCAAAAAACCATGAGTATGGTGAATGCCTTTTTATTTATTTATTTGGCAGTGCCTTGAAGCTTGAGGGATCTTTGTTAACTGATCAGGGATCAAAACCATGCCCCTGCTGTGAAATTAGGAAGTCTTAACCACCAGATTGCCAGTGGATGTCTTTTTCAATACAACACTGTAAACAGGATCCATAAAAGAAAAAACTGATGAGCTATTTTTCATTAAAATAAAAAACTTCTGCTCAATGAAACACATTGCCAAAAGAATGAAAAAACAAGCCACAGATTGGGAGAAAATATTTGCAAAAGATGATATCTGGTGATGGACTATTATCCAAAAAATTTGAAGAACTCTGAAAACTTAACAATTAAGTGGGTATCATGAAGATATATTTGGTCTTTGCTCCCAGTTTCCGACACAGAACTCCTTAAACTTTAGGGATTTTCTCAGTAATAGGAGTATCTTTTTATTTATAATGAGCACCTTTCACTACAATGAATTTATGCTAATGAGGGGCTCATAGAGGGGCCCTTAGATAACCTAGACCTAATGATTAGAGGGTCGTAGCTTTCATCCCTCCCCACTAACCTCGGGAGGGGAAGGGAGGAAAGAGATTGAGCTGTAGAAGAGTTGATGAATCTATTAAAGTGCTAGGAGGGGGACTTCCTTGGGGGTCCAGTGGCTAAGACTCCCTGATTCCAATGTAGGGAGACCAGGGTTCAATCCCTGGTCAGGGAACTAGATGCCATGTGCCACCAAGTAAGAGTTCATATGCTACAATTCAAAGATTCCTCGTGTGGATCCTGTATTCCACCAAGACCCAGAGCCACCAAGTAAATAATAAAAATAAATAAGTATCTTTTTTAAACAGTGCTAGGAGGGTGCTGCATACAGAGTGGGTGTGGAAGCTTTGTGACTCTTCCTACCCTTACTCTTTACCCTATGAATCCCTCCCTCTGATTGTTCATGAATTGTATCCTTTCTAATAATGGGGGAACATAATTAAGCATTTTCCTGAGTTTCTTGAGCCATTGTAGCAAATTACTGAACAGGAGAGTGGTTCCTGAGAAGCCCTGAATTTGTCATTCATCAGGTAAAAGTATAGGTAGCATGGATACTTCATTCGCAGTTGGCAGCTGAAGAGGGGCAGTCTTTTGAGCCTGAGCCCTTCAACTTGTGGGATCTGATGCTAACTCCAGGTAGACAGTGTCAGAACGAATGGAATAGTTGGGCACCCCACTGGTGTCAGAAAACTGATAGTGCTGAAAAGATACCACATATTTGATGAAAAGACACCATGGATTTCACGTCTGGAGGGGAAAAGCCTCACAATTAAAAAAAAAAAACGAACAAACAACCTGATTAAAAATGCACTGGATGGGAATTCCCTGGGTGTCCAGTGGTTAAGACACAGTGCTTTCGCTACCAGAGCCTTGGAGTTCAATCGCTAGTCAGGGAACCAAGATCCTGCAAGCCATGTGGCATGGCCAATGAAAAAAGAAAAATGGACTGGACTTGAACAGAGAAGATACACAGATGGCAAGGAAGTTGGCTTCAGAGACCTTTTTCTTTTTTTGCCATGCCACATGGCATGCAGGATCTCAATTTCCTGCTGCTGTTGTTCAGTGGCCAAGTTGTGTCTGACTCTTTGTGACCCTATGGACTGCAGCAAACCAGGCTTCCCAGTTATTCACTAGTTCCCGAAGTGATGCCATCCAACCACCTCATCCTCTGTCGTCCCCTTCTCCTCCTTCCCTCAATCTTTTCCCAGCATCAGGGTCTTCTTCAATGAGTTGGCTCTTTGCATCAGGTGGCCAAAGTACTGGAGCTTCAGCTTCAGCATCAGTCCTTCCAATGAATATTCAGGGTTGATTTCATTTAGGATTGACTGGTTGGATCTCCTTGGGACAATTGCTGTCAGTGATTCCCTGACTAGGGATCAAATCCGAGCCCCCTTCAGTGAAAATGTGGAGTCTTAACCACTGGACTGCCAGGGAAGTCTCTCCAGAAAACTTCCTCTTAACCATGAGGCCATGAAAGTGAAAGTTAAGTGTCTTAGTCATGTCCGACTCTTTGTGACCCCATGGACTGGAGCCTACTAGGCTCCTCCGTCCATGGAATTTTGCAGGCAAGAGTACTGGAGTGGGTTGCCATCTCCTTCTCCAGCGTTTCTTCCCGACCCAGGGATCGAACCCACATTTCTTACGTCTCCTGCATTGGCAGGTGGGTTCTTTACCACTAGCACCAATAATAACAACAACAACAATAATAATAATAACCAATCTGGTTATTACTGGTATTTCAAGCTGACCAACTTTCTATTACTCCTTCGCCACACCTTATATTGTCTACAAATCTGCATTATTTATGTATCCATTCATCTGATTTTTAGTTGAAGGTGCATAAATCTTGTAATCAGAGCTTCTGGTGAGGGTGATGCATCAGAAATACTATATTGACACATCTCCTTTTGCTCAAAGCAAGTAACTTGACATTATAGTTAACCCATGAAGTTGTTTTGCAGAGAAATGTGTTTTCCTTGGACTTTTAGAAAATGGCACAGTAGCCTCTTTTCATTCCAGTATCTTGAAGTGCTCTCCTCTCATGAAAAGTGCTTAGCAGCACTTTCTCCTCACTCTACCATAAACCACTTTTTCTTTTTTAAAAAATGAGTTAATTTTGACTGCACCAGGTCGTAGTTGCAGCACCTGGAATCTCGTGGTTGTGTCATGCAGGATCTAGTTCCCTGACCAGGGATTGAACCTGGGCCCCCTGTCTTGGGAGCACAGAGTCTTTAGCCACCGAACCACCAGGGAAGTCCCTATAAACCACTATTACTTTAATATTTACTGCCATTTGTTACAGAACAGACACTATCCTAAGAGCTAAGTTACAATGATGAACAAAACAGCTATGGTCTCTACACTTACGGGAGATTTTATGTGTGAGACAGACGTTAATAAATAGTCATCCAAATTTATATTGGGGCTTCCCATGTGGCACAGTGGTAAAGAATCTGCCTGCCAATTCAGGAAATGCAAGAGATACAGATTCAGTCCCTGGGTCGGGAAGATCCCCTGGAGGAGGAAATGGCAACCTGCTCTGATATTCTTGCCTGGAGGATTCCATGGACAGAGGAGCCTGGCAGGCTATAGTCCATAGGGTTGCATAGAGTTGGACACAACTGAGCACAGCACAGCCTAAATTTATATTGATGAACTGGGATAATTGTTCTGATGGGAAAGTACATTGCCCTGAGAGCCCGTAACAGGGCAGTGGGTTTAGTTATGATGTGTGTTGAGGGGAGGGCATTGAAAACAAAAATCCCTCAAGAAGTAATATCTGCAGCAAGAGCTGCAGAAAGAGGGGACGGAGGAGGCATACTCAAGGGCCCAAAAAGACTCTGGGGTGCCTGGAGCACTGGTGACAGAGGAGAACAGGTGATAACTGGGCAAAAGAAGGAGTAGCTATCAGCCAGAGAGCACTCAGCACTTTGTGGGACATTAAAGGATTTTGGTTTTTGGTCCAAAACAATGGCAACCCTTAGAAGGATTTGGGGCATTTTTTCACTTCACCATTTCTTTTTTTATTAAAAAATGCATTTATTTATTTTTGGCTATGCTGGGTCTTCACTGCTTTGCATGGGCTTTCTCTATTTGCGGTGAGCAGGGGCTACTCTTTGTTGCAGTTCCCGGGCTTCTCATTGCAGTGGCTTCTCTTGTTGCGGAGCACAGGCTCTGGGCATGTGGGCTTTGGTAGCTGCGGCACAGGGGCTCAACAGTAGTTGCAACTCTTAGGCCCTAGGTGCGCA
The DNA here is from genome assembly GCF_002263795.3 of Bos taurus. Taxonomy (NCBI): domain Eukaryota; kingdom Metazoa; phylum Chordata; class Mammalia; order Artiodactyla; family Bovidae; genus Bos; species Bos taurus. The sequence continues at coordinate 90,565,549 of NC_037332.1, forward strand.
GGCATGAGTACTTTTGGTGCACGAGCTCAGTTGCTCTGCGGTGTGTGGAATCTTCCTGGACCAGGATCTCTGAAGTCAACGAAATGTACAATAATTCAATTCTGACACTATCTATTCCAAGTGAGAGTAAGAGCTCACAGATTAAAGGGCTCAGTATCACAAGATTGCTCTCACCTCAGACACCAACTATAATTCCAGGACACTCTTACCACTGAATGACCAACTATAACTTGTGTTGTTCAGTTGCTCTGTCGTGTCTGACTCTTTGTGATCCCATAGACCACAGCAAGCCAGGCTTCCCTGTCCTTCACTATCCCTCAGAGTTCACTCAAACTCATGTCCATTGACTCCGTGATGCCATCCAACCATCTCGTCTTCTATCGTTCCCTTCTCTTCCTGCCTTCAATCTTTCCCAGCATCAGGGTCTTTTCCAGTGAGTCAGTTCTTTGCATCAGGTGGCCAAAGTGTTGGAGCTTCGGCTTCAGTATCAGTTCCTCGTGAATATTCAGAATTCATTTCCTTTAGGATTGACTGGTTTGATCTCTGTGCAGTCCAAGGGACTCTCAAGAGTCTTCTCCAACACCACAGTACAAAAGCATCAATTCTGTACTCAGCCTTCTTTAAGGTCCAACTCTCACACCCATACATGACTACTGGAAAAACCATAGCTTTGACTAGACAGACCTTTGTCAGCAAAGTAATGTCTCTGTTTTTTAATATGCTGTCTAGGTTTGTCATAGCTTTTCTTCCAAGGAGCAAGTCTTTTTTAATTTCATAGCTGCAGTCACCATCTGCAGTGATTTTGGAGCCCAAAAAAATAATTGAAGTCTCTCACTGTTTCCCCATCTATTTGTCATGAAGTGATGGGACCAGATACCATGATCTTAGCTTTTTGATTGTTGAGTTTCAAGCCAGTTTTTTCACTCTCCTCTTTTATCTTCATCAAGAGGCTCTTTTGTTTCTCTTTGCTTTCTGCCATAAGGGTGGTGTTATCTGCATATCTGAGGTTATTGATATTTCTCCTGGCAATCTTGATTCCAGCTTGTGCTTCATCCAGCCTGGCATTTCACAAGATGTACTCTGCATATAAGTTAAATATTAGCCTTGGTGGCTCAGCCTGTAAAGAATCTGCCTACAATGCAGGAGACCCAAGTTCGATCCCTGGGTCGGGAAGAACCCCTGGAGAAGGAAATGGCAACTCACTCCAGTATTCTTTCCTGGAAAATCCGATGGACAGAGGAGCCTGGCGGTCTACACCCCATAGGGTTGCAAGAGTCAGACAAGCTTCTTAACTATAAATTAGGAGTTCTCATAAACAGCTTCTCAGATTTAAGAAGTGGCTAGAATGACTCACAGAGCTCATGAAAGTGCTTTCCTTGCTGCTGAAAAGTGAAATTGATGGTCACTCAGTCATCGTGTCTGACTCTTTTTCGACCCCATGGACTATAACCTGCCAAGCTACTCTGTCAATGGAATTTTTCAGGCAAGAATACTGGAGTGGGTAGCCATTCCCTTCTCCAAGGGATCTTCCCAACCCGGGGATCGAACCTGGGTCTTCTGCATTGTAGGCAGATTCTTTAGCATCTGAGCCACCAGGGAAGTTTTTCCTGCTGTTACTCATTTATTATAAAAGATAGAGCTCAGGAACAGCCAGGGGAAAAGATGAGAAGGGCAGGATATGAGGGAAGGGGCTTACAGCTTTTGAAACAAGAGGGAAGGGGGCAGGGCCATACAACCTTTGAAAGAATAACTTAGCCCGAGGACCCAACATAACCAAATTAGAATCAAATGGGGCCATGATGGCAGATGAGTCAACTTCAACTGGACCTTGATCCTCAGTATATGATCACTGTAACACATCAGCAAACTAAATGACACACCCGGAGTTGCCACGACAGTTCCAAGGCTGACCATCAAAGACCAAAAAGTGGGTGGTGGCCCAATTCCTGGAAATATTCGCCCCTTCCCCAAAACAGTTGGACTAATCCTCCCACTCATTAGCCTACGAAATTACCCAGCCCATAAAAGCTAACCACAGCACATTTTGAGGCCACATTCACCCTCTGTGACGGCCCACAGTCTGTCTGTGAATGCATTCCTTCAATGGACATTCTGTTTTTAAAATTCCTTCTTTTTTTTATTCATTCTCTGTATTCCAGATTTTAAAAGATCATTTTGAGTGTTTCTATCGCAATCCATGACATTAGCATCCTGCTATGTGACAACTTTTTATTTCATGGAGCTCCATGTGAAGGAATCATTTAATTCTATTTTTTCTTTAACATGTTTCTGTGTTTTGGCTGTGCCATGGTTTCCAGGATTTTAGTTCCCCCAACCAGGGACCGAACCTGGTCCCTGGCAGTTAAAGTGTTGAATCCTAACCACTGGACCTTTAGGGAATTCCCAGAAAAGACAATCTTATCACTGCAGAGATTCTAAGGGTTTTAGGAACTCTATGCCAGGGACATAGATGGAACCAGGGACAGAGACTAAATGTTTCTTCTTCTTCTTACTTGGCCATGTGGCTTTTAGGGCTTCCCTGGTGGCTCCTGCAATGCAGGAGACTGGAGTTCAATACCTGTGTCAGGAAGATCTCTTAGAGAAGGGAATGGCAACCCACTCCAGTATTCTTACTTGGAGAATCCCATGGACAGAGAAGCCTGGTGGGCTACAGTCCATGGGGTCGCAAACAGTCGAACACAACTGAGCGACTAACACACATGCAGCTTTTGGGATCTTAATATCCTGACCAGGGATCATGTTCCCTACAGTGCAAGCGCAAACCACCAAGGAATCCCCTAAATCTTTATTATTTATGATACTACAGATTTTAAGTTCCACTTCCAGGATGTGCTCAAGTTTCCATTTTTGAAAATATCTCTGCACACGGTGGAAAGTGGACTGGGAGAGTAATAAAGTGAGTGTTAATGGTGGTTTGATCTGGGAGATGAAGGAAGAGTTGAAGAGAAGAGCATACATCTGAGGAATACAAAGGTCCAACAGCAGGACTGGGAGGCAGATGTCAGAGGCAAGGCAGGAAGAGCTTGACAGCGATATCTCCTTGGGGTCCGTCTATGCAGCTGGACAGAGAGTGATGCCAACCATGAGGTCAGACCTGGAGGAGCACGAGGTTTAGAGCGAAAGTGTGTGAATTCAGCTTTCAGCACATCGTATTAAGGGTGCTTTAGAGACATTCTAGTAGAGATGTCAGACAAGCAGCTGGAGATGCTTGCCTGAGAAGGAGATGTGCTTCCAGATATTTCTGTTTGCAGCTCATTCTGAGATCATTTGGGGACAAAATATAAAGTGAGAAAAGCTGGAGGCTGAAACAATGTAGTTCATGAACTTGACCAAATTCTCTTCTTCCACTCATCATTTGGTTTCTAATAAGCACAGAATCAATGCTTAAAGAATAGAATATTTTACTATTTTTCAATGATTATTTAGACCTCATCCTGGGCTGGTCAGAAGAGCAAGTAAAACATCAGTTGATACACCTCCTTCCCTTACTCTGTTACACATTTTTCAGGGAGTAGAAAGAAGGCAACACTAAGAATCACTTTTATTTGTTTATTTTTGGCTATGCTGCATGGGCTTTTCTCTAGCTGCAGTGAGCAGGCTTCTCATTGTGGCTGCTCTGGCTGTGGAGCTCGGGCTCCAGGGCGCATGGGCTTCAATAGCTGCAGCCTGGGGGCTCAGTAGTTGTGGCTCCCGAAACCACTAGAGCACAGGCTCAGTAGTTGTGGCATACTGAGCTTAGTGGCCCTGAAGCACGTGGGAGCTTCCCAGATCAGGGATTGAACCAGTGTCTCCTGCATTGCCAGGCAGATTCTTTACCACTGAGCCACCAGAGAAGCCCCACTAAGGATCATTTCTCTAGTTGTAGCACAGGAGAACAGAACTCTAACCACCATCCTTTACCAAACCTCACTGCCACTTCCTCTGGGAAATCCTTTCCTTGTCCTCCACATCCCACAGGAGAAAAGCCCATCTTTGGATCTCCCTATAAAAAAGATTGAGGGCAGGAGGAGAAGGGGGCAACAGAGGATGAGATGGTTGGATGGTGTCATTGACTCAATGGACACGAGTTTGAGCAAACTCCAGTAGATAGTAAAGGACAGGGAAGCCTGGTGTGCTGCAGTTCATGGAGTCACCAAGAGTTGGACATGACTTAGCGACTGAACAACAACAAATATGGAAGATATACTTTCATGAGAGGAACTCACATCATTCCATTAGAGCATCAAGCATTTTTTGTTACTGGTCTATCTCTCTGCAAGACTGTGAGTTCTAGCAGATATGTTGTCAGAATCCATTTTTCCTTTGTATCTCTAAAACACTGCTGAGCTCAATGTAGGATTTGCCAAGCAGATTTCTTTTTTAAATCAATAAACTTTAGGGGCTCCCCTGGTGGTCCAGTGGCTGAGACTCCATACTCGCAATGCAAGGGCTTGGGTTTGATCCCTGGTCAGGGAACTAGATCCCAAACTCTACAACTAAGACATGGTACAGCCAAATAAATATTTAAAAAATAAATAAGCTGTATTTTTTAGGGCTGTTTCAGGTCCCCAGCAAAATGGAGCAGAAAGTACAGAGTTCCATATTCCTCCATTCCTGCACACACATAGCTTCTCCCACGATCTAGCATCAACGTGCTGGTGTACTTGATACAATCAATGAACCTACATTGATACATCATAATCACCCGAAGTCCACAGTGCATGTTAGGGTTCACTCGCGCCATTCCAATTTCTACCACTTGGACAAATGCGTAACGACACATATCCATCATTGTAGTATCACACAGAATAGTTTCCTGCCCAAAAATAATCCTCTGTATTCTTCCTGTTCTTCCCTCTCTCCTAACTCCTGGTAAACACTCATTTTTTTACTGTCTCCATAGTCATGCCTTTTTTTCCCCCTCTCTCTTTTTAAAATTTTTTCATTTATTTTAATTGGAGGATAAGTACTTTACAATATTGTGATGGGTTCTGTCATACATCAACATGAATCTGCCACAGGTATACAGGTGTCCCCTCCCTCTGAGCCCCCCTCCCACCTCCTCCCCACTCCATCCCTCCAGTCTGTCACAGAGTGCAGACTTTGGGTCCCCTGCGTCATACACCAAACTCCCACCAGCTATCTTTTTACATATGGTAATGTGTATGTTTCAATGCTATTCTCTCAAATCATCCTACCCTCTCCTCCCCTCCCCCAACTGAGTCCAAGAGTCTGTTCCTTACATCTGTGTCTCCTTTGCTCCCCAGCTGTAGGACCGTTGGTACCATCTTTTTAGATTCCATATATATGGATTAATGTACAATATTTGTCTTTCTCTCTCTTCCCTGGCAGCTCAGACGGTAAAGAATCTGCCTGCAATGCAGGAGACCCAGGTTTGATCCCTGGATCAGGAAGATCCCCTGGAGAAGTGAATGGCAACCTCTTCTAGTGTCCTTGCCTAGAGAATTCCATGGACAGAGGAGCCTGGCAGACTACAGCCCATGGGGTTGCAAAGACTCGACACAAAGGAGTCGGACATGACTGAGAGGCTAAACAACAACTTCTAGCTTATTTCACTCTGTATAGTAGGCTTTAGGTTCAACCACCTCATTAGAACTATAGAGTCTTGCCTTTTCTAGAATGCCGTCTAGTTGAAATCATACAGTATGTGGCCTTACCAGAATGGCTTGTTTCATGTAGTTAATATGGTTTTAAAATTCTCCTGTCTTCTCATGGCTTTGATAGCTCATTTCTTTTTAGTGCTCAGTAATATTTCATTGTCTGGATGTGCCACAATTTATTTATCCATCTACCTCCTGAAGGACAATTCAGTTGCTTCCAAGTTTCAGCAATTACAAATGAAGCTGCTATAAATAGGTGTGCATGCTATTTGTGTGAACAGAAATTTTCAGTTCATTTGGGTAAATACCAAAGAATGTGACTGCTGGATTGTACAGGAAGATTATATTTAGTTTTCTCAGAAACTACCAAGCCATCTTCCAAAGCGGTTGTACAATTTTGCATTCTCACCAACAATGAATGAGAGTTCCGCTAGCACTACCATACACCTATTAGAACAGCCAGTATCTTTTAAAAGTTTTTAACTTTTCTACCTAAATGGACAGATTATATTTATTGGTAAGGAGATGTGAAGTACCTCAGAACTAAGAATTACTCAGTGATTTCCCTTTTAGGAAAGTCCCAAATTCAAACTTCTAACACTTTGTGAAAATTAGATTAGAAAATGCAGCTTTAATTTATTTAGTCCCAATCAGTTTATAAAAAGCATTTGCTATATTTTTATAAAAAGCATAACTTTGGGAGACTAGGCTTCCCTGGTGGCTCAGATGGTAAAAAGTCTGCCTGCAATGTAGGAGAACTGGGTTCGACCCCTGAGTCAGGAAGATCCCCTGGAGAAGGAAATGGCAACCCACTCGTCTTCTTCCCTGGGAAATCCCATGGACAGAAGAGCCTGGCAGACTACAGCCCATGGGGTTGCAAAGACTCGACACAAAGGAGCAGCATCACTTTGGGAGATTAGTAAGAATAAGGAGGAACTATCAATAATTACTGAGTATACCTACATGCTGATTAGGAGGGAAATCTAAATGAACAAGTTAATTAAAATTTTAAAGGAACACTTCAAGGAGTGTATTAATATTTGCTGATTAAAATAAATGACACATTAGTGTTACTCAGTATCATTTGGGAAGGAACAGGACATTAGGTCACTCATGGTTGCCTATTTGTAAGATGAACCCAAGTCGTAAATTATGTCTCCAATGCTGTCCTTATTCACTTGAAACGCCCTTTAATATCCTACTAAGAAACCTCCTATCCAATTACTTAAGAACACTTCAACTTCATAAATTGGGAGCTGTTTGGACAGGTTGATTCAATTAAGAGTATACCAAAAAAAAAAAAAACCCATACAGCTATTGTCATAAAATTCTTTAAAATTATGCAAAAGCCACATGATCTTCCTGAGGTAAGACTGCAACACAAACAGAGCTGTTTTCTTTCTACTCTGCGTTATTATGTTTAATTGCTTCATTCTCGTGATTGCTTTTGAAAGAGGAGGAATCAATCAAGCTTTCACCAAAAGCAGATACCACTGCATTATGTATGAGGCTGGCTAGGGAAAGACCTGTGACCGAGAAGGAAATCAGGATCTACACCACTTACAAATGTGAGGCTCTTACGTGTGCAAGTCTCCTTTGTCAAGAGGCAAGCTGACCTTGAGCATGAACTTCAACATTAGAAACTTAATGTGAGTTTCTCAAGTTTATTTTTTAAGATCTGGCAGGCCCTTCTGAAGAGGATGCTACTGATACATGAAAGAAAATTCAAAGACACACTTTCCGCTAGGAGTGTTGAAAATGTTCTGTCTACACTGCCTCTTCCAAATTCCTTGGGAATTTACAGCATTGTTCTCTGAGGTGACACAGCAGGATTATGGGGTGGTGATGATGGAAGAAAATGTGCCTGTGTTTTGAATCTCCTGTTTCCTTTGGGGGAAGTCTTTGGTCTCCTTGGCATCAAAGTTCAACAAGCTGAGTGGTCTGGATTCTTCGTTTAAATGCAATTATTTCACAGCTGTATGTTTTAAATGAGATGCTAGGGGTAGAAAAATAACCCTTGTGTTTCTCTCATTTCTTTTTTAAAAATTATTATTAATTTATTTTTGGTTGCACTGGGTCTTCATTGCTACACATGGACTTTCTCTAGTTGTGGTGCATGGGTTTCTCATTGCAATGGCTTCCCTTTGATGAAACAATAAAAGATAATTTTATTCAATCTGTCATTCTTTCAATGATCTTTCTTTCCACAGCATTTCAATATTCTGTGTGATGAAATGGGAAATATATGTACTTAAAGCGTTTCTATTGTATACCCAAGTATTAATGGTTGTCTCAGGGAAAAACACTTGCATGGTTATGAGTTGCAAGCTGAACTAGCTCCTTTTTTTTTTTTTCCAGTCTCTAAGGATTTGTTTTGAAAAGCAGAGACATTACTTTGCCAACAAAGTTTGTCTAGTCAAGGCTATGGTTTGTCCAGTGGTCATGTATGGATGTGACAGTTGGACTGTGAAGAAAGCTGAGCGCCTAAGAATTGATGATTTTGAACTGTGGTGTTGGAGAAGACTCCTGAGAGTCCCTTGGACTGCAAGGAGATCCAACCAGTCCATTCTGAAGGAGATCAGCCCTGGGATTTCTTTGGAAGGAATGATGCTAAAGCTGAAACTCCAGTACTTTAGCCACCCCATGCGAAGAGTTGACTCATTGGAAAAGACTCTGATGCTGGGAGGGATTGGGGGCAGGAGGAGAAGGGGACGACAGAGGATGAGATGGCTGGATGGCATCACCGACTCAATGGACGTGAGTTTGAGTGAACTCCGGGAGTTGGTGATGGACAGGGAGGCCTGGCGTGCTGTGATTCATGGGGCTGCAAAGAGTTGGACACAACTGAGCAATTGAAATGAACTGAAGGTTTTGTTTTTTATTTGGTTTTGACTGCACTGGCTCTTCACTGCTGTGATTGGGCTTTTTCTAGTTGCAGCACGTGGGGACTACTCTAGTTTCGGTGCATGGCCTTCTCACTATGATGGCTTCTCTTGTTGCAGAGCACAGGCTCTAGGTGCCCAGGCTTTAGTTGCTCTGCAGGATGTGGGATCTTCCCGGGCCACGGATGGAACCCATGTCCCCTGCACTGGCAGGTGTCCTTATCCAGTGTATCGTCAGGGAAATCCTCCCCTCATTTCTGAATCTGGCTACACATTAGCGAGTTTGTTTCCTTGCTGTAACAAGGGGTCACCACTGGGGACTGCTGAACATTCAGTGATTGATCTGAGATGTACACATAACATATACATATATATATATATATAACATTCACAGAGTTTTAAACCCATGTTACCCTCCAGCATAGTTTCTGAGCAACTTCTCATATTGAAAGCCTTCTCATCCAACCTGCCAGCAAGACTGGGCTTCATTAATGTGTAATTTGTTTGTCATCTTTGTAGACAAAATGCAACAGGTAGAAGAAACAGCTAGCAAAGACAGGGTATCTACGTTGGGGTGAAATCTTTGGAGGGAAAACAAGAATTTGGAAGAGAAAGCATCTTTTACTGGCCCTTTTCTCTAGAAAAGTCCCATTGTCTTCTGGTCTGAAGAGGTTTAGAGATTTGATTTTCTAATCATTATAGTTCCACTGAACCTAGATATCATTAACAAACAACTTAAAAGCCATGTTTCTACAAAAAGGTGTTTTTTTAATAAGTCTCTAATTTTTCTTTTACTAAGAATACTTTTTGTCTATCAAACGGTTGGACTTGGAGCTGGGCTTCCAGAACAACACAGCTCTTCTTTTACAGTCTTTGGAGAATGGAGAGGAGGCCAAGGGAACTAGAATTTTTTGAGCATCTCCTTAGTGCCAAGTATAGGACTGGGAAATTCCTCAACTTCCTTTATATACAAAGGGGAAACTTGGGAAAAGTTAGGGTGTCTGAATATAGGCAGATGGCTGGGTAGACCATAAGCAGGGAACACAGTTTGGTTCATGCCACCACCTCTAGAACCCTTCTGAAGAAGTGGTTCCCTGGGAGGAAGGGAGAAAAGGAGGGCGCACTGTCATTCAACTAGAGCAGGTAGAGCAGAAAAGCAAAGTTGTAGGTGTCCTCTTGGGCAGTGCTATTAACAACAGCGCATTCCTCTGTGCTGTAACTATGTTTCACGCAGCCATTGTACTCAGCACAACGCCGGAAATATGGTGCACCCTCAAAGCAGGGTTCTGGAATTAAATCACATTATCATCCTTTAAAGTGTATGTCTAGGACTTTACTGGTGGTCCAGGAGTCAAGACTTCTCAGTTCCACTACAGGGGGCATGGGTTTGATCCCTGATCAGGGAAATTACACATGCCATGTGGTACATCCAAAACAAAACAAAATGAGAAGCAATAATAGTAATAATAATAATAAAACAAAAAACACCGAAAGCATATGTTCAATGTCATTTTACATTACTGCTATAAACACATTTTGGTCATCACTTGAATCCATTTCCTCAGACAGATAAACACTATTGCTGGATTATAATGACATAAGCAAGCGCTGGGTTGTGAGCTCTCACTGTAAACCCAGTGAAAACTCTATTGTTATTTATATCACATTAACACCTCAGGATTTGGGGGAGCCTAGTGGGCTGCCATCCATGGGGTCACACAGAGTCGGACACAACTGAAGTGACTTAGCAGCAGCAGCCGCCGCAGTTTTTGCTTTTGGAGAAGGCAATGGCACCCCATTCCAGTACTCTTGCCTGGAAAATCCCATGGACGGAGGAGCCTGGTAGGCTGCAGTCCATGGGGTCACTAAGAGTCAGACACGACTGAGCGACTTCCCTTTCACTTTTCACTTTCATGCATTGGAGAAGGAAATGGCAACCCACTCCAGTGTTCTTGCCTGGAGAATCCCAGAGACGGGGGAGCCTGGTGGGCTGCCGTCTCTGGGGTCGCATAGAGTTGGACACGACTGAAGTGACTTAGCAGCAGCAGCAGTTTTTGCTTTTAACAAAAAAAAAATGTTTCTGTATGACTTCTTTTATTGCAGAGCACAGGCTCAGTCGCTCCGATGTATGTGGGATCTTCCGAGACCAGGGATTGAACCTATGTCCCCTGCACTGCAAGGTGGACTCTTAATTACTAGACCAACAGGGAAGCCCTCTAAGTTTTCTTTCTTGGCCACACCCTATGGCAGATGGGACCTTGTTCCCAGACCAGTGATTGAACATGTGCCCCTTGCACTGGGAGCATGGAATTTTAACCAATGGAGCATCAAGGAAGTCCCACTAGTGTCTTAGTCTTAATTAAAAGATACTAGGAGGAGAGCAAGGCAATCCACTCCAGTATCTTGCCTGGAAAATCCCATGGATAGAAGAGCCTGGTAGCTCCCAAAGTCGGACACAACTGAAGCAACTTAGCACACACTGTTATTTTATTTATTTTTCTCCCCCATGCCAAGAAGCATGAGGGACCTTAGTTCCCCAACAAAGGATCAAACCTTGGAAGTGCGGAGTCTTATCCAATGGACCACCAGGGGAGTCCTTCAACCTTCTTGTGTGGATTGGAAAAAGCAAGTGCAATTATCTTGAAGGCTTTGGACAAAGTGACCTACCTGGGCCATGAAGAGATGGGCGAGAGGCGGGGGGGGGGGGGGGGGGGGCGGGGGGGTGTCTCACTTTCCCTATTGAATTTGTTGCTCTTTTAAAGCCAAAGTCAGACTTTTAGAGAGCTAATGCACTTCCTGTTATTCTCTTTCCCTATCTGTGGTGAGATCCTACATTCCTGTACCCTTGGTGGGGGGGACAGAGAGATAATAACATTTGATTACTGGGCATATTTGAGAGACATTGCAGACTCAGTTCCAGACCACAACAATAAAGCGAATATTTCAATAAAATGAGTGACACAATTTTCTTTTTGTTTCTAGTGCACGTGAAAGCTATATTTAAACTCTAATGTAGTTCTGTGAAGTGTGCAATAGCATTACATCTAAAAAAACAGTTCTCAGGCTTCCCAGGTGGCTCAATGGTAAAGAATCGGCCTGCCAATGCAGCAGACATGGATGCGATTCCTGGTTCGGGATGATCCACATGCTGATGAGCAACTAAGCCCGTGTGCCCCAACTACTGAGCCTGTGCTGTACAGCCCAAGAATCACAACCACTCGAGTCCACACGCCCTAGAGCCTGTCTGTGCTCTGCAACAAGAGAAGCCACCACAATGAGAAGCCTTAACGCAGCAACTAGAGAGTAGCCCCTCTGTACCGAAACTAAAGAAAAACCCGCGTGGCCAAAAAGAACACAGCCAAAAATACATATGTAAAATATTTTTTTCAAGTGTGCATACCATAATTAAAAATTATTGCTAAAAAATGCTAAACATTATCTGAGCCTTCAGTGAATTATATAACAGCAACATCAAAGATCACCGATCACCATCACAAATATAATAATAGTGAAAATATTTGAAACACTGCAAGAATTACCAAAATGTGACACCAAGATATGAAGTGAGCAAATGCTGTTGGAAAAACAGTGCCGATAGACTTGCTTGATGTGCATCTGGGTTAAGTCCCTTCTGACTCTGTGTGACTCTATGGACCATAGCCCTCCAGGCTCCTCTGTCCATGGGATTCTCCTGGCAAGAATACTGGAATGGGCTGCCATTTCCTCCTCCAGGGGATCTTCCCGATTCAGGGACTGAACCTGGGTCTCTTATGTCTCCTGCATTTGCAGGCGTGTTCTTTACCACTAGTGCCACCTGGGGATTGCCCCAAACCCTCAATTTCAAAAAACAAAAAAAAAATCTGCAAAGCACAATAAAGAGAAGCTTAATAAAACAATTTATCCCAGTATTAAAAAACAGCAAACATTTACAACATACTTATTCATTCAGTGACGATTTACTATGTGCAAAGCACTCTGCTAAGTGGTAGGACTACAGCAATGATACACACATCCAGTTACTGATCTCAGCTGTTACTAAGTGCTGTAATAGGGAGATGCTAAAGCTGTGAGGAACACACAAGATGAGAGTTTTACTCCACGAGGGGTGACACAATCCAGGAGGGCTTCTAGAAGAATGAGGTCTAAGCTGGCTCAAAGGTAAGCAGGCATTTCTGAGATAAGGGCAGAATGTGTTTGCATGCCTGCAGAGGGATGGTCTCCAGCAGAGGGAATGACCTGTCTTTGCAGTTGATCTGGATCTCTACATTCCATGAAGCATGAGCAAGCAGTCAGCTTTGAGGGGACAGGGTTTTCTGGGCTTCCCTGGTGGATCAGATGGTAAAGAATCTGCCTGCAATGCAGGAGACCAGGCTTGATCCCTGGGTTGGGAAGATTCCCTGAAGAAGGAAATGGCAACCCACTCCAGTATTCTTGCCTGGAGAATGCCATTAAACAGAGGAGCCTGGCCGGCTATAGTCCTGGGGTCTCAAGAATTGGACACAACTGAGCAACTAACATACATACGCACACCAGATCTTTACATTCCAAGAACCTTGAGCAGTCAACTTGGAATGGACTGTGCTTAGTCGCTCAGTTTTGTTCGACTCTTCACAATCCCATGGACTGTAGCCTGCCAGACTCCTCTGTCCATAGGATTCTCCAGGCAAGAATACTGGAGTGGGTAGCCATTTCCTTCTCCAGGGGATCTTCCCAACCCAGGATCGAACCCAGGTCTCCCGCATTGCAGGCAGATTCTTTACCGTCTGAACCACCAGGGAAGCCCAAGAAGACTTGAGCAGGCTCAAGTTCTCCAGGGGATCTTCCTGACTCAGGATCGAACTGGGGTCTCTTGCATTGCAGGTGTATTTTTTACCAGCTGGGCTACCAGGGAAGCCCTTTGAGTGGACAGGGTAGTGAAAAGATTACATGTCCTGTCTCTGAAGCTCTTTTTTTAAAAATTGTGGTAAAATACACATAAGATAAAATTTACCTTTTATCTATGTTAAAGTGTGCAATTCAGTGGCATTAAGGACATTCACAGTATCTTGAGTAAAAATATCACCACTATCTAGTTACAAAACCTTTTCAGCACCCCAAATGGAAGTCCCATACCCATGAAGTAGTCATTTCTCAGTTTCCCCACCTCTTTGCAGTCCCTGGTAAATATTAATCTGCTTTCTGTCTTCATGTGTATGCGCTCAGTTATGTCTCTCTGTGACCCCTTGGACTGTAGCCCACCAGGCTCCTCTGTCCATGGAATTTTGTCTCCACGGATTTGCCTATTGTGGATAGCTCATATCAAGAGATTTATATAATATGGGGCCTTCTCTGACTTAGAGTAACACTTTGTGATTCACTCATGTGGAAGCATGTATCGGTACTTCATTCCTTTTTATGGCAGAGTGATGTTTCATTGTATGGATATTCCACAGCTTCTTTACGTCCACTGATGGACATTTTGGTTGTTTCCATCGTTTGGCCTTGTGAATAGTGCTGCCGTGAACATTTATGTATAGGTTTCTGTTTGAAAGCCAGTTCTTTTGGGTATATACAAGAATAATCCAGTCATCTTTAATTTATTGAGGATCTATCCAACTGTTTTCTTAGAGGGGTTGCACCATTTAACATTCTCACCAACAATGTGTGAGGGTTCCAATTTCTCCACGTCTTGCCAGAGCCATTTGCGTTTTACTCCCAGTTCTACCACTCACCAGTTGTAAAGCCTTGACAAGCAAGGCCTTAGCTTCTCTGGACCTCAGTTTCTTCATCTGTAAAACTATGAAAATCATGCTGCCTCCTTTACCAAGTTATTCTGAGGATTAACTTTAGCTAATATGTATACATTTCAGATAATATGTATAGGGCAGTGTTTGACATGAATTAGTTGAACCATATGAAATTGTTGATTGACGGTTATCAATGAACAGAAAATGTAACTGCATGTAACTGGGTCTAGTAGCAAGTAGTTTATAACAATTTGCTTTAATTGGGTAAGGGCCAAATCAACATAGTTTACCTCCTGTCTAAAACAGTTAGGGTCCTCATTAAGGGATTTCAAATCGGACAGTGATACATGACATATAGAAAAAAGACTGAGGGGCTCCCCTGCAGGTCCAGTGGTTTGGACTCTGCTTTCACTGCAGAGAGCAAGAGTTCCATCCCTGGTCAGGGGACTACAATCCCACATGACCCATGGCGTGACCAAAAAGGAAAAAGAAAATAGACTGAAAGTAGAAGGTAACTCTGCATTTGGTTTAAGCTGGTGTAGTAATCCAGGTGGAAAATCATAGCGGCATTGGAGGTTGGAACTAAAACTGAACCAATCCTATGGGGCCCCTGGGCTTGGAAGCCTGTCCTCCATTCTCTTGCTTGGAGGGAACAGAATCTGACCTCCGTGACCTTTTCTGACTTCCAAAGGGCAGTGTCCAACCATTGCTAAATAAAGGAGGAGCAGCTAAGAAACTGGACTTTCCAGGTGGTGCAGTGGTAAAGAACTCACCTGCCAATGCAGGAGGCACAACAGACAAGGGTTTGATCCCTGGGTTGGGAAAATCCCCTGGAGGACGAAATGGCAATCCACTCCAGGATTCTTGACTGGAAAATCCCAAGGACAGACGAGCCTGGTGGGCTACAGTCTATGGGGTTACAAAGAGTTGGACATGACTGAGTGAGTGAGCATGCACACACAAGAAATCACCTGAGGCCAGAAACCAGAGAAGCTCATCAAGATTACCTGAGATCAGATTAGAGGAGTGCAGGCTCTGCACACACCCTGATCTTAGCAGCAACCCCACCCTTGAACTGTTACCATAAAACTCCCCATCAAATCCTCCCGGGTTGGGACACATAGTTTTTCAGGGCAGGAGCCAGCTGTGTCCCCATTTGCTTGGCAAAGCAATAAAGCTATTCTTTTCTGCTTCACCCAAAACTCCTCTGCTAGGTCTGTCTGTATTTAAATATTGCAGACAGATTACCTACTATCCTGATTGCGCTATTTATCATTTCCTCATATACCTGTATACTTTTACAACATTAGTATCCCTTCTTAGCCACCTGATGCGAAGAGCCAACTCATTAGAAAAGACCCTGATGCTGGGAAAGATTGAGGGCAGGAGGAGAAGTGGGTAACAGAGGATGAGACAGTTGGACAGCACCACTGACTCAATGGGGACATGAGTTTGAGCAAACTCTGGGAGATGGCGAAGGACAGGGAAGTCTAGTGTCTGTGCTGCAGTCCATGGGGTAGCGAAGAGACAGACACGACTGAGTGACTGAACAACAGCAACCATATGTCTTCGTATGTGTATCTGTATATTTTCTTGAATATTTTAATACCTCATAGAGATGAAATCACATCCTATGTGTCGTTTCTGCCTGCCATGGCTCCTCACCCCTACCTCACTTAATCTCTTATTAGTGTGAAGTGTTCATGCTGAAAGGTGTTGTCCTGGTCCATTTACTTTCCATGTAGTGGAATCTTTTCATTGAATGCATAGTCAAGAATGACAAAAAAAAAAAAAAAGAGAATGACACAGTTATCTATTCAAAGGGCAAATCCAATCATGTCAATCTCCTGCTCAAGATGACGCAGCAGTTTTCTACTGCTTGAAGCTGAGGACTAACAATCTAAGGTCTGGCTTGATTTCAGGTTCCTTCACTGCCAAAGCCTGTCCTAAGCTTCTGGCTTCTTCCCCTCCTGTTAATTAACTCCTACTCAACTCTTCAGATCTCAGCTCGGATTTACTTCCGTGAGAAAGTCTTCCCCATCATCTCGACCACACCTGTCAGATCACCTCTTACATGCTTTCATAACAATCTTTCCAGAGCCAAGAGCTACATGATTAAATTACCGGTCATACCTCCCTACCAAAACTAAAAGTCTGCAGAGGCCATATGTATTTTTGCTCACAATTACATCTCTAAACAGCCATACTGAGTCCCTGGTACTTAGTAGGTGTCCAATAAACTTGGCTAGATGAATGGAAAAAGAAGTATTGGAAATTTTCTCCTGCCTAGTACATATATTTTTCTAATTAATTTTCCTGAATTTAAACTTGGGCTTCCCTGGTGGCTCAGATATTAAAGAATATGCCTGCAATGCAGGTGACCTGGGTCAGGAAGATCCCCTGGAGAAGGAAATGGCTACCCATTCCAGTATCCTTGCGTTTAGAATTCCATGGACAGAGGAGCCTGGAGGTCTACAGTCCATAGGATCACAAAAAGTTGGATACAACTTGTTAAATACTGTTAAACCCATAGACAATGGACTGATCCAGTAAGTCTTTATTCAGCAATTCTTGAATCAGGAATCATCCAATCTAGCAGACAGAAAGAAGCTCCAAAGAACTGTGCAACATGAGTGATCTTACTGACCAAAGCTAACAGAATCAAGGAATTATACAAGCATCCTCTAATTGGTTAAAGCAGCAGCACTGCCTTCCTTACATGGGGTAAAGAAGACCTCTTGGGTGATATAACTTGTGCTGAGCAGGCAAGTGCTGCAGAAAAGGAGAGCTTCCTTTTCTGGGAGAGCTGAGCAGAGATACCTAGGTAAGTTTTAGTTTGCTGATGTGGGGTTCAGCATGAGCAATGCCATCTTGGGCCTGTTTTAGATATTATGCCACTACTTATTCCAGGATTTAATCTCAAACCCTGACTGGGTGGCTGGGACTGGATACAGCCCAGCTCTGTAAACAACTAGAAAACTGGACCTGTGTGCAAGCTAAATCGTGTCTTACTCTGTGACATCCCATGGACTGTAGCCCACCAGGCTCCTCTGCCCATGGAGTGGGTTGCCATTTCTCCTCCATGGAATCTTCCTGACCCAGGGAGGGAACCTGAGTCTCTTATGTCTTCTGCGTTGGCAGGCAGGTTCTTTACCACCAGCACTCCCTGGGAAGCAAATTAGTGTTTTTGTAACAGGAAGGAAGGGGACAGGGCACAAACTTTAAAAGAACGACATACCTGGAGGACATGACATAAACTGATTTGAACTAAATAATCCAAATAGTCCGAGTTGCCCTTGAACTTCAGCCTCAGTGCCTTAATAAATGCTCATTGTAACACATCAGCAAGCTAAGTGACATACCCACCAGTACCATGACAGTTCCAAGTGGACCATTAAAGATCAAAAGGTGGGCAGTGGCCCAGTTCCTGGAAATCCCACCCTTTAACTGAACTAGAATAATCCTCCCACTCATTAGTGTATGAAATTGTCCACTCCTGTAAAAACTAAAAACAGCATCCTTATGGCAGAAAGCAGAACTAAAGAGCCTCTTGATGAAAGTGAAAGAGGAGAGTGAAAAAGCTGGCTTAAAACCCAACATGCAGAAAACTAAGATCATGGCATCCAGTCCCATAACTTCATGGCAAATAGATGGAGAAACAATGGAAACAGTGACAGACTTTATTTTCTTGGGCTCCAAAATCACTGCAGATGGTGACTGCTGCCATGAAATTAAAAGATACTTGCTCCTTGGAAGAAAAGCTATGACAAACCTAGACAGCATATTAAAAAGCAGATATTACTTTGCCAACAAAGGCCCGTCTAGTCAAAACTATGGTTTTTCCAGTAGTCATGTATGGATGTGAGAGTTGGACCATAAAGAAAGCTGAGCGCCAAAGAACTGATGCTTTTGAACTGTGGTGTTGGAGAAGATACTTGAGAGTCCCTTGGACTGCAAGGAGATCCAACCAGTCCATCCTAAAGGAAATCAGTCCTGAATATTCATTGGAAGGACTGATGCTGAAGCTGAATCTCCAATACTTTGGCCACCTGATGCAAGGAACTGACTCACTGGAGAAGACCCTGATGCTGGGGAAGATTGAGGGCAGGAGAAGAAGGGAACAACAGAGGATGAGATGGTTGGATGGCATCACTGACTCAATGGACATGAGTTTGAGCAAGCTCTAGGAGTTGGTGATGGACAGGAAAGCCTGGAGTGCTGCAGTTAGTGGGGTCACAAAGAGTCAGACACGACTGAGCAACAGAACTGAACTGTAAAAACTGACAACCCCATATTCTGGGGCTGCTCTTGCCTTCCAAGATGGCCCACACTCTGTCTTGTCTGGAATTAAGATTTTGGGAGGAATATCAACAACCTCAGATATGTAGATGACACCACCCTAACGGCAGAAAGTGAAGAAGAACTGAATAGTCTCTTGATGAAGGTGAAAGAGGAGAGTGAAGAAGCTGGCTTAAAACTCAACACTCAAAAAATGAAGATCATGGAATCTGGTCCCATCAGTTCAGGGCAAATAGATATCACTTTGCCAACAAAGGCCCGTCTAGTCAAAGCTATGGTTTTTCCAGTAGTCATGTATGGATCTGAGAGTTGGACTATAAAGAAAGCTGAGCATCAAGAATTGATGCTTTTGAACTGTGGTGCTGGAGAAGACTCTTGAGAGTCCCTTGGACCACAAGGAGATAAAATAGGATAGTTATACAAGTAGTTGTAGAAGTCCCAAAAGGTTGACTATAGATTGAGAAGGAAACCTAAGAAAGTTTGGGAGGCCATTATTAAGCCAATGATAGCTCAAGAAAGCTATTGGAACATTATTCAATGAATCAGGCTTGCTTAATTATAAAACCATAAACAGAACCACAAGATATCCCACCCCCCTGCCCCGAATAGATGGAAGAAAGGTCACCACCCTTGTACTAATAAGATAATCCCAGTTTGACCTCATAGGGTCAGACAATTTCCTGCCTAATATGAAGGAGGAGCTAATGACGTATGTCTGCATCTACATCTACCTGAAGAAGGCATCTTTTCTCATCCCCTTTTTTCCATTATTAATTGTAGCCCACTCAATCCTCTGGGCAGAGCTTCCTCGCCTGCCCGATTGCATTTCTTATAAGCGTCCTATACTAATAAATCTACTTCTTGCCTATCACTTTGCCTCTCAAAGAGGATGCAATGATTGGATGGTATAACCAATTCAATGGATGTGAGTTTGAGCAAACTCTTGGAGATTGTGAAGGACAGGGAAGCCTGGTGTCCTGTAGTCTATTGGGTCACAAAGAATGGGACATGAGTGACAACAACAAGCGAACAAAAAATCCAGAAACAAAGGACTGTTATCAGCAAGAGAGGTAACAATAGCAAAGGTAATAAATCAGCTGTAAAGATTCCCGGTTGTATAGCAATGGTAAAGACTAGCTTAAAGCACTGTCTTGAGCTGTTTTTTAGATTTAAATTTCTTATCAGGCCCTTTGGCTCAGATGGTAAGCAATCTCCCTGCAATGCAGGAAACTTGGGTTATATCCTTGGGTAAGGAAGAACCCCTGGAGAAGGGAATGGTTACCCAGCCCATTATTTTTGTAGTCCAATATTCTTGCCTGAAGAAGCCCATGGACAGAAGAGCCTGGTAGGTTACAGTCCATGGGGTCATGGACATGACTGAGTTGGACACACTGAGCGACTATTACCAACTTTCAGGCCCTTTAACCACCAGATCAACTAGAATCCAAGGGACCAAGATGTTGACTTTTCTGACTCTCAGTGACTTCAATCAACTAAAGTTTGGACTGGACTGCCCAATGAGTTCAGTCATGTCCGACTCTTTGTCACCCCATGTACTGTAGCCCTCCAGGATCCTCTGTCCATGGGATATTCCAGGCAAAACTATTGGTGTGGGTTGCCATTTCCTACTCCAGGGGATCTTCCCTATCCAGGAATCCAGCCAGAGTCCCTAGTGTCTTCCTCATTGTAGGAGGATTCTTGACCTGCTGAGTCACGGGGGAAGGCCAAATCCCACTATGAATATGCATGAACCCTTAGCTTAAAACTTCCCCAATTTTGCTGTCCAGGGAGACACTGCTTTGAGAAGGATCCTTGGTATTCTCCCTGCTTGCTGCAAGTAATAATAAATCCTTCCTTCTCCCAATTCTGTCCTTTGGCTCAACATCCACCAAGAGGCAAACCCAGTTTTCAGGTAAAAGACATAAAGACAGGTATTTCACCAGCGTTAAAGAGCAATACATTTCCTAATGACAAAAGAGTCAATTCATTGAGAAGACATGGCCATCCTAAATATGTGTGTACCTAATATCAAAATTTCAAAATATGCTAAGTGAAATCTGACAGAACCAAAGAAACTAGATGGACTCAAAAGGAGAGACAGACAAATTCACAGTCACAATTTTACTTGGAGCTTTCAATACTGATCTCTCAGCAACTGACAGAACAAAAAGACTCAACATCTCTAAGGACACAAGGGACATGAAACAATATTATCTTTTCAAGTACACCTGAAACATTTATCAAGACAGATAATATTCTGAGCCATAAACTAAGTCTTAATAAATACAAAATGATTGAAAAACTGTAGAATGTTCCTTTCTACTACAGAATTAAATTGGAAATTAATTGCAAAAGTTATCTGGAAAGCTGCCCAGGTATATAAAAATTACACACATCCTCATAACTCACGGGTTACAGAAGTTGCAAAGGAAATTAGAAAATAATTTGAAATAAAATAAATCCATCAAACATAGTGAATAAAACGGGTAAACCTCTAGCTAGACTGATTAAGAAAAAAGAAAAGGGATATAGAAACTAATAATATCAGGAATAAAAGAGGGGACATCTCTGAAGGTATTAAAGGACTAATAAGGAGGTAGGTAGCATGAACAACTTTATGCCAATCAATAAAATGGGTGAATTCATTGAGGACATAAATTGCTAAAACTATTTCAAGAAACAATAAAAAAAAATTGGAATAGTCTTATATCTAGTAATTAAAATTTATATTTAAATATCTTTCTGTAAAGAAAAATCCATGTTATGTGGCTTCACTGGTGAATTCCATTAAACATTTAAGGAAGAAATAATACATAAACTCTTTCAGAAATTAGAGGAGGAAGCTCTTATATGTTACTTTATGAGGTCATAATCTGCCAACACCAAAACCACATGAAGTCATTACAAGAAAATGGCAGATTAATGTTGTTTCTGAAGAACAAACATAAAAATCCTTAACAAAGCATTAGCAAACTGAATCCCGAAATCTAAATGTAAAGGACCTAAACTAGCCAAAACAATCTTAAAAATGAACAAAAATGGAAAACTTAAACCATTTCGTTTTAAGACACAGTAATCCAGGGGCATTCCAGGTGGCGCTAGTGGTAAAGAACCCGACAGCCTATACAGGAGACATAAGAAGCTCAGGTTTGATCCCTTGGTTGGGAAGATCCCCTGGAGGAGGGCATGACAACCCACTCTTGTGTTCTTGCCTGGAGAATCCCATGGACAGAGGAGCCTGGCAGGCTATAGTCCATGGGGCAAAGAGTCAGACAGGACTGAAGCAACTTTGCACGCACGAATGCATAGTAATTCAGACCATGTTGTACTGGGGAAATAACAGAGACACAGATCAACGGGACAGAACAGAGTCTAGAAACAGATGTGTGTGTATATACATATATATATATACACATACATATATATGCATATATAATACATACAATTACATATATAATTCATAAATAATTGTATTATATATAAGTTGTAAAATAATGTATAACATGATATACATTATATAAACTATGCTTTATATATTTATTTTTTCAACTGATTTTTGACTGTGTGAAGGCAATTTAATGGGAAAAGTCTTTCCAACAAAAGGTGAACCACTGGATATTACCTGAAGAAAAGTGAACACTGATCCTTATAGATAAATATTAACTCAAAATGGATCATATACATAAAAGTAAAAGCTAATAATATGTAAGGTCTAGAAAATACATTGGAGAAAATCATCACAACCCTGGTACAAGAGAAATTTCTCAGACGAGATACAATCTAATCACCGATTACAGAAAATCGGTGTTGATAAATTATACTTTATCAACATTGAAACCTTGTTCTTTGTTGACATTGTAAAGAAAACAGAGACAAACCATAAAATCTAATAAAATATTTGTAAAACATATATTTAATTTTATATCCAGAATATATGTATCTTAAAATTCAACAATAAGTTAACAACCCAATAATAACATGACAAAAAGTTAGAATAGATTCTTAACAAAAGAAGATATGTTTGGTCAATAGCACATGAAAACACACTCAATATTCATTAGGAAAAGCAATTTAAAAGTACAGTGAAAAAAAAGCAAATAAAAGTACATTAAGGACTTCCCTCAGAGAAGACAATGGCACCCCACTCCAGTACTCTTGCCTGGAAAATCCCATGGATGGAGGAGCCTGGTGGGCTGCAGTCCATGAGGTCGCTAAGAGTTGGACTCGACTGAGCAACTTCACTTTCATGCATTGGAGAAGGAAATGGCAACCCACTCCAGTGTTCTTGCCTGGAGAATCCCAGGGGCAGGAGAGCCTGGTGGGCTGACATCTATGGGGTCACGCAGAGTCGGACACGACTGAAGTGACTTAGCAGCAGCAGCAAGGACTTCCCTGGTGGTTCAGTAGATGGGAGTCCCCTGCTAACACCAGGGACATGCAGTCAGTCCCTGGTCCAGAGGATTCCACGTGCCACAGAACAACTGAGCTCCTGAGCCATGATTACAGACCCCATAGTGCTGCAACTACTGAAGCTTGATTGTCCTAGAGCCTGTGATCTGCAACAGAAGCCACTACAATGAGAAACCCATGAGCAGCATCGGAAGACCCTGTGCATCCCAAAATAAATAAATAAAATATAAGCAAGTGCCTAAAAAAGTAGAGTGCAATACCACAATACCCTAAATAGAATCGAGGATTCCCTGATGGCTCAGAGGGGTAAAGAATCCACCTGCAATGCAGGAGATGTGGGTTCAGTTCCTGGGTTAGGAAGATCCTCTGGAGGAGGAAACGGTAACCCACTCTAGTATTCTTGCCTGGGAAATCCCATGGACAGAGGAGCCTAGTAGGCTAAAGTCTATGGGGTTGCAAAGAGTCGCATGCAACTGAGCATACATGCAAATATAGAATGGCTAAAATTGACTAATAATACCAGGTGTTAATAGGGATATGGAGCAACTGCAATCCTCAGAGTTGCTGGTAGTAAAGTGGTCTAACCACTATGGAAAACTATTCAGCAGTTTCTTAAAAAGTTAGACTTATACCTAACCATATGACCTATCAACTCCACTTCTATGTATTTAGTCCAACAAAATGAACATGTATGCCCAAACTTTTTTATATCAATATATACGAAGCTTTACTCATAACAGCAAAAAACTAGAAACAGCCCAAACATCCATCAACAGATGAATGGATACAGAAATTCAGTATATCCATTCAATGGAATATTATTACCCTTAATAAGGAATAAACTATTTAAATATATCTGCAACAACATGAATGAGTTTCAAAAACATTATGCCGGGCCAAAGAAGCCAAACCCCCAAAGCAAATACCATACAAGTCTACTGATACAAAATTCTAGATACAGCAAACCAATCTACAGGGTTAAGAAGTACATCAGTGGTTGCTTGGGGTGGAGGCTGTCAGGGGTGGGTTGGGGGCATGATTTGCCAGGGCACAAAGGAACATTTTGGGATTTATGGTTTTCTTATTATACTTGGGTTTGAATCATTCTAGAAAATCTCATAGCTAAGGTTTGAAAGTCACTTAGGGGAAGTAGTCCTTGTTGGATGGATATGATCTATACCTTGATTGTGGTAAAGGTTATGGGGGGCATATATATTTGCAAAAAAAAAAAAAAATCACCTAACCATACATCTAAAATGGGTGCATTTTATTTTATGTAAATTACAACTTACTAACAGTTCATCTAAAAAATGAAACGGTTAAAAAAAATGCAATTTTCTTGGATACCCTCCAGACTTAGTGAGTCTGGAGTCTCAGAAAGCTGAGACGGTAGGGGGACTTTCCTGGTAGTCCAGTGGCTAAGACTCCGTGCTCCCAATGCAGGGCGCCAGGGTTCAAGCCCTGATGAGGGGACTGGATGCTACATGCTGAAACTAAAGATTCCTAAGCCAGAGCAAAGATCAAAGATCCTACGTGCCTCAATTAAGACTCAGCACAGGCAAACAGCTCAAACAGTAAAGAATCAGCCTGCAATGCAGGAGACCCAGGTTCAATCCCTGGGTCGGGAAGACCCCCTGGAGAAGGGAATGGCTACCCACTTTGCTATTCTTGCCTGGAGAATTTCATGGACGGAGGAGCCTGGCAGGCTACAGTCTATGGGGTTGCAAAGAGTAGGACATGACTGAGTGACTAACACAGGCAAATAAATACTTACAAATAGCCAGGATGGTCAAGAATTTATGTTAAAACAAAATCCCCAAATGATTCCGGAGAAGGCAATGGCACCCTACTCCAGTACCCTTGCCTGGAAAATCCCATGGACAGAGGAGCCCGGTGGGCTGCAGTCCATGGGGTCGCTAAGAGTTGGACACAACTGAGCGACTCCACTTTCACTTTTCACTTTCATACATTGGAGAAGGAAATGGCAACCCACTCCAGTGTTCTAGCCTGGAGAATCCCAGGGACGGGGGAGCCTGGTGGGCTGCCGTCTATGGGGTCGCACAGAGTCGGACACGACTGAAGAGACTTAGCAGCAGCAGCCAAATGATTCTGTTGATCAGCTAAGCTTAAGAAAAGCAGATACTTTAGGAAACACAGATAGTCAGACTTGTTAAAATTTGACTATAAACAGTATATTCCCTGGGTTTCACCAGACACCAAATGAAGCTGCTAAGTGAACACTGTCCTTGGGTGCTCTTGACCATCATTAGTCTCTTAGCTTCTGATCCACTTTCTGGTGGTAGGTAGCTCCCTCTGCCCCAGGTTCTCATGTTTTTATACAATTATTGACTGTTGCTTCCTAGTTTTTACCTTCTTTTTTTTTAAACCTTGTCACCAGTCTTGTGGAATCTCAGCTCCCTAAACCAAGGATTGAACCCAGGCCATTTCAGTGAAACCCTGGAATCCTAACCACTAAACCACCAGGGAACTCCCTAGATTTTACCTTCTTTACTTTTTACTTCCTTTTTCTTTTATAAAAGGAGGTAAAGGGATCATAGCTTACATACTATACCCACACAGTATTATGTGCTGATTCCTTTATTTGGTTGATCCACCGGCATCTTTTGGGAATTGATGGCTAGACTTTGAAAGGAATCACAGGCCTCCCTTGAGTTTTCCAGAAGTGTTTTAAGATCAAAGCCTAAGTGCTTCTTCAGACCTGAGGACTTTTGAACAAGATAGGAGATTTACAGGGTACTATTCCCAGATTGCTCAGCAGTAAAGAATCCACCTGCAATAGGCAACCCGGGTTCGATCCCTGGGTTGGGAAGATCCTCTGGAGAAGGAAATGGCAACCTACTCCAGTATTCTTGCCTGGAAAATCCCATGGACAGAGGAGCCTGGTGGGATACAGCCCATGGGGTCACAAAAGAGTTGGACACGACGTAGCGATAAACAGCAACAACACTTTTTTAAAACAGGGTAGTTTTGATTTTAAAATGTGACTCTGCAAATCATCTATTACAATGTCTTCAATTACCTCTGAGCCATTCCACCAGCAATCAAACAAGCCAAGTCAAAGCTCTGAGGAGAACTTGCGAATTATATTGCTCTCCCTGAGATTTCCTTGGAGATGATCCGTTTACAGTATCAATTTCTACCAGACCAACTTACAAACAAGTTTTCCTTGGTATCCTGACCCATGATGTTTCTTTCTGGCATGCTGATCTGTCTTCTTTCAGAATCAGTTTTTCATGCTTTTGAGCTGGGTCTGTTTCTGAAATAATTATCACCTGGCTTCACCAACTGTGCTCAACTGGGGATGTGCTGGAGTTTGTCCTTTTGGAAATGTAAGTGAAACGTTAACAGATCACAAAGAGCTGTATTTTCTAAAATGGCTTATTCTCTTTACAGTCTTGGCCTTGAATCAATCTTGAAGTTTTATGGCTAAGATCTGGAGGTCACGTGGGTTCAGAAGCCCTCATCAGGTTGATTTTAACCGACTGACTAGTTTATCTTCTATTTCAGGTCCAGTGTCAACCTTAAAAATGGAAATTTAGGGAGGGTTTCCCTGGTAGTCCAGTGTTTAAGGATCCACCTGCCACTCAGGGGACATGGGTTTGAGCCCTGGTCTTGGAAGGTTCCACGTGCTATGGAGCAACGAAGTCCACGAACCATAACTACTAAGCCAGAGCTCTACAGCCTGAGAGTGGGAACTACTGAACCCACGCACAGCAACTATCGAAGTCCATGTGCCCTAGAGCCCATGCTCCACAAGAGAAGCCACCAAAATGAAAGGCCTGGCACGACAACAAAGAGTAGCCCCCACTGGCCACTACTAGAGAAAGCCCAGGAACAGCAATGAAGACCCAGCCAAAAATAAATTAAATAAACAAATATTAAAAAAAAAAAAAGTGAATCTATTTTCTGTTCCTTATTCTAAAACTAAGGCACGAATGCTTGCCAAAAAAAAAAAAAAAAAATTCAGAGAATGTAGAAGTCTTTAAGGATCCAGAATTAACATATCATATATATCAGGTTTTTCTGCAAATGTACAGTACACACATGTATTTTTAACAACACAGAGTCCTATGAAACATACTATTTTATCAACTACCCTTTCCACTAAATATACAGTGAACTGCTTTCATAGATTAACTACACCAAAAGAAATGGCTGCTTACAATGCATATTCTCTATTTGAACAGTTCAAAGATGGACAGGTAAGTCGTGGGGTACTGCCCTTTGACTCACTCAACACCCACTTCAACTCCATTCTCACAGCCCTCCTTAATTCTAAAAGCTGGAAAAATAAGCACTTCCTTTTCCAGACACCCCTAAGGTCGGCTTCCCTGGTGGCTCAGACGGTAAAGAACCAGCCTGTGACGCAGGAGACACGGTTCGATCCCTGGGTCAGGAAGATTCCCTGGAGAAGAGAATGGACACCCACTCCAGTATGCTTGCTTGGAAAATCCCATGCACAGAGGAGCCCGGTTCGCTATATAGTCCATGGAGTCGCAAAGAGTCGCAGAGTCGGACACGGCTGAGCGATTAACACTTTCTGCCTCCCTCATAGGCTTCCTGCTCCCCACAGGTGGCCCCAGGCACAGCCATCAGGAAGCGGGAAGCCGGGCTCCCTCACAGCAACCCCAGGTCTCCAGCCAGCCCCTAGTTACTTCTCTGTTGGACTTCTTAGGACATGAGATGAATAGACACCTTAATTTAAACCACTAAAAAAATAAACTGCAAAATGCCTCTGGGTACTCACTCGGTTATTTTTTCTAAGAAAAACTCGCATAAGTAGATTAAAGATACGTCTTAAAATACTTTCGAAACATTTTATCAACGGACACTGCCACCAATCCTGAATTGTTACTGACCTGGGTCCTTGGGCTTTTCAGGCAATAGAAACTGACAAGAGGTGAGACGAGAATTTCAGACAAGTCTTTCTCGAGGCTCCCGCAGAACCACCGGAGATCGAAAACTAGAACCAGGTGCCGAGCAGAGCGGGCTGGTTCCTTAAATAAGGTGAGGGTAGGGGCGGATCGGTGGGTGGGGCAGAAGGCGTGGCTTAGATGGTCTGCCCACCCCTTGGTAGTGCTGTGTGCAGGGCTCATGCGCAGTACCCTGGTTTTTGCTCCCGGCACCACAGCAGTGGCCGTTGCTTTGTAGCCTTTTTGTATCTTACTGTTCATAGTTGCCAGGACCGAGGTTATTTTTAGTCCTTTATAGTTTTTTTGTATTCTGTTGCTCAAGGAGGTGGTTACACTCTGCACTTCAGTAAAGGCTCCCAAGGTTCCCAACTATCACATGGGGCAAGCACACTGGTCACGTGCATGCGTGCTCTTTCATGACCAACTTTTTGCAGCCCTATGGACTGTAGCCCACCAGGCTCTTCTATCCATAGAATTCTCCAGGCAAGAATACTGGAGTGGGTTGCCATTCGCGTCTCCAGGGGATCTTCCCGACCCAGGGATCGAACTCAGATCTCCTGCATTGCAGGCAAATTCTTTATTACTGCACCGCCTGATAAACCCTGGGTCCTAAGTCCCAGCCTACCTCTATTTTAGTATATGCCTTTCTCTGCTGTGAATGCGTGCTAAGTCGCTTCAGTCATGTCCGATTCTATGCGACCCTATGGACTGTAGCCCTCCAGCCTCCTCTGTCCATGAAATTCTCCAGGCAAGAATACTGGAGTGGATAGCCAGGCCCTCCTCCAGGGGGTCTTCCCGATCCAGGGATCTAATCCACAGTCACTTAATGTCTCCTGTACTGGCAGGCGGGTTCTTTAGCACTAGCACCCCTGGGAAGCCCATGGGCATGTTAAGAATAGTTAACCTGAGATCTGCCGTTTTAAAATTTCCAGCTTCTGATGTATAGCAAAAACCACCACAATATTGTAAAGTAATTATCCTCCAATTGAAATAAATAAATGAAAAAAAACCATTGACAAGGCTCTAAAAAAAATTTTTCCCCAGCTTCATTGAGACAACAGACATATAATATTGTATAAGTTTACTTAACAAATTTTGAAATGCACGTGGATTATGGATTGCATTATCTTTTTTCTTTTTTTGCACCATTTCCAAACTGATAGATTAAAAAAGGGTACTTCATTGTTTCAATTTGTCTATCTTGGCTTACCAGGGATAATGCATATGTTTAGTGAATGCCTGTATTCTTTCTTTTGTAAATTTCAGGTTAGATCAGGGAACTAACTTACTGGAAGCAGCCTGCTTCCTTTCTCTTTGCTTGTGGGCAGTGTTGGGGGAAACATCTAGCCAGTTTGTTTGAAATTCCAGCAATTCTATTACATCCCTGTCACTTTCCCATAGGATGTTACAGACATGATCTCCGTTTCAGGCCTGCTCTTTGGCAGTCCAAATGTCTCCACAACCCCAGCACCCTTGGGAAGGACCTCGGTCAGAGATGTCTCCAAAAAAAAAAAAAAAAAAGTTAGGGATCCTTTGAGCATCTGCTACTTTCAGGCATATGCTGAACAAGTTTCTGAACAGCTTAAATTGCCACTTGTCATCCAAAGGGCTGAGTCATTCATCTTCTTATGTTGGGTGGAACCAGACACCCCAATAGTCAGAGGATAGCAGTTTCTTACAGGTGACACAAATGTCTGTGCAGAAATCACATTTAGCAAATATCATTTGGGTAGATCATGTCATGGATTCTTTCATGGTTGCTACTCCATGTTGTCGTGGAATAACATGTCTATATTTACAAAAAAATATTTTTTAAAAATTTAACAGAATTATATTTTACTTACTATTATTTTTTTAGTTGCATTGCACAGCATGTGAAATCTTAGTTCCCCAACTAGGGATCAAACCCTGAACCCCCTGGAGGGTGAAGTCTTAACCACTGGACTACCAGGAAAGTCCTGTTTGAATATTTTAACTATGTTTTTGTAATCACCCAAGGCTAATGAGAATAAGAAAGTATGAATTGGGTATGAGAGCTAAAGTAAAAATTCTCAGCCTTTTTACACCTTTGTATGCCTGGATGCCAGCTTTCTGAGTCATTTTTCATTAATGATTTGTAGCCCGCAGGGCCCAAGAGGGACTCACAGGCTCTGGATGACTCATAGACACTGAGGCTTCCAGTTCAAGAAGCAGACTGGTGATGATTTGTAAGTATTGACTGCAAGAAGCATCGTCCTTGGAAAGATGGGCTGGTATCTCCTTCCCCTATTAGAAGTTTTCAACTTATCCCCTGTGACAGGAGGCTGACTTCTATGGACTATATGTTGTTTTTTGTTCAGTCACTAAGTTGTGTCCAACTGTTTGCAACCCCATGGACTGCAGCTCACCAGGCTCCTCTGTCCTTCGCTGTCTCCCAGACTTTGCTCAGATTCATTTTCATGAGTCGGTGATGCTATCTAACTATCTCATCTTCCACTGCCCTCTTCTCCTTTTAACTCCAATATTTCACAGGATCAGGGTCTTTTCCAATGAATCTGATCTTCGCATCAGGTGGCCCAAAGTATTGGAACTTCAGCTTCAGCATCAGTCCTTCCAATTCAGGATTGATTTCCTTTGGGATTGACTGGTTTGATCTCCTTGCAGTCCAAGGATTCTCAAGAGTTTTCTCCAGCTGCTGCTGCTGCTAAGTCGCTTCAGTCGTGTCCGACTCTATGCGACCCCAGAGACAGCAGCCCACCAGGCTCCCCCATCCCTGGGATTCTCCAGGCAAGAACACTGGAGTGGGTTGCCATTTCCTTCTCCAATGCATGAAAGTGAAAACTGAAAGTGAAGTCGCTCAGTCATGTCCGACTCTAGCGACCCCACGGACTGCAGCCTACCAGGCTCCTCTGTCCATGGGATTTTCTAGGCAAAAGTACTGGAGTGGGGTGCCATTGCCTTCTCCGATCTTCTCCAGCACCACAGTTCAAAAGCATCAGTTCTTCAGCACTCAGCCTTCTTTAAGAGCCAGCTCCCACATCCTTTCTATATGAGTACAGAGGGACAATATAAGGGGTTCTCAAACTTTTGGGTCTCACAATTCTCACATATTAAACAACTATCAAGGACTCTACATAGCTTGTTTCGTGACTTACATCTTATCGGAATTAATGGCAATAGATTATAAAGCTGAAACATGTTTGAAATATTTACTTGTTCATCAAAAATTACAGTAATAAACCCACTACATGTTAACATAAACACTTTTTAATTTAAAAAATTGCTTTGCATTATAATGCCCTTTTCTATCAGGATTAACAGAAGATAGGTGGATTTTCACATTTCCTTCTGCACTCAAGCTGCTGAAGTATCACAAGACAGCCTTTGGAAAACACCACTATTCACTACTGAGAGAATGAAAGTGGAAAAAGGCAAATACCATCTTAGTCAGGGGCGTCAGAGAATGAGATGGTTGGATGGCATCACCGAAATAATGGACATGAGTTTGAGCAAACTGCAGGACACAGTGAAGGATAGGGAAGCCTGTGTGCTGCAGTCTGTGGGGTCACAAGGAGTTGGACATGACAGCGACTGAACAACAATCCTAGTGTTATTATGAAAGCAGCTTTGACTGCAAAGATCTTCTGAGAAGGTCCAGGAAACCCTCAGGAGTTCCCAGCCACACCCAACACAACTTTGTGACCTCCGAATCTCACTGGGTTCAGCCAGTGGGAACCCTGGCAATAAGACAGAGCCATCGGAAATTTCTTGCTCTACCTCATCTTTGCAGGTGCATTCACTGAAGCTGGCTTTGTTTCTCAGAGTAAGGCTTCTTTCAAATGACTCTCTTCTATGGGTTCTATCTGCTTCTTCCATTACCCCTTTGGGCCTAGGGATAGAACATCTCTAAGTTGTTACATTTTAGTTTTGCCACACTCTATGCACACCTTCTTGGAAGGAAAGTTATTACCAACCTAGATAGCATATTGAAAAGCAGAGACATTACTTTGCCAACAAAGGTCCATCTAGTCAAGGCTATGGTTTTTCCAGTGGTCATGTATGGATGTGAGAGTTGGACTGTGAAGAAGGCTGAGCGCTCAAGAATTGATGCTTTTGAACTGTGGTGTTGGAGAAGACTCTTGAGAGTCCTTTGGACTGCAAGGAGATCCAACCAGTCCATTCTGAAGGAGATCAGCCCTGGGTGTTCTTTGGAAGGAATGATGCTAAAGCTGAAACTCCAGTACTTTAGCCACCCCATGCGAAGAGCTGACTCATTGGAAAAGACTCTGATGCTGGGAGGGATTGGGGGCAGGAGGAAAAGGGGACAACAGAGGATGAGATGGCTAGATGGCATCACAGACTCGACGGACGTGAGTTTGAGTGAACTCCGGAAGATGGTGATGGACAGGGAGGCCTGGCGTGCTGCGATTCATGGGGTTGCAAAGAGTCGGATACGACTGAGCGACTGAACTGAACTGACTGAGGCACACCTTCATAAATAAAAACTGAATTTATCCTGAAGCCCCTTTTTACCACCACATGTAACTCAACGAACAACACAAAAACTCAATGAACACAAAAACAAAAACTCAGTGAACAACACAGAGCCTTGTTCTATATCGGAAGTTCTCAAGGTGTGGTCTCTGGAGCACAGGCATCAGTATCACCTGGAAAACTGTTGAGAATTAGAATTCACATTTTTGGATCACACTCCGGACAGACAGAATAAGAAATTTTAGGGATGGGGCTCAGCAATTTGTGTTTTAACAAGCTTTTCAGGTGATTCTGATACATGATAAACTGTGGCCCAGTCTAAAAACACTGCTCAAACAAGATAATGAGTAATAGAGCCCTACTAAATTTAGAAACTGTAAAGTTAGATAAAGTTAGCCCTTGATTAATATTAGCTGTGGGAATTCCCTGGAGGTCCAGTGGTTAGGACTCGGGGCTTTCACTGCTGTGGTCCAAGTTCAATCTCTGGTCAAAGAACTAAGATCCTATAAGCTGTGTGGCACAGCCAAAAAAACAAAAACAAAAAAATTAAAAGGCTGGTTTGTATCTTTAAAAATGGAAGATATATGTACCAAAATAGCATGTAGACTCTGTTGGGTACATTTATAAAAATTGAGGTAACAGGTTTATTTTAAAAGTTAATATTTACAGCATGCTAGAAACTGCATTCTTTTTAACCATTCCAACTTATGAAAAATTGTGGATATCAAATTTTAAATGTACAAAGGGGTACATGATTATTAAAACTACTTTTGTAGGGGAATTCCCTGGTGATTCAGTGGCTAAGGCTCTGTACTTCCAGTGCAGGGAGTCTGGGTTGGATCCCTGGTCAGGGAACTAGATCCCACATGCCACAACTAAAGAGTTCACATGCTGCCACTAAAAAAACCGGGAAGATCCTGCATGCTGCCATGAAGATGGAAGATCCCAGGTGCCACAATTAAGACCTGATGCAGCTAAGCTAAATATTAAAAGTGAAAAACTTTTGAGGGTATTGAACCAGAGAAATTTGCAGATCTCTTGTCTATGGTTATCTGTTTCTTTTTTTTTCCCTTTGACCAAAGATTAAACCTGTTGCCCTCTGCGATGGAAGCTTGGAA
The DNA here is from genome assembly GCF_002263795.3 of Bos taurus. Lineage (NCBI taxonomy): Eukaryota > Metazoa > Chordata > Mammalia > Artiodactyla > Bovidae > Bos > Bos taurus. The sequence continues at coordinate 90,599,012 of NC_037332.1, forward strand.
TCTGACCCACCAGACAACCAAGGAATTCCCAACCTGTTTACTTTTCAACCACCCTATGGCTGTCAACTGTCAAATCACCGGGGATGGGTGAGGTACATGGATGTGATGACTGAGAAACCAACCCAACTAGACATGCACTGAACTCTAAAGCTTACTTCCATGGCTGAGCGGTGGCCCTTACGGTAACCCCTATGCCCCCAAATTGGTGTAATGGCCTTACCAGTCTCTCTGCCCTCCTTACCACGAGCCTTGGGACTTCCTGAACTCTCTATGTACCTCTCCTATAAGAAGGGAAAGTTGGGAAAGGTGAGCTTTAGGTTGGATAGAGAGTACTGATATAGTACAAGTTTTTAAAGCATATTAATAGTCCCTCTACTATATCCTGTAACAAATACCTGTGTTGACACACTGTTTGTAAATATATGATTTTCATTTGGCTTTCTGAAACGTTGAAAGCCAGAATGAAGAGTTACAACTACTTTATACTGGTTTCTTCAAATTCTTCCTAGCATCCACATATTCCAGGATAGGACATTTTTTCCTTCTTACAATAGTTCAAAAAATGTGCTTAGAGTAAATTAAAAGTAACATACCACACACACCAGTCAAACATAAAGACAAACGGCACAAAAATACCCAAACAAAACCCAAAGAATAACATCAACTTTCAACCTCAACATACCCATAAAAACTTGACAACAATCTCTGTATCATGACTAAAGGGAAATCTTCATCTGTTGACTATTTCTTTTGAGAAGCCATCTTCAGAAAAAGGTGACACATGTAATCATGTTTATATGGACAGACAGAGCTATACATTCTTCTCTCGTTTTTACCTCTCTTTTCGTTCACCTCCTACATTACAGACTGTATCTATTTGCACTTCATTTTGTGTATTTCTGTTTGGATAAATTCTTATACATGTGCATTTTAAATTAAATCTGTTTTAACATAGAATGAAAAAAAAAGACTGACCAGCACCGATTTAGTTTCAACTGTGTTATATAGGAATCCCAAAGCATCACATTTCCTTGTACTCTGGGAACAATATATAGCCTGAACAAAAGGTTATACAGGGAAGGAAATGTAATTGATTCTGAAGAGCGTGAACATCTGCAGAGAATGTGTTGTAAGAGAAAACGATCTCGGAGGGTCCTGCTTATGATGATGAACGGTTTCTCGTTACCCAGGTCAGAGAAGTAACTGGCTGCCCCTGCCCCCACCCCAAGTCCAATCCCCTAAGTAGAACGAGATTACAGATGCTAGAAGCTACTTTCTATGACACCAAAACCAACGGAAAGAGGAAGTAGGTACAGAAGACTTGACAAAACTAAGTTTGCCCACTGGTGTTGAAAGGTCAGAGAAACTTTATTCTGGTGCAGATTTTGTCATTAAGTGTAAAGCGATTGTGGCCAAGTCAGTTTCTCTCTCTGAGCTTCAAGTTTCTCAGCTTCCACATGGGAGAGCTGAGTTGGACGACAGACACAGTTCTGTTTTGGTGCTGTCTGCAATGAGATTAACAGACTACTTTTTCATTGAGAAGTCTCTTAAAGTCTCAGACTTTCCATTTCACATGGGAAGAGCAAAAATTCTAACACAAGTCATTTAAGAACATCAACATTTATTTAACATGATAAAAAAGAAATGAGATATGAACATTTGCATTTAAACAATAGTAAGTAGCCTTTAATACTTACATTACGTGTGCTCATTGTATAATATATACACAATGAACATAATTACATTTGTACACAAACTAAGTACTGGATTTGAAAACCTGCTTATTGCTGTACACATCTAGTCCAATGAAGTAGAAGCCCAGTACTTCAAAATACCTACATTTTAAATTGCTTTTTAAGAAAAAGTAAGCGGTAACATTTGTGTTTAAGCTGACAAGAGTGTGGCAGTAACTGCTGACAATGCAATCTGACTGAGAAATAATTATAGCAGGAAACGAGACATACTTCACTTAGCAATAATAAAATGGCACATTTTAAATATATATATAAAATTTTTACAAATTAAGTGTGAAACAAAGCATTGCAGTAGCTGAAATGGGAGGAAGAAGGAAGAAAAAAAAAGGAAAACAAGCTTCACTGGAAATAATAACTAAATTTTCTGTACTGAAAAGTGAAAAGAAATATAAATCCACCCAGACTTTAGAAACATCAAAACCTGGAGATCAGTAACTATGTAAGCTCTGGCTGTAGACTGCACACTAAAAAGCACCTTTACTTATGTGCTTTGAAATCATAGCAGCAAGCTGGTGTCAGAGTAATAACCTTGAGATTACATTACAGAATCTTGAGTGTACATATGGGCCATTAAAGCTGTTTTGGAATAAACATTTTCCAGAAGTGATAAAACGATGCTCTGTGGCCAAAAGCATCAGAACTATGAATTTCATAGATTTAAAATATACTGTACAATATCTTCTCACATTGCCAAAGGTCCATGTCCTCAGCTCTGAATGGTTTCAACAGAAGTCAGTATAGCTGAAAAATACAGAGAAGGAAAATTACTTTGACATCTGCAAAGTTAATGAATGACCCTTTCCTAAAGTAACTGAGGGTGACATTCTCTAACAAAAGAACGGACAAGCATGGCCATGAAAATTCTAAAACATAATAACCATTGAAGGACATCTTCTCTTCATTTCCATAAGCTTAATTGACAAAGCAAAGAAACATAATGCAGTTAAATTGCAATTCAGATGGAAAAAAGGACCCAAACTTCTGGCTGAATCCAAAAGATTGACAAAATGAGCAGAGATCTGCATGACTTTACTAAAATATGCAGTATTATATTAAGCTGCCTACATAGTGGTGTGTCTGTCTTGTGTGAAACCTCCCTAAGTCTTGCCCAAAAAAGTTCAGAAAAATGACACACGCACAACGAGAAGATGGACTGTAAAATGACGCAAGCGTGAATGCCACTGGTTGACTGCGATGGCTGCACGCCACAAGGTTAGAAAATATCCAGCAAACCCTGGATCTCATGCCAGCAGGTAATGCCAATGGTTCTTGGGACAAAAGCAAAACAAAACAAAATCCAATAATAACAACTTAAGGAACTCGGCCATGTATTCGAGTTTTAACTGTGAACATGCCTAACTGTCATAATGGTCTGAGTACAGTGAGTTGTAACTTGTTTACTGAACCAAAAGATAATGAGAGTGGCTCTTAGAGTACATGTTCCCACCAAGACAGACAGAGGCCATTGATCAATTTTTTGCACAGGAGGCATCAAGGGCACATAATGTTTATTATCCCTGTGTTTGGTGTTATTCTGTCACTAGTGGCAACTGCCACTTCTGAATGTATTTAAAGTTTAAATGTATGAGTAATAGAGCAAAGACACAGGTAAGACTGTAACAAATATGGGGTTTATAACCCCAGAAAGGACGACAATCCTGCAGAGATCCAAATGACAACAAAGCAAGCCTCTTCTGGGCTCCAGACAGACATGATCTCAAATAAAAGTTATAGATACAAGACTGCTGCCGCTGCTGCTAAGTCGATTCAGTCGTGTCTGACTCTGTGCGACCCCAGAGACGGCAGCCCACCAGGCTCCCCCGTCCCTTGGATTCTCCAGGCAAGAACACTGGAGCGGGTTGCCATTTCCTTCTCCAATGCATGAAAGTGAAAAGTGAAAGTGAAGTCGCTCAGTCGTGTCCGACTCTTAGCAACCCCATGGACTGCAGCCCACCAGGCTCCTCCGTCCATGGGATTTTCCAGGCAAGAGTCCTGGAGTGGGGTGCCATTGCCTTCAGTTAAAAATAAATCCTCTGGCTGAAAAAAAGGGACATAGGTTACAGCTTCTACCAAAAAAGGTGTGAATGGAAGTAGATCCTAGAAAATGTGAGCACTACTGGATAAAAAACTGAGTCAAGTTAGTGTCTGTAGTCATTTATTTTGAGAATCCAAAAATCAAAGAACATGTTTATAATTATGCTCAAAAAATCTGTAGGTGTTTTCATAGCTTTAACTGTTTAACAGAAATAGGTGGTAATCCTAAGGCACTAAACATTAGAAGATCTGGCAGATACGGAGAGAAAAAAAAAGTGCAGAAAAAGGTATAAAATGCTGACTCTATACCTCACAGCTTTTCTGAAAAATAAAGTATGTAAGTACAAAATTGATGTAAAATGTACCAATTGTTGATAAAGTTTAAAAGTAAGACTTCAGGGAGCTTCCCTGGTGGCTTATGGGTAAAGACTCCACCTGCAATGCACGAGACATGGGTTAGATCCCTCATCCAGGAAGATCCCACATGCTGTGAGAACAGCTAAGCCTGAGCACCACAACTATTGAGCCTGAACTCTTAGAGCCTGGGCACTCCAACTACTGGAGCCTGTGTGCCCTAGAGCCTATGCTCTGGGACAAGAGAAGCCACCGCAACGAGAAGTCGATGCACCGCAACTACAGAGTAGACTCCACTTGCTGCAACTAGAGAAAACCCCGAACAGCAACAAAGTTCGAGCACAGCCAAAAATAAAGGCATAAAATTAAGAAAGAAAAAAAAAAAAAAAAAAGGACCTTAGAAAATTATTCTCATTTCTAAATTGTGGTCAAAGAAATACTGGTTGAGAAAGGGCCCTTCTCCCTGTCCCCACTAGTGGCTTTTAGATAACTACTTTACTGACTTAAAAGTATTCAGAAATAATTTCTGATGGATCTTAAAAGATTTTAGATTCCATATCTAGTTGGCTGTACCATGACAACCTCTTTATCCTTAAAAATAATTAGCAAACTCTCAATATGTAAGATACATCACCCTGACTGTAAAAAACATTTCTGGATCAAAATGTAATGACTTGAACAGAATTCCAAGACCCGACTATGGAAAGAACCATGAGCTGGGAACACAGCTGCAAAACACCAGGAGGCCTGTCCTGGCACAGGCCCTTCCCTCCCAGTTGGGGTGTTTTTACAGACAATGAAAGAAGAGACAGGAGAAAATGTGGTCACGGAGCGCATCACTGAAGGGCCGATGTTGGAAAGCTTTATTGCCCATGGTTTAAGTTCTTGGTCTACTTGCTCCTGCCAACTATCACTAATACACAGGACACAATTCATTACAGGTTTTGGTCACTCAAACAACAGAGGAATAAAAGTCAAGTTGAAACCTTTAACGGTAAACCACAGAATCGAAAGGAAATGACGTACTTGTTGTGAGACTACACACACATGAAGTGTGAGCCTTCCGTGAGCTGCGGCTGCGCGGACGGGACGGGTGACGCGGAGGAGTCGGGAGACGGAGGCAGGCTTTGCGCTAGAACACACCGAGAAAATGGGACAAGGTCAAAGCCGCGGAGACACCTCTGGAGCAGAAAATTCTGATGCTGTGGTCCCAGCACGATAAGAACATGTTCCGGGAAGGAATTATTAGCTGCATTTGGCTTCTGCGTTTTGGCTATTCTGACAGCTAATTATTCAGGATGAAATGTCTCTTGAAGACTGTTTAAAAATTCTTCTTCCTTGTACACCTTAAACTTATATAATGTTATATGCCAATTATATTGCAGTGAAACTGGAAAAAATTAAGAATTCTCTTTTTAATTTTTTTGTTTCAAGGTTAATTTTCAGGTGTCTTTAGTGACTTAACACTTTCTCACTTTAAAAGGCTTTTCTAGTTCCACGCAGCTAAATATTACAGATGGTTTAAGTGCTGGGGTTTAAATATATCCACATAGCCCTTTGGGCTTCTCTGGTGGCACAGTGGTAAAAAATCCGCCTACCAGTGCAAGAGACCCAAGATTCAATCCCTGGGTCAGGAAGACTCCTGGAGTAGGAAATGGTAACCCACTGCAGTATTCTTGCCTGGAAAATCCCATGGACAGAGGAGCCTAGTCTGCTAGGGGTTGCAAAGAGTGGGACAGGCCTGAGCGCGTGTGCGCACGCGCACACACACACATACACACCCTTTAACCCAGACCTGCTGTATGAATAACCTGATGTGACCAATGATAATTTTTTGTTAAAAATGAGAATGCCCATGCACATTGCCTTGAAAGTGATAAGAGACAAGGAAAATACAGTGCTTCACACTGGTTACAAAGGAACATGGCTGATAATATACATTTCCATGTTACAGGTATATAAGATACAGAAAATGCTCTTAAGAACAGTCCTAGGTAATTGAATTTCATTGTGCTTACCATTCTGCAAAAAGACTAGGGGTGGGGGGTGGGAGGTGGAGAAAGGAAATAGATTTTGCTTATGGACTATGAGAAGGAAAGCTGATGATTTATACTAGTGGTATGATTGTCCTATGCCCTACCCTTGCCAAAAATCATAAAAAATATTTTGAAGAATCCAGAAAGTATAAAAGAACAGCATAGACAAAAATGTATTTTTTTACATGCTATACAGTTCATGATCCTTTACTATCAGAAAAACCCAGATGTGGATTATGGTAGGAGCTAAGTAAATCCATTCTACTATTAATAGTTTAGATTTTCAATCTTCCACAGTTCCCAGAGGGGGAGAGGTTTATGAATACTCTGGGAATGCAATGTCAGAGAAATAGGTAGAATTTCCAAGTTGTAAAAGATCTTCTTAGAAAAAAGTTTAAGGTATATGTTAAGGTTAAGATCAAAAAAACAAACGAAGGAAGTGACATCCAAGTTGGAGAGAGAGGGCAGCTCTAATTGCTGAGACAGGACTGGCCCTGGATCCTGAGTAGCAGCAGTCTTCCTGACCATGCAGGTGTGGGAAGGCAAATACCTCTCAGTCTGCAGCTGATGTTCCCGAGTGGCTCCCTTGCTAGAGTCTCCACACAGCAAATAAATTCAGAGGTTCAGAGGAAGCACCGGTGAGAAAACTAGGAAACGTGTAATATCTACCTGCCATTGTCTGATTTCCTCTAGAAGCCTCAGGAGTTAGTTCATAAGAAAGAACGTTTTCTTCCTGCTCATGAATATCATCCTTTGTATCTTCTGCAGGGGGGCCTTCTGGTTTATGATTTGGGATCTGTGACTCCTCTTGAGGGCTAATGAAAATAGAAATATATTTTAAAATTTGTTATTTTTAAATCTATTTTTATTATTATTATTATTTTGGCTGCAGAGTGTGTGGAATCCCAGTTTCCCAACCAGGGACTGAACCCACGTCCCCTGTTTTGAAAGTGTAGAGTCTTAACCACTGAATTGCCAGGGAAGCCCCCCAAATTTGTTACATTAGAATGCAATTTGTTTCTTCCAACTGTTATGAAAAATCTTTACAGAAACAATGCAGCCATCTATATTTCATAACTGCTAACATTTTGCTCAAAGTTTTTTTTAAATCCACATTTTGTCAATTTTGTTTCATTCTAAGCCCTCAGCCTGCTCCTCCCCAAATTATTTTCAACCAGATTAAGGACCTATCACTCAATCTGTAAATACCATCAGATACCCAATCAGTGTTCAAATGATCTCAACTGCTTTATAACATCATCTTAAGAGTTACCTGTTTAAATCAGGATCCAAACAAAGTCTGATTATATTTGCCTGACAAGTCCCTTAATGTCTAATCTAAAACACACCACCCCAAGGCTTCCCTGCTGGCTCAGTGGTGAAGAACCTGCCTGCTAATGCAGGAGACATGGGTTCAATTCCTGATCCAGGGAGATCCCACATGCCTCGGGGCAACTAAGCTGTGTACCACAACTGCTGAGCCCACAAGCCTAGAACCTGTGCTCCCTAACGAGAGAAGTCACTGCAGTGAGAAGCCCGAGCACCGCAACAGAGAGGAGCCCTGCTCAAAGCAGCTAGAGCCCGCCCCAGAGCAGCAATGAAGATCTAGTGCAGCCAAAAATAAATAAGTAAATAAAACAAAACACAAACTAAAAGACCCCAGATTCACTTTTGCTATTCATTTCAGAGATAAGGCACTCCTATTACATGAAATCACAGTATTTCTCTTTTCTAGCACTGAGAATGTTTTTATGGAGGGTGAGATTGAGGAGATGCATTTTAAAAGGCTAGTTAACAAATACAATTAAAAAATAAACAGAAAATCACTATAATTTTTGGAATGCTTATCAGACAGCTTAGACAGCTGATCAACGTCTGTCATTATACAGACAATGGTAAGGTGCTTACTTTGCTACAGCTTGTGTGCCTCGAGATAGTTAGGAAGTTTGAGATCAATATGTACACACTGCTATATTTAAAATGGATTACCAACAAAGTACTACTGAATAGCACAGGGAACTCTGCTCAATGTTATGTGGCAGCTTGGATGGGAGGAGAGTCTGGGGGAGAATGGATACACATATATGTCTGGCTGAGTCCCATTGCTGTCCACCTGAAATTATCACAATACTGTTAATCGGCTATACTCAATTATAAAATAAAAAGCTAAAATCACTTCCTAGGTGTTTAGCACAGAGTTAAGTGCTGCACATTTATTTTCTTATTTAATCCTTAAAACACACTTGTGAGATGGTTACTACTATTACCCTCATTTTTACAGGTGAGATACTCGAATTTAAGGTTATGTAACTTGCTTAAGATCCTACAGCTTGTAAGATATTACGGGAGTGGCATCTAAGACCTCTAACCATGAAAGTTACCATTTTTAAGCAGGTGAATTTAATTTAATGAATGATCCCTTTGTTTGCTTGTTTGTTTTCTCTAATTATTACCTGTATGGCACATGTTCAGGCACCTCTTTTTTGTCTCCTTCTTTATCCATCACTTCCTCAGAATTCACTCCATTTGGCTCAGGTGTGAAAAGTGTTTCAGAAAAAACATTTTCAGTTTTTTTAAACTACGGAAGAAGGAAAAATTTGCTTTTTCAAATGATTATTTTTTACCATATTTGCTATATGAGTGAATTATCTAGAATGATTCCCAAATAAAAGTTTATTAAATACTATACCATATCAAATATTTACTGAAATATATTTTAGAATCAAGTATATTAAAAATAGTGACATCCTTTCCTACATCAGAAGGACAAAAAGTGCACTGCCATTAGCTGGCTGCTTTGGGATTAAAGATTCTTTAATTGGGGTAATGGTAATTTATTCCAGCCTCAACTGATCATGTTTTAAGTTTTCAGTTAACCCAGTTTTTGACGTGGCTGAATGTATTGATCGAATTACATGAAACCTATCATTTCACTGAGATCAGCATCCTCTGTGACAGAAAGCCACACAAAACTATCTTCAACCTTCCCACCTGATTTCATCTTAAAAAATCTATCCCTTTGGAATATGTGTCCTAAAATAATCTTGCTACCTCTCCGCTGAAATCCGTATTTTGAGGTTCAGCTTCTTTTAGTTGAACAGTGTCTGTGGCAGGAGTATCATGGTTTGGCTTCATGTCATTTTCTCTGATGACAGTGTCCAGTTCCTTAGAGTTATCATCCTTTCTTCGAGCCTGTTCAACAGATAGACAGTATTTTAGATTCATACTATACAGGTATGTGTAGTTTCCAGATAGTACCTGCTAATTTTTTTTTTAAGTTGGCCCTTCATTTGCAAAGTTTCCTTATGAGAAACAACAGTAGCATCTTATATATGTTAATCGTCTATTTGGTAATGTGTAGAATGTACAGTTACTCAACTGTTAACCTCTCCTAGAAATGCCTGCTCTCCAACTATGCTAAGAGATTTCCATGGTGATGGGGAGGCACTTTCAGTTATTCCACATCAATAAACAGGGATCGACCAACTGAAGCCTCTGGAAAGGTTCACTAGTCTGCTCTGATTTATGAATCAGGATAACCAACAAACAAATAATAAGAGATGGAATGGTGTCTCTTCATAAGACTGAAGTTAAAATGTGCTGCATACTACAACTTTTATTCCAAAGCTCTCCCCGGCTACAATTTAGGTCATGCTAAATTAGGATACAGAGTATTGCACATTTTATTGGGAGGGGAATTGGGGACTATCTTACATGGAAATTTTACATTTGTTGAAAGCAAATTTTATCTTCTTAGTATTTCTGTGACATATACAGAACAGGTTATGTCTTTACTGATTTATAGTAGAGGAGATTAAGTTTACAAGCAATAGGAGGGCAGTCAACAAGTAATTTAGCCCAGGTTTTTTTGAATCCAGGGCTATTTCCATTTTACCAAGCCGTCTTCGCATATCATAAGAGTTAAATAATATAACTATCTATGTTGCCAATATTTAAAAACCCATCTACCATGTAACTCTATGATTCTAAGATTCAACTGATATTAGATTTACCCACAAGAATGAGTAAAAACAACTGATATAAATACCTGGGTAATCCTGAATGGATTATCCCTTAAATTTGAAGGACTTGGTAAGGGTGACTGGTCTAAAGCACCAATAAGGTTTAATCCTTTTTTCTTTTCCCTTAAGCATGCTTGTTGATGCCTCCTGATTCTTTCCATTTGCTCTTCCACAGTCATCCTAGGTCGAGTGCTTTCAGCTAAACAGAGCTGCTCCACTGCACTTCTTGGTCGTTCCTTTAAATTAAAAATAAACAGATGAATCCTGAATACAGGGTAAAAGTATGTTAAAATAAAAAAACGTTTAAAATGGACTTCCGTGGTGGCACAGTGGATATGAACCTGCATACTAATGCAGGGGACATGGTTCAGTCCCTGGTCTGGCAAGATCCCACATGCCACAGAACAACTGTGCCACAAAAGTCCTTGCTCTAAAGTCCTCGAGCTGCAACTACTGAAGCGTGCAGGCCGTACAACCCGTGCTCCACAACAAGAGAGGCACCACAACAAAGAGCCCACACACCACACTGAGGAGAAGCTCCCGATCACCACAACTAGAGAAAAGCCCTTGAAAAAAGAAGCAATGAAGATGCAGCACAAAAATAAACCTAATATTTTTAATTTAAAAAAAAAAAGTGTTTTAAAATGCATTAATTTTGTTGGCAAAAGCAAAAGTGGCAGGTTTAGATGTCATTTACATAACACCAGAAAGGCAGATTACGAGTACACTAATGCATGATCAGTGATGGAGAGCGAGAGAGGTGGGAGGTAGGAGGAAGGGGAGAAAAGAGGAACTTAAGGAAGATATTTGCTTGTTTAAAACAAAATACCAAATGGTATGGCAGCTCTGAAGTGACCCTACCTCACAGTGCTAAAATGGGAAATTGTATAAAACTCAAATTAGGAGAAAAAAGAGGCATAGCTTCTAAATATCAGTAATTTTTTTTTCCCTATGTTGCACAAGATTTTCATTATGGGATGTGGGTTCTAGTTCTCTGACCAGGAACAAACCTGGGCCCCCTACACTGGGAGAGTGAAGTCTTAACCACTGGACCACCAGGGAAGTCCCTCAGTAATTTTTGTTATTACAGTAAAAAATGTAATGTTTCAAGTCACACTTTTTTTTTTTCACTGTGAAAAGACTGGTAGAGAAGACATTCTTAGTTTATGAGCAATAATAAAACTAAGGAAGAATTTATTTTCTATAAATCAGATGGCTATATTTTATATAAGTATATATATATGCATATACATGGTTCACTTTTATGGTTTACTGAACGGTTTAAAAACATCAGTCACATTAAACAACCAGTTTTTACTTCTCACTTTCTTACTAAGTACACCAATAACTGTCAAAAGGAAATTTTAGCTTATTTGATATAACAGAAACTTTAGAGATTAAACATGTATGGACATCACCAGATGGTCAACACCGAAATAAGACTGATTATATTCTTTGCAGCCAAAGATGGAGAAGCTCTATACAGTCAGCAAAAACAAGACGGGGAGCTAACTGTGGCTCAGATCATGAGCTCCTTATTGCCAAATTCAGATTGAAATTGAAGAAAGTAGGAAAAACCACTAGACCATTCAGGTATGACCTAAACCAAATCCCTTACGATTATACAGTTGAAGTGAGAAATAGATTTAAGGGACTAGATCTGATCGACAGAGTGCCTGATGAACTATGGAATCAGGTTCGTGACATTGTACAGGAGACAGGGATCAAGATCATCCCCAAGAAAAAGAAATGCAAAAAAGCAAAATGCCTGTCTGGGGAGAACTTACAAATAGCTGTGGAAAGAAAAGAAGCGAAAAACAAAAGGAGAAAAGGAAAGATATACCCATTTGAATGCAGAGTTCCAAAGAATAGCAAGGAGAGATAAGAAAGCCTTCCTCATTGATCAATGCAAAGAAACAGAATGGGAAAGACTAGAGAACTCTTCAAGAAAATCAGAGACACCAAGGGAATATTTCATGCAAAGATGGGCTCTATAAATGACGGAAAGGGTATGGACCTGACAGAAGCAGAAGATATTAAGAAGACGTAGCAAGAATACACAGAACTGTACAAAAAAGATTTCATGACCCAGTTAATCATGATGGTGTGATCACTCATCTAGAGCCAGACATCCTAGAATGTGAAATCAAGTGGGCCTTAGGAAGCATCATTATGAACAAAGCTAGTGGAGGTGATGGAATTCCAGTTGAGCTGTTTCAAATCCTGAAAGATGATGCTGTGAAAGTGCTGCACTTAATATGTCAGCAAATTTGGAAAACTCAGCAGTGGCCATAGGACTCGGAAAGGTCAGTTTTCATTCTAATCCCGAAGAAAGGCAATGCCAAAGAATGATCAAACTACTGCACAATTGCACTCATCTCTTACGCTCGTAAAGTAATGCTCAAAATTTTCCAAGCCAGGCTTCAGCAATACATGAACTGTGAACTTGCAATGTTCAAGCTGGTTTTAGAAAAGGCAGAGGAAGAGATCAAATTGCCAACATTTGCTGGATCATCGAAAAAGCAAGACAGTTCCAGAAAAACATCTATTTCTGCTTTATTGACTATGCCAAAGCCTTTGACTGTGTGGATCACAATAAACTGTGGAAAATTCTGAAAGAGATGGGAATACCAGACCACCTGATCTGCCTCTTGAGAAATCTGTATGCAGGTCAGGAAGCAACAGTTAGAACTGAACATGGAACAACAGACTCATTCCAAATAGGAAAAGAAGTACGGCAAGGCTATATATTGTCACCCTGCTTATTTAACTTATATTCAGAGTACATCATGAGAAACACTGGGCTGGAGGAAGCACAAGCTGGAATCAAGACTGCCGGGAGAAATATCAATAATCTCCGACATGAAGATGACACCACCCTTATGGAAGAAAGTGAAGAAGAACTAAAGAGCTTCTTGATGAAAGTGAAAGAAGAGAGTGAAAAAGTTGGCTTAAAGCTCAACATTCAGAAAACTAAGATCATGGCATCTGGTCCCATCACTTCATGGGAAACAGACGAGGAAACAGTGGAAACAGTGCCTGACTTCATTTTTTTAGGCCCAAAATCACTGCAGATGGTGATGGCAGCCATGAAATGAAAAGACATGTACTCCTTGGAAGAAAAGTTATGACCAACCTAGATAGCATATTCAAAAGCAGAGACATTACTTTGTCAACAAAGATTCGTCTAGTCAAGGCTACGGTTTTTCCAGTGGTCACGTATGGATGTGAGAGTTGGACTGTGAAGAGAGCTGAGTGTCGAAGAATTGATGCTTATGTACTGTGGTGTTGGAGAAGACTCTTGAGAGTCCCTTGGACTGCGAGGAGATCCAACCAGTCCATCCTAAAGGAGATAAGTCCTGGGTGTTCATTGGAAGGACTGATGTTGAAGCTGGAAGTCCAATACTTTGGCCACCTGATGCGAACAGCTGACTCATTGGAAAAGACCCTGATGCTGGGAAAGATTGAATACATGAGGAGAAGGGGATGACAGAGGATTAGATGGTTAGATGGCATCATTGACTCAATGGACAAGAGTTTGGGTAAACTCTGGGAATTGGTGACAGACAGGAAGGCCTGGTGTGCTGCGGTTCACGGGGTCGCAAAGAGTCAGACACGACTGAGCAACTGAACTGAACTGAACTGAACTGAAGATCTACAGAAGAGACTGCATAGGTGTTTTGTGCCCTCTGGACTCAACTGCTGAGGACTGACTAGGATGTTGGTGTGGAGTTGCTAGAGTTTTGGAAAGAACCCAGGGCAGAAGTTAAGTATTGTCAGAATTTGGGGGATATACTTTGTACTTGTACTTTAGCATCTTTCAAGAATAATCATCATTTGTTGTACTTTTCAGTCTTTTCTTATCATTTTATCTCATACCAAATAAATAGAATTTATAAAGATGAAAAGTTTAAAAAAAAGGTGAAAAGTAAAAGTCTTTTTGCAGTCCAAATTTCTAAAGAGTACTTGGGGAAGTGAGTTAAATCCTCTGGGAATCTTCCCAAGAAGACCAAGGTTAGACTGGTGAAAAGTCAGTTTGAATTAAATGGATCTTAGATGAAAGTGTGAAAAATAGAGGATTTCCTTCTCATTCTTAATTCACATTTCTCATTGTAACCAGAGGACTGCTGCTGCTGCTAAGTCACTTCAGTCGTGTCCGACTCTGTGCGACCCCATAGACGGCAGCCCACCAGGCTCCCCCGTCCCTGGGATTCTCCAGGCAAGAACACTGGAGTGGGTTGCCATTTCCTTCTCCAGTGTGTGAAAGTGAAAAGTGAAAGTGAAGTCGCTCAGTCGTGTCCAACTCTTAGCGACCCCATGGACTGCAGCCCACCAGGCTCCTCTGTCCGTGGGATTTTCCAGGCAAGAGTACTGGAGTGGGTGCAAAGTCTAAGTCTCCCACAGCAGAAAGGCCCTGAAAACTCAGGCTGGCTTGTAAATCCATCAGCTTGTCTGACCACAGAATGTGTTTATCACTCTCTTAAGGAAATTCTTAGAGGTGTCAAGGAGCAGCTATCTGAGAACAGATTCCACAAACTGGTCACTAAAGGCTTCATGTGGAGTCTGAGCAAAGAAAACCTAAATTAGGCCTGTCCTCTGAGGTGCCAACTGTGTGGCTGCTAAATCACTTCAGTCGTATCTGACTCTGTGACCTCATGGCCTGTAGCCTGCCAGGCTCCTCTGTTCATGGGATTCTCCAGGCAAGAATACTGGAGTGGGTTGCCATTTCTTCCTCCAGGGGATCTTCCAACCCAGGGACTGAACCCACATCTCCTGTATGGGCAGGCACATTGAACCCACATCTCCTGTATGGGCAGGCGCATTGAACCCACATCGCCTGTAGGGCAGGCACCATGCCTGGTGGCGCATGGTACCGCTGCACGCCACCAGGGCTTCCTGAGGTGCTAATTCCCTGAATGTAATTTTAGAAATTAAGATTGCTAATTTTTTCTTAGAATATGTAAAAAAAAAGTTTTGATGGGAATTCCCTGGTGGTCTAGTGGTTAGCACTCCGAACTTCCACTGCCGGGGGCATGGGTTTGATTCCTGGTTGGAGAACTAAGATCCTGCAAGCTGCGTGGTGCGCCAAAAAAAATTTCCAAAACAACCCCCTAAAATTAAAACGTACATAAATGTGGCAATAAATAGGTTTCAGAATCCTTCTAGAAATTAATGGACAGTTAAATACCGTTCTTGAATCCATCATCTTCTTAGTTTTCCTTAACGTTACATATGAGGCTATTGTCGAAGATTCCGGTGTTGGTGATTTTGTTCTTGGAGGGACTACTCCAACAGGAAAGTGGGAACCTAAAAGTAAAAAGAGTAGTAAGTTCTATAAAACATCTTCACATGACACCATCTCTCTCACTGATCTATTCAGTTTCTGAGACTTTTAAAATTAGAATGCAAATTTATTGTTTGAAAAGAGATAGGGAAACATAATAACCCTTCATTAGTCATTTTATCTATAAGCCAGCAATGATGCTAACCAGACAAATTTAAGGTTAGATTTAGAAGTAAAGTTCTACTGACTATAACAGATGACATTAAAACATTATAAAAATTCAGTAATACTCAATGGGTCATATATCTTCACAACAGCTCTGTAAAGACAAGAAGGTAAAGGAAATGCAGTTTCTGGGTTAATGGACTTCTTCACATCCATATAGCTCAGCAGCATCATGGCTGGGGTTTCTGCTTTTCCTGTTGTTGCTCTCCTTCTTCATGAAATATTTACAATTATTTTCAGAGGCTGAAAGTACCTTAATCTAATCCTGTCACACAGATTAGCAAAGTTATTGTCGAAAGGTAGTCATTTACCTAAATGTCCTTCATTTTCATTTAATCTCTTTTGATCACACCGCACTACCTCAGTAAAGAATCTACTAACAATGTTAAGAGAAGTTAACTACAGGTAATTGAAGTTAACTTTTCTTTCGCATTTCTGAAAATCTCTAGAATGAATACATACTACTTTTATAATTAGAGAACAACACACAGCTGTACACACAAAATCATTAACATAACAATAAAAGCTAGTGGTCAGTTAACAGAAAATGGGTTCACTTGTATCCTAGTTGTCTCGTTTAAGCAGAAGAGGTGGACTTTTGTCCTTGGAGGACACAAGTAAAGGAAGGAATTAATCAAATCTTGATGGTTTGTTGAAAAAAAAAAAAAAAATCACTCTCTTGGGGCTCACTAACGTTACATGAACTAAGTATCAACAGAAAAATGAAATCTTATTTTTCCCACTAAAACCAGATAGTGGTCAACCATTCACGGTCCCTATAGGTTAAGAACCAAACGATCTGCAGCTGAATCAAGGCAAAATATTATGAAACTGTGTATTTATGAGAATTGTATATTTGAGAATGTGAAGAGCTGGACTGCTCTGTTACAAGTAATTTTATAAAGCAAACAAAAGACTTTTCTGTTGTGCCAGTCAATGGTCCATTTTTTTTTTTTTATTGAAGGATAATTGCTTTACAATAGTGGTCCATTTTTAAGAGCTCTATTTTAAGTCATGTGGTACAATATAAATTACACTGTAATTGATCTGTATACTTCAGACAATTTATTCAGATGAGAGCCTATTACACTTTTTTAAATTAAAAAAAATTTTTTATTTTTAGGATTACACTTAAAAAAAAAAAAAAAACCCAAATTTTAAAAGAGGAAAAACTTTGAGAGAACATATTTCAGACAGTACAGTTTTTATGAGTAAATATATCTATGAGTTTTTTGCTGAAGAGTATTAAAATCTGTTTATCCATACTCTTCTTGACAGACATGTGACTGCTTCCAGTTTTTGTCTACTATGAATTAAAGCTTGCTTTAAAGACCCTTGAATAAGTCTTTGTGAGGAGTTATGTTTTCATTTTTCTTAGGTAGATACATAGGATTCCTAAGTTTGATAAATGCATGTTTAACTTTATAAGAAGCTGCCAGACTACTGTTCTATCTTTGACCACCTCAGAAATGGGTGTGAATTTCAGCTGGTCCGCATCCTAACCAACACTAGGTAGTCAGTCAGTCTTTTAAGTTCAATCATTTTAGATGGTGTGCGTTGTGATTTTTATTTGCATTAAAACTGCAATTCTTTTATGATCAATAAGTTGTAAACTTTTCCATGTGTTTACTGGTCATTTGTATACCTTATTTGTTAGCTCTCCAAGGCTTATATGCCTGCACCGGGTTGTTTATTTTTGATTTACAAGAGTTGTTTATATATTTTGAACACAA
This sequence comes from Bos taurus, assembly GCF_002263795.3. Lineage (NCBI taxonomy): Eukaryota > Metazoa > Chordata > Mammalia > Artiodactyla > Bovidae > Bos > Bos taurus. The sequence goes on from NC_037332.1 coordinate 90,616,454, forward strand.
GGGTTTTGTCAGGTGTATGTATTGGTAATTTTTCCTCCTGTTCTGATGGGCAAAAGTTCTAAATTTTGATGAAACCAAATTAATCAGTTTTCAATGAGAGTATACCCCTCAGAGGGTCCCAACTTTATCTGACTGGGTCTCCTAGCAGACTACTAGTATGTTCATGCTCTGAGCTTTGTCCTGTCGCAAAGTGAAAGCTGGCTCTCATGCTCCACTTAGTAACTTCCTGGATGCCTCCTGCTATAGATTGAAGTGGTCTTCCTAAAATTCCTGCTGAAATGCTAGCCCCTGATGTTGAAGACCTGAAAATGGTTCTTAAAAAGAGGTTGTTATGACTCACAGATTTAAGAGAATGAACTTATGGTTACCCAGGAAAAGGGAGGTGGAAAGGAATAGCTAGGGAGTTTGGGATGGACAGGTACACTCTGCTATACTTAAAATGGATAACCAACAAGGACTCTATAGCACAGGGAACTCTGCTCATTGTTCTGTGGCAGCGTGGATGGGAGGGGAGTATGGCTGGCTGAGTCTCTTTGTTATTCACTTGAAACTATCACAACATTGTTAATCAACTGCACCCCAATGCAAAATAAAAAGTTAGAAAATCTTCCCAGAACTTGATCTTTCAGCCTGCAGAACTATAAGAACAAATGTCTGTTGTGTAAAGCTCTTGGTGGGACTCCCCTGTTGGTCCAGTGGTTAAGGATCTGCCTTGTAATGCAGAGGACATGGGTTTGATCCCTGCTCCATAAACTAATATCCCACATGCTTTGGGGCTAACTGACCCTGCATGCCGAAATTAAGACCCAACACAGCCAAATATGCAAAACAAAACCAACAAACAAATAAACCCCCACAAAACAAGCACTTGTTCTATAGTATTTTGTTACTGTGGTCTGAGTAGACTAATGATGTGCGTGTTAGTTGCTTAGTTGTGCCTGACTCTTTGTGACCCCATGGACTGTTAGCCTATCAGGCTCCTCTGTCCATGGAATTCTCCACGCAAGAATACTGGAGTGGGTAGCCATGCTATCTTCCCACTCCAGGCTTGAACCCAGGTCTCCTGCACTGCAGGTGGATTCTTTACTATCTGAGCTACCAAGGAAGCCTAGACTAATGAACCACCCTTCACGTAATTTTCCACCTAAACATTCCTTTCTTTACTTTTCTTCAACTTGTTGAAGCTTCTCAAAAAATTTAAGTGATATGAACCAGCTTTTATATAAAAGTGCTGGGTCTTAGTTGCAGCATGCGGGATCTTTTAGTGGCGGTATGCAAACTCAGTTGCGGCATGTGGGATCCAGTTCCCCGACCAAGGATCAAACCCAGGCTCCCTGCATTGGACCACCAGGAAGTTCCTGAACTAGCTTTTTTTTTTCGGCTACACCAAGTCTCTTAGTTGTGGCACTTTGGATCTGAAGATTTGTTGTGGCAGGCAGGATCATTTCCGGTTTTGACATGCAAGTTCTTTGTTATGGCATGTAAGATCTAGTTCCCTGACCAGGGAGTGAACTGGGGCTCCCTGCATCGGAACTGTGGAGTTGGAGCCACTGGGCCACCAGGGAAGTCCCTGAACCAGCTTTTATAATCCCTGTTTGTGGGAGGATTGGCCAGGGTATCTAGTTACCAAAAACATTTACTTTGTTTGCTGCCTGATAATTCCTGCGTATTTATAACTACATGCAACAATATGGTAAGGACTAGGACTGTGACTCTTTAACTTAAATTTGTCTGTGAGAAGAGAAAGTTAAAAAAGACTTTCAATGAGAAGATATGATTTGAATGAGAAAGGTGTATAGATATTAACTTTGCAAGATAGCAATATTTTTCTAATGGGAAAAAAAAAACACTGACATTAGAAAACCTTGAAAAATATTCCAATTATGGAAAAAACTATGTGAATATTATCATTTCATATTGTTCAAAATTTACTTTGTAACCCTCTAGCAGGTTTAAAAAAATTGACTAGGGAGTTATGATGATCAGAAATTACTTTTCTGAAAAATCCCACATTGTAGATTATTTGTTTTATCTCTAACAAATTTTTTGGTGAAACATTTTTAAAAGTAAGTCACAGATACTTTACTCCTAAGTGTTTCAGAATTCACTTACTACATCTCCTAAATAATCACAGTATCACAGTATCATTAGAACCTATCATCTAGAACCTATGTAAATTTCCATTATTCTCCAAAGAATGTCTTTAGAGCTTTTCTTTTAAACCATGATCAGCTCAAAGTTCAAGTACTGCACTATATCTGTTTTTTTCTGTCTTATTCCTGAATAGCCCCCTCTCTATCCTTTTTTTTTTTTTTTTAATTTCTTAAAGAATGACTAGCGTTAAAAAATAATCAGATGACCTCCTTGGTGGTCAAGTGGCTAAGACTCCAAGCTCCCAATGCAGGGGGCCCAGGTTTGATCCTTGGTCAGGGAATTAGATACCACATACTTCAACTAAGACTCAGCACAGCCAAATAAATAAGTATTAAAAGATAATCAGAGTATACACAGTAAAAATAAGCATTATTTCATAGAATTTACTTTTATAGAAATTGTATAAAAGTCTGTCTTATTCCTAATCTTTTATATATAATTTTGAAAGAATAAAAACCAAAAAATAAAGTGTCAGGTTAGGAAATAGAAAGTTTTTCACAAGTTTGACATAAACTTATACTCAATAAAACCTCACCTTAACTGACATGAAGTTTTTTAGTCTTTATCCCACAAAGGATGAATAATCCAAAAATATTACTGTTTAAAAAGGGAGATTCCTAGCAGAGAAGGTGACTTATAATATACAGTTTATGGGTCATGCTGTTGTCTCAATATCTGAAAACTTCTAAATTCAGAAACTCGTCAGATTCCACAGGTTTCAGATAAGGGACTGCGGGCTCGTATATGTACTCTGTCAGCATGCAAACTGAATTTGTTTCTAAAATGTCTGAAAAACACAGGAGATAAGACATATCACAAATGCTGACCTTTAACAGAAGTTTCTATTTCTGAAGCAGGTTCTGATTTTTCTTCTCCATTAGACTCATCAACTTCTGCCACTGTTGTTAATTCTGGCTCACTCTTGTAGAGTCTATAATCTGGACCCTTGAAAGAAAGATGAGTAATTACAAAAAAAAAAAAGGTAAAAGTCTTTTTAAAAATGTTTACCTCCAAAAACTCACACTCTTAACAATCAAAAACCTCAGTCAGCTATATTGGGTATAAAGCAATTAATATATATGTTATAATTAGGATAGGGAAAAAAAAAACTTTGTAAGATTTTTAACCAGTATATCTTTTGGCTTTAAAATTAAGAATATTCCTCTTAAGGACAAAGTCATCAGAACATTTTTATCATAGTATAACTAAAGTCTGAAAATAATTATATCATATTAACTCAATTAGCCCTATTTCTTTTTTTCTTGTTCTCTTCTCCTTGCTTATTCATTTAACACATTTACTTAATCTCTAAGCTTTTTTCTAGTTTCCATGGGTAATGTCTCTTGCTGGCAATGTCCAAATCCTCTAAGTTTTCCTATACTGAACTGCCCATATCCCATCCTTTTTATCGTTCCTGATAAGGATCTTTTTCTTCCTTGCATCTTTCTGATTTAAAGATATCACTTTGCCTCCAATATCCTGAAACGGTAGATTTAAAATATGGCTCCTTAAACACATGCAACATAACCACTTGATTAAAATATTCATGAAAAGCAACAAACTATGAAATATTAAAATTGTGGGGGGGGAAAATGACAAAATAAGAAACATAAAACTAAAACAGGAAAAACAGACGATAATGTTATATATGAACACAAAAGTACTGGCTAAAAGTGATGTGATAATAATAAAAAGAAAAGACTGAGTCAAAAATAAATTGTTGGGAAAAATGAGGGCATGTACGATTGATTACTCTGTGGCTATTGCAGCCACTTACACAGTGGGATCCATTTCTTGGATATCCTTGAACTTGGTGAATCTTCTTTTCTTCGGGCAGATGGACTGGGCCCCTGCTATAACAGAGCAAGGAGCTGCTATCACTGGGCAGAGGGGGGATTATGGGAGGCTGGTCTGTAAAGTCATAGGACCGAGGAAGTGGAGGACGAGGTGGGACTACTTCCTCTTCCTAAAGATTGTAGAACAGTCACCTTATTTAGATAAGCATACTGAATTAAGTATATCGAAATTCTTTGCAATGGTAAGTTAACTTACATTCACTTTAAGAAAATTAAAGGGACACTGCCAAGTCAAGAGTCTCATATCAAAAAGTAAAACCAAAAATGTTTATGATAGCCAATAACTGGGTTTTAAATTTGGTTGCATCTCATTTTTTTTGGTAACCATAGGTTAGCTTTACTCTGAAGCTCAACATCAAAACAAATTTATGAAACTACTGTATTTTATTTTAAAAATAGAAGAATTAATTTTAAAAATCTTGCTCCACTTTGTTTAGGTAAATTTAAGAGGAAAAAAAAAGCCATTTCTTTTTGGTTGACTTTTATACAAAATTCACGACAACAGATGCTTTCAACTAGGTTGACAGTATCTCTTTATAGTTGTAATTTCTTTATGGTATGCATGATACACAGCCAACTTATCTATCAGTCATCTCATACACTTTAAAAAATACACCAAACAATGATAAATAAATACTCAAATTACTTACATTAGAAAAAGTATGACAATGTTAAAGTTCTAACATAGATAAAAAGTGGTGATTCAAAATTTTTTGCATTAAAAAAAGGGAAGAAGATCATACTCGTTAAAAGCACCAAATTACTGAACCACTGAAATTTCAAGATTAAGACAATAACAGATATATTTAGAAAACATTTTTGTTATGAGTAAATTCTAATTCATGTTTTAATTATAAATTAAAATAATTATAGTTAGAGAAACAATCCAAACTTACCTCATTTTTGTACTTAACTGTTGAGAAAGGCTTTGATCCTATCATACCTATTAAAAAAAATGTAAACTATAACTACTTAACACTAAACATACCTTCTTAAATCTATAGAAAAAAGGAACAATTTCATTTTGCTTATTTTCAACAAAAGCTTTAGTTTCTAACCCGTTTATTAACGTTTTCTGAATTAAAAACCCATTACATTGCTATACAGTAGAAATTAACACATAAAGCCACTACAATAAAATAAATTTAAAAACTCATTACCTTAAAAATACAAACTGAAATATCTAATTTAAACGACAGTACGGGCAAATGGGTTTTCTCAAATACAATTGGTTTAAGTATGATTTGATACAATCTTTTAGGAGGGCAATTTGGCTGTGCCTATCAAAATGAAAAATGTAAACTTATTTCTCATTTTCTACAATCCATTAGTACTAGCATGTGTGTTTATCATGTACACAGTAATGTTCATTATATCAAAGAAAAACAAAAAAAACCCTCAACCAACCCACCAACAACCTACTGGAATCAACCTACTGAAAAAAATACTGTCCATCAACACTGAAATTGATAAATTACAGTTTACCTATACAATGTATTTTTACACAGCTGTTACTATACTGTGCTGTTAAGGAGAAAAAAGCATACTGATGAAAACCAGCACTTTCTATTGTGGGGAAAAAACTACTCAAACCAAATTATTGTGTGTGTTTATAATTACAGATACAAAACAATGATTTATTTTTTTCTGAGTGTGGCTGGGAGAACTTTTTCTTTCTATATATTACATATAAACTTGGGTACTAATTCATTATTACAAAGTACCTGTTTTCTAATGCCAAAAATCCAGTAAAATAACAAGGGAAATCCAATTCTGCATGTCATTCCACTTAGATATAATAATATAGTCAATTAGTGCAGAATAAAAGACGAAACCAATGTACCTGTTTCCGAAGTGCCTCTCTGCTGCTTGTGTTTACTCAGTCCTTCCATGACATCCTGAATTCTCCAGAGTTCTTTCTGAATTTGTGCACGCTGAATTCCTGCTGATTCGGTCTATCCGTAAAAATGGATAGACCACACATGAGGGCGGCGAGAGGGAGAGAAATCATGAGATACAGTTATAAATTCCACTAATTACATATCTAAAAAATGAGAACCACAGTGGTTACTTTTGAGACTACTTAATATAATCTGTGTGTCCTTCTCAGTTTTGCAATGTTAATGATAAAGAAAAAGCAAAGAAAGAGAAAAATTTAATATTTCAGACCTACATGGTACACTATTTCACATTTTTTCAATAAGCATTGTGTTGCATTATTTACAATCGGGAAGGAATACTGACTAGATGGGACTAAAAATGGGGAACTTCCCCTAAACCAAAACCAACAAAACAACACAAAAACACAACAGAACAGAAACTCACCAACCTCAAATTAAACAAAGCATTTTTAGGGGAAAAAAAGGAAAGTATTTTAGCTTCCTAAGTTCTAGAACATAGAGAAATGCCAAAAGGGCAATTTACAAAATATATTTTGAAGAGTTTTGACTGATAGAGTTAAAAAGAATTTTCAGGACAAATTTTCAGTTTGCCATTTTATTATTGCCATTTTTATTCTAACCTAAAGTTGTATCTACTTCTTTTTACCTCTAATACCCCATTGCATGACCTTTGGCTAAATACTCTAATTGAAGCCAAAATAAGATAATATTGGTAAGATTCTAACAAAACTCTATGACTCATTGATAAACAGTAAAACAATAAATATAATTTTTAGGACTATAACTTAAAAAGAAACAGGTAAGTAAGTACGAAAATTGTCATGATTATGCTAGCCCTGAAATGTGAATACCAATAAAGACTTGTGAGAGGGAATATAAACTACACAAATCAGACAACTGCACATACAGAATATGTATTATTTTTGCAATAATTTAAAAGAATACATATTTCTGTGTATCTGAAAGGTGTTTAATGAAAACCTCATTTTTATTTTATTTTGCACTTCTCTGGTTCCTAGTTACACTGACCAACTTTTCAAACACTTGTTAGCAAACTGTGTTATTAAGTTTTCTATCAATTAAAACTTTTCACGTTCTTTGTCTATTTTGCTAATGCATTTCTGTTTCTCCAAACCAAAATGAAAAAGTTTTCCGCAAATCTAGTTAAGTAACTTGTTGAATTTTTAGAGGTTCAAGAGACTTCTTCCTAGTATGTCATTTTCTAAGTTTCCTATGTTTTTTCATTGTTTACTCATGTATTTAACAAATAATTATATATGTTTTATATATAGTATGTTTTATTTGCCTGGTTCTATTCTAAGTGCTTAAAAAAAATCAACACATTTAACCATCATAATAACCCAACAGGGCTAGATACTGGTATTATTTTTATTTTACTGAGTGGAAACTGAGGCATATGTAACTGGCCTAAGGTTATACGCGCAATGCTACTTCTTATAAGATGTGCCTCCTAGTTTTTCATTTTTTTACAAAACGTTTAACTACTTGTGGTCTTTATTATACCTTAAAAATACAGAACCATTTTGTGATTTTCTTTTCTGGAAATTTGGTTGGAATAGAATTATGCTTATGGGAAGAATTTTCATTGTGATAATGTTAAATCAGGTCATCGACAACACAGTATAACAATTAATACCTCTCCATTTATTCAGGTCTTCTCTCATGTCCTATACTAATTAAATATTCATGTGCTCAGTCGCTCAGTCGTGGCCAGCTCTTTGCGATCCCATGGACTATAGCTTGCCAGGCTCCTCTGTCCACGGAATTTTACAGGCAAGAATACTGGAGTGGGTTGCCATTTCCTTCTCCTAAATTTTCGTGATGAACTTTTTTATTAGATTAATCAGGACTCCAAACTGCTTTGGTTCACAGCTTCTTTTTTATGGCCTATGGCCTAAAATTTAACTTTATTCTCTTACTCTTAAGGGGTTATTAAAAATCCCAAGTACCAAAGATTTTGTGGCAGAGTGTTTATACTTGCAACATCTAAAGTCTTTAACATCTGGCCTTTTACAGATAAAGTTTGCCGATCCCTTGGTTATATTTTAGATATTTACCATTTTTTAAATATTCCATTTAGTAACTTCAGTGTACAAAACAGAAGTCACAACCACACATGGCTACTTAAATTTAGGTAATTAAAAATTCCTAGCAATATTGCAAATGCCCAACAACTACACTAGCAACACTGAAGGGCCTAAAAACTACATGTGGTTTAGTGATTCTATTTTGGATAGCATGCATAGAAGACAGGTGACTTTCTATGTCAACCTTACTATCTATTTATTATACTGAATTGTTGAGTCCACTGGGATTCCAATGTAAATGATTAAATTTACATTGTGCATGAAGTGACTTTTATTTTTTTTTTTTTCAAATATATATAATCTCCATTCCCCAGGGTATTATTTTAAGACAGCTATTATTATTTTCAGTTTACAGATGAGAAAACAAACACCTGGACCTTGGCTCCCTATCTACCTATCCACAAAATTGGATTCTTTATGCCCAAAGTTGCCACATCTTCCCCTATTCTAATTAACATAGCAGTCAAGATAATGGGCTAAAACAGTTTGATAGAAGAGAGGGATTTAAAATAGAATAGATAAAATAATTTGACACTTCAATGTCAAGTGACAGCCAGGAGCACAGAACACCCTGGGGCTCACTATGTGCTCTACAGAATAAAGAACTTTTAAACAATGAGGGATGGGCTACTTTGTGAGACAGTAAGATTCCTATCATTGAAAGTATCATTGAAATCCAGATGTTAGGTAGCTAATTATGCAACAAATGTTGAAGCTTTGAGTGAATCCAACAAGATGGATTGCACAGTACCAGTCAAAGCCAGTTAGAACAAAGTAAACTTATTATAATTCTGTACCTGAACTTCACCGAGGCGATCCAGCTGCTCTTGCATCTGGTTCCTGGTAACAGTTACGTCGTACTCTAACTTATCATATTCTCTCCACGCTCGTTCCAGTTCCTAAAAGCAAAGGGCTTTAATTACTTTCACGGAGAAAATGTGCTGGTGTGTTATCACTCTTGTAATCAATAATGGGCAAAGTACAACATGTTATAACTCATTTCCCTTTTTTCCTCTCATTTAGTTCAATTTAAGAAGAATGCTGAGCAAATGAATTATTTATTATTGTGCTGCTGTATTCAAATTTCACTTAAAAAAATCAAAACCAAACAAAAATAACCCCCAAACAACCCAAACAAACATACTTTACATTATTCATTCATGACATCAAAATATTCAGCTGATTGTAGGATCTAAGCAGGTTTATTTGGAGAAAATATGTTATTTTATTCATGATAATACATTAATTTTTTCTTGTAAGTGATTTCTTAAAAGGCAGAAGAGGCATAAGTAAAATATTTTCTTATATGTCATGATTAACATTTGTCCAGAAATAAAAACACTAAATAGCCTGTATTTTTAGCATGTCAGATTTTCAATAACAGTGGAAGCTTCACATGACTTTACTTAGAATAAATATAGTCATGTAATGATTTCCTTTTCTTGGGCTTCAAAATCACTGCAAATGGTGACTGCAGCCACAAAATTAAAAGACACTTGCTCCTTGGAAGAGAAGCTATGACAAACCTAGACAGCATAATGAAAAGCAAAGACATCACTTTGCGGACAAAGGTCCATATAGTCAAAGCGATGTGATGGCTTTTCCAGTACTCACGTATTGATGTGAGAGTGGACCATAAAATAGGCTGAGCACGAAAGAATTGACACTTTTTGAACTGTGGTGCTGGAGAAGACTCTTGAGAGTCCCCTGGACTGCAAGGAGATCAAACCAGTCAATCCTAAAGGAAAAGTGAAGTTGCTCAGTCGTGGCCAACTCTTTGTGACCCCGTGGACTGTAGCCCACCAGGTTCCTCATCCATGGGATTCTCCAGGAAAGAACACTGGAGTGGGTTGCCATTTCCTTCTCCAGGGAATCTTCCCAACCCAGGGATCGAACCAGGGTCTCCTGCATTGCAAGCAGACATTTTAACCTCTGAGCCACCAGGGAAGCCCCAATCCTAAAGGAAATCAACCATGAATATTCATTGGAAGGACTGAAGCTGAAGCTGCTATATTTCAGTTACGTAATGCGAAGAGCTAATTCACTGGAAAAGACCCAGATGCTGGGAAAGATTGAAGGCAGGAGGAGAAGGAGTCGACAGAGGATGAGATGGTTGGATGGCATCACCGACTTGATGGCCATAAGTTTGAGCAAACTCTGGGAGATAGTGAAGGACAGAGATGCCTGGTGTGCTGCAGTCCATAGGTCACAGAGAGTTGGACACAACTTAGGAACTGAACAACAACAAATGAACCTAGTTCAGCTAACTAATACAGTGAATCCTGCTTGTAGAGACTTGACAGAGGTACTTCCCACCTATACTTTTCTTCTTTGGGGAAAAGAAAACTATCCCTAAACCTCAAACCGGAGAGAAAACTTTCATACTTAATCCTTAACCACATGTAATCTATTTAATACAGAATAATTCTACAAGTGCTCAACAATACATTGTCAGGAAGGATAAAATGAGGGTAACAGACTCATCATCCTAAAAGATGATGCTGTGAAAGTACAGTTCAATTCAGTTCAATGGTTCAGTCATATCCAACTCTTTGCGACCCCATGAACCACAGCACGCCAGGCCTCTCTGTCCATCACCAACTCCTGGAGTTCACCCAAACTCATGTCTATTGAGTCAGTGATGCCATCCAACCATCTCATCCTCTGTTGTCCCCTTCTCCTCCTGCCTTCAATCTTTCCCAGCATCAGGGTCTCTTCCAATGAGTAAACTCTTGGCATCAGGTGACTGAAGCATTGGAGTTTCAGCTTCAACATCAGTCCTTCCAATGAACAGCCAGGACTGATCTCCTTTAGGATGCACTGGTTGAATCTTCTTGCAGTCCAAGGGACTCTCAAGAGTCTTCTCCAACATCACAGTTCAAAAGCATCAATTCTTCAGTGCTCAGCTTTCTTTATACTCCAACTCTCACATCCATACATGACTACCAGAAAAGCCATAGTGTTGACTAGACGGACCTTTGTTGACAAAGTAATGTCTCTGCTTTTTAATATGCTGTCTAGGTTGGTCATAACTTTTCTTTCAAGGAGTATGTGTCTTTTTATTCCATGGCTGCAATCACCATCTGCAGTGATTTTGGAGCCTAAAAAGATAAAGTCAGGCACTGTTTCCACTGTTTCTCCATCTATTTGCCATGAAGTGATGGAACCGGATGCCATGATATGAAGGAACTGGATGCCATAATATGAACAAAGCTAGTGGAGGTGATGGAATTCCAGTTGAGCTATTTCAAATCCTAAAAGATGATGCTGTGAAAGTGCTGCACTCAATATGTCAGCAAATTTAGAAAACTCAGCAGTGGCCATAGGACTGGCAACAGTCAGTTTTCATTCCATTCCCAAAGAAAGGCAATGCCAAAGCATGCTTAAACTACTGCACAATTGCACTCATCTCACATGCTAGCAAAGTAATGCTCAAAATTCTCCAAGCCAGGCTTCAGCAATACATGAACCGTGAACTTCCAGATGTTCATGCTGGTTGTAGAAAAGGCAGAGGAACCAGAGATCAAATTGCCAACATCCAATGGATCATCGAAAAAGCAAGAAAGTTTCAGAAAAACATTTATTTCTGCTTTATTGACTATGCCAAAGCCTTTGACTGCCATGGATCACAACTGTGGAAAATTCTGAAAGAGACTGGAATACCAGACCACCTGATCTGCCTCTTGAGAAACCTGTATGCAGGTCAGGAAGCAACAGTTAGAATTGGACATGGAACAACAGACTGGTTCCAAATTGGAAAAGGAGAATGTCAAGGCTGTATATTGTCACCTTGCTTCTTTAACTTCTATGCTGATTACATGATGAGAAACGCTGGGCTGGATGAAGCACAGGCTGGAATCAAGATTGCTGGTAGAAATATCAATAACCTAAGATACGGAGATGACACCACCCTTATGGCAGAAAGTGAAGAAGAACTAAAGAGCCTCTTGATGAAAGTGAAAGAGGAGAGTGAAAAAGTTGGCTTAAAGCTCAACATTCAGAAAACAAAGATCATGGCATCTGGTCTCATCACATCATGGCAAATAGATGGAGAAACAGTGGAAACAGTGGCAGACTTTATTGTTTTGGGCTCCAAAATCACTGCAGATGGTGACTGCAGCCATGAAATTAAAAGACACTTACTCCTAAAAAAAAAAAAAAAAGAAAGATGCTTACTCCTTGGAAGGAAAGTTATGACCAACCTAGACAGCATATTAAAAAGCAGAGACATTACTTTGTCAACAAAGGTCCGTCTAGTCGACACTATGGCTTTTCCAGTAGTCATGTATGGATGTGAGAGTTAGAGTATAAAGAAAGCTGAGTGCTGAAGAATTGATGCTTTTGAACTGTGGTGTTGCAGAAGACTCTTGAGAGCCCCTTGGACTGCAAGGAGATCCAACCAGTCCATCCTAAAGGAGATCAGTCCTGGCTGTTCATTGGAAGCACTGATGTTGAAGCTGAAAGTCCAATACTTTGGCCACCTGATGTGAAGAGTTGACTCACTGGAAGAGACCCTGATGTTGGGAAAAATTGAATACATGAGGAGAAGGGGATGACAGAGGATGAGATGGTTAGATGGCATCACTGACTCAATGGACACGTTTGAGTAAACTCTGGGAGTTGGTGATGGACAGGGAGGCGTGGCGTGCTGGAGACCATGGGTTCTCAAAGAGTCGGACACGACTCAGAGACTGAACTGCACAGACTCAGTGGCAGTCCAATAATGTAAGGAGATGGCATTGCCAGGCCGACACAGAACCTCTTTTGTAGAAAAGTTCAGAGGGAGACCAAAGCTGCTGTGTGTGTGCTCAGATGCTCAGTTGTGTCTGACTCTCTGCAACCCTGTGAACTGTAATCCACCAGGCTCCTCTGTTTATGGGATTCTCCAGGCAAGAATACTGGGGTGGGTTGCCATTTCCTCCTTCAGGGGATCTTCCTGACTCAGTGACTGAATTTACATCTCCTGTGTCTCCTGCATTGGCAGGCAGATTCTTTACCACTGGGCCACCTTGGAAGCCCCAAACTGCTACAGAGGCAACTAAATCTGAGAATATTTTAGAATGGTGAGGAATTCTTGTCCTTCACATAAAAAACAGATCTACAGGCAGCCTACCTTACTAATATTCTAGGGGTGAGGAAACACAATATAGTTTGAATTTCCCTAACCTGGAGAGTCCTGCCATTCCACTGTACCAGTGCCGTTATCCTGCTGTACCTGTTTCGGCCTTTCCCTCTGGGCTCCTCCAGCATGATTACGTGTGAGTAATAACACAAGTCTATAGGAAGCAGCCAGCAACAGGAAAGCACTGGCCCCATACCAGTCCTCCCAACACCTGGCCAAGCATTTCATTAAAGAGTTTAGTGGCTTATCCGAGTACAAGGTTAAAATCTTTAAATGTGACATTAGCATTTTTTGTCAAGAAGATAATATCTAGGTACACTAAGGCAATTAAAAGGGGTGATGAGTTGCACATATACAATTATCTTAAAATCACAGGCACAAGTCAGGAAACACAGCAGTGCTTTCAATAAAGACCTGGACTTTTCAAGCCATATAGTTAAGAGGATGAGATAAATCCTGTGATTTAGAACCACATGGATGAACCTCATAATGTTAAGAGAAGCCAAATAGTATATCCTATATGGTTGTACTTTAACAAAGTCCAAGACAGGCAAACTGAATATACAGTTTAAAAGTCAGGTAGTCACTTTTTTGGGGGAGGAGGCAGTCATGGAGAAGAAAGCATCCCATTAAAATGCAATGCCTCAATAAGGATGTTGGCCACGTCTGTGTGGTTAATTTGTGTACTTTTCTGAGAAAATGTTCTACTCTAACAAAGGTTTAAAAAGAAAGTGCATGTGCCTATATGGACTTGCTACAAGGATGGCAGAAAACTTTTTTAAAATTTGACTCCGTCTAAGTTTACGGCATGGAACAAGTAAATTTTAATAGTGGTTACTTCTTTACAGTCTATACTGAGATAAGATTTGGCTACTGTAGGGGGAAAAAACCCAAACTTTAAGTAGGTCTGCAACATTCAGAGGCAGTGAAACCCAGACTACCAAAAAGAGATGAAAGAGAATTTTAATATGTAACTACAGAGCCACAGCAGCAACATAGTGTGGGCTTTATTAAGAAGGGATTAAGACTGATGATTCATTTCCAAGTTTTTAATATAATAAGAACTTTCCTTTCCTTGTCCAGAACCAATGGCAATTTATAACAGAATCTACCCATGGGAATAGTTACACAGTATGATACACATGAATGTAAATGTTATTTATTACATTATACTCAGAGCTAATAGACTGGTCTGCTTCTGGTTTGCCTCTCAAGCAGTGTTCCTGAGTTCTAATCTAAGAAATGTTAATCCACTATTCTACTTTTTATTAAAAAAAGCATAAGAAATTGGCAGTAGATTTTGCTTCAAAATAGAGATGAGGGAGTAATACAGAAATTGTAATTATTAGCTTCTTTTTGTCTTTCCATTGTGTCCTTTGGACAGCAAGGAGATCAAACAAGTCAATCCTAAAGGAAATCAACTCTGAATATTTACTGGAAGGACTGATGCTGAAGCTCCAAGACACTGGCCACCTGATGCGAACAGCCGACTCATTATGCTGGGAAAGACTGAGGGCAAGAGGAGAAGGGGGCGACAGAGGATGAGATGCTTGGATGGTATCACTGACCCAAAGGACATGAGTTTGAGGAAAGGGAGACAGTGAAGGACAGGGAAGCCTGGCATGCTTCAGTTCATGGGGTTGCAAAAGGTTGGACATAGCAACTGAACAACAACAAAATTAGCTTCTTAAGCTCCAATAACTCTTCATGTTTAAATATTACAGATTAAGGTCCACAACTACACCTTGGAAAATTAAAATACTGCAGTACTTAAATCTGGCTTCCCTGGTAGCTCAGCAATCCACCTGCAACGCAGGAGTTGTGGGTTCAATCCCTGGGTCAGGAAGATCTTCTGTAGAAGGAAATGGCAACCCACTCCAGTGTTCTTGCCTGGAAAAAGCCATGGACAGACGGGCCTGACAGGCTACAGTCCATGGGGTTGCAAAAGAGTAGGACCTGACTCAGCGACTAAACAGCAAATAACAATTTAAATTTACCATTATGTTTCGGTGATTAGGCACACAA
The DNA here is from genome assembly GCF_002263795.3 of Bos taurus. Classification (NCBI taxonomy): domain Eukaryota; kingdom Metazoa; phylum Chordata; class Mammalia; order Artiodactyla; family Bovidae; genus Bos; species Bos taurus. Next base: position 90,631,620 of record NC_037332.1, read on the forward strand.
AATATTGATTTTGACCATTACAACCCAATGATAACAATTCTGTGAACTGGGTATCAGAACTAGTTGATTTTTGAGATCAATCAAAATAAAGTTAATGTAATTTCAGTTTTACCTTCAGGATGTAGGGATTTCTTGGCATACATATTAACAATGTGTTTAGAATTTGAATAATTTTTAAAAAAATAACATTTTAAATGATTTTATACTTATCTTAGTATATAACTGCATCAGAGATAAAAATCACTACTTACTAAACACATAACATATCTTATTATACTATCTAATAATAACTAGTATATTGGCTTTTTTAAACTTAAAAAGATGTTACAAGGGACAAATTCAAACTATATAAAGTGAGGCTCAACTAAATCAGGTATGATTATGGAGCTACCTTAATTTTAAATATCTAGTTTATGATAACAATTATAGTCATTTTACTTTTTTGGCTACTTATAATCTTTAACTTACTGGCTAGTTACAATCTTGAACTCATATATTTAGTTTCTCCTCTAATCTTCTCTTTGAAACAAAATAATATTCCATCTCAAAGAAAATGGTTGCTTTTTATTGTACAAATTGAAGACATAATGAATTTTTCTAATAATAAAAGTAGAATAGAACACAAGAAAAGATAAGAAGATCTAATATGCTCCCCCTTTGTTAGCAGTTTTGTGGATTATTTTTTTAATCCTCCTTAGATATATACAACGGAAATTTCCAAATATAAACAAATGTAGCCAACAAGCACCCAAATGCAAAAGTTATCAATACATGATCAATCTGGTTTCATCTATAGAATCCATTTCCCATCCCCATGGGATCATTTCAAAGCAAGTACCAGAGATTATATTGTTTCATTTATAACCACTTCAGAAAAGGAACAAAAATGAAAAAGATAAACAGATAAATTCTAATGAATTTTAATAACTAATATGCTTCCCTGTTGGCTCAGATGGTAGAGAATCCTCTTACAATGCGGGAGACCTGGGTTCAAGCCCTGGGTTGGGAAAATCCCCTGGAGAAGGGAATGGCTACCCACTCCAGTATTCTTGCCTGGAAAATCCCATGGACAGAGGAGCCTTAAGGGCTACATACAGTCCACGGGTTCTCAAAGAGTCAGACACAACTGAGCAATTGAGCACACACATGTATTTCTTTTAAAATATATTTTTAAAATCATTTTATTTATTTTTAGCTGTGCTGGGTCTTTATGGCTGTGTGGGCTTTCTCTAGTTGCGGCCAGCAGGGGCTACTCTACAGTTGTGGTGCTCGGGCTTCTCACTGTGGTGGTTTCTCTTGCTGCAGAGCACAGGCTTTAGAGCAAGGGCTCAGTAGTTGTGGAATCTTCCCAGACCAGGGATTGAACCTGTGTCCCCTGCATTGGCAGACATATTCTTAACCACTGGACCACTAGGGAAGACCTAAAAAATATTTTAAACTGTAACAATTTCCCTGTCTATTCCTTTGCTACTTATTTGTTGAAGAGAATGGGTTACTTGTTCTGTAGAATTTCTCCAATGCTAGGCAATGGCACCCCACTCCAGTACTCTTGCCTGGAGAATCCCATGGATGGAGAAGTCTGGTGGGCTGCAGTCCATGGGGTTGCTAAGAGTCGGACACGACTGAGCGACTTCCCTTTCACTTTTTACTTTCATGCATTGGAGAAGGAAATGGCAACCCACTCCAGTGTTCTTGCCTGGAGAATCCCAGGGACGGTGGAGCCTGGTGGGCTGCCGTCTCTGGGGTCGCACAGAGTCGGACATGACTGAAGCGACTTAGCAGCAGCAGCAGAGTCTGTTAACTGAATTCCTGTGGTATTGTTTAGCTTGTGCTTGTGTTTTCTATGTTTCCTATAAACTCGTAGTTAGATGCTGAGGTTTGCTGAGATTCAGACTTGATTTTTGATTCCCCCAACCTCACGAATGTTGCTGGGTACTTTCCACTGCAGCATTTCAGGAGGTTTATCACCCCTGGCTGCCTCTGTTTCTAGGATATTGTATTACAATCATGAAACAACCAGTGTATTTAAAAGACATCATGAAATCTTTCAAAGTGTATTTCATGACAATCCATGTATGTCAATAGATCTGTTAAAAAAAAAATCACATTTTGCTATAACTATAATTCTCAGTAGCTCTGTGTGATACGGAGAATGGAAAGATGAAGATATTTCAAGTGCAGGCTTCTCTTCAAGGTGGTTTATCTGTCCTCTTCCCCAGCCCGTTAAACTTTATCCATTCTAGTCTAAAGTCTCCAATGACTTAAGTCCCTCCCATGCAGAATCTGGTCTAGAACATAAATTTAAAGTTACTGGAAGTCTATACAAAATGCTCATTCACTGTAACTCTGGGCAATCTCTCTGTTTCATTTTTCTATTTTTAACACAGTAGTAATAGTACCTCTTCGAAAGGGTTCTTAAATGACTTAACTATGTGTGAAAACACTTATAATGGAATCTGGCACCCAATAAACTGCTCCAGAAATATTCACAATGTTTACTACTATTCATATATTGGTACTATTCTGCCATGGCCAAGTGCATAAGCCATCTACTAGCATGATTCAGGACGACTGGGGTGCTTTATAGTTGTTTTCTTTAAATTCCAACTTTATTTTTATTTACTTGTTCATGTATTTCTTTGGTGCCAAAACCCAGGATTGAACCATGGAATTCCGACTATAGATGTTTGAGTAAGAGAACCTAGATTTGATTTCATGTTTCAGAAAATACAAATTCTGTAACTACTATGAGTACAGTGGAATAGAAAATACAGAAGTCCTAGAATAAAAAAATCCTAGGGACTTCCCTGGTGGCCCAGTGGTTCAGACTTCACCTTCCACTGTAGGGGATGTGGATTCAATCCCTGGTCGGGAAGCTAAGATACCACATGCCTCAAGGCAAAAAAATCCAAACATAAAACAGAAGCAGTAATGTAACGAATTCAATAAATACTTTAAAAATGGTCCACATTGAAAAAAAAAAATCTTAAAAGTCCTGGGTTTAGGTGTTGATCTGTTTTTAATTGGTTATGTCACTTTGGAAGTCGTTTAACCTCTATGAACCTGAGCTGCTTCTTCATCTGTGCAGTGGAGGTAATGAGAATGAAAATAACATGGAGATAATTACTACATCTATTTTGCACAGTATCTGCTAAAGGATCAAACCGGATAATATATGTACATAACACAGAAATACAAATATATTTTGCTACCATTATTGGATGAACCCTAAATTCTCATCTAAGGTATGTGAAGAGCATCTGCTTTATCTGGCTCCTTGAGTTGTCAGAAAGAATAAAAGCAACACTGCTGAATGAATAAAGCATGAGAATATTTCTCTTACAATCAGAGATAAAGCCTAAATGTAAACTTCCTGAGCAAGGTGACTGGAGCAGATGCTTAGCCCTCTGTCCACCTGATTTCAAGGCACTGTGGCCAACTCCACGTGTGCCGGTGTTCATGGTCAATTAACTAGGGCGCTTTGGACATGCCGGTGAATTAAGGACCCTGGGGCGACTGTGACCAAGGAGTGAGAGACAGCCCAGCCTCCCCACCTCTCAGTGGGAAATCTAGAAATATTTAGCTCCTTTCCTCAGAGGGTCCCTACTACTCCACAGTGGTGACCAACTCAGCAGTGAACCTCCACTGGCTCTTCTACCCACCACTCCCCTCACCCCGCCCCGTCTCATTCTCTCCCTCCATCACTTTCATTTCCTGGAAACAGCTCCCAGGTCCTCATCCCAGGCTCTGCTTTCAGAAAAAACCCAAACTAAGACAGCAACATGCTGACAATTTTCAAGGGATAACTGACCGTTACAATAATCCTTCCCACTAATTAGGCTTAGGTCAAAAAGGAGTAGAATAAAGTTAAAAAAATTAAAAAAATTAAAAACAAAGAAAAAAAGAAGCAGAGGCCAGGAGATCACATAAAGACATCATGTGCTTTAAAGCACACTCACGCGTGAGTGTGTGTGTTTCTGTGTGTTAGATAGGATTTAGAGAGAAGAGATGCTGCATCAAGAATTAAACACATAGGCAACACTGCTTTACATGTTTATCATGTATTAAATCTTGGTTTTAATACCTCAGTAGCCAACCAGGTGAGATGATCAAAGCTTTGCTCTATGGAAGCCTAACATCATACCTTATATATTTTATATCTCAGGACCTGGATTGGAACCAATGCCCCAAAATCAACTGTTAAAGAACCAGAGGAATCCTTTGGGATTCTGTTGGCAGATATATAATTCAAGTATGGTCAACATCCAGTGAGTTCCAACCATTTGTAGCCCTAAGCTACAAATATGAATATGTTTACTTAAAGGCACAGATAACATAGTTTGTAGTCTATGCATTTTAAGACCTTAGAAGAACATATTGAGGGTCTGTAAATGACCAGTGAATAATGCTGAAGGCAAAGGAAAAAAAAAATCCCTGGAAAGTGATCATATGTGATAACAACCAGAAAGTGAGATACTCAAAAATGATTATTTCTTTGAACGTATCTGATAAACTTCCATCAGGACTGGAGGTATCTTGGGAGAGAGCCTACAGATGAGATTTAAGTTACGAAACCTATTTGATAAGGGAAGAAATAATAGTTCAATTAAACACTACACATCTCTAAAACTTTTTATAACAGACACAAAATTGTGAAATAGTTTCCAACTTAATTTTGATTTGACTCAGATTGTCATACAAATTCCAAGCTTTTCATTAACTTGGCACTGACAGCTTAACCCCTCTTTCCCTTCCTTATCTCGTATTTCCCACCCTGGACTCCAGCCAACTACTCAGTTCTATTTCTTGCTTCTCCAAATATGCCCTTCACATTCTCATCTGTCGGGTTTGGTTCAGAGCGTTTTGTCCTGTATGGGCTGCCCTTCACTTCACCTTTCTTCCAAATCCTACCCGTCACTGATGCACTAAATGACTACTTCCTTGTTGATAACATTTATGATGATATTAGAAAAAGCTATGTAGATCTAAGGCTTCAGGGCTATGGATAGAAGACCTGGAGTTGACCTCTAGGAGGCATTGCATTCGATTGGCTTTATAACGCTGGGTAAGTCATTCAGTTCCTTCATCACAGTTTTTTAATTTGGCTGCAGTGGGTCCTAGTTGTGTCATGCAGGATCTTACGTTGTGGTGCAGGCGCACTTGCCCCGCGGAATGTGGGGTCATAGTTCCTTGATCAGGGATTGAACCCACATCCCCTGCATTGCTCTGGACCATCAGTAAGTCCCCGATTTATCACATTTTTAATGCACATACTATCTTGCTGAATGCTAGAGTTACAAAGGTGAATAAGATATGGTTCTGATTTCAAGGATATCACAACTGCAAGGATATTAAATTCTTAAAATATCTATATATGCCAGTGTATAAGTAAGAAACTCAGATAAGATAATGGAAGTAACAGCACTCTTGTTTGTTTGTTTTAAAGAATGCTAAGATGCTTCAGTTGTGTCTGACTCTGTGTGACTCTATGAACCTTAGCCCACCAGGCTCCTCTCTCCATGGGATTCTCCAGGCAAGAATACTGGAGTGAGTTGCCATTTCCTACTCCAGGGAGGGAATCTTCCCAACCCAGGGATCAAATCTGTATCTCCTGCACTGACAGGCAGGAAGAATAGGTATATTAAATATAAAGTACTTAAGAGTCACAAAAACCAAGTTATGATTTATATAAAACCATGGTATATTCCTTTAAAAGTAGTTTGTGTTTGGAAAGTGAATTTAGTGTTTAGAATGGATGCCATGTTGAGAGTCTGGTAGCTTCCCAGCTGGGAAAGACCTCTCTTAGTTACGTTATACTGTCTGAGGACTTTCTTCAAAGGTAGCTGCTCCCTAAACAGCCCACGGAAGGTACACACAGGGGTGTGTTTGCAGTTCTCTGTAACAGATGGCTTTTTTCCCTTTCAAAGGGCTGCCTGGGCAGGTGCTCTTACTATGTTTAGAAATGAGTACGTCATAGGATCTAACGCAGACTCTTTAAACTCATAAAACACTCAATTTATAAACTCTTAAGTAAGACTTTTAGATTTGGTAATCCCAGGAGATTCTTTATTATAAAGTAACTGGACTGTGGGTTAAAGGTTCTGCTAATTATATTTCTTACTCAAAACTATCATCTAACTTTAGATCACACTGCAGCTGTAAAATGGTAATGCTGGCGGCTTCTTAAAAGCATTTCTCGGGAGCCTTTAATTGAAACGGCTGGTTCAATGAATCCAATTATCACCTTCCAAAAATTATTCTAACATGACATTTATTTTCCTAACAGCAGCAACTTTTAACATTATAAAGAACTTTTCATCTTCATAATATATAAACAGGTGTGTTGACGTTCCCTGTAAAACTATTTCACAAAGAACACAAGGTCCACTAATTAAAAAAACAAAGACCACCCTTTATTTTTGTTAGTCTTAATTAAGAGCAACAAATTAAAATTTTGTAATAATAAAGAAAAATTCTACAGAAAGCCCAATTAAAATGATATAAATTAAATAGAAAAAAAAAAGAACTGCACACCATTCTGGTGTTTACCAGGAAGGAAACTCTGCTACTTACTGCAGTGGCTCGAGAGAGTTCACGACATGTGCTGAGCAGTCCGTTTTGTAAATCGTCCCTCTGAAGCACCACGGTCTGAATGGCTGCTGGGTTATCTGCATTCATTTCTATCTCTTGGCTGGCTGACAGCAAAGCTTGCTCAAGCGTGTACTATTATAATAAAAAAATGATTACACTTAATGTTCTGCATCATCGAATTAATTCTTTCCTACTTCAGTTATCAGTGTCCTGATAATCATCATGTAAAGTAACATCAGTTGTAAATAATAAACATAATCGTCCTACTTTCTCCTTGTGGAGCTGCTGAAGTTTCTCCTCCAGAGCGTGTACCACTTTATCTTGCTCACACAGTCGGCTTAGCTTGGCCTACGTTACAGAGAAGATGTCTTTTGTTAGCAGTTTTTAATTTTTCCTGTAATTGGATTTAGGCATAACCAAAAAACCCCTCACATTTAAAACAGCCAAGGAATAGCTTATCAGGTCAATCTTCATTTCAATCAGTAAAATAAAAATTAAAATATAGAATACAGAGATAGGACGCTTTAAAAAATGCATATAAAGTAAAAAAGCATTTTTTACCATACTATTTAACTTACACAATTCAAAATACTCTTAGTAACCAGGCAGTCTCCTATGACTTCAGCAAATCATTTTAATGTGGTTAAGATATTTTCTCTACAAACTTCTGGAGAGTTTAAGTAACTTTTGCAATCCTTAATTAACACACAGACTGGATTCTCTTTTTATATTTTTTAAATTATGCTTTTATGTTCTTCAGAAAAAATTGCTTCTAACTATAATAATACAAGTAAAAACATTGCTAATGGAGAAAAATGACTTTCAACAATTTTAATGTTTTAAATTCTTGATAATACCTCAATTTTTTAATTATAAAACATGAGAGAACACTTTAATAAGACTTTGGTCCTGCAATAAACCAGTTCATCACATATCTGAAAATAAAAACCCTGGACAAACAGTAAATATATCCCAAGTGTTACTGCATAATGACACAAGAAACCAAGAAATTTGAGATTCTTTCTTTGTCATTTATCTATTAAAGTAACCACCTTATCTTTGTTAGACAACACAACTCAAGCCACATCAGATGGGATACATTGAAATGAGAAGGAGGTCCAGCTCAGTGGAATAAAACCAGCAGAAATGAGGGAAGAATGAGATATAAACAAGGACGTTAGTGATGTAAAACACGATTAACAGCAATAACAAAAGGATGCAGTGACAGAATTTCTCGAGGTTGACACTTTCTCCAGATGACAGTTTTACTTTGTCTCTAATCCTTCATAATTTTATATCAGAAATACTCTTTATTTTCATTTAAATGATTCTAAATTTGTTCAACTGCTAACTATGGGGGTGGGGTGGGAAGAGGACAAATCAGGGAGTGAGGATTTAATTGAATCTAAGTGCAAAAGAAGAAAATGTTGTTTATTTGATGTCATTTTGGAGGGCAGAACAGGAAAAGGAAATCTTTTTTGTCACGCTATTTCCAGTGTTTTGGCAGAGCGTTGATTATATATTCATGCTAATACTTACATCAATATCTACTTCTTCAGGTCTATATTTGTATAATGTGCCTCTGCATTCATCCTGTGACAGCTATAAAAGAAAATGTCACACAACTTTAAAAATGATAAAAAATATACATTTACTTAGTCTATAGTTAATATTTTAATTTAAAGAACAATAACAGAAATGGGTTTTTTAATGATTCTATACTTTTAAAAAGTTTAGTTCAAACACAGATCATTACAAAAATAGAAAATTATTGAACATCAATACAATCAATATGCAAGATACGTAAGAATGATGTTAACTTCAGCTTGTCAGACAAAATAAGAAGCTGGTCAAATGAAATTATGCAGAACCTCATGTTTTCCATTTGCGAGACACACATTATTTTAATGAAAAAAACTGACAAATACAATCAGAGCAGCTGTATTGAATCAAATCTCGAATCAGGCATTATTTCAGCAGTCAAAACTGTGCTTTCAACGGTATACACATAACCACACAACTGTGTATGTGTACATTCAGATGCCAACACATCTTTGTACAATTTTATTAACAAAACCTAGAACACATTGTATACATATACGTAATATATAAACACACATACACAGTATAGACTTATCTTGTTCCTCTGTCTTAAGAACTAAAAGAATGGAGGAAAAGGATGGGTTTAATCGAAAAGAGGAAAAGCACTCAGAATCTCTTAAAACTGAAAGTCTACATTATAAGTATGGACGGCCAAATTTCATAAAAAGTACAGATGTGTTCACTGACACCATTTGTTTTATTCTATTGTAATGAATTACTATTCATTGTATTTAAACATCCTATTTTCAGCTTCTTCCAAATATCTTTTGGTCAAGCCAATCCTTATTTCTGACTGTGCTAACCAAGATTTCAATAAGCCGTTCCAGTCAGCTATAGCATAGATTATATCGCAGCACCTCTGCAGGCAACACTAGTATTTCTCTTGTCTTTTCACTTTATACTGACTGCTAGACAGTGTAAGAAAAACATAGCAGGAAAATGTAATTGGGGCTCAATGCATGTTCACGAAATGGTATACTTTTTCTCAAAATGGGGACAGGAATAATGTATCTCAACTACATTCTAGATTGGAAAATTAAATTTCACTACAAATGCATAAGAATATAAAAGTTACAACTATATATGCCTTCTCTGTAAAAAACTGTTTGACAGGTGTATCTCAAGAAGGCACTATTTAAACAATAGATAACTTTAAATGGATCTAGGAATGTAGAAATCAGAAGATTAAAAAAGGTAATAAGCATTCCAAACATACAATAATCAATCCTGGTTTCCATGTTTCACTTCAAGACATTGCTTTCACGTACCTCATGCAAATGATTCTGTGACTACTTAAGGGGTATGCACAGTGATTATTAAACCATAGAACTTTCATAGAAAAGAACATCACATGAAAAATGAATTGAATGACAAAAGTCAGAATATTTATGCACCATTTTAAAATAAATGCCACTGAATATGTCCTGAAAAATGTCGATTGTCATTCTCAATAAAAGCACCTAGATCCAAGAAGAGTTTACACTTCTATCTAAAGAAAGTAATGGAAAATAAGTTTTAAAATGCTTACATCTAAGACAAAAAAAAGTCAGAAACCTCAAAATCAGTATTTCTCATTTACAAAAATAAAAGATGAAAAGCCTTTAGCTGCTAAATGTCTACAAGACTTTGCTTATTTAATATTTAAAGTTAAACGCCAAACAGCTTTACTAAACCATGGTATGTATAATTTGGGCATAAATAGTGCTATATCTAGATTAAAATGTGATTTGCACCTTATATCCCAAGTCAAAAGAGAAAAAGCCAAGTATTTAAAAAATGAAAACTCAGTAATTTATAACAAATATTTTGGATAATGGTATAACATTTTTATTTAGGGAATCTCACTGCATTCTCATATGAGTTGGCAAATTATAAAAAGGAAAGATGTATATAGTGTACTTATAATTTTAGAATGCTATTTCCTGAAAACTATAGAAGTAATATTACAGACAAATTAGAGTTATTTTGTTGCACCTGTATTTTTGGTACCAATGAAGATTTATCTAAATCTTTTATCAACTTATTCAATAAAAATAACTGGATATCAACTAATAAAATCTTAAAATAATCAATCTTGCAATATGCATTTCTTTTGCCTGTCAGAAGAAAAGCAAAGCATAAGAAAACAAGATGGTTCTTTAAACAATTAACTTTTTTTTTTAAACTGGAGTACAGTAGATTCACTAAAAAATTAACTTTTAAGCATGGCCCATTTCCTAGTACTGATTATAATTACTGATGATTTAAGAAAAGATGAATTTATTTATTAAAAATTTTTTTTAATTTGGCCACACCACAAGGCTTGAGGGATCTTAGTTTCCCAACCAGGGGCTGAAACTGAGTCATGGCAGTGAAACTGCCAAGTCATAACCACTGGACCACCATGGGATTCTAGAATATAATTTATTTTTTAAAATAAATTATATTTATTTATCTAGAACTGAAGACGTTTACTATTTTGTTCTCCATATCAAAATCCTACTAATAAGAAAAATTAACTTCATGAATACTCTGAATAACTCAAGTTCTACATGAAATAGTGTTTCATGGCAATACTTTTTATCATTTTTCAAACACATCTTTAGCAAGAAAGTTCTGAGTTTGAATACCGTTGTTTGAGGTACCTCTGCAACACTAGAAAAGTTAAGTGACAGGGGGTTACTTAAGTAATTAATTCAGTTTGAGAAGCATAGTATACAGACTTTATTGATTATATAAGGATATACATTATATTTAGAAATTCAGAACTTTTTCATAGTATAGTATCATAATCTTTTTAAAAACTGGTTTGGCATTAAGTTCAAACAAAATCATTTTTGCCAATTAAAACTGAACCTTCTACAGTATCCCTTTTAAGTATGTGAAATATATATATGTGTGTATATATATATCTTTTAAAGCATATGAATATATGCATAAAAGACAAAAACAGATCCAAGGGGAACTATTTCGATAAAATTAGACATGTCCTACAAAAACTCAAAAATGCTCTTAGGGCTATGCATGTGTATTTGCTAATCAATCTGTATCTTTTAAAACCATTATCATGTGATTAATTTCACTGATATTAATTATGCTATAAAAATTCTAGTACAAATTGTACTTGTGAAAGGAGATAGAATGATTAAGAGAACCAGAGGAATTTTTAAACTTGATGCTCACTTAACATTTGCTTTGATTCAGTTTTAGGTTCTTTTTATTTGACTAATTTTAAGAAAATTACAGGGACTTCCCTAGTGATCCAGTGGTTAAGACTCTATGCTTCCACTGTAGGGGGTGTGGATTCAATCCCAGGTCAGGGAACTAAGATCTTGCATACTGAATGGTGACTCCAAAAATTAAAAAAAAAAAAAAAAATGACTGCCTAGGTGATTTCTCAGGTGTCCTCTTTCTTTTAGGAAAATGGAAACACAGAGGGTCTCCTGAGAGAAAACTTGAAATGGCTATGACTCAGAATAACTGGTCATAAGACACTGTTATGCTATGCTATGTTATGTCATGTGCCAACTCTGTGACACTACAGAATGTAGCTCGCTAAGCTCCTCTGTCCACGGTATCTGCCAAGCAAGAATACTGGAATGCGTTGCCATTTCCTTCTTTAGGGGATCTTCCTGACCCAGGGATCAAAGCCAATTCTCTTGTGTCTCCTGCATTGACATGTGGATTCTTTACCTCTGTGCCACCTGGGAAGCCCGTATTGCCACTTCATTTTCAGCTAAATTTCAGGAACCTATCAAGACAGCATTGCAACGCAATCCCAGAAAAGCAAACCATCAGGTGTACAACAAAAATTTTCATAAAAGATTTTCTTTCAATAATAACACAAGAAGGGAAATCTGGAGAAAAACAAGATATAATTTCAATTCATATAAGTCTATACAGACAGAGTTTAAGAAATGTGTCTGTCACTTTTATCTACCAGTGATGCTCTTCCAATAATCAATCACTTTACTACTGGCTAGTTAAAGAAAAAAATCATCTAAAAACTCCCTAAATTGGACAGCACTGATAGTCAATATTGATTACCTGGCTGCCCATATCTCAAACTCAGGCATGGCTGCTGCTCTTAGACCTTCAGATCTTCCTGTTCTGTGGAATTTCAGTTTGTTTTTTTTTTTTCTTTCAAGAATCAGTATGTGGAAATACGTGTATATAAATCTATTACTCTTTCAGTATTCAAAGTCAGTGATGCTATGGAAGACCAGTCTCAGATAACCTCCATGTTTTTTGAAAAACTCCAGGGAGAACTTCTAGTGCAGCTGAATGATTTCAATCAGCAATGAATTCTGCACCATCAGCCTTGATTACCGATCAATATAAAAAAGAAAAATCAAACCAAACAGAAAATCTCACCTCTTACTTTTTGGAAATATACAAAATGTGAAAAACGAAAACACAACCTGTTAGAATAAAAGGCCTTCGATCTCATGTCAGTCAGCATTATATAAAGTTAGAAACCGACAGCTTTGGATGGTTAAAAGGTTATTAATTCCAGATCAAGTCCTAAGGTTCATTTCAAAAAGTGTGGCTTTTTGGAATGAAGTGACAAGGTTCTATAATCTCGTGACTTTAAGAATGGAGATTCCTTTTTCTTTTGAAGAGTAAAGCTGTTTAACTTTAAATATTTAATAGTTTATCTCCTTGTTGCAAATTAAAAACTATGCTCAATCACATACTCTACATGTTTTGAAAACGGAGCTCAGAAATAAGAGTCACCCTCCTGCCAACTGCTTCAGTCTCCCAGTTACAAGTTCCATCACGCAGACCTCAAGGCACCTTGAGGCAAATCGGAGACCTTTAAAACCAGTGCAAGTTCAAGGTGCTTCTTTTTACCAGGTGCTTTTACATATTTCAATTAAAAGGTATATTCATTTTTCATGTTAGTTAATTTTCTTCCTCAGTATGATTTTTAAAATATTGTGACAGGTCATAGGCCACAGTTAATTCGAGGGTGTTGAAGTGGAAGAAGCTAAGCTGATGTTGCAAAACACACAGCTAAGAACATTTAGACCATGAAATACAAAAAAGAAAAAAAAATACTGGAGAGGAATGCGTAACATGACTTCTTTTGCAGATCTGCAGATTACCGAGGTCCTAAGTTCAAGCCAGCCAACGCCATGGCACATATTTTGAGTTAGGGAAGAGAACGGGGCAAGATATGAAGACCATGACGACTACAGAGAGTGAAAAGAATACAGGGAGAAGTCACTCCCAGTATGGTAAGAAATAGTCATCTTTAGTTTTTACCATACCACAGTACAGAAACAAGCCCTAAAGAACTTCCATACAAATATAAACTTCCTAAAACACTGTGGGGGAGAGAGGTTGGGGAGCTTGCCCCTGAAAGGGGAAAAAGAAATTCTTTTAAGTTTTCCGTAAAAATCAGTTACAATGCTTTAATCAAAAATTAATGGCAAGTTAGTAAAAAATCTTTACACATGTACTGCAGACCTCCAAGTACATTTCAATCAAGTATTCTGTACAAAAACTTCAAGAAAATGGCACACTTAATATTCAACAGCAAAATGTTCAGCAAAGCCATGCGAAGAACTGCAGCGTCTTGAAAAGCATGGATGAGTTGGGTTGTTGTTTTTATTTTTTTTTCCAAAGAGACAGAAACAAAAAATGGAATAAGAAAAAGACTAATGTTATGAGTAACTTTGAGGAGAAACCAAAACTGTCACTGAGGGGTTTTGCAGATGATAAAGCAGTATCATTCACTGTCCAAGACCTTACTTGCTGGTACAGTTGGGGTCTTAGCGCCGAGTTCTCAATCATTGTGTGAACCATGGTGATAATAGGTTCATTTTCTTTCATCTATTTCAAATCAGGAGGAGCATACAGCAAACATCAGTTTACAGCATAGCTAGATTTGAAAGACGACACTGTAAATATAGCCTCTACTTTAATATCTTCCTAAGAGTGCAGTTGCTTATATATTATCCCAAGGTTGTACAGAATCAACTTAATATAAGCCATTTCAAACAAGTATTAAAAGCTGAAAATATTGTAAAAGTATTGTAAAAAGCCAGTTATAAAAAGGGCTTACTAACTGCAGTAAATGTTTTACTTAATAAACATAACCAACAGTCAATTAACGAATATCCTTATATACATTAGAACAGATGATAAAGCATCAAGATTCAAAGGATAAACTAAAAGGCAACCACCTACAAACTTAAAAGGAAAAAAATGGCATAACTTAATTAGCTATTTAGTAAAAAAGCTTAAAATGATATTCAGTTCTTTATAAGGTTATTCAGAAAAAACAGCTCTCAACAAATAATACCTTCTCACTTAAACAATCACACACTTTATTATTAATCTTGATAAACGTTTATATATACTCTACTTCAGATTATCTCAAAGTAGAACACCATATGCAGAATGATTTCAAAGCTGTGCAAACTAAAATTAAATAAGCAAAGACTCAGGGAATCTCCCAGCTCTTTAAAAGACTGAAATCATGTTTCACATTTCCAGCTATATTGCACTTAATTACTGCCTCTAGAAAAATATTTGTTTTAGCAGGCTCTGGACTCAAAAGTTAAAGCATTCAAAAGACAATTATCATTATGTATAGACAATAAAAGGCCAACATATTTGTACTATTTGTAAGCAGACAAGTCTGTTTATAATTGCAATTTGTGACATTTAGTTTACATAATTTTCATCCCCCATATTATAGAAAATAACCATTTCTATCATGGTTAACAAATGCTACTTCACTGATTTAACAAAATCTGTAGAAGTTTACTAATATTAAGACTGAATGCATAAGTAAAAATTAAATCTGGAAGACTATACACCTAGACAATTTTATTTGCAGTCTAGTTACCAATGTTTCAAGTCAGTAATTTCTGTTTTAGCTGTCAAATGAGAAACCTGTGACTGGTTTAATCTCCTTTTAAAAAGTTTTATTCTAGCTAAGTAATTTGTTTTTAAATCTAAACATTTAATATTAGTTAAACTCAAGCGTCTGTATGTCAGTAAAACTCAAATCTACACGCTGGTTGAATTCAAACTCTCTTCCCCTCACTATTACCCAGTAAGGGACCGAGGCATTTACCGGTGACCTCTCATGCACACAGGAAAGGGCTGTATTGATAGGAAGTACAAGATAAAATTTTACTGTTGGGAAGTAACTTATAAATAGGCAACTATGACAAAAAGTTTTCTTTAGTAGAAAACAACTTTTATACAGAAATTTAAGACCTCTTTATATTTTAAAGTTTATGTTTTAAAGGAATGCTTGTCATTTTATCTTAACCAAAGAGTTGAGCGTGTGCTAAGTTGCTTCAGTCAAATCTGACTCTTTGCAGCCCTCTTTGAGCCCTACCAGGCTCCTCTGTCCATGGGATTCTCCAGGCAAGAATCCTGGAGTGAGTTGCCATGCCTTCCTCCAGGGGATCTTTCCGACCCAGGGATTCAATCCGCATCTCTTATGTCTCCTGCCTTGGCAGGCGGGTTCTTAAACACTAGTGCCACCTGGGAAGCCCAATCAAATGTTGATCTTGTAATAAAGTGTAACTGCCTTTGGTTTTGGCTTCATCATTTGACCGCACTGATACATACTTCGTATAACGTGGGCTTCCCTTCTGGCTCAGCTGATAAAGAATCCGCCTGCAATGTGGGAGACCTGGGTTCGATCCCTGGGTTGGGAAGATCCCCTGGAGCAGAAAGGCTACCCACTCCAGTATTCTGGCCTGGAGAATTCCATGGACTATATAAAGTCCATGGGGTCGAAAAGAGTCAGACACAACTGAGTGACTTTCACTTTCTTTCTTTCATATAATGTAGGTAGCCTAGTCTCTCTTCATTTTCAGTATTATATCATTTTGATTTTCAAAGCAATTTCATCTACACTTGCTATTTTTCAATAGCATGCCATGAAAATTAGACAGAAAAGTACTTGATTCAGATTACATGAGGGGGTTGGGAGGAACAGGGTAGAGGGCCTGGGGATTTGAAAGATGGTCAAGAGCATGAATGTTTAAGAAATAATGCAGGTTGGATAGTCTCCAAACATAAAAGACACTCAAGGTCAAAAATGCAACTGCCTGTGGAGTCTTGCAAATAGGCCCTTGTCACATGGCTGCTGCTGCTGCTGCTGCTGCTGCTGCTGCTGCTAAGTCGCTTCAGTCGTGTCCAACTCTGTGCGACCCCATAGACAGCAGCCCACCAGGCTCCCCTGTTCCTGGGATTCTCCACGCAAGAACACTGGAGTGGGTTGCCATTTCCTTCTCCAATACACAAAAGTGAAAAGTCAAAGTGAACTCGCTCAGTCGTGTCTGACTCTCAGTGACCCCATGGACTGCAGCCTTCAAGGCTCCTCCGTCCATGGGATTTTCCAGGCAAGAGTACTGGAGTGTGTTGCCATTGCCTTTAATATGGTGGTTTTTCACCCTTAAGTGGAGCTTCAACAGGGTACAGACCAGTGACTAGTATTCAGACTTTAGACCTTTAGGAATTACTTTTTTTAAATGTATTAAAAAAGGGACAATATCATCAGCTGAAGGGTAATCCAGCCTGATTTATTTAGCAGAATACTTCGAGAGGGTAAACATGCATGTTATAGAGGGAAGCCACATTTTCGATTTAAAACTGCCTCCATTTAATTTACCTATCAAAGATCATTAACTATTAAGTCACTAAGAGGGGGGACCTTGTGAGAAGACACTGACATAGGAACAGAAAAACTAAAAAATACAAAGAGCAAAAATAACATTTAAAAAATGACTATTTTTTAAAAACTGAAGTATAGTCAATTGACAATACTATATTATTTTCAGGTGTGCAATACAGTGATTCAGTATTTTTATAGATTATAACCCATTTAAAGTTACTACAAAATGAGCTACATTCCTTATGCTGTACAAAATATTCATGTAGCTTCTTTATTTTATACACAGTTGTTTATACCTCTTAATTCCCTACCTCTAACCAGCCCCTCCCCACTCCTGTCTTCCCACTGGTCACCACTAGTTTGTTCCCTACATCTGTAAGTCTGTTCCTGTTTTGTTACATTCATTTGTTTTCACTTTTCAGATCCCATATATGAGTGATAACATACAGTATTTGTCTTTCTCTAACAAAGTGAAAGTGAAAGTCCCTCAGTCAAGTCTGACTCTTTGACTCCATGGACTATACAGTCCCTGGAATGCTCCAGACCATAATACTGCAGTGGGTAGCCTTTCCCTTCCCCAAGGGACCTTCCCAACCCAGGGATAGAACCCAGGTCTCCCGCATTGCAGGCAGATTCTTTACCAGCTGAGCCACAAGGGAAGCCCAAGAATACTGGAGTGGGTAGCCTATGCCTTCTGCAGCAGATCTTACCAACCAAAGGGGTTCCCTGCATTGCAGGCAGATTCTTTACCAACTGAGGAATCAGGGAAAAAAATAACATTTAAAGTTACAAAGTATAGAGTGTCACAGAGACCACTTCTGAAGTTGACTACTTTTCATTATGAAAAATTTCAAATGTATATATCAAATCCTAGAATATTAAACTTAGAAGGCATCTTTGGAAAGTGACAATTTAGTACAGTAAAGGTTTATTTCCACCAGTGGTTCTGAACCCAGAATCATGTGAGGAGCTTGAAAAGAACAGAGATCCTGACTTCCAGATAATGATAACGTACACCTCGAAAATCTGTGATGTAGACAGTATCATTAAAATATCAAGGTGACGGTCTGGCCTCAAGATTCCTTTTGACAGAAAAGTAACTACAATGTTCTTTCTCAAAGTGTTGAAGTCAGTCAAATGTAATCTGAGCACAGTGAATGTTCTTCAGTTCACATACTCTTAGAGAATCTCATCTCACTCAAGTTGGAGAGATGGGTAGGTCTATCTATGGAAAGAAGCAGCAGGGGGACCATTTCAGAATTCCCTTGGGCATCACACCCACCTGACCAAGGGCTGCTAGGATGCTTGGGCAGTGGGCTTCCAAGAATGAAGGGCACAGAGGAGTGGTCCTGTACATGGCGACACTCCTCTTGTATGCAGCATGCAATGGCTGAGGGCAGCTAAACACAACACTCAAGATCTCACACAATAGGAGTTTGGTCCCCATTAAACAATTTCACTGACAAGTCTGACTCAGTCTCTTGTCAGGACACAGCTCCTTTCTCCTGGCTCCTGGTACGCACAAGGTTTTGTTTGTGCCCTCCAAGAGTCTGTTTCCCCAGTCCTGTGGAAGTTCTATAATGAAATCCCACTGGCCTCCAAAGTCAAATTCCCTAAGGGTTCTCTGTCCCTTTGCCACATCCCCAGGTTGGGAAATCTGTTGTGGGTCCTACAACTTTCTTAACAGTGAGAGAATTTCTTTGGTATAACTGTTCTATATTTTGTGGGTTGAGAAATAACTCCTGAAAGAATGAAGAGATAGAGCTAAAGCAAAAACAACACCCAGTTGTAGATGTGATTGGTGACAGAACTAAACTCCAATGTCATAAAGAACAATATTGCATAGGAACCTGGAATGTTAGGTCCACGAATCAAGGTAAATTGGAAGTGGTCAAACAGGAGGTGGCAAGAGTGAACATCGACATTTTAGGAATTAGTGAACTAAAATGGACTGGAATGGGTGAATTTAATCAAATGACCATTATATCTACTACTGTGGGCAAGAATCCCTTAGAAGAAATGCAGTAGCTCTCATAATCAACAAGAGTCCAAAATGCGGTACTTGGGTACAATCTCAAAAATTACAGAATGACCTCTGTTCCTTTCCAAGTCAAACCATTCGATACCACAGTAATCCAAATCCAAGCCCCAATCCCTAATGCCGAAGAAGCTGAAGTTGAATGGTTCTATGATGACCTATAAGGCATTCTAGAACTAACAAACACCCAAAAAAAGATGTCCTTTTCATCATAGCAGTCTAGAATGCAAAAGTAGGAAGTCAAGAGATAACTCGAGTAGCAGGCAAGTTTGACCTTGGAGTACAAAATGAAGCAGGGCAAAGGCTAACAGGGTTTTGCCAAGAGAATGCATTGGTCATAGCAAACACCCTCTCCCAATACACAAGAGACAACTCTACACACTGACATCACCAGATGGTCAATTCCAAAATCAGATTGATTATATTCTTTGCAGCTGATGATGGAGAAGCTCTATACAGTCAGCAAAAACAAAATTGGGAACTGACTGTGGCTCAGATCATGAACTCCTTATTTCCAAATTCAGACTTAAATTGAAGATAGTAGGGAAAACAACTAGACCATTCAGGTATGACCTAAATCAAATCCCTTACAGTTATACAGTGGAAGTGACAAACAGATTCAAGTGCTTAGATCTGATAGACAAGAGTGCCTGAAGAACTACGGACAGAGGTTTGTGACATTGTACAGAAGGCAGTTATCAAGACCATCCCCAAGAAAAACAAATGCAAAAAGGCAAAACAGTTGTCTGAGGAGGCATTACAAATAGCTGAGAAAAGAAAAGAAGCCAAAGGCAAAGGAGAAAAGGAAAGATACACCCATCTGAATGCAGAGTTCCAAAGAATGGCAAGGGGAGATAAGAAAGCCTTCCTCAATGATCAATACCAAGAAGTAGAGGAAAACAATAGAATGGGAAAGACTAGAGATCTCTTCAAGAAAATTATAGAGACCAAGGGAACATTTCATGCAAAGATGGGCACAATAAGGGACGGAAATGGTACAGACCTAACAGAAGCAGAAGATATTAAGAAGAGGTGGCAAGAATACATAGAAGAACTGTACAAAAAAGATCTTCAAGACCCAGAAACCTCAATGGTGTGATCACTCACCTAGAGCCAGACATTCTGGAGTCTGAAATCAAGTGGGCCTTAGGAAGCATCACTACGAACAAAGCTAGCTGAGGTGATGGAATTCCAGCTGAGCTATTTCAAATCCTAAAAGATGATGCTATTGAAAGTGCTACACTCAACATGCCAGTAAATTTGGAAAACTCAGCAGTGGCCACAGGACTGGAAAAGGTCAGTTTTCATTCCAATCCCAAAGAAAGGCAATGCCGACAAATGCTCAAACCACTGCACAATTGCACTCATCTCACACACTAGCAAAATAATGCTCAAGATTCTCCAAGTGAGACTTCAACAGTATGTGAACCAAGAACTTCCAGATGTTCAAGCTGGATTTAGAAAAGGTAGAGGAACCAGAGATCAAATTGCCAACATCCGCTGGATCATCAAAAAAGCAAGAGAGTTCCAGAAGAACATTTACTTTTGCTTTATTGACTACGCCAAATAGTTTGTGTGGATCACAACAAACTGTGAAAAATTCTTAAAGAGATGGGAATACCAGATCACCTTACCAGCCTCCTGAGAAATGTGTATGCAGGTCAAGAAGCAACAGTTAAAACTGGACATGGAACAACACACTGGTTCCAAATTAGAAAAGGAGTATGTCAAGGCTCTATATTGTCACCTGCTTATTTAACTTTTTTGCAGAGTACATCATGCAAAATGCTGGGCTGGATGAAGCACAAGTTGGAATCAAGATTGCTGGGAGAAATATCAATACTCTCAGATATGCAGATGACACCACCTTTACGGCAGAAAGCGAAGAGGAACTGAAGAGCCTCTTGATGAAGATGAAAGGGGAGAGTGAAAAAGCTGGCTTAAAACTCAACATTCAGAAAACAAAGATGATGGCATGTGGTCCCATCACTTCATGGCAGATAGTTGGGGAAACAGTGGAAACAGTGGCAGACTTTGTTTTGGGCTCCAAAATCACTGCAGATGGTGACTGCAGCCATGAAATTAAAAGACGCTTGCTCCTTGGAAGAAAAGCTATGACCAACCTAGAGAGCATGTTAAAAAGCACAGACATTACTTTGCCGACAAAGGTGCATCTAGTCAAAGCTATGGTTTTTCCAGTAGTCATGTATGTATGTGTGAATCAGACCATAAAGAAAGCTGAGCACAGAAGATTTGATGCTTTTGAACTGTGGTGTTGGAGAAGACTCTTGAGAGTCCCTTGGACTGCAAGGAGATCCAACCAGTCAGTCCTAAAGGAAATCAGTCCTGAATATTCACTGCAAGGACCGATGCTGAAGCTGAAGCTCCAATACTTTTGGCCACCTGATAGGAAGAACTATCTCATTGGAAAAGATCCTGATGCTGGGAAAGATTGAAGGCAGGAGGAGAAGGGGACGACAGAGGATGAGATGGTTGGATGGCATCATCGACGTGATGGACATGATTTTGAGCAAGCTCTGGGAGTTGGTGATAGACAGGGAAGCCTCATCGTGCTGCAGTCTATGGGGTTGCAAAGAGTCGGACACGACTGAGCAACTGAAGTGAACTGAAACAATTTTAATAATCTGATTGAACCTTTACTCTCTGCACATCACTGAATCAGAAATACTTGATCTTTTTTTGCTCCAAAAAATCCTAGAGATAGGCTAGTGGTTTCTTTTACTAAATCACCTCTGAAAACTATCTATCAGTGTCTCTATCTCTCTCTAATTTATTGAAACATACTTGACTTACAATGCTGTGTTAGTTTCTCCTGTGCAGCAATGTGATTTGGTTATACATACATTCTTTTTCTTTTCCATTATGGTTTATCACAGGATATTGTATATATTAACGGTTCCCTGTGCTACACAGTAGGACCTTGCTGTTTATCCATTCTATATATACTAGTTTGCAGCTGCTAACCCCAAACTCCCAATCCATCCCTCCCAGACACCCTTCTCCCCCTTGGCAACCACAAGTCTGTTCTCTACGTCTGTGAGTCTGTGTCTTAGATAGGTTGATTTGTGTCATGAAATACCTATATTTTAATACATAGAAAATGATCGTTTCTATAATTTACACTGAAAGAGCACATTCTACTTAGTTTTTGCTATGGGAACTTTATACAACAGCTTTCAAATTAAAGCAATGCAATATGACCTGAAAACAAAAACTATAATGCTCTATGAGACCTCGGAATTTCATGCTTAAGTTCTTGAAAAGACAAAAACAAAAGGACAATCCAGTAATTCTCTTCTGGCTTGACTACTACAAGAACCCTAGGCAGCATTAAGGAACTGCTTCTAATAGCTGATGTATTTTGGTTTTAAGGAATCAGAGCAAGAGAAAGACTAATTAGTATGTGAGGGATGCTTAATAATTTACTTGGAAATCAGTTAAATGCTTCGCTTCCTGCTTTAATTCCTTCTTTGAAGTGAAAGGTAATACAGGTTTGGGTTCCAGTTAATTGCAAAATTATAAAGCACTATGAAAGGTCCATTGTTTTATAATAATAAAAACGAGAACACAGGATTCAGGCATTACACTATTTTCATAATTCACTTCAGCAATAAATAAAAAATCTAAATGGATAGATTTAGGTGGTGGTGCCAGGATATGTCTGTTTACAACAAAAACACATATTTTTATTTGAAATGTGTCAGTCCAAATGTTTATAAAACGACCTAGAAAATTTGATACTTAACTCTAGTCTCTTTCTCAGGTTTGAGGCATTTTGGGCAAGTATGAATACAGAGCCTTCTTTGATGTTACTCTTGGAAATATCTTGATTAAAAACCCATCACTGGGACTTCCCTGGTGGTCCAGTGGTTAAGAATCCACCTACTCAACACAATTCTATGCAACTTATACCACAGCTGGTAGGATCGTGAGCAGCTTTCCAACAGACACCTGTGGGCTGGGAAAGGGTTCCAGGTGTATGAGACAGACACCGCCTTAGTCCTTAGAGGGCCTGAGATGCCCCCAAAGCATGGCCTCCAGTTTCTGTCAGGGTGTGTACAGATCCTGTCCTTCTGCTTTTCTTGGATCTAGCTCCCGACCAGGGAGGGAGCCCAGGCCCCTGTGCTGGGAGCATGGAGTCTTGGCCGCCGCACCACGAGGGAACTCCCCGCGGTCACTCTTCCACGTGCACCATACATGAAAAAGGCAGAAAGCACAAAGACGGTGTTTACGTTTCAAAATAACCCGGATGTCTCCTCTTTCTTTGGTGTTCCTTGTCATTATCTTAATAGTTCTCAAACCTGGCTGACGGGGGAAAATAAATCACCGGTGGGGTTTTAAAAACATGCAGAGTTGGGGAGAGGGGCTCTGGCAACCCTGAGCAGCAGCTGGGGTGCAGAAGTCCTTGTGAATTGTACTTCTGTTTTTGTCTTGCTAAAGATCCAGTGGTAGTTCTGGCAGGAAATCAGGCATGAGAACTTCGATCCTGCCCCAGTACTAATTTAAGTAACTGAGGACCAATTCAACCACCACCAATTAGGAATTTTTTCAAGGTCCTGATAAGCTGGTACTAAATGTTGGTCAACTATCAAAAGATGAAAAATTTGAAACTAATGATCTAAACACAAGTATATTTCATGGAGACTAAAATATTCTTTCTTTTGTATGAAATACAGCTTTAAAAGACTTCACTCCCTTTAAAAAATCAATTGAATCGCTTTATTGTCAGTGGGCTCAGCAGAATCCACTGAGATCTGGGGGTATTACTAAGAATTCAATTTCCAACTGCCTGTTGTTCTATTATTCTAGCAACTTCAAATATCTGTTTAACAATATCTATTGCTATAGAAACTAGACCAGCTAGGATTGCAGATGGATCAGTATGCTGTAAGTCATAAGATAAATGCTCCTGAATAATTTTAGGGGGAGGGTCAGGAAGGAGAAAGACTAGCAGTGAGCAAAGGCAGGACAATCATTCATATAATTTGTCCTTGGGACGATTAATTTCCCAATCCCCCTTTATGTATAAGAAGTGGTTAAGTCGTGGCTTAAATGCTCTTTAAAAAGTTTATATAGGACTGCTCTGGTGGTCCAGTGGCTAAGACTCTGCCTTTCCAATGTAAGAGGCCTGGGTTCAATCCCTGGTCAGGGAACTAGATCCCACAGCCAGCCAGCCAGTGCATGAGCTCAGTTGTGTCTGACTCCCCACGACTCCATGGACTGTAGCCCCCACCAGGCTCTTCTGTCCATGGAATTTTCCAGGCAAGAATATTGAAGTGGGTTGCCATTTTCTACTCCAGGGGATCTTGCCAACACAAGGATCAAACCTGTGTCTCTTTCATCTCCTGCACTGGCAGGTGGGTTCTTTACCAACTGAAACATCCTGCATGCCGCAATGAAAATAGATCGAAGATCCTATGTGTTGCAACTAAGACTTGGTATAGACAAATAAACAAAGAAACAACAACAATAACAACAAAAATGTACATCTGGCAAATTACAAGCCTGACACTTGGTGCAATAAATGTTTATTATTTTAAAAAAAGTTTATATAATAAATCATCTAGAATAACATTGTCCAACAGAACTTTCTGTGGTGATGAAAATGCTCTCTACCACTACAGTCCAAAATGCCACACCAGTGGCTCTTCTGCCCTTGAAATGTGGCTAGTGTGATGGAGGAGATGAATTTTACCTTTCTAATTTAAATAGCCACATATGGGCTAGTGGCTATTATAGTGGACAGTATAAGCCTAGAAATTCTAGACTGGCAAAGTTAAGTATAATTTTCCCCTAAATTTGGATCTCATTCTCAGAAGGGAAAACGTTCGCTCAAGCTCTGTCTAGTAATGGATGTTCCTTGAGTTTGAATTCTGCACTAACAGCTTTCTCCTTTTTTAGGTGGGGGTGGGGTGGGGGCAATCAGTCTGGATGATTTCTAGCCACCCTACAGCGCTTTTGTCCTTCACTGATAACCAATGAGAAGACCCATTTCTGTGCGGTCATTTTCCATTTAAATGGAAAATGGACTTTTCCTGAGCTTTTAATGACATTTTAGAAAAAAGAATTTTTAAGTTGGGACTCTGTCTTAACAATAGCCCAAAACCCTGATAGCCTAATCACCAAAGACTCCATCTCTCAAGAATGTCCTCCTGTGTCTAGATCAATAAACTCTTAAGATGTGTGGCAATAAAAAGAAAAGGCTAAAGAATTTGACATGCCCGGGGTGAAGCTGTGAGGATTGCAGGGGCCTTTATAAACAGGTCATTTGGATAATGACAACGTAAATGCTTTCCACTCTCATTCCAGGCACAGCTGAAAGTCCCAGAACCTGAGATTGAAGGGTATGACTACCTATAGAAACTGCTCATTGTTTAACAGGAACCAGGAAAATCTGAAGTGACTTTTTAAACAGAAGAATGTAAATAAGTCTCTCTATAACTAATGGGGCAAAGTATGGAGGTCTATTACTTATGAAATTTTAAAGCAATCAGAACAGACGGTTCATGCTGTATGTGGTTTCTAAAGGTAGAACTTTGGCAAAGTATTATTATTATATATATATTCAGAAAAAATTCAATGGTGCTTTAAAAGATGCAGCTAGACTATATAATATATCCTCTTTTTCTTTAAGGGAGAAAGATAGATTTAAAAAAACAAGAAAGAAAAAGAGAAAGCAAACTGGGACACAAACACAGGAGTCATATCTGACATTCCCCTAAAAAAAAAGAGCATTTTTAAACTGACTCTAAGTACTGGCTTTAGGAACAAGATCCACTTATTGAGGCATATTATGAAAATACCCCTAATCCAGCAGAACAAAAGGAGGGCAATCTCTATACTCATAACCTTAGTTAAACTGCTGAATTTTTTAAGTCACAATTTTGAGATACATACCTGTGGTATATTTCAAGGAAACTTTTAAGGTCTAGGCTAATGTCTTTCTAAACAATCTACAATTTGCATCAATTATAAACGTAAATTGTTTGGAATTTTCTAAATTTGTACTTTTCCAAACAATTTACAAATTATAGGGTCATCCTTTTTCATCTATGGGTCTTTTAAGAATTTTGTTTTTTTTAATTAAAATCCTTTTGGCTAAAGGATACATTTTATAGATCTGATTTTTGCTTCAGTGGCTTAAATCTGTTTTCCTTTTCTTCCCCTTGGAGAATATTGTTTTAGGTTTTTTAATTGGAGGATAATTGTTTTACAATATTGTGCTGATTTCTGCCATATATCAACATGAACGAGCCTGTTTTCCTTGATTAATAACTTTAAAAAAATACTGTTCCTTTAAGCAATGTACTATTATCTGATGACACCATCTTTATTCCTGGTATCCACAGGAAACTGGAAATATGAAAAGAACTCAAAATACATTTTGTAAAAATGCTTTATTGTGGAAAAGATGTTTGAAATGGCCATATATTTCTCTTCCTTGAAAGCATTTTGCAAAATGATACCATAAACTGATATATTTTTTTTTCCTAACTTGGAACACTGGGTCTTAGTTGCAGCATGTGGGATCTTCAGGGGCGGCATGTGGGATCTTCAGGGGCGGCATGTGGAATCTTCAGGGGCAGCATGTGGGATCTAGTTCCCTGACCTGTTTTGAACCCGGGCCCCCTGAATTGGGAGCCTGGAGTCTTAGCCACTGGACCACCAGGGAAGTCCCAAAACGATACTATTTTGAAGGAACAAAACATTCTCAAAGTCAAAATCTTACATCATTTCTGTTAGGGAAAAAAAAAAGTATTTGTTTTGGCCAATGGGTAAATCTACTCTAAGATATATTTGAGCTTTAAATCAAAATTAAAATATCCTCTAGATACAGGATCTGGGCTTTATTAATAGCAATCGCATTCCTATTGAGTTAAAGTTGGCACTAACAGAATTCCTACCATTAATTCAAAGATTTATCAGCTTATGTTTTAACTACATAATCACATCCTTAGGTTGATCCCAGAAAAGATTCTGGCATTTATGCTCAACTTTATTTCCTTCCTGAGCTTTGAAAACCATTTACAATTCTACCTTATAAGCTCTAACATCCTGCCTGACACTGAGCTCCATAAATCTCTGCTGAATGAACTTACTGGAAAAAAAAAAAATAATAACAAAAGATAGAAGCAAACAAGAGCCACAATAATTGGGTTATAAAATATTAGTTTTTGTAAATAAATCATGGAACTGTATAAACATTATGCATTTTAGGAAGGGTGGGGAACTATTGTTTTCATTTTCCTGTCTTGGTGGTGGTGGTGGTGGTACTTGAGAACGTGTGTCTGACTCTTGTGACCCCATGACCTGTAGCCTGCCAGGCTTCTTGGTCCATGGGATTTTCCAGGCAAGAATCCTGGAGTGAATTGCCATTTTCTTCTCCAAAACATATAAAGATACATATAGAAATACTACAGTTTTATTAAACTAAAGTTTACTAATAGCAAATTATTTGGAGAAGAATCTTTAAAATTAAATCTTTTATCTTTATAAAACTAATTATACATCATTAAGGTACTGTGAAAGCTGAATTTACCTTGGTAGGTGGGAAAAATAACCAGTTATATAACCAAGAGCTGATACTTGTCAGGTAACAAAGATCAGCAACCTGAAACAGAACTATTTTAGGTACAAGAACAACTTTATTGATTCTGAAGGAAGTAAAACAAATTTTAAACAAGAAAAGAAAGAAAACTCATTAATACAAGGTATTCATCCTAGCTTTGTGATTTTGGACAAGTCATTTCAACCTGACTGAATGGGGATAAGAGTCGCTGGCCACACATTGCTGAGGAGGGTATGAGAGGCAGGTGGGGCATGGAATGTGTCAGAACTTGGACAGCTGTGGAGAGATACAAGCTATTAGCATGGACAGATGCTGGACAGGTGCATGGTAAAGAGAACGGGGTGCTTTCGCCTCATCTGAGAAACGATGAGTCACTGGAGAAAAGGCTTTATGGGGGAGGAGGTGTTTGTGATGAAATGAGGGCCTGAGGAACAGGGAGCTTGAAGTTTCCTGAGTTAGCTGAAAGACAATGCGGCAGGTTTAAGTACAGCCAGGATTTGGCGACTAAATGGTGCTGAGGAGCTTAGTACGTGTAACGTGTTTTGGTGGCATTAAAAGGTCAGTTTTCATTCCAATCCCAAAGAAAGGCAATGCCAAAGAATGCTCAAACTACCACACAATTGCACTCATCTCACACGCTAGTAAAGTAATGCTCAAAATTCTCCAAGCCAGGCTTCAGCAATATGTGAACTGTGAACTTGCAATGTTCAAGCTGGTTTTAGAAAAGGCAGAGGAACCAGAGATCAAATTGCCAACATCCACTGGATCATGGAAAAAGCAAGAGAGTTCCAGAAAAACATCTATTTCTGCTTTATTGACTATGCCAAAGCCTTTGACTGTGTGGATCACAATAAACTGTGGAAAATTCTGAAAGAGATGGGAATACCAGACCACCTGATCTGCCTCTTGAGAAATTTGTATGCAGGTCAGGAAGCAACAGTTAGAACTGGACATGGAACAACAGACTGGTTCCAAATGGGAAAAGGAGTTCGTCAAGGCTGTATATTGTCACCCTGCTTATTTAACTTATATCCAGAGTACATCATGAGAAACGCTGGACTGGAAGAAACACAAGCTGGAATCAAGATTGCCGGGAGAAATCTCAATAACCTCAGATATGCAGATGACACCACCCTTATGGCAGAAAGTGAAGAGGAACTAAAAAGCCTCTTGATGAAAGTGAAAGTGGAGAGTGAAAAAGTTGGCTTAAAGCTCAACATTCAGAAAACGAAGATCATGGCATCCCATCCCATCACTTCATGGGAAATAGATGGGGAAACAGTGGAAACAGTGTCAGACTTCATTTTTCTGGGCTCCAAAATCACTACAGATGGTGACTGCAGCCATGAAATTAAAAGACGCTTACTCCTTGGAAGGAAAATTATGACCAACCTAGATAGCATATTCAAAAGCAGAGACGTTACTTTGCCAACAAAGGTTTGTCTAGTCAAGGCTATGGTTTTTCCTGTGGTCATGTATGGATTTGAGAGTTGGACTGTGAAGAAGGCTGATTGATGCCTTTGAACTGTGGTGTTGGAGAAGACTCTTGAGAGTCCCTTGGACTGCAAGGAGATCCAACCAGTCCATTCTGAAGGAGATCAGCCCTGGGATTTCTTTGGAAGGAATGATGCTAAAGCTGAAACTCCAGTACTTTGGCCACCTCATGCAGAGTTGACTCATTGGAAAAGAATCTGATGCTGGGAGGGATTGGGGGCAGGAGGAGAAGGGGACGACAGAGGATGAGATGGCTGGATGGCATCACTGACTCGATGGACGTGAGTCTCAGTGAACTCCGGGAGTTGGTGATGGACAGGGAGGCCTGGCGTACTGCGATTCATGGGGTCGCAAAGAATCAGACACGACTGAGCGACTGATCTGATCTGATCTGATGATCCATACTCAATACCATGCAGACATTATGTATCAGTTAAAGTACAATCTGTTCGGATAGTTCGGCAGAATCATACAGAACTGTTTCAAGTGTTTTTAAAGCACTTTTAACTCCAGTTTCAAGGTATTTTTAGCTTTAATATGAGCTGGTAGAACACAACTCCGGGGGTCCTTTCAGGTAGCCTGCTAATTGTCTTCCTTTTCACCCACCAGGTTGGGAGAAGCTGCCCCAGCCATAGCTGGCGAAGATTTTCCTCTGTTCTCTTGGGGACTTCAATCACTTCAAGTTCTTGTCTAAGCAAAGAGCTAAAACTAAGGTCCTGATCCTTCTCAAGTCCATCAAGCTCTTCCCTGAGGATGATATGTTCAATAAACGTTTGTGACATCAATGGGGTTAAAGGGGACCAGTGTTTTGAACCATTTCTGCTCTTGGTTTTGTTTTTTTTTTTGGTCAGGGAATTGAGGGATCAAGATGACAGCCTTAATTTTGGACACACAGGAGATGCATCGAAGGCAGAGCTTCCAAATGGAGATTTCTTTGATCAACTAGAACTACATGATGGGAACTGCAGAGACAGGTGTTTTAGACACCCTTTGTGCTCCCTCTCCATGTCTCCTGTTTCAGCCCTTGTTCTGTGTTATGAGAACCTCCGGGCGCTCATGTATGAGTAACGTCAGTGTACTCAAGAGCTGGTCTCTAGGGGCAACTCTGGTCAGTGAAGGATGGGAGCGAATACAAATGCTGCCCTCTTCTCTAGGTCAGCTGGTAAGTCCACAGGATTTCTATCTGTTTGTCAACAAGTATCAGAAGAGGCCCGAGTTGCTTCTGGCAGTTGATAAGCTATTCCCACCTTCCCGGCTCACTCTCTTTATTCCTGTACCTTGGGATTACTTCTCAAAAGTAAAACTTCCTGCAAACAAGCCCACATCAAGGAAGCCCACATCACAGACTCTGCTTTCCAGGAGAAATCCAGGGGCTAGAGATGAACAGTAACAGACAACTAGTGAATGTTCAGATGAGAGGACACCAAGACACCGGGCACTTCCATAAAATTAGGGTTGAGATGGGTGAAAACAGCAAACAGGGACAGATCCATCACTGTAAGGAACAGGAGAACTGTGATATAATGGGGAAGCATCAGAGAGGCTGAGAGGTCAGTGTATTGACACACTTACACATTCTAAATTCTAATCTACACACTGTCCATTTATTTATATTCTGCCATTAAGAGTCCACCCTAAAGGAAATCAGTCTTGAATATTCATTGGCAAGACTGATGCTGAAGCTGAAACTCCAATACTTTGGCCACCTGATGCGAAGAACTGACTCATGTGAAAAGACCCTGATGCTGGGAAAGACTGAAGGCAGGAGGAGAAGGGGACGACAGAGGATGAGATGGCTGGATGGCATCACTGACTCGATGGACATGAATTTGAGTAAACTCTGGGAACTGATGATGGACAGGGAGGCCTGGTGTGTTGCAGTCCATGGGGTTGCAAAGAATTAGACATGACTGAGAGACTGAACTGATTATGATGTCATATCCTGGTTAAGATATTTCTTGATGACATCTCCCTCTCCCTACCACTACTATGATCAAATATGCAGAGGAAGGGAGAGATAGAAACAGAAAAAAAGAGAAATGGGATATGTGAGAGAGAGGACTGCTCTGAACAGCAAGGCACCAGAAAATACTGATATTCTATACCACGTAATTAATTTGGGTCCGTATGTGCTAAATAAGATATTTTCAATTTTCCAGTTTCCTTAGCTTGCTTTTTCCAAATGCCTTTCCTATATCCCCTAGAAACATTACCCCCTGGAGCTTTCAATCACCCCTAAAAATAGAAGCTCTAGGATCCCTTCAAATATTAGAGAAAAATGGGATCTTACTTAATAGCTCAATGGAATAAAGGTGCTGAATGGCCAACCATGAAAGCCATGGAGAATCTTTTCAGTCATCTTGTTAGCATTTCTTCCCTTTTAGGGAAGCTGTTTTTCATGAACACAAAGAACAAAATGCAAGAAAGTACTCAGATTTTTTACCTTGAATGGTTTCAGTACCAATTATATACACCCGGTTAACTGTTCATTTTTGCATTTCCCTTGGCATAAGTATGTTTAGAAGTGGTCAGACTTCCTGTTTTTGTGGTTTCTTCAAAGGATATAGAAAGCATGCAGATAAGGGATGTCCACAGAACCAATAATAGGGTGTCAGACTTCTTCCAAAAGTCACTAGTAGTATTGGCGCATGGGTCACAAAATGTTAGTATTATAAAAGAGCTACATTATATAATCTGAATGCTACTACCAAACTTTTGCATTTTAGAAACTTCAATGTACTCTTCCAGATGTTTTAGAGGTTAGTGGTGACCCAAGGACAAAAGAGCAGATAAAACAAAGGAGGGTCTTGGAATGCAGGAATGGAAAAACCAGACCCTTATCATCCTTCCCTCCCCCATGTTGTATCTATTAATGGATTTCAAGTCCTCCTGAGCAGTATTAACCTGTCTCCCCTCCTACTTGAGAGAAGGTATTTGCTTTACTCTTCCCTCCATCCAGTATATGTGCTTCATCCAATCAGCAAATGACCCACAAGACCCGTATCCCACTCTTTGTACCCTAGAAATAAAGACCCCTGTTCAATGTCAGTTCTCCCTTGAGCTGGCCTGCTGTTCTAACAGCATCTTCCATTCTGATAAACTTTATTTCCCTCTTATTCTGTCTCATGTCTGGAAATTCTTTTCCAACCCACACCCAGACCACAACAGTTAGTATAATAAAAGACTTACTTCCTCATAAGCATTTGATCATACCTAAAAAGAAAAAAAGAAAAAATTTCCTGATAAAAGACGTATTGAGGGCTTCCCTGGTGGCTCAGTGGTAAAGAATCTGTCTGCCAATGCAGGAGACACAGGGTTCGATTCCTGGTCCATCTGGGAGGATCCCACATGCCACAAAGCAACCAAGCCTGTGCACCCCAACAACTGAGACTGTGTTCTAGAGCCCAGGAGCCACAACTACTGAAGTCCACGTGCTGCCACCAGAGAGTAACCACCATCCCCCACCCCACACTGCAACTAGAGAAAAGCCCTCACAGCAACAAAGACCCAGCACAGCCAAAAATAAATAAAGTTTTTCAAAAAGAAAGACTGAGCTTTTGCCTTGCAAACCTTAAACATTTTCATGCAACAAGAACACCACAGGCATTCATGACTTGTATTTTTCTTTTTTTGTACTTTGGCGAACTGGTTTTTCATGAGAAATTTCCAGCTTTTCCATGAAAATCTGAGGATAAGGTTTAGCCATCTGGTGTTAAAGAATATACTATTTGATGCTAAATTCAGAAATGATTTAGTTCTGTTCCAGGTGGGGAGGAGAAAGCTCCAGCTGGGTAAGGGCAAATGAATGTTATAAAGTGACTAGCAGAGTTACTTTCTTTTCATGAAGAACTTTTGAGTACACTAGGAACAGGCAATCCTCAGGACAGGTATGGCTGTCCCTCCCTTTCCAGTTTTCATGAAGATATTTCTGATGCAATTAACTATAGTGACTCTTGAAGGGAGAGGGGTAAGGGCGGAATGTCATCATTTAAAGGTCATCTGTGAAAGCACATTCGATGTTACCATTTTACGTTTAAAAAATGAAAAATCATCTGCTACAATACCGACACAAGCAAAGCATGCATCTGTAGGAGTCAAACTCCATTTATTCTACCAGGTTTCCTAAAACGGGGAGGCTGGCCACTGGAGTGCTGGGGGAGGAGGCAGGGAAAGAGGGCTGGTATAGGCTCAAGGTCACCTACCAGCAGGCAGCGTGCTTGCAAAAGGTCTGCAAAGCGCCGCTCCAAGCCTCTAGATCCTTCTGGTCCTACGTTATCTCTTCATCTCAGTTCTTAAGCATTTCCTTTGCTGTTACCATGGCCTACATGGAAAACTGGCAGAAACTCCCTCATAACTGCTCTTCGATCACCAACAGAAAAAGAAGGAAACAGCAAGTGAAGAAGAAAGAAGCAAAGGGAAAGGAGAAGACAGATGGCAACATGTCCTAACTTCCCCAATCCTGTTACTCCTCCCATCACAACTGAACAAATAAGCACCAATTCTTGCTCTACCTCTTCATCCACAGAGGTCGTGCCTAGTTCCCTCTCCCCAGCTCTTGCTCTAGTTTCTACAACCCCAGCTTCACTCCTTGGCTCAATCCAACCAGTCCTGGTCCATACGACAGGAGCCAAGAACTACACAAAGGAGGAATCCTTGTAAGGGACAAGATGAAGAAAATGAAGTCCCTATACCTTGTTAGGCCTGGTGAAGCAGAGATATACACCCCAGCTGACAAGCAGACAAGAAGGTTGACTACAGTAAGCTTCAGTGGAAACCTGTTACTCTGGCTTCAAAGCGATGATGTACATCTGGCTCTGTGAAAACATCAGGAACTCCTAATCATCAAATAAAGGTTCAAAGGCATAGTTCTAAAATTCAAGCTCAATTTGTCCTGTTCTGAGAAAAAAGGAAAATATATCAAGAAAAGTCTCTTTTCCTCATTGTCAAAGAACTCTTCAGGAGGAGATATCATTACAGTTGCTGATAGTCTCAAATTTACTTCTAGCTTCCTGGAAAGTAGAGGTCATTGCAAGATGTACTTACGGCTTCCCCCCCGTCCTGCCCCCTACACCCCATATTCTAGTAGACAGAGAAATAAACAAGGGAAAAGTCAATGTCAAATCCTTTCCATAGATGTATTTTAGGATGAAACTGTCAGGTTTCACAAATTGTAACCAAAAGTTTCTCTAATGTTCAATGATAGCTAAGTTAAATGAGAAGAAAATGAGTTACTGATACATTATGTATTTATTCATTTTCTAAATAGAACCTTGATGAGGTACATAAAGTATCTAGTTGGGATTATCGTATGTTCACAGATTATACATTAGGGCTTTGATATCTAAAAATTCATAAAAATGACAAATAAACAAACCTAGGCTCATATAGACTTTGAACAGTCTACTAACTGGGCTATAAAAACATAAGCAAACTGTGATAGTGTACTTCAAAGTAAAACAGAAAGCAGAAGAAAATTCTACCATACAATTAGTATAGTTTTTGTTATTATAAAAAACACTCCAGTAAATGACTTATCTTCATAATGGTGATATGGCACCAGAAGTTAAGAGTTTGGGGTTGACTGTTTAATATGTAAATTTTTAGAATTTCAGATAAGGTATTTTTATTTGTTATAGTATCAGAAATGAATTTACCTAGAAGCACTTTAGAGACTACACTTTGGTTCTATTTTTCATGAATAATGATAGGGATTAAGAGAATTTAAATCAATTAAAAATTGGCCTTAGGTTATTCTGATGATTTATTTGCACAAGCAGAACAAGTGCTGAAAGAGTATCAATTAGTACATATTCTCTTGGTATGATATATAGTCTGTAAAATGTGACCAGAGCCTCTGACGTTAAGGTTTTAAAATCTACTTTCAAATTTACAATCATATAAAACTGGTGAATTAGTTTATAAACCCAGGCAACCAATAACGCCTATAAAAATTTACCTGGTCATCTAAAATTGGCTACTGGCAGTAATAAGATTAAAAGCTGGAAATGTTTGAGCTGAAAAATTTCATTAAAATTAAAATTACCAAGAATTCTTTCTACATAACTTAATAACCTTTCTACATAACTTAATAATCATACTACTGATATAAATAAAATATAGGACAGTTCAAAAATAAATATTTCATTTATATCAAATGCAATTATTTGAAACCATAAATTTTTTTGATTTATTTAAAGAGAGATTTTTCTTTAGGAACCCTTAACAATATCCACACTTAGGCATATCTGAGTTTCTGGGCAAAGCCCTCACCATGTTTTTATGTATACTTTCTATTACCAAAGAATGGCCCAATTTTTGCCATCAGAAATAGTCACTGCAAGTCATCAACAATCAAACTCTATAATTCTTTTCACTATCACATAAATTTTTAAAGTGGAATCAGACAGCTATTTCAGGATCTAATCTAAGAAAAAGGTGAATCACTGGAAAAGCTCTGCTGACATGCTGAGAGTACAGAGAGGACAGGATACAAAGTTGAAAGTTTAATTTTAATTAACTAATTCATTAAAATACAACACACCCTATTCTTTTACATTTCTAGAGGCTAGAAGTCTGCAATCATTTCCATCTGCCAAAACCACTGTGTGGGCAGGGTCATGTTCCCTCCACACTGTGGAGGGGAGAGCCCACTTCCTGGCCTTTTCCATCTTCTTTAATTTTTTGATGTGGACCATTTTAAAGTCTTCATTAAATTAGTTATAATATTGCTTCTGTTGTTTACCCTTTTTTTTGGCCAAGAGGTCTGTGGGATCTTGGTTCTCTGACGAGGGATTGAACCCACACCCCCTGCATTGGAAGGTGAAGTCTTAACCACCGGACTACCAGGGGTTTGTGTCTAAAAAGCTGAGATTTTAGAAGCCACCTGTAGGACTGTCAGCATGGCACATCAGGAAAGGCTTGGCGGGGCATGCCAAGGGAGCAAAGGATGGGAAGGGAGCCTCAGCCAGATCTAGGCCACTGAAGCCAAGGGAAGAAGCAGCTCAACCTGGGAAAGGAGGATGAGGAGAGACATTTGTGCAAATGGTGGTATTTCCATGTATTTACCTGCCCTTTCCCAAAAGCTGCTTAAGTTCTGTGGGTCTGCAATAACAGATTTGATTTGATGAGGTACATAGTAAATTAATAAATCACTAGGATTATTTCCAGAGATTCTAGATAACTTCAGATTCACATTTATATCACTGCTTTTAACCCTCATTTTTTTGTGAATCCCACTTTTTCAGAACTATCATTAGATTTATATACAAAGGAGCTTCTAAGAAAGTTATTTCCTATGTATGTTAGAAGCTTTCTGGCAGTTTGGAATTTTAAGCGAAGACTTATCTTACTATTTTGTTGGCAAACATGTCTTTATTACTGATAGCATATATAATGTACACTGTGGTTAAAATTAATAGCACCAGATTCTGAAGTGAAGATCAAAATTTGGATTCATGAAATGCTGATTTTTTAAAGCATTCTGATGGGCAAAACTTGGATGAAAATATTTTGTGGGAAAATAAGTTATATATCAACAAAAGTGTGTTTCTTTCAAAAATTAAAAGAAATATGACTGATGGTCTTTTCAAGGGTTTCCTAATGCAAAATCCCTCTTTAAGTAGAACTAATTTAAAGCAGTGCATTATTATTTTGTTTCAAACAGGACAGGGCAAATATAAATATGTAAATAATTTCTTATAACACTTTCCACAGTAACTTCTTTCACTTGATAAAATATTCAAGTTTAAACATTTCAAAAACAAGCTAAAGGAAGCGTTAGCTTAACTTGTATGGAAAAAAAGAATTCACTAGAAGAAATTTTTATTTAAGAACATATTGAAAATTCTCATCAAATTAAAATTAAATATTAACAGGGAATTTCATAAACACCAACATTGAGGAGTGTCAGTCCTTGTTTATGAACTTCCACTTTTCAACATTCACCTTAACCAACCACACTCACTACCACCACTGAGAGAATGCAACTATCAGTCTCTATCAAACTGACACTGGGAGGAGATGGTGAACAATAACACAATATCTTCACACATTTCACCCATCCTTAACCTCCCTTTTGGGAATACAGAGCCCACCACACCGGTCTCCTCCTAGCCTTCCAAAAAAAAGCATTCACAGCTGGGTGTCTATTTCTTTAATGAGGTCACCTCCAAGCTGATGTAAGCCAGTAAGTACAAGTTTTCTTGGGGTAAGAATAAAGAAATCTAGTGAGTCCAGGCTCTCAACTTCCAGAGACCTGACATTTGTATCCTGCCTCATCTCCACACCTGTCCTTTCTAACCTGGTTATTATGGTATTCCTGAATTTCCCTGGTAAAGGATTTCTTATCAGCCTGCCACTTGTAAAAGTCACGCTATTAACTCAAAGTGTCTGAAATATCCGAGTAGCCTGAAAATTGTACTACACTTAAAACATTAAAACGTAAGGTACGATAAGAAAGAAAAATTCTTCAAATCCCACCTGATGATCCAAATATATGGTGTTCCTTTGAAGGTGATGTGAAAGGATTTCATTCTAGTAGACGTCAATCAAGAAACAAAGGGACAGAGAAAGAGGGTGCGGAATTCATGAAAAAGTCAGTTTTGAAACAGGAAAAACAGGTAGTCTGCCACCACCTATTATGTCACAATACACAACAACTTTCACACATGCCCCCCCATAAATGGTACAGATGACATATTCCATTACTATAAAAAAAAAAAAAACTGTTCTGTAAGAAATTATGTAGACATGCATATAAGCTGAAACAGTAAGCAGAAAAATCCTTCAAATGGCTTTAGCAGACTCCATGTTAGAAACTTTACATGTTAATTCTTTTCTGCAATAGAGGACTACTTCTTGGGATGTTTATAACCAGAGACTATTAAACCCTTTGAGAAATGTTTCCGTGTGTTCATTTTTAAAATTGAGAACACAAGGAAATTGATCTTTGGCAATGAAAAGGCAGCATTTTTAGAAAGATGATCAATTCTCCACTGGTTACTTTATGGGAAATGATGGGACTATTCAATCTGGTTCACCGGAGTTGCGGTGTTTGGTGGATGACAAAGCTATTCTGAAGTCTTGTTTGCCTTTCCTTGCTCACAACCAAAACTTGGTGGGTGAGTGGGTGAAGGGAAGGCTGAGAAGAAATGTACTCAGCCCACATTGATAAGGTATGACCAAAGGAGTTCTCAAAGGGTCAATAGGAGGTCCTGCAATGGTAGCATGGCTTGTGCTCATGGGAATGACGCAGGTCGGACTGACTGACGATGAGCGGCTCAGAGTGAGTGACGAGAGCAGACACACAGACACGTGGCTCCAGGGCTGACCTTTGGGCTGTGGGCCTCGAGTTTGAGCTGCATGAGCTGTGCTAAAGTGTGCTCCCGGATACTACTCAGCTCCGCCTGCTGCCGTCTCAGCTTTATGAGCAGCAGTGTAAGCTCCTCGGGCTGAAGGAGTACAATTTAAGAATCCAAACAGTGGAAAACAGATTAATTGTGGTCTTAAGTGACAGATATTAAACCAAGATTTCTTGGCTAGTTTCCGATTACGGCTGACATCAAACATAATGCCTAGGCACTATGATGATAGGTTCTACATAAATGCATAGATATCCAGAGAAATAGAAGGAACAGTGTTACTTGGTAAGGTACAGCAAAACAACAGTATATTCAGGCATTTTCTCAGAACTCATGAGAGACTGTTCATACATTCAGTATGAAAAAGCAGAATGCCAAAAAAAAATTTGTACATGAGAGCTATAATTAAAATATATTGTCATGAGTTGTTTAAAAATGGTACCTAAGACTTTTACAGCAGTAGAACAATACCTGCATGCCCAACACTCTATTTTAGAGAATAGGACATAAATGCAAAGAAATAAAATTCATGTAAAATGTGGATGACATCTTCACATCATTAAGTTTAGTTAGCACCTGGGATCTATTAATTGCTTCCCAGTCATATTTTTAAATGTCACTGTTAGTGTTTTCACAGGATATTTAGTATTAACCAAAAGACCAAATTTTTTTTTAAAGGAAAAAAAAAAATATATATATATATATATATCTATATATCTACTACACGTAGAAAGCTTCCAGGTGTGCACAAATCCCCCTTCCATGCTCGGAGGACAGCACAGAACCTTTCGGTTCCTGACTGGTTATTCTGATCCCTGACGGGGAATCAACTTTCAAAGGTAGATAAAAATTGCTTAACAGGCCGATCTGATGTATTTTTCTTCATTAGAAATGCAGTAAAGTGTGGTCATCGACAGTCTTACAGGCCATAAAATAATGTTCCATGTTTTTTTCTGAGCTTTGTTGTGATTAAAAACCACACAGAGTCCACAGGGAGACTCTCTTCACTTAAGGGTTGCAAAGTGCCCTGAAAATGTCCAAGCCAAAAACTGTTCCCAAGACTGACTTGCTTTGCCAGCACCATAGCATCACACCCACTCTCTTCTGTTCTGTTTGTTATTGCTCTTTATCTTTCATATAAAAACAATTTTTAGAGACACAAATAATTTTGTAAGAAGTAGAAGTATAGTTGATTTGCAGTATTATGATAGTTTCAGGTATACTACAAGGTGATTCAGTTATATATATGTATTCGGATTATTTTCCATAGTAGCTTATTACAAGACATTGAATGTAGTTCCCTATGTTATACAGTAATTCTTGTTGCTTATCTACTTTATGTGTAGTACCCTGTATCTATTACAAATTAATTTTAACTGTTATTTGAAGTTATGTTAAAAGTTCCTGCCTTCAGGTGGAAAAAGATGTCAAAAGTAAACCATCATTACTACTGGATCCTCAGGATAAAAGTGGGTATCTATGCAGATGAGACAACAGCCTCTTCTATTAAACAGTCACAGAACGTGTGTGCGTATAACTTAAAGAAGACATTTCTTAACCGAAAACAAAGAACTGCCTTTGCTCGGATGCCAACTACATGCTGTGATCTCATGGCTGTGGGAAAGTCCGTATCTTATGTCACTATATCCCCAAGCTCTAGAGATCTTGCCAGAGAGAGGGGAGGGTGGAGTAAGGGATTAGACAGTCTAAGACCCAGAGTGGTGTTTGACAGAAATACTAAAAGAAAAAACCTTAAAACTCTGGCTTACTATTTATGGAGTTAAAGAGATTTTCAAAAGGATGAAAGATTCCAACAAATCTGCCAGATATTTAGATTTAAGGCAAAATAAAAAGGCACAGTGGACTCCTCTAAAATGAGGCGGTGACACATAAATTTTATCCTAAACAGCCACTAGAGGGAGAAAGGGAGAAGGAAAGCTCAATACAGGATACTTAGCGACTTAGCAGCAGCAGCATTAATGTCCATCAGATCAACAATATTTAAAAATTCCAACAGTTAAAATTCCCTAGTTTTAGAGAAGTATAATAGTATCCATAGCCTTTAATAAATAAAGCACAAGTATTTCAAAACCAGGAAATCTTCCTTATATCTAAGCATGTAAGAGATGAAATAAAAAATGTTTGAGAAATACATGTAAGATGAATTTGTTTTGATTGTTACAGGACTTTAAATAATGGACAACTATATGGTCCTCATCTTCACAGAAACTGAGACTAAATACTAGTATTAAAGCATAGCTCCCCTGATAGAAGAATGCAATGAAATTTTGAGAAGTCATCTTTTCTTTCTAATTTGAAGAGCAACAGTGTTCTGGTAACATAACTCCTTCTCAATTTGAATAGAAATAACACTGACTATGAACTGATCACAGTAAGCCCTTGCTTGAACCTCGGATCCGGGACAGTCTCTCTGTATAAATATGTAAATCAGTTTCTTTTCTGCTCTAAAGTAGTTAATCTACATAAAAATCCACCGGAGAAACTTACCAGGCCTGTGGTTTGACTACACACACAGCGTTACTGGATTTGTTCCCCTAATGAACCACTCCAACTTCTGTTTTAAGGAAAAGGAAACTAACATTCAACGAAGTAAAGAAACCCTCCCAGGTTATACAGTAAATGTGGAAAACAGCATCTTATACCGAGTCAGACATTTAGCGAAAAGGAATCAGGCAGACACTGATGTGGCTACATGGTTGCAAACTCTACCACTGAGCATCTCTTCCACAAAACTGGTAATGGTTTTTCTCTGAGAGGCACCTCTCTGAAAACTCAAGCTTAAAAGCTGTGTCAGATACATGCTATCATGTGCAGCACATAAATAAAACATGATATGGTAAATAAAGATATCGTACTCACCGTTTTGCCTTGGAGGCTCTGGGGACTAACAGACTGTAAAGTGAGGCCAGCTGGCATTGACCTCCGGTCAGGCACGTACATGTGCTAGGAAGATAAAGGTACGGTATAAATTCTGTGGTCAATGTCAGTGATGAAAACTGTAATATAAAATGCCATTTAAAACTGCTACTAGTGCTTATGAAAGAAGACAGATACTAAAGCTTCAGGATTAAAATACACACTCTGATTGACAGAATAATTCTATATAGTCGTTTGGCTCAGTGGTTCTCAAACTTATTGGTCTCAGGATCCCTATATGGCCTTGCATGGTTGCTAAGTCACTTCAGTCGTGTCTGACTCCATGAGATTCTTATGGACTGTAGCCCGTCAGGTTCCTCTGTTCATGGGTTTCTCCAGGCAAGAATACTGCAGTGGGTTGCCATGTCCTCCTCCAGGGGATCTTCCCGATCCAGGGATCAAACTCACATCTCTTATGTCTCCTGCACTGGCAGGTGGGTTGCCTGGGTACCACCAGCACCACCTGGGAAGCCTTCTTTCTGTCATTAAAAGAAGATTTTCATGACAAGAGTGGTATTCTTTTACAGTTTTGCAAATCTCTTTAATGTCTGGCTAGATTTTCCTATCTGCTGCTGTATTCAATCTGTTGTGATAATCTCTTTTAGGGGAAGTACATGAAGAAAATCCACCTTCGATACAGGTATTTGGAAAAGGGAAGAGAACTTGAATAGTTTTTTTTGGATATTTGCACATGTCCACATTTCAAATGATCCTTTTACCCATTCTTGGTTTTGTGACATCAAACACAGGTCAGGTAGGAAATACTGGCTCAGTAAAATATGCAGAGTTTCCAATGGCTGGCACTTGTTTTTCACTATATGAGATGAGCAGCTCCTATCTGTTAATACCATCGCTGATCTTTAAACACTAGAAAGCTGTCAAGCTCAAAGAGGCAGGTACAAGATTCCCCAAATTCTAATTTTTGCTTGAAAGCTCAAGTGGTGTCATTGGTGACAAATATCGTGGGCTGCCTTCCTTGAAGTGACAGGCAAGCGTTCCACTCTGGAAGTGTCTGTCAAACATCAAGTCTGAACAACTCTAGTTTGTCGTTCGTTCTTTCAAGTAAAAATGGTGTTTATATATATATATATATATATATATATATATTTTTTTTTTTTTTTTTTTAAAGAAGGGCCCAGGCTCTGCACCCCAGTTAGGAGGCTGTGGTATCAGCTGGTTCCAGGCGATTCGAGCTCCAGCCAGGATGATCGAGGTTGGCTACAACCACCACCTGGGGAAGAAGGTCTGCCTTAAACACAGGGCTGCTGACACCAGTTGGGATCTCAAGAACCTGATCACAGCCCAATCTGGCACCCACTGGAACAAGGTCATTTTGAAGAAGTGGTTCATGATTTTTAAGGACTGTGTCTCTGAGGGACTATAAGATCCACGATGGGATGAACTTGGGAGCTTTATTACCAGTAGGGCAGAATTCCTCTTCCCTGCCCTTTCCTCTTCTCCCTCTTTCAACCCCCACACTAGTATGAACGTTTGTTTTTGAAAACTCATGCTAATAAAAACTTAGAGGTTGGACTTCCCTGGTGGTCCAGTGGTTGAGAATCTGCCTGCCAGTGCAGGGGACACAGGTTTGATCCCTGGTCTGGGAAGATCCTTCATGCTGCGGGGCAACTAAGCCCGTGTGCCACAACTACTGAAGCCTGTGTCCTAGAGCCTGTGCTGCACAACAAGAGAAGCCATGGCAATGAGAAGACTGTGCACTGCAAGTAGAGAGGAGTCCCCGCTGCTCGCCACAAGTAGAGAAAGCCTGAGTAGAGCAGTGAAGGGTTAGCAAAGTCAAAAATAAATAAAAAACAAAACAAAACATTAGAGACTGAAAAAAAAAAAAAGGAGCTAGTTTAGCTTGCAACTCAAATAACCACGCAAGCATTTTTCTCTGAGACAACCATTAGTACTTGGGTATGCAATAGACATGCTTTAAGTACATTTCCCATTTCATCACACAAACACTATGGGATGAACAGTCAAGACTGAACACAGTTTTCTTTTACTGTTTCATGCCGGGGATTGAGTGAGAGTGAGCCTTTATTTTTACAGCAAATCTGTGACAGTGAAATATTACAATGACCACTCACACTCTGAGCCATTGCCTTGACGCAGGCTAAGGCGCTAGTGCTTTTACCCAATTTTCAGTGTTTTCGCACTGGTAGGAAATGACAACACAGTCAACAATGCCTTATTATTATTATTACAAAAACAGTTCTGAGCTTATCAGAGACGCCCTGAAAGGCTAATGGGTACCTCAGGTAATCCCAGGTACTCCCTAAGGGTCCATGAAGCTTATTTTGAGAACCACGGATCACATCAAGGAAGATGATAGGACAGTTACAAAGAAAACTTGGCAACACTGGAGAAGATTTTCAGGAGGACCAGATGTTAGCTGACTAGGAAAACTGGCTAGACCGCACACCCTCATCTCATATTTGCTATTGAAACAGATGATCAATTTTGACCATGAGAACACTGTTCAACCATGCACTAATAATTTGCATTTGATCAGATTTCTCTTGAATATTGTTAATAATTTTTATTAGCCTTTGGATGTACGAAGTGTCAAAACACTGAACTCTCTTACAAGGACATTCAAAGTGAGCCTTTTTTTGGTGAGACAAACTAAAGCTTCTTTCAAAAGAAACTTTTTGATCGACTTATTAATTCCTAACTAATGCTTATTTATGGAAAAATCAAGCGAACGCTTTATGCAATGATGTAACTGAAGGAGTCAGCCCATCACAAGGACAAGAAAAGGCACTTTCGAAAATAGCATAAAGCGAGAGGCTCTTTAGAATTTAAACAAAGGGAAAGAAAAATTCCTTTTCACTTTAGGACAGACATTAGGATTTGGTTGCAAACACAGTGACTAATCAAAACGATCTGCTTCAGCACTGTGAAAAGCTGATCGATGCAAGGTGTTCCAATTTCACTTCAAAAAACCTACTAAGCAAGACTTGAACCAACTTAGCTGCTGCTGCTGTTTGTTTATTAGCTAAGTTGTTTCCGACTCTTTGTGACCTCATGAACTGTAGCCCACCAGAATCCTCTGTCCATGGGATTCTCCAGGCAAGAACACTGGAGTGGGTTTCCATTTCCTTCTCCAGAGGATCTTCCTGACCCAGGGATTGAACCCCTGTCTCTTATGTCTCTTGCATTGGCAGGTAGATTCCTTACCACTTGGGAAGCCCCTAAACCAACTTAATATGTGCATTAAAGCATGATCTCTATATCTTAATTTAAAAAAATATATATTTGGAGAATTCCCGGTCAGACTAGTGATTAGGACTCTGCACATCACTGCCGAGGTCATGGATTTGATCTCTGGTAGGGGAACTAAGATCCCACAGGCTGCATGGCGTGGCCAAAAA
This sequence comes from Bos taurus, assembly GCF_002263795.3. Lineage (NCBI taxonomy): Eukaryota > Metazoa > Chordata > Mammalia > Artiodactyla > Bovidae > Bos > Bos taurus. The sequence continues at coordinate 90,676,237 of NC_037332.1, forward strand.
AAAAAAAGTATACATACCAGTAAGTGATGTTACTTTAATATGCAACTGGGCACCTGAGGAGGTATTTCAGTATGCTGTATCTTCAGCTGGTGGTTAGAAGATGAGGATCATACTTTTATCTTAGCACAGAACATGAAGAGCCTGACAGAAGACTGTAGGGGTGCTACAAGAGGCAGTGTAGAATTTGCAAGTGTGCATAGGGTCAATCCAAATGCAGGCCGTCTTAACCTACACGGAAAGCTGATGAGAGCCACTCTCAAGCAGAGAGGAATACATAATGTATCCATTCCAAAGAGCTGCTCCTGAGAGAAGACCTGCAAGCTTAGGTTTTATACATGAGAGTCTGACATTGCAGAAAGTGCTTCATTAATTTTTAAAACAAACAAAAAAAAGCTGGTTTTGCCTGCCTCCTGCCCATTATCTTGTCTCTGGCATTCACAAGAAAGAGCAGTGTACTATTAATAGAAATAAAAGGCTTCTCGCGCGGCTCAGTGGTAGAGAACCTGCCTGCCAATACAGGAGATGTAGGTTCATTCCCTGGGCTGGGAAGATCTCCTGGAGGAGGAAATGGCAACCTACTCCAGTATTCTTGCCTGGGAAATCCTATAGACAGAGGAGCCTGGTGGGCTACAGTCCATGGGGTCACAAGAGTTGGACATGACTAAGAGACTAAACAACTAAAAGTAAGCTGCAGCATCCTCAGAGGAGCAATGAACCCTGATGAGCAGATGTCTTACCTTGGGATGATGGGCCCGGTGCCTGCGGTCCATGGTCATGTCTCTGCGGTCCATGGTCATGTCTCTGCGGTCCATGGTCACGTCTCTGCGGTCTATGGTCACGTCTCTGCGGTCTATGGTCACGTCTCCCCTTTGAATTGGCGAAGACACTTCCGACCTGTAGGTCCGCTGAGGGGAGAAGCCCTGATAGGCGGCTATGGAGCCGTGGGAGGGTGACGTGGGGATGGAGTGCATTGTCTGGTCGGAGATGTTAACCATGGTTTTAGGGCTGGTCAGGGAGCTGTGGCGAGGGAGGGTCCCCTGCTTGTTGTAAAACTGACGCTGCTGCCACTCATACAGCTGCCACATGGTGTCGTCCCGCATGGATCTCCGCTTCTCCTCGGCTCCGGGTCCCGCTGTCTTGTCGTGGGCCGAGGGTGTTATGCTGCAGATGCTCTCCGGCCTGGTCTTGCTGTTTCTTGGGAGGGTTCTGTAGCCTTCAGGGTAGCGGGCCATGACTGGGGCTCTGTGGCTTGGCATGTTTCTTGGCAATGTTTGGTAAGAGATTACTCTGAAATAAAAGAACAATTGCAACATAAAACTGAAGGACAGCTGCTTTCCAGATAGTAAATTAGAGTACGTTTTTGTTTTTTCTTTTTTTCTCCCCTCCTGGTAGGTAAAATGTATACTGAAGATTCATTTTTTTTTTTAAGGTGACTAATGAACAGATTTATTTTTTTTAATGAAATCTAATTTGATGGATTGAATATACTAAGTCAACAGCATCTGTGTTGCTCACATAAAAGACCATTTATTCCACACAATGTATGGTTTGGTTTCAGGAAGGAAGGGTACTATACTTTTTCCAGAAATAAAAATGTTCAAGATATCAAGTCCGTCCTCATGTCTTACTTGTTTTTACATAAATAATCTCCTAGAATCTCATCTTTACACATCTCAACAGAATACTTAATTTCTGGGTGTGGATGGAACACGGGAGTTTTTGAGCTGGCCTACAGAGCATGGAGACTGGAAATGAAGGACTGCAGGTGGTGAGGCTCTATTGTACTACGTCCTTCTGAAAGCATAACTGTTTACGGGAAGAAGTACATGAATCAGTACCTTTGTGGTCTGAAGGAATCATTTCCCTGGATAACTTCTGAGAAATAAAAATGACTCAAAGCTAAAGCTAAAAATTTATTTTTTAAAGACAAAATTCTTCAACATGCTATTTCAGACTCAAAACTGCAGATCTCCAGAATAGTATGATGTTTTAATACTTGTGAACTTTATTATTAATCAAGTGGGAAGAAGCAGTTGGTCAAAAACCAGGAGGGCCAAGCTTGCATTCTTGTTTTCCCCCCAAATACAGAGACCTTAGAGAAGTTAGTTACACCTCTGGGACTGAGAGAAGGTTCAAGTGTGTGGGGGGAGGAGACTAAGAAGAGATTATATTCCTTTCAATACTTGGGATTAAAGAAGAGTTAGTGGACTGGCTGGAACCACAATGCAGGCCTCTTACTTCCTTAAGCAGCAATCTACTCTCTTTATTATGTCAATGATTCCCTTTGAGACTTAAGATTTCTCAAGACTTTGAGATTCAATGAAAAAGCAAACTCATTCTTTTATTTAAAAATTTTTGCCAAAAGTATGGAAATAATTTTAAAAAACTTTACTATTCTATTGCAATAATATACTTAAAGATAAAAAGATACCCCTAAATTAGGAAGGGCATAATCTTAAAGTGCTGGGTGCTACTGAAATCTGGCCAGCTGAAATGTTTTGGGATTTGGCTTTCTCATTTAGAAGAGGATTTGATCACACAGTGGTCTTACAATTCTAAAGTCCCATGTTTTATTTTGTATTTTGAAATATTTCCAGTTCCTTCAACCATTCTTTTAACTGAGTTTTCTTCATCTTGCTGAATGTCCCTCAGCTTCTCCATGTCTTGAGCTGAGCCACAAGGGAAGTCCAAGTATACTGGAGTGGGTCGCCTATCCTGTCTTAAGCGGATCTTCCTGACGCAGGAATCGAACCAGGGTCTCCTGCATTGCAGGTGCATTCTTTACCAACTGAGCTATCAGGGAAGCTCATTAATGTAAAACAGACTTGCTCAAAATTAACCCTCCCTCTCAACACACACAAACCACTTCTGTGAGCCCAACCATCTGACAACTTTGGAGTGGGGGAGGAAGGTACCCCATACCCTGATATTAGCAGTAAAAAGAAGTCTTTTTACTGCTTTCTCTCCATGTAAATTTCCTATTTTTTCCCTGCTTGATCTCCCTCCGATCCTCATCTTCTCTGCTAACATGGAAGCCAGAAACTGAATAAAGTCCAGAGCTGGCAACCCCACAGCTATGTGCTTAGGAAGTATGTCAGACAGGGGAATGATTCCATTCGATAAATTCTGCCCTAGTGCTCCAGCAGTGTACTCCAGCTTACCTTGGTTATTGGGCCACTCACAAACTTAAGAAATACCACAGACACCTTATTGTGTAAGAAGCTCTGGATTAGGCACAGAACTGTATCAGAGTAACAAATACCAAAAACATAAATGATATTAACTTTACGTATGCTGTTCAGAAATATGTAAAAAGGTCATTTATAGGTACATAAAGGAAGGTCACATATTTTCGATTTAAAGCAAATGAAAAACTGCCTGTGGACTAATGTTTAAATTCCAGTTCAGAAATCTGACAACACAGAACTCGGGCATCCACACGAGCTGGACCCTGTGGCTGAGATGGCTACTGCACTTGGATCATCTAACTGCGTGATCGACAACGGCAGGCGATTTTCCTACCAAGCTTGGCTAATTAAAAGTGACTACAAAGTGTAAAGGGCTCTTCTGCCATCTTTGGAACTACCTTTTGGAGGATTTTAATGGAAAATCTGCTTATCATCAAGCAAGTTTATTTCCACCCCATATACTTTCTACCACTTTGAGACCTTTCTTAAAAAAACTAGTTTCCTACAGTGTTTTTCTCCAAAGAAATTCAAATTAAGCAAACTGTGATTTACTTTTTAAGTGAAAGCTTAAGTAGCTCTGTCGGCGCCTTCATCAGGTTTTGTGCCCCATTCAACAGCACCTGCCTGTCAAACGCCCTGAAAACCCTGACACGTGAGTCTGCCATGCAGAACAATGGCTTAGGCCCCAGCATCTGAACGGGACCGCCCCTCACAAAGGAACTTTCAGGCTCTGTTCACAGATGCAGGCACCTACTATATGACTACATAGGAAACCTCTTTTCTTTCTATTAGAACTTTAGGAATGAAAGCCAGCCTTTCATAGTTTCACCAAATGAATTCTGCCATCTATGACCATTATGCTTCTGCCACCGATAAAAATTATTTTGCTGTAAAACCTCACCACTGTTTTTGAAGCATGAAGTCCACATAATAATGTAGATGACCTACGTCAATGATCTAACCTGGACTCCAGCCAGGGAACCCAAACTTGGAGGAGCAACGTGAAGGGAACCTGAGCTCCAAATGACCTCAGGCCAGCCTTTAGAAGCTGGAAGGTCTGCAGTCAAAATTAGTAAGTCACAGGGAGCCTTTATGGATGTTAATTACATCCAACCAAGGACTTCGCGAAGTGCTTGAAAACTAATACTTATGGCTCAACAATTAAAAAAACTTTAGATACTGAACCCCTTTAATGGTTCATTTTCAACCTTAAGAAAGTATGATTCTACTTGAGGAAAACTGATTCTATTAAGAAGCGAGATTTAATTTGCTGGGTAGAGAGGCGGCAAATCTTCTGGCTGTGGTTTTTATTACTGTTTCCCTGAAAACGATTACCTTCATAAGTACTTTCAAACATCCTGTCATTTCCTACCCACCCCCGCCCCCGTCAATACCTCTGGCTTTCCCTCTGTGCAATCAAATTTTATTGTTGAGACAGCAACTGTTTCTCACAACTGTCCCTTGGGAAAATTAGGAATGTGAGCAATGAGGGTGGAGGAGGAGAAAACAGAGATGAGCAACGCATCATGGGATGAGACGGGCCGAGCTGCACTCCGGAGAGGAGAGACTGGCTGACAACCGCCCAGACCAGAAGCAACGCATCATGGGATGAGAGGGGCCGAGCTGCACTCTGGAGAGGAGAGGCTGGCTGACAACCATCCAGACCAGAAGGACGTCCCACTACCCCAAAAGTTCATCTTCTTTCAACCAAAACATTACTAACTTAATGCTGTCTGGCTCTCTACTCCTGAAAGGTAAGAGTTATAGTAGGTCTTCAGTTAATTGTGTATGCATTAGTTCATTACAGTACGTTATAAATCGTGCATCACCAGCTTCCCACGTAAAAACACAACACTTTCTCATCCACGGGCACCTGCTTTTCCTCCATGTTCTGGCCTTTACTTCTGGTCTTTTGCAGACCCTCCAAACCTTTTTTTCCCTTTATTTTTTAATTTTCAAAAAAATTGTATTGAAGTACATATTTACACACACATATGTATTCTTTTTCATATTCTTTCCCATTATGGTTTGTCACAGAATATTGAATATAATTCCTTGTGTTATACAGTATGACCTTGTTGTTTATCCTTTTTTTCCTTTAAATGTAAAAGTTCTTTCTGGTTTTCCCTTAGAATCTTTACTTTATCCAGCCTCCTGCTGAATGAATGCTTCTCCTTTCATCCTTACTTTTAAGCATGTCTGATATAATGATGATGACACTCCAAATCTTATTCAAGTCCAGATCTCTCTTTGGAGGTACAGACTGCAGACACCTCAAATCTAACCTATCCAATCACTCATTACCTTCTGTCTTCCCAATCCTTCCCTATGCAGTGAGAGGCACTGGATAATGCCTGACAACTAGACCAAAAAAGCAGAGCACCATTCTTGATTTCCCCCAGCCACTCAAATTAGATTTGAGTGAGACCAGTCTGCAATCAAGCACATCCAAGTACTCAACTAGCCTTGTCAATTACAAGTTCAGTTTTTGAACTTTCTCCAACTCATTCTCCAGATTCTACTGAACCACCATTCTGCAAACATACAACTCCTCTGGCTTCTCTCTCCAGCCTTGCTTCTTGTCCATCATTATAGCAGTTGTGATGATGTGAGCCTAAGCCAGACTCACGGCTTTGGAGCCTCCTCCCAGCACTACACACTCCTGAGCTGTGCATACCTAAACCAAGATAAGCATACCATCCTTCTTATCTGGGCTCCTACTTTACTTCCTCCAGAGAGGTTTCCCTGAAACTTTAGGCTGGGCTGGTTGTCCCTGAAACATCTTCTCTTCTTGCTGTATTTGTCATCGTATGCAGTATCTGTTTAACTTTCTCCTCCACAAGACTAAGAACGGCTGCAAGAAATTGGGACTATATCATTTCAGTATTTTACTTCCTGGTCCCATGATTACCATATAGTAATTATACAATAAGTATACAAAAGAACAAGTGTGTACATGAATGAATAAATGCTTAGATGAATAAATAATAATACTTAGTCATGTGCATCATGAGTTTAAGAAAGCCAAGGAACAAGACTGAGAACCAGAGCACCTAAGCCTTTCCGGTCACCACATTACATGTCTCAGGAGAGCTTCGCATTACATTAAGCTGTAGAAGCTACTAACGGAAAACAGAGCAGGACGGTGGAGAGAGTGAAGACAAGTTGTGTGTGTGTGTGTGTGTGTGTGTGTGTGTGTATAAGGGGGCAAGGCTAGGTCTTGCCCCCTTCCTTGCCTCAAACAAACATGATCTGTACCCACGGCCTACGCCTTCTTTTATGCCGGGCCAGGGAGGATGGTTCCTTGCCATCAGTAAAGTTGGATGAACATTTCTCAGAACACTGAGAGACAGAGAGAAAAAAAAAAAAAAACAACCCCCCCCCCACACACACATCTGATTACCCTGAAGAAAAGATGAGTCATGAAGCTGTAATATCACAATGGAATTTGAATTTAATACATTGACTCTGTATCTCAGAAACCAGTCTCCCACAACACCACAAGACACTTACCCCCTGGTTTCCTCTTCATGACCTCTTCCCTTCTGGATTTTAATCCACTGCTCCAGCTGTTGCATTGAATTCGTTCTCTGTATGACTCGATCAGCCTCTGTGTGTAAGGGCCCCGTATTGGGATGACTTCCGCCTCTAAGATCTGCCAGGCTCACATTGACTGTTTTGTTCTCTGAACTATTCAAATTGACTGGCCTGTAGTGTCCAGTCTGACCTGGGCATGTCGACCCGCTCTCATATTCAGACGACAGAGAATTCAACTTTACACTATTAATTTTTGTTAAAGGTCTATCTTGGCCATCCTTCTGAAATCCATATTTTTCAGCTTCTAATGCCTTTTTTTCTTCATTTCTACTCATTTCCTTGTTTTTCTGGTTATTTTGGACCTCTGGTTTAATTAGCACTCTATGATTGGGAAAGTTATTGATCTCTTTAGCTGGTGCATTTTCAGATGTAATCTTATCCACTCTGAAATCAGAGAAGAAAGGCAGAGTAAATCAGATGAAATAATGCACATGCTATTTTTGGGATTCACTCTGAAAAAAAAAAAAAAAAAACATAAAACTACCTTTGACTTTACAAAAAGCCCTGAAAGGGTTGCAGAGGACACGTCTGCACAAATCCCCAGTGTCATGGCATGAAAATTCAAGTACGACACCAGAATGTATAAATAGAAAGGGGAGAAAACTAACCATAAAATACACAGTGTAGAAAGCACTGGAAAACAAAAAAAGTGGTGAGTGTCCTTACCATTAGAAATCTGAAAAGAAAGCAAATGAGGCTGCCCTTTGACCGTGAAACCACAAAAATCCATGCTTAAAAGACCACAGTAGCTGGTCGTTTGAAATAAACAACATGGTTTCCAGCCAGGAGGGTTAATGCATCATGAGACAAACATGACTCTGGTTTGTGGAAATGGACATTATCTTCTGATGCTATCAAAGACTGAGACCATGTGACCAACTCTCTGTATTCCTGAGGACTTAAGTTTCTGAGCTAGACTACATGTGCTCTCTCTTTTTTTTAATTTGTGGAACTTCTAGTAGTTACACTGTTGTTTTGCTTATTTATTTTTTGGTTGAGCACAGGCTTTCTAGTTGCGGCCAGGTTTGGTGGGGACTGGAGGAGGAGGGAGAGCGTGCAGCTAGTCTCCAGTTGCTGTGTGTAGGTTTTTCTCATTGCAGTGGCTTCTCCTGCTGCGGAGCAGGCTTTGGTGCACGAGCCTAGCTGCCCTGCAGCATGTGGTGGAATCTTCCCGAATCAGGGATCAAACCTGTGTCCCCTGCATCGGCAAGCAGATTCTTAACCACTGGACCACCACGGAAGTCCATAGTTCCACCTCTTACTAGTTGAGTTTCCAGCACGGTACAGAAATTACTGAGCCTCAAACTCCTCTTTAGCAAGTAGGGAAAACTTTAGCACCAAGGATTCGGGACTGCTGTGAGCTCCACACGAGTAAATCTGTGGCTGGCACAGACTTTATCACCACTACCATTCAATCTCATCAAGCAACTGTGGATTAGAATCTGGCATCTCATGTCCACGTCCCTGCAGGAAGAATGTGCTGCTTAGCAGTGTGCGCCTGAGCCAGCAGATGGTTTTACTGCTCACCATGTCAATTGCTCTATCTGGGTCTTTTTGATGAGAATCAGCTTTCCTGAGACCAATCACTTCCAGGATCTGACCAGACCAAGCTAAGTGTCTGTACCTGCACAAAACTGCCAAGATGATACCACACTGGGAGGCTCCTTGAAGAGGGAACTGACTACCCTTGCACATTTCAATATATAATAACAATCCTGCTGGATCCTAACTGTGCTGTTGCTGCCAGTGTCAGTGATAAAAATGCATGTGTTAAAAATGCATAATCTATATATATTCTTGGAGGAGGAAATGGCAACCCACTCCAGTATTCTTGCCTGGAGAATTCTACGGACAGAGGAGCCTGGTGGGCTATAGTCCATGGGGTTGCAAAGAAGTCAGACACAGCTGAAGAGACTTAACAACATACATATTCTGTTCAGCTATACAGAGATGGCTAGTTAGGAATAAAATCAGCGAGAAAAAATAAAAAGAAATGTGACTATTTCCCTCAGAGTACAGTTACAGACCATCCATATATTTAGGTTTAGATAAAATTCATGGCTTCACATTGGAAGCAATATTAGACACTGAGAAATATCAATAACCTCAGATATGCAGATGACACCACCCTTATGGCAGAAAGTGAAGAGGAACTCAAAAGCCTCTTGATGAAAGTGAAAGTGGAGAGTGAAAAAGTTGGCTTAAAGCTCAACATTCAGAAAACGAAGATCACGGCATCCGGTCCCACCACTTCATGGGACCAGATGGGGAAACAGTGGAAACAGTGTCAGACTTCATTTTTCTGGGCTCCAAAATCACTACAGACGGTGACTGCATCCATGAAATTAAAAGACGCTTACTCCTTGGAAGGAAAGTTATGACCAACCTAGATAGCATATTCAAAAGCAGAGACATTACTTTGCCAACAAAGGTTCGTCTAGTCAAGGCTATGGTTTTTCCTGCGGTCATGTATGGATGTGAGAGTTGGGACTGTGAAGAAGGCTGAGCACCGAAGAATTGATGCTTTTGACCTGTGGTGTTGGAGAAGACTCTTGAGAGTCCCTTGGACTGCAAGGAGATCCAACCAGTCCATTCTGAAGGAGATTAGCCCTGGGATTTCTTTGGAAGGAATGATGCTAAAGCTGAAACTCCAGTACTTTGGCCACCTCATGTGAAGAGTTGACTCATTGGAAAAGACTCTGATGCTGGGAGGGATTGGGGGCAGGAGGAGAAGGGGACGACAGAGGATGAGATGGCTGGATGGCATCACTGACTCGATGGACGTGAGTCTCAGTGAACTCCGGGAGATGGTGATGGACAGGGAGGCCTGGCGTGCTGCAATTCATGGGGTCGCAAAGAACTGGATACCACTGAGCGACTGATCTGATCTGATCTGATGGAGCTTCTTCCACTTGAAAGATAGAAGTCAGAGAAGATCTATGCTATAAACACATTTATCCAAGCTAATTTCAGGAGTAGTGAGAATTTTTTAAAACACTAAGTATCAAATATATGAAAAGGTCTTTTTAAAAAGTTACCTCTAATCTACCTAAAGCTCTTAATTTAAATTACAACTGCAATGACTTTTTCCTCAGTTTTTCCAAAGACTTAAGAGATGTAATCAAAAAAGACACATGCTGACTTCTCCCTAAATGGAACCAAAACTTATTCAAAAATGTATATTAAGATAACATAAATAATGTAAAACCTGTGATCTAATTTTAAAAAGTAACATTTAAGTTACTGCAGAAGATACATGCAAATACAGAAAATGATAATAATGGGCTGAGAGACAGAAAATTATTCAGAGAATGTATATTATGCTTAGAATTTTTTAATGCCATCAATGGCCTGCCCATTGGGGAACGATGACATTGAAGTTCATAGGTTAAAATACTTCATAAATGAGCTAGAGATAGAATAAAAGGTGTAATTTCTTTCTTTCTTCCTTTTTTAAAATTAATTTATTTGGCTGCTCTGGGTCTTAGTTGCAGCATGCGGGATCTTTAGTTGTGGCATGTGAGATCTTAGTTCCCCGACCAGGGATCAAACTCCAGCCTCCTGCACTGGGAGCATGGAGTCCTAGCCACTGAACCACTAGTCCTTAGAAGATGTAATTTCTACAGGATGATGGTGACTGACATCAGGTTGGGCACATAGGTGGTATTCAATAATTCCTGGATAATTGGGCAAATTATATCAACACAACTGGCTAACAATTGCTATGGGCAGATAATCAACAAATAGTTGTCCAGAGTCAAGACACAATATTGAATATCATCTTTATCAGCATAAATTAGGAGTAATTATTAGTAACAACAGAATGGTTCCAAATAGGAAAAGGAGTACGTCAAGGCTGTATATTGTCATCCTGCTTATTTAACTTATATGCAGAGTACATCATGAGAAACGCTGGGCTGGAAGAAACACTAGCTGGAATCAAGACTGCCGGGAGAAATATCAATAATCTCAGATATGCAGATGACACCACCCTTATGGCAGAAAGTGAAGAGGAACTCAAAAGCCTCTTGATGAAAGTGAAAGTGGAGAGTGAAAAAGTAGGCTTAAAGCTCAACATTCAGAAAACGAAGATCATGGCATCTGGTCCCATCACTTCATGGGACCAGATGGGGAAACAGTGGAAACAGTGGCTGACTTTATTTTGGGGGGCTCCAAAATCACTGCAGATGGTGATTGCATCCATGAAATTAAAAGACGCTTACTCCTTGGAAGGAAAGTTATGACCAACCTAGACAGCATATTCAAAAGCAGAGACATTACTTTGCCAACAAAGGTTCGTCTAGTCAAGGCTATGGTTTTTCCAGTGGTCATGTATGGATGTGAGAGGTGGACTGTGAAGAAGGCTGAGCGCTCAAGAATTGATGCTTTTGAACTGCGGTGTTGGAGAAGACTCTTGAGAGTCCCTTGGACTGCAAGGAGATCCAATCAGTCTATTCTAAAGGAGATCAGTCCTGTGTGTTCTTTAGAAGGAATGATGCTAAAGCTGAAACTCCAGTACTTTGGCCACCCCGTGTGAAGAGTTGACTCATTGGAAAAGACTCTGATGCTGGGAGGGATTGGGGGCAGGAGGAGAAGGGGACGACAGAGGATGAGATGGCTGGATGGCATCACTGACTCGATGGACTTGAGTCTCAGTGAACTCTGGGAGTTGGTGATGGACAGGGAGGCCTGGCGTGCTGCAAGGCATGGGGTCGCAAAGAGTAGGACACGACTGAGCAACTGAACTGAACTGACTAGTTTTTAGAGTGGAAAATACAAGAAAAGAAAATAGAAGTTGAAATTCTGGGATAAGTGCAATATATGAAACTAAATTTATCTAGAAATCATATATTTTAATGACTATATTGATTTCTGTATTCTAAACAATTCCCTGAAAGTCAGTATTATCTGAAGTTAGTTTTATCCTAAGATTTTCTTTTTTTTTCACCTAACAAATTTTCTGGAGCTCTCTGTCATAATAATCTCATCTTTATGTCCATCCAGGTCATTTTTACACATGGAATTCCAAAAGCAGATTTTCCCATTATTAGCTCTCAATCGAGAAAATGCATTATGTTTGAGGTAGCTATTCTTATAAACAGGTGTCCCAGAGTTCAACCTTGGACCTTCTTTATTTTTTTCTGCATACTATTGCCTAGCTCTAATTATTAGTGATTAGTTAAACTGATCTGAAATAGATAAACATAAATTTACTTATACAGCATCAACTTGAGTCTTTTAATCAACACCTCAAAAGACTTTAATTTCCTGAGAAAATAGTAAAAAGACCAGACATGCAAGTTAGCAATCTTCCTTATATATGTGCTCAACTGTTGTTGACTCAAAAAAAAATTTAACTGTATCATAGATCTTTGTCCAAAATATAGGAATATATTTTCAAAATGCCACAAGCTCATAATTCAGCTAATATTTACATATTTTAGAAGCTGATTTCCTCTCACTAGCTTTTAATATAGTTGAATATTAAAATGATTCATATGTTAAGGCAGGGGGGAAAAAATCACACTTATATCAATTTTAACAGTACCTATTTATATAACCAAAGTAAGTCCTGGAGTTTTAAAAGAAAGAAGATAGAATTCATTAAGAAGTAGATATATTTAGAAATAATCTAGATGCTTGATGAACTATTTTCTGGAGACATTCATCATGAAACAATCAGAAATATCCCGGAAACACCAAAGAAATGAAACATATCAAAAACTTTTATTTCAACTGATTAAACTTGAGAAACATACAACATAATATAAAAACACAGTGAAATTAACTTCATGAATATAAATTCTCCTCTAAGATTCAGAACCTTAAAAAACACTGTTCTGTATACTTTTAAGATAGCAATTAAAAATGTACTTACCGGATATTAAAGGTAATTCTGTAAGAAGAAAGAACATTCAGTTGGAATGTTAGGATTTGGGATTCACCTCAGTACATGGGTAGGTGAGAATGAATAAAGAGGGAAGGTGGGATAAAAATGCAGGTGGTATCTCAAACCAACTAGAGGTGTACTGATTTAATATAGAAGATGAACTTAATCCTTGCTTTCTGGGGAAGAAATGGTTCTGTATCATGACTACTAAAATGACATGTACTATGATAATGATGTATTTGCAAGGCAGGGGATAAAATATAAGTGGAAATCACCACTGCTTTCCCTACAAGCCTTTACCTTTTCACAGGTTCTGTCTGCACCAGGGCAGCATCTAACATGGCTTTCATCCATAACTCCATTTCCTTTCCTGTGTCAGTGCAGAAATAATAGGTCCGCATGTTCGGATGGGCAGCCTGATCGAAAACGACATGATTGTTTTAAATAGAAATATGGCACCTATAAAAGTAAAAGAAAGAAAGAAAGTTCAGTGGCTCCCTACACAGACCATTACTATCAAATTTCAAAGAAAGTGGACTTGTCTTACTGAGTTGGCCAAATGTTGGGTTTCTGATGTATGGAAAAACATGAATGAACTTTTTTGGCCAACCCAATACATATAGATATAGAAATAAGGGACTTCAGAAAAACACTATTCAATATTGAAAAAATATACACATCTTACATTTTTTTCTCCTATCTTTATCATTTTTCATTTTCTTTAAAAAAAAAAAAGTTTAAAGGAAGGGAAGGTAGGAGGAGAAGGAGGTAAGAAAAAAAGCACCTGGCCATCCCTGTTCCATGGACACACCCCAAGCAATTTCTATTTACAGTTCACATCTCTCTGTTCAAGAATGTTTCACAGCAAACAGCAACTAAAGTCACTAATTGCATTTCCCTCCTGTGGCAGCAATTCCTTCAGCCCTTAAAAGTTGCTGCTCTCAAAGCAGTTTGGCTAATCATTATAGACACCTATACACAAACATAAAAGATTCATAAATGACCCCAAATGGCACTGCCCTTTAGGTTTTCTTCTCAAGTATCAGAGTAAAATATAAATGCTCTAGGTTTGAGGAAGAAGCCCTATATCACCAGTAAGTGGTTTAACCTGCCTCCACCCACAGAAGCAGATGGAAAACAATGTCATGGAGGCCCTGCTGAGGGACAGCTCCCCAGTGCAAGGACTGAGCGCTAGGCTCAGCCCTGGGCCAGCAAGGCGAGGACGGACAGCAGCAGTAGCTGCCTGTTGAGCAGAAAACCAAGGCCAGTTAATACAACATTGTAAATCAACTAGACTTTAATAAAAAAATTTTTTTAAAAGAAAACAAAGGCCAAGGTGGGAGAAACATTCTTTTTGCCTCCTAGTTTATTTATTTATTATTTTTATTTTTTTGGCTGTGCTGGGTCTTCATTGCTGCACACTGGCTTTCTCAAGTTGTGGCGAGCAGGGACTTCTCACTGCAACGGCTTTTCTTGTTGCAGAGCATGGGCTCTAGGGTGCACCAGTTTCAGCGGCGCATGGGTTTAGCTGCTTCGTGGCACATGCAATCTTCCTGGACCAGGGATCGAACCCATGTCCCCTGCATTGGCAGGCAGATTCTTAGCCACTGTACCACCAGTTAAGTCCTGAACCATTCTTAATTTCCACTTAAAAATGCCTGAGACAGACTTCCCTGGTGGTACAATAGATTAGAATTTGCCTGACAATCCCTGGTCTAGCAAGATTCCACATACCTGGGGGCCATCAAGCCCATGCAGCACAACTGCTCTAGAGCCCACACTCTGCAACAAGAGAAGCCATCACAAAGAGAAGCCCACGCACCAGAACTAGAAGTAAACCCTGCTTGCTGCAAATAGAGAAAGCCCACATAGAAACCAAGATCCAGTGCAGTCAAAAATAAGTAAGTAAATAAAATAAATTTTAAAAAGCCTGTGACAACTCCCCAGTAGACACTGAAAGACAAGGATAAATAAACACAAGTTATTTCAGCACAGAATGAGGCAAAAGAGTTAGTCTAAACAGATGCAAGGAGAAGACCTGGAGCAACAGACTTTACTCTGAGATCCTGACTGTCTGCTTTATCTACAGCGTCAAATTAGCTTCTTGGAAACCTTTTTCAGAATCAAGATGTAAATAAATTGAATCAATACACTGAGAAAATCAACTTACAGAACCAACAAATACCATTTGACTGTGGAAGGGATATAAAATTGTATATGGAAACCATGAGAAAGAATCAGCTCAAAAAAAAAAAAAACACAAAACAAAAAAAGAATCAGCTCAAGTGCTATATACTGTTAAAGTGATTAAAACCACCAGAGTCTCTAGACTAGACTAAGGGGTGTTTTGGAGAGATGGATAAAGACCCACTGCCCATATCTGTGATGAGTGGAAGGAATGCTGGGCTGGCACTCAGAAGTTCCAGCTGTGGCCAGGGCTCAAGACACTAACAAACCACACCCAAGCTTGCAATCTGTCAAATGGGAATATGATGGCAAAGTTCCCGATTTAGCTTTTAAGTTCCACAGTATTGTTCAGCAATTGTCTCTACTTCCTACTTACCACTGTGAAAACAGCAGGATCAACGCCAACAGACTTAGTAGTAAACATGGCTCATAAATTCAGAGAAAACAACATCGTGGAGGAGAGAATTTGAAAACAGAAATCATCATTCTTGTTACAGATAAAATACAATCAAAATTAAACTAAATAATTACAGAGACAATATACTCATACACGGTCACTTTTATTGCTATTTAACATCATATTTATTGATATTAAAAAAAAATCTATATATATATAGAGTCAAAGACCTGAGCAAAATATCCTGTCTACTACAAATTCAATAAACATTTGCTAAGTTGATGAGCAAACAAAAGAATTTAAACCAGTGCCCCAGTAACTAACTGTCAGTATCAGAGAGTTTGGCATTGTACTTTAACAAGTTATTATTTTGACTTATTGGTATTAAATGTTGTTGTAACATACGGAAATGGGTAGCTTATGCCTTCATAACCAGTGGTCTTTGTTCGGATATAACCTTATGGTTGAAGCCACCCACAACCCTCCCACCACTCTGCCTTTCCCAGTCTTTTCTCTGTAATTATAAATGCAACATGTTAACTGGCCAAAATTGTAGCTCAGCTGCAGTCCTGACTATTCTTTAAAAGTGGACAGGAATTACAGAGTGACTCAATTTTATAATGGTACACACATTTTCATTGTTAAATAACAGCATACGTTACCTTTATATTCTTCTTTTTCTTAAAATGAAATTTTTACATTAAACCCCTCAAGAGTTCTAAATTTAAAACTGACTTAAAAAAATAGGTGACTTCCGAAATTTATGTCAGCCATCATCATAAAGCAAAGAATGCAGCATAGTTTTTGAGAACAATAGCAACAAAATAACCAACTTAGCATTAAACTACTCCAATACTTTGGCCACCTCATGCAAAAAGTTGACTCACTGGAAAAGACTCTGATGCTGGGAGGGACTGGGGGCAAGAGGAGAAGGGGACGACAGAGGATGAGATGGCTGGATGGCATCACCAACTCGATGGACATGAGTTTGGGTGAACTCCGGGAGTTGGTGATGGACAGGGAGGCCTGGCATGCTGCGATTCATGGGGTCACAAAGAGTTGGGCATGACTGAGTGACTGAACTGAACTGAACTAGCATTAAAGCGGCTTCTTATTTGAAGGTGTTCTACTAGCACATCATAGATGGGTGAGTATTATTAGTTAAGGGAAGCGAGCTCCGGTCTGCTTAGATTTAATAATAGATTTAATGTTTCCTCTTCAATAGGCTCTCAAAACTATCTGATATTCATGATGTACTTAGATCTAAGAGCACCTTTGCAAATCTTCTCTAAAATCATGAGTGCACATGTATGAGGTTAAAAAACACATTATCCCCAAGTTTATTATGAAAAAATTCAAATATACAGTAACTTTTAAAGAACAATACAATGATCACCAGGATAGTACAGTTATATCTATCAATTATTAGCATTTTAACATATTTGCTATATCTAGCACAGTGGTCCCTGACCTTTTTGGCACCAGGGACCAGTTTCATGGAAGACAATTATTCCATGAACCCAGGGAGGGATGGTTTCAGGATGATTCTCATAAGGAGCCCGCAACCTAGATCCCTTGCATGTGCAGTTCACAGAAGGGTTCAAGCTCCTATGAGAATCTAATGGCTCTGCTGATCTGACTGGAGCTGGAGCTCAGGCAGTAATATAAGCAATAGGGAGGGGCTGTAAATAAGGTGAAGCTTCACTTGCTTGCCTGCCTCTCACCGTGGGGCTGGGTGGCCTGGTTCCTAACATGTCTGTGGCCCGGGGGTTGGGGACCCCTGATCTAGAACCACTTGAAAGGAGGCACGAAAGACACCTGGCCCTTTAATACTTCAGCATGTACTTCTTACTAATTAAAGGGACACTCTTCTCCTCGACCCTAAGACCGCTATTATATTTCAAATATTAAAAATGACTGTAACTAAAATGTCTTTTTGTGATAATCCACAGTCAATATCCATTTCTTAACCAATGCAACATTCAAATTCAGAAAAAAAAAAGTATGACTATGTCCTTACCTTAAAAGCATATTTGCGGTTAATGTGATCCTCTGAGGTAAGCAGAGCTATCTGAAAACTGGGCAACAGTATGCTTCCCAGAATACCCTCTTCTTTCTCATCTGAGAGGTAATTGAACATCTGATTAGAATTTCCAGTGTTCTCATGAAGCAGAATAAATTTTCTCAAAACTTATTTTGACAAAACCAAAAGACTTTCATATATAAATTTGTATAATTCATTCATGTATTATATTGTAAGGTTTTAAGGGAAAACATTAAATAATGGAGTATATATATACTGCTTTACTTTCAACAAAATTCCCTGTCTTAAGCAAATCAGAACTTGGCCCACGTCAGAACAAGGTCAATTAGACATAAAAATGGCAAACCTTTGGCATATAGACTGCATTCTACAAAGTCCTCTGGCATGTGATTCACTGAAACTACATAAGCGTGTAAATGGTGACACTGAAAATTTACAAAATGAATCCACCCATGTTTCCCATAGGATTTAAACAGGCAACCATTTTAAAGCCCAGATAGGCATGGCTCTCTCATCACAACCTTCAGACTTTGTTCCATGTCTTATCAATGAAGCCTTTCTTGACTGCTTTATTTTGAAGTGCTTCCATCCTGATCTGTCCCAGAACCTTCTCTTCTCTTTCTGGAGCTCTACCACAATGACCCTTAACATGTGCCCCAATACCTCTGAAACCCTGTATGTTTTATTTTTTACTTATCATCTTCCTCTCCCCGACTAGAATGTAAACTCCACAAAGACACTTAGAACAATAGTAGATGCTCAAACATTTTTGAATACATGAATATATACACATAAAAATATCTTTTAAACTATACTTGAAATATTATATGCTTCTTAAACATGTATCCTTGAAGGGTTGTTTTTACCAGTCACTATGATACACAATAAAGTTAAGAGAATAAATCACAGACCTACAAGGCAAGCACATAAAATATACCTAGGAAAATGTCAAAACATTCATTCTCGAACAGTATAGATTCACATTATTAACTTGCTGCTTGGGGGCAGAGATGTCTATGAAACTTGAAATATATAGTACATTGTTAGAGACCCGTAAGACAGGTTAATAAAGCTATGCATTAGGCTGGTGAACTCAGCAATGAGAAAAATCATAAATTAGAAATAAATCTTTTTATTATGCTTGCCATGTTTTTATTATTATTATTATAAACTTAACAAGGGATTTCACTTATTTTCCCCTCATTTCTAGAATATATGTTGAAACTTCCAAAAGAAAAAAGTCACATTAGAGGTTAATTTCTGTAACTCTTCTCATAACACTGGAACAAAATTTTGCTTTTATTATATTCATTAGTTCTCTAATATAAGACAGAATGAACAAAAGTGTAGATTTATTCTGAAAGGGAAAAAGGGGGGGGCAGAAAGCAGACAACAATTATAAAGAATGACAACTTAAAAGAATGAGTCACATTCTAATTTTAAATCCAATTTTATGTTTATATAAAACATATAATCAGAAACAGGTCATGAAATCATCTTTATTAAAAAAATCATTTTTTATCAAATAATACATTTTTCTATGTTGTATAACTGGAAAATTGACTTTCCTAAAGTTATTTCAGAATATGCAGAGGTAATAAGCATAGAGTGACTTCACCAATTATCATGGACTGTTTCCCAGTTGGATTCTAAGTAGCGGTAAGATCTTGCCAAGCTACCGGATGCTGGGTATCTCAGTGTCATCTATCATAAAACTGAAGAAAACAGGACTTGCCACAAAGGAACATGCTGTGAGGGTTAAATGAGTTAACAGACATAATGACTGCAATGAGGCACTCAGCCCATGCTACAAGTTCAGTAACAACTGCCATTATTATTATATAAAACTGAAGGCATATAAAATCTTCATCAAATGACTATCCAAAGTCATATGCTACATTACTTATATGTTCTTGAAAGTGAAAGTGTTAGTCTCCCAGCTGTGTCTGACTCTTTGCAGACCCAAGGACTACAGCGCACCAGGCTCCACTGTCCATGGTATTCTCCAGGTACGGATACTGAAGTGGGCAGCTGTTCCCTTCTCCAGGGGATCTTCTCCACCCAGAGACTGAACCCAGGTCTCTTGCAGTGCAGGCAGATTTTTCTACCATCTGAGCCACCAGGGAAGCCCTAAATGTTCTTAATCAAGGCATTTTTTTTAGTTCTCTACCTAGGTAACTGTCTTAGTTTCAATCACACAGAGGGCCTTGTACTCTGGTCAAGCCAAGGGAAGGTACTTGATGTTTGTAGAAAGAATGAACTCCTTGTCGGGGACTGGGGGTCAGCCAGGTGTTTCCCAGACTGCAGGGAAGCCTAACTCCTCCTTCTGCCCTGTCCTACTTCCCTTCCTCCCCAGCCCCAGGTCCTGATACCAAGACCACTCCCTAGTAAGCCTCTTGCACACTGATCTCCATCTCAAGGCTTGCTTCCTCAGGAACACAACCTGGGACAGGAGCCATAAGAATCCCAACACCTTAGTGGATTCAAAGGACATTTTAGACCCACCGTTTCTTCTGCTTCAAAGAAGTTTGAGAACAACATAAGACATACATACAATTACAGTTTCGTGTTTAATACAGGAGTTTAAATTTACTAGAATGACAAACAAATGTCTTTTATGCCTTGATCTACTTTTTAGCCTTTCCTCTTGCTAGGTTTTCAGGTACCTTTACTCCTTAAGCTCTGTGTGTTATTTTACAAATATGCCATGCTCACTCATGCTGTGTATGTACTAAGCAAGTCATTTGTCTCTAGATCAACCTTTCCTGACCCCTTCCTTGTACAGGCCTGGTCAACAGTCATCAACACAACTGAATACTACAACATTCTTTCTCAGACTCCTTCAGCTAATCTGTGAGCTCCATAAGGAGAGGAGTCTATATTGTTAATTTCTGCATCTTACCACCTATTAAGATGTTTGGTGCATCAAAAGAGCTCACTGCTGGCTACCACCCTACTCTGAAGCCACCATCATTTCTACACAATGTTTCCTTCCTTCTACTTTATAACCTGTTTCCTAACAGCAGCTTGGGGCTTCCCTGATGGCTCAGTTGGTAAAGAATCTGCCTGCAATGAAGGAGACCCTGGTTCAATTCCTCGGTCAGCAAGATCCCCCAGAGAAGGGATAAATTACCCACTCCAGTATCCTTTGGCTTCTTTTGTGGCTCAGCTGGTAAAGAATCTGCCTGAAATGCAGGAGACCTGGGTTTGATCCCTGGGTTGGGAAGATCACCTTGAGAAGGGAAACGGCTATCCACTCTACTATTCTGGCCTGGAAAATTCCATGGACTGTATAGTTCATGGGACTGCAAAGAGTCGGACACAACTAAGAGACTTTCACTTTCTCTTCAACAGCAGCTTGAGTGAGCTTTTCGAAAATGTAAATTAAAGCACATTCCTCTTGTGACTAAAAATATACTGTCGCTTCCTTGTGGCATTTTGGGCAGAATCTAAACTCCAATAGCATCCTACATGGATCCTACATCCACTTCTTCCATCTATCTCTTTCCCTAGTGCTAACCCTAGAGCTTGGGTTACTGCTTTCTTCCTGCTCCTTCAATATGCCCAACACTTTTCTACCACAAGGCCTTTGAACTACTGTCCCTCCTGTCTGGGATACTCTGCTTCACTCTGGCTCCTCCTTGTCACTGGTATCTTGGTACCTAAACCGTCTGCTCAGAGTACTGATCCAAACAGGCTCCTGCCCCGTGACCTTCTTTTGTATCATGACCTTCTTCTCCTAAAAGCACTTAACCGTGGTCTTGTTTATTTATCTGAGTGGATCCACTGTCTCCCTGACCTCTGGAGATTGCAAGCTTTATGGAAGCTTTCTTTCACTGCTATTTTAATAATACCTGGAATGAACCAGGTCTTGCTCAATAAATATTTGCTGAGTGAATTATATCCCATGTTAAGTTTCATCAATAGACTGACTACAGAACAGAGCAATTTCCGTGCTTTATCACAGTGTTCACAAAATGCCCGGTGTTTTGTAAAGAACAGTGAGAACCTGGGCTTCCATCTGGTATTGGATGCTATTCTATTGTAAAAAAAAAAAAAAAGGCAGCAAAGCGCTCTTATTCTCTCACTGTATTATTTTCCATATCTGTAAAACACAGACTGATCTGTTAAAAATTTCTGACAGCACACTCTCAATGTTAGAGTATTAGATGCTTGGACAGATAGAGAAGAAATGAATGGGGCTGCTATATTCAATGCACGAGGGAAGACGAGATTAGGAATTTTCTAGCGGTGTAATGGTTAGGACTCTGTGCTTTCACTGCTGCGGGCCCGGAGTTTGATCCCTGGTCAGGGAACTAAGACCCTACAAGCCCCATGGTGTGGCCAAGAAAAAAAAGAGAAGATTAGATTTGGGTGGGGCAGAAACTTGTGGTTAGGACAAGTGCCTGGGTGCAAATCCTGGCTCCTGAGACTTGCTAGGGGAGACCTCAGGTCAGCTACTGGACCTTGCTGCCCTTAGTTTCCTCCTGTGTGACTGTGCAGAATAAGATCTGCCACCTTATCAGGTGGCTGTGTTGGGCAGATCCCCTAGAGCAGGGAACGGCTGTGCACTCCAGTATTCTTGCCTGGAGAATTCCACAGACAGAGGAGCCTTGAGGGCTACTGTCCACGGGGTCACAAAGAGTTGCACACAACTGAGTGACTAACACTTTCACGTTCAGCTGGCTGTGAGGAAGAGATGCAGTAGGTCATAATGTTATGTGCTTAGCAAATGGTTAACAGTCTAAAAATTGCAAGTTATTAGGATCTTTTCACTAAAATCTGAGTTTTCATTCAAAATCTAACATTTCCTGTTGATAAAGTAGCAAAAGTGTAGTATCATATGCTTCTTTCCAACCATCTGAAGAACAAGAGGTGAGTGAAGTGATATTTCTTTCTTTTCTATATTTTCTTCTTTTTCATATTCCTCCTGTCTAGGGAAACTGCACTATAATTAATAGATGTATTGAATGTAACACACATATGTTTAAAAATAATATGGAATCTCATACTCAAAATGGCTTTGGAATTCACCTTTATTTTTTTCAAATTACATTAAAAGTTATTTTAATAAAAGTGATGAGTAGCAAGGATACTTCCATAAGCAATAATAATATCAAATGGCAAAGAATTTAGTGTTCTTTCTGTTGCAAATTAACATTAAGAAATTTTTTATGTGAGAAGCAGCATTTTCTTGTTCTTAAAGTTCTAAATTTAGTCTATAAAACATACTGAAAAAAAGAAAGAAAAGTACAAATTATAAGCTTGGGAATAATGTATGAGTTACAAACACTGACTTTCTGAAAGACTGGGAAAACCTTTAAAGAAAATTTTAAGTCTTGCACTTAACTAAAGATAATACCACAATTGCAGCCCAACCAATATCTCTACGCCAAACATGAAATTTTATAGGTTTGGTTAATTCTGACTCAGCAGTATTTCTCAACCTCGGTATTCAGTGAGGGGAAAAAAAAGATGAATACAATTCTAGTAATTTCAAATTTTGAAGGTCAATTTGCATATGTTGCTTTGATAGGTGACCACAGAATTCTGTCCCACCTTTTTTGGGGGGACAATCACAAAGTAAATTTAAAAACTGCTAATAGGCTCTAAAATCCTACTGTATTTTGTGGTATGTAAATTGGTAACTATATACTGACTGATTCCAACCAGATTCTAAAGTACGGAAGAAGGGCTGACTGTCCAGATTCATGATTTTACACTGTAGCTGAAGCAGATTTCTAGGGCCACACGGCATATGCATCCCTTGCACTGTTTGACACCAACTCTGGGGACACTAACGTAGCCACATGGCACCTGAACAGAGACTTCTCTGGACTCTGACTCTGCGTTAATCAACAACTTATTAAAGCCTACAAAAACATTAAATGAGAGAGAGATATAAATGAAGACTGCTTTTAATGATACCTTTATTTCTTCTCCATCAACATTAATAGCCTAATCTGTAGGCTATTAATCCCTTTTGCAACTTTCTCATTTCAAGCGGGTTGCCATTGTTCAAAAGAAAAGTGTGTGTGTGTGAGAGAAAGAGAGAGAGAGAGACAGAGACAGAGAGGGGGTACTGGAAGGGATCATAATAAATAAATTCTTTGCTATTTTTCTTATTTGCTAATACATCATAGTAGTCTCTAATGCTCTAAAATCATTTGCTGGGGAGAATGGGGTGTCTAGTGGACCAATGGCTAGATGTGACAAAATTGACATATAAAAAGAATCCCATCAAATTAATGTTTTCTTATCTATTAGGCACTGAATTCAAGGATAACATTATAGAGTGAATACTCACATGCTCTTCATATAAACAAATCAGGTTAGCAGAAACAGATTACAAAAACCAGACCAAAACTAAGACCATTCAGTTTGAAGCACTATATTGCCTTCTGTCCCACCTTATTTACTTCAAACTACATACGTCAATTGGAGAAAGGAATGACAACCCACTCCAGTATTCTTGCCTGGAGAATCCCAAGGACTCTCACCAGAGAAGTCTGGTGTGCTACAGTCCATGGGGTCACAAAGAGTTGGACATGACTGAGTGACTAACACACACATATCACACATATCAAGAGTTTCTTGATATCAGTTTGTTGATAATAAAATAGTAAAAAGATTTCTAATTTTTTTCTTCGAAAGAGTATCTGATGCTTCACATATATTCTATAGTTTGTGGTAGTAAACTCACCTCTATAATAAAAGAGGCAAAGATCAGAAAGCACGAACCAGCGTTTCTTCCATAGCTTCATGCCAGTGCTGTCCTGCATGAAACCAGCATGATAAAGGATTATTTCTTTTTCATTTCAGAAAGTGAAAACTCATTTCTGGTGCATTTGTTTAAAATAAGCTCTTAAAACAAGGTGTGTTTGATATATGCTGCATAGAAATCTAACTAAAAAAAAAAAAAAAAAAAAGAAATCTAACTAAAACCCTAATCAAAATTTGGAGGTAGTTTTCCAGGGATTTATAACATGGTAACATATTTCTAAGTACACTGGTCTTTGAAGAATAATACTGTCATGTAAAAAGGAATTCTGCTGAAGCAGTTTGATCTGGTTTCGTATTTGCAAGCGATGTGAACACGTCTGAGCATGAGAATAAGGTGACTGTGCAGTAGGGTGTGCATTCTGGTAAGCCAGATTTAATAAATATGTTAATCTTCAACATGAAGAAAAGTGTGTGATTTGAAATTATTCCAAAGGTAATGTGATTTAAAATGATTATGAATAAAGGAACCTTAGCATACAAACACATTTAATAAACATTTTTTTCTTCTTACATATCCAGCCTGGGTTTTGCTTATCCTGCAGAAGAGAGTACCCACTTGGCAGCTTTTTCTAAGTAATTTGGGTAATAAAAATACCAAGCTCAAACAAAACTACAATTTAAATAAAAATTACCTTCCCACATGCAATAAACCAAAACCATAGGAGAAAATGAAACACAGACACACACAAACACAGACATAAACAGGTAAAAAGATGCCAGTTTGTATGTGTGTTGATTAATATTTCTCAATTTATTTCTAGTTGTGACCATCACATAAGGATGGTTTCAGAACTGAAGAAATTATATGGGTAAAAATCTCTTAAGTAAGATTTCATCCTTAAAATTTACAGTTACACTTAAGGAAAGCATTCCCCCCCCCCCCAAATATACATTTTCAATTTCTTCATTAATTATTTCTTTAGTATAGATAATTTCAAAGTTTAGATTTTTAAGCAGTTCTACAAATATTCTCTATAAGCTACACACCTATTACAGAATAAATACTCAGGAGTAGAGAAACTTGTTGGTAGAGCTTTGGCAATACTAAATTAACCAAGGGATCAAGAACTAAGAACGGCAATCATTTTAAGTAAGGAGTCCCATATCCTCTATAAAGCTCAATATCACATTTAGCTATTTGAACAGAATTTGGACTCATTAGAAAGTCTAGTTAAAATTCTTTCAGCTTGGATAAGTTTAAATGTCAGACGGTTAAAATACAGTTAAGTGATCTTTAAATAAAAATTAAAAGTTGGTATCCAAGTTACACACACAATCAATGCAGTCAGAAATTGGCAAAATTAATTTGCTTGAATGGGGATTCTCTGGATTTTAAGTGGGTCTACTTCCAATACGTTAGATTAGTTGCCATCCAATTGTCAGGTGGAACGTCTAATGCATGTTTCATAACGACCTCATCGTGAATTTTAATGAATATAATTATTAGGTCATCTGAAAGCAATTAGCATTATTTGACAGAGTAAATTAGCACTATTAATGAACTAATATTTAACTAACATCATCTGCATACATGTAGAATCAGAAAGACAGAACACAGGCAGATAAAGGTCCCGAGTGCAGTTATCTCAGTTATCTGGAGGTCATTTGAAATCCAGATGCAAACCGGGAAGTGAAAAAGAAAACAGCCTCTCAGCAATCAAAACAGATGCCACCAAGTTTAATGTACACACATCCTTACCAGTTACAAAACTAACAAGGTTCCAAAAAAGCTTAGTTACCAGGTTTTCCAGATAATGGAACAATGTAAACCCCTACTTATCAGGGTATAAGAGTGACCTATGCCCGGGCAAACAGATAAACAAGAAAAGAAACAAAAAAAAGCAGACACTTGAAAGAGTAGTTTCGAGGGCATGGAAACAAAAATCTGCAAAACTCAGGAAAATCTCGAATTATCATCAAATTTCTCTATAAATCAAAGCAGAGAAGTACATAATTGTACCTTTTTATAAGAATAGAAAATGAACAACAACTCTGTATTTTTTTCCACTGAAAAAATATTTTTGCCTAGAAGATCTTAGCATGTTATTTTTAACATTTTCATACAACATACATTTAATTTCAAATTTAGAAATACCTCTCTCTCACACACACACACACACACACACACACAAAATACCTCTGTTCCAGGTAACACCCATTACTTTTTCTTTTTTCACTGTTTCTCTAACACTCTTCATGGTAATAAAAAGGGAAGAACCTGGATGATTAACTATACAGTTTCTTCTCTACTTTATATAATTGTCTTAGGACCTTCAGCTGAAAAGGTTTCTTTATATTCTCTTCTTTTTTCACATCAAACGGGAAAAAATACCTGTTTATAAAGCCAACCTCGTCTGACCACAGGTGCATTAGGATTCCTTTTAATTGAGTTTGATCTCTTCCCAAAATTATGAACTTTTTTTGAGGCCCGTGAAGTCTAAAAAAAAAAAGCCCAACAGAAAATATGGTATTAATGCCTAGATATTGAGTTTACTTTTTATCTTCATAATTTTAACCTTTTAAAATCTCTTCTCCAGATTTCTTTGAAACTTTCAGGATTTAATCTTTTCAGATGAATTATTGCAATTCTGCTTTTGTGTCTTAGTTGTTTCAAGTATAAGAATTCTGCACAAAGGCTTTTCCTCTTCAAGGATATTACAAAAGGATCATGTATTTCTCTCCTTTAAAATTTTCAGGAACAATTTTTAAAAAGGCACAGTGTATGGCAGTATTTTGCCCTACCTGCTAAATAAAATGAATCTTCAGTAAAAATTATATTAACGCATTTTAAAGAATAAACCAAATGACAGAACTTTTTGACTCATATCTGCAGTTAACAGTGTTGTCCCAATTAAAGTCAACAGTGTCAAGTTACAAGAGCAGATCTCACAGATAAAATATAAACAAACATATCACATCAAATCAAAACAAGACTGGAAGGAACTGCTTAATGTCATGTAGTGTTTTCTTCTTTAAGGACAACTCTGAACTTGAATGATGCCAGCCAGATGGTGTTTACCATATTCTTAAAACTACAAATAATCTTTTAAAATATTGCTATGTTTAACCCAAACAATTTATCTTGGTCGGAACAATAGCGGTGACCAACAAACATAAAGACAAAAGAAGCTGAATTTCAATTCCTCTGTGAAGGTAAGTTGGAGAAGGAAATGGCAGCCCACTCCAGTGTTCTTGCTTGGAGAATCCCAGGGACAGAGGAGCCTGGTGGGCGGCCATCTATGGGGTCGCAGAGAGTCAGACACAACTGAAGCGACTTAGCAGCAGCAGCAACAAGGAAGGTAAGTAGTATCAATTTATCTCTTATTTTTCAACTTACTAGAATCTTTGGAAAGCTAGCACATTTCATTAAAACCTCCTTTGTAAAAGTTATATTAGTACATAATAGAGTTTTAAGGTCCAATATCAACCATGGCATTTTTTTTTCTGGATAAATTTTAATTTCCTCTTGAACAAATAACGCATAAAAACACAGTATAGACCTCAAATGGTACAAAAAGATGTAGAAGGACCAGTCTACTTCTCACCTCTAGACACCAGCATTCAAACAACCCAAACACAACTCTAGGCAACTAATGTCACTGTGTACATATGTGTATCTACTCATGTAAATGACTGTTCACAGTTACAGAATCTCTGTCTTTCCCCCTCAAATAACTGCCTATATAACACCTACTCCTCAGTATTCTTCTTTAATTGTCATATAAGTTATCAATATTACGCACGCATGATAGTTTTCTGTGACTGAATTTCTCATTCTCTCTTTTGACTTCTGGGATTTGTCATATTTAGACAGCACATCTGCATTCTGAGTTGGCTGTTTTGTTTTTGTTTTTTTAAAAAACTTCCATTATTTTCTGTACTGCTTTTATGGTTTTGTTTTTTACCATTTCAAACACCTGCTCCATCTGGAAAATTTTGGGTGTAAAGTGTGAGGCACAGATTCAACTTTCTTTCCAGACAGTGACTTAGTGGCTCTCTACCCACCAGTCATTTTTCTAGATTTTAATTAAAATGCACCATGATGCTCACTTATCCTTTATGTCATATACAAAATAGAAATAATTTATATTATTTGAAAATCTATACTTATTTTAATATTCTACAATATTTCATTAAAAAAACCTTAACAAGTATTTCTTTACAGTAACCATAATTTACTATTACAACTGTTTTACTATTATAAAATACATAATTATTTTCTAAATAAATAAAGACAATTCTTTTATCATCTTTTGATTCTCTTGCTATCCTTAATTTAGGCACCAAGCAGTAACTTTAAGGCAACTATTTATTCAGATTTAGCAGATTTTCTAAGAGTTTGAAGACATTTTTACATTAAAATTCTATATCAAAACATTAACATTATGGTACAAGAAGCAATAACTATAAATTATTATAGCCACACAAGTCTGAGATCATAGATTAAACAGTATTTTTGTTTCTGATTACAAAGAAAAACCATCCACTTCTGTATCCCTATGGCTATAATACTTTTCACATAATGGATTCTAAATATTTCAGTCATCAAACAACTGACATAGGGTTTTGAAACCTTTTAGCAGTAATGGATACAATTAACAAAATAGTATAATATTATAGAATAAAATAGAATATATATATATATATCATTCTGTGTGTGTGTGTTAGTGGCTTAGTTGTGTCGAACTCTTTGCAACCCCATAGACCGTAGCCCACCAGGCCCCTCTGTCCATGGGATTCTCCAGGCAAGAACACTGGAGTGGACTGCCATTTCCTTCTCCAAAATGATCTATAGAAAGAAAGTGAAGTCTCTCAGTTGTGTCCGACTCGTTGCGACCCCATGGACTATAGCCTACCTACCAGGCTCCTTCATCCATGGAATTTTCCAGGCAAGAGTACTGGAGTGGGTTGCCATTTCCTTCTCCAATATATCATTCCAGGCATACTTAATAACAGGATTTCTAGGTCATTGAATTAATCGTCACCTTTAAAACTTAAGTAGATTCAATAAACTGCCACTGTCTCACACAAACATCTATTATATTTGTAAAACAATTCAAAATCAGAACTCTATAATATTTAAAAACTATAACTCATTAAATTATTAAAATATAATCTTAGTTCTTTATATTCTAAGGCCTTGCTTCTTATGCCAATTACCTCAAATGCAATTAGATTCATGTAATAGCAAAAATGAAATGATTATTCTATAATTCTAAGTTCATTAAGAGTAATAATAATGGATACTACCAACTATGTCGGTTATCAATAATTAAGAGTAAGCAAAATAACTTACCCTCCCTACAGGGCTCATTGGATGCACCGCATAGTCTGAAGTCATGTTATAGTTCGAAGCTTCATTTATCATACTTATAGGTCGTTCCTTTTTTTCTTCAGATGTCATGGTTGCAACAGTCCTGAAAATATAACATGTCAAGAGTGGCAGAACGTGCTACTTCTGTAAACCACTTTATAATGACATTTTCCTGGAGCTAATAATGCTGGTGTCTGTCTGACTTTTCCGAACAGCTGGGTATTAGTTCGAGCTTAATAAGCACTATAGTTCCAGCTTAATATTTATAACTACTTGAAATATAACTAAGCACAACTTAAGTTAATATCATGTTTATTTTAATAAGCTTTCATACAGTTATGTTACTTGGTCATCTAACTGGAACGTTTTAATTACAAGATTTGCTATTATAATACTGAAGGCCATAAAAATGATAGGGAATTCCCAGGTGGTCACGTGGTTAGGACTCCTCACTTTCACTGCCGAGAGCACGGGTTCGTTCCTTGGTTGAGGAACCGAGATCCCATAAGACAGGCAGTGCAGCAGCCCTCTCCCAACCCCCTAAAAGAAAATAATAACAATGGTACCAACAACTAATTTTTGAAGAACAGATTTATAAACTATTTTCAAATAAATTTCACTTGATGCTTATAAAAATCCTGAGAAATGGTAATTCCCAGTATCTCTATTTAAGGATGAGAAACCTAAGTTCAAATTAGTCTAATAATTTGACCAAGTTTAGTTCCCCCTGACCTTGCATCCAGGGATCTTGAGTTTATTCTCTGTGTTTGAGCTATTGTAAAAATAGCTTTTGAAATTACATTCCTCATGAAAAAAATTTTAAGCCATGTTTCTAAACCACACATGGTAAATAGATGGTATTCTGTTACTACCCTTGACTGCAAATGTCCAGATAAAAAAACTGTTCAATTGTACTGTATTAAATACGGATAACAGCAATTGGAATGCTGACCCCATTTTGAATAGAGGCGTTCCATGAAACGCTTTACTTACTGTTCATTCACTACAAAAATACAATTGTCCTGGGATGGCTGTCCTGTGACTGGATGTTTACAGGTCACTTTCCTTTCATTATGGCTGGAAGAAAAGAGAATAAGAGAAAATGAATGTACTACTACCACAAACTTTACAAAATACCAGGTAGCGAAATAGCCAATTTCTTCATTGCAACAATAAAGTTAGTGAGTAAAGGTGATGCAATTCAAAGCCCCAGGTACTGACACTCCTACATAGCCCTTTCTACTATCTACTGTATGTACATGTGTGTGTAAATGCTAACTTAGTTTTACAATACAGCTAGACTCACCAGTTCCCAACCCACCCCTATCCAGAGTAGGACCTCAACCTGTTCTTCTATTTTCATAAACAAAAGGAAGCTGATCTGGCTCCACAATCATTGCATTTTACATGATAGGTGGGCCATGAATAGAAAGTAAGTATGAGTATCCACCTACATCCATTATTTTGTATCCCAGTCTACGCACATTATAGAGACCCACTATCAAATTCAAATATGGAAAGATCAATCTAACAGCACTACAAGATGGGCATCAGAATATTAAAACGTAGAGTGTAGCACTGGAAGAGCAATAATTTATGGGATTGTCGTTTCACAAAAAAATCTTTACATAAATAATGTAAAGGGACTGATTTTTATATCTGAAGAAAGTATGCTATAGAAACATGTAAGAGGAGAAATGGAAGGAGTAAACAAAATTGTTTAATGAATGTACAAACAGCACAAAGAAAAATCTACCTTTTATGCTTACTGAAAAAAAAACTGCTTTAAGAGTGGCTATTTTTTGGAGAAAAGGATCTTTGTCTAAGAACTGCTATTCTTCCTAGGTCAAGTGATAAGATTATGCCTACTACTGTCTTCGGAGATCAGTCCTGGGTGTTCATTGGAAGGACTGGTATTGAAGCTGAAACTCCAATACTTTGGCTACCTGATGTGCAGAGCTGACTCATTTGAAAAGACCCTGATGCTGGGAAAGATTGAGGGCAGGAGAAGGGGACGACAGAGGATGAGATGGTTGGATGGCATCACCGACTCAATGGACATGGGTTTTGGTGGACTCCGGGAGTTGGTGATGGACAGCAAGGCCTGGCATGCTGCGGTTCATGGGGTTGCAAAGAGTTGGACGTGACTGAACTGAACTGTCTTCTGGATATGAAAGGAGAAAAATCCCAATCTATTTATCTAAGCCCAAAATAACAGATGCCTAAAATAATATGCAATATGCAATGATACCTAAAAAATATACATCATTTGTAAACAAATATTTTTTTCTCCACTGACTAACATACCACAAAGAAAACTGTAAGGAAGATCAATCACTGACGTGCTAGACCTTAGAAAACAACTTTAATTATGGAGAAAACAGTCAAGATGTTGTACTGAATACTGCTTTGTTAATTTTAAAAGATTATTGTATGTGATCTGTATTAACACATTTAATAGGTGGTAAGAGGCGGTGGGTTTAGATATTTATTTGTGGTGATACTTTCACTACATAAAAAGCATGCAAATGACTTTCTTATCAGTTAATTTAAGAAAGTGCAACAATGGAAACCTAAAGTCTCATAATGGGATATCAGCTTATACAATAAGCAATAAACTCATGACAGAATAACTAAGAACAAACAGCCTCTGGAGGTGAAGTGGAAAATGCTGAAGTACCTAAATGTGATGAATACCATGAATATGTCAAGGTACATAAATTCTGATGTTCTAACAGAATAAAATGCTGTGGGGAAGGGAGTAAACCTATGATAGAGATTAGACACCTTAATAATGAAAAAAGGAGGACAGCATCTTTTTTTAAGTCTCTTCTTGAGAAGGGGCATTAAAAAGCTAGACTTGGTTCAGTGGAAGGTAGAAGAGAAATACACAAATTCTTTTTATAAAAACCAATATTGCAAAAATAAAACAAATACTCCCTATTGTATTGCATTATTTTCCAGTACTATGCCATCTTGCCTAGAGGGAATACAGCAGACTCTAACCCTAATATTCCAGAAACTGTAAATTATAACTACAGGACCCTGTAATGGTTACTGGCCTAAGAGATTATTACTCTGACCACCAGACAATAGATCTGAGTATCCATTAGACAAGGACATGGGCTTCCTTGGTGGCTCAGACTATAAAGAACCTGCCTGCAATCCAGGAGACCTGCGTTTAATACCTGGGTCGGGAAGGTCCCCTGGAGAAGGGACTGGCAACCCACTCCAGTATTCTTGCCTGGAGAATTCCATGGACAGAGGAGCCTGTCAGGCTACTGTCCATGGGGTTGCAAAAGAGTCAGACACAAGTGAGTAACACATGCAGACAAGGACACAGGGCAAAGGAGACACTAAAATAAAGAACAATCATAAAGGAGCATAAACACTCTTTACCCTGAAAGTGGATGCTATTTCTATTAAACTGAATACAGTTATATTGTCCAAGTACTTTTAGGATCACAATGTCTTTAAGTAAAACTCACTAAATAAATAAAAATCTTAGCATTCTATCTTAGTTAAAAGTGCATGCATGCATGCTCAGTCGTGTAACCTGCCAGCTTCCTCGGCCCATGGGATCTCCCAGGCAAGAATACTGACTGGGTTGCCATATCCTCCTCCATGGGATCTTCCCGACCCAGGGATCAAACCCAAACCCATGTCTCCTGCATTGGCAGGCAGATTCTTTATCACTGAGCCACCTGCGAAGCCCCTTAGTTAAAAGATCAGTGATTAAAAACAATCATGAAAAATGAATATATCTATGCTCTTCTTTTACTTTTTTAAAGTATCCATCGTGTTTTCTTTTATTTAATGTTATACTAAGTTGACATAAAAAATCATTTATTTACAAGGGCACTCTAACATGCAAGTCTTCTGCTATTCTTTAATCAAAGAAATCATCTTTCCTATTACTTAGGCCTAACTGTAATACGTACACAAAGAAGTCCTCTCAAATGTTTATTTGTTCTGACTTATAGTCACTCAAGATTACTAGGTTTCTATAAAATTGAAATTAATAAGATTGAGATTTTATAGGCAATGAGTTTAGTTATAAAATGTCATCTCTCATAAAACAACATACTTATCAAATAAAAATCAGAGTAATGTTTTCTAATGATTTTGTTAAAATATCAATTAAAATAAATTAAGAGTATGAAAAACCAAAATATCAACCAAACAAGTGTTTAAATGTGGTAATTTTCCACAACCTGGTAGGATTGTCAATTTTTCCTGCTCTTGTTTGTGCAAATGTATTTTTATATACTTAAAATTTTATTTTTATATTTCAAAAATTAATTTCTAAATCATCCACAGAAACTAAAAATCAGTTAAAAATATACTGAGCCAACAAATAAATGAAAGCAATGTAAATATAACCCAAATGAATCTTTAAAAAAAATAAGCAAAAAGCCATCACTGTTAATGTGCAGAATTCTTTTAGTGCGTAATACACAAGTTCTTTAATACACACAGCAACGGGGCACCCTGGGAGGTGGCTGGCCACATATGAAGTCATGACCATCACGCTTGGCACAAAGGAGGAGGGACTGCTCAGGACCACAAGAGGGAAGGGAAGACAAAATTCCAGCCTTTCTTCAGTTCTACCGGTCTGTCTGCAGTATTATTTACGAAGTATATCTTTTCATCCAACACTCACCACCCTTTTTGTAGTCTAAGCTTTTCTTTTTTTCCCCTCCTCCTTTGAAGGGTCTCAAAATCCAGATGAAAGTAGCATCAGTTTTCCTATAACATTTATGTACAAGGATGTTCCGATGCAATTTGTGTACTACAGAAAAGCTGAAACATCACATAAATTCTGCATTTGTGTATTCATGAGCACATTCACAAGAAAGCCTAGGTGAGTGCAGAAACGGCACCTGATGATGTTGATAGCGAGAAGCACATGAATGACACACTTGCACACCCTCAAATGTCCAGCAGCTACTTCAGTTCATTGTCTGTTTTACAAAACACACCCATTCACAGTGACACAACTGTCTAATTCCATGTCTTTCCACTTTCAACACTTCCCAATAATTCACAAGCTGAAACCTCTCCAATGTCCATTTCCACAAGCAAACTGCCGGTCTTTTTCAACGCAAAGTGTATTTGTAGTACTTTTTTTCCCTAAGCATTTAACATGTATGAAACTGTTATGTCTTTCATTAGGCTCCTATCTTTATTTGTTTAATTAATTTATTAGGCTGCAGGTCTTTAGTTGCAGCATGTGGGATCTAGTTCCCCACCAGGGTTGGAACCCGGGCCCCATGCATTAGGAGTGTGGAGTCTTAGTCACCAGACCACCAGGGAAGTCCTCTTATTTTTATTTTTATGTGTCACTAATGAGGTTTTTGAGTACTATGCTCCTAAAGCCATTTTCCACAAAATCCCTAAACTTTCATTGTCTGAGTTCACACAGGGAGGTGATTTTTAGGAAGATGTGTGCTGTGTTACAGCAAAAGTGACTGTACTAACTAAATTATGAATTAACATACCTCTGCGCTACCCAAAGAAAGGCAATGCCATAGAATGCTCAAACTACCACACAATTGCACTCATCTCACATGCTAGTAAAGTAATGCTCAAAATTCTCCAAGCCAGGCTTCAGCAATACATGAACTGTGAACTTCCAGATGTTCAAACAGGTTTTAGAAAAGGCAGAGGAACCAGGGATCAAATTGCCAACATCTGCTGGGTCACAGAAAAAGCAAGAGAGTTCCAGAAAAACATCTATTTCTGCTTTATTGACTATGCCAAAACCTTTGACTGTGTGGATCACAATAAACTGTGGAAAATTCTGAAAGAGATGGGAATACCAGACCACCTGATCTGGCTCTTGAGAAACCTGTATGCAGGTCAGGAAGCAACAGTTAGAACTGGACATGGAACAACAGACTGGTTCCAAATAGGCAAAGGAGTTCGTCAAGGCTGTATATTGTCACCCTGCTTATTTAAGTTATATGCAGAGTACATCATGAGAAACGCTGGGCTGGAGGAAGCACAAGCTGGAATCAAGATTGCTGGGAGAAATCTCAATAACCTCAGATATGCAGATGACACCACCCTTATGGCAGAAAGTGAAGAGGAACTAAAAAGCCTCTTGATGAAAGTGAAAGAGGAGAGTGAAAAAGTTGGCCTAAAGCCCAACATTCAGAAAACTAAGATCATGCCATCTGGTCCTATCACTTCATGGCAAATAGATGGGGAAACAGTGGAAACAGTGTCAGACTTGGGCTCCAAAATCACTGCAGATGGTGACTACAGCCATGAAATTAAAAGATGCTTACTCCTTGGAAGGAAAGTTATGACCAACCTAGATAGTATATTCAAAAGCAGAGACATTACTTTGCCAACAAAGGTCCGTCTAGTCAAGGCTATGGTTTTTCCAGTGGTCATGTATGGATATGAGAGTTGGACTGTGAAGAAAGCTAAGCGCCGAAGAATTGATGCTTTTGAACTGTGGTGTTGGAGAAGACTCTTGAGAGTCCCTTGGACTGCAAGGAGATCAACCAGTCCATTTTGAAGGAGATCAGCCCTGGGTGTTCTTTGGAAGGAATGATGCTAAAGCTGAAACTCCAGTACTTTGGCCACCTCATGCGAAGAGTCGACTCATTGGAAAAGACTCTGATGCTGGGGGGGATTGGGGGCAGGAGGAGAAGGGGACGACAGAGGATGAGATGGCTGGAAAGCATCACTAACTCAATGGATATTGAGTTTGAGCAAACTCTTCGACATGGTGACGGACAGGGAAGCCTGGCGTGCTGCAATTCATGGGGTCGCAAAGAGTCGGACTCGACTGAGCGACTGAACTGAACTGAAACTGCTTCAGCTCTGTCTGACTCTGTGACCAGATGGACTGCAGCCTGCCAGGCTCCTCTGACCATGGAATTCTCCAGACAAGAATACTGGAGTGAGGTGCCATGTCCTCCTCCAGGGAATCTTCCCGACCCAGGGGTCAAACCCTTGTCTGTTACACGTTTTGCATTGGCAGTGGGGTTCTTTACCACTAGCACCACGTGGGAAGCCCTGGGAATAATTTTTATCTCCTAAGGGACATTGGGAAATGCGTGGTAAGATGTCTGGTTTTACATATATATTACTTAAGTATAGTTGATTTACAATGATGCGTCATTTCTGCTATATGGCAAAGTGACTCAGTTATACATATATATACACACACACACACACATTCTTTTTAATATTCTTTTCCATTAGGTTTATCCTGGACATTGAATATAGTTCCCTGTGCTATACAGTAGACCTCGTTGTGTACATCCACTGTCTGGTAGCACTTTTTGAACATTACAACTGGGGTTCGTATGTAGTGAGTAGAGGCCAGGATGCTGCTCAACATCTTACAACTTGCAGGAGAGTTTTTCACAGGAATAAAGGATCCAGCTCCAAATATCAATAGTGCTGAGGTTGGGCAACTTCCAGGAGGACCTGCACCAGGGGGCATGTTTCAGGATTGCTGCTGCCAGTTCCCTGGTCCCTGCGGTGAGCCACTGTCAACCCACAGCTCTGCAGGAGATCTTTCAAAACCAGCAGGGGACATGGGTTCAATCCCTGGCTGGGGAACCAGGCCTGAACACACTACAGAGCAACTAAGCCCAAGGACTGCAACTATTCAGCCCACGAACCACAACTCGAGAGTCTGTGCACTGCAAGAAAGGATCCTACCTGATGCAATGAAGGTTCCATGTGCTACAACTAAGATTCAAGGCATTTAATCCATAAATAAATATTTTTTAAAAATAGTGCTGAGGGTAATAAACCCTATGTGATGAGCATCATTGCCCTCTAACAATAAACTCTACCACATAAGCCATGTGTGTTATTTCTGTGGGTTCACTGTACCTGTTACGTCTCAGCTGCCTCACAGTTAGGTAACAGTAGCTATGTCACATGTTGCTTGTCTATTTGTTTATAACTGTTCTAGGTACCTGGTGATGGCCGTGAACAAAACATAAAAATCACTGCCCTTGTGGAATTTACTTTCTAGTGGGGATGTTTATGAAGATTAAATGAGTAGAGAGTATAAACATGGCTAGGAACAGACAAGGCCTTGAAGACATTTATTTTTGTTATGAACTAGAGGAATTGAGCATATGTTGGTGTCATCAGACAACTTATTAGGTTCAGTAACCTATTTAAACTGAAATAGTTCAAATGAACATGCAACCCGAAAAATGTTAAAAACTCTTGTTATCCCGCTAGTCAGTATTTACTGTCAAAGAATAAAGGTGTGATCTCTCACGGCTCTCATGTTTCTTGTCAAGATATTCCTAATATATCCAAAAACAGAAAATAGAGGAGAAAAGTATTCTAATATCAAAGCTCCAAGGAGAGAGTAGCTATGTTTTTAAGGCAGTATTCAAGAAGGTTTTTAAATAATGACAAACAACACTTAAAAAAAATGGACTCTGCTATTCTGAAGAGTTCATTACTGAATGAAATAGGTCACATCCAGGAGCTCATTCTGAGGATCATGCTCTATCAAAGGTAAAGGATCAAATCTGTGGCACTTTTAGAAGATATATCAAGAAATTGAGAAACAGCAACACAAATTGCTTGTTCTTTGGCATTATGCCCTCTTCACTCTTTATCACTAGACATTTAATCATTTACTAGAATTTAAACGAAAGATCTGCTTAATTCCAACCCCTATGGAACTATTTCACTCAATGATAACTGGATTTTAAAAGATCTTTTGATGAATAAATCCGTGTGTGTATAAAATGGCATATTTCCATCAAAAAAACAAATTAAATCAGAAATCTACTGGAGATGGAGTAGAAATTCACTATTCTGCCTTATTCTTTTTCAGATTGTATTTGTGAACCAAACAGCGCCTCATGAAGGTTACTGTACCAGAAAATGTGGGTGAAGGTGTGCCACCTTAAGCAGTTCTGAGCTTTACATTAAAAGGGAAAGCTGATAAACTACAACGGTTTCTATAACCCATTAATGGAAACAGAATTTAATGGGTTAGAATCAACTCTAAGTGGCAGCTAGTGTTATATGAAGAGTAATTTAGACTGTATGACAACACTCTGAAGATTGGGAATGCTGGTGTTTATGTCCATTCCCAGGCTGGCTAGAGGAAGCCATTTTTTTGGTTCAGTCCACCCTGCTAGTCTGTTCTCAGCAGGACACTAATAAGGGAGGACATCAATCAAGGATATCCCTAAGGAAACAATCCCCCATACACTAAACAGATGCCTGAAACATCCATTTCAAATATAAACCCCAGTAAAAGTATGGGTTTAGAAAGAGGAAAAAAGATGTCTGCTAACACGGTGTTTAAATTTTTGAGTATAATGATGAAAGGAGGTTAACACTGAAAGAACTTTCATTCTTACTGGAGTGATTATTTAAAAATATACAAGGCAAAACATGAAATATTTAGCACAGCTATGAACTGAAAAATGAAATCTAGTTTTTTTTAAACTTTATTTATTTTTAATCTAAGGCTAATTGCTTTACAATGCTGTCTTGGTTTCTGCCACATATCAACATGAATCAGTCATAGGTAATTTGGTTTTAAAACTCCTGTTATCCAACATTCAGGCTACAACTCTGCAACCTTTGTTGAGTGTAAATGTAAATTTTGTATCAGGTATTTATAAACAGGTGAAATGCCCTCACATTAAGTCCTTTGAAACATTAGGATTTGTCTGGTTTTTGCAAAAATGAATATATCACTGACAGTACTAGATTGAAAAATTAAAATGAATCAGCACAGTACACAGTGTATATGTATATTCTTTATACCAGATATGGAAAGAAGCTATTTTAGATTTAAAAATAAGAACATTTGAGATTCCAAGGAGATATGATTATTCATGACTGCATAATATGGCAATACTGACTAGTCTATCCTGTTTAGCTGAGCATCTGACCAGTCTCAAACTGGCTGCAGTGGTCCCAAACATCACATGCAGACCACAGAGTCTAGAAGTGAAAGGAAAGTCTCCGCATACACTATTCCTTTTCAAGAAGTTTCTCAAGAACTCCCTGGCCATCCTTGTCTAGACTCTCATTGGCCAGAAATATGTGTCAAAAGGGCTTCCCAGGTGGCTCAGTGGTAAACAATCCGCCTGCCAAAGCAGGAGATATGGGTTTGATCCCTGGGTTGGGAAGATCCCCTGGAGGAGGAAAGGTCAACCCACTTTAGTGGGTTGAAGAATCTTATGGACAGAGGAGCCTGGCAGGCTACAGTCCACAGGGTTGCAGAGTCTGACATGACTGAAGCACTTAGCACCCACATACGCATACAAATGAGATAACATAGTATTTGCCTTTCTCAGACTTGTTTCACTTAGCATAATGCCCTCATGGTCTATCCATGTTGTTGCAAATGGGAATATTCCACTGTGTGCATATGTCTTACATACATACAAACTGCATTTTCTTTATCTATTCATCCACTGATGGACACCTCAGTTGTTTCCGCATCTTGGCTATTATAAACAATGCTGCAGTGATCCTGGGTGGGCGGCAGTGCACAGCTTTTTGAATTAGTGCTTTTGTTTCCTTTGGAACAATACCCAGAAGGACCTGTTAGATCAACATGGTGCTTCTGTTTTTAATTTTTTGAGGACCCTCCATACTGTTTCCCACCATGGCTGCACCAACTTACTTCCCACTAACGTGCACTGAGGGTTCTCTTTTCTCCACATCCTAACCAACACTTACCTCTTAAAACAAGTGATGATAGTGGTTCTAACAGGTTTGACTTGCATTTCCCTGTTGAGCACATTTTCATGTACCCATTGGTCTTCTATATGTCTTCTTTGGAAAAACCTCTATCAGACTCTCTGCCCATTTTTTAACTGAATTTTTTTTTTTTTTTTTTTTGCCATTGAGTTGTGTGTGTTCTTTATACATTTTAGATATTACTCCTTATCAGACACATGACTTGCTAATTTTTTCTCCCATTGGGTAGACTGCCTTTTCATTTTATTGATGGTTCCCTTTATTATTCAGTTAGTCCCATTTGTTTTTGTTGCTGTTTTCTTTGGTGTTAGGAAAAGATTTTTTTTTTTTTAACGTTTTGGCCATTAATAACTATGTACTAGCTACTTCTTAGTATTGCAATTCTCCCCTGTGGGAATATTTGTTTTAGTGATTTTTTTTTTGTTTTTAATATTTTGGCTTCATGAGTGACTCCAATGATTGCTTTACTACAAAATCCATTCTATTTTTTAACTTAAGAAATAAATATTGAAATTGCTAACATCAATAATGAAAGATTAAGGGCAGGAGAAGGGGATGACAGAGCATGAGATGGTTGGATGGCACCACTGACTCAACTGACATGAGCTTGGGTAGACTCCAGGAGTTGGTGATGGACAGGGAGGCCTGGTGTGCTGCAGTCCATGGGGTCGCAGAGTCGGACACGACTGAGCGACTGAACTGAACATCAGTAACAGCCAATAATTCTTCTGAGTGATATGTCAGACAGAGCAAAGTTTACTAGGTATTGTTTTATCCGTGTACCAGTGGTAAGAAGGTTGAAAATCTATCGACTATGCACAAAGTATGTATCTTAGAAAACTCTGTCCCACAGAAGAGATTTTGATTCTCTCTTATTAAATTCAGCTGCACACCCCCATTTGTATGATTTGCTCAGCATCATGTATTTCCCTTATGGGAGAGAAAGAAGGATTTAATTTAGTCTAAGAAAAATAGGATATCATAGTGGTTTGGCAGTTCTTTCTGCAACCCTGTCAAGAAGCCAGTATCATGACTTGGACTTTTACAAGGGCCGAGACCTTAAAACGTGCCTCGTACCCATAATGCTGTTAGACTGGAGCAAGGCAGAGAGATGTGTGGACTATGGAAGTGATTGTATTTCTCAAATTTAGGTACAAAACCAAAAAGCAAACAGCTCAGATGTGCATGGACAACTCTTCAATATCCTTCCACTCAAACCAAAAAGAATACTGTACATTCTCAAAGTGGCCTTGGTTTCATTATACTATCAGACAATTATACTTTTTGACTTGTTTTAAAATTGAAGAGCTTTGCAAACTATCATATATAGGATGGATAAACAACAGGGTCCTACTGTAGAACACAGGGAACTATATTTAATATCCTGTGATAACCCATAATGGAAAAGAATGTATAAATGGGTATAACTGAATCACTTTTCTGTATAGTAGATATTAACATTGTAAATCAACTATACTTCAGTTAAAAAAAAACTGAAGTGCCTTTACCAATAGAAATTATGATGCTATAATGTGTCACTCTGAGACTTAGTCTCAAATCAGGTTTAAAAACTATGTCTGAAGCAGTGACTTAGTTATTAAACATGATTTTTATTTATTAGTTATTAAACCAATTGGGTCTATGGTGGTCCAGAGTAATTTTTAAAACACTGTTACATGTAAAGTTGATTAATGTCTTATGCAGATAACTATTTGGATTTAATTTCCTTTAAATAAAAAGGCAAAAAATGCTATGTTGAAATCTGACTACCACAATGACTGTTTCTGCAATTTATTTTTAAACTGAAAATATGCTGGCATGGAAAATTATGCCTGCAATTAAAGGCAGTGTTTTAAGAACAAAAGAAAACACTGAAAGTGCCATGCCTTTTCTTGAGAGAAACGGAATTCTTGAGCCTTAGTTATGTGAATAACCACTGAGTTAGCAATCTAAAAGATTGCAATTTTTTTTCTTTTGCGAAACATGTAAAGTATATATTTCCTTTCCCCACATTTAGTTCTAAATGCCATTTGCCTTTAACTTCGAACTAACTGCTTCCAGACGTCCTGCTAAAACCTCAGTGATTCATTTACCCACATCTCCAAATTTTCCTTTCAGCCTTAACCCTTTATAGTCTCTCCTTTCTCCTCTCATCATTCAGGGAATGGAGCATCTCAGATTTCTTGGGGGCTGGGAGTGGGGAGGGGGGTAAGGAACAAAAGATACACCCTCTCTGATCCACACTCCCAACAAGAAAAATAAAAATCAGCACCTAAATAGCAACCACCATGTGACGTCACTCTGAGTGCAGCTCACGCTCTCCATCTGAGCCTGCTGCACTGGAAACTCGAGCAGCAATCCTCACACAGCCCCTCCGAGGTACGCATTACTGTCTTCACTCTACATGTGAATAAACTGAGGCTCACAGCCTCACTTGTATTCTCCATGTGTCAGAAGCCACATGGAGACCTGGTCCCCAGAGCTCCAGTTCTGTCCTTTTCAGTCTCCTTTTCCTGCTTTCAACAGCTGCCCCTTCTTGACTCATCACAGCCAGTGAGCCTTCTCAGTTCTGCCTTACATCTTCTCCCAGGTTTCTGCTCAATGGTAACTAAAACACAACACAACACAACACACCTCAACACTACCCTCTCCTTGCGCACACCGTGAACATGTACCCTCCCCTGCCCTCTCATGTCTCACTGCCTAGCATCACCCCAAGGTTATTCCCATCTGAAGCACAGTAATGAAACCTTTACAGATTCCAACGGAATTTTAAACCCAGTGTTTCTTTTCCATCTTCTTATTCTCTACGGCTTTGCAATCATTCTTCACTCTCAGTTGCTCAGACAACATTATCATGATGTAAATGTAACTTCATATTTCCCTGATTATAGGTCCCAAAGAATTGAAGCACAAATAACATCAATAGTAAACAATGGAATTTTTACAAAAGCACCCAACAGGAATTGAAAATTTTGCTTTTTCCACTGGGAAAATAGGAGTATGATGTAATGCTGCAAGTACAAAGCTCAAAGCATCATAGACTAGGAACAAAATAAAGGAAAAAAATTCAAAATATGAGATTCACATACAAATTATGTTTTAGTTTTTTGTATTTACAGATAATTTCTAAATCATCTTCTGAAAAAAAAAATCCTAAGTAAAACCAACATACTAATTTAGAATCTACAAAATAAATTTGACAATAGACTTTAAATAATTTTGCAATTAGAAAATAATTCAATTATCACCATGCTAGTTATGAAAAAAATGAACACAGCATGTTAATAACTGTTATCCATCCTGAGTTTTATGGGACAGGTACATTTAGACCACTTAATAAATCACATTATAAACAAAAATGCTTAAAATAATTTAGATAATTGTCTCGCTTGGAAGTCATTTGAGTGATTCTTAAGAAGCTTTTAAATAGGAAGGTTAAATGACACTTTATGGTTAAAACAGAAAAATGGCTCTTAGAATGTACAAGCTAATCCACCAGAGTCATTTTCTGTCATGCACTCAAGAATCAAGTGACATTTCTGGTTGCTATCCAGAAATTACCCTACATAAGAAGCTCGCTAATGGCATCTCCATCACTGCCTTAGTCTAGGCTCTTAAGTCTCCCAAGGCCCTTAACAACATCCGAATTCATCTCATTATAATCAGGATATCCCCCATTTAGAGCATCCTCCACTGAACCTCAACTTCCTTCTATAAAACAGCAACCGAAACCAGAACAACAAACCTTATTCCAGAGGGCTTTTGAAAGGTACCTGGTAGCACCACCAGACATTACCTAATAAAGCCCTCTGCTGCTGCTACTGCTGCTAAAGCCCTCACTAAATAGTAAATAGCCGAACTTGAATATGATATGTGGACACAGGGTGGGCGACAGGGGAGAACGGGACAAACTGGGAGAGTAGGATTGACATATATACACTGTGTGTGCTTAGCTGCTCAGTCGTGTCTGACTCTTTGTGATCCCATGGACTGAGGCCCGCCAGTCTCCACTGTCAGTATGGATTCTCTAGGCAAGAATACTGGAGTGGGTTGCTATGCCCTCCCTCCAGTGGCTCTTCCCAACCCAGGGATCGAAACCAGGTCTCCTGTACTGCAGGCAGATTCTTTACCATCTGAGCCACCAGGGAAGCCCAAGAATATTGGAGTGGGTAGCCTTTCCCTTCTCCAGGGGATCTTCCTGAGCCAGGAATTGAACCAGGGTCTCCTGCATTGCAGGCAGATTCTTTACCAGCTGAGCTACCAGGGAAGCCCATATATATTTCACTACCATATATAAAATAGATAGCTAGTGGGAAGCTGCTGTATAGCACAGAGAGTTCAGCTTGGTGCTCTGTCATGACCTAGAGGGGTGGGGTTGGGGGGTGAGGGTTCAAGAGGGAGGGTATATGTGTATACATATAGCTGATTGACTTTGTTGTACAGCAGGAACACACACAATATTGTAAAGCAATTATACCCCAATTTAAAGAAATAAATAATAAACATGAATGTGCTAGCAGAGTGAGGTTTCCTGAAGAGGAGTCAAATT
Organism: Bos taurus; assembly: GCF_002263795.3. Taxonomy (NCBI): domain Eukaryota; kingdom Metazoa; phylum Chordata; class Mammalia; order Artiodactyla; family Bovidae; genus Bos; species Bos taurus. Next base: position 90,720,914 of record NC_037332.1, read on the forward strand.
ATGTCACATCCTTGCTTTAAAAAGTTGTTGGCTCTCTGCCCTATGTTTAACGTGAAGTACAACTATAATTTAATGAATGAGGAAGCTGATAATTTGATCAAAAGTTAAAGTTTACTGTTGAATGATCTATGTAAAAAGTCCTTGTAAAACCACACAAGAGTAAAAATGATCACAGGGTATATACTCCAGTGATTTCAAAGAATGCTTATTTGAAAAAGTAGTCACTTATTTCAAAACACTATTAATTACAAAAGTCTAATGGAGTTTTAAAATAAAACTAAGCAGAATTCCAACTTAGGAACATGTCAGTAGTCAGAAATATTTCAGACAACTCTATTGCTTCCTAATGAATCCTAATTAGTAATCTTTTATTGTAACATGTATTAAATGGAGGATTACTACACCCTTGTTATGAAAGTTAACAACAAATTAGAAAAAGCAGAATTTAAGCACCATCTCGTTTGCTTTTGGGTGGTTATACACTACTTTAAAAAGCTAACCTAGTTCTAAATAGGTTGCAAAAAAGATCCAATTATTGTAGGTGAAACCTTCTTCCCAAAAGAATCAAGTTGACAGACTAAGAAGTTTTTCAAATTAGGAAAAAAATTAGTAATTATTGACTTTTACTATTCTTCATTAATCATTTTCATACTGCATGAGCTTTACCAAAACAACCACTTCAAGAATAAAAAGGGAGCTACTGATAAGTCAAATGATATCCCTATGCAACAAAAACATTTTGTTAAGAAATGGTATGCCTTCAAAATGGCTATGTTTTCTGTGTAACTTAAATATTTTCATTCACTCAGTATGAAACAGGCACTGATGACGTTTGGCCTTAATGATATTCTTATAAACAAATATGAGGAGTAACTAACCAAAAACGAGCCCAATTCGGGATTGATCTTGCTTAGAAAGAGGAAGAGCCGAGATGGTGGCCCAGAAGTGGCTGCCACTTGAATTGAGCCTCCATGGGATCAGCAAGAATATTCAGATGTGACCAGAGTTTAACCCAGATGGCAGGGAGGGGGCACAGAAATGAGACTGAAAATCCAGGCTTTGAGTGACAATATATTTACATATGATTTCCAGGTGGTGCAGTGATAAAGAATCTGTTTGCCAATGAAGGAGACGCAAGAGACGTGAGTTTGACCCCTGGGTAGGGAAGATCCCCTGGAGAAGGAAATGCCAACCCACTCCAGTATTCTTGCCTGGAGTATTCCGCAGACAGAGGAGCCTGGTGGGCTACAGTCCACAGAGTGGTGAAGAGTCAGACATGACTGAGCGTGCGCGCGCGCGCGCACACACACACACACACACACACACACACACACACACATATTTATATATAAAATTTCCATTATGTAAGTTTTGAAGCAGGATATTTGTTCCATTGTTAGGTTCTCTGTCACTTCAACTTCAAAGGAATGCATTTTTTTTACCCCTGAAAAGGTCCAAAGAGTAATGCATTTATGTGATGCACACAGCACGTTAATTAAGGCTCAGTTTCGTCAGCAAATCATTATCCCTAAGTACTGAGAAATTTCTCACTTACAGATGAGGCAGAAGTCGGACAAAGATCTGACCTAGAATAGCAGGCAGGGCCCACTTCCCGCAGCAGAGCCCCAGACACAGAGCAGAGCCGGCAGTGAACTCCGATGGCCGCTTGCGGCCACTGTGATGGCCGAGTGCTACTCAGGATATGTTTCCTTCTAACAGAGTGTGAAGCCACTGCACGCTATTAGATGGTTAGGATAACTAGTAGGTTTTCATCATCACAGTAAAGATTAAAACTCTCTAATGCAAGGCTCAAGATATTCCCCTCATTCATTTAACTTGTATAATCAATTCATTTATTCATGCTCAAACATTCATTAAATATTTATTATGCACGAAGTTTTGTACTCTCCACCACTATGAAACAAAAATATAGTTCAAGACTATAATGGGCTTCAGAATACTGTTCCATCTGAGTGGACCAAGCCAAATCTCAAATTTGAAGAATACCACAGTCATATTTTACCACCAGGCTTCAGTATTTTTTGGAATGAGTTCCTTAAAGAACACCTTATTCATGAACAGACAAGTACTTTATTCCCAGTGCTTCAGAGTTGAGTCAGGCTTTTATGTCAATTTCAGGTTATCCCCCTGACCCCCACCCCAAGCTCTGCTCATCCTCCCTTCTTTTGTCAGATTTAATTTCCTGTTCATACAAAAAAGTTAAAGTAGCTTCTCTTGACTTGAACTGTAGTGGTATTTAGGCCAGTGACCTCTGAGGTCATAATGCCTCAAAAACATCATTGTTAAGAATGCATACCCAATATATTTCAATTCATCATTACTACAGTAACTTACTGATTAAAATATTGGCTATTTTAAAACCATGTTAAAATAGTTTAAGTACATTTGAGATAAATTTTAAAAGCAATAAAAATATTAATGAGTTCTCTATATACTTAAAGCTTCTAGATTTGGGCAGAATTTGAAAATTCTACAACTTATGGAAAAAAATGGATCTTTAATTAAGCCTGTCAAGTCAAACAAAATGAAGCTGAAACCCCACTTCTATATCTCTCTGTTTCTAAAAATATAGAAGTATAATGTATTAGGAGTCATAATAAGGCAATTATTGATATTTTTGTACATCTGTACATAAAAAACTGATTTTGATCATTTCCTCTCAATAACTATCCTATTCATGTAAAAGAAAATATGTGCAGATAGTTTCATTCTTTATTTGCTTCAAAAAACTGATGTGAAAATATTCAACATTATCTATAAAGAATTTCTATATTGTCTTTTCCTCAACTAGACATACAAAGTAAAAAGTGACTGTTAAGAGAAAACTTTGAAAATTCTCCAAAAGACCTTGAAATAATAAGGCTGCGATTGAACTTTCAAGAGAAGAATTATGCCAGAAATGATAAAGCCTAAGATTTTTAAGGCTTCAGTTTATTCTATATAAACAGTATGAAATAAAAATGTCATTCCTTCACTCGAAACGGAGGGGGAGAAAAGCAAAATATAGTTACTCAAACATACATACACACACTTTTACCCAATCTTCTGAAACTAATGATTTCAAAACTAACTCAATTTCTATAGTGCAATTCAAAGACATGAATTAATATTGCAAAAAGAAATAAATTTTTAAAAGGCATGTTGCCATCCTTTATAATCAAAGGCAGTAGTAACTTACTGCTCTTAAATTTTAGGCTCATAAATGAAGATTCCTATTTTGAATCACATTGCTGAAATAACCCCAAATAATTAAAGAATTAAAGAGCTGTTTCAGCTAATTGTTAATTAGTTCAGACTAGTGATATACTTTTTAATAAAAGTATTATGTAACGAGCATTGTTAACATCTCTAAAGGAACTTCTGAGAATTTATTCATTTCTTTCTTGTGAAGTGAGAAACAAAACAAAAAATCAAGTTTCTCCTCGGAATAAGTTAAAAAAAATAAATGAATGAAAATCCTTAGGCTTTCAGGCAATTTGCAACCACTGTGCATTTATGTAGCTTCAAGTTAAGGAGAGACCAAAAGGAAGATTACATCTTCAAATGCTTTAGTCATTTGAAAAAACCTCACAATGTATTTACATTTCTCTAAGAATACAATACTTCTAGTTATAGAAGTATTTATAATAAGTAAATCCTGGCACTAGGGCTCTAAAGCTTACTTACCACAGGCTCATTAACTGAGAAAAGAACTACTGCTCATTTAGCCATCAGCTATTTATTATTACATATTAAAGTAACAGGCATTACTCACCAGCCTCCATCAAAATTACATTCAACTACAGGCAGAGGGGATACTGGAAGGAAAAGCAGACTCTGACTCTGCTGCTTTGTCTTGAGCGGCTCCCAGATGAGCGCCCTGGGGACCGAGCCCTCAGGAAACGCACTGTGGCCGGCGGACCGCTTGCCACCCTGCCAGTCTGACACTGGGCTGACGTCACGCCCCAACATGTCACTGCAGCCGCAGATTGAGGCAGCTTCTCTCGAACAGTTTGTTGTGATTCTGTACGCCTTCCAGCCAGAGGAGTAGAATATGATTTCAGTTCCCTTCAAGTTGGCACACAGCACAGGGTAAAATACCAGCATACGTGGCTGCCAACGGCTTGTGAAGAGTGTTGTGAGAATTTTTAAATAACCTTAGCTCTCAAATAGACATTTTCTGTTAAAACTATAAGCAAACCTATTCAAGTGATTCCTTTCAAAACATTTTTTTGGGTTGCTGTTGTTTCCAAAGTTGATCCATATTTCAAAAAATTCAGCCAATAAAAGGTACAAAGAAAGCTAAAACTGTGGTGACCTAAATGGGAAGAGAATCCAAGACAGAGGGAATGTATGTGTATGTGTGGCTGATTCACTCTGCTGTGCAGCAGAAACCACACAGCACTGTAGAGGAACTATGGTAGTAGTGTTAGTTGCTCAGTCGTGTCCGACTCTTTTGCGACCCCATGGACCGCAGCCCACCAGGCTCCTCTGTCCATGGGATTCTCCAAGCAAGAATACTGGAATGGGTTGCCATTTCCTCCTCCAGGGGATCTTCCAGACCCAGGGACTGGTAGGTGGGTTCTTTACCAATAGTGCCACTTGGGAAGCCCTAAAATACTCCTATTAAAAAAAAAAAAGTTAAAACTGCCTTCAGTTCTATTACCTAAAATGATGATGATAATAATGATAATGAATGCTCACATATTATGTCAAGCACTTTACAATCTCAGCTGAGCCTCAGAACCCAACCATCTAGTATCTGTAATTATCCGCATTTTATGGAAAAGACTGAGGCACAGAGAAGTTAGGGAACTTGCCTCGCCACAATGCTAGTAAGTGACTGTTGCTGTTGTTTTTTAGTCGCTAAGCTGTGTCCTGCTCTTTTATGATCCCATGGACTATATAGCCCACCAGGCTCCTCTGCCCATGGAATTTCCCAGGTAAGAACACTGGAGTAGGTTGCCATTTCCTCTTCAAGTGGGTCTTTCAACCCACTTGATCAAATCCACATTTTCTGCACTGGCAGGCGACTTATTTACCGCTGAGCCACCTGGGAAGTCCAGTGAGTGACTGAGCAGGACTTAAAATCCATACATCTGATCACTAAGTTATACCATTTAGCAGGAAAGATACCAGCTGTTAACATTCTGGTGAACAATCTTTTCGACCAGAGTTTGTGTATATAAACACATATTTATTCAATATAAGGAAATCAAACTATGTATGTTGTTTTGCAATCTGCTTTTAAAAACTCATTAATACGCCATGGTCAGTTTTCCATGTCAGTAACTATATTCTTAACTTTTCTTTTTATGATGGCTGCCTATCACATTGATCTAAACCTAATTCCTACTAGACACTTAATTAAAAACTTTTTGTTATGAACAGTGCTTAAGGTAGCCTAGATACCTTTGTGCTTTCTTGTGTTTATCTGTGCAGGGTAATCCTTAGAAATGATGCAGATAGGTCAAAGCATGTGTGTGTTTTCAACATTTGCCTCTTTGACACTCCAAAAAGAGGTAACAACTTATATTTATAATTTAATACATTATACATCTTTCCCACATAAAGGATACTGACAATTATTTTTCTTCCTTGCAAATCTAACAGAAAATACAGCTTTAATTGTGTGTTTTAGTTGCAAGTGAGGTTAAGGCTCTCTTCATGAGCTTGTTAACACGGAAGCAGTCCAGTTAAAGTCTACAAGCATGTAAGGTCTGGAGTCAGATGACTAAGACCAGCTCTCCTTCCCATAGTTTTCAGACCACAGGCAAGTTAGTTGGCCTCTCTATGCTTCAATTTCCTTATAGGGAAAATAAAGATAACAATTCAATCCTCACGGGATGTTTTGTGAGAATTAAATGAGAAAACCCATGTAAAGCAATTGGAATCATGCCTACCACATAACAAGTGTTTAATTAAATGTTAACTCATATTTGATGACCAATCATGTCTCTTCTGCATTTCATGCCCTTCAACTAAAAAGTGATTCTTAATAAGACTTTTATAAGTCTTATTTTTATAAGATGTACTGAAAATATCTTGTTAGCATGCTAATGACACAAAAATGTGACGATACCTCAAAGTGAGTTGTCTTACAATTAACCTAGCATGTAACATAACCAGTGCTAAAAAAAAAAAAACAAAACACTCCTTTCATATGAAACTGCAATAACAGAAATTAAAAATAGCATTTCAAGTTGAGAAAACAAAATTGTTTCATCACATAGCTTGAAATATAGACAAGCAAGCCGAAGCAGTTTGCTATAACCAGAAGGGTTTGCATATGTTTTAGAATAGTAGTCAGTCATTCATGGATCTGTCCTATTTTTTTTTTTGAAAGTGAAGGTTTTGTCAATCTCAATTAGTCTCTGTTTAAACTTCTCACACTAAAAATGAAAACAAAACCCATTCTTGAAGACATCAAAGAAAAGTTAACAAAATAACTTTTGCTATAGTTCTGAAAGCAAAGGACAGTCCCTATTAAATGACACAAACGATAACAACCTTTAAGCACAATATATGAAGGTTAGAATGTAGTAAGCTTATTACTCCTACCCTAAGCCAATGTGACCTTGTGTTATGTAATAAAGTCTTCAACTGTTCACATCATCAGGGCAGGCGTAACAAAACACTTATCAAATCTACTAAGAAGGAAGCTATATATTTTTCTAGTAGATCTGGCTTAGGTGTAGTCATTGTTGTATATGCTATAAAATTATCACCTCTGAAGGCAGACATTTCTGTAATTAAATGGCAGCATAAGGAAATGGCAACCCACACCAGTATTCTTGCCTGGAGAATCCCATGGATAGAGCAGCCTGACAGGTTATAGTCCATGGGGTGCAAAGAGTCGGACACGGCTGAGTGACTAACACTTATAATATGTTTACAGAATTGCAGTGCCTTGGTGGTGCTACATACAGCTGCCAAGAGAAAGCAATAATGAAGCAGCAGAGATCTGTCAAGAGACTCTGAAAGATTACTAGGAACTCCGTGAACTCAAGAACTAACAAATTGACCAGATTACCAGGAACTCCAAGAACTAACAAGCTGACGGAGCATTTGGTTTACAAAGTTACCAGCACTCAGCATTATTTCTCTAGGACCTGGGAGGCTCAGCCCCTCTGCTATCCCACCATGGTTTACAGGACTTCCACAGGGAAAACGGGGTTCTTGGGCAAGGAACATAAAAGGGGGAATTAGATAAGGTCCCTCCTCTCAAGGCCAGAACAGCCTGGAATTGACAGTTTACTAGGACAGAGAGAGCTGTAAACAGATCATTATAACGTAACCTGATTTGCAGAGAACAGAAGAGGAAGTGGCTAACTGCCTGGGGGGATCTGGAAGAGGTTTAGCAGAGGACAGTAAATGACAGCGGAGGAACTCTTTCCAGAGGACATTGCAGTTAGAGGTACCAGTAGTTGTGAAAGCACAAATTTAAGATGCAATCTAAACTTGACACCTACAAAAGGCACCCAATTAACAGAGGAGGGGGGGGGGGGGGAAAGCATACCAATAGGGCAATTCTCACAAGCACCTGGTGAGATTTTGCCCTGCTTTTCCCCAAAGCCAGGGATGGCTAATTTAGCTTTTTACGATTCTGCCCACACCATATTTTTAGGACAGGAAGCTAAGGGAGATTGTGGATATATGCCCCATTGTTTGCTGAAGCTATTAAGTGTCTTCAAATCAGTAGAGAAGCCTAAATCTCAATCCATACTGATTCTCTTTTCATGTATCTCTGTGCTGTAGGGCAGGAACCATGCTTTGTTAGAAAGCCACAGAAAAACAGTCCAGTGAGGGCCTGCAAAGTATTTGCCACCAAGTCATGTGCTTCATTCAGAACACTCTTTAGGGCTGTTTGTGATAATGACTGAGGATTCAGTTGTGATAACTATCATTTTTCAGTTCTCACTTCACTTAGTGGCATTTAAAACTCTTGACCACTCTATTCTTAAAAATGCCACCATGGACCCCAAACTATGTGACCTGGTTCCCCAGCCTTCACTTTGCAAGTCAGGCATGAATTCAAATGACTTGATCGAGCACCCAACTGTCTCTATAATTTGATGCTAGCTTACTCATCACTAGCACCCAAAGATGAAGCTCTTTTTAATAGATGAGAAACAGACCTACCCGTGTTTTTTTCCATACTGTCTCATAGTGCTGGCTAATGCAAAGCACTGAAATGTCCCATCACTTGGTAACTGAGTTTTATCTCCCAGGTCACTTAATGCAAAACTTCCAGGTCAGAAAAATACCACTACAACGAGAAACCCACAGCCACATACTCAACGATGCATAGTTCTTCTAAGCTACCGGGCAATTATGTGTCTACCTGAGACAGCGGTAGACCCACAGGTTGAAGGCTCAGTCGCACAAGACTGCCCCCACTCTAGATACCATCACAAATCCAGGTTATCCCTGCTTCTGACCCCTGGCTATACATCAGGTTCAAATGACCCTCATCTCAGGTTTGACTGATTAGCTTGAGAAGCTCACAGAACTCACAGAAACAGTTACTTAACATTTATTAATTTATTATAAGGAATATTGGGCTTCCCAGGTGGCGCTAATGGTAAAGAACCCACCTGGCAATGCAGGAGACTTAAGAGATTGGGGTTCCATCCCTGGGTGAGAAATATCCCCTGGGGAAGAGCATGGCAACCCATTCCAGTATCTTGCCTGGAGAACCCCATGGACAGAGGAGCCTGGCAGGCTGCAGTCTGTGGGGTTGCAAAGAGTCAGACACAACTGAAGCTACTTAGCACATGTGCATCAGGAATATTATAAAGGCTATAAATATCCAGACAGAAGGTACACAGGCATATAGTTTACAGAGGGAAAGTCAGAGTGCTTACAGCCTCGTTTTCCTTTCTCCCAAATTTCCAAATTAATTCATCTTGGCACATCAGCCACCATATCTTCACGACTTAAAGAGAAACCTCAAGGCAGCACTGATTACAAAAGTAAATTAAAAATACAGTCGTGCTTCAGTATCTTCATGGTCTTGGTTCCAGCACACCATCCATCCCCAAATTCATGGACTCTCAAGACCCTTATATAAGATGGCACAGTATGCTGCACAGTCTCCAGTATATTTTAAATCATCTGCAGATTACTTACAATACCTGATACATTGTAAATGTTATGTAAACAGGCAAATTCAAGGTTTGCTCTTTGGTACTTTTTGAAATCCCCCCTCTCCAATATTTTCGATTCACAGTTACTTGAATCAGCAGATACAGAATCCTTGGAGGTGAAGGACTGACTTTAATTCAAAAATATGCTGTCTCTCCTACCCTTGTTGTTGCTATTCATGTTGCTCAATCATGTCTGACTCTTTGAGACCGCCAAGGACTGCAGCATTCCAGGCTTCCCTGTCCTTCACCATCTCACAGAGCTTGCTCAAACTCATGTCCATTGAGTCAGTGACACCATCCAACCATCTCATCCTCTGTCATCCCCTTCTCCTCCTGCCTTCAGTCTTTCCCAGTATCAGGATCTTTTCCAATTTATCGACTCTTCCCATCAGGTGACCAAAGTATTGGAGCTTCAGCTTCAGCATCAGTCCTTCCAATGAATATTCAGGACTGATTTCCTTTAGGATTAACTGGTTGGATCTCCTTGCAGTCCAAGGGACTCTCAAGAGTCTTCTCCAACACCACAGTTCAAAAGCATCAATTCGTCAGCGCTCAGCTTTCTTTACGGTCCAACTCTCACATCCATACATGACTACTGGAAAAACCATAGCCTTGACTAGACGGACCTTTGTTGGCAAAGTAATGTCTCTGCTTTCTAATATGCTGTCTAGGTTTGTCATAGCTTTTTTTCCAAGGAGCAAGCGTCTTTTAGTAGCATTATCCTCATTATCTTCTCTTAAAAGGTGAAAATCAGGCAAAGAGCAAATTAACTCACAGAAGCTGAACACTCACAGCAAGTGATAGCCTGAGGTAGATTGCAAACGTTCCACGAGTGTACTGCACAGGTAACTACATCACCTGAAGGTCAGGACAGAAACAAACTCGACACCACAAAGGAAGACAATCACTATGAATATAGGAAGAGAATCACTACGAGTGTCAACCCTCACTTGACAATGACCTAACAGTTCAGATATTCTCGATTCACTACCTTCAAAATGTTCAAGGGTTGTTCCATGCAACCAGTTAGGTTTTCTATTAGGGTTAAAATTTCATAACACAGCAAATTCTGAAAATGTAGTTGAAAGAGCTGAATGATTTAAGAATCAGATTAATCCACGAATACCTGCTTAGGAAGGAACCAATTATAACAAAAAAGTCCGTCATACCACAAGAGTTTTTTCCCCAGGGAGTGGTAGCTACTAAATATACTTGCTTACTAACAAGACTTGAAACCTTCTAATTTGAAAATATCTCTCAGGTCATCAATGAGCAACTTGGCCCTTAAAGGCCAGTTAATAAGATACTGATTCAGCCATTTTATAATCACTTTATTTCTTCTGATCCTTTCAAAACTGTTTCCACTTTTTGTGTGAGATTGGTAGCTATGACTTCCTCCTTATAAACTGTGTCGTAATTTGTGTATCTCAACAATTTATTTGTACACCTTTTTTGGTCCACCTCAAATGTTATCTCCTTGGAGAGATTTCCTCCAGTCTCCTTCATTCAAGATGCAGTATATATCAGGAACAAATATCATGACCAAAAAATCTGCAGTCATACACACCTACATTTCAAAGACTCTGTCAATAGAGATGTTTATAAGCTATTCTGCAAAATAAATAGAACATAACTAAACAACAACAAAAATATACTCATGGAAAGTGGACTAATAATTTTACAGATTGATAAAACTAAATAAAAACCCAAATGAGAGAGACACTCTAAAAGGCAACAATGATGCAGGCATTAAAACTTGACTATCTTCCTTCCCGTTCACAACTATCAAATGATGTCTCAACTTCTGAGCCAGGTGAAATGTCTGGTTATATTTATATCTCCTTTGAATACGTGAACACCCAAACTATCTCTGGGTGTTTTCTCTTGATAGGGGAAAAATGGATTCTGAGTAGTCAATTTTTTTTAATAGGCTCTGGAATCTGTAACTGTATTTTAACTGTAACCAATAAAATTCTAGAAAGGTTCCAGGTCAAAGTATATGCCTGCCATAAATATAGTATGAAAACTTAACTGATTTTGTATACTTTAAAAATGCAATGCTCACTAATATACATCTAGTTTCCTTGTCAAGGTCCTAACTTCAATTCTGGATAAATGTATAGTTTTGAACGATAGTTTGTGACTTATACTCTACTTGGATATAGATTGATTTTCATTCTTAAAGAAACCATAAACTCTAATTAGTTTTCTATAAAAGCCTGATGTACCAACAAAACATCTATTATTCAAGTACTAGGTCGATTCTACACTTAAGCCATCTGCCTGGAGGATACATGGTCTGTTTTTGATGCAAGAATAGAATCAAACATATGACAATGTCACCAGTCTCATTATCATCAAAAAAACAGGCCTCAGAGAAACTTATTATAATGGCTGCTTTGTGCGTTGGCTTCATTAACTCAATAGGCGTATTGCTCACTTGCAAAGAGGGTAGAAAAGATGCATGTTCTTAAAGGTTTCACCACCACGTAACAGGGTGAAATCCATTATGCAGATTCATAATTGAGACATAGCCTGGGGACCAAAGAGACTTTTAACATATGCAACTGACTCAATGAAGGGTCCTCCCAAGTCATCCTTTTCTCATCATGATTATACAACACACACACAATCAGGTGGTCTTGTGGCAACAACTCCAAGACCATCTGCCAAGTTCCAGGTATGAGTTATCTCCCTTAAAAAACAAAACAGTTTTAACTTGCTGCTGCTGCTAAGTCACTTCAGTCATGTCCAACTCTGTGCGACCCCACAGACAGCAGCCCACCAGGCTCCCCTGTCCCTGGGATTCTCCAGGCAAGAACACTGGAGTGGGTTGCCATTGCCTTCTCCAAAGCATGAAAGTGAAAAGTGAAAGTGAAGTCGCTTAGTCGTATAGGACTCTCAGCGACCCCATGAACTGCAGCCTGCCAGGCTCCTCCGTCCAGGGGATTTTCCAGGCAAAAGTACTGGAGTGGGGTGCCATTGCCTTCTCCGTCCATGCTACACTTCTACAATTACATTTCTGGCAATGAAGGGGTACGTAATTCCTTTGTCTGTTTTTATACCTCATTTGTACAAATTCCTTAGCCTATATGTTTTTCCTTTCTTTTAAATGAGAATACCTTATTTCAGAAGTTCACTGGAAATGTTATATATACCGCTATCTAGTGTTGAAAAGAAAAATCAAACAACCTGGGCTGAGATTTAATTTCCTTGGCTATTATTAGTGGATTTTTAAAAAATTCATTTAACAAATGCTTATTGAGGATATTACTTCTTCTGTAGAAGAAACATTTGCTTGGCTCCTGCAGGAGAAGTAAACAAAAAAGAACTGAAATGTCAAAACTAGTTGTTGGTAAGTAACTATTAATACATATGGAGAAGGAAATGGCAACCCACTCGAGGATCCTTGCCTGGGAAATCCCATGGACAGAGGACCCTGGCGGGCTACAGTCCATGGGGCTGCAAAAGAGTCAGACACAACTTGGTGACTAAGTAAGAACTGCAACATAAATAATACATAAGTAAGAAGATGACGACACCACCCTTATGGCAGAAAGTGAAGAGGAACTAAAAAGCCTCTTGATGAAAGTGAAAGTGGAGAGTGAAAAAGTTGGCTTAAAGCTCAACATTCAGAAAACGAAGATCATGGCATCCATGCTTCCATGGATCATGGGACCATCCATGGTCCCATCACTTCATGGGAAATAGATGGGGAAACAGTGGAAACAGTGTCAGACTTTATTTTTGGGGGCTCCAAAATCACTGCAGATGGTGACTGCAGCCATGAAATGAAAAGACGCTTACTCCTTGGAAGGAAAGTTATGACCAACCTAGATAGCATATTCAAAAGCAGAGACATTACTTTGCCAACGAAGGTCTGTCTAGTCAAGGCTATGGTTTTTCCTGTGGTCATGTATGGATGTGAGACTTGGACTGTGAAGAAGGCTGAGCACCGAAGAATTGATGCTTTTGAACTGTGGTGTTGGAGAAGACTCTTGAGAGTCCCTTGGACTGCAAGGAGATCCAACCAGTCCATCCTGAAGGAGATCAGCCCTGGGTGTTCTTTGGAAGGAATGATGCTAAAGCTGAAACTCCAGTGTTTTGGCCACCTCATGCGAAGAGCTGACTCACTGGAAAAGACTCTGATGCTGGGAGGGATTGGGGGCAGGAGGAGAAGGGGACGACAGAGGATGAGATGGCTGGATGGCATCACTGACTTGATGGACGTGAGTCTGAGTGAACTCCAGGAGTTGGTGATGGACAGGGAGGCATGGCGTGCTGCGATTCATGGGGTCGCGAAGAGTTGACACAACTGAGCAACTGAACTGAACTGAACTGAAGAATATGAGATGCTCTAACATAAATGGATTCTGGAACCACACTGTCTAGGTCAGAATCTTAGATCAGGCCTCAGGAAAACTGTTGTACCTCTTCTGTGCCATTCATCACTAAAATGGGTGTAACAGTAGCATCTTCCTCATAGGATCTTTACAAGGACTAGATGAATGCAAGCATTAAAGCCTTTATAGAAGTATTTGACACATAATTAGAGCTCATTAAGCAACTACACAGAGAAGGAAATGTCAACCCACTCCAGTGTTCTTGCCTGGAGAATCCCAGGGACAGGGGAGCCTGGTGGGCTGCCATCTATGGGGTCGCACAGAGTCGGACATGACTGAAGCGACTTAGCAACAGCAAGCAACTACAATTATTGTTCTGAAAGACACATGGATCAAAAAAGCAGAGACAAATGTACATGAACTTTGAGCCTAAATGCATAGAGAACAGGTAGAATCAGGAGGGTAGGAAACAGAAAAGTCATGATGAAAAACTACTGTAGTAAAAATGACACTGCTGATGTCCGGCCCAGTCATAATGCAGTGGTTTAGAAAGTGGGTGTTCAGAAAGCTGGGTGAAGAGCAGGGTTGAAGGTGTGAACAGCAGACAAAGGAGCCTGGGTGTCACGTAGAAGGCCATGAGGAGTTGCTAAGGAGGGGTTATGATCAAAGATTAATCAAACAAGGGTTGGTGAAAGTTTGGATTTTTCACAAATGCCCCTGAGGAAGTGGATTTTCCCATATAGCAAGTTTGTTTACTGAAAAATAGGACTTATACTAACAAGCTCACCAGCACGAATAGAGTATGAAGCTGGCGTCTAAGTGGGCTTTCACTGTCTGGAGATGAATGAGTCAACAAACGAATGGGAAGGAAGATGAGATTTGATACTGATTTGAAAACAAGCTGACTCAGTTCATGACAAATAGATGGGGAAAAAATGGAAACAGTGACAGACTTTATTTTCTTGGGCTCCAAAAATCACTGCATACAGTGACTGCACCCATGAAATTAAGACGCCTGCTCCTTGAAGGAAAGCTATGACAAACCTAGAGAGTGTACTGAAAAGCAGGACATCACTTTACCAACAAAGGTCCGTACAGCCAAAGTTACAGTTTTTCTAGTAGTCCTGTATAGATGTGACAGTTGGACCACAAAGAAGGCTGAGCGCAGAAGAACTGATGCTTCTGAACTGTGGTGTTGGAGAAGACTTTTGAGAGTCCCTTGGACAGCAAGGAGCTCAAACCAGTCAATCCTAAAGGAAATCAACCCAGAATATTCACTGGAAGGACTGACGCTGAAGCTACTAAAGCTCCAATACTTTAGCCACCCGATGCAAAGAGCTGACTCTTTGGAAAAAATTCTGATGCTGGGAAAGACTGAAGGTAGGAGAAGGGGATGATAGAGGATGAGATGGTTGGATGGCATCACCAACTCAATGGACATGAGTTTGAGCAAGCTCCAGGAGACGGGAAGGATGGGCCTGTCCATGGGGTCACAAAGAGTCAGACATGACTGAGAGACTGAACAACAATAGTTAATATTCCTGTTTAGATTTTGAGTGAAAACGTGCCAGTGAGCTCTCAATACAGCCGACCTCTGGGAACTACCAATGTGTAGTTATCCACCACTCAATCTCCCATTCTTATACAGCTTCATTCCGGGAAGCAATGCCCCCAAACAAAGGATTACCTTCCCTGGCTTCCCTGTAATCAGGTAAGACCACAGTACTAAGATACAGCTGTGAACAGGTGCCATGTGGGGCCCGGGAAAGGATGCTTAAAGGGAGCTGACTTAGATAGGCAATGAATGCTTTTTTGGCTCTTCTGGTTTTATTTCTCCTGGATGGAATGACAGCCACTTCAGGACACAAAGTAACCTTGAGAAAGGAAGTCTCATGCTAGATGGAAGTAGAAAAATGGAAGGATTCTAGGGCCCTGACTCCAATCCTAGAAGGCTTGACTCTGAGGATGCTTCACTTGAAAGGGGAAACTACTCTTTAGCAGGTCAATCCCATCATAGCCAAACAGACTTCCCAAATAACACAGCTAGCCACTAAATGTTACTACAACTCACTGCAACCGATGTCACATAACGACTATGTCCTTAAACTCAGGGGTCCACGCAGCTCTGTCACCATCGCTAGACTGATGTCAGGGATGTCTTGGTTCTTTGCTGTATTCCTCGTACCTGGCCCAGAACTTGTTGCAAAATAGTCAGTCAACAGGGGGTCCTCCAGGGTGATGAAGCTATGGGGAGAGGGTCTGGGATCTGTCAGCAGCTAGCTGTGGAGGAAGGACTGAGATAATAAGACCAAACACAGAGAAAAGCAGCAAAAACACTATGAGTTAAGCATTGCTGCTGCTACTGCTAAGTAGCTTCAGTCGTGTCCAACTTGGTGTGACCCCATAGACGGCAGCCCACCAGGCTCCGCCGTCCCTATGATTCTCCAGGCAAGAACACTGAAGTGGGTTGCCATTTCCTTCTCCAAGGCACGAAGTGAAAAGTGAAAGTGAAGTAGCTCAGTCGTGTCCGACTCTTTGCGACCCCATGGACTGCAGCCTACCAGGCTCCCCCATCCATGGGATTTTCCAGGCAAGAGTACCGGAGTGGGTTGCCAGTGAGTTAAGCGTTACTGATTCCAAACCCTACTGCCACTCCCCAGAGTTGCATCCATGGCTTCTACAGAGTTTGAGTATATAAACCAGCTAATTTCTCTTGCCTAAAGGTTCGAGTCCGATTTCCGTAACAAAAGAGTCCAGTGTAAGATAATGCATTTAGGAAATGGCAAAGTGATTTTCAAGGTATATAAAACAGAATAGGAAAGAAACTAACAACAACATCAAGTCCCTTTAGGGACTTCCTTGGTGGTCTAGTGGCTAAGCCTCTGTGTTCCCAGTGCCGGGGGTCTGGGGTCAACTCCTTGTCACGGAACTAGATCATGCATGTCACAAGTAAGACCTGACACAGCTAAATAAATTAATTAATTTAAAAAAATCCCTTTCCTCAAATTATAAAATACTTGCTACGTCTAAACAAAGCTGCTAAATAAACAGGGCAAAGAGAACAAAGGACAAATTCAAGAATGATACTTCCACATATATTTCCTGTCTTTGATAACCAATGTTTCAGCATCAATTTAGCTTCTGAAATGTGAAATTCAAATACTTTTTTATTATCAGCAAAAAAAGAGCAGCAGTAATTAAGAGTTCCAGATAACTGAGAAATTTCAGACATTTGCTCTAGGCCAGTGGTTCCTAAACTCAAATTCTGGTTGCCTCAGAATCACTGGAGAGCTGGTGTTTTTACCTATAAAATTTCCTGAGTTTTACATGTAGGAATTAGGAAGTATACTAAGCTGCTTTTTTTTTTTCCTTCACATTTTAACAAAACATTTTCTATCTATCCTTTGGTATGAGTTAGGATGTGCACAGTAACAGAATACTCAATTAAAAAGTGGCTTAAGACTTCCTTTGTGGTCTAGTAGCTAAGATCTGATCCCTGGTCAGGGAACTAGACCCCACACGCCACAACTAAAACACCGCATGCCATAACAAAGATCAAAGATCTCACGTGTGGCAACCTGGAACAGCCAAATAAATAACAATGTGCTCAGAGTCACTCAGTTGAGTCCGACTCTTTGCGACCCCATGAATTGTATCCCGCCAGGCTCCTCTATCCGTGGGATTTTCCAAGCAAGAATACTGGAGTGGGTTTACATTTTAACAATAAATACTGTTTTAAAACTGGGTGCTATATTTAAAATGGATTAACAACAAGAACCTACTGTATAGCAAAGGGAAGGCTGCTCAGTGTCATGTGGCAGCCTGGACAGGAGTAGGGTTTGGGGGAGAACGGATACACGTATATGTATGGCTGGGTCCCTTTGCTGTCCACTTGAAACTATCACAATATTGTTAATCAGCTAAACGTTAATATAATATAAAAAGTTAAATAGTTGTTTTAAAAAGCTGCTCAAACAGTGAAAAATTCAGTATCTCAAATGGCAAGAAGAGGCAGAATGGCCTCTGGGATGACTAGTTCAGAAGCTCAGTCATGCCATGGCCCTTTGGTGGGCTCCTCTGTGAGTCCCTTACTTTTTTCTCATGGTTCCACAGCAGCCACTGAAGCTCTAAGTATCGTGCTTTCATTGTAAAAAAGGGAACGAATTCTTGTCTTAGGCACCCCCCCTTTTTTTTTTTAAAGAAAATGAAGAAAACCGGCACAGTTCTTCAGCTTAGACCAATCACTGGCATATGGCCTAGGACTAACTCCCTAAGAATAATTATAATATACACCCTAGGACTGAGGAGACTCACTTTCCCAGAACACATGGAAGAGACAATCACCAGGACAAAGTCTGGACTCTCTCCAACAGGAAGAAAGTTGGAGGGATGTGTGGACAGCAGATTGGTAGGGACCAAAAGGGTCCATCACATTCTGTGACAAAGTAATAAGCCATGTTTAAACCAATCGAAATGTAATTCAGCAGGAAGAAACCAGTTCAGTGCAGTAAGAGACTGGAAAACCTTAGCAGTGAGCAAGCAAAGGCAGATCAAGCTGCCAGCTTTGGTCAGAAAGATCCCCTGGAGAAGGAAATGGCAACCCAATCCCGTATTCTTGCCTGGAGAAGTCCATGGACAGAGGAACCTGGTGGGCTACAATCCATGGGGTTGCAAAGAGTCAGACACGACTGAGTGACTAACACAAACACACAAGCTGCCAACAGAAAAAGAAACAAAAGATGTATCCAACTGAAAACTGGAAGGACAGAAAGTTGGTACTTTCTTATGCAGTGAAATTACCGTAAATCAAATAAAAAACTGCATTTGAAAATTACTAGTCAGGAATCTTTTCCTACCGAAAGCAACCTGTGTGTCCATTACTACTCTGATTGTTAAGTCAGTTAAATATTTCAAAAATGCTATTTACAATTAGATATAAAAGACAAAATGAAAGGAACGGATACCCTAACAAATAACAGAGCACATTCACTTCTTAAATACTGTTCTTAAAACTTTTGTTCAGATGCCTGAGGATCAATGGCATAACACTATTGATACTGAAACACAATCTTTAGATATGGGCCACTTTCATAGGCTTCCACTCAAAATTTTCAAACAAACAATATATACTAGTTTTTTTGGACCCAAAGATAAAACATCCTGATTATTCAGAATTCCAGCTGAAAGTCCCAGTGTCAGTTCGAGGGCCCAGCATAAATATGTAGTATTGTCAGGAATGTAAAAATTCAGCTGCTATGGAAAACAGTTGAGTAGTTCCTCAAAAAGTTAAACACAGAATTAAAATTACCTTACTACTTACCAATTCAACTCCTAGATATATACTCCGAAGAATGGAAGACAGGAATTCAAACAAATACTTGTACACAAATGTTCTAGCGGCACGCTTCACAAAAGCCAAAAGGCAGAAACAACCCAAACCTCCATCAGTGGGTCAATGAGTAAAGAAAACGTACCACATACACACAATGGAACAATATTCAGCCAAGATGCTGCAACATGGCTGAACCTCAAAACCATTACGTTAAGTGAAAAAAGGCAGACACGGAAGGTCACATGCTGTATGATTACATTCATAAGAAATACTTAGAGAAGTTAAATTCAGACACAGAAAGCTGATTAACGACTGCCAGGGATTGGGGGAGGAGGAGGAAATTGGGAGCAACTGCTTACTAGGCACAGGGTTTCCTTTTGAGGCGATGAAATTATTTTGAAACTACCTAGAGGTGATGGCTGTCTACCATTGGGAATAAACTGAATGCCACTGAACCATATGCTTTTAAATGGCTTATTTTATGCTGTATGAATTTTACAAATATTAAAAAATAACTGATATAGCTGTAATATGAAATACGTGAAGATCTGAAGGAAGACGTGCAATTAAATTTAGTCGATACTGATTAGGAGTACTTCAACCTGCTATAATATAGCACAGCATTCTACAATTCTTCCTCCAGTTGGATATAATCCGGGATCTTTCTCATTACATACAACATTCTAGGATTTAATATGTGAATCTACATTCTGAATTTCAGATTAATTCTCACAACACAAATCCAGCTCATTTAGGAAAAAGCCAAGTTAAAAAGCATTCTGATCTAAATCACAAATGAAAGAGAACCTAATTATTTACTAACATGAGGAGCCGTAATGAAATTTCTTGGTAGTTTAGGACCCTCTAACATCACTTTATAGCTGTTTTTGCTTCTCAAGAGAAAGATGGAATAAATAGACTGTTTGCTACCCCTGTTGTTTTAACAGGAAGGTTCTATGGGGCACCAGAGTGGTCCATCCAAGAAGGCAGACCATACAGTATGACATAACAAGGGAAAAGAACAAGCAACATTTGCAATTCTGTGCTAATGTTCTGGAAATAAAACTCCATATTTGGAGCTTTCCTGGTGGTTCAGTGGTAAAGAATCCTTCTGCCGATGCAGGAGACATGGGTTCAATCCCTGATACAGGAAGATTCCACATGCTGTGGAGCCACTAAGTCCGTGTGCCGCAACCACCGAGCTTGTGTGCCGACAGCCTGTGCTCTGCACCAAGAGAAGCCACTGCAGTAAGAAGCTGACACACCACAACTCGAGACAGGCCCTCACTCACCGCAGCTAGAGAGAAGCCCACACAGCAACGAAAGGCCGAGCCCAGCAGAAGACAAACAAACAACAGCAACAACAAAAGAGGCCAATTCCGTGCTTGTCTAGAAGTCTCCATCCAGATGGAGCAACCCCAGCAATCCTGGGGCCATGAAACATTTAGGTACTGAGATGCTCACTCTGGGATCAGCAGAACCGGCAAAAGCCAGGTACCACCTGGCACTTCACCCAGAGAGCATGAAGAGACCCTTTTTGAGGATGTCTATCCCTTATTGTCTTAGAAGTGCTGTTGCATTGTGGCTGAAAGAGAACTCCAATGCTGACAGAATCTAATACATTTATAAGATACAAAGCATACATATAGACTTTATTTTCTTGGGCTCCAAAATCACTGTCGATGGTGACTGTAGCCACAAAACTGAAAGACACTTGTTCCTTGGAAGAAAAGCTATCACCAACCTAGACAGCAAAAAATCAGAGACATTACTTTGCCGACAAACATCCGTCTAGTCAAAGCTATGGTTTTTCCGCTAGTTGTGTATGGATGTGAGAGTTGGACTATAAAGAAAGCTAAGCATTGAAGAACTGATGCTTTTGAACTGTGGTGTTGGAGAAGACTCTTGAGAGTCCCTTGGACTGCAAGGAGATCAAACCAATCAATCCTAAAGCAATCAGTCCTGAATATTCATTGGAAGGACTGATGCTGAAGCTGAAACTCCAATACTTTGGCCACCTGAAGTGAAGAACTGACTCATCTGAAAATACCCTGATGCTGAAGGCAGGAGGAGATGGGGATGACAGAGGACGAGATGATTGGATGGCATCACCAACTTGCTGGACATGACTTTGAGCAAGCTCTGGGAGATGCTGAAGGACAGCGAAGCCTGGTATGCTGCAGTCAATGGGGTTGCAAAGAGTTAGACATGACAGAGCAACTGAGCAACTACAACAACACATTTCACAAGTCAATGGCACATCTTACTTTTTTAAAGTGTACCTATTAAAGCCACAGAATTTTGAAGTATTATCATATTAATATCCAATGAATATTCATTGGAAGGACTGATGTTGAAGCTCCAATACTTTGGCCACCTGATGCAAAGAGCTGACTCTTTGGAAAAGATCTGATACTTCGAAAGATTGAAGGCAGGAGGAGAGGGGAATGACAGAGGATGAGATGGTTGGATGGCATCATCGACTCAATGGGCATGCGTTTGAGCAAACTCCAGGAGATAGTGAAAGACAGGGAAGCTTAGCGTGCTGCAGTCCATGGGTTCTCAAAGAATCAGACACAAGTTGGCAACTGAACAACAACAACACATTAATTTTACAGTTATGGGGAGCGGGTCATCAGCAACATTTTGGAAGCAGGAATCAAAATTAGGCCAGGATCAACTCACCACAAAGCTATTTGGATAAAATCCCAGATGTGATGTGCACAATAATTGAACGAAACAACAAAAAATCTCACACACATAAAGTATTCTTCCTGCCTCAGTAAAACAGATAAATATTTATCTAGTAACATCTTTTGGATTATGTGAGCTGATCCACTGAGCAAAATCTTAGGCCAAGCAAACTGGTAGCTACCTCCCCAAAGCGTGGAGTTGGATGGAGTGACTGCCACTGGCAGGGAAGGTAGACACTCCCCACCCCAACGGCATTACGCTTGACCCAATGCACATGTTTACAGTATTCGCCTGGCTCTCAGGCATTCAGGCATGTCACCCCAGGATTAAAGAGTAACTAAAATGAAACCTGACATACCTCTGTTTAAAAAAATATTTACGTACACTTCTGGGTCTGACTCAAACATGTTATTTTCTCTGGCACTGATTTTTCACCTCCCTTCTTGATGTATTTATTGTTAACTTACTGTCTTTGTTAACAAGCCATTTCAAATTCTTCATGGCAAGAGGTGGTTTGTGAATTAATGGAAGTTTCTAGTGCTTGAACCAGCTCTGCGCTCTTTCACTAGTTCAGTTAGCAATGATTGAGTGTGCCTAGCAAGAGGGGCTGTTGTGTGCCCCTAAGAGGGTGCACACATACAACTACATTGTGTGATTCCTGCAGCTAAGAACAAACATATCAGTAAATTAGGTGATACTTACTACATCTTCCCTAACGTCATATTTCTATTTCAGAACCCCACCCAGGGTACCATATGTTACATTCAGTCTTTGTGTTCTCAGGCTCTTCTTGGTTGTGACACTTCTCAGAGTTTCCCTGTTTTTCCTGACCCTAGAGTGTTTATGTACAGTGCCTTTGTAAAAAAATTATTTTTTAATTGAAGGATAATTGCTTTACACGATCTTGTTGTTTTCTGTCAAACACCAGCATGGATCAGCCATAAGTGTGTACAGTGTCTTTTGTCTTTAGTCTTATAGACACCATTCCCTTCAAAGTCACTCTGGTCCGTAACTTTCTGCCCCAGTAAGGTTGTGTCATAATTCTGTAACAGTTAGCTTCTTTTATCACAGTTTGCATCCTGTCCTGTGATCCCTAAGTGACTTTTAGAATATGTATAGTTTTGTTTCACTCTTTGTGAGTAAAATCCAATGGGTTTTGTCCAGTTACCTCAACTCCAACATTACACAGAATGGTTTACCACCCTAAAAATTACCTGTGCTTTACATGTTCAACCCTCCTTGCTCCCAAACCCCTAATCTTTTCATTGACTCTATAGCTTTGCCTTTTCCAGAATGTCCATGGAACCATGCAGTTCCGCTGACTTTTTAGATTGGTTTCTTTCATTTGGCAGTGGTGGTTTAGTCGCTAAGTCATGTCTGACTCTTGAGACCCCATAGCCTGCCAGGCTCTTCTGTCCATGGAATTTTCCAGGCAAGAATCCTTGGCATGGGTTGCTATTTCCTTCTTCAGGGGTTATCCCAACCCCACTGGAAAAGACTCTGATGCTGGGAAAGAATGAAGGCAGGAGGAGAAGGGGATGACAGAGGATGAGATAGTTGGATGGCATCACCAACTCGATGGAAATGAGTTTGAGCAAGCTCTGGGAATCAGTGATGGACAGGGAAGCTTGGTATGCTGCAGTCCATGGGGTCGCAAAGAGTCAGAACCAACTGAGTGACTGAAATGAACTGTGTCTTTTTGTGGCTTGTCCATTTTTTGTTACTGCTCTATAATATTTCATTATATATGGATGTACCAGTTTGTTTATCCATTCACCCCTTAAAAGATATAATTTTTGCTGCTTCTAGTTTTGGCAACTATGTATAAAGCTGCTATAAACATCATGTACAAGGTTTTGGTGTGGACATAAGTTTTCAACTCATTTGGGTAAATATCAAGACGCATGATTACAAAATTGTATGCTAAGACTATCTTTAGCTTTATAAGAGACTGCCAAACTGTCTTCCAATTTTGTTTCCAACACAACAATGCGTCATGGAGTTTCTGTTGCTCCACGACATTGTCAGCAGATGATATTGCCAGTTTTTTTGGATTTTAGCCTATCTCAAAGGTGTGTAGTGTTATCTTACTATTACTCAACTTGAATTCCCCAATGACAAACCTGTTGAGCATCTTTTCATACACTTCTTGGCCATCTGTGTATTTTCTTTGGCAAGATGTCTACTCAAATCTTTGTTTGCTCATATTTTAATTGAGTTGTTTTCTTATTGTTGAATAAAGACATTTTTTATAAAAGAATTGGCTTTTGTTCAGATGTACACAATTTACTAGAGAAGAGATTATAAATCAATCTCATCATTTCACCTAGGTCAGCAAAAACAGAACCAACAACAAACTACTTGATTCTTTGGTCTTATTTAAAAAAAAAAAAAAAAAAGCAGTACATACAATGCAATCAATCTCAAACACCAGTCTTCTGCAGAGAAATAATTGAAATTAAGGTACATTCATGAAACAAGTGCACTATAGAGCTTTTAACACATTAATTATAAATTCTGAGCACAGTCTGGCTTTATAAAAGATTGAGAGCTGTGCTATTTAAAATACAAACCATGTAAAATAAATGGCGCAGGTGATGGACAGGGAGGCCTGGCGTGTGCGATTCATGGGGTCGCAAAGAGTCGGACATGACTGAGCGACTGATCTGATCTGATCTGATCCACTACTAGGGCTTTGGTAAACATCTGTGTTCCATTTCCATACTTCAGTCAAGCTTAATGGTGCAGATTCCAAGTCAGTTAACTGGTCATTTTTCTCAGGTGGCTTTTTACCTGGAAATGTGGCTAGTAACAATATAAAGGAAATTAACTCCTTTATTTTCTGTAGGAATTATAACAGCATTCAATGGGACAATGTGATGGATGCATTCAATCACTGGTTTTTAAAAAACATCTATTGAAGAGGTTTTTGATTTTCTCTTTGTGTGAATTTGTTTTTTTAGGAAAAAGAAAAATCTGGGGTGAGTGTGTGTACCAAATGCTATTCTACAGTGTACGACACAGACAAGCAGAAAGAAAAGTGCTTCTGTTGTTCCCATTTTTAATGACTTCCCCCCTTCATATCTACCCAAACTAACTATTTAAGATTTAATCACACAGCTTTCCTTGAATGATACCAAAAATTCCAGATATTCATTAAGTCGAAGATCATCTTTCCCTCTGAAAAAAATCCATGAGAAAAAATTCAACTAAAACTGAAAACAATTTAACCGTATTTTAAAAATATAAGGATATGTGAAATGTTACACCAGTATGCTTTTCAAATACGAGTAGGTTACCTATAAGCACTCATTATGTAGTAAGTTAGCCTATTTAAATTATGATTGCCAATTCATGACAGGAAATTTAAAAAGCAAGAAACAGAGGTAATCCAGAGCAGTACATATCCAAATGAATCATGAAGCTTTTGTAGTCACCTCTATAAACAAAACAAATCGTGTGCACACACATACACACACCCAAACAAACAACAAAAAACTCAAGACAGTCAAGAATCTGTCTGCAGTGCAGGAGACCCAGGTTCAATCTCTGGGTCAGGAAGATCCCCTGGAGAAGGGAGTGGCAACCCATTCCAGTATTCTTTCCTGGAGAATTTCATGGACAGAGGAGCCTGGAGGGCTACAGTCCATGGTGTTGCACAGAGTCAGACACGACTGAGTGACTAACAACAACAGTAGTCTTGGAGGATTAAAAATAGATGTATAAGCAACAAGTCTGTTATTAAAGAGGTTTGACTGCATTTCAAGTTTGGAAATATAATCACATTTTGAATGTACTATATATCACTACCCACACAGTAGTATCTTTTAAAAGGATTATTAATTTTTAAAAATATACGTAGACATGTGGAAGAAAATAGAACAAAACAGTCAGATGATCCCAATGCCCAGAATAATCTGTTCACACAGAAATAAATAAATGAAATATACACAGATGATTTGAAAATTCAGAAGCTCTTTTAGGCAGAGAATGAGAAGTAAAACCCATCTAAACCCTGCCCTTCCAATCCAGGCAACCTGTTGTCACCTTCTACTTCAGATAGACCAATTATTGTAACCCCCTCCTTCCTTTCACAGGAGCAAAGTCAATCATATAATTTAGATATATTTTTCACAGAGAAAAGGACTTATTTTATGGAGCAACATTTCTGTTCTATAGTATTTTTGGATACTGCTGCTAAGGTCATGTATTTTTAATATAGGAGAATATGTTGTTATCACTTGTTCTTGTTAGGTCTAACGAAAAATAAGGTTCCTGTTAGGTCTAATGAAAAGTAAGGTTCCTTTCCCAAATGAGAATAAAACATAGTTATTCCTCATCCTGTAATGTTTTGGACAACTGGTTAAATAGTTGGTAGTTTTTTAATTGCTGGTGTCCCCAACTTTTAAATTTACAAAGAAGGTCAACAGTTGGGGTTTGGGCAAAAATAAGTCAGTTCAAGCATGTGACACTGCAGGAGAAAACATCTTGAGCAAAAATTACTGGTGACCCCTTTCAGCTCTCTGCAGAATATTGTCCCTGACAGGTGTAAAGCCATGCTACTCGACAATCCCATTTCTCTTTCATTCACATACACAACTACTGGAGAAGTCACCTGTCTATCAGTCTAAACAAGTCTCAGCAGATGCTCTTATTCTCTAATATACGGAGATAACTGAAATCACAATACCCATGTCCTTCCATTACCACACCTGGACAGTCAGCTTCTAGGATGGTATCCAATGATCCTGAACCAGAATCATCCAGCTAATCTTAGCAAACCTTTGATCTGCAGAAATGTTTATCATTTTTTTTTTAAAGGCTACACTTTGGGACAATGTGTTTTGCAGCAATAGGTAAATTAATGTAACCCATTAAAATTTTCCTAAAGCTTTCAGGTATTACTAAGTTTTCTTCAATGTAAAAGCACTCTTCCTTCGGTTCTCCCATCTTTCTCCTTCTGCCAAAATTTCTCTAGAGAGTCCACATTGCTAAAACTGCTTTCTCAAAGGTCAATCAATACTCTCATAATTGCTACATCAATGATCTGGGTTCTTTTTCTCATCCCTTTGATGCCTATACAACTTTTGACAACTGGAAATCTTCACACTGTTGGCTTCCACAACAGTGAATTCTCCTGAGGACCGACCCAGGCTCCCTGGACTAATTTTCTGACTTTTTTCATGTGCTACATTTTTATTCCTATCCATGAATTACAGGTTACTTCTCCAAGATTCTGACTTTTGTCCCCATTTTTCCCCACAATAGGTATGATAGTACCAACTGCCACAACCAGGTTATCAAGTACAAATATGTGAGGCCTTATGCCAACCTCTTTGTATACTATATAGATCATTCCATTGGCTTCCCTGGTAGCTCAGCTGGTAAAGAATCTGTCTACTACTCAGGAAATCCTGGTTTGATTTCTGAGTAGGGAAGATCCCATGGGGAAGGAACAGACTACCCACTGCAGTATTCATGGGCTTCCCTGGTGGCTCAGACCATAAAGAATCCACCAGCAATGCAGGATTCCTGGGTTGGGAAGATGCCCTAGAGGAGGGCATGGCAACTCCAGTGTTATTGCCTGAGAATCCCCATGGACAGAGGAATCTGGCAGGCTATTGTCCATGGGGTTACAAGGGGTCAGATACAACTGAGCAACTAAGCAGAGGACAGATCATCCCATATGTGCCTAGCCTCTCAACTTCTCAGTGCCTAAATATACTCTGCAATTCTGGCATATCTACCACTTTAGTCAAGCTTTCTTTTCTTTTCCGGTAGTGAATTGAATTCCAAATACCTTATTCTGGGGTTTATCACCGTCTTCCCAGTGTTTAGAAAAGTGCTAGACATACGGCAGGTATCTATGAAGCACATGGTAGGATATTTGCTGCATAAACAATTGGAAAACCCACACATATCCCATCTCTTTTGACATAGGGTGGGCTGCCATACAAAACTAGACTACTGGCTTCAAAGCTACAAGGATTATAATTAGGAATTCAACCTGCTGGTCCCATTTCTAAAGCACATTTATATCATTCCATGTATCTGATAAAGCACCAGCATGTCAAAAGTTGTGCAAGACCTTTACACAGAAAACTGCAAACTACTACTGAGTAAAGTTATAAAAGTTCTTAGGAGCTGGAGCAATACCCATACTGCAAAGATGTCGACTGTCTCCAAACTGACCTTCAGGTTCAGTACAATTACCACTAAAATTCCAGCAAGATTTCTTGTGGAAATTAAAACCGATTCAATGATTTATATGGAAATGCAAAGGACCAAAGCAGAATAACAATGTCTAAAAAGATGACTGGCAATATATATATTTTTGGTGAAGATGTGGGCCCACTAGAACTTTCTCACAATACTTTTGGAAGCCTAAGTTGTACAGCTACTCAGACACTGCTTGGCGGTATTTTCTATTTATTTCTGACTGTGCTGGGTCTTGGCTGCTGGTCTTTTCTCTAGTTGCCAAGAGTGGGGGCTACTCTCTAGGTCCAGTACGTGGGCCTCTCGCGGCGGTGCCTTCTCTTGATGCAGAGTCCACGCTCTAGGGTGTTCAGGCTTCAGCAGTTGCGGCTCCCAGGCTCTAGAGCACAGGCTCAGGAGTTGTGGCCCATGAGCACAGTTGATCCTAGGCATGTGGGATCTTTCTGGATCAGGGTTGGAGCCTGTGTCTCCTGCATTGTCAAATGGATTCTTTACCACTGAGACACCAGGGAAGCCCCTGACAGTATTTTCTAAAGTTCAATATACACATATCCTGTGATTCAGCAATTCTCTTCTTGAGAATAAAGTTTTTTAAAAAGGTATGAATGAGACCATCAAAAGATATGGCCAGTGTCATTTCCTTAGGTTTTTTCAAACGCAGCTGTAACGAAAAGCTATAGAAGTTTGCCTGTTCTGCAACATTTTGTAGTGTCTATTACACCATTTGGAGTTCCCTGGTGGCTCAGATGGTAAAGAATCTGCCTGCAAGGCACGAGACCTGGGTTCACTCCCCAGGTCAGGAAGACCCCTGCAGAAGGGAATGGAAATCCACTCCAGTATTCTTATCTGGAAAATTCATCTTGTTTATAAGTTGGGGACTAATTGTTAAATTATCACTTTATCTTTTTTTTCCTTTTTTCTTTTTCTTTTTTTTCTTAAATTTTTTTTCTCCTCCCTCCCCATACCATCCCTCTGGGTCGTCCCAGTGCACTAGCCCCAAGCATCCAGTATCGTGCATCGAACCACTTTATCTTTAAAGATGCAAATTCAGTCTGAAAACCAAAACCCATCACTTCTTTGAGCTATAATGCAGCGCTCCAGTAACAATTGAATGGAACATTCTCTACATTTGCTAAATAATTTGTGATTTCTCTAAAATTGCTAAATAGATTTTTTTAAAGGGATCTCAGGGAATATGACTGGGTCTTGAATATGCCTTACTAGGACATTTACAGCACATGAATATATGGTTTCAAATATATCATGTTGGCCAAAAAGTTGGTTTAGGTTTTTCCGTAAAATCTTGGCCAACCCAGTAAAAATGCTTTTGGAAATTTCAAATGTAACTTGAAGGAGGTGGTTGGATCCAAACTACTTATATGCAACCCACACATGCATACACACACACGGCTAAAATTTCAGCTGTTTGTGTGTCAGAGTCCATGCTATTTTGGCCATCTCTGCATGCTAGAATATGAAACAATAAATAGTTATTCAACATCTGGATTCTATTATAGCTTCTGTATTATTAATAACTCATAACATACTTTTATATTTCACATTAAAAAAACACTTTTGGCTAACTAAACAAACTGACAGGGATTTCAAGTACTGCAAAAGAAGAGAAGAACTAGTTTTTAGTAAATAAATTCTGCATTTAAAAAAAAAAATGAAAGGGAAGGGAAGGAAGGAAAAGAAAGGAAAAGACAAGAAGAAAAATACTTGCTTTCAAATGAAACCCAGCATCTACCAGCACAGACTAATGTCATTAACAATTTCTGGTTTCCAGCTCCAGATTTACCACCACTTGGCAGGCAACATTTAAATTTGCTTTTATTCTCCCTTTGGCAGCTACTCTAAAAATTTTGGTCACTCTCTTTAAGCTACCTACCCAATTCCTCCTGTGCCCCCAAGTAGACATTGGCTGCCCTACAGCTAAATTTGACTAAAGTTACATCCATTTCTTCCTTCAAGTTTATGGCAGCCCACTCCAGTACTCTTGCCTGGTGGGCTACAGTCCACGGGGTTGCAAAGAGATAGACATGACTTAGCATCTATCACTTACTCAATTCACATCCATTTTCATTTCTTCCTTCAAGTCTTCAGAAGATGAGGTGTCTGTCCCCCATTTTATAGCCTTGCCCTGTTTTCTTCCCAAATCCCTGGGACCTTGTTCTAACACTGTCTCTTCTCTTTCTTGCATCTTCAAGCACCTCTCTCCTGGCTCCTACTTTACAGATAAAAAACACACTTTAGGCATTCCCATTCTTTGACACATCTTAAGTGAAGTTGTGAAAGTGTTAGCCACTCTGTCATGTCCAACTCTCTGTGACCCCATGGACTGTAGCCCAGCAGGCTCCTCTGTCCATGGGGTTCTCCAGGCAAGAATACTTGAGTGGGTTGCCAGACCCTCCTTCAGGAGATCTTCCCAACCCAGGGGTCCCCCACACAACAGGCAGATTCTTTACCATGTGAGCTATCAGGGAAGTGCTTTCTTTCTAGGCCCAAAGACTAGTTCACACAGGTTGTGTGCACTACCCCGCTCCCTGCCCTTCACTCCTCCAAGGACTGTCACCTCACTTCGACCCTCTCCCTCAATCAAGATCACTGATGTCTTCCTAACATCTCCTCCTCTGCCAGGGTATCCTCCACACTGAGGCAGGTTTAGCTTTCTAATATGCAGGCTTGTCTTGCTCTGCTCTCCTATGTAAACCCTGACAAATGGGTGACCAACACTCCTGAGCTGCCTACCCGAAGTCCTCACCCCCACAGCAGCCCTGGAGTAACTGTTCCTTGAAGAGATCTTCAAGCCTTTGCTCTTGCTGGTCACTCTTGCTTTGACTGTGACCCACTCCTGCTTTTCTTCCCAGGAGAAAAGCTAGGCAGAAAGAACAAAAGTTCTTTGTTGTTGTTCGGTGGCTAAGTCATGTCTGACTGACTGCGGCCTCAAGGACTGCAGCACACCAGCCTTCCCCATCCTTCACCATCTTCTGGAGTTTGCTCAAACTCATGTCCACTGAATCGGTGATGCCATTCAAACATCTCATCCTCTGTTGACCCCTTCTCCTCCTGCCCTCAATCTTTCCCAGCATCAGGGTCTTTTCCAAAGAGTTGGCTCTTCACATCAGGTGGCTCAAGTACTGGAGCTTTAGCTTCAGCATCAGTCCTTCCAATGAATATTCAGGGTTGGTTTCCTTTAGGACTGACTGGTTTGATCTTGCAGTCCAAGGGACTCTTAAAGGGTCTTCTCCAGCACCACAGTTCGAAAGTATCAATTCTCCGGTGCTCAGCCTTCTTTACGCTTCAATGCTCACATCCCTACATGACTACTGGAAAAACCATAGCTCTGACTATAGAGACCTTTGTCGGCAAAGTGATGTCTCTGCTTTCTAGGTTTGTCAAGATTCCTCTCTACAGGTCAGATTACGAGCTGTCTGAGGCTCACAGGAATCTAGCACAAGCATTGGAACAGAACTGAAAACACAGAGTTCTTCAGGTTTGAGACAAAGAAATCTGAAGTTATCTAAATCTGGGTTTAAATCCTGGCTCCACTATTTACAAGCTCTATTAACTTCAAAGAAATGCTCTCAACCTGTTTTCCTGTGTCTGAAATGGGGATAATGATACCTTTTCCCATAGACTCTTGCGAGGATTATATGAGACAATAGATACTCAACAACTGCTAACATGAAATATATAAGGTGTCTGGTGAATTTCTGAACATATTGGTCACATAATATTTCAAAAATTATAAATATTTAAGATTAAACGTGAGCACAGATTAATTTTTCAAAACGTGCTTATCAACATATTTACATAAAAGTATAGTTTATTTATTTTTATTAAAACCAAACTGGAATTATTTCTCTTTTGATTTTAATTGATGGCTACTCCATATTTACATTTTTTAGTATGACATTGTTTATATGTAAAATCTAAAAAGAAATTATACAAATGAACTTATTCACAAAACAGAAACAGACTCACAGACTTAGAGAATGAACTTACGTCTGCCAAAGGGGAAGGACGGGGAGAAGGGGTAGTTAGAGAGTTTGGGATGAACATGTATGCACTGCTATATTCAAAACAGATAACCAACAAGGTCCTATTGTATAGCACAGACAGCTCTGCTCAATGTTACATGGAGCCTGGATGGGAGGGGAGTCTGGGGGAGAATGGATACATGTGTATGTATGGCTGAGTCTCTTTGCTGTCCACCTGAAACTATCACAACATTGTTAATGGGCTATGTCCCAAAACAAAATAAAAAGTTAAAAATATATATAATTTTTTATAATCCTTGTAATGGAAAGAAACATAAAATCACTAATTTGATCTATTTCCTCAAATTCAACATGACTGAGATTCAATTACTTCCTCTTACTACCATTAACTCTGCTGCCTCCAAATGAAATTAAAAAGAAATGACTATAAGACAGACGGAACAAACAGACATTAGCTAATTAGGGTGAAAACCACATAAATTAGATACGGAAAAGCCATCTGAAGTCAAGACAGCCATTATTCAGAAGCATCAGGTTAAAAGTGAACACGCACAAAAATCAAAACCCAGCAAAATATCAATATTAAAACAGGATCATGAATGATTTTATTTTTTCCTTTTTACTTGTTCCTTTTTACTACGTTCATTTTTAAAAAGTCTTCTATAAAAAGCATGTGTCTTTTCTTACAGTAAACTTATTTTAAAAATCTTTTGGAAAATGCTCAAAATAAACTGTCAGTGAAGAGATAAACATATAATATTATATATTGCATATGGCACCTATTATGGAAGAAAAAGTGTATACTTGGGGAGGGTCTACATATCGAGGGAAAAAAACTAGAAGGCAATATATTAAAAATATTCTTGGTTTCTCTGGTTGGTGAAATTAGCAGTAGTTTTAGTGGCCTTAATTGTTTTCTGTATTTTCTAATTTCTTTATGATGATCTAGTATTACTTTCAAAAATAACTTCTTTTTGGATTCATGTACCATAGAATTTAATCATTTAAATTGTACGATTTTTTTAGATAGTCACAAAACCGAGCAACTATTACTGTAATCAACTTCAGAATATTTTAAACACCTCAGAAGAAAACCCGGACCTATTTTCAGTTCATCATTACCTCCTCTTCCTAGCTCCTGGCAACCTCCAATCTACTTTCTGTCTCTACAGATTTGCCTTTTCTGGGTACTTCATATACACCTTGTTGTTCAGTTGCTAAGTCCCTCTTCCTAGCTCCTGGCAACCTCCATCTACTTTCTGTCTCTACAGATTTGCCTTTTCTGGGTATTTCATATACACCTTGTTGTTCAGTTGCTAAGTCATGTCCAACTCTTTTGCAACCCCATGGACTGTAGCCCACCAGGCTCCTCTGTCCATAGAATTCTCTGGGCAAGAATTCTGGAGGTGGGTTTCCATTTCCTCCTCCAAGGGAACTTCCTGACCCAGGGACCGAACCTGCATCTCCTGCATTGGCAGGTGGATTCCTTACCACTGAGCCACCTGGGAAGCCATGTAAATAAAATTATATAATATGTGGTGTTTTGTGAATGACTTCTTTTATTTAGCATAATGTTTTCAAGGTTCATTCATGTTATAGCATGTATTAATACTTCATTTCTTTTTGTCACCAAGCATGATTCCCGTGTTTGGACAGAGTACATTTTGTTTGTCCATTTACAAGCTGTCATTTGCTTCCACTTCGAGGCTATTCTGAATGATGCTGCTAGGAATGTTTGTGTACATGTTTTGCATACACATGTTTCCAAATCTCTTGGATATACAACAGGGAGTGGAACCACCCAGTTATTTGGTAACTCCATGTTTAGCTTTTTGAGGAACCATCAAACTGTTCTTCAAAGCAGCTGCATCATTTATGTTCCCACCAGGAATGGAGGAGAGCAGTAATTTTTCCACATCATTGTCGACGCGTGCTATTGCGCATCTTTTTGATTACAGCTATCCCAGTGGGTTTGAAGTGAGAGCTCATTATGGATTTGATTTGCATTTCTGTGACGGCTAATGATGTTTAGCATCTTGCAGGAACTTACTCTTCTTTGGCAAAGTACTCAGATCTTTTGCCCATTTTTAAATTGGGCTATTTATCTTTTTATGATTGAGCTGTGGGAGTTTTAAAAAAATGTATTCTAAATACAAGTCTCTTATCAGATATATGACTTACAAAATGTTTTGTGTTAATGTACAAAGAGGAAAAAGTACTCCCATCTCCTCCAAAAATTCAATTAGCAAACACTGTGGTCACGGGATGACATATGGAAATAATGATTGTAAACAAACCTAATATGTGAGCAGCATTTTATGATGTTCAACCTAATCCTTACATGGATGGTAACAACAGGCCTCTTTCTGAAGTCAAGAATCAGAGGCCAGCAGAGGTAAAGTGACTTACTCCAAGTTTCTCCTGACTTAGTTATTTTTGTTATTATTTTTCTATGTGTCATCTTTCTTATTTGTTTTAAAGTTCTCTCCCTGTGTTGTTTCAAATTTGTGAGCGAGCTGTCTTCATCCTTTTCAGAATAAGGCAGGTATGTTTAGGCCAGAATTCTTTTAAGTTTCATAGCTATGTAGGATGCGTAACACGCAAGTCTCTGGGTCCCTGGTTCAGCCCTTTCTCAACTGTGAGGTTACCCCTCCAGATTCTGCAGCGTGAACAGACAAAGGTGGAATGCGCGTGAGCCAAACAACCCAGGTCGGTGGTGTGCCATCAGTTTCCTATGACTATCAAAACAAATTATCACAACATTCGTGGCTTAAAGCAATAGCAATTTATTCTCTCACAATTCTGCAGATAAGAAAACAGGCTGAAACCAGTTGAAGCTGCATGAAAATCAAGGTGTTGGCAGGGCCACCGTCCCTCAGGGAGGCTCTGGAAGAGAAGCCATCCTTTGTCTCTTCTATGGATAGATGCTGGTGTTCCTGGTGTTCCTTGGCTTGTGGCCCCACCACTCCATTGTTGCCTCTGGGGTCACATTGCCTTTTCCTCTTGTGCTTGAAATCTCCTCTGCCCACCTCCCCTTACAAGGACACTGTGATTATATGTACTTCCAACTCCCAGGATCCAGGATCATCTCCCCATCTCAAGGTACTTTTTTTAATATTTCTTTTTGGTTGCTCTGAGCCTTCACTGCTGCATGCAGGCTTTCTCTAGTGATGGGGAGCAGGGCTACTCTTCATTGCAGTGCGCAGGCTTCTCACTGAGGCAGCTTCTCTACAGCATGGGCTCTAAGGTGTGTGAACTTCAGTATTTGTGGCACACAAGCTTAGCTGGTCCGCAGCACGTGGAATCTTCCCAGGTCAGGGATCAAACCCATGTCCCCTGCACTGCCAGACAGATTCCCATCCATGTGCCACTGTGCCACCAAGGAAGTCCCAGTACGAAACCTTTGCCATGTAAGGCGACCTACCAGGTTCTGGAGACCAGGACATGATCAGTAAACATCCAGGGATCATTACTTAGCTGGAAGCAGGAGGTTTTACAAGACCCAAAAACAGAGTCCCAAAGCTGTAAGGGGCAACTTCCACTGTCTTCCTTTCTTTATACTCACAGGGCAGTTTCACAAAAACTGCTCTGATAGCTATGGTCTTGCTATTCCAGCCCAGTACTACTAAAAGTCACCATCTACTAAGATACCTGATCCACCTGATCAAGTAGCTTCAATTACTTTTTGAGAAGAATTTTATACAGAGGAAAACACTATCAAAGATTCAAATTTGTTATAATAATAAAAAAAAAAGGAGGAAAAAAGAGAAACTGAATAATATCTCAAAATTGTTTAGATA
The DNA here is from genome assembly GCF_002263795.3 of Bos taurus. Lineage (NCBI taxonomy): Eukaryota > Metazoa > Chordata > Mammalia > Artiodactyla > Bovidae > Bos > Bos taurus. The sequence goes on from NC_037332.1 coordinate 90,756,452, forward strand.
TTGTTAGATATAAATCTAACATTAAAAGAGGAACTAGACATTTAATATTAAGTCACTCCTCAGCTATCCGAAAATAATTGAAATGTGCAGTGCAGTCATAAATTGTACACATGATATACAAGGCTTAAAATGTACTGGCAACTTCTTTCCTCTTAAACTAGATAGTAAATATTGTTTAGTCACTCAGTTCTGTCCAACTCTCCTGCCTGTAGCTTGTCCGTGGGATTTCCCAGGCAAGAATACTGGAGTGGGCTGCCATTTCTTTCTCCATGATAGTGAGTATGTGGGCATTTTTATCCCTGTCCTTTGTAGGCCTGTAATATCTTTACAGTATTACTTTATAATTTTTAAGCATTAAAAAAGAAAAACGGGTACAATGTAACCTTCTTCCATGAGACCTACAAAGCATCCAGTGCACTAAGCTTCATGTCACTGCCTCATATTACATCAGTAATCCTGTCAAATGTCATTGCCAAAATCTATAAACCAGCCAACTCTTTGGTTATAGGGGGAAAAAAAAAACCTCTTGCTTCCTTAATAACTCTTTAGGGAAGTGGAGAAAAGGTACTGAAAATGGGAAGGTCTCTGACCAACTAGGAAACAGACCAGCTGATGAAGTCTCTCGACCTTCACATCCTTTGCCCTACAGTTTCTATTTTTTGATACAGAAAGATTTTTTCACTATTTACTAAGACTAAGTTATTCATCTTCCAGATGGATTCTGCTGGCTGGATGTTAACTGCCGCAGTTCTCCCTTTCTTGACACAAGCAACTTGGCCTCAAAAGAAAGATATGTTTCTGAAATACTTATAAAGTTGCTTTTAGTAGATGAAAATTGTACTTTCTCATTGACTTAAACTGTATTTTCAGAAATTTATTCTTAAGGAAAAAGTCTAGCTCCAAGAAAAATTTATGCTTATATTCAAAGCACACTTTCCCTTCTGATACACAGGAAAAAAAATCTGTACCATAGTTCATTAGAACTGCTTTTTAAAAAAGCCCCAAAGACGTGTGTGAGACAGCAGACAAGCCATGAACAGACATGAAGATTTTGATCCCTAATTCTGAACCTCTTCCATTGGACATCTTCCATGCTAAATGATGGCTTCAGCAAGGGTAATTCCATCTGTATCAAATAAGTCCCAGAGACTCTGCTCTAGACTTGTGATTTTTCTATCTTTACAAAGTAGATTTTAAACTTATACTTGAAAAATGGCAGAAATTAAAATCTCAGAATATCTGCAGGATTTCACTCAGATGTGCATTTTCCATTAAAGGTTCTCTAAATCGCATATTCAATGTCTAGTCCTCGGTTGTTGCTGTTTTAGTTGGTCAGTCGTGTCTGACTCTTTGCAACCCCACACACTGTTGTCCAGCCTGGCCCCTCAGTTCACAGGATTTCCCAGGCAAGAATACTGGAGTGGGTTGCCATTTCCTTTCTCCAGGGGATCTTCCTGACCCAAGGACTGAACCTGCATCTTCTGTACTGACAGGCAGGTTCTTTACCACTGAGCCACCAGGGAAGCCCATCTAGTCCTTTACAGTGGAGTAAATATGGCTCTTAAACCACCAAAATACCAATTCTACACTAGGCTTAATGAGAAACTTGGTCTGTCTCCATTCTCAGAAACCAAATAAGACTGACATTCAACCTGCAGAGCATCCTGGAGTAAAGTGACCACGCCCATCTCAGGCTCCTAAATAACTTGGGGTAGATGTCCTTGGTCCCAGATTCAGTAATATTTGTACCCTCGCTTCTCAGAATTCAGTAAGATTTGAGAACATGTACACTTGTTAGGTTAAAGCAAGGAAAACCACAGTTTAAATTAATTTCAAATTTAACAGAGATGCCAGAATAAGAGCCTAACCTGCTAACCAAATCAAACTATCAATTTTTTGAAGCAAAATGAAAACAAAGTGCCCCTAAAGTAAGTGCGTGGGTCAGGGAGCCGCCGGTAGGTATTTCACTTCCACGTGAGTCTGAGTATGTCACTGAAGAGGCAGGAGGCTTGAGACTCAGAATAAAGGCCATTCTGTAATCTCCCTGGCAGCACTCAGGATAACGGGGAAGAAATAGCATGTCATCATGACAGAAGAGAAAAAGTTTACAAATTCAGTTCAGAGCCAGTGGGCTAACAACTTGCTGAGGAGGAATCATTTTGAGGTTATTACAGTACACTGTAATTCAAGCCATTTTAAGGCTCAACCCTCAGGAAATACGTGTGGCAGACCTGGCAAGGAGAGCATGCCCACAATCAGTCAAACAGAACAGACATTCTAGAAACCGGAGCACCTGAGACGGTTTGTGTGCATTCGAACATTACACTTAATGTGGGTGGGAAGGAGATATTTCTGTTTGGAAACAACGTAAAGCTATTGTTACTGCTTCTATTATTTTTAACCTTTATTCTGACCTGTAGTTCTTACTTTTTGTTGCTCAAGCCAATGACGCCTGAGGAAATACAGGCTACACAAAACTGAAACTATTTAACATAAGTTAGGCAAGATGGATCCCATGCATGTGACTAACTGAAAGTCTCTTTTCTTCTGTGCGAGACATGAGCAAAGACCTGGATGAGCAATCCTGGGAATTCCCTGGCAGCCCACTGGTTAGGACTCCATCCTCGCACTGCAAGGGGCCAGGGTTCAATCCCTGGTTGGAGAACTAAGATTCCCACAGCCTCAAAATGGCCAAGTTAAAAAAATAAAAAATAAAAAAGCCTACAGATGAATGAATCAAAGATTAATGGGAAGAAAGAGCAAAACGAACCTAAGAAATAGAAACATTGAAATATGATTCCTGGACTAAATGTCTGAGCTGTAAATCCCAACAAGTACTTGATGAAAGGTTGCTAAGAAGAATCTAGATGAGAAAATGACTGAGTCAGAAACAGTTGAGAGGCTGACAACATGAAATGGAGCAGGTCATCTGGGCACTATCAACAAAACATCAAGGAAACAACGGACTGAGGGCAAACTCACAGGAATTTGATCAGAGTTCAGTAACCATCTATTAGTGACCTAATTAAAGAGTTATGTCAAGTTAGGTTAAGTAATGGGATTGAAAGTGAAAGGTTTAGTTGCTCAGTTGTGTTCAACTCTTGGCAACCCCATGGACTATACAGTCTGCCAGGCTCCTCTGTCCATGGGATGTTCCAGGCAAGAATACTGGAGTGGGTTACCTTTCCCCTCTCCATGGGATCTTCCCAACCCCAGGATTAAACCCAAGTCTCCTGCACTGGCAGGCAGATTCATTACCACTGAGCCACCAGTGAAGCCCCAAGTAATGGGATTACATATGCATAACATTTTGATGTATGTATCTTAAATCATTTATGCCCCCCTGAGCTCTCATTAAAAGTTTTATATCGAGTTAGTTAACTGACTTTAAATTTGCCAAAAAGCCAGTGTCAGAAGAAATGTGCTCGAGAGAAGGAAGTGTACAATGGCCATGGCCCAAAAGCCAAAGTATTTAAGGTGTTTCTCCAATGCCAACCCACACAGTCATTCAATCCTGATGGCTGAACAACTCTGCTCTAAAAGGGCTACATTGAGACAGATCTCAATGGCTGGGCACAGAGTTCTAGACTTTCTGGCTATAAGTAATTACAAAATTTATCAAGGTCAACAAAGAATTATTTAGTTTTCTTTTTAAAAGTCTATATCAATTCATATTATTGTCTCATATGGAGATTACATAACAGAGTGGAATCTAATAATTTTAACGTGTTCTTAATAATATTATGAATTTTTTTTTTTAAAAACAAGTTTTACAAAAGTAAAGAACAAAAAAATATATAAGTTCTTAAGCAGGTTATTCATTGATATGGATGAAAAATTTGAGAAGAAAAAATTCAATTTGGTAAACATTTAGTTAAGCTTCCCTGGTGGCTCAGACGGTAAAGCACCTGCCTGCAATGTGGGAGACCCGGGTTTGATCCGTGGGTCAGGAAGATCCCCTGGAGAAGGAAATGGTAACCCACTCTAGTACTCTTACCTGGAAAATTCCATGGACTGAGGAGCCTGGTAGGCTACAGTCCACGGGGTCTCAAAGAGTCAGACACGACTGAGTGACTTCACTTTCCCTCGTTTAGTTAAGTGCCTACTGTGTACGGTACAGTTGGGTTTCCACTAATTTAAGAGTTCATACTTCACTAAATTTAATTTTATTTATTTAACATTGTTTAAATACTAATAGAAACAAATCTGAGTATTTGTTTTTTAGCTAAAATACTTATCACTTTGTCTACTAGGCCAAACACAGCTGGAACGTAACAGGTATTTAGCAACTACTCTATTTTTAGAAGTTGACTAAGCCACTGAGACCCTTTTAACATTTCATCATGCATGCATTCTGGTTTTAAAAGTATGTTATTATAAGGAGATTCCAAGTATATTATTATTTATCCATGTGTACTAAGTCACTTCAGTTGTGTTCGAGTCTTTGCGACCAAATGGACTGTATGTAGACCGCCAGGCTTCTCTGTCCATGGGATTCTCCAGGCAAGAATATGGAGTGGGTTGCCACTGTAAATCAGTACAGTTCTATGAATCTGATATTTCAGACAGCTGATAGGTAATATTTTGAAAAATCTTTAATACAGAAAATAACTTAATTGTTTGGAAAGGAAATTAAGAAGACAGACATTTATTCTATACGTATTTTGTGACTAACATCATGCTACAGTATTTTCATAAAATTCAATTCCCATAAATCTTTAAAAAAGAACTGACATTTCTATTTACTACTGAAAACACAGAGGACAGAGAAATACCTAGGCCCACCAGACTATAACTTCCAGTTATTTCCCATTACAAATATTTTTAAAATTAATTTGTTTCTCCAGGGGTCTAATCTAGAAGTAACTTTGAGAACGAATGAGAACTTGTGAGAATTATCAAAATCCTTACGTGGTCACATTGTGCCCCAAGTCCTTCACTGCCAATGCTTCTACAGTTTAGGACTTTAAAAAAATGTAACTTTGGCATCATTTTTATCACCAAATCTAATCATACCCTGTAAGTCCCATTTACACTGTGGTTCTAAGATGGTTCTTCTAAATACATAATGAGAAAAGAATTGAGGTAATTTTCTGGAAGATATACACAAATCCCTAATTCTTCCTTCACTTTTCTGGATATTTCAATATACGGAATATATTCAGAATTAAGATGTGTGTTTAATGTTTAACATCATGTATTGGTTTCTCTTTTCAAAGTAAACTATATTCCAGAGAAAAAAGTTCTGAATAAGATGTTAGAGGCCCACTGTTACCTAAACTTACTTGACCACAGACCCCATTTTCAGCTAACACCACTGGGGACCTTTAAGTCCTACTGAACTTCATAAAAGCCAGGGAAATAAATGCTCTTCATTAGGCAGATGTTAAGTTAAATAAGTGACTGCATGAACTTAATGATGTGGAAAAGAACCAAATATAGCAGTATATGCTTCATCTTCAGAAACCTAGCAAAGAAATCCTTGTCTTAGTAATTTTTCTTTTCATAGTCCCCTCTTTTCATTTCCTCAGTATTTCTTACTATTTTCTTTAATAGATCTTCTACTGATTATCCATTTATCTTCTACAGAAGATCTATGATTAGAGGTAAATGGGACTAAATACGTAAAAGAAAATAGTGTATTTTGCCATGAAAATTTCATGATTATTTCATGAGTAAATATGGGGGGGGGAGTTAAAATTTGCAATCTTCTAATTATATAATATACATGGAATATGTATCTCTGAAAAATTCAAAGACCACAGAGAACTTACACATTTGAAATATTTTTCATTAAAAAAGAAAACAGTTGATAGGATTCTATCAAAGCAGTATTTGCTTTTTCCCCACAGTAGCTCTCTGTGAATGACATACAGCCCTGGCAAATCTTTGCCACAGTCCAAGAAATCATCTTATTATTACTTTAGAAACCTTAAATGAACCTTCTATTACCATGGGAAAATATTATTATATATTAAAAATAAGTGGAAATAAACCGGGTGTACATGCTGCCCCAGGCCATACAAATGAGTCAGTGTTTAGAAGTGGGAATAGATTTCTTGAGGATGTCACCCAGTTCTCATCTCTAACTGCTAACCCTCCCGTTTCCATGAATATACAAGCTTAAGTACACACCCACCTCCTTCACAGGTGCCAATCCTGGAAAATGGCATAGTGGGGGCAGTTCTCAAAACAAAGATATTTTAGGAAAGCATCCCATAATTGCCTGGCATTTGAAGGCACTAGGCTTTTCGTATTCTCTTCCTATTTCTCCCACCCCCTCGTCGTTTTTCTAGAGCTCTTTAATGCGCCTTCTATACCTCAATTTCCCTACCTGACATTTCTGTTTAGTCACCAACATGATTTTTCCCCAAGGAAATAAACATGGTAATTTTATGCTTTTTCTCAAATCTTCAAAAATATGATTTATCTTGGTCAGAGTATGCGATTTTAGTCTTTAGGAGAATACCCTGAAGACTTGTTTGCCAAGTTTATCTATTATAAACATAATCAAGATCATGTTTATTATGAAATAATGATGTATAGATTTTAAATGTTGCTTGATATTATAAGAATATAAAAAAATTGCAAAAATTTTTTTTCTCCTTTAACTTCATGGTAAAACATGAATATGTTGGATAACAAATAATCACAAAACATTTTAAGATTATCTGCCCAGCAATCACTGTAATATGAACTCAAGGGAAGTAAGAAGAGCCCCAATTGGCACAATTACTGTACTCACAACACTTTTAAAGCTAATTCAATAACTAAAAACAAATTCTAAATATGAATCCTGAATAACTGCAACATATTTTACAGTGTTAACAAATTCATATCATTTTTAGAGTAGTTTTTAAATGATCAATTACATTATAAAGCCAATTTATTTTTGAACCACCTATGTAAAAACATGGACAACAGAGCCTCTCGTTCTCTTTAAAGAATTCTTGCTCTTGTGCTGTTACTTTATTAGATACAGTTTTAAAATGCTTGCTTTTAGGCTAAATTCTTACCACTGCTTTATTACATATAGTTTTAAAATGTGAAAGTAAAAAAAAAATGATTAATTTAATTAAAATCTAAGAGCAAAACTGTTAAACTGTCCACCCAGACAAATCCTGAATTCCCTCAGCACACAATTCTGCTAGCATTATTCAGCACCAGTGAGCAAATGAAATCTGTAGAGAACACGGAGGAATACCATCATAGCAATTCACAAACTTGTCACCTCAGAAATATACTGAAAATATTTCAAAAGAGCGAGATATGGATAGCAGAAACAATTTTTTCCCAGTCTGAGCTAAGTTACTTTGCTACATAAAGCTACAAGTTAGTATAAAAAATGCAGAAGATACAAGTAAAGACAGAGCCTTGCTAGGAATTACAGAATAGAATAAAACAGCTAGTTAACTCACCAAACAGCCTCTTGCTAACAACTTCCACGCTCCTCTTTGTCTCAGGCCTCTGGTTTCCAGAGGCAGATTACATGCACTCTGACAGAGTGATGAACAGGGCACACGGGGACCTCTTTTCTGTTCCTGCCACTAGAAGAAAACTGAACCACACTGCAGCCTCCAAGAATAAGTACTCCCTACGAGCATGCTCAGCATCTAATTTAAATGACTGGGTATTTCACGTCGGCATGTGACGGCCTACTTCCAAGCAAACTCCGAGAGCCGCAAATTCAATTGAAGATCATTAACTGCAATAAACTGAACAGAACCACCGAATGAACATTGATTTGTCTTTAACTTCATGATTTTTGCGGTTCATTTAACCTAATGTCACTGTAAATGATTATTTTTCTGTTATTCAAACAAGTCCTTAGGTTTCAATTATCACATTAGCTATATCCACATGAGCATCCAAAATGCTGGAATGAACTGGAAACTTCCAGATATCCAGGATGTGATCCCCCAAATTTAAATGTGACCACTGATGAATTAAGCAAACTTTGAGCCATTCATGTCACTTTCTAACCTCTCATTCTGTCCTCTTGTCTAGGCCCTAAATAAAATCATCTACAAACTTATCCAGCACTATTTTCATTTCTGATTTGGAAATGTCAGTAAATATCAGTAAGCTGGAATGGTCAGCATCTTTATTAAAAATGTCTACTGTATTCAAACTACAGCAGATAAGATTTTTCTCACCTACAGATTATACATTACATAACAGATTACATGCTTATATAAAACAGGCCTCACCCAAACGTTGATAGAACTTTAAATAGGACTTAAAAAAATTTCCCCCCACATATTCAAGAACAATTTTTACCAAAATACCACACAACCATACACACAGAAATCACCCAAATAGTTCACATATGTATGTTTATGTCATCAAATAGCTCATTTGCCCGGTTTGCTGGGTAAGCTGCTGCAAAGACCATGCAGTTCTACATGATGGAAACACGGTCAAGAGGCTTATCCTCTGCTCACTGTGACCATTTCAGTCTCCTAGACACAGAAACCTAGCAAGCGGATACAACCCGATCAAACCAACCAGACGATTCTTGACTGCCCACTTCCTATTTTCACCCTGGGCAGACAAGCAAAACTAGGAAGTGCCTATACATTCGACATACACCCACCCTGGGGAAGCAAACCACGGACAGAGTGGGGCTGACCTGTCTTGCGATGGGCCCCTGAGGTAAGGTATGATTTCGCTTCCTTCACAGTCCTTTTTGGTTACTCCTAGCGCTTACTGATTGTAAACCACCTGTGTACCTCCCCAACACACCAAGGTCTCATTCTGTGAACAGTAGCCCTGCCTCCCTCCAACCCCCACCCCCAAATTAATGTGGAAGGCTTGGGAAAGTGAGAAGGCATAGGAAACAGACAGATTCCATGGCAGTAACTGAGGCAAGGTCCCTCATACATAGTGGGACAAGATTTGTAAAGGTTCAGAGAGGTTATATAAAATAAAATGTTAAAGTTTAAAAAAAAAGAAAAGATCACAGGGAACTGTTTACGGAACCACGTGTAGTTCCAATGTTGCTGTTGTATAGTCGCTCAGTCGTGTCTGACTCTCTACAACCACATGGACTACAGCCCACCAGGCTCTTCTGTCCATGGGATTTCCCAGCAAGAATACTGGAGTGGGTTGCCATTTCCTTCTCCAGGGGACTTCCCAAACCAAGTATTGAACCCTCATCTCCTGCACTGGCAGGTGGATTCTCTACTAATGAGCCACCAGGGAAACTCCTGTAATTCCAATACCTTTCTAGAAAATAAAGGTGTTAAGTTCAAAGAAAACTGCCAACACACCAGTTTCTTTGGCATTCTACCAAAGCAACTCATTCTTACTGTCAAGGAAAATTCAGTAGGTACAACTGCAAGGTCTGTGGGTCTACGTAAACATTCTATCTTTAATGAAAAAGCACAGGAAGTAACGGAACACAGAACAAAAGCAAATCATCAAGAAGTGTCAATATGCCTACGTTTCGTGTACTGTTATGTCTACTAAGTTTTATGCATTGTACATGTCAGGGTGAGGGCTCTGTAGAAAGAGGAGGTTACCTAAAATACTCAAGGAAAGCTCTCTGTGATTGCTGAATGAGAAAAAGTTCTTCACTGAAAACCAGCAAACAAACAAAAATCAACATATGAGACATGGTACAAGGCAACACAGAGTGGAGATAAAAAAACGAGGACTGTCTCTCTCTCCAGCAGAGATTAGAGACGATAAGGCAAGAAAACCAGTAACTAAGATCAGATCACCATGGCAGAAGAGAGGTGCCTTCATGTTCTGGAGTGTTTGGAGGGAAGACAGAAAGAATTCTGAGAAGGGAAATTTAGAAAAGGTTTTGCAAGGGGGTGAACTTCTTAGATAAATACTAAGGATCTGGATCAGAAAGGGGAGGTTAGGAAGAAGGAACACCCAGTTCAGGGACGGGGAAGGACAGCAGCGTGTGTGTGCTTAGTCGCTTCAGTCATGTCCAACTCTTTGTGACCCTATGGACTATAGTTTGCCAGGCTCCTCTGTCCACAGGATTCTCCAGGCACGAATACTGGAATGGGTTGCCATTCACTTCTCCAGGGGATCTTCCCAACCCAGGGATTGAACCTGTATCTCTGTGACGTCTACCCGCATTGGCAGGTGGGTTCTTTACCCTGGGAACCAGTATGGGGATCAGAAAGGGTCAACACTGGATGAGAGAAGAGGAAAAAGCAGTTAATTATTCTGAGATGGTATTAATACTTGTCAACAGATGGCAAGGAGCATTCTATACAGGCCATGGAATTATCCAGGCCAGAACACAGGAGTGGGTACCCTTTCCCTTCTCCAGGGGATCTTCCCAACCCAGGGATCAAACCCAGGTCTCTGGCATTGCAGGCAGATTTTTTACCAGCTGAGCCACAAGGGAAGCCCAAGAATACTAGAGTGAGTAGCCTATCCCTTGTCCAGTGAATCTTCCCAACCCAGGAATCAAATCTGGGTCTCCTGCATTGCAGGCGGATTCTTTACCAACTGGGCTGTCAGGGAAGCCCAAAGGAGCATTCGACACCCTGCATAATGGAAGCACTGGGGTCATGTAATGTGTTAAAAAGCAGAATGAAGCAGTCAACTTTGGAAAGACAGGGAGATACAAAAAAAGGGGGAGGGGGGTAAAATTGGCATTTTTTTCCCAGCACATGTATATCCCTTTTCAAATGTACTTTTTGAATTCTGCCATATCACTGAATAGATCTTCAACCTGAATTTCCTTGCTCCTGCATATTCAACCTCAGCATTTTGATTTAAATCTGAGGTCCTCTTGTAATTACCTGTAACCTTTGATTTTCACCTAGCAGTCCTGTATTTTTTTGTCTTTTAAATCTTTCTGTCTCATCACTCATTCTTTAACTGACTTGCTCATTACCCTTTCTCTACCTACAAAACGTGATAAAAACTTTCCCAAACGCTACCCCAAAAAGAACGGATGAACCTGTAAAAGTTCAACAAAAGACAGAACCTATTTCCATGATGACTGAGGAGTAACCTCTGAAGACTGTACACGGTCAGAGTGTATTTCACTGCATGAACACATGTGAGGTTGGATGGACCGTGCTGTGTAATAAACACACCTGGCATTCATTCCTAAGCACAGGGAGGGAAGGACAGGAGGGACAACGGAAATCAACACATGAGCCCTTTATTGCAATCTGTCTCTTTTTTTTTTTAAACCAGAGGGTCACATCAGAATCATTTCGGTAGCTAAAAACACACTCAAGCACGTGCATCCAGGGTCCAGAAATCTTTCATTCTGAACATATTCAGTGCTGGGGCAGGGCAGACATGAATAAGATGCTCCTACATGATTTTGAGGTTCCCCTGGTTAAGAGCCACTGTTTGAAGTACCCAGGAGGTTACAGGGTGCTAAATGTTAGTCACTCAGTCGTGTCCAACTCTTTGTGACCCTGTAGACTGTAGTCTGCCAGGCTCCTCTGTCCATGGAATTCACCAGGCAAGAATACTGGAGTGGAGTGTCCATTCCCTTCTCCAGGGGATCTTCCCGACCCAGGGATCAAACCCAGGTCTCTTGCATTGCAGACAGATTCTTTACCATCTGAGTCACCAGGGAAACCCTGAATACATAAAAAATTCAGAGACAATGATAGAGACAGAGAAGGGAGTATGTTAAGGATACAATAATTTTGCATGATTTACAAATCAGTTAATATCTGAGCAAGATTGGCAGGAAGAAAATGAAGATGTTCTGGTACAAAAGGGCAGATGGATACTTCAGAGGATTCTTTACAGCAAACAAAGGAACAATGTGGGCAAGGCAGAAAGCCGGAGAAGATGCATACAGTGTGGGGAAAGGCAGTTCCCCCACATGCACAGCCCGGGGGCAGCAAAGCAGCAAGTAGCCAGCTAGGCACATGTACAGTTTATAAAAGACTTTATGAGTAATCCGCTTCCCTGGTGGCTCACAGTAAAGAATCTGTCTGCAGCGCAGGAGATCCGGTTCCAATGCCTGGTTTGGGAAGATTCCCTAGAGAAGGGCACGGCAACCCACTCCAGTAACTTGCCTAGAGAATCCCATGAACAGAGGAGCCTGGCTGGCTACAGCCCATGGAGTCGCAAAGAGTCAGACATGAATGAGTTGGTCATTGATATGAGAATTAGAGAGAGATTCCAAAGGAGTACAATAAGGGAAGGAATGGAGAGAAAATAATAAATTTGAGAAAACTTAAGGACAGAATCTACAGGATAGGGTGTACGAATGGATGGAGGGTGTCAAACAGATGGAAAACTAGAGCACAACTACAAGGCTTCTGGGGGAAAGTAGGAGTGGTGCGGGAACTGACTAAGCCGGAGAAGAAAGATGCAACAGACAGGTGGAAGGGTTGCCTCTCAAGGGAGCGTGAGTCCAGCAGGAGAGAGGACAGGAAGGAGAGTTAGTTCAGTGTGAAACAGGGGAAATGAGTGTCCTGACAGCTACCTGGTGATATCTACTATTGATTGATAGAAATACACGTCTGGGGTTCAAAACAGAGATCAAGGTCAAAGGCACAAATCTACAGAAGAAGAAAGGAAACTGGATAAAGAACCTGAGAAGGGAGATCAGAATGGGAGAACCACTCATGGAGGAAATAATGAGGAAGGGTAATAAGGGGGAATGGGCTTCCCTAGAGGCTCAGACAAAAAAGAATTTGCCTGCAATACAGGATATCTGGGTTCGATCCTTGGGTCAGGAAGACACCCTGGAGAGGGAAATGGCAACCCACAGTATTCCTGCCCGGAGAATCCCATGAACAGAGGAGCCTGGTGGGCAACAGTCCATGGGATCGCAGAGAGTCGGACATGGAGTAACTAACACTTTCACTTTTTTTCAATATGGAGGGATCCAAGGAAGGGAACTTTAAGGAAGTGGCCAGACTGTCAAGGACAGAAGGGTCTGTAGAGTAATGACTAGAAAAGGTCAACAGATTTATCATAGAACATCACCACAAACCCCATGAACACTGTTTTAATAGTACTGTAGAGATGAAAGTCAGCTTAGGAAAGGCTCAGGTGGGCCTAAGTAAGTCCTAAAGAGACTTAATAACAAATTTTTATTGAGGGTTTACTTTTTGCTAGACACGCCGCTACAAACTTTACATGGGTTGTATCATTTGCCCTTGCAATAACTTTACTCTAAAATCTCAAACAGAGATGAGAAAATGAAGGCAAAGAGGTTTGTTAATTGTCTTTCCCAGGCTCACACAGCTGGAAAGTGGTACAGCTGTGCTATGATTCCCTAGTTTTGTGTCCACCAGAACTTTGTTATACTAACTCAACTGTTAGGATGCTTTAAAAAAAAAAATAAAGGCAACAAATAACACAGGATGTGACAAACATAGTTTCATGTAACATTCACAACATCCCAATGCAACAGATCTGATTACAATTCTACCTATTCTACAGATCTGGAGACTGAGGCTCAAAACACTTACCCAATGTCACAGATATTAAGTACTAGAATTTGGATCCAGATTTTGGACCCCCAAGCCCACAGTCTGAATGAGTTTTAAAGAGCAGTAAGCTTATGAAGGAGGTAGAATTATTTAAAAAAATAATTTTCAATAGCTGAGGCAATGTCGAAAGACCTAGTGGAAGAGCGGAGAGTAACTGTGAAGATAAGAACTGATAGTAAAGGGAGAAGCAAGGACCATGAGGCAAAGAGGACTAAATCAGGTTCTGTTCAGTTATACTGAAGTTAAATTTACATTCATAAAACTCATAAAGTGCACAATCCAATGGCTTTTAATAAGTTTATAAGCCACGCAACATCCACTTTTTTTTAATCTTACAAAAAAATTTATCTATTTATTTGGCTATACCACAAAGCATGTGGGGTCTTACTTCCCCAAGCATGATTAAACTCTTGACCTTGCATTGGGAGCACAGAGTTTTAACCACTGGGTTGCCAAGAAAGTTCCTGCATCCACTTTTAGAATATTTCCATCACCTCTAAAAATTTCCTCATGCCTCATTTGCAGTGAGACCCCACCTCCATCCCCAGCCCCAAGCAACAGGCTCTTGAAGATGAGAAATAAGCCATAAGTTAGAGAACAGCCACGGGCATCAGTCACCACTTCCTTCTTTGGGACAAACTGAAAACAAAATAGAACAGTCTATACATCATGTTGGTAAAAGACTCCTATTTATATTTTACTGCATTCCTATTCAGAGATCATCAGAGGGTATTAAAGGGAAAAAAAGCAGAAGCACTGTGATTTTTTTATAATATGCAATCTTAGTAACTAATACAATCAGAATTTTTTTCCAAATATATAGCAAGAAAGTGGGACCAGGCAATGTACATTGAGGAAAAAAAAAAGTAACAGAAAGAATCTCTACAAAATCTGGGCCATTTATCTCCAAAAGCCTTTGGTAAAGGAATACCTTCTGCACAATAATTTGTTACTGTCTGACAAAAGAATTGTAAATTTTAAAGCATGTTTTCATAAAATAAACTTAAATATCCCAGTGACTTTTACTGCAGTGATAAACCCTTAGCATCTACTTACCATGTGGCAAGATAATGAATAGACCTAATTATACATTATTTTGGCATTCAAGCTGTCTCCTGCTATAGACAGTGCTTAAGACTATAAGGAAGTCTCTCCTGCTTTACTAGAAAAACAAAAGTGAGTGCAAAATTTTGCTTCTAAATAAAGATATAAAAGAAAAACATGTTTCAAAATATTGTATTGTGTAAAAAAAAAAAAAAGAGAGAAAATCAGGGTGGGGCAGAACTGTTTCCTGCTTTCCACTAAGAGACACAGGAGTATTTTTTAGTAACTCCTGCCCAAAATGAGAATAGTCTATTTCTTTCCATACTGCCTAAAGACTCATAGTCAATTAGTTACAACATTATCTTAAGTATCACAGAAATGTGTAACTTCAAAATAAACCAATTTGTTCCCTTTGTTCATTCATTCATTCTGCAAATACTTATTTATTTAGGCTGTGCTGGGTCCGAGAATGCAATGGCACCCCACTCCAGTACTCTTGCCTGGAAAATCCCATGGACAGAGGAGCCTGGTAGGCTACAGTCCATGGGATCTCAGAGTCAGACGCGACTGAGTGACTTCACTTTCACTTTTCACTTTCATGCATTGGAGAAGGAAATGGCAACCCACTTCAGTGTTCTTGCCTGGAGAATCCCAGGGACAGGGGAGCCTGGTGGGCTGCTGTCTCTGGGGTTGCACAGAGTTGGACACAACTGAAGCAACTTAGCAGCAGCAGCAGCAGGGTCTTTGTGGCAATGCATGGGTTCTCTAGTTGTGATGCACAGGCTTAGTTGCTTTGTTGCATGGGGGATCTTAGTTCCCTGACCAGGGATGGAACCCATGTCCCCTGCATTGGAAGATAGATTCTTAACCACAGGACCATAAGGGAAATCCCCAAATATTTATTTTTAATTATATTTTTATTTGGCAAATTTGACTTATTTGTAAATTTACAGTGCATGGCATGTTACTTTGATACATGCATACATTGTACCATGATTGCCACTGAAGCAATGCTTATCAACTCACACCATTACAATGTAATATTATTGTCTATATTCATTATACTCACAAATATTTATGGAGCATCAACTCTGTGCCAGACACTGTCCTATACAGCAGGGATACAGCAGTAAACAGGCCTGTACTCTCACAGAGCTTACATTCTCATGGGAAAGAAACTCAATTTGTAAAGAATGTACCATATCCCCTCAGGATCCACAGAGAACTGGTTCCTGAATTCCCCATGGACACCAAAATCTGTGGATGTTCAAGTACCTTATATAAAATTGTGCTTTAAATCATCTCTAGATTATTTATAATGCTTAATATAATGTTATGGTTGTTCAGCCACTAAGTAGTGTCTGACTCTTTGCAACCCCATGGACTGTAGCATGCCAGGCTTCCCTGTCCTTCACTATCTCCTAGAGTTTTCTCAAACTCATATCCATTGAGTCAGTGATGCCATTCAACCATCTCATCCTCTATTGCCCCCTTCTCCTGCCTTCAATTATTCCCAGCATCAGGGTCCTTTCCAGTGAGTCAGCTCTTGCATCAGGAGGCCCAAAGTGTTGGAGCTTCAACTTCAGGAACAGTCCTTCCAATGAATATTCAGGGTTGATTTCCGTTAGAATTGACTGGTTTGATCTCCTTGTAAATGCTATGTAAATAGCTGCCGGTGCAAGACAAATTTAAGTGCTGTGTGTTTTGGAACTTTCTGGGATTTTTTCCCTGAATATTTTCTATCCGTGGTTGGTTGAATCTGAGGATGCAAAACTGTGGATATGGAGGGCTGACTACAAGAGAGAGGGAGAGGGTTATGCCATGAACTAATATAAGTGACTGAGTGAAGGATGGATGGTCAAGCAAAGTCTCGAGGAGGTGACATTTAAGCGCTGGCTTAAATAATGGCAGAAAAGAGGGGAAAGAAATCCAGACAGAGTGGACAGTGCGAACGTTCCAAGGCCCAGCATAGCTAAAGAGAAGAAAGAAGGCCCCGGTGACTAGAGTGTGATGAGTGAGGGGAAAGCTGAGAGATGAGGCCTGAGCTGTCGCAGGTCCACTGGTGTTGGATTTATGAGGCAGAGAAGGGACTCTGGGTTTTATTCTATGTGCTAATGGAAAAGTCACTCCAAGCCTGTGATGTGAGGTGATTTGTGTACATTTTAAGAAGACACCTTTGGCTACAGCGTGGAAAATGGATGGTAAAGGGTCAAGAGGAGAAGCAGGAACAGCTGAGAGGCCACTGGAATTGTTGAGGTGAGAGGTGATGGCCAGACAGCTGGGAGGTACAGCGGGGGCTGGGAAATACTGGGGTGCTGTCTGGGACGGGGAAGTGTCAACAGAGCTTACTGACAGCGTGGAGGTTGGGGGTCAGGGGGGAAGTGAAGGAAAGACAGAAATTAAGGACAGTGCAGCACTGACATTTTTTTTCTGATTGTGTCCATTAGATGATACGTGGTGAGGTCAGTGTATGGAGAAGTGAGCAAAGGTCTGGCTGGAGATGAGGGCTTATGAGTGACTGGCACATGGTGTGCAGAGGGCCGTGGAAGTGAATGAAGTGACACAGGACAGACGCCACGCGTTCGTGAATCCACAACGCCTACCACAGATGCCTGGGATGCTGGTGAAAAGGCCAGACCCTTACCCTCGTGGAGCTTATACTCTTAGAGAAGGCAAATACAACCTAAAGCATAAGTACACTGTGTGGTATGACAGGGCCTTTCCAGGTGCCTCAGTGGTAAAGAATCTGCCTGCCAAGCAGGAGAACTGGGTTAGATCCCTGGGTCAGGAAGATTCCCTGGAGGAGGGCATGGCAACCCACTCCAATATTCTTGCCTGGAGAATCCCATGGACAGAGGAGCCTGGCAGGCTACAGTCCATGGGGTTGCAAAGAGGCAGAACTGAAGCAATTTAGCAGACACACGTGGTATGACAGAAGGGGTAAGTGCTATGAGAAAAGAAACAGTAGAGGAACTGGGAGTGTGGCTACGATGATGGAGCTAAATGGGGGTCAAGGTGAGCCTCATTTAAAAGATGAGGTGTGCATGAAGGGCCAGGCAGACGAAGAAGGCAGCACTAAGGCCCCTAAGACCTAAAATAAGAATCACTGATGTATATGAAGGATGGCAGGGCATCCAAAGCGACTGCAGCAGAAGAAAAGGAACCAGAAAGGAGCGTCCAGAAAGGCAGCCTGAAACCCAGAAGCATGTGATCTCACAGAAGCCAAAAGTGGAAAGGATGTCAAGGGCCGACTACACTGAATGCTGCCAAGGGGATGAGTAAGATGAGAAAGAAGAGATTCTTAATGCTGGAAGTGCAGTGCGGAGCCAGCAGAGAAGGGAGCTGTTTCTATGGAAGGGCAGGGCAGGAGGTCTAGGTGGCAGGGGGCATATTTACTTCTAACAGTAATAAGACAGGTCCTTGGGACTTAACCAAGGATTTAAACATTTTAATAACATCAACATCATCAATCAATTTTGGACTCCAAAAAGCCCATTTTGCCTATTTTCTCATTCTGTTATAAACCACGAAGGCACAGTGCTGAAGAATTGATGCTTTTGAACTGTGGTGTTGGAGAAGACTCTTGAGAGTCCCTTGGACTGCAAGGATGTCCAACCAGTCCATTCTGAAGGAGATCAGCCCTGGATGTTCATTGGAAGGACTGATGCTAAAGCTGAAACTCCAATACTTTGGCCACCTCATGCGAAGAGTTGACTCACTGGAAAAGCCTCTGATGCTGGGAGGGATTGGGGGCAAGAGGAGAAGGGGACGACAGAGGATGAGATGGCTGGATGGCATCACTGACTCGATGGATGTGAGTTTGAGTGAACTCCGGGAGTTGGTGATGGACAGGGAGGCCTCCGATTCATGGGGTCACAAAGAGTCGGACACTACTGAGCAACTGAACTGAACTGAAAACAACAGGCAAACAGTAGGTTTTCTTCCTGCTTTGTAAGACCCTCTTGCTAGTTGCACATTTAAAATTTTTTCAATTTACTTTTTCTCCTTCTTCCCTCCTATTCATTTGTCCATCCACCTCTCTCTTCTATCATTTAAAAATATGTACCAGTGTCTACTATATACAATAAGACACTGTACACAAAGTCCTAGTGCATTTTAGAAAAGTTCGTCTTCTAAAATAAAAAAAACTTCCAGAATAAGCATCACTTCTGTAGAAAAAATATAATTAACCAGTATATCAACAATGATGATAAACTGTGATCTTCATTACTAACTCACTAAAATGACACGGGGGATTAGGTTAGTTATTTTAATGTTCTTTTGGAAAAATTACATCTTGTGACTCAAATACTACATACATTTAACAACATGTATGATTTTAAAGTCTAATGACCTATAACAAACTCTCAAATCACCTGTATGTGGTATTTTAAAACACGTGCTTGAAATAGCAGATCCCTAAAAAAATTTAAATCAGAATTGACACATAAAATGTAATCTGTTGATAAATGAACAAAGACAGAGACTTTTCAAGGAATTTAAGAAGGGGTGACAAGACCTCACGACACAGAAACAAAATCCTATTTTCAAGAAACTAAACGACTCAAGGTCATGGAAAAGATGTGACTGTTGTTTTCGAAAAATCATCTAGACGCATAGATACACTTGAGTCGTCTCAATTAGTGGAGGTAAGGCAAACACCAGATGCTCATTAGGCAAAGTTACATAAACAGCAACAAAGACAGAAAACAAGATGCTGAGAGCCAAGAGGATACTCAGTAGGAATGGCTGCATAAGTTAAAGTGTTAGTATCTGTAACTGTGGAACGGGTCACGCGCCTATTAAAAAGAACAGGGCAGGGGACTTCCCTGATGGTCCAACGGCTAAGACTGTGCTTCCCAACCCAGGAGACCCGGGTTTGATCCCTGGTTGGGAGCTAGATCCCACATACCACAACTAAGACCCCGAGCAGCAAAATAAATAAAAGTTCAAAATTTCTAAAAAGAAACAAAAACCTAAACCCGAAAAAGAACTGGGCAAAACCGTGCCCAGTCCTGGCACGTGTCTGGTACATGTATCGATACATCGTTCCAGAAGCGGGTGATGGGCACAGTGAAGGCTGGCAGCCCGGGTGATGTGACTTCCATGGTTTACTTTGTTTCCCATGGCATCTATCACACAATTACAAAGAAAAAAGGAAATCAGAAATGCAAGAAGAGATGGGAAGAAGGGAAAATGGAAAGGAAAACAAGAGGAGTCGGAACAAAGTGACAGGTACGTGGGTGAGCAGTGTGGGGTGGAGAGGTCCGGAGTGAGACGCCCCTAGACACAAGCCTTAGTCTTGCTACCCTGTTCTTCAATTCCCTCAGCTTGCTCAAACTCATGTCCATTGAGTCAGTGATGCCATCCAATCATCTCATCCTCTGTCATCCCCTTCTCCGTCAGCCTTCAATCTTTCCCAGCATCAGGGTCTTTTCTAACGAGTCAGTTTTTCACAACAGGTGGCCAAAGTATTGAAGTTTCAGCTTCAGCATCAGTCCTTCTAATGAATATTCAGGGTTTATTTCCTTTAGTATTGACTGGTTTGATCTCCTCACAGTCCAAAGGACTCTCAAGAGTCTTCTCCAACACCACAGTTCAAAAGCATCAATTCTTTGGCGCTCAGCTTTCTTTATGGTCCAACTCTCACATCCATACATGACTACTGGAAAAACCAACGTTTTTGAAGGACCTTTGTTGGCAAAGTAATGTCTCTGCTTTTTAATATGCTGTCTAGGTTGGTCATAGCTTTTCTTCCAAGGAGCAAGCGTCTTTTAATTTCATGGTTGCAGTCACCATCTGTAGTGATTTTGGAGTCCCCAAAAATAAAGTCTCTCACTAATAAACTAATAAAGTCTCTCCTAATAAACTGGTAGTTATTAATTTCAAAGAATACTAGAATAACTTCACCTCTATGTCTTTTCTTCTTTATGTCATAATCTAAAAATGCTGTATGTGGTATAAATTATTTTCACTAGTTTAGAAAAGTAAACATTTTAATAATGACCATAAAGACAATCCAGTAGAAGGAAGGCATGTGGCTGGTCCTATCAGAAATACATCACATCTGGCATTTCTTATTCTCCCTGCATGTGAATACCTAGCATCTTGTCCTCAGTCATCTGACCCTGACCCCTCAGCTTTGTGCTTCTTTCCCAGAAATTTCATTTTTCAATTTGTCTGCAGCATATCATCTAAGACTAATAAGTACCTGTATCTCGTCAAGTCATCCTGCAATAGATAGGTATCACTTGAGGACATACTGGTGGTTTTTTGTTTTTTTTTTTTTTTGAGGGGAGAGGCATATTCTTAAGACTACATTTTCATTTTAAAAAAGGAAAAGGAAAGAAAACTTCACCATAAACCAGAATAAATTTCAAAGTAAATAAAACAGTCTTCATTTCCAATTCAGAGTAAGAAATTGATCACAAATTTTAAATTGCTTTTTCACAGTAACATAATCCAGTCAACATAATGTTTGCATTTATCTTCCCCCAGGAGCCCCATGTGAAGCTCATGGATTATCTTAATAAACAAAGTCTTTGCCTAATGAAACATTTTTCTCGTGAATCTTCCTATATTCAGTCCCTCTTCTAATTATTAAGACTTTTCTTCTAAAAAAGAATAGAAACACTTAACACTGTACCTTCAGTCATGTTTAGAAGCTGACTTACATACTACAGTCCTTGGATTTATGCATTTAATCAACACTACAGAATCTAATCTTGCATATAAAAGTCTAAAATCTAGAGCAGAGGTCAACAAATTTATTCTGCAAAGTTTATCAGATAGTTTAGGCTTTGTGGACCACACAGACTAGGTTACAATCTCTGCTGCTATAGTGGAAAAGCAGTCATCAACAATATGTTCACGAATGGACGTGGCTGTTTTCCAATAAAACTTTATTTACAGAAACAGGCAGCAGGCTGGATTTGGTCCACAGGCCACTGCTGCTACCTCCTCATTTAGAGCAGCAATTAAGTAAAATGTGCATGACCATCTTCTCATAGTATCTACTCTTTTAAAGTTTAGTGACTCATGTCTCTGACCAACAACTGGTGGGTAATTTTACTTATTTAACGATTAGGATAACTGACTTTACTAAATTATTCTCTATCCTTATTGATTCCATCTATATTCTTCCCAATATTTAATTTTTCATAATTTTGCACTTTAAATACAACTTGTCTAATGATTCAGTATTTCCTCATGAATCATATTTTCTAAAATTTATCATTTTTATTCCTTTGGAATCTCACCAAATTACCTGTGAAATGTAGAAATGTCAGCACTTCTCCACAAATGAAAGGTCTTATAAAATTCAAAAATAAAAGAAGCATTTACATGTTTCCAATGGCAACCCACTTCAGTATCCTTGCTTGGAAAATCCCACTGGCAGAGGAGCTGGTAGGCTACAGTCCATGGAGTCACAAAGAGTTGGACACAACTGAGTAACTTCACTTTCTTTCTTTTCCTCTTTGTTTAAGAAAAAAAAAAAATCAAGGCAATGATTAACAAAGATAACCTTTTAAGGAATGATAGCTGGCCTCTAAGACAGCCAAGGATCCTCACCTCTTGGTACTCACACCTTTGTATCACCCCCTTCATTGTCTGTCTTGGGCTCCAGGATGGCTCGCTTTGGACAAGACTAGCTGCCATGTCATGAGAGCCTCGTCATGAAGCCACAGGGGATCCTCCTCATTTGATTAGGTTACAACTGAGCTTATTTTGCAGAACTCTTTTGGTTAGTGGAGCTGCAGTTGCTAAACAAGCGTCTCCTGTCTTGCAACCGGATGGATTTAGAGGGTGAGACTGATATCAGTAAGAAGCAATTTGGCTGCACGCTAGTGATGACTACTATGCCACATTTGTTCAGCAGTAACTTGACACTTGCTATGTGGAGAGCTGTGTGCCAGACGATCAAGGTGGTTGGATTTCTAGTCACACAGGCACACGACCCACAACAGCTAAATTGAAAAAACAACCCTTACTTCACTTCTGCTCTTGTCTATGTGAATCTCACTGTTTCCCAGGGCAGTATTTTTAAACCCTGGTCTGACCTACTAGAGGATGATGAAAATGGAGCCGAAAGGATGCCAACAGCACTTTTAAATAAAGAAATGAATTTGTATGTGAACAGTGGTTCATGAAATAATATGTATTTCATTTTTTAAAAAAATAATTTTATTTATTTATTTTTGGCTGCACTGGGTCTTCACTGCCTCTAGGGCTTTCTCCAGTTACAACCCAATGGGGCTACTCTCTAACTGCGGTGCTGAGGGCTTCTCATTGCAGCGACAGACTTCTCTTTTGTGGCACATGGGCTTAGTCACTCTGCAGCACATGGGATCTTTCCAGATCAGGGATTGAACCTGTGTCTCCTGCATGTAGGTAGATTCTTTACCACTGAGCTACCAGGGAAGGCCAATATGTATTTCCTGTTGTGCATAATGTTCACAAAAGTTTAACACCAGTGACATAAAACACCAAACGTGTTAACATCCTAGAAGACTAACGAGTCTCCGTACTCTGCTGGTTCTTCTCGCCATTTCCAGCTCCTTTTCTGCCTGCTAGCTGAAAGCCTGGGTTTCACTGTGCATTTTGTTTTCATGTTAATATTTTTAAATTTCTGTGGAAATCAGCTCTGGCCAGTTGCTTCTTCCTCACCTCCATTCTGTCCATCTCGAGGGTTGAGAGACTGAAGTCCCTTCTCCTTGGGGACATCCCTTTTGAAACATGCTCAGTGGTCCTCTCCAAAGAGTAGGCAAGAAAGAAGAGGAAGATCACAGAGGGAACTTGAAATGACCTTGACATCACTGGGGTTTCTGATTAAATGAATCACCTTCATTTCTCCTTTGTGCTAGAAACACTTAGAAATACTGGGCATTAAGCTGATCAATGAATGAATGAATTTTTTTAAGGCATTTATTTCACCAACTAAAAAATAAATTTATCCAATCAACAGATAGTTCATTAATGTATCTGTACTGCTTCAAGAGAAAGGTGTTATTATCCATAGGGAAGTTGTCCTAGCTTTAAGGCAGTACTTCTACCACTAAAAATATAAACACTAGAGTCAAACATTTCTTAAAACTGTCTAATAGGAGAGAGGATTTCAAGAGTATCCCGAAATGAGACAAAATGAACAAAAAAGCTCAGGGTGATGGTTCTACTGTGCACTGGTGGTTTTCTTTCTAACCAAAAGGCACAGTGAAGCTTCAGAAAAGCTCTGGAAAAAATGATACTAAGAGTAAGAATGAGCTGATTAGGAATTTCTAAAAAAAAAAACATGCTACAAGGGGAAATGGGGAATCAACATGTTGTAACCAGATCTCAAGATTTAATAAGAAAATGGATTGATGTCTTTGGAAAAGCACAGAACAGCAAGTAATCAAATTCCTTGAGAATGAGATCAAGAAGAGAGGGTGGGCACTAAATCACAAAAAAAGCCCTAATGAAAGGAAAGTTCTGGCTCTTTCTAAAAGCCCCTTTTCTAAACAACATTCCCGATTTTTCTCAATTATTCAAATAGCAGTTCTTTTTCATGTCAATACAATTTTAGCACAGTTATGTCATCCTAGTCCCATTGCTGGTCCAGACAAAGCTCAAGAGTATGTACAACAGTCTGTTTACTAGCCTAACCAGCACAAATATGTTGACATCTGCCAGACTCCTTTCTCTGACCCCCTCCTGAGTTCCAGACTTGCATACCTGGACTGCCAGCCTGACATCTTCACCTGGCCCACTCACAGCCATCTCAAACTCACCCTTTACCCCAAACCATCTGTAGATCTCGAATCATCAATACACAGCTTCACCCCACCCTCCAAAAGTATGAGCCGTTTTTCTCATTTTAAAACATAAAAATCCTGGGCCTTCCCTGGTGGTCCAGTGGCTAAGGCTCAATGCTCCCACGACAGGGGGCCCTGGTTCGATCCTGGTAGGGGAACTAGATCCTTCATGCCACAACTAAAGATTCCACATGCAGCTAAGCAACGTGAAGCAACTATGACCCAGGACAGCCAAATAAATAAATTTAAAAATATATATATACATATATATTAAAACACACACACAGAGAGAACCTCCAACCAGCTGCCTATGTCACAAAACTAGAAATTATTTCTCCCGTGTGATCTAACAGTGTCATCCACCCTCTAACTTCTCTTTCTAGAGGGTTGTCTTTCTTCTGTCTCAGCTGCATGCATGCGTGTGTTCTCAGTGGCTCAGTGGTGTCCAATTCTGCGACCCCATGGACTGTAGCCCACCAGGTTCCTCTGTCCATGGGATTCTCCAGACAAGAATACTGGAGTGGGTCCCCATTTCCTCCTCCAGGGGATCTTCCCGACCCAGGGATCGAATCCATGTCTTTTCTGTCTCCTGCACGGGCAGGCGGGTTCTTTACCAGTAGCGCCACCTGGGAAGCCCCTGACTCGGCTGAAATTCCCTAACACATCTATCACCTTCGCACCTTTGGACAGAAGCCATCACTTCTTAGCTATTCCCCTTTTCTCTAAGCCTCGAGTCATTTAATTCTCTATCCGGCATTCAAGTAATACACACAATACCATTCCCCTGTTTAAAACCTTCACTACTTGGGCCATATGGATCCTGCACCATAAGCCCAGGCCTCGCCCACTCCTCCAGGCGTTCGGGCAGCTGCCAGACCTAGTGGATCTCTGCAGCCTAGAAGGCTCTTTCCTGGGAAACTAACTCCCTCTACTCATCCATCCAGTCTCAGCTCAAATCTTTTCAAATATGCTTATATATGCATGGGTATGAGTTCAACATCCATCTCTCCTCTACGCTGGCAGCTGCAAAAATTCAGTGACAGTATCTGTTTTCTTCATGATAGTGACCCCTGAAGCCACCAGCAGACTTGGTGTATCACAGAAGCCCAGTAAATATTTCTTCAGTGAAAGGACTTTCTTTTAGATTTATCCCTGGAGAAGGAAATGGCTACTACCCACTCCAGTATTCTTGCCTGGGAAATCCCATGGACAGAGGAACCTGGCAGGCCACAGTCCATGATGTAGAGAAGAGCCGGACGTGACTAAGCAATTAACACTAACATTTTTCAGGACAGATTTTCTAGCTCCAAGTCACCCTTTAAGGAACTGCCTCATTTTGTACTGCTTTGTGTAAAAACAAAGATATTGTTTAAGACCAAAATAAATAAATTTATCTCACCATTAAAATTATGCAATGCCTTTACATATAAATTATAAATGTAAATACTCGATCACAAAATAAGAAATGAATGGGTTCAGCTCAATAGTCAATGAAGTAAATGAAGTAAATTCTTAAGAAAATAATCTCAATGTCTAATGTATTATAATCAAACCTTTTGCTGTTGGGGATTACAAATTTATTAGTGCATTAATTTCGTAAGTCTTACCTGCAATATAAGACCTTAAAGATAAACGAACATTGAAGATTGTTATAGCTATTCCATGGAAATATGTACTCTAGGTTGGCTATTACCAGAAGCATCAATAAAACTGCATAGTTAGAAACACCATTCCTAATATGATTTGTTTCTAAAATGGTACTGAACCCATGATATGAAAAACCAGATCAACAGAATGCTAATATTTTAAGGTGTTTACATCCTTCCCATATTTTTCTTTCTCATCCATTTATGATGCTGAAAGTAGTCTTGCTATACTTTCAGAATGAACACACCCACCTGAAGACAGATTTCACTTAGGAAAAACATGTATTAGGATATGACGAGAAAGAGAGGAGAAAGATTACTGGGGCGGAAGGTGGCAGGGAGGAATGGCAACTTTAATTTTCCTTTCTAATTTTACTTCAAAGACCTGATGTTCTTAATACCAAAATAAAATTCTGTTCCAGACACTTTACTCTTAGTTCTGCTCACATCCGTGCTTAGCAACCTAGCAATGTTTCAACCTGCATATGCATGAGGTGGCCACAGTCTTCTTATTACCCAATTGCTTGAATTTCTGCCATTTTTCATCACAACTGTGATGAGACTGCTGGTGTTCTGACAGGGTACAGACCCAAATGGTGCTCACTGCTCAAATTAAAATATGTAAGCAATCTGACAAAGAATCTTTGAAAAACAAGCAGCCATCACTAAGTACTCTCTCAGAGGGAAGACTTCTCAGCACTGACTAGTCCAGAACAGACCACAGCTTTAAACTCTGAAAATGTTCCAGTCCCACCTTTATAAAAAGCTTGTTCCCATAAAACTTGTATCTATTACTAGTCTTTCCCTACTTCTCTCCATTTAAAAGCATTAGTTTGGGGGGTTTCCCAGGGGGTGCAGTGGTTAAGAATCTGCTTGTCAGTGCAGGAGATGTGGGAGGTGTGGGTTTGAGTCCTGGGTCAGGAAGGTCCCCTGGAGAAGGAGATGACAACTCACTCCAATATTCTTGCCTGGGAAATCCCAAGGACAGAGAAGCCTGGCAGGCTACAGTCCATGGGATCGCAAAGAGGCAGACAGGACTAAGCCACTGGGCATCCACTGCACCCTTACCAGACTACAGTATAGTATAAAAGCTCTAGTGTGGGAGCATTGAGAACTTATTGACATTCTCCCAGGGCAGTGAAGAATGAAATTATAGTGAAGGTGAGCTGGTCTAATTTTTCAACCTTCTATTTCACTCTAAAATACTTTCATTTGAAGATACCAGTGAATTGGGGCCCATATCTTCATATGCATGCTCACAAGCATGGTGGCCAGCAGTCCACTGACTCTCACCTCCTGAGAGTCAAACCCTACCTCTAAGGCAAGGTCACTGAAGACACTGAGGTCTCTCTCTTGTTCTCTCTTGAATCACTCACACCATGGGGAAGCCAAGACCATGATCTGAAGAGCTGTAGCCTCCCACCAATCAGGATCAACTTGGAGGCAGAGTCAAGCCTCAGACAAGCCATCAGGTGATTGGAGCCCTGAGCAACATCTTTACAGCACTCCCCTAAGAGATTGAGCCAGAACCCCTTCCCCACCCTGGCTAGGTCACTTCCATATTTCCTGACCCACAGAAACTCTGAGATAGTAATTGCTTATTGTTTTAAGCTGCTGAGTTTTGAGGTCATTTGTTAGGCGGCAAAAGAGAACTAAGGTAGAGGGGGATTCCCTAGTGGTCCAGTGATTAGGAATCCGCCTTGCAGTGCAAGGAACACCAGTTCAATCCCTGCTCCAGGAAGATTCCACACACAGCAAGGAAATTAAGCCCACGTGCCACAACTACTGAGCCTGTGCTTCATAACAAGAGAAGCCACAGCTACGAGAAGCCCAAGCACCACAACAAAGAACAGCCCTTGCCCTCCGCAACTAGAGACAGCCTGCGTGCAGCTATGAAGACCCAGCACAACCCAAAAATGAAAAAATAAATACATCTTTGAAAAAGAGAGAGAGCCAAGGTATACAACATTTCTTTATTTTCCACCCATCACATGTACAACCCATTTGCAGCTCAGCAGGCTTAGAAATGTTAGATGCAGACAGGAAACGCTTTGCAACCCAAAACAGAGGCAAAATCAGATCTAGACACATCGAAAGCATGCTTTTTGGAATTCCATCTGAAAGACTTCACCTACGTATGCTATTACTGCTGTTGCTGCTGCTGCTCAGTCACATCAGTCGTGTCCGACTCTGTGCGACCCCATAGATGGCAGCACACCAGGCTCCTCCGTCCTTGGGATTCTCCAGGCAAGAATACTGGAGTGGGTTGCCATTTCCTTCTCCAATGCATGAAAGTGAAAAGTGAAAGTTAAGTCGCTCATTCGTGTCCGACTCTTCGAGACCCCATGGACTGTAGCCCACCAGGCTCCTCCGTCCATGAGATTTCCCAGGCAAGAGTACCGGAGTGGGCTGCCATTGCCTTCTCCGATGCTGTTACTACAAACACCAAAATTCTGCTATACCAGATGAGGTACCTTTAAAGTACTGATAAAGATTGTCATACAGAAGATGTTCGTCACATGGCTGACAAAACAGTGAACGAATAAATCCAGCAGGGACTGGAATAAATGGATGATGCAAAGGCTGGGAAGAGCCGCAGCACAGATCTTTACAATCACTTGTTTGCAATGTTTATTTCAACCACCAGAGGGCAGGAATAGCATGTTGTTCTTTGACCTACTAATACCTAACATAATGCCTAAAGGGTGTAGTAGGAATAAAATAAAAATTCTGCACTAATGGAGGGAGAGAGAAGGGAAGATATGCTTGCGTGGAAAGGGATTAAATCTGACTATAATGCCCCCCAAAGCTTCTTGGAGTGTGAGCTGCACTAGAATACAGGACTTCATATACTAATTAGTGATAATTTGTAAGATATATAATTTGACACTAATTCATAAGAGGTTTTTTTCTTCTTCTTCTGTGTCTTGAGGCATATGGGATCTTAGTTCCTCAGATCTTAGTTCCTCTGATCCCTAGGGGTCGCACCCTGCAGTGGGAGCC
This sequence comes from Bos taurus, assembly GCF_002263795.3. Lineage (NCBI taxonomy): Eukaryota > Metazoa > Chordata > Mammalia > Artiodactyla > Bovidae > Bos > Bos taurus. Next base: position 90,785,384 of record NC_037332.1, read on the forward strand.
TGGAGTCTTAACCACTGGACCACCAGGTCGTTAATCAGTCACTCATTCATGTCCGACTCTTTGAGACAGGACATTTATAGGACTTCCAGGAAAGTCTCATAAGGGGTATTTTAGATAGAGAATAAAGTAAAAAAGCACGGACGCTGAGAACATCAGACTAATTTCAAAGAACACACGACCAGAGCATAGGGCCCGCCATGCTCCTTTGTCCACGGTATTCTACAGGCAAAACTACTGGAGTGGGTAGCCATTCCCTTCTCCAGCGGACCTTTCTGACCCAGGGATTGAGTCCGTGTCTTCCACATTGCAGGCAGACTGTTTACCATCTGAGCCACCAGGGAAGCCCAAGGGAGTGTGGACAGGGAGTCAATTTCAATCTAACCTTTTTCCTCTTACTTCTTTTCTTCTACCTACTAGTTAGAAATTAGTATTCTTCTTTTATGAAATGTCTCCTTCCTTAGAAAAAAGTGAATTTAATGTATTAAATTCAGGCACATTCTCAGCTACCCACAGGTGACTGTAATCTAACTTTCTTTTCCTATGTAACCCAACAAGCAACAGCGTGTGCCCGGGAGGAGCTTCTTTCACTGCAGATGCAGCCAGAAGTAAGTAATCACCCTCCCTGTGACCAGCCTCGCTAACTCAACCCAGAGGCCATGTGTCATAATGCCCCCAGAAATCAGATGGCCACAGCAGGTACTCTCCAACTGCCCTACTATTTCTAATGTTACCTTCCAGTAAGAAGTTTTCACTGGATTAAATTTTAAAATATCCATCCTTTTCTACTGAATCGGAAGCTTACTCCTAATGACAAAATTAGCAAAACCGTTTTTCTTTTTCTTAAAGTTATTTAACTTAGCAGGAGTCAGGGAAGACTTCATATTTTATTTTATGGAGCCTCTGGCAAATTATGTTGGTTTAACGCTTTACGGTCTGATTCCGAGATCTCAGATTTATGGCTGGCAAGAATAGTTATAAGTCTATAGAGACAGGTAAGGAATAAAACGGAATCCCAACATTTCAAACGAATATCCTTGCTGAAAGAAGCTAAAGGAGATAAATGGGTTAACCCTTGATGAATCTCAAAGGCATTAATAAAACTATCCCATCTCTTCAACTACAACAAAAAAAAAGTTACATGGATGTCTATAATAAAGATCAAACTGTCCCAAGAATGACCATTATGAATTAGTTAATGACAGCAATACTGGATCTAGATCTGTGGGGCAAATCTTCCTGATAATAATTGGACAGAGAAAACCATTTAATTCTGTTCAGTGTGGGCCTCTACCAAACTGCAAACCCCTGAATCATTTGCAGGATTTAAAATAATGTTAGAACATAGATTTAGAGGAACGAGAGACTCTTTGAGCCTCAAATGACAGAAAATCCAATTCGAAATAACATAACTTGAAAGAAGGGAATTTAGTGGCTCAAAAAATTGAAAAGTTGAGGAGCAGATTCAGAGACTCAACTCAAATGATAAAGGAGTGTGTGTATCTGTCTGTCTCAACTCCCTGGCTCCCTCCCCAGCTCTCAGAGACTCTCCTCCCCTGAGGATAGTGGTGGGTTTACAGCTTTACAAGCTTGGAATCCAGCAAAAGAGTTTCTTTCTCCAGAGCTTCGGGAAAGTCCCAGGGTCCAGTCTCACTGGTCCAGTCACATCACCTAAGGTCGCATTGCTAAGGTCAGATCTGCATCAGACACAGAACAAGACCAGGCCTGAGAGCGAGGAGGGAGTTATTTTCCCAGGAAAATACAAAGTTAGATTCTCAGAGGAAGATGGGCAGGGAGAGGACAATGCCCCGGGAATGAAATTAAGAGATGAACCTACGTCTGTACGCGGCTTCAAAGAGGCCCTTGGACACCCTCTCCAAAGTCAAGAACCGGTGTAAAACCAAGGCAGGCACGTTTCTGAAACGTCACCTGAAGTCTAACCTTGCAGGACATCTGCTGTGTTCGGGAAACTGGCAGCCTAACCACACCCTGTGCCTTCCTCGTACTCCTCCACAAGGGGGCGCTGCAATCCCTCCGTAGACCTCACCACCTCTTCTCGAAGCACCTTTCAGCCTTTGGACTCTGAGCCTCCAGGAACCGCTCCAATTTCCTCGGGCATTCACTCCCCAGTTTTCCTCTCTTCCTTCTATCTCATTCTATAACTAGCCTATCTTTTTGTCGCTTCCACTCAAGATGCTCAAATATTCATCCCCAGAACCCCCAAAAGGAAAACTCCTTTAAAAATTCTACTTCCAAACATACCCCAAATATACACCTCAAAACCTAGGTACTGCCTCTCAAATATCCAGAACAGATGCTTTCCCTTTCAAAGCCAGCCATTCCTCTCTCTCCGTTACCCATGTGAGAAGCATTCTGATCACTCGTGCAGCAGCACTCAGCTCAAACATCACGCGTTCCGTGAAGCACCGCCCCTTCCCAACCCTGCCCAGGCCTGGGTGTGTGCCCACAGGGCACTCTGCCACTGCCACAGTATTTATCCACTTCAGTGGAAGGACTGCTGCACGTCCGGAGTTCCCACCCCAGACTAAGTCAACAGCAAGGGCACAGCCGTGTCTGACATCTAACTGTATCCCAACAGGCCGTGGAGGGCGGCTAGCGCATGGGAGGCTCCCCATGAACGTTTAATGAAAGGGAGAGAAAAATGTTAATTCTTACTAAAGATACATAATTTTCCAGGTCTCAAATATTTACTACTTGTTATAAAGGGCTGTCAGGAAAACAAAAAAGTTTGACATTATTATTCAAACACTCAGTGTCTTGGTAAGCTCTAGGCAAGCAAAAGGTCGGCACCAAAATTTATAAACAAAAAGTTGGGGGGAGGGACGCACTCGCCTGGCGATCAGTGGTTGGGATTCTACCCTTCCACTGCAGACGGCACGGGTTCCATCCCTAGTCACGGAACTAAGAGCCACATGCCAAGTGGCACAGCCATAAAGTAAAAGGTGTTAAGCAACAGGAAACACCCCCCCTTTTTTTTTCTTTGCTCTCCCCCATCAATGGGCCGCACATGTGCTTGCTGTTGCATGCCTGTGTGCGTGCTAAGTCGCTTCAGTCCTGTCCAACTCTTTGCGACACTATGGACTGCAGCCCGCCAGGCTCCTCTGTCCATGGGATTCTCTAGGCAAGAACACTGGAGTGGGTTGTCATGCCCTCCTCCAGAGGATCTTCCCGATCCAGGGATCAAACTGGCATGTCTTACATCTCCAGCATTGGCAGGCGGGTTCTTTGCCACTAGCGCCACCTGGGAAGCCCCGTGCTTGCTGTTGAGGTCGTGGCAAATTTTTCCTTGTAGGTACCAAGCAGCTCAGCTGCTATCCATCAACCCACCAAGAGATGGCGTTCTGAGACAGAGCTGACTGGGAACGCCATCCTTTCAATCCAAAGTCCTTGCTTCTTGGCAATATTCCTCCTATCTTTAAAGTGTCTTTAATTCTTATGATTTGAATTTTGGTCTGGAAGTGGTGGTTTAGTCACTAAGACATATCTAACTCTGGCGATGCCATGGACTGTAGCCTAGCAGCCTCCTCTGTAGGATTTCCCAGGCAGGAATACTGGAGTGGGTTGCCATTCCCTTCTCCAGGGGATCTTCCTGACTCAGGGACTGAATCTGGGTCTCCTGCACTGCAGGCAGATTCTTTACCCACTGAGCCACCACAGAAGTGGATATACTATTTTCTAATTTCTGTGGCACTGAACGCATTGCTCAATGCCTCTGGGCTCAAATTTCCTCATCTTTAAAATGGGAATAATAATCCATGTCTCACAGGGATGCTGATGAGAGCAAATGAAGGAGAAGGCCCTGCAGCACAGCGAGTACCCAAAAGAAGGGCGGTGATGACAGCGATCACAGGGCACACTGAGGGCAGCTGCCTCGCTGAGCCGATGGCCCACCCCCTTCCAGAGTCACTGGACAGCAGCTTTCTTTAATCCACTACAGACTCCTTAGTCTCTCCCCGACCAGATACTCATCTTGTTACACCTATATTTTAGAAATAATTCATTCCTTCCCACGACTGTTAAAATTGTCTCTCACAGCTTTAAACGAAGCTGCTGGTTTCTCCCCTTTTTGAATCTCGTTCAAATCAATCAAGTTTTGATGATGTGTTTCCACTAGTGTTTTTTAAACTTTAATAAGCAACAGTTCTCATTTCGTTACTGTTCAGAAACTTAACTTTCAAAAGAAGCTGTAAATGTGTTTTGTTTACGGTGAGATGACAAGACCTTTGTTACAGGGGCCCTTTAGGAGAATGCTCAACACCACTGTCTTTGGCTTTCTCCTAAGGTTATTCACAGCAACATCAAGTTTGCAGTCTGTATGTTTTTAGTACAGACCACAAACACATAACCTTAGAAACAGGCAAGCACATAACCTTAGAAACCTTCTCCTACTCAACTCGACCCAGCCCTTGACAGCCAGCACGAAAATAAAAAAGTTAAACATGCCACATCTGATATTTTACTTATAGGTGTCAGACTGTGTTCTATCTAACTTTATTTATTTTTGGTTTGGGGATATGTCTTAAGACAAAATATTTCTGGTATTTTTATTTCTTTTCCATTACTTGCAGTTTTGATGGAGATGCAAAGTGACACTGATTCAATGTAAAGTTGGCACAAGACATTTGATAAGGAGAAGAGTTAACACCAGCTAACACCACTTCATCTTGCTATAGACAGAGTAGTCAAATTAGAGTAAATGTAAATTTCAACTTCTATTACTAATTATAAGCAAAATTACAAATTGCACACACATATATTTCTTAAAACTATCCTGTACCACAGAAATTGTCATTCATTTTAAAGTTTCCATATGTAAAAATTTCGCAAAAAAACAAACAAACACTGAAGCTTGTCTTTTGGGGGAAAGATCAACCTGTAAGAATACAACACAATCAAAACACTAAAAATGTCAAAACTATTTCTCTCACTGGCAATAATAACCGAAAGTAAGTTAACAGCTTGGATGGAGAAAAACAAATCTGCTTCACAGCTCAAATTCCAGAAATATAAAGAAAAAGTGCCCTCATCTGGCCAAACAAAAACTTAACATTTTAAGTGCACATATTAACTCCTGTTCAAGTGTAATTTCCAGGGCTTTAATTGGTATATAAATAAATTTGAAGATTTTTAAAATAAGTAGCAAGCCAACAGTGTAATTTTTTTTTTGCTGCTTCTTACAAACGTAACTATTTGCTATTCAAAAACAACGATTTAAACCATAAAATATAAAGTAAATTATATAATATGTAGTTTCTCCTCAGACAGATATATTAGAAATATATTAGGAAGAAAATAAATTGTGACCAGTCTTCATATTTCCAAGTCATTAATAATAAAATGGCACACGTAACTTTACATTCTTAGTGACAAGACTAATGACGTATGCTACCATCTGGAAAAAGTATCTTTGCACTACTTAAGAGCTCATAATTTCTCTTCCCGAGTAGTTCTAAAAACTAACATGTCATCTAAAGTTAAATGATGGTAAATTATTTTTATTATCAGATTGACATCTCTGCCAAACAGATCCAGTAGAGTCCCAAATGAAAATACAATTTTCAGCAGTGCTGTGACACTAATGTTACAACTGAAATACTAGCAATGAGTAATCCTATCATTAACAGTAATGATAATGAAGACAATAATACTAATAATATTATAAATCACTCAAATGGCAGCAATTTGCCAGGCACTGTGGCACTGTGGGAGGTGGGCAGGGTACCCCCTCCACCTCCATGTCCTAATCCCTAGAATCTGTGACTGTTACTTTACTCCGTTATGTGGCAAAAGGCACTTTGCAAATGTGGTTAAAATGGGGAGATAACATGGAGAGATTGTTCTGGATTCGCTGGGCAGCCTGATGGAGTCAAAAGGGCCCTCAAAAGTGGAAGAGGGGGTCAGAAGAGTCAGAGCTGGGGTGTGACCTCGGAGGAAGGTGGGAAAGAGGCAACAGAGCTGGCTCTGAAGATGGAGAAAGGGACCAGGAACCAAAGAATACGACCAGCAGGCTCTGGAAGCTGATTCCCCTCCAGAGCCTCCAGGAAGGTGCACAGCTCTGCCCACACCTTTACTTTAGCCCAGTGAGCCCTTCCTGCCCAGCCCTGTTTGGTTTCAGGTACTAACGACCTGATTGGGCTAAAGGAGGTGGTTTACCATCGTCATTGCTCTGTCATGCCCAGCGCTGCGACCCCATGGACTGTAGCCCACCAGGCTGCTCTGTCCACGGGATTCTATAGGCAAGAATACTGGAGTGGGTTACCATTCCCTTCTCCAGGGGATCTTCCTGACCAGGGACCAAACCCGTGTCTTCTATGTCTCCTGCATTGGCAGGTGGGTTCTTTATCTCTAGTGCCACCTGGGAAGCCCCTTAGGTCAGACTCCAGGTCAAAATCCTGGCTCTGCCACTTCCCAGCTTTGTGATCCAGGGCAACTTCATGTTTCTGGACTAAGTTTCCTTTCCTGAAAAACAGGGAATAGGGCAGTTTCAAGGATTAACTGGATTAGCACAGGCAGCTGGCAGAAGAGCTGGTATACAGAGTGAGTACACCAGTGAGACGCAGTGAGTGTGCACGTGCATGCTCAGTCGTGTCCGACTCTTTGCGACCCCATGGACTGTAGCCCACCAGGCTCCTCTGTCCACGGGATTCTCCAGGCAAGAATACTGCAGTGGGTGGCCATTTCCTTCTCCAGGGGATCTTTCCAACACAGGGACTAAACCCACATCTGCCGCACTGGCAGGTGGATTCTCTACTGCTGAGCCTCGTGAGAAGCCCTTGGCCAACACAAGTGATGTATCTAGTCATTACCTTCCTTTCTGCGAGAAGGCTGAACCTTGTGACCTATTCCATGAAGCGAAGCTATGCCTCGGTTTCCACCAGGTGGAGCTCAACTCCCAACCCTCGGGACTACAATACAGAGATCACTACGAAACAGTACCTCCTTTTACCATCTTCCCCTTTTCCTCCTGACCGATTCTGCCCACCCCCCACCCCCACCCCCCCCCTCACAGATCAGATCCTTAATATATTTTCTTAAGCACCATTCCATTTATCCACTTAAATACTATGACTTCAACAAGTCTGCCTATAGATGTTAGTCCTTCCAGCACTGGCTTCTCCAGTGAACAAACCCCCTTTCCAACAACTGCCTCAATGAAAAAAGTCAACATGATGATGTGACTGTTGTTATTGGTATATGTCCTACTCACCTACACACCCATCTGTATTTATTCACCTATGTACAGAGGAGCCTAGCGGGGCCACGGGGCCGCAAAGACTCAGACACAACTGAGCATAGAGGCACATCCTGGTGTATTACCTTATTTATCTGTTGTGAGGAAGGACTATGTCATAATCATCTCTGAATTCCTCCAGACCCGAACACACTCAGTTTTATTTCTGATTAAGCTAATTTGGAATGAAATGAGTCATATTTGATCCATAGCTGAGTAGCAATCAGCAAAAACATCTTTTTGTTTACTACCCTTCCCCCAATCACTGTTACCAAAACACAAACACAGGTAAATTTATCCTTGCTTTTAATTATGAATGTCTGACACTATTTAACTTTTCTCAGTTTTCCAGCCACTTTTTTTTTACATGACCTTACCTTAATTATCTTAATGTACTAATCTGTTGCATTCAACATGTTTTTAAAATATCAAAATAATCATCAACATAGCCACATTCATGCTTTCCAGCATTTTCACCTTTAATTATACTGAGTCATTGTACCTTAAGCCTTCAGAGTCTTCAGTTCTATGAAATCACTGTGCTTCATTCAACCAGAGATTTCTAACACATTTAAAAGATAATACAATGCTACTCTGCTGCTTCACTTACTCACATGCTTCTCCTTTAGCCTGAGCTTAGTGCTGAATTTAACTTTCTTGATAATCTAAGCCCAGGTCAAGTCTAACTCGTGTCAGAGCTGGTCTGCAGCTATCTTCTATTTGGTTGTGTTTTTAGTTGCAGTCATCTCTCGCTAAGAGTTGGACACGACTGAGTGACTTCACTTTCACTTTTCACTTTCATGCATTGGAGAAGGAAATGGCAACCCACTCCAGTGTTCTTGCCTGGAGAATCCCCAGGGACAGGGGAGCCTGGTGGGCTACAGACACGACTGAAGTGACTTAGCAGCAGCAGGTAAGGAGTCAAATTATTTCTTAGAGAGGGAGGTGTTCTTTTTAATCTGATATTTTCCAGACTACTAAGAAGTAAATTGATCTTTTTTTTCTTTTTACACTTGCTACAAGATAACCAGAAGATTTCTTTCAACTATGTGTCTTTCCGTGTGAAACAAACAAAACCTTTGAACAGTGGTTTGGGACCCCGACTGTGCACTGTGATCCTCTGGAGTTCTTGAAAACCAGGACCCCCAGACTTCACACCAGACGGGTCTGACTTGGTTGGTCTCTGGTGAACCCAAGTTTGAATGTTGTTGCTGATGTGTATTCAGGAGTCAGTAAATAAGAAGCACAGCTTTAAGAATCTTTCTTTTCTTGAAAAGAAAGCTCTGTATTTCAAAGATATAACATACCTTTCTATATAAATATGTTGTTGTTCAGTTGCTAAGTTGTGTCCCAATCTTTTGCAACCCCACCGACTGTAGCCCACCAAGCCCCTCTGTCCATGGGATTTCCCAGGCAAGAATACTGCAGCAGGTTGCCATTTCATTCTCCAGGCGATCTTCCCAACCCAAGGGTTGAACCCACGTCTCCTGCATTGGCAAGTGGATTCTTTACCACTGAGCTACCAGGGTGCCCCAGATATGTATTAAAAATATGTTGATTGCATCCAGTTATTTAAAAATTTCATGTAACCAACATATTTTCAATCATCATGTTACTGCACGTGTCTTTGAAAATATAATTGCCTGCAATAATCACTGACAGATCTCCCCCAGCAACCAATCAGTCTTCAAGTTGGTGATTTTCTAAAATAAACTTTCGGGTGTAAAAGTTTTTTTGCACATCAAAAGTAATAACACAATTTGTGTTCTAAATACCTTTAATCCTCCGTATCTGGCCAAATTGTTCCCCATCTGTGTGCTGCCAATTTAAAACTCAGTTGCTGGATTAGTCTACAAAGCAAACCCTCCCGTGTTTTATTATTTTTTGTGTGAAAGACCCAAGTTTAGTATGCCTTGCACAGAGAATGACACCCCTCGTGGGCTGATGGACGAGCTTTCTGCTGGGCTTGCAAAACAGTCTTGAGAATGAAAATGCCCTTGATTACTGTCAACTGACCTAGTCTTACAGAGTAAAAAAAATTAAATCCCAAAGGTGATTTAAAATCTATATTCAGCTGTTAAGCCCTTTTGGACTCAAACAGCAGACACACATAATAAATCTCAAGGCTGACAGTGTGAGATTTGCCTACTACCTGACACTCCCAAGCTCTTAAAAAAAAAAAAAAATTGGTATACAGCACTCTAGTTACAAAGCATAAAACTAAGTATAACATTAATTATATGGGAGAAGAGGGAGGCTCGAGAGACTTTTGCTTCAATAAATGCTATATTTTCATATCAATTTATCAAATTACCTTCTACTTCATTCTTTTTCCTGTATTTCTCTCACTGAAAAAGTTACATTATGACTATTCTGTTACAAATAAGAGGCTAAACCTCAACAATCCTGAAATTAACCTGCCCATTTATTACTGCAAAAGCCCATTCTTTCTCCATATACCAGGGGAAAACCTATATCCTAAAAATCTGGATTTAACTAATATTTCATTCTTTTGCAACTCCAGTTGTTTTTCAGGCTCTCCTCCTGTCTTTAGCAGTATGCATGAATTTATAATATTGAGATCCAGGAGTATCACACTTGTTTCTTCTGTTTCAATACAAATAATATCGTTATGCAGAGGTCTTTAACAATAATGCATGGGATCAAAAAGCAAAAGGAATGGAAAGGTGTTCAAGATTAGTTATAAGAGAGTCAATTTTGCATTAAAAAAAATGATATCCCCCAAACTGATTTCCCAGTGCCAAGGAATTAAATATCTTGCTTGAAAAGGTGATGTAATCATTGGTTATAAGAGGAGTCAACGTGAGTTTCTGAAATAGGAACTGTGTGTTTGCAATTAAAACAACACAAAGGTAAGACTTGCCCTTCTTTCTCCTAAGCATTTGGTTTCTATTCCCAAACAGAAGAAGGCAAGTAAGTAAGATATACATGGATTTCTAGATTTCAACTAATTAGGCTAACATACCACCGCTCACTATAAATAATTCTACTTCTTTTCTCCTTTTTAAAGAAAGCAATTAACAGACATCACCACCTGTTAGCCCATAGCTCCTCTATAGAGATGAGGAAACAGCACCCAGTGAGAGATGGGATGTGAAAAGGAGGAAGGCAGTCCTACCACTTTCTGCCCAGGACAGACCCACGCCAACCAGGAAAATCCTGTCACTATCTCACCAGAGCTGAGCAGGCTCCATTCTACCTCTGTGCAAATCAGCACAACTTATTCCACTATGTGGACTCTGTAACATCAATCATGAAACTAAAAATAAAATTAGTATGCAAAGTATGGTCAAGAATTCTACCCCATGCTCTATTTCATGGATGACCCACGAATGCAATCTGTCTCTCCAGGGTTTTTTTTGTTTGTTTGCATTAAAAATGTTTTTTAAATTTTACATTGGAGTATGCACGTGCATGCTGAGTTGCTTCAGTCGTGTCTGACTCTTTGCGACTCTATGGACTATAGCCTGCCGGGCTCCCCTCTGTCCATGGGATTCTCCAGGGAAGAATACTGGAGTGGGTTGCCATGCCCTCCTCCAAAGGATCTTCCCAACCCAGGGACAGAATCCACATCTCCTGTGTCTAATGCGTTGAAGTGGGTAAGGATTCTTTACCCACTGACCCACTGGAGTATAGCCGATTTATAATACTATGTTAGTTTCAAGTGTACAGCAAAGTGACTCAGTTATGTACTACATGTATATATTCTTTTTCAGATTCTTTTCCCATTTAGGTTATTGCAGAATATTGAGTAGACTTCCCTGTGCTGTTATACAGTAGGTCCTTGTTAATTATCTTTCTATATAAAGTAGTATATATATGTTACTCCCAAACTTCTAATTTATCCCATCCCCGAACTTTCTCTTTTGGTAACCATATATTTGTCTTCTGTCTGTGAATCTGTTTTGTAAATACATTTGTATCATTTTTTTTTTAGATTCCATATGTAAGTGATATTGTATGATTTTTGTCTTTCTCTGTCTGACTTACTTCACTTAGTATGATCATCTCTAGGTCTATCTGTGTTGCTGCAAATGGCATTAATCTCACTCTTTTTTATGGCTGTGAAATATTCCATTGTATATACATACCACATCTTCTTTATTCATTCACCTGTCAAAGGACGTTTAGCTTTCATGTCTTGCCTATTGTAAATACTGTTGCAATGGACATTCAGGTACACGTATGTTTTCAAATTATGTGTATAGAGTCCATGTGTGTGTGTGTGCTCAAGTCATTCAGTTGTGTTCGACCCTTTGCAAACCTTTGGACCGTACCCCACCAGGCCCCTCTGTCCATGGGACTTCCCAGGCAAGAATACTGGAGTGGGTTGCCATTTCCTACTCCAGAGGATCTTTCCAACCCAGGGATAAAACCCGGGTCTCCTGTGTCTCCTGCATTGGCAGGTGGATTCTTTACTGCTGAGCCACCAGGGAAGGCCATAGAGTGCATACAAGTGTGTGTGTGTGTGTGTGTGTGTGTGTGTGTGTATTCAAAGTGAAAAGCAAAGTCTCCTCTGCTCTATCCTCAATATACAGTGCATACAAATGTGTATCTATCTATCTATATATATTGCAAAATACAGAAAGATACAAAGTGGAAAGGAAAGTCTCCTCTGCTCTATCCTCAATATAGAGTGCATACAAGTGTGTGTGTATGTGTATATATGTGTATATATATATATATACATATCGCAAAATACAGAAAGATTCAAAGTGAAAAGGAAAGTTTCCTCTTCTCTATCCTCAATATTTCTCATTGAAACCCAATAAAACCCAGAAGACATTATTAATATTTTCACTTATATCTTAACAGAATTTTTAAATAAGAAAACATAAATATGTATATCTTTATTAGTATGCACACAGCTCTAAAACTTGCTCTTTTTTTCCTCTTAATAAATTTGGTCTCTAGAAGATACCCATCCACTGCTACATATATTCTATTATGTTCTACTGTGCTGTAATTTATATACAAGTAGTTCATTATTAAAAGATATTTGAACAGTAACCAGTTTTTGCTTTTTGTGTTTTGTGTGTGTGTAAATATATAAAACCAAAACTTCAGTAACCATCCTTGCACATCATTATAAGATATATGAAAGTTCAACTTCATATAAATACTATACATTTGCAGGACAAAGTTGCAGCCATAGAACTGAACAGATCAAAGGTAGTGAGGCTTTTATATTTGACTAGTCTACCTCTGCCTTCACTAATATACCACACTTAAATCTTGGCCAATCTACAGATGAGTAAGACAGCACATTCCAGCTGGCATCTTTTTAGTGGCTATTTGTATTTGTTTTAGTATGAGCTGACTTTCACTGTTCCCATCTTTTACTCAAATTTTCTACTAGTTTGCTCATTATTTTCTAACTGGGAATCAAACATTTTAAAGTGTTACACGTTCAAGGTCACTCCATAAAATTTCTCTCATTACAAAAGTAACTATCAAACTGGCTGTAGTTACCTTGTTATCTGAATTGCCTGTTAAGAATTCTGTCCAACAGAAATAACTGCATGTAGATTTGTTTTCACATGCATAAATCTATTATAAAAATAGATTAAAAAAACCATGTGGTACTCGAGTGTGGAAGGAAGTAACAAGGACACAGCATCAATCAGGGGAATGGTCAAGAGGCCCGGGTCCACTGAATTCTGGTCTCAGCTCTGCCACAGTAAGCTAAAAAACCCATAGGTGTCACCTTCTGCCTTCAAGAATCAGGTCCTTAGTTAATAGAAGGAAGAAGTTGGGCATATCCCTAAGACTACTTCTAGGTATAAACCCCATAAATCCACGAGATTTCAACATTTTCTTCATAGGCTCATAGGCCCATGAAATATCTAAAGAAGGTCATAATGAAATAATTTGATCATTATGGAGTAAAAAACAAGTAAGTATTTTAAAAAATAAAACTAAATCATAATATATTGCTTATCTCACTTAAGTCTGATTAGAAGGGCATTTTCTTGTTTTATACATTTGCAGAGGATGATTATGGAATTAAGATTTTACTTACTTAGTTTTGATCATCTTCTGTATTTTTTCCACATGAAAATAAATGAATAAAATATATTCAATTATAATATAATTGAATATATTATATTCAATTTGAATATAATATATTCAATTATATTCAATTTGAATATAATATATTCAATTATATTCAATTATAAGTAAAATATTAAAAATTCATAATATAACAAGATTATCAACGTTGTACTATCTGGTTTCCTAGACGTTTCATATTTTCAAGTACTCAATACATTAGGAACTTGGGAAAACATATATCCTGAATATAGTCAAAGCATTAATTTACCACCTTAGAATTTTCTCTACAATCGTTTTGAGAAGTTTAGCAAGAATAAAAAATAAACCTAGTTCAGAACCCACTACTATTAAAAGCTTCTTGTTGCTGGAATATCATCATGCTGCTTATTGGCATTTACATTATTTGAATTTTTTCAAATGCTATTTTAAATGAGATATATCACATTTCAGTTCAGTTCAGTTGCTTAGTCGTGTCCGACTCTTTGCGACCCCATGAATTGCAGCACGCCAGGCCTCCCTGTCCATCACCAACTCCTGGAGTTCACTCAAACTCACGTCCATCTAGTCGGTGATGCCATCCAGCCATCTCATCCTCTGTCGTCCCCTTTCTCCTCCTGCCCCCAATCCCTCCTAGCATCAGAGTCTTTTCCAATGAGTCAACTCTTCACATGAGGCGGCCAAAGTTACTGGAGGTTCAGCTTTAGCATCATTCCTTCCAAAGAACACCCAGGACTGATCTCCTTTAGAATAGACTGGCTGGATCTCCTTGCAGTCCAAGGGACTCTCAAGAGTCTTCTCCAACACCACAGTTCAAAAGCATCAATTCTTCAGCGCTCAGCTTTCTTCACAGTCCAACTCTCACATCCATACATGACCACTGGAAAAACCAACTAGACTTATATTCGACTGTATGTTCCTACCCATGAAATCAATTGAGATTTGTGATCGAGTTTTCATGTTTCCACTCATAAACCTATTAAGCACAAACCACCTTTCTCTCATTTGAAGACTTACTTCAGCATTATGATGCCTACAATTATTCACTCTACAGTTTTAAAAGCTGTATTTCAAAAAAAAAAAAGCTGTCAAACACAAATTCTATGTAGGCGGAAAATCGTTGCTATAGCAACAGTAGCTTCAGTTTATGTGAACGGAAAGGTGAAAAATTCACATTTCCAACACTTGAAACTTCACTATTTGATTTCCGGTGGCTGAGGGCCCAGGGTGGAGCTCATGACTTTTCCATGCTACTTCATGAACTGGATCCCAGTGAGACATAGCCAAACACAAGCCTTCTAAGATGAAAATATGTGGTGCTTTCTCTGAAGATGGGGTTAATTACTATAAATCAAACACGACACTTTATAGGCCACCCCAGGCTCTTGTCTTTGCTCTGGTTCCAGGGAGCCAAAGGGGTTAGTTAGTGGGATACTGACAGTTTCCAACGGTGAGGGATTTATGCATGCTGAGATCTTTTTGCTAGTAAAAAGTTCTAGCTGTATGTTATCTTTTTGTCTGGGGGTGGTGGGGCGGGGGGTGGGGAGGTGCAGAACCACTGGTTCCAGCTGGTGTAGAATTAGTGTCTCCAACTTCAACTGTGGCTGGCTCTAAGAATGGAGCCTGCTTTTCTTGCAGGATCCTCTCCTTACTCTTCTCTGACAGGCAAAGATGGAAAATCAGCAAGAGAAAGAAATCATGAAACAGTATTCTCCCATAAATAGATGGCACAATTTTGTGTATATGAATCTATAAGAAAGGAAAATCAGGAACAATTTTCTTTAAAAAAAAAAATAGTCTTCCCATTCTACTGCCCAGGTGCAAAACACAACCCCTCATAAGGGCAACAATAACTCCCACTAACTTAAAAACCCCATGGCACATGACCCACTGAATGTGTATTTGAGTAATCACAAAGAAGAGCGCCTATGTTTTATGATTTTAAAATTTAGATCTATGAGCCATTCGGACCTTTATATAAAGTGTAAGATATGGATTGAGTTTCTCTCTTTTTTTTGCATATGAATGTCCACTGGTCCTAGTACTACTTGTTTAAAAGACTAATTTTTCTCCATTGCAATACATTTGCACCTCTGTCAAAAAAAAAAAAAAAGAAAAAATCGACCATGTTTCTGTGGGTCTCCTTCTCGACTATTCTGTCCCACTGCTGTTACTATTCTATTTAGACTTTCCCTGAGGTCACACTGTCTTGATTACAGTGAACCTTGAAAACAGGTAGTAACAGTCCTCCTATACTTGTTGTTATTTTAAAAAATTGTTCTGGTTATACAAATAAACATATAAATAAACTCACAGAAATTTCAGAATAACTAATTGGAGCTGTGTTATGTGGGTAAATCTATACTTACAAGCCGCTGTTCTTATAGAATGTTGTTGAAACTCATAGCTAATATCAAGTGTCTCTTTTTCTTTATAGTAAAGGAAATATTAAAATCTTCCCAGGTGCAGTTCAAGAAGCTGATCATCTCCTTGTCTCCTTGTTTCCCAGACCTTTTATCAAAGTCTTGTAACAGAATTTAAATTCCCAGTCCCTCAATCAATTTCTTCTTAATAATCTCAGTTTGGGGAGGGCATAACTTGTCATCAGTTCTCAGGCTATAAAAACAGATTTTTCTCTAGCACCGCATCTCCAACCCATGAAGTCAAGCCAGGTTGCCTGGGGTTTCTCTCTGGAGTAGGGGAAAGAAAAAGACTAGGAGAAATCTCTCTCTCTCTATTGTAGCTACTATCCTCATTTTACACCTTAAACTGCACAAAATTCCTCACTTTTTTGTGCACTTTGTACAGTTGTCTTATTGGCCAAATTCCCAACAAAATTAGCAACAGTAACAGACTATAACTACAAATAAGAGTTACAACTGTGTTTTTCCTTAGTTTTTTAATGCATTTATTTATTTGGCTGCGCCAGGTCTTACTTGCGTGCAGCACACAGGACAGTTAGTGCAGCCTGTGGGATCTAGTTCCTGGACCAGGAATCGAACCCAGGCCCCCTGCCTTGGGAGCACAAAGTCTTTTAGCCACTGGACCACCAGGGAAGCCCCACAACTGTGGTTGGTGAGGTATGAGTTGTGGTGCAGTTATCCACCCATGTAATTCAACTACCCTCCCAGACAGCCAGACAGCCAGACAGCCAAGTTTCAAGAAATTATGTGGACACCAAAAGTGACGGAAGATAAATTACTTATAACATCGTTGCAGGGAGGCTTCAGTCATATTTTGTGCAATCTCCATTAACTGGGTTTAAATGCCCAACAACAAAATCCTAGATAATCACAGTCACTGATGCCTTATTTTTTCCTTTTAGTTTAATGTTTACAGGGGGAAAAAACCAAACCCACTCTGTAAACACAAGTGGCTCAATGATCATCTGCCTGCCAATGCAGGAGCTGTAGGAGATATGGGTTCAATCCCTGGGTCAGGAAGATCCCCTGGAGAAGGAAATGGCAATCCACTTCAGTCCTTGCATGGAGAATGCCATGGACAGAGAGTCCTTAAAGACTACAGTTCATGGGGTCACTAAGGGTCTAACATGACTTAGCAACTGAACAATAAGAACAAAACACATAAATGTGGTAAATTAAATCTTAAAACCATTTAAATCTATTTAACTTATATGCAGAGTACATCATGAGAAATGCTGGGCTGGATGAAGCACAAGCCGGAATTGAGACTGCCAGGAAAAACATCAATAACCTCAGATATGCAGATGACACCACCCTTATGGCAGAAAGTGAAGAAGAACTAAAGAGCCTCTTGATGAAAGTAAAAGAGGAGAGTGAAAAAATTGGCTTAAAACTCAACATTCAAAAAACTACGATCATGACATCCTGTCCCATCACTTTATGGCAAATAGATGGGGAAACAGTGGAAACAGTGACAGACTTTATGTTCTTGGGCTCCAAAATCACTGCAGATGGGACCACAGCCATGAAATTAAGAGACGCTTGCTCCTTGGAAGAAAAGCTATGACAAACCTAGACAGCATATTAAAAAGCAGAGACATTACTTTGCCATCAAGGGTCTGTCTAGTCAAAGCTACGGTTTTTCCAGTAGTCATGTATGGATGTCAGAGTTGGACTTTAAAGAAAGCTGAGAGCCGAAGAATTGATGCTTTTGAACTGTGGTGCTGGAGAAGACTCTTGAGAGTCCCTTGGACTGCAAGGAGATCCAACCAGTCCATTCTAAAGGAGATCATTCCTGGGTATTCATTGGAAGGACTGATGCTGAAGCTGAAGCTCCGATACTTTGGTCACCTGATGCGAAGAGTCAACTCATTAGAAAAGATCCTGATGCTGGGAAAAATTGAAGGCAGGAGGAGAAGGGGACGACAGAGGATGAGATGGTTGGATGGCATCACCAACTTGCTGGACATGAGTTTGAGCAAGCTCTGGGAGTTGGTGATGGACAGGGAAGCCTGGCGGGCTACAGTCTATGGGGTCCCAAAGAGTCAGACACAACTGAGCAACTGAACTGAAATCTTAAAACACAATAGAAAGCCATTAAAGTATTTATTGGATGTCTTTAAGGCATTCAGGTTGAAAATGAAGCTCTATAAATAATACACCATCCCATCTACCACAAGTCAGACAGATGATCCATATGCCACTCCAGAGGTTAAAAACAAACCTTTCCAAAGGAGTGTGACTCTTCAAGGTCACTCACACTTGTGTTTTACCAATAAATGAAAACAGGCAAGAGATGGAGTTCACTGGGATCAGGGTTTCTGACTGATCTGGCTTTATATTTTAATGCAGAATTTCTACATAAGCTACTTCCTAGAGGGGTTCACACAGCACTAGAGCTTGCTAGGCAGCTCTAGAACAAGACAGAATACACACAATCAACAAAGCATAGTAAATACTGACAAAATATTAATTTCTTTTGCATGTTACTTTCTTTTTACACATTGTGCTTAACATTCACGTTTCACAGCACAGCACTGAGTGAGGAATGAGAAGAGATTGCATGACTAACAGTTTGCAAAAAAAGAGTGGACTCCGGTGGGGGATGTTGATAATGGAAGAGGCCACACATGTTTGAGGGCTGGGGGCATATGGGAAATCTCCTTCCTCTTAATTTAACTGTGAAGCTAAATCTGCTCTAGAAAATAGAGCAAAGAGTTACACAAAGTGAGAAGAACTGCAAGGTATCAGTAATGGTCGAGGCATATATCAGTCCAAGTTCTGTCTAAGAGACAGTGGCCCAGTTAAATCTTGATGTGGTTTTCACCAAGGCCTTTTCACGGAACCACTGATGGTCCTGTGTGTGGGATGCAGAGATAGCTCTGAAAGACCCTAACTCAAATACAACTGTATCAACACATGCAAAGTCACACACACAAAAATCACTACTGGGTTCTTCAAATTATATATTTCCGGGATGTATACATTTTTTTCAATGAAGAGTCTTTCAGTTCTATAGTGCTTTTTGAGTTTGAAAAGTTTCACACACATGATTTCATATAATCCCATGATAACTCATTTCTCTCTCCCTACCCCTGTATTGGGCTTCCCTGGTGGCTCAGTGGTAAAGAATCCACCCACAGTGCAGGAGACACAGGTTCGATCCCTGGGCTGGGAAGATCCCCTGAAGAAGGAAATGGCAACCCACTCCAGTATTCTTGCCTGGAGAATCCCACAGACAGAGGAGCCTGGAGGGCTACAGACCATGGGATCACCAAGAGTGACAACTTAGCAACTAAACAACAACAAAACCCCCTCTATTCCCCTACCCTCACTTTCCCTCTCCCCACTGGTAACCACTGATATATTCTCGATGAGTCTGCTTCCTTCTTGTTTTATTCTCTAGTTTGCTGTATTCTTTAGAATCCCCATGTAAGTGATATCATACAGTATTTGTCTTTCTCTGTCTGACTTATTTCACTTAGCATAATGCCCTCCAAGTCCTGGAGGTATAAACATATTGTTTCACAGTTTAATGTTTATGAAATTGGGTTCAACTTAATTTGATGTCTGAATTTAATGTAGTAGTCTGATTTTTCCCCCCCTAGAAAAGTCATCATTAAATCACTGGTGAATCTTTCAAAGTGTCTCAGAAGGCCACGTGAAACTCAACTCTACTACTGGTCAACAGAGGCAGCCAACTCATTACTGTCATTCGAAAAACTGGAGACTGGGTGGGTCAAGGCCAGAATGTGCTGGAGGCCCTCCCAGGGCTGGACAGGAAGAGAGAGCTTCGTTCCCTACAACGTAGTATCGGCAGAAACTAACTCGGCAAGCGACACTAACTTCACTCATCTGGGGTGGCTGTAGTTTACAACCTCCTCCCTTTTTAAATTTTACTTGATAATATCTAAGTAGGCCTCTTTACTCAGATCCAAAGATAAAACTGAAACTTGGTCTAAGTTAACCACCCAGTCTAAACCAGCTGTACAACATCCACAAAGTTACTAAACCCATTATGGATAAGCCCATTTTTCTCAGAGCTTCCCTAATGGCTCAGTGGGTAAAGAACCCGCTTGCAATGCAGGAGACACCAGAGACACGAGTTGGATCCCTGGGTTGGGAAGATCCCCTGGAGAAGGGAACGGCAATCCACTCCAGTATTCTTGGCCTAGGAAATCCTATGGAATAGAGAAGAGCCTACACTCCAAAGGCTACATTTTGAAAGGTCTCGAAGAGTCAGACATGACTGAGCAACTAAACACAATTTTTCTTCAACGGTAAAAGCAAGAGAAAGATGGCAAATGCTTTCTAGGACTACTATCAGAATAAAATAAGCCAAACCATTTGCTTTACCGTTCATAAATTATTTCAAAATAGTAACTACTGAATTGTATTATCTGTCTATATACTATGTACCAGAACTCAAAGTATGTTTTGTTAATCCTGTGTGGCAGCAGTTAATCTTACTAGAAGACTAAAAGAAACAAGAGACTCCCAGGGGTTATATATGCCGAAAATCAGGTCTAGGGCTCGCAGCCAACTCTGGCTGACTTTAAAGCCAACCTTTTCCACTTTATCAGGTTGGCTCCAGAATACTGATGTACTATTTCACCATCACTCATTTACCTTTATCTACGTTTGCGAATACAATACATTCTTAAGAGGAATCTCAAAATTTGGTATTATCTACTACTACTACACTCTACCCTTTGTAAGAGAAACAAGAGCTCTTTCATGTTGACGTCATTTGTAATAAAGTTTTATGAAAACCTTTAATGTGTGTGTGCTTACAGGTGTGCGTATGGGGAAGAGGAGTACATGGGAAGATATAGAATTTTAAGTAAATTTAACATTCAAATGAAGGCAAAGATACTGGTATCAAATTTTTATTTCTCCTACCCGAAAAGAAATTGCTAGATGGCTATTACTTTATAAATCATGGCAATAAACTGCCTCCACTTCATAGTCTTGTGGTTTTCACAAATGTACTTGCCACCGTTGATTTCTTTCATCTATGGCACAAATAAGATATAACTCACTTTGGCTGTACAAACGCTGAAGTTTATTTTGTATTAGAATAGCCTATGTATACATAAGATGGAAAAAAAAACCTTTTTTTCCACTGATGGAATCCAAATACATGATTTCAAAGAAAAGTAAATCTCAAAAACCATTAAGTCAGCCAAGGCGAATACTTCAAAAGAAATGAAACAAAATGGCAGCCAGGAGACGGTTCCTTCTGTTTATCCGAGACAGCTTATACCTTGAAGCCAATCTGAAGGCTGTCTCTATTAAGAACACACGGCTTTAATGGGTTGAACTCCTCGGTCAGAAAGTAATCAAGATCTCCTTCAGGGGCTAGGTGGGGGCGGGGATGACAAATGGAAGCTTTCAACTAGTATGAGCTAGCATGAAGAAGTAATCTCTCCGTTAAGTAACTGTACTCTACTTTTAGACTAGAAGAGCAAAGCAGCCTGCAGTGAAATACAGAATTATCAGGGGCCAAAAAGAACCCACGCTACCAAGGATGCCTCACACAAAGATGACATGACTAGGAAGATCTCCAGCATCCAGTGACAAGTGGAAGACAGCCATCACAAGGGTTGTGTCATTTCCCCCAGCCGTATGCAGCTTCTCTGCATAGAAAAGCTGATCTAGGGTTGGAGTTTTCCTGGGGGTTTATAGCAAAATGGCCATAAAGAAGGCTGAGTGCTGAAGAAATGATGCTTCTGAACTGTGGTGCTGGCAAAGACGCTTGAGACTCCCTTGGACTGCAAGGAGATCAAACCAGTCAAACCTAAAGGAAATCAACCCTGAACATTCATAGGAAGGACTGAGGCTGAAGCTGAAGCTCTGATACTCTGGTCACCTGATGCGAAGAGACAACTCATTGGAAAAGACCCTGATGCTGGGAAAGATTGAGGGCAGGAGGAGAAGGGGGCGACAGGGGATGAGATGGTTGGATGGCATCACAGATTCAACTGATGTGAGTTTCAGCAAACTCCTGGAGATCGTGAAGGACACGGAAGCCCGGGGGGATGCAGCCCAGGGGGTCACAAAGAGTCAGGCACAACTGAGTGACTAAACAACAAAAACATAGCAGTTTGGAAAAGAATATGAAGAAATCGAACCGAGATCCCTGGAGCTGAGAAGACCAAAGGGATAATATCGTAGACATTAGTTGAGGAGACTCTCCACCTCACCATTCTGACAATTACAATGTGGCCCTAAAGGCTAGATTGAAGTGCGCACGCATGTGCGCGCGCACACACACACACACACACACACACACACAATGCTTTTTCAGCTCAAAAACGACCCAATAACAGCAAATTATTATGATTCAATTTACTACATGTGGTTCTGTCCTCCCATCCACCAAGCAAATCTGATTCTCTCTCTAGGGAATTTGAAGCTTGAGTGAAGAGATGGTCAAGGTTGAGCCATCTTACTGAAAGCGCTCTGGGGGGGTTCTAAAGCTCCAGCTGATCAGGTATTGCTCACGATTCCTGCCCCTCTCAGAATCTACCAGCAGTTCATTCAAGACTTTAAGCTCCCCAAGTAATCTATCAATAATCCATTTTAACAAATAACTTCTTTTGATGAGGTTAGACCCCACGTCCAAGGAGCGATGGCTGCACAGGCACAGGAGGGCCGAGAGGAGCTACTCCACGTCCAAGGTCAGGAGGGGTGGCTGTAAGGAGATACCCCTCGTCCAAGGTAAGGAGCAGTGGCTGTGCTTTGCTGGAGCAGCCGTGAAGAGATACCCCACGTCCAAGGTAAGAGAAACCCAAGTAAAACTGTAGGTTTTGCAAGAGGGCATCAGAGGGCAGACACACTGAAACCATAATCAGAGAAAACTAGTCAATCTAATCACACGGACCACAGCTTTGTCTAACTCAGTGAAACTAAGCCATGCCGTGTGGGGCCACCCAAGATGGGGGGGTCATAGTGGAGAGGTCTGACAGAATGTGGTCCACTGAAGAAGGGAGTGGCAAACCACTTCAGTATTCTTGCCTTGAGAACCCCATGAACACTATGAAAAGGCAAAATGATAGGATACCGAAAGAGGAACTCCCCAGGTCGGTAGGTTCCCAATATGCTACTGAAGATCAGTAGAGAAATAACTCCAGAAAGAATGAAGGGATGGAGCCAAAGCAAAAACAATACCCAGTTGTGGATGTGACTGGTGATAGAAGCAAGGTCCGATGCTGTAAAGAGCAATATTGCATAGGAACCTGGAATGTCAGGTCCATGAATCAAGGCAAATTGGAAGTGGTCAAACAGGATATGGCAAGAGTGAACATCAACATTCTAGGAATCAGCGAACTAGAATGGACTGGATGGGTGAATTTAACTCAGATGACCATTATATCTACTACTGCGGGCAGGAATCCCTCAGAAGAAATGGAGTAGCCATCATGGTCAACAAAAGAGTCTGAAATGCAGTACTTGGATGCAATCTCAAAAACGACAGAATGATCTCTGTTCATTTCCAAGGCAAACCATTCAATATCACAGTAATCCAAGTCTACACCCCAATCAATAACGCTGAAGAAGCTGAAGTTGAATGGTTCTATGAAGACCTACAAGACCTTTTAGAACTAACACCCAAAAAAGATGTCCTTTTCATTAGAGGACTGGAATGCAAAAGTAGGAAATCAAAAAACACCTGGGGTAACAGTCAAATTTGGCCTTGGAATACGGAATGAAGCAGGGCAAAGACTAATAGAGTTTTGCCAAGAGAAAGCACTGGTCACAGCAAACACCCTCTTCCAACAACACAAGAGAAGACTACACATGGACATCACCAGATGGTCAACACTGAAATCAGACTGATTATATTCTTTGCAGCCAAAGATGGAGAAGCTCTATACAGTCAGCAAAAACAAGACTGGGAGCTGACTGTGGCTCAGATCATGAACTCCTTATTGCCAAATTCAGACTTAAATTAAAGAAAGTAGGGAAAACCACTAGACCATTCAGGTATGACCTAAATCGAATCCCTTATGATTATACAGTGGAAGTGAGAAATAGATTTAAGGGACTAGATCTGATAGATAGAGTGCCTGATGAACTATGGAATGAGGTTCGTGACATTGTACAGGAGATAGGGATCAAGACCATCCCCATGGAAGAGAAATGCAAAAAAGCAAAATGGCTGTCTGGGGAGGCCTTACAAATAGCTGTGAAAAGAAGAGAAGTGAAAAGCAAAGGAGACAAGGAAGGATATAACCATCTGAATGCAGAGTTCCAAAGAATAGCAAGGAGAGATAAGAAAGCCTTCCTCAGCAATCAATGCAAAGAAATAGAGGAAAACAACAGAATGGGAAAGACTAGAGATCTCTTCAAGAAAATCAGAGATACCAAAGGAACATTTCATGCAAAGATGGGCTCGATAAAGGACAGAAATGGTATGGACCTAACAGGAGCAGAAGATATTAAGAAGATGTGGCAAGAATACACCTGTACAAAAAAGATCTTCACAACCAAGATAATCACGATGGTGTGATCACTCACCTAGAGCCAGACATCCTGGCTGAATGTGAAGTCAAGTGGGCCTTAGAAAGCATCAGTACAAACAAAGCTAGTGGAGGTAATGGAATTCCAGTGGAGCTATTTCAAATCCTGAAAGATGATGCTGTGAAAGTGCTGCACTCAATATGCCAGCAAATTTGGAAAACTCAGCAGTGGCCACAGGACTGGAAAAGATCAGTTTTCATTTCAATCCCAAAGGAAGGCAATGCCAAAGACTGCTCAAACTACCACACAATTGCACTCATCTCACACACGAGTAAAGTAATGCTCAAAATTCTCCAAACCAGGCTTCAGCAGTACGTGAACCGTGAACTTCCTGATGTTCAAGCTGGTTTTAGAAAAGGCAGAGGAACCAGAGACCAAATTGCCAACATCTGCTGGATCATCGAAAAAGCAAGAGAGTTCCAGAAAAACATCTATTTCTGCTTTATTGACTATGCCAAAGCCTTTGACTGTGTGGATCACAATGAACTGTGGAAAATTCTGAAAGAAATGGGAAAACCAGACCACCTGACCTGCCTCTTGAGAAATCTATATGCAGGTTAGGAAGCAACAGTTAGAACTGGACATGGAACAACAGACTGGTTCCAAATAGGAAAAGGAGTACGTCAAGGCTGTATATTGTCACCCTGCTTATTTAAGTTATATGTAGAGTACATTATGAGAAACGCTGGGCTGGAGGAAGCACAAGCTGGAATCAAGATTGCCGGGAGAAATATCAATAACCTCAGATGTGCAGATGACACCACCCTTATGGCAGAAAGTGAAGAGGAACTAAAAAGCCTCCTGATGAAAGTGAAAGAGGAGAGTGAAAAAGTTGGCTTAAAGCTCAACATTCAGAAAACGAAAATCATGGCATCTGGTCCCATCCCTTCATGGGAAATAGATGGGGAAACAGTGGAAACAGTGTCAGACTTGGGCTCCAAAATCACTGCAGATGGTGACTGCAGCCATGAAATTAAAAGACTCCTTGGAAGGAAAGTTATGACCAACCTAGATAGTATATTCAAAAGCAGAGACGTCACTTTGCCAACAAAGGTCCGTCTAGTCAAGGCTATGGTTTTTCCAGTAGTCATGTATGGATGTGAGAGTTGGACTGTGAAGAAAGCTGAGTGCCAAAGAATTGATGCTTTTGAACTGTGGTGTTGGAGAAGACTCTTGAGAGTCCCCTGGACTGCAAGGAGATCTAACCAGTCCATTCTAAAGGAGATCAATCTTGGGTGTTCTTTGGAAGGAATGATGCTAAGGCTGAAACTCCCGTACTTTGGCCACCTCATGCGAAGAGTCGACTCATTGGAAAAGACTCTGATGCTGGGAGGGATTGGGGGCAGGAGGAGAAGGGGATGACAGAGGATGAGATGGCTGGATCACATCATTGACTTGATAGATGTAAGTCTGAGTGAACTCTGGGAGTTGGTGATGGACAGGGAGGCCTGGCATGCTGCAGTTCATGGACTGCAAAGAGTCGGACATGAGTGAGCGACTGAACTGAACTGAAGTGAACTGAGACTTAAGTTTCTGTCACAGCAACCCAAGGAATCTTAACAAATACTGACTAACAGTGAGCCTGAGAAGCTAGATGGGTGGTTCTAGCTGACCCTTGAGTCACCAGTCCAAGACTCAAATTTTGTTTGTCTTTCTGTTGCCAGAACCTGGGCATGACTGCTGAGTGAGCAAAGTACAGCAAGCAAGCAAGGTTTCCTCTTTCTTCTTCCAGAGACCTGACAGTTGTCGCACATATATAGACTTGCTCAAAGCATGTTATGTAAACTGAAGGAGAAAACTATGTTACTATAATGTCTAGTGAGGTGCAAGAACTTTTGGTTACTTTTAATAATAATTTTAATAGTCACACATGTTAAGGAAATTACAGTGCTATAAAGTGTTCATTAAAAACATAGTCCCTAAAGTATCCTGACCTCAATTTCTACTAAAAAGAATTGATTTTAGCTTCAATCAGCATTCAGCCTCCCAGGTATAGTCACCTCCCCCATGACTCAGTGTGAGATGGCACAGGAAATAGCAGCCAAGTAGAGCCTCATGTAATTAGATGATACCCCTGTAACTAGGGACCAGCTTGGAGTAAGGAGAAGATTGTCTGAATCTAAAAGCATACCATATACATTGTCATGTATAAAACCAGTGGCTAATGGGAACCTGCTATATGGCACAGGGAGCTCAGCTCAGCTTGCTGCTCTGTGATGACCTAGAATGGTGGGGTGGGATGAGGGGAGGAGGGAGGGAGGCTCATGACAGAGGCGATATATGTATACATATAGCTGATTCACTTTGTTGTACAGCAGAAACTAATACAATAATATAAAGCAATTTTACCTCAATAGTAAAATAAATAAAATGATAGCTTTCAAGCAAAAAAATAAAACAGAAAAGCATACCACACTCTCTGAGCCAAATAAAGGGATTCCACCTTCCCCACGATACAGCGTTTAATGCTTACTGATGTTGCTTTTTGTTTGTTTGAGGCAATGGGGCTGTCTCTGCTTAAATGGTTCATAGAACTGAAAACCTTCTCCCGTATTCCATCCTAGTAACTAATTATGAGGATGATTTAAAATACTTCATTAATAATTTTATACATATCCATACAATGCTATATATTTCTAAAAAGTTAATTCATATGGGAAAACAAACCAAGCCCTTAGCAAAAAATAAATTAGATTCTACATGCAAAATCATTTCCAGGTGGACAAGAAATGTAAATACCAGGAATAAAAACATAAACATACAGAAGGAGCTACAGCTATTTTTATAATCTAAGGATAAATCCAAGCACGACACCAAAAAGAGAAATCAATAAAGGAAAAGACTGATAGATTAAACAACTGAACAAAAACTTCTCTGACAGTAAAGAAATGACAATCGACATACTCCTTGGAAGAAAAGTTATGACCAACCTAGATAGCATATTGAAAAGCAGAGACATTACTTTGCCAACAAAGGTCCATCTAGTCAAGGCTATGGTTTTTCCTGTGGTCATGAATGGATGTGAGAGTTGGACTGTGAAGAAGGCTGAGCGCCGAAGAATTGATGCTTTTGAACTGTGGTGTTGGAGAAGACTCTTGAGAGTCCCTTGGACTGCAACGAGATCCAACCAGTCCATTCTGAAGATCAGCCCTGGGATTTCTTTGGAAGGAATGATGCTAAAGCTGAAACTCCAGTACTTTGGCCACCTCATGTGAAGAGTTGACTCATTGGAAAAGAATCTGATGCTGGGAGGGATTGGGGGCAGGAGGAGAAGGGGACGACAGAGGATGAGATGGCTGGATGGCATCACCGACTTGATGGATGTGAGTCTCCTCCGTGAACTCCGGGAGTTGGTGATGGACAGGGAGGCCTGGAGTGCTGCGATTCATGGGGTCACAAAGAGTCGGACACGACTGAGCGACTGAACTGAACTGAACTGATACAAATGAAAACTGTATTTAAAATCAATATGAAAATGACTAACATGCCAAACAAAAATGGATGCTGAAAGCAATTGATCTGGAGACCAACACAGGAATCTATATCAGAACCTTAAAAACGGGCTTACCTTTTGACTCATCAAATTCTACTTCTAATAACTTACTCTCTGAAAACAATTTTCTTAACAAGGATTCACTTGAGCATTGTGAATACAAGCAAACACCAAGCAAACAAACAAAATTATCAATGTGAATGTTAACTTATAATTCACCCCATCTGTTCAATGGAATAATCTACTGCCATTAAAAACAGAATGAGACGTATATTCGTTGACATGAAAAGACAGTCACAATGTACTACTAGTATGTGAGGGGAAAAATGAGATCACAAAACAATAAAAATGATGTGGATGACAAAGACTACTGACAGTTAAAGCATGTTCCTCCTGGGCACAGAGTGGACTGTTTCCACCTCCATCCCTGCTCCTGACACACTCAGTCTGCTGTGTCTTTGTGAATACATTCCCTGCAATAGGCAGAGCTATAATCTTTTTTTTTTTTTTTTTTTTTAGTGACATACTGATACTTTTAATTTTATTATATTTTTTAACTTTACAATATTGTATTGGTTTTGCTATATATCAAAATGAATCCACCACAGGTATACATGTGCTCCCCATCCTGAATCCTCCTCCCTCCTCCCTCCCCATACCATCCCCCTGGGTAATCGTAATCTTAGAGCTATATGCTGAAGGTGGCAGAGATATCGAGTTCTAGAAAGACAAACAGGAATAGAAACAGCCCTACCCCATCCCCACCTGGAATATCTACCCTGGACTGTTGTGTGAGAAAAATTACCAGTGTGTCTGTTATCTCATTATATTTTGGGTCTACATTCAGTAGTTTGGCCTACTGGAACAGAGTAGAATACCAGCGTGCATGTACATGTGTGCTCAGTCATGCCCTACCCTTTGTGACCCCATGGACTGTAGCCCGCCAGGCTCCTCTGTCCATGGGGTTTCCCAGGCAAGAATACTAGAGTGGGTAGCCATTCCCTTATCCGGGGGTCTTCCCGATTCAGTGATCGAACCCGCATCTCCTGCATTGCAGGCGGATTCTTTACCACTGCACCACCTGGGAAGCAAAATAATGCCTAAAAAAACACAAAAAGAAAACTGACCACCACTCTATAAAGTGAAATAGTTGTAGACACTTGAAACCTGGCCTTACTTGACTTAGAGAAAACTAATTTCCTGAGGTTTGTAATTTACTTGGAAATGTCACGTGGGCGCTGAAGTCTGAGCACCTGGGCTGGAGTCCTGGGTCCTGACATGCTGTGCAGCATGACCGGGGGCTCTAACCTCACTGACTGGCCACTTCTGACCTTTTGCCACTTAAAGGAAAGGTTAAGAGCTTGGGTTCCAGAAGTAAACTGCCTGAGTTCAAACCTTGCTCTGGAACTTCATAAATCTCTCCAGCTTTCTCATCCATACATAGAGAAAATACAAGGTCTAAGGCCACATGAGAATGTATGAGAAATAAATGGATGTATACATGCAGAGCAATCAGGACAGTGTCTGACATAATTGTGTATGTGTAGCTGGCACCACTGTTGCTGCTGCTTATACACCACCACCTACAGCAGTCACATATCGAACAGAAAAATAAATAAATAAGAAGCGAATGATGTCATCAGAAGGTGAATAGCACTTGGACCTCAGTGAAGCCAAGCTTATTCTCTAAGACTGACAGCTGGTCATCTGCGGTCACATGGTCAGACAGTTAGGGGGTCTCAAGTAACCTTCCTCTCTACCAAATTCCAAGTAGACTCAAGGTCCTTTGCAAGGCACGTGGAAAGACAAGCCTCCACCAGGGAAGTTCCAAACACAAAGCACAAAGATATTGACATAGGGGCACCGTTTTGTATCTGAAAATCCATCAGAATGTCATTTGCAATAGCCTCCTAACTCATTTTTCTACATCTACTCTGGCCTCTTTGATCTCATCTCACAGGATGGGGTTTTCCAAACAGAAATGTGATGCTGGCCCCTTCAGCTCTAAAAGTGAAAGTGAAGTCGCTCAGTCGTATCCTACTCTTTGTGACCCCATGGACTTGTAGCCTGCGAGACTCCTCTGTCCATGGGATTCTCCAGGCAAGAATACTGGAGTGGGTTGCCATTTCCTTCTCCAGGGGATCTTCCCAACCCAGGGATCGAACCCGGGTCTCCTGAATTGTAGGCAGATGCTTTTACCATCTGAGCCACCTCTAAGGACAAACACAAAAATCCTTAGCATGGCGTTCGTGTCCTGCTTGGTAATAATTTCATGCCTACTTTTCCCTCCGCCAGCTTGCCTTGGTCTACATAAACCCACCATGCTTCCTCCCTCCAGAAGGCCTTTTAGCAAACATTTCCTGATGCCTGCAAATGACTAGCCTTCCTATCGTTGCCTGGGGTAAGTCCTGTTTATCCTGTGGATCTCTGTCAAGTCCCTGCTCGCTAGGTCTTATGACACTTACGACACTTGAGCCCCTCCTTCACCAAGCTTATCACACTTGCAAATGTGACACTGATTTGTGTGACAGCTGGTTTAGTGCCTAAAATGAAGGCTCCATGAGGACATCTGTGCTCTCCACAATAACCCAGAGAAGAACACACCACTTGAGATTGGGCAGAAGCTGAATAAACATCTTGCAGTCGATCAAATGAATCAAGTGAAAGGAAGAAATGAAAGGCTGTGGAACAACAGCAACTTGGGTCAAACGTATAGGGAAAAGACAGGATTTCAAAACCTGAAACTTGCCAGCATAGCTAAGAATTACAAAAACATTATCATTATCGCTGCATCAAGATCAAATCTGCCCACAGCCATGTTCCCGAAGACAAAAAAAAACAAAAAAGGAGGTCTTGAAGACTTGTGGAGTCTCACGTAAGCATTAAGCTAACACCAGAATCGAGACTTCTTTCTACCATTTCCTAAGTCAAACAAGGGGCTTCCCTGGTGGCTGCCGTCTATGGGGCTGGAGAGTCGTACACGACTGAAGCAACTCAGCAGCAGCTGCAGCAGCCGCCAGTGGCTCAGTGGTAAAGAATACGCCTGCCAATGAAGGAGACATGGGTTTGATCCCTGGGTCATCGATACCCTGGAGGAAGACATAGTAACCTACTCAGTATTCTTGCCTGGAGAATCCCACGGACAGAGGAGCCTTGAGGGCTACAGCCCATGCAGTTGCAAAAGAGTCAGATGCCACTTACAGACTAAATAACAAGAAGTCAAATAAGTGGCTGTATCTTCTGCTGCTTTTATCTGTCTTCTCTGTAAGGAAGTTACATTCAGTTCACCTCTTCCAGCTAGTTCCTTCTCAGTTCCCAGAAGAAACACATCAGAAACTGCCAGAAACTGCCCTGGAGAGACTGCTTTCATCACTGATCTGTGCGGAAAACCTGGATTGCAAAAAGGGAAACCACCCTAAACAGATACAACCATTGGGTAAGCAGTGAGGTGGGACAGGTGGGGCTTGGGTGTGTGAAGAGTCATCATCCTGTTTATGAAAACAGCAAGGATTATCTGGCTAGATGAACATATGCTAACAACTTCCTTCACTTTTGATTTTTTTTTTGGGGGGGGAGGTAAAGAGAATGTACAGAAGTTTAAAGGCTGGTTTATTTCATAAATTTCTTAACTCGATTTAAAGAAAATATTGAGTTGTCCAAAAAGTTCATTCGGGTTTGTCATGGGATGCTTTTTGGCCAATCCAATATAAGGTGGCCCACACGTTAACAGACAAGGGTCTCAAAGGGTGACAAATCACAGGTCCAATGGTCTACATGTTTAGGAAAAACTCAATTTACGTTGCCATGATCACTACTACTTTCAAAAAGGAGAAAAGGTGAAATACATAGCATCTTTTTTTAAACAATCAGTTTATCATCAGTTCAGTTGCTCAGTCGTGTCTGACTCTTTGAGACCCCATGGACTGCAGCACACCAGGCATCCCTGTCCATCACCAACTCCCAGAGCTTGCTCAAACTCATGCCCATCAAGTCAGTTATGTCATCCAACCATTTCATCCTCTGTCATCCCCTTCTCCTCCTGCCCTCAATCTTTCCCAGCATCAGGGTCTTTTCCAATGAGTCAGTTCTTCACATCAGGTAACCAAAGTACTGGAGCTTCAGCTTCACCATCAGTCCTTCCAATGAATATTCAGGACTAATTTCCTTTAGGATGGACTGGTTGGATCTCCTTGCAGCCCAAGAGCCTCTCAAGAGTCTTCTCCAACACCACAGTTCAGAAGCATTAATTCTTCAGCACTCAGCTTTCTTTATAGTCCAACTCTTGATATCCGTACATGACCACTGGAAAAACCATAGCCTTGACTAGACGGACCTTTGTTGCCAAAGTAATGTCTCTGCTTTTTAATATGCTATCTAGGTTGGTCATAGCTTTTTTTCCAAGGAGTAAGCGTCTTTTAATTTCATGGCTGCAATCACCATCTGCAGTGATTCTGGAGCCCAAGAAAATAAAGTCTGTCACTGTTTCCATTGTCAGGGTATTAATGTAATAGCCACCAGGGATGCCCAATATAATAGCTACCAACCTGGACACTTGACACTTAACTAGTAAACCATGTGATCTGGAACTTCTCCTGCACAGCTGACAGTCTTGGAGTGGGTACCAGGGAGGCAGGCTTCTGGCTCGCAGTCACCAGTCAGCTGAAGTACAAGAGGGCATGTCTGGGGTGTGGCAGGCCATTTAGGGGTGGTAATCAACAACATGCGACAGTTAGTACAGACACAAAGATCTCACCCAGGAAAAGACAGCCAGACACTCAGATGAAAGGAGAGGCAAGAGCAGAGATAACGAGGTAACACTGTTATCTCTGGTTATTTAAGGATAAAAGGTTTAGGTACAAGACATGCAGTACCATGAGGCATTTGCAAAGTGCTTCAGTAAGGTCAATACCACCTGGAATAAGATAGATAAAATTAAATCAGGTATTACATTGAGATTAAACTTTCCTCAACCCTGTTCTAATTTGAGAGTTCTTTCATGTTTCAGCATTAGAAAAGTACTGTTACTGTTTTTTTTTTTTTTAAGCCCACATACAATTTATAGAAAAAAAAAAAAGCACATTAGGAAAGGGTGCCTAGGGTTGGGGTAAAAACAAGGACTTCAGAGCCAAATGCCACTCTGGGCAGTCATCATTTCTTTCTGTCTCAGTTTCCTTCTGTAAAATGTCAAAAATATTGGGCTGGCCAAAAGGTTTGTTCATGTTTTTCTGTAAAAGGCTATGGAAAATTCTGAATGAACTTTCTGACCAACCCAGTAATAGTATCTACTTCCTGGTTGTAAGGATTAAGTACATTAATATTTATAAAAGACCTAGAACATCATATCCTTTTGGAATTATCTGTTAAACATGCACTCTTCACATTCTTTGCTTTCTTTAGTTTAATTAGGTTAAGTAGGCTTCCATCTCATAAAACACATGAAGGAGCGTAAGTATTTATTCTGAGACCTAACTGCTCATACCGTCTACTCATGCAGTAAATACCTTCTGCTCATACAACAAATTCTATTAAAAGAAAAGTATCCATCTTTTACTTTTATTCAACTTACATAGAAAAATGGCCACAAAAAATAGCCATCACTTATTGAGTACTTACATTGTATTACACATACTTCATGTCACCTGACCCTTACAACAATTCTATAAATTGGATGTTACTAACCCCACTCATGGGGCTTCCCAGGTAGCTCAAGTGGTAAAGAATCCACCTAACAATGCAGTAGCCATGGGTTCAATCCCTAGGTTGGGAAGATCCCCTGGAGGAGGAAATGGCAACCTATTCCAGTATTCTTGGCTGGAAAAGCCCACGGACAGAGAGGCCTGGTGGGTTACAGTTCATGGGATTGCACAGACACGACTGAGCACTCACATGCTAACTCTTAGTTGCAGCATGCAGGATCTAGTTCCATGTAGGATCTAGTTCCCTGTTGTTGTTGTTCAGTCGCCCAGTCATGTCTGACTCTTTGCAACCCCATGGACTGTAGCATGTCAGGCCTCCCTGTCCCTCACTATCTCCCAGAGTTTGCCCAAGTTCACGTTCATTGCATCAGTGATGCCATCCAGCCATCTCGTCCTCAGTCGCCCTCTTCTCCTTCTTTATTCAGTCTTTCCCAACATCAGGGACTTTTCCAATGACTCATCTGTTCACATCAGATGACCAAAATACTGGAGCTTCAGCTTCAGCTTCAGTCCTTTCAGTGAATATTTAGGGTTGATCTCCCTTAAGAGTGACTGGTTTGGTCTCCATCCTGTCCAAGGGACTTTCAGGAGTCTTCTCCACCACCACAGTTCGAAGGCATCAATTCTTTGGCATTCTGCCCTCTTTATGGTCGAGCTCTCACAACCATATGTGACCACTGGGAAGACTATAGACTTGACTATATCGATATTTGTCACCAGATTTAGGTCTCTTAATCTGGCATATTAGGACTGAGCTTCCCTGGTGGCTCAGACAGTAAAATCGTCTGCTTGCAGTGCTGGAGACCCAGATTCAATCCCTGTGTTGGGAAGATCCCTTGCACAAGGGAACAGCAACCCACTCCAGTACTCTTGCCTGGAAAATTCCATGGATGGAGGAATCTCGTAGGCTACAGTCCATGGGGGCCACAAAGAGTCAGACACGACTGAGAGACTTTGCTTCCCTAAGGTCTCTGCTTTTCAACACACTGTATAGGTTTGCCATTACTTTCCTGCCAAGAAGCGATCACCTTCTGATTTCATGGCTGCAGGCACCATCCACCATAATTTAGGAGCCCAAGAAGAGGAAATCTGTCACAGCTTCCACCTTTTCCCCTTCTGTTTGCCAGGCAATAGTGGGGCCTCGTTCTCTGACCAGGGACCAAATCCAGATCCCTGAATTGGGAACTGAGTCTTAGCCATTCCATCACCAAAGAAATCCCTGCTGCTGCTGCTGCTGCTGCTGCTGCTGCTAAGTCACTTCAGTTGTGTCCGACTCTGTGCAACTCCATAGATGGCAGCCCACCAGGCTCCCCTGTCCCCAGGATTCTCCAGGCAAGAACACCGGAGTGGGTTGCCATTTCCTTCTCCAATGCATGAAAGTGAAAAGTGAAAGTGAAGTCGCTCAGTCGTGTCCAACTCTTCACGACCCCATGAACTGCAGCCTACCAGGCTCCTCCATCCATGGGATTTTCCAGGCAAGAGTACTAGATTGGGGTGCCACTGCCTTCTCTGAAGAAATCCCTAAAATGCCTCATTTTTGCATCGTATTTTATTTATTTACTTTTGGCTGTGGTGGGTCTTCATTGCTTTGAGGACTTTTCTCTAGTTGTGGCAAGCAGGGGCCACTCTCTAGTCACAGTTCAAGGGTTTTTCATTGTAGTGGCCTCTCGTTGCAGAGGACAGGCCCTGCAGTGTGTGGGCTTCATCAGTTGTGGAGCACGGGCTTCAGAAGTCATGGTGTGTGGGCTCAGGAGTTGCAGTTTCTGGGCTCCAGAGCACAAGCTCAACAGTTGTGGCCACAGGCTTAGCTGATCTGTGGCTAGGGGAATCCTCCCGACTCAGGGATGGAACCCATGTCTCCTGCATGGGCAGGTGGATTCTTTACCACTGAGCCCCTGAATCATATTTTTAAGTTCAGATGAGCCACGCATCAAAGTAAAAAGCAAAAATAAGTATAATGGGGACATTAAATGCAAATACCAATATTCTTTTCCTTTTTTAAAGGAAGTCAGGAGGGGGTGTGAGAGGCACATAGAAGCCATCGAGCCCACCATGTCCGGCACACGGCAACCCCTGGGATTTCCATGAACAATGGGGCAGCCACCCTCGATTTACAACGAAACGCCCTGTTCACTACTTGTTCAGGATGAAATAAAGAGTTTTTAGTCAAATCCAGTTTCCAGCACAGCTTCTCATCTACACACGCACATCACCTTAGAATGTGATCTTTTACCCTACACTGTATTCTCAAAGGATCCAGTCACAGAGCCCCCAGAGTGAGCCTTCAGTAAATCTCTGCTCTCGAAGTGAAAAGTTCCACGCTTCTATGTATTTTATAAATTGAAAGCACAGGTAAATAATGATACCTGGAATGATACTGATCACTTTCCCTTTTGACAACCCTCTTTAAAACTGCTCACAGTATCGCTATGATGGAGCCACACCCGCTAAAGTGGTCCGTGTGTTTGAATAGTTTGACAGAAAGATATAGAAATTCAAGAGAATAGAAGACATCATAAATCACTGTGTAGGAAGTTCCCCAGAGTGGTTTCTGCAGAGCATTTGCCCGGTCTTGGTTACTGCACAAGCTGAACAGGTATTACAGGTTTCTAGTTTGAACTCTTTTCTATACTCTATACTTCAGGCTTTATCTCTGAATGTCAAAGATTCTATCACTGTCAACGTAAGTGTAAAACTCAGCAGGGATGTGGGCGAACTAAACGCTCTCCCCAAATCTGTAAAAATGATGTCTAAGATGATAATATAAAAAGTTCCTCTCCAAGAATAAGATTCTTTTGATCCAAGGTTTACTATGTGATTGAAAAGAAACTAGGGTTAAACAACAGAGAAGTGAGGTGCTCACATCCTAAGTTCCTCAATAAAACAACAAACGTGTGCTGAGCATCAGGAATGGACTGGGTATAAGGATGCCAGCATGTAAGCTTGACCGAATGGTGTGATACAGTTCATACTCCTTATAAAGCCACTTACAGAGTGCCAAATAAAACCAAACTTCACATATTTCTTAGAAGACCTGCAACCTATCCATCTATATGGGAACATCATTCTCACCCTATCAAAAGAAAAATTTTCAGCAACTCCAAAACCATCACCTTTGAGGAATTTTACATAATACGAGTGTGTCCTCCAACCTGGGGCCTTCAAGGAAGACAGAGCAAGGTTGCTTTTGTTTTTTTTCCCCCTGGCAGGAGGTTGTTTAATTGGTTGTT
This sequence comes from Bos taurus, assembly GCF_002263795.3. NCBI lineage: Eukaryota > Metazoa > Chordata > Mammalia > Artiodactyla > Bovidae > Bos > Bos taurus. The sequence goes on from NC_037332.1 coordinate 90,822,073, forward strand.
TTCTGAGGAGAAAAGTTGAGGAAACAATGGGGGTGCGATTGAAGTGGGGAGAGGGGGGTTTGTTTATGTTGAATACAGGTCCACTTGCCAATGCAGGAGATGCGGTTCAATCCCTGAAATAACAACCCACTCCAGTATTCTTGCTTGGAGAGTTCCACGGACAGAGAAGCCTGGCCTACTACAGTCCAAGGGGTCGCAAAGAGTCGGACATGACAGTGACTGAACACAACACAGCAAAGATGAGATAAAGCTATATCTTGGGGACTTTCCTGGCTGTCCACTGGTTAAGACTCTGCTTTCCAGTGCAGGGGATGTGGGTTCAATTCCTGGTCAGGCAACTAAGATCCAACACGCTGCAGGGTGCAGCCAAAAACTAAATAAGTAAAACTCTTATTAAAAAAAACTCTATCTGGGTTTGGTTGTGAAAGAAAAACAAGTTCTTATCAGGCAGCCTTACTTTTCTCGAGAGAGAGAAGAGATGGGGGTTGTTAGATAACCTCTGTAGCGGTGATGAGAGACCATTTAAAGGGTCACTGAGCATTACAGACGACCCAGGTGAGACTTGGAAATTAGAAACTTGTGATAGACCCAAATAGTAGTTTATTTTTCCCAATTAGCAGATAAGAAGAGATGGGTGAGTTTCCCACACTGAAAAACTCAGAATGGAAAACATGAACAAGAAGTCAGCCACAGTTTCCAAGAGGACACTGGAACTGACCAGCAACAGAGAGCAGACCTAAATTTGGGGGCATAACACCTCCTCTCTGCACTTCCCTGGTAGCTCAGACAGTAAAGAATCTGCCTGCAATGATGGAGACCTGGGTTCGATCCCTGGGTTGGGAAGATCCCCTAGAGGAGGGCATGGCAACACACCCCAGGATTCTTGCCTGGAATGAATCCCCATGGACACAGGAGCCTGGTGGGCTACAGTCCATGGGGTCGCAAAGAGTCAGACAGGACTGAGACACTAACACACACACGCACACACATACCTCTCCTCTCTGGTTAATATGACAGAAAGACAGATACAAGTGGCTTCAAACTCTGGTTCCTAGTTAAGTAGATGTGACGTTAGTCAAGCTAGTTTTTTTATGCCTTCCTTCCTCATCTGCTTAAAAGGGGGTTGGATTATAATAACTACCTTTACCAAATTATTCTGAGTATTTAAGGAGATAATATATGAAAAGACCCCACATTGTTTCTGCCACTTGATAGGCAATAGATGAATATAATTTGGTTTTTTTTTTTTTTACCTGCATAAAATAAGAACATGAAACCAGTCTGGAATTACATTCCACTGTAAATTCTGTCTTAGATTTTAGTTGTCTTGACCACATTTCATATCCTGTGAATTTTCTAAGTTACTTTCCACTACCGACACTACGACTAATAATGATACCATCTTACATTTGTAAGGTTCTTTGCCACTTAAAAAGTATTTACAGGGCACTTTCTTGGCAGTCCAGTGGTTAGGACTTTGCCTTCCAATGCAGGGGATGGGAGTTCGATCCCTGGTGAGGGATCTAATATATCACATGCCTCAGGGTCAAAAAATCCCCCATAAAACAGAAGTAAAAATACTGTAACAAATTTAATGAAATGGTCTACATCAAAAAAAAAATTTTAAGAAAAAAGCATTTACTTTCACTATCTCATTCACTAGTTCTGACAACAAGTGACTCTGAAAGAGAGAGAATAGTTAACTGCTATCAATTTATATACGAGGAAACTGAGAGGCAGGGAAAGAAAATGACTTGTCCTAGGTCAATTTAACGTTCATTTTGTTATCTTTGTTCTGTAAAAGTGCTGAAATTCATTAAAAAGAAAGACAACCTCTTCCTGTTTAAAACATAGGCTCCCTTGGCTTTTCCTTTTATAAAGCTAACTTACCTTGTGCTTTGTCAGCCATTTCACGTGTCCATTTTAAAAGGCCCAAGTTAAAAGCTACTCAGAAATGAGAGAAAATACACAAAAGCAGATACGTGTCTGAAGGTACCTAGACTGGTAATCTGACTCGGCAGGCACCCAGTAGATGTTTGCTGATATGCAAAACAGCTTCTGATGCAAGCCTATAAATTTCTTAATAATTTAATACACATGGCTCTCTCCCTGTGTTCTGTATTTGCAGGTATAATTTGTTTCATTGGGGGAGGGGCTACAGTTTAGACAAAGATACACTCTAATTTGTTTTTTTCCCTACATACAAATAGTACCCCAAGGAACTGAGGAAATACAGACATCTGTGAGTGGAATTCAGAAAATCCATTATGTTAAATGAGAAGTAAATTATTCTTCATCTTCCTTCTAACTGAAATTCAGCATTTCCTTTAATTATGAACACAGACAAGAAGCCACTCTGGTATTAGCAACACCTCTGATTTTTATCAACAATAGAATTCACATATTTTATATCGTGTTACAGTTACTGCAGAGATCCTGAAATATCATTTACACTCATCACCACTTCAAAATTACCATAGTGACCAGACTCACTTCTGGGTTTTATTTAATGTGACATAGATATTACCATGTCACAAATTTGCTCGAAAATTGTCTTATCTATATCTCAATAGGACTGGACGGCTTTGCAATCATAAATTTGTCTATGTACGTGTAACACAGATTTTAAAAAGGTTAAGAACTTCTGCTTCAAAGGACAGTTAAGACCCTGCAGACGTTCCCTCTCTCAGTGCTCGACTCCAAGAGATTCGCCACCCTTTACCTCCTCATCCCCAGTCTGCCCACCTCACACCCTTCTCCATTCTGCCTGGCTTCAAATGCAAGGACTTTGGGAAGAGGACACAGAGCAAAACCTTTGGCCAATTCTGCCTCCCTTTGCTCCTCTCCCCTCAGATAGATTATTTATATCCACAGCCTCTAAACCCATTTCCCTCTCCTAAACTCCAAAGTGTCTTTCGTGACTCTTTGCTCCTTAAACCCTAACACCAAGATGAGAAATAAAATGCCAAGGGTAGTCAGCGTGCCACTCTCAACTGGACAGATCAGTTTTTTAATACCCAAAAACAATGAGGAAGCAGAACAGAGAACTGAGTAATGGAGGGAACAGGCTGGGGAAGGGAGGTGGGCTGCAGCAAAAGCTTTTTATTTTTCATCTTCCTGGTGTCGGAAGGAAAGAAAGAAGGGATGAATAAAGGAAACACATACACACCCATTCGCATCTGGAGAAACCACCCCATGGGTGATGAAACTGCTCTAAAGGAAGAAGAAAGAGTAAAGCTGTGTCGTCCCTCTTGGAAGTAGGCAAGAAAAGAAGTACCAGTTGAACTGAGAACAGTGAAGAAAGAGGACCTGCTGGTTAGTTCTTCGTAGCAGAGGGGTCAGTCAAGCACTCGGTTCAGACTAAGAAGTGTCCAAACAGAAAGCTTAGGTTGGTTCGTATTGATGTGGTTCTTCTCCCCAGCTTTCATGAACCAAACTTCAAGGGAGACCCTAGAGCAAGCCCAGGAGCCATCTGCAGAAGCTTAAAGCTAGAGAAAGAGGTCTCCAACATGCTTGATTTGTTAGAGAGGGGGAAGGGAAAGGAGAATCCTTACCATGTTAATGGTAGAGGGATCTATCTGTCCAAAAAAAAAAAAATACTGCAAATGAATTAAGTTTCCCAGTACTATCAGTATTATACACTGTGAGTTGGCTGATTTACCCACACAATATTGTTTCTATGGGACAATGCACTGCAAGTTCTAAATATATCATTTAAAGTCTGAACATGGTCATGACAAGGAACTACTTTTACTAATTATGCACCAAACAAAAGTAATGACAGTGAAAAAGAAAGCAAAAGTTTAAGAAACGATAAAAACATTAAGATGATGGGTGATTGCAGCCATGAAATTAAAAGACGCTTATTCCTTGGAAGGAAAGTTACGACCAACCTAGACAGCATATTCAAAAGCAGAGACATTACTTTGGCAACAAAGGTCCGTCTAGTCAAGGCTATGGTTTTTCCAGTGGTCATGTATGGATGTGAGAGTTGGACTGTGAGGAAAGCTGAGTGCCAAAGAATTGATGCTTTTGAACTGTGGTGTTAGAGAAGACTCTTGAGAGTCCCTTGGACTGCAAGGAGATCCAACCAGTCCATTCTAAAGGAGATCAGTCCTGGGTGTTCTTTGGAAGGAATGATGCTAAAGCTGAAACTCCAGTACTTTGGCCACCTCATATGAAGAGTTGACTCATTGGAAAAGACTCTGATGCTGGGAGGGATTGGGGGCAGAAGGAGAAGGGGACAACAGAGGATGAGATAGCTGGATGGCATCACTGACTCGACAGACGTGAGTTTGAGTGAACTCCGGGAGTTGGTGATGGACAGGGAGGCCTGGCGTGCAGCGATTCATGGGGTCGCAAAGAGTCGGACATGACTGAGCGACTGAACTGAACTGAACATTTTATAAGGGCTTCCTTGGTGGCTCAGACAGTAAAGAATCTGCCTGTGATGCGGGAGACTTGGGTTCAATCCCTGGGTCAGGAAGATACCCTGGAGAAGGAAATGGCAACCCACTCCAGTATTCTTGTCTGGAGAAGTCCATGGAGAGAGGAGACCGATGGTCTATAGTCCATGGAGTCACAAGGAGTCAGAAAAGACTGAGTGACTAACACACACTAAACATTTTTATAAGGACTATTTTGTACAAATTTTATTTGATTACATTTTCAGTTGTTAAAAACAAAGTCACAGCTAAGTCAAGCTTAATTTACTGTATGAATTCAAAGCTTTCACATAAATTTTAAAACATACAAACTGGTTATTTTTCTATGCTACTTTTCTATGAAAACATTTTTCAATAGAATGCTTTCTTTTTCATACACAAAACACATTCTCAAGTAACCAGAAAATCAACATGAGGAATACTATTTACATGATACAATGTATTTCTTTTAAAAGATATAGCAAAAATTGTGCAGTTACAAGACATATAGAAAAATAAAACTAGGATTTTTTTGCTTCTGATGTGTAAGTAAAATAGGCCTTAGGAAAACACTTTGTTACTGTAGCAATTAACATTCAAATAAGAATATTTTAAACTCAAGGTGATGTAACACCACCTTCCTGCTACTTGAAAATACTGGGATGTGATAACACACCAAGACTGTAAACACTCGAAGAAGATGAAAAAGCCAACTGCATTTCCCAAAGTAATTGTGAGTGCTGACCCTCTGGTACTTACCACAGTAGAACTTGTCTAATTATACCGTCTAGTTTTTCCCCCTATAATTTCAAGTTATTACTTCATCACTACCTTGGTGATATAATACCTGGAATGAAACTTCTATCTAAATTTATTCATAAGGGCCGCATTCTTACAAGATGAAATGTTCAAGTGCTCTGTTCTTTAAATTCACAAAACAATCTGATAAGGAATATATCCTAAAACTGAATGGTCGAACTAGAAAGGGCATAGACAGAGGCTGCCTTATAATTTTGGTTCCTTTAAATCTTAAAACACTACCAGAAAAAAAATACTGTCTGCATGGAAATGACTAGAAAGGATGAACTATATCCAGCAATTTCATTTTCAAGAAAACTTGATCATATCCATATACTGCCCATGTTCTTTGCCTACTTGCCTCAATAAAAAACATTTTCCCAAAATAAGGTTTAATATAACACTCTTACATGGAAGAGTTGAAATTAAATGGAAACTTATTTCTTATGAAAGAATAATGCATAAATTAGTGGTCATTACTTTAAAATCATCTACCAATATGATGGCAGGGAAAAAAAACCAGCGCGTGTTTATCTAGCACATAGTAGGAGCTCAGTAAATATTTGTTAAATAAAGCAATTTAATGTTAAAAACTTTCCAGTGGGAGTAAACTGAAAGCTGGAGTAGAAACGTGTCCTCTCATTCTAATTACTTAAGCGTAAGTTCTGTAATAAGGAAAAACATTTAACTAAGGTAAATGTATAATAATTCCATTTTATATTAAAACAAACTTGTATTTCAACATAAACACAAAGCAATTGCTAAAGCAATAAACCTAATTGTGAACTTCCTGCATTTTCCCAAAGATGATTGCATCATGGTATAATTGCTTTTCAGAGGTTAAAAGATCTCTGATTTACATCAGGTGACTATTTTTTTTTTCGGCCATTTACTTAAATAAATGTGTACAAATTCATACCACAGGAACAAAGTAAGACTATTTTTGACCCCAGAAAAATCTACTCACTCTGTTTTTAAAGGGTTATCTAATTTGGATAATCAAGATTGCATTTCTTCCCTATGCCCTGAAGCAAAGTACATTCTCAGTTCTGTTTGGAAGCTGGCACACACAGAACTCAATCTTGGTTAATTTCCAAAGGCACATATGTTATAGTAAATCCTCTTCTTGTAATGCCAGAAAGTTTTTGCTCCTAGAAATTGTTTTACTGGCATATTCTCAACATATCAGTATCTCAATACCTGCTAATCCTAGAGAAGCAAGACTGGCCAACACACACTTTAGAAAAGTAAAGGTTCCATTTTGAAATCTACAAAAGGTTGGCTTTTACTTTGTGCAAGATTCTATCTATTAAGTCTGCAAGTTTTAAAACAGTAACCTCTGGGGCACACTGGAATCACAGACTGGGACTGTGTTTTAATAATGTAGTGGACTATTAGACCCGTCTGCTCTTAGCACATTAGGGATTTTCTTACAAGTGAGGTTAACTACATTTCAGTCTTCGGAAAGACAAACACATTTTGGCCAATTCAGATGGAAATTCTATGACATTCACTGAAGTGTTTTCCCAGTGATAAACTCAAAATAAGCTATGAGAGAGGGACAGAAAGAGAAATCCGTTTTTCTTTTTCTTTTAAACAATGAAGGTAGAATTGAAGAATGAAAGAAAAATATTCCATAAAAATACTTCAGTTTTCCTACTCTCTTTCTTCAGGGAATACTCTAAACACTTCTAATATAAAACACTAACGTGTTTCTACAACAAATCCGTTGATTTAAAATGAAAACAGGGACTTCCTGGTGGCTCAGTGGCTAAGAAAGACTCTGCCTTCTCAGGGAATCAGATCCCACACACTGCGACTAAAGCGTGTGACCCTATGTGATACGTCTAAGACCTGGCACAGCCAAATAAATAAAAATTTATAAATATTTTTTAAAATAAAATGAAAACAAAAACCTTACTGTTTTCTTTTATAAATATGAGCTATTACTACTAACACTATTGATTTTATTTTGGTATGTAGCCACCACAGGATATTCAAGTAGCAAAAAGTTATTTCTTAAGACAATAATAAAATTATAATGTCTTTGTACTCTCTCATTAAATTAATTTTAAAATACTTTACTATAAAGTATCAAAAGTTTAAAATTTATACTCACTGATCCAGCAATTCTACAACAGTATACTTGTCTTAAAAAAAATTCCTAAGGAATTTATGTTCAAAGATGTTTATCATAGAATTAAATTGCTTTAACAAAAAAGATAAGAAAAACTAACCACTGAAAATAGGAAATTAATGAAATACATTATGATACATCTATATAATAAATACTGTGCAGTCATTATAAAAAAAGAAATTGTCGACAGAGGGACTGAAAGCATAAGAATTTTTTCAGCCCTCTTAACATCCCTTTACATAAACTGCCTGAATTTATCACCAGCATGTACTGCTTCTCCAACAGTTACTGGAAAGATGTGGAAGTCAGTGTATTTAATAGAAAATATTTTAGACATACACACACACAGTATTACAGTATTTTTTTTCAGCCACACCCCATGGCATGCAGGATCTTAGCTCCCTCATCAGGGATGGAACCCATGACCCCTGCAGTGAAAGTGCAGTCTTAACCACTGGACTGACAGGGAAGTCCCCCAGACATATTAAAGGTATCAAGTTATGAATGTGCATACTAAGATCTCAACCCTCTTATGTGTATAAATGTACATTAAAAAAACTGAAAAGAATATATGTCAACAGTTGGTATATATGAATGGTAGAATATAGGTAATTTCTTAGTATTAATTTTCTGTATTTTCCAGAAGAAGCATTTCTTTTATACTCAGAAACAAAATTTTACTTCACATAATATACTATTTTGGCTGCCATATAATAACTAAAGTTAAAAATTCTTTGATTTAAAAGAAAAGGAATAATTTATGATTTCGGCAAAAAAAGATCATACTATAAGGTAAATGATGATAATGATGATAGGAATGGGGAGGAAGTGATTATCATGTCCAATAGCAAGGACTTTATCTAAAAAAAAAAAGAACAACACTTGGATTATGGTATGTCTCTATGTCATAGAATAAATACAGAAAACACTATATTATGAAGTTGTTTAGTTAATATATACTTTAAAAAAAGATTTAATAGAGTGAAAATAAGTCCATGGATGATAGATACATAATATGTTAACTAAATGAGAGATATGTAGTGATCTATCACTAAATCACAGAAGCCAACTATGGTGTTGCTGTTCAGTCACTAAGTCATGTCTGACTCTTTTGCAACCCCATGGACTGCAGCCTGTCAGCCTCCTCTGTCCGTGGCATTTCCCAGGCAAGAATACTGGAGTGGGTTGTCACTTCCTTCTCCAGGAGATCTTCCCAACCCAGGGACTGAACACCCATCTCTTGCATTGGCAGGCAGGGTCTATGCCACTGAGATACTAGGGAAGCTCTAGCCAACTATGCCCTATGATGTGTGTGTGTGTGTGCTAAGTTGCTTCAGTCGTGCCCACTCTGTGCAAGCCTATATGGACCGTACCCCTCTAGGCTCCATGGGATTCTTGAGGCAAGAATAATGGAGTGGGTTGCCATACCTTCCTCCAGTGGAGCTTCCTGACCCAGGGATATGCCACACCATAAAATCACCTTGATTCCACTACAGACAGCTTATCAGTTGAAGAAATCACATCAACTTGCTATAATAAAGTTTACTACTACCAATTACACAAAAATTGATACGCATGAACAATGCTCAGTAGATAAAAAATGAACTCACTAAGATCGTTGACATTTTCCTCAAGGCTTTGTATGGATTTCAGACTAAGAAATACTTTAAATACTTTGGGTAGTAATTTCCACTATTCAAATTAAAAGTTTTCATTTATTCATACCCGATTTTCTCTGAACTGAAAATTTTAACCTATGCTAATTTGCATAGCATTAATGGCTCTAAGAGAATACTAATATTTAATCAGTGCAATGTCCAGAAAAGACATCTGAACAGTAAAGTTTAAAATGGATGTGATTCATTACTGAAAGTAATGCTGTTTTAGAACTAAGTGAACTGCAGAGAGTTTTAAATGAAATGTTGAACAATGGAATTCTATGCAGAGGTTAACATTATAATGACTCTGTGAGCGCGTGCTCATTTGTGTCTGACTTTTTGTGACCCCATGGACTGTAGCCCGCCATGCTCCTCTGTCCATGTAATTTTCCAGGTAAGAATACTGGAATGGGTTACCATTTCCATCTCCAGGGCATCTCCTCAACCCAGGGATTAAACCCAAGTCTCCTGCATTGGCAGGCGGATAATGACTCTATAGACATGTAAGAAAATGTTACAACGACCATCAAGTGAAAACAGCAGATTACCAAAATCGGTGATGCTGAAATTCTGGGTAAATTTGCTTCAAAAAAATTTTTAACATTATGGATAAATCATTGTTTCACCTAAGAGAGATAAGGCAATTTTTCTAAGTCTAAATGCCCAGTTTATTTCTTTTGAGAGCCAGATCTTAAGTAAAGGAATAAAGGGAAAAAACTGAATGCACAGCTGTTTGCTTCTAGGAATACAAACAGGAGGAAATAAACAGAGGGAGGCTAATATCTGTAAGACTGGGCTAACTACTTCATTTCCAGCTGTGTTTTAATTTGTATTACTAAACAGTAAGAAAACCCTTTTTATGACAGTTAGAGGCTGAGAATTCCCATTTGCACCCAGCAAAGTTAAAGGCACGCTAGAAAATACCTGGAATGTTTGATTCAGTAAATTATTGTCTGGTCTATAGTCTAAGTTGTACAACATCAATTGAATGATTCAGGAGCTAATCCTAATTTAATGCCATTTAAAAGCAGAAATGACAAGAGAGACATCTCATCACTTGCAAGTGACTTAAAATACAAAAAAAAGATGGTCAAGTTAAAAATCATACCTGATTTGCTGTCAAAAGATAATTTAGGGTAATAACAAAGCAAGTCAGTACAGCCTGACTGATCCCAGTTTATACCTAGGATCACAACCACAAACAATGCTGTTCTGCACCCTTCAAGACAATACAAGGTTTCTACTCCAGGAGAAATAAGGGAGCCAGGGATATGTTCAGATGGAGACCAGGCAACACTAAAACAGGTGAATACCAGACAAGCAAAACTAGAATAACACCAGAGTAGTACCTTAGATACCACTCTGTTAGTAGCTTAAATGGAGAACTGTGAAGTAACTGGAAGCCTAGAATCTGTAAGAAATTGAAAACTTTACTAAAAAGCAGACCTTCTTCAAGCTACCAATTCCTAATGCCATCAAGCATAAGATAACTACCTTTACACAAGACAACTGGCTGTAAGGATATACACGAATTTTCAAGCTAGTTTTATGGATTATTATTTTTAGTTTTATTGTAAACTTAAACCCTAGGTTTATAGCAATAGCCATATTTATTGAAATGAATGGAAGTATGATTTTTTTTTTTTAAAGCTGGCCATAATGTTGAGTTGGCCAAAAAGTTCGTTTGGATTTCTCTGTAATATCTTACGGAAAAACCCAAACAAACTTTTTTGAACAACCCAATAGATACCCTGGTTACACGAAATGATGAATAAATTCCATAGCTGGACATCACAAATCCTCTATTGCCTCTTTTTTGATCTGGTCTATCTTAATAATCTGATCATTGGTTACTTTACTGTAGGTGGAAGTTTAAGCATCAAGAAACTCAACTGCTAAACAATGTTTTCCGGTAGGGTTCACTTCCACAATTGTCGACCCATCCCCCTTTTGAATACCAGCTCCACCAGTTCTCTCAGGTTTGAACTCCTCATTTTTAGGGAGATGAAATGGTACAGAAGTGCTCAATTACCGGTGGACAGGTCCATAGATGTATGTAATAAATGATGTAATGCAGATAAATATTCAGCAGAGCACCTGGATCTAGTAAGCGTTCCATTAAGAGCAGATATTACATAAAACAAGTAGACAAGAACTTAAAATAAGAAGTAAAAAAAGAATGCTGTCTTTAATGCAAATAACTGTTTTCTCAAAATCTGAGAAAAACAAAAAGCAAATAAACAAAAAACCATCCCACTATTAACATACAATGTGTTATCCCTACCACCTAGCACCATACCTATCAAACAGTGGGTGCTCAATAAATATTGATACATTCCTAAATAATAACTATCAAAATCTATTTTGAAACTCTGAGAATTTCTAGTTTGTAGACCTTGACTATTTCATCTTTGCATCTCAGTGCCTGGCAGATTAGGTAACACATTCAGTTAATTTCACCTTTTCTCATGCAATTAAAAAATAATTTGAATTCTTAAAACTTTTGATTTGTAATTTAATTCCATGTCAGGGGTTTTGGGTTTGGACTATAACTTACGTAAGGGTGAGGGCCAAGTCTGTCTGGTTAATTATTCTTTATAACGAAGCAAGTCAGTACAGCCTGAGGTCAGTTTAGACCTGGGATCACAATATATAAATATATATTTATTATATATTATAATAAATAATTAAGTATATTATTTTGCTCAATGTTTAACATAAACTAGGGGCTCAAATGTTTGAACAAATGCATAAATTTTCATGTTCTATTAAAAAAGGGAACAAAACCGTAATTCCTAACCAGAGTTCAGACCAAACAAGTATGTGAGTAGGCTACAATGGAAAACTTACTGCTGGAAGCTCTGTTTTAGGAAAGTCTTAGTATCTGTTAATTATCTATCAATAAAACTAAAAAAACAGGAAAGTCTTAAAAGCTGATCACATTAAGGAACTCACAGCAGTATTATCATTTTAGATCCTAGAAGCATCTACTCTACATGGCATCTAGGATTTTTTAGGTGTTTTCTTACCAAAACCAAAACATAAGAATTCAGTGTCATATACAGTTTCACCAAAAACACATGTTTTTGACCAGAGAAACTCCATACAACCAGCTTTCTAAAGTAAAAAGCCAAAGTTCGACACTGCTGTATAAAAATCTCCAATTACTTCCTGTTTCTCAGAATGTGGAAGGACTGGCTTGGCTCTGTTCCCTAAAGGAACAAAAACAAAGCGAGGAAAACAGTCCTATCTCACCTTCTGATCCCTCTGCCAATTAAGAAAATGTGCGCCCAGGGAGGTCCCTGCAATACTAACTTTGAGAGGTAAGAACTGGAATAAGAAACTTCAAAAGATTCTACTTTCTAATACAGGAAATTCTCTCAAAAAGCAAACAAAAGTACTAATTATAAAAATTACCTTCACTGTACACCTGGGTCTGCCAATATCAACTCTTAGAGAAAGAAGGACCATTCATTCAAAAAGCACTTTTCAGGAATGTCTGAAGATAAAGATCTTCAATCAGAGATAAGTTATTTTCAGAGAGCCCTGTAGTTGTTTCAGGGCGTATCAGGATATTTGGGTCATGAAGGTGTTATTACGCTCAGTGCCACAGAAGCCAACAAAACCTTCAGTATTTTTTCCCATGGGTTTGATTTATTATGAGGATTAGAAGAATGTAATTCTATCTCTGATAGAATCCTGTCACCTAAGTGAATAAAGCCTGTGCAATCCTGAGTACAGAGCAGTAACAAATTTTAGATCAAGAGTAATAATACTGTATGCCCAAGACTTGGATTCACACCTTTAAACTGTTATCTTCTTTTGCAGAGGAAAACATATTTCACGTGATTTTAAGTAGTTTACATATAAAGTCCTGATCCTGGGGGTTTCAAAGCTATTAAAAAAAAATCTACAGGTCCCTAAACTGCACTTCAGGCTGACCGAAAACTAACAGAGCAGCAGTAAACAAACAGGATCTTAAGAAAAACCAAGATTTAAGGACTTGATAGGAAAGAACCTTGCTTTTCTTCCATTCCTGGCAGGGGCTCTCTTACTAGATGGAGTCAGGTTCATTACTCAGAACCATCTAATAAAAGCATTTTTATTTAATATCATGATCAAAACAAGTTTAGAACTGTCTGGACTTCCTTCTCGCCAGGTAAACAGTTGATCATATAAAAACACGCCAATTTTGTTTTTTTTTTTCTTTAACATTGACCTTATGAGGTCTTCCCAACATGTGACAATGAACTTTCAGGTAAGTCCAAGAGTTCTTATGTACACCTTCAAAAGAATCTGTTTAAAGACAGGTAATTCCATCCCCTTGTATACCTCAAGTAGTATTCTTTTCTGATTGTTCCTTACTGCTTCTCACCCCTTTGCCTCATTTTCCTCTCTCTGTTTCAGCCATGCGCATATAAACCCATAGGATTAGCCCAATACTGACGTATCAAGAAAGGGGTTTCTCACCTGACATTGACTGACATTTACCCGACTCTTACCTGACATTGGTTTAACATCAATAGGTAACGCTAGGCCATATGAACCCCTCAGGACAAAGCCCTTCATTTCATCGTGTCCACAAGGTACAGATCTTAGTACAAAGGCATTCAAAGTTGCCTGCTGTCCTGATAAAACAAATGACATTTTATTTTAAATCACTGGAAGTGATGATAAATATCAGACTACCAACAGAAGACTTCAGTATTGAAATCTAAAAAACACACCAAACATGCTGCCTCCATCAATGAGTACAAACCAAAAAAAAAAAAGTGTTCAACCAGCAAATTTAACTCTTCTCACTAAAAAAAGATCAGTACTCTTCCTTAGAATGACTTCTTCCAAAATTATGAAGGAATTTTATCTGGCTTGTTTTCTAACAATTTCTTACTGAACTTGTGGTAGATACAATCTGTTTCTTTTAAGTCAACTACTAATGTGAAAATTTATTATCTACTATACTATCTAAGTATTTGGGGTCTAACGTAAAAGACTATAAATATTACCCTCTTAAAAACGAACCCTTCCCCGACCTCCAAAAGAAAACACCAGGAACCAAGAAAGTAGAAAAGAGGAAAGTACAAAATAGGGTGAAAATAATTTTAACTACATCAGTAATCACAAGAGCTATAAGGGAAATTCCCTGATGGTAACAGTGGTTAAGACTCTGCCTTCCAATGTAGGGGGCATGGATTTGCACATGCTGCATAGTGTAGCCAATAAACAAATAAATAAATGTAAGTTGGAAAAGACTCTTCAGAGTCCCTTGGGCTGCAAGGAGATCCAACCCGTCCATCCTAAAGGAGATCAGTCCTGGATGTTCATTGGAGGGACTGATGTTGAAGCTGAAACTCCAATACTTTGGCCACCTGATATGAAGAGCTGACTTATTTGAAAAGACCCTGATTCTGGGAAAGATTGAGGGCAGGAGGAGAAGGGGGCGACAGAGGATAAGATGGTTGGATGGCATCACCGACTCAATGGACATGAGTTTGGGTAAACTCCGGGAGCTGGTGATGGACAGGGAGGCCTAGCGTGCTGTGGTTCATGGAGTCGCAGAGAGTCAGACACAACTGAACGACTGAACTGAACTGAACTGAAGTAAATTCCACGGACAGAGGAGCCTGGTGGGTTACAGTCCATAGGGTCACAAAGAGTTGGACATAACTGTGACTGTGTGTGCACACACACGATACATTAAAATCAAACAAATAGACAAGACCATTAGTAAAAATGGAAGTAGAGGTCAACTCCCAATGATAAAATGTTGACTTCATTATGATGACATAGTCTACACTTAACAAAACATAACAATTTTACACATAAATTCATCTGATAACATAATTTCAAAATTGTTTTTAAAATGACAGAACTTCAGAGAAAATGAAAAGTCATCACAACAGTTGAAAATTACAATAATATACCTTTCTTAGTATCAGATTCCAGCCTCATGTAAACATTTCCAGAACACACAAAGTCCAATACCCTCTAACTCATTTTTGAGGCTAGAACACTGGTATCAAAGCCAGACAATGATAGCACAGACAAGGAATTTACAGGGCAATTTCACCTAAGGTGACAAATGGCAAAATCCTAAACAAAATACCAACCATCCCAACGGACCAATGTATAAAAATGAAAGTACACAGTGACCATGTTGGGTTTATTCCAAGACTGCAAGGTCGGTTCACCATTAACAAATGTATTAACACCATTTACAGGAATGCGCTAAGTTAGCAAACTAAAAAAAAAAAAAAAAAATTATCTCAATGAATGCAGAAAAAATATCTAATAGAATTTAATACTCATAAAGAAGTTCTTATACCAAACTAGGAATAACAGAGACTTTTCTTAATCTAGAAAAGACACCCTCCAAAAATCTTCATTAAATATTATTCTTAATGGTAAAATTAGAGGCAGTTAAAGTCAGAGTTGTAGTTATTTCTATTTATCATTATACTGAAGGTACTAACCAGAAATATAAACAAAGGGTAGAAGAGAAAGTCAGGACCAGAAACAATAAAAAATTCCTCTCATGACTTGTAGAAAGATTGACAAATAAGTACATGTTCATCAAAAAATCCCTTTAAAAAAGTGAAGGCAACAAGAATACTAACTGGAAAAGATACCTGCAACCCAATGTTCATAGCATTGTCATTCACAATTCACAACTGCCAGGATATAACCACCTAAGTATCCATCAACAGATGGAAGGATGTAACACGCGGTATACACAGACACAATGGAATACAACTCAGACTTAAGAAAAAAAAAGAATGAAATTATATTAATTACAACAACATGGATGGACTTGGAGGATATTATGCTAAGCGAAACAAGTCAAACAGAAAGACAAATACTATATGATATCACTTATATGTAGAATCCAAAAAATAAAACAAACTAGTAAATTTAACAGAAGAGAAACTGATTCACAGATATAGAGAAAAAACTAGTGGTTACCAGTGGGGAAAGGAAAGAAGAAAGATAGGTGAAGTAGACTAAGAAGTGTAAATAATTACATATAAAAATAAGCTACAAGGATATATTGTGCAACACAGGTGATACAGCCAGTACTTTACAGTAATTATAAACGGAGCATAACTTTAAAAAAAAGTGAAGATACAGTACAAAACCAAACAGCAGACCTGCAAAAGATTACTATCTATATTTAATAAGCAAATAAAAAATGCCTACAATCAGAAGAAAAAGGACAAAAAGGAAACAAAAGATATAAACAGACATTTCACCAAAGAAAAAATACAAATATACAATAAGCCTAATAAAAGATACTTAAGTTCATTAACCTGGGAAATTCAAGTAAAAGCACCATCAGGAAACATTTGACATCCACCAGGCTGGCAAAAAATATAAAAGCTGAACAATACCAAGTGCTGACAAAGACATGAAGGAGAAAGAACTCATCCTGCTGGAGGGAGTTTAACAGTACAACTACTTCGGAAAACAATTTAGATTTATTCAATGAAGCTGAAATGCACCTTACCACCTCAAATTATACCTATAGTTCTATGTCTGAGATAATCTTACAAATGAGCATGAGCAGACATACAATGATGCTCACATAAAGCCATAAAAAAATAAAATAGCAAACTTATGTCCACCAATGGGTAACGCTTAGATTATAGTATAAACAAACATATACTAAACTAATGCATAGTCATAAAAATGAGCCACATCAATTTGGTATGAACCTTACAAATAATAATGTTTAACAAAATAAATCACATACAGAATGAATTCACTTTTATCAAGTTAAAAGAAGAAACCAGCAAATTAAACCATGCGCTGTATATTGACTCAAACATATGTGGTGAAAATTTAAAGAAAACCAATGGAATGTTATAAACATTCAGGATGGTGGTTGCCTACGGGGTAAGGGTAGGGGGTAGTGACAGAGAAATGGAGTCAAGGAGGGGCAAGAGAGGGCTTCAAAGGTCTGAGACATGTTCTCTCTTTAAGGCTGAGTTATCTTGTGCAGTGATCAATGCATTTTTCTTTTTGTTGGACACATTTTATACTCATTTGGTATATGTTAGATTTTTCATCTAAATCTGTATTAGATTTTTCATAATGAATAAAACACGTACTCAAAAAAAGTTTTAAAAAGTACTTAGCATCAGATACAAGTAGTAGTTAAATAAATACTTGGCTCACAGAATTTAGACACTTCGTTGCTAACTGCACAAAATAAACTTACTTGTACTGCACAAGCACACAGTTTAAATTATACAGATGACTTTAACCTGCTCTGCTTGTTTCCATGGAACGAGTCTGACCAAAGGGTTTAAGGCAAGAAAGAAATTACTATTAATTAGTCATGTTACAGAGTCCCTATTTATGAGCTTACAGTCAAATGCTCTTCCTAAAGTTATTGCCAGGCGGTTCTGGGAATTTGTAAAATCCTGACTGCTGTCATTTCTACTTTGTTGCCTATTAGGCAACTCTGTGGTTTAAAGATTATGAAATTTTGCTCTGGTTCACCACACAGTTTGGACTTTCAAAATGACTGACAGCAAAAAGGAGAGATTAAATATTTACATGTAAAAATATCTACTGTGGTTAACACCTATGTAAAAAACTTTATGACCCAAAGATAGATTAAAATATTAATCTGAAAGCCCTAATCCTTGGATTTTAGACTTGATAAACAGTACTCCACAAACTGATTAAGTCACTGTCCTTTAATATTTGCATATATCATTGCTTTACATTTTAAAATAATTTAATTTGGAGAATGTCATTTTTAATTTTAAGAAGATACTTAATATATTCTGAAGAATTTACAATGAAAATACTGCAGTAACAAATCAGCACACATCTGTTTAGTATATGAACTCCTAGGAGTTCACGGATGTCTACCTAGATCTCCTTCACACAGTCAGAGCCCAGAAATTCTGGGCTGACCACCACCCTTGACCAATGAGACATGGTTTCTTGTCTGGTCAGTGGCAGGGTCACTTTTCTTGAAGATTCTACTGAAACTAAATCCATTGAGCCTCTCAATGCCCAAGTTCATGCCATCTCCATTCCCTTTCCCAATCCATCTCTTGATGCAACTTTCGCCTTACCAGACTTTGCTGGGTCTGGCTCTGACCTAGCCTCCACTCTGCCTCTATCTTGTAAACTAAACCACCTGTGGAAGCCGTGCCCCACTGTTAGCAAACCTCCTCTCAAAGCATTACCCCAATACTCTGGCTGTTAAGGACTTTCCCTTAAGGACACCACCTGTCCTATTCGCCCCTGTCAAACAACAGCTGTTTATTCCCTCCTCCTCACGGTCCTTCAACCACTTGACAGAACTTAATCCCTGGACCCCATCATGCCCGTAACCTGCACATAATCTGAAATCAACAACATCAGCGATTACAGTACATTAATGCAACCCCCAACTGCCAGCACGCGTGTCTAACTACTCTTCCTCTGTGGAGTATATGTTCTTGGAGAGTCTCTGTTCTAAGTTCATCAGGTTCTTTCTTGCTCTATTTCCTTCCTTCCCAGCCTGAAGTCCAAGGGTCTAACATTTCAACAAAGTTTTCACACCTTAAACTCTCCTGCTCATCTGCCCTCCATGGCATCAATCTGGAAAAACCCTCTGTGGCTCCAACCATTCACTTTATCCCCGACCCTCCCTAAAGCTTCCATAGTGTCTACAAGGTACCTGAGACATACCTGAAACCATAACATGCTGTGGTTTCATGAGTTGCTGACTTGTTTATCACCAAACTTTTATTATAAACATCAACAAACATTTAGTGAGCATCTACTAAGGAGAGGAACACACCCTTCTAAGCCCTGGGAGTTCAGAAATGAGCAGGTTGGAGGAGGTCCCTGTTCTTGGGAAGCTTACATCTCAGTGAGGGGAGACAAATGACAGAAGTATATGAACAAGAACCTGAGCCAGTAGTGCTAAATCCCAGGAGGAAAGTAAAGTACGGTAGGTCACATAACAGCAGGTACCTGGTCAACGGGTTTTGGGTGTGAGTAAGACAGGGCTGTATATTGTCACCCTGCTTATTTAACTTATACGCAGAGTACACCATGAGAAACGCTGGGCTGGAGGAAGCACAGGCCGGAATCAAGACTGCCAGGAGAAATATCAATAACCTCAGATATGCAGATGACAGCACCCTTATGGCAGAAAGTGAAGAGGAACTAAAGAGTCTCTTGATGAAAGTGAAAGAGGAGAGTGAAAAAGTTGGCTTAAAGCTCAACATTCAGAAAACTAAGATCATGGCATCCGGTCCCATCACTTCATGGCAAATAGATGGGGAAACAGTGGAAACCGGCTGACTTTATTTTTCTGGGCTCCAAAATCACTGCGGATGGTGATTGCAGCCATGAAATTAAGAGACGCTTACTCCTTGGAAGGAAAGTTATGACCAACCTAGATTGCATATTCAAAAGCAGAGACATTACTTTGCCAACAAAGGTCCAGCTACTCAAGGCTATGGTTTTTCCAGTGGTCACGTACGGATGTGAGAGTGTGACTATAAAGAAAGCTGAGCGCCAAAGAATTGATGCTTTTGAACTCTGGTGTTGGAAAAGACTCTTGAGAGTCCCTTGGACTGCAAGGAGATGCAACCAGTCCATCCTAAAGGAGATCAGTCCTGGTGTTCATTGGAAGGACTGATGTTGAAGATGAAACTCGAACACTTTGGCCACCTGATGCAAAGAGCTGACTCATTTGAAAAGACCCTGATGCTGGGAAAGATTGAGGGCAGGAGGAGAAGGGGACAACAGAGGATGAGATGGTTGGATGGCATCACTGTCTCAATGGACATGGGTTTGGCTGGACTCTGGGAATTGGTGATGGACAGGGAGGCCTGGCGTGCTGTGATTCATGGGGTCGCAAAGAGTCGGACACAACTGAACGACTGAACTGACTGACTGACCGAAGACAGGGGAGTTCATCTACTTGAGAGCTTTCTTAAATACACTGAACCTATAATATGTTCTCCACCACCTACAATAGAAGCACTAGGGCTCATTCTGAACCTTAAAATGACTTAGCCTCAATATGACCATCAAACCAACTGAACACATCATGAAAGGAGAAAAAAAGAACCCTGCTCTAAAGGCATCAGCAACTAACTGATTTAATAAAAAGACTCGTACACACATGTCCAGTTAATTCTCTACCTAACAGAAGTACACAATCAACTGTGTGAACAGGATCGAGTGGAATCCCCTATCTCAGGCAGAGGAAGCATAAACCTCAAATGGGCTCAGTAAATTTGGGGGCACATGCGCTACACAACAGCTTACAAAAAGGTTCCAATTCTCCACCTCTCCCTTTATGTACAACCTTTGCAATGTGGTTTTCCAAGTTCTCTCAAAAGATGGAATCTCTCTCTCCACATCCTGAACTGGAGCTGGCTGTGAGACTTTCTTTGGCCAATGGAAAGCAGTGCATGAAGTGATACTGCCCTAATTCTAAGCCCAGACCTCGAGATACCTGGAGCACTTTGGCACACTTGCTTGCACACCTGCCTTCCACACAAGAGCAGGCTTGGGGAAGCCTACTGGGGATGTGGAAGAGGGCCCAGTCATTTCTACCATCGCAGAAAAGACCATCCCAGACCAGCCAAGATCAGCAGAGCCTCCTGCTTGACCCACATCTGATCTCAGACAAGAGTAAAAGCAACAGGACATTTAAAATGGAAAACCAACAAGATCCTAGTGAATGGCACAAGGAACTCTGCTAAATGTGACAGCCTGGACGGGAGGAAGTTTGGGGGAATGATGCTAAAGCTGAAACTCCAATACTTTGGCCATCTCATGTGAAGAGTTGACTCATTGGAAAAGACTCTGATGCTGGGAGGGATTGGGGGCAGGAGGAGAAGGGGACGACAGAGGATGAGATGGCTGGATGGTATCACCGACTCGATGGACGTGAGTCTGGGTGAACTCTGAGAGTTGGTGATGGACAGGGAGGCCTGGCGTGCTGCAATTCATGGGGTCGCAAAGAGTCGGACACAGCTGAGCGACTGAATTGAACTGATACATATGGCTGAGTCCCTTTGCTGACCACCTGTAACTATCATAACATTGTTAACTGACTATACTCCAATATAAACTAAGAAGTTTAAAACAGAGAGAATAAATGCAACAGACACTAGAGGAACTGACTAGCCAACCCTGTGTTCAGCAATATACAGTGACTATTTCAAGACTTTGAGTTTGGAGATGGCTTCTTATATAGCACTAACTAACGCAGCAAGATTAATCATATCTATTCAACTTGAATCATCTATTACATTTCTCCTTCAATGTGTTTGAGGAATTGAAGCCCAAAATTGTAAAATATTTTCATCTCAGGGTCTTCTGCAAGGAGGCTTTAATACCATACTAGGTAGGAACTGTTACATATGGAAAAGATGTAGAACCCCATCAAAGGAGTTTATTTCTCCTACCAATAATACTGCCTGTTTTGAACTCAGTTTCCTCTGCAGCTCCACTGGGAAAGGAACAGCAGCTGGACTGAGACTCATTCACATAAAAATAACGGGGTTGGGGGTGGGGGCTTGACATGCCTTTGTAAAAATCTGGATTATTCGGTAAATGTTCAAAATGGACCTGTGATTTCTCTGTATCAGAAAAAAAAAAAAAGTCCTTCTATCATTCTTTTCTGAGATACAGAACTTCCTCAGCATGAACTATTTCTGAGAAATACAGCTATTCTTCCAAGTTCGCAAAGAATTTCTTTTTCGCACAGTCTTCTACCTCCTCCGAGACTCTTAAATAAGTTTTTGAAAGTAGATATAAAAAGGAAGCATGCCACCTCCCCTTCCCACTCATCTGGGTAAGCATAAAAGGTTTAGTGACTCTAACTGGACTCGGCCCGTCCAGCTTTCTACCCTGTGGGGCTGTTCTGAGAATCAAAGGAGAGGGAAGGCAAGGAGGGTATTCAGAAGGAATGTGACCTCACCTGGCCCACTGCCCACAGCTCCAGTCCCAGCCTACCCAGGCCACTACTGGTCACAGGCCAGCCTGGCCAGCCAGCAGCGCAGGCCTGTGAGCGCCTGTTTTCCAATACTGTTGCAGGGCCTGACTGTTAATACTTGTGAAATATTTCAAACCTCTATATTTAAACTTGTATAGCAATCCCAATTTTTCCTATTCCTTTTTATTGATTATCAGGGGTTCAGTTCATTTCTCTTCCCTTCATCTACCACCTTCTTCAGATGATAATAATTTATTCTACAGATAATACATTCTTTAAAAAAATTATGAAACACGTTTTTAAAACACAGCATTATCCATGTTCTTACTGCCTTTTCATCATCACTCCTGGGTACACTGTATCCTATACCACCTCCCGTATAATTCAGTTCACTCCACCTATGTGAACAGGCCCTTATGTTACAATGCCTTGAGTTCTCCTCTACCCTGGAGAATATATTCATTCTAGGTCCTGCCTTTTACCTGCAGCCTGGACAAAAGCTACTTTACTCTTTCAAGAAAGTCTTCCTTAGCGCCACTGGGTACTTCACAAATAAGCTGATTTCTAATTCTTAAATCACAAGGCTTTCTTAAATAAAAACCACTTTAAAAACCAAAAATATATATGTTATCTGATCTGATACCATCAACAACAAAACTTACTGACTAGCCTGTGTGACAGTTTCTACCTACAAGAAACTCAGAATCTATACAAGTTGAAGGCTTAAAATGATATTTCTGGGGATTTCCCTGGCAGTCCAGAGGTTAAGACTGTGTTTCCAATGCGGTAGGCAGGAGTTGGATCTTCCATGCCACCAAAAAGATTACTTTTTTAAAAAAATATTTCTGAACCATTATTAGTAGGCCAGGATTTTCAACTGTTTAGCATAAATGATCTGGAAGTGTGCATATACAAAATGTTATGGCCTTGCAAAACAAATACCCACGTATTTCATATGTAACCATGGTTTACAGTTTTTCCAAGTTTGTTTACATATTCACTCACATCATAAGCCTATAAAGAAGGCAAGACAAGAATTACCCTCTCCAAGAAACTGGTTCTTAGTGGGAATAAGCAATTTTCTCCAAGCTGTGTAGTTAACAGAGGTAACAGAGCCAAGGTCTGACCCTTGGCTACTTTCCACTTCACCAGAACACTCAGCGGCCAGAGGCTTACAGATTTGCACACTGTGGTCACAGGACAAAAAGCATCTCCTCTTGGCCAACTTAATAGGCCTATAATAGGCCTACATCATGTATCATGGAGAACTCCTAAATTCCTAGGTGAATGCACACTGGACTCTCTCCATTGAGCTGTTGACATGTTAGCACCCCTATTTACACTTATTTTTAAGACACAATAAAGTAAGGAAAAAATAAGCTTTACTAAGTTGTAAGACATAGGCTGATGACAATACATGTATATAATCTGTAAATCAATAGACATATAATGAGAGAATACAACCAAATTTTTTTTTACTTACCAGGGTGCACAATGAAACTATTTTGGAGAGCTCTTTAAGCTAACTGGCTCTGACATCAAAAATACAAATAATATAAATGACATAAATCATTAAGAAAAATAGCAAGAGAAGAATAGAGAAAATATATGGAAGAAGCAATCGGTAGAAGAGACTCAAACAGGAGACAAACAGAGGGAAAGACGACAAGCGTGGCCAAAACCAAGAACATGCGAATTCAAACAAGATATCACTTTTGTCCATTGGATTCCCTCAAAACTTGAGTCTTGTAACTCCAACTACTGGCAAGGATACAGGAGATAATAATCCTACATGATGCAAGGATAAAATGGTGAAGAGTTTTTGGAAGTTGGCCTAACCACAAAGAGTAAAGCCATAAACCAATCTGAATGTGACTGTCGAAGGGCTCCAATAGTTGGTCCAACTCCAACTGCAAAAGGAATTTAGGGAGTGACGCACTGTTATCATTTGGGGCTTTCAGATTCACTATGCAGCTCTGTACAATGTGTCAGTTTCTACCACTTTCTCATTTCTTGCATGTAACCCCATGAACTTAATGAAAAATACTGCTTCTCATTTATCTTATAATTACACATTTCAATATTTTCAGATACTATTTATGCTGTTTACCAGGGTTTTACCACATTTATCAAAAGCTAAAATACATATACAACCTAACTCAGCAATTTCCATATCTATTTTATAAAAATATTTGCATATGACCATAAAGTTTATGTATAAATATGTTCACAACAATTTTAGAAACTGAGGGGGGGAAAAATGGAAAAACACTAATGTCCACACAATTAGGGGTGGGTACAGCTAAATAATTAATGAATATTTTGTAGCTACCGAGAGAATGGTGTTGACTTCTAACTACTAATGTGAAGAGACCGAAGATATTAAATAAAAAGGAAAAGTCAAAGAATCATACACATAGGACAAGTTCATCTTGGTAAAAATAAATAAATGAATATATGCTTGGATAGGTATGCAAAGAAAGGGGAGTAGGACAAACACCAAACTACCAATACACGGAACCTCCTCTGGGAGGTCAAGTATGGGGTGAGAGGGACTCTACACCTCTGTATCAAAAGCAACAGTAACATTTTCCTATAAGTCTCCCTGGGAATGCATAGGTTATAGTGCCTACTCTTAAATATTGCCACTAATAATACCAGTTAAATCATATAAGTTAATCCAAAGGTCAAGTTCACAAGTCAGTCAAGCACTTAAAACCACACACTCACAATGCAAATACATATATATGTGAGATTATCTGTCCATCTAGCCATCCACCCACCGACCCATATGACCTGGGACACCACTGTGATCACTAATATGGGTACTTGTTCCTCATCGATGAACTCTGCTACAGCTTTTTCACTCAGCAATGGGGAAGAGCAGTCCTGGTGTAAAATATAGATATTTTGCAAATTAATCTAGCGCAAGATACCAATAATTGACCTCCTATACTCCAGTTGTATTAATTGTGTGAACCCAGGATGAACAAATGCTTAAAACTCAATTTACTCAAGTGTGCCCATGTTTTAAAAATATTTGGGCCTACATGCAAGCTCTTGAATTGCTTTTCATTTTGAGGTTTATAATTTTATCATATAAATTTGTAGATATTAAAGATGGTAAATACAACTCTGTACCGACATCCTCACCTAAGCCCTTGCAACATCAACTTGTCACAATATACTTTCCTACTGATCCAGAAGTTACTCTCCAAATTCTTCCCAATACAGTGCTCCAAAGTACTACTGCTAATCAATTAGAATTGCTACGCTACTCGAGAATTATTTACTATCTCTGGTAGTCCATTACCTCAATAGTCTGCGATGAACCACATCTCCCAGTATTCAGAGGCTTGTATAGTTCTCTCCCACTTCTGAGTTTGGCCTAGGTTATGTGATTTGCTCTGATCAACAGGACACGAGCAGGCATAAAACAATCATAGGTTTTATTACATAAATGCTTACACCCAGGGGCTTGTCTTTTTGGAATATTCCCTCTTGGAAGCCCAGCTGCCTTGTTATCAAGCAACTCTAGATAGACCACTAAGGCATGAGAGGCCATGAGAAGACATTGGGAAATTCCGGCCACCATCAAGTTCCAGCTGAATGTATCTATACGAGTAACTTCAATTACAGCACAGGAAACAGAAGAGCAGCCTGGCTGAGCCCAGTCAACCCAAAGAAAGGTGAGAAATTATAAACCATTGCTGTTTTTAGCTACTAAGTTTTAGGATAGTCAGTTATGTAACAACAGATAACTGGAAGACTAATTCTTGTTCCAAACTGTCAGAATTGCTAATAAAAACCCACACAGATTCTCCATCAAATTCTTCAAGAAATACCTTCAAATTTCACCTATCCAATCAGAGTATTTATTATAGGTCTGGAGAAACAAGGGCACTTTTAAACATTCTCACGTACAAGGGGAGAACATAACTTTGTACAAATCTCCTAGAGGGCAATTGGGCAAAATGTTAAGTAATGAACCTTTTAAAAAGCTCATGAGTGAGTGAAGTGAAAGGCACTCAATCACGTCCAACTCTTTGGATCCCATGGACTATACAGTCCATGGAATTCTCCAGGCCAGAATACTGGAGTGGGTAGCCTTTCCCTTTTCCAGGGGATCTTCCCAACCCAGGGATCAAAAACCCAGGTCTCCTGCATTGCAGGCAGATTCTTTACCAGCTGAGCCACAAGGGAAGCCCAAGAACACTAGAGTGGGTAGCCTATCCCTTCTCCAGCAGATCTTCCCAACCCAGGAATCGAACTGGGGTCTCCTGCATTGTAGGTGGATTCTTTACCAACTGAGCTACCAGGGAAGACCCAAAAAGCTCATACCCTATCCGAATAATTCCAAGTCTAGGAAACAAACATGCATATAAGAGTATTACATAGGATTTTTCTCACGGCAAAAAGTTGGAAACAGCTGTTTAGTTGCTAAGTCGTGTCCAACTCTTTTGGGAACCCAAGGACTGTAGCCCTCCAGGATCCTCTGTCCATGGGATTCTCCAGGCAAGAATACTGGAATGGGTTGCCATTTCCTTCTCCAGGGGATCTCCCCAACCCAGGAATCAAACCTGCATCTCCTGCATTGGCAGGCAGATTCTTTACCAATGAGCCACCAAGGAAGCCTCACAGCCATCTAAAAATAGGATGATTAAACTATTATATATTCATAAGACAGACTATCTGATTAATAAAAAATCTTTCAATGAATAAATATATAGTAACATGAGGACACACAATATAACTTTAATGAAAACAGCATTCAACGCAGTATTAGCAATAAGACCCAAATCTTTAAAAATATTTATGCATATATACTGAAATATTAATAGAAATTCTCTCTGCATAATGGGACTGGGTGATTTTTATTTCTCTTTTATACTCTTCAGTTTTTTTCCAAATGTTCTATAATAAAAATACATTACTTCTATAATCAGAAAGAAACACTTAACATTATAAAACAGAAGGAAAAAAGCACACACACTTAAGATGGATTTGGAATCATTCTCTGACATTTCTTTACTAAATTTTTTTAAATGCCATCATTATTAGATGCATCTATATTCCATGGTAGAACAGATTTTTCAAAGTAAATGTAGTACCACAGATGAATTTTCAAGAGAAAAAAATTGACACTAGGTTTAACATGTTACTTTCCTTGCACCATTGTGCTGTACTATAGAAAATGAGCAAGGAGTAATTCCTTGTTTTTTCTGAAGACTGGGCCATACTGTCCCATTTTACTGAGTTTTAAATTTTAGGTTGAACAACTTTACTGTAAACATTTAATAAAATGGGTATTATATGCACTTTTAATCAAATTCGGCAAAAGCCGATGGAATTAACTCAATATGAAGACTAAAGCAATTTTTCATCTCAGAGGCAGATTCTCTTTTGAGAACCATATCTATCCCAAAGAAATAACATGTGTAAAGAATCTTAGTCACTTGGAAGGGATGGAGGGAAAGAATGTGTAGAACATCCATGGGATGCGTGCAATAAGCAAGTCTGGGTAGCATTACTCAAGCACTGACATTGTGTGGGAATCATGAGTGGCTAGTGATTTCAGAAGAACCAGCGGGAACCCCTGGTGCGCTCCAGCAGGGTGGGGTTTTGGCCACAGTGAGACTGTACTGCCACTCGTACTAAATCCAAGTTGGTTTCCTCAGTCCCCCTTGCTCAAGGCAGCCAGGACAGGATTGGTTTCTATGGCTTCATCCTCAGAATTTAACACTTGCTCTCCATTCTCCCAGGTCCAGGCCTGAACTACCCTGTGTGTATTTTCAGCTACTCCCTCTTCAATGGAAGGCAGAAAGCGGCCTTGCAATCACTGATACGATCACTTCTTAGAAGACTGCAGGTGCTCAAGTTCATGGCCTTCCTGGCCTTTAGCACTGTGCCCTGTATACCAGGGAGGAGCGGTAGTCTCTGATCACACAGACTTTCACACCCAGACTTCCTGCGTGAACCTGGCCTTCCTCTCTTATCGCACGGGTCCTCGGAAGGCTGGCTGACAGTATTATAATCTCAGCTTCAGCTAAGGACAGAGAATGACTGAAGACCAGAGGACCAGTCTTCACTCTAGCGGTGGGCACAGGATACAAGACAGTCAAAGTCCCTAAGATTTTTTATTGGGGAACAGAGAAGAAACCTTATCTTTTGATTTAAACAACTAAAAGAATGTAATCTGGGGCTGTGAGCAGCTATTTTCCCGGTTAAGTGGAGAAAAGCTTTCTCAAGTGGAAAAAGGTGGGTAAGAAGGGCCTTGAAGGATTCATTTGTGTCACTCCTGGAATTAACGTGCGAGAAGAGCTGGCTTTCGCTTATAATAGTTGGCTTTGGGTCACTGACATTTGCAACAGTATGAATCCTAACTAGATGACAAATGAGAAGCAGGAAAATGTCCTGGGATGTTCAGATTTACTTTTCCTACCATCTGTAATAGGTCTTCATTTCAAACATCTCACTGGCTATTATGTGTCGGATGCTGGAAACATGATTATGACACAGTCTCTGCCTCCGAAGAGTTAACAGTCTAGAGAAGCAGTCCCCAAGCTTTTTGGTACCAGACACAGGTTTTGCGGAAGACAGTTTTTCCATGGACTGGGACAGGGCGTATGGTTTAGGGATAAGTCGAGCTCAGGTGGGGTTCATGCTCCTGCAAGAATCTAATGCCACCATGGACAGGCAATGGAGCTCGGGTGGTAATGCAAGCAATGGGGAGCACCTGTAAATACAGATGAAGCTTCGCTGGTTGGCCTGCCTCTCACCTCCTGCTGTGCAGCCCTAACAGGGGACCCCTGGTCTAGAAGGATTCTCTTAGGGTTTCTGAAATTACTGGCCACTTCAAAGAATAATTCCCAAGTAGCCAGGAGGCTATTTCTAAGACTTTCCCGAGTGCCTCTGACACGTCAGTGACCTGCACCTCATGAGGCCCACCTTCTACTTCTCTCAGGCCTTTCTAGGATCCACTGAGTTCAGTGGTCTCTAAGCGGACTCTATCTGCTTTACTCATACTCCTCCTAACAGCAGACAGACTTCAGTATTTCCTCTATTCTCCAAATCACAGTAGGCTGAACCATCAACATGTCTAAGTGGAAACAGCATGGTCACTGCCAAGGTCCGTCTCCCAGGAAGCCTCACAGGTCCCCGCATTATCTTGGCTTCATCCTGGTTCTGGCCGCTCAGCTGGGCTTCTGAGCAGATCCTATCTGCATCTTGGAGGAGAATCACATAAGCCACACTTGAGAAACAACTGATTTCCTAATTCATACTGGGACAGACAGACTGTCACATAATGAGAATATTTAAATTTCACAAAAAGCCACATTATAAGGCTTTTGAATAGCATGGAATTAAGATCACTGTCATCATTAAAACTCATCAAGAAATATTTATTGAGGAAGTATTATGAGAAAGGTTTGAGCTGAGGGACAGAAAATACAGCTATAAACAAGCTGCTTTTCCTGAAGGCTACCTACCATGAGTGTATATAGGCAAACAGGTATTAACCAAGCATTGGCTTGATTTTAAAATGTGGTTTTTCAATATACTATTTCTGAAATAAGGATAAAAGGGTTTATTTAATATGGTTATATCTCTCTGTCCCCCCTAAAAAGCTGTTATTATTATTAAATCAGTGGAACTGATGACTACTGGGAGCTTAAAAGAAATACGATGGTTATAGGATTAAGTATTTCATCATAATTCTGTTAAGTGTTAAAAAGAAACATAAGGAGAGAATCTGATGAGGGCAGAACTTTTGCTGGAGGGGCTCCACTAAGTCCCCCCAAAGTCTCATCTAACACAACAGTCAGACTGACCCTTTCAAAGGGCAAAATCAGACCACACTTTTCCTCTGCTCAGACCTGCGACAGCTCCACATCACCCTGTGTTAACAGCCAATTATACCAACCAATGAGGCCCCACACAGCCCTGCCTGTCCTTCTCTGATTGCACTGTTTTTTTCTCCCACACCCATTCCTCTACACTCCTCTCCTGATCCTCCACATCTAGCTCTAATTTTTTTTTCTTAGAGCACTTATATATGCTTACATACCATAAAACTTATTTACCAATGTTATATTTTCTTTGTCTGATATTCCCTCCCCCACCATGCCACCCCTGAGAAGAGTAGAGTTTGGCGGGTATATTTTGCTTAATGATGTATCCTATTCACTAAGGCATATAATTATGAGTTCAAAATGTATTGAAGAGAATTGGAAGAAAAAATGTGTTGGTGAATGACTAGGTAACTGGAAGACTGTGCCACTGAGACTGAAATAATAGTTAAAATCATAATCATAGTCAGCTTAGCCTTGCTCTCTAGTAGATAGTAGAGGGTAACTTCTGTTGCAGTGTTTCTCCTTTTTTCTAAAATTCCACATCACATCAACGCCACCCCAAGTCTTTCATTGGCTACAACAACACTGTCACTCAGGTTACAGTCCAGTCTCAAGCCCAGATGCTATTAATTCTTCATCTGTCAGGTGACTTTGTGCTGCTCTATTCTGATCACTCTGTGGGGTTTCACAGCTGAGCTTAGGAAGAAGGTTTATTCCTTACGTTAGTGAGAAAGGCCTCTTCCATACTGGGCCAATTCCTCACAATGCATCTGCTCAAAGCATCATGCACACGTCATAGCATTTATCAGACTGCACGTTTGTGATTATGTTAGCACTGTCTCTCCCACTAATTTAACTATAAGCTCCATAAGAGCAAGGTCCATGTCTATTTCATTCACAAAACCTAAAGTGCTCAGCACACAGTGCTCGCGAACTATTTGTTGAATGAGTTACTGGATGAAAGAATATGACAGTGCTGGCTTGGATCTACATATATTATTTGGAGATAAAGCAGCTGAGACAGCACTTTAAGGGGTAGAGGGTATGTTTCTTATTCATGAGGGGAAACAGAAAATAATGTTGGGAGTCCTTTGGAAAGGCCAGATTTTAGCCACCTAAAATGTGATGTCCTTTTTGAGGTAAGCAGCTCAAAAAGCAAACCATCATTAACACCTCTACCTAGAGCTCCCCCCAACCACCAACCCCCTTATTCTGGTCAAGGGCCCCAATCATTCTTGTAGCCACTCAGACACAAAGGCCTCTAAGTAACTTTTGACCTCTCTTTCTCTGACAACCTCCCAGCTCACCAAGACTCCCAAGGCCTGTCAACTCCTCCTTAATAACTTTGATCAATAGCCGCCTTCCTTTCCATTCCCACTGCTACCAACTTGCTTCCAGCACTAACTCCCTCCCAGATTATAGCCACAGACCCAGAAAGGGACTCCTCCATTCCACGTTTTGCCCCTCTCTAAGCCATGCTGCCTGCATTAGAATCTCTCTTAATACCTTCACCTTACGCTATTAACGCTATTATGCTATTAACCAAAAAAAAACCCAAAAAACAAAACAAACAAAAAAAAACAACCTATCTGCAGTGGCTTGCCTAGAAATGAAAATCTCAGCCTTACATTCAAAGACCAGACACAACATTGCTGCAAACAGAATTCTTAGTCTGACTTCCCATTATCCTAGCATTTTTTCTAATCACCTACCAGCAGGGCAGTTATCACTATTCATCACTATTTAACCCCTCAAAATATAATGACCAGTATTTTTTAAATAGAATCTCGGAATTTGGTCATTTCTTTCCATCCACTCGAGAGTGCTAGTGCTGGGCACTATCCTAGGTATTTGGTATACATGTGAATTTCAGCCATGCCCTGAAGGCCTAACTCACTCCTGCCTCCTCAAGCCCTTCCCCTTCAACCTGGCCCTATGTTTCTTCTTCTTTCTCTGACTTCTTAGGATGCCATTTGAGTGACAACCAGCATCACTTTTATATGAACTCCAATTTGCTCATACATAGCTATACATGTCACTTTTCACCATTTAACCCCAACTTATACATATCTCTATAGAAAGGTGAAAAGGTCCCAGGAGAGAGTATTTGCCCACAAGCGCTGAGAAACCCCTTGTCTTTGTAGGACAGATAGCGGTACCTAAACAGGGATGTTGACATCCCACCAGTTTCGGTGGCCTCTGATTCCTTGACTCTTCCAACCAATTCTTACCCTACTCCCCTTTCCTTCCTCCTTCCTAAACTACACCAGCTTTGACAATCAGAAATACAAACCAAGAAAGAGGTCCATCCACGTAAGGGGGAAATCACTTGAGAAATCCAAAAGGGGCTCTCTAAATGCAGTCACTTACACTGTGGGGACTCCTCTGGTCCTACCCCAACTAACTCCTCTGGAGGCTGGAGGCCAGCAGTATCAGCACAGACACCACTTACCAGGGGCTCACCAGATGCTGGCATTAAGCTATAGGCAGGCACTACAAGAAGACACTGAGCAGGCCTGGTCCTGAGCAATGTTCCTGGGACTAAAAAGGACCATGAGATTCCATGATAAAATTCACACTATTTGAAGTCCTGTTATCCCACCCTCGAAACCCCTAAATACACTTTATCACTGAAACATTTATGGGAAAATTTCATAATCTGTCACAAAACACTCTGCTTTTCCTTTATGAGGATGCTGTTTTAAAATCACATGTTTGCTCCATTTTTTTTTAAAACAACCCGACTGCACTGGGTCTTCATGGCTGTGCAGGCTTTCTCTAGTTGTGGTGAGTAGGAGGTACTCTCTTGTTGCTGTGTGCGGGCTTCTCAGTGCAGTGGCTTCTCCTGTTGGGGAGCACAGGCTCTAGGTGCACAGGCTTAGTTGCCCCAAGGCATGTCAAATCTTCCCAGACCAGAGATCGAACCTGCATGTGTCCTTTCATTGACAGAAGGGTTCTTAACCACTGGACCACCAGGGAAATCTCATTTTTTGTTTCCTAGTAAGACTGTATGCTCCAGGAAAGCCTCAGCTGAGTCACCAAATACCTAGAATAGTGCCCAACACCAACACTCTCGAGTGGATGTAAAGAAATGACCAAATTCTGAGATTCTATTAAAAAAAATACTGATCAATAGGTTTTGAGGAGTTAAACAAGCTTTCATGTGCCTACTAACCTACCTACTAACCTAGGGGGTTTCCCAGGTGGCTCAGTGGAATCTGCCTGCCCACATAGGAGATGCAGGTTCGATCCCTGAGTCAGGAAGATCCTCTGGAGAAGGAAATGGCAACCCACTCCAGTATTCTTGCCTGGAAAATCCCATGGGCAAAGAGGAGACTGGTGCGCTACAGTCTATAGAATCGCAAAGAGTTGGACATAACGGAGCGAGTGAGCACACACATACTAACCTATCCACTGGACTTGTTTCTTTGAAATGATCTCTATTTCCAAGCAACCTATTTATGGAGGGACACATACCATAGGATCTGTTTATACTGCTCTGTATTTTTAGGTCTAGAAGCGACTTAGCCCAGAGACCTTAATTTGAATGATAGTGACTAATATTGAAGCTATAAGACCTACAACAGGCCTTTAACTTCTTTAAGCTTCAGTTTCATCATGAAAAAGGGTGCAAGGGGAGGAGGGGAGAGGAAGGTAAAAAAAGGCTACTGTGAGTATTAAATTCATCGAATGCTGTGTTGAAGTGCCTCACACTAGGAGTCCGGGGGCCCCACACCATCTCCCTTTAATACTCCACATGCTTTTCTCTACACCACAGTTGAAGGTTGAAACCACAGTTCATTGTTATGCTGTACCTAACGAATTAGCATAAAGTGTTTCATACACAGAAGGATTATTCATTCCAAATACTGTTAGGGATATGGAGAAGATGTACAATGTCCATGAATTGTCCTGAAACATGATGTTGCTACACCCAATTCTAATATTATAGTACAACCATACCAAACAATTTTAAATATCAAATGCACTGCAATATATTCTCACATTCTCACGGCAGCTATGCTCCCTGTCTTCACTCATAGTTTCAGTTGTGATACTCTATGAAGAAACAGATTTTCTTCTCACTTGCAACTTTAAATGGTTATTTCATACTAGAATTCCCCTCACTGCAGATTAGTTTGAAATTCTAAGCATACATTAGATCCAACTATAGCAGATACTGAAATGAAACTTCATTAGTCAAAAAAAAAAAAAATCAAACACTGCTCTATTTGCATATCTAAGTTCGATTTTCAGAACTTTAAATTTAAAATTAAGGGAAAAAGCAATATGAAAATATAACCTCACAACATTTACATACTACTTTATGACCCTGCAAAGACATTTTTTGATCCCCAAACCTGTCACATAAGACAATGACCTCTAGATAATTAGAACAAAGTTGCTCACTATTCAGAGAGCATTGTTTTAAGATTTACTTAGCACTTTAAATTAACCATCTTAAAGCTTTGAAGCACAAAGTAACAGTCAATGACACATACATTTTAAGCTACCATGACCTGTCATTACAGAGTCATTAAGTAATCTTTTCAAGGAGTAAGCAGAAAGCTTTATAACCTTCAAATATATGACTATCTTCTGCACTTTGAGCTGAGTTATTTGAATATTTAAAGCTATACTTCATAAATTATAAAAATCACCAGCAACTTTCAGCATTCTTCCCCAAAAATAAAAAGCATGAATTAATTGTTAAAAAGCAATATGGAAACAATAATCAAATTCAGACTCTGTGTATATGTATTTACACACACACACAATAAAATAATTTAGAGGCTGGGTAGCTTAAGGCAAACTTTCTTCATTAAAAACATAAACCTAAATATTTATTGTTACAGTAAAGAATTAATTTTCAAATTTTAACATTTTTCTGGCCAAAGTGACTTAAAGTAAAATACCTTCTCTTTATATTCTGTTTCCTGAAACATGAATTGTTCCTGAAACATGAATTGGTTCATGAAAGAACCAATTTCAAAAACTGTATAAAGTAAACTGATTATCCAGCTCAAATCTATACAACTCTTAACTGTGATCCGCCCCTCTGTTGACATTAGTGAACGCTGTCAACTGTACACATACAACTCTCCCACTGTGGCAACAGAAAGAGACCCAGAGCTTTGGCTCTACTTAGACTTATCTGTGGTTATCTGCACACAGCTTAAAGACCGAGATTAAATAGTTAAGCAGGATCTGAAAGCTAAGTAACTTTCCACATTTCCCATACTATCTCTTCTTTGGCACTCTGAGTGCATTATTCTGTAGAATATTGTAAATTCCCAGAACCATATAAAATTCAAAGAAATCTGAAAGTTGGCTGGAACAGAGAAGCTGCCTTTTGCAGCCCGCCTAATTTAAAGATGTGAAGACTGAGCTCCACTGTCTTAGAGGGTCAAGGCCACAGTCGTGCCTTCCTTCTGCTCTTCTTACTGCCCACAGGAATGCGGGTGTTGACACTAAAATATCGATACAATCCAAAGATAAATTCTTCCTGGCCATTTGCCGTTTTGAACCACCACCACCATTTGTTCTGAAGGGAATTGGAGAGTTGAATGTACTTCACGTGGGAACTAAAGTAGAAACAACTCCAGGTCTTGGTCTCCCTTCTTGCTCTGGGAGCCTCCCAGGAACACAGGATTAGGAATAACAAGATGATCAATGGGTCTTTTATCTGCCTTTCATCTTCTCTGTCCCATGTGAACAAAACCCACCCTGCTCACTCCATCACCTCTTTTTATTATAATCTGGTCAATAACCTCCTTTCTTCATCTAACATAGAACCCACAGTGAAAAATATATCCACCAACAGCCATCACTTTCCTACGGCAAACTCCTATCCTTTCTCCTACTCTGAACATTCTAAATATAGTTCACATCCCGGCTGTTTCTCATCTTGCTGTCTTTGCAGACTCCTAAGTTCCAAAGGCCTGTTTCTGCTGTTTTATTATGTGGTGTGACAAGGAAAAGAGTTCTTCTGACAACAACCACAATTAAAACGAGATTCAGACATGGTAACATATGTGAGAGTGCTCTGCAAACTGTGAAATTTCAGATACAAGCAGTGCCCCCAGTACACAATAATCAAGCACCCCTAGTTGCTCCTAACAACACAAGAAGGTAAAAGGTTCTGAGGAAATGACAGCCCACACTAGAGATTTATCTGACCTTAAAAGAAATTAGTCTTCTGATACAACCCAGAAAGGAAAAACAGTAGCACCTAATGTTCAGCAAATCATGTATTTCTCAATGGTTGTTTTAAACTTCTACTTAAAAGAAGTTTAGAGGTTTAATGAATGCATATTTCTAAAACGTGCTCAACTTTAGAACAAAGTACCTTCATAAAGTAAATTCTTTATTGCTACCTTTGGACACAACGATTGGCTGTCTCCCAATACCACATGATGAAAACCCGCTAGCTTAAAAATGCACGTAGAATTAAAGTCAAATTATTACAGCTTTCTGAATGCAGTCCTTACGTGCCTGAGAAACTTAGGCATGACACAAATAAGATTCTAATTTGTTTATGTCAACATAAAAGAAACTCGAATCAAAAGGGCTAGTGAAACAAAAGAAAACTCGGTCTTTTCTAACAGCTTAGTTCTAAATTAAAACATACATATTCGGCCTGCACAGAGTAACATTTTGCACTGCCAAATAAACATTCATCTAAGGATGTACACATTCACCAAAATTTAAATAATATTGAGAACTACAGTGTAACTCCTATTCTATAAGATCAGCAAGGCTTAATGTACAGCAGTTAAGATTATACTGGATACAAATAAACGAACTCCATCCAAAAAAAGCTGTCTTCGGAAATATCAATACTTTGTCCGAAAAAAAAAAAAGAATCCCTTTCATGACAATACAAACTCACTTTAATTCAGGATGAAAAAGAACTCTAAAGAAAACAGCTGGTGACTCTGCACTTTCCTCATGCCTTTGTTTTTTAGGCCATCTAATGATGCACAGCACAATCTCCAAATAAAAGATGCAAATCAAACATATCCAGGGAAGGACCACATCATGAAACCGTACTCCATTCCTGTATCTTCATTCTGCTTTCTCCATTTCTACATCCAAAACAAGCAAGCACAGCTAGTATCTGTATGTTTCCCGTAATATTTTATAAAAAATCATTCTAAAAAAATGTTTAAGCCATGTAGATAATTATAATTTCATGAGGTATGGCATCATCTTTAAAATGGCACTCAGTAAAGTGCCTTATTGGGCTGGATGAAGAAGAGGTACCTTAAGCTAGGCATCTGTTATTATTAATAAGCCAATGACATCTCAACCAAATCTCATAGTTAAGCATTCTCCTTCAAGCCTCAGTTCCGTAAAATGAAACAAAAAATTTTAAAACAAGCTCTTAAGTAAACAGTTTCTAATTTAAAATGAAGATAAAACCACCTTTATGTTCTCTTGAGGGATAAAAAAAAAAAAATCTTCCTACATAATGTTTGACCTCAAACTGGTGTATCCATCTCCAAGCACTGTCAAGTTAACAGTTAAGAGAAATTATTTCAATATTCTACAAAATTAATTTAAAGATTAGGACTGGTCAATTGTCCTTAAGTGCTACTGAAAGCCTTTTATTCAAACACAAATGCCAGTAAAACATTTAGATATGAAACTTTGAAACTTAGCTCTATTTACATAAACTGAAGCAAATTACAAACAATGCTCCCACAGATGTTTGTGAAATATTCCGTATTTATTTGTTTTTACTTTCAGCCCTGTCACTATCCATCAAACTGTAACCTAGCTTTACATCACTTTCACTACTTATTAATAGCTCTGGTCAAAATACACATGAACAGAATTCACTTTAAAAGAAAAAAGGTAACATGCTAAAGACAAACTACTACAATCACTCAAGAATATATACAGAAGCCCCAAAAATGTAACGGTGGCCATAAATGATCTAACTGCTAAATCAATGAATACCCAGGCAAATAACATAAGAAAATTGAGTGTTGTCTTTTACCTCAAATTCCAACACTCATAATGCATAAAATAAATAAAATACGATAAACCTTAAGAAATCATGATTGTACCTCGACATACAACCAAAGGTTAATCACAACATCTGAATTACCAAGGGAAAAAAAATCATAATTAAAAAGACTCACTTTATATAGTATCTTGCACCTTCAAAAGTATATGCTTCTTCCCAGCCAGTGGGCAAATCTAAAAAACATGTATTTCACAATCAGTATTACTTCAACAGAACAGCATAGTAAGTTTCAAACCATTTTTAATTATTTCTTTTCACGATCAATGATTTTCATTTATTAAGTTTCTAATCCCACCCCCCAAAAAAGCATTAGACTGGTAGTAAAATTCATAGTAGATACAACATCATTTTGGGGGAATGGCAATTCATATGTAATGCCACCAGAAAACTATCAACCACATTAGAGATTATCTGACAGAATTATACACTTTGATGAGAGTGGAGAGGAAAAGAAGCCAAGGGATGGCTTCTAATCCCAAGTAAATAGCCATGAACAGCAGGCCAAAATACCTCCCAAAATCAAAGAAAAAGACTGCATAAAAGGTAACACCCACTTCTTCCTAAGGATGTTGAGTCTATTTAAGACCACACCTTTCAGCTACATAAGTGAATCCATCCGGGAAGTGTCACTGATGAGAGAGAACTTCCTAAGTATTTAATTAAGGGGAATGAAATCTGACATCACATGCTTTATACATGTGTGTTTCTACAGACCTGGCTTGCAGAGATGTGAAGTTTCAAGTCATAAACCTGGCAAGAATGCTGGTGAATGATGGTAACATTCTGTGCTTGCCAATTACTTACAAACGACCAGTGGCTTGGATTTAATCATGATACCGCTCTGAAATAAAAAACCACTGATGTGTGTGCAAAATCAAAGCAAAATAAACCAAACCAGAAAAAAAAAAAAAAAAATCAAGATCTCTCAAAAATCAAATTAACCTAAAATCACAGAATAAAATTTTTCTGACGTGTGAATGTTATCAAACCTGGAGAGTTAATACGATAAAAATATGTATTTCACATAGCCAAAATAATCACGGACCTATTCCACGACACGATGAGGCTACATAACCTAAACATCACATTGTCTCTTGTGACACAAACCTGTTACTATCCATAAGGCAAAGAGGCCATTGAAGTTGACTGTATGTATGACAAACACCAAAATGTACATTTCAGTCAAAGAGGACACTGAGGAGTTAAGAAATATGACGATGAATTAGTCAGAAATGCCTTAAAAATGGAACCTCATCATGCTTGCTACACCAGCTTTCTCTTTCCTCCTCCACCTTTTTGCAAATTTGGGGATATTAGTCACTGTGCTGAACTCCAGCATGTAATACTGGAGACAGGCTTGTTCAATAACCTGGCAACTTTAAGAGAGAACCTCGGAGTTATAGAGGAAATATCCCGGAAGACTAGCTCTACAGAGCTTTTCTGAAGCCGGCCTCACCTTCCACCCAAACTGTTCTCAAGCCTTTCCAATCACCAGTAACAGAAGCAGGCCAGGAAGAGAACACATGTTACGTTTCAAAGGCAAACAAGTTTCAAGAATGTACACAAAGACTGACAAAAGAAAGCCAGAGCAGCACTGAAGCTCCAATCTGCTCTTCTCCAGCTCAGCTCACAGGCAGCCTTCAAACCAGCTACCCAAGGCACCGAGCTGGTTCCCCGGCGACCCTCTCCAATCGGGGACCCAGGCCCGCACGCGGGACGCCCCTACCCCCACCCCCAGCACGCCCACCGGCTCCAGGCAGCGTGTGCGACCTCGGTGCTGCCGCCGGGGACTTTGAATCGGGCTGGCGGGCAACTGCAGCTGCAAATGCCTCCTCCGGCCCCGGCTGCATAAGGGAAAGAGCCCAGATTTCCCCAGCCTCTCCGGCGCGGGGAACGATCGGAGAACCCCCGAACTCCTCACCTCCTCCATCAGCCACCTTACCCTCAAGTCCCACCTCAGAGGAGGAAGCCGCCCGGGAGGTTGTGGATACGTTCTCCGGGCGGACCGGAGGCAGGATCCCGGGGCTGCACGATGGGAGAGGGAAAGGACTTCCTAAAAGGTGGCAAGGGGGCCGGGGGGCGGCAGGAGGACTCAGGAGTGGCCGCGGGGGGAGCAACTCAGGGTCCCAGCTTTCCCGGGAGAGGGGAGTGGGCCACCCTACGAGGGTGGGGGGCGGAAGGTGAGCAGTTTGGGATGGGACAGAGGGCGCCACGGGCTGGCGGCGATCCGAGGCGGAGGATAGGGGCGTCCGGAGACTCGAGGGAAGTCCCCCGGCGGGCACCCCCCTCCCCGGTTCCCTCTACCTGCGGCCGCCCCCGCCGGCCTCCGCCCCACCTCGCCGCCTCCCGGGAGACGGCGGCTCGGGGCAGGTAGCGAGGCAGGGAAGCGGGCGACCCGGGCTCTGCCGCCTCCTCCCGGCGGAGCCCAACTCCTCTCGGGCCCGGCCGGGCTCGGCGTTACCTGTGCTCTGCCGCCGGTGCCCGGTGACCACGGCCTCGCCGGTGACGGGGTGCAGCCAGGTGGTGCTCTTCGCCTCCTCGCTGCAGGGGTGGGGAGAGAAGCCGAGACGGGGCGTGAGTGGGGGCGCCGTGGGGAGCCGAGGGGGCCGGAGCGGCACCGACTCGCCGCGCTGTCCCGCGGTGGCCAGCCTCCCGCCCCCCTCCGGGCCCCCCGCGCCGGCCCCGGTCCTTTACTTGATGAAGAAGACGCGGCCGCCCCTGGTGATCCCGTAAGTCCACGAGCGGGGCAGGGAGCAGATCCACTCCAGGTTCAGATCCGCCGCCATGTCTGATCCCCAGCCGCCGCCGCCGCCTTGTCCTGCTGCCGCCGCGGCTGCCGAGGGAGGAGGGAGCGAGCCAGCGAACGAGCAGAGCGAGCGCGGCCGGAGCGCGCCTCCCCGGCCCGGCGCGCCCCCGCGCGCGCCCTACCCCCTCGGGCGGCGCCCGCCCCGCCGCCCGGGCTGGGTCGGGCCCGCGCCGCCGCCCCTCCGCATCCTCCGCGGCCGCCGGCCGGCCGCCCCGCCGCGCGCTCGGGGGATGGGCGAGCGGCGCCGCGCCCCGCGGCCAGACCCCTCCCTCCCGCGCCTCCCCACCGCCCCCGCCGCCCGAGCGAAGGTTCCGGGATCGATTGGGGAAAAAAAAAAAAGGCGTCCTGCCCCCCGGGCTTTGCCTAAGGCTTCCCAGCCCCAAGCGCGATTCAAAGAGAGCGTAATCTGAACACCCCTGGTTGCTCTCTCTCTAAAACAACAGAAACACAGCATCTGAGCTTTGTTTTATAAGAGCTATTGGGTATCTAAGATTTTTCCCCAAAAAAGAAAAATATATATACATATGTGTGTGTATGTGTGTGTGTGTGTGTGTGTGTATATGTATATATATATATATGTATATATATATATATATATATATATATATAGCCTTAAAAAGGAAGGCCGTTTTTATTCAAGCACACGGAAGGTTTTTCCTGTTTGTGTTTTGTGTGCCAGATAGCAACGGTTTGACAAGTTGCCACGGACCTACAAATAAGAGTGAATTCAGACTCGACACAACAAGTTTGCCTCTTCCTGGACCACTTAAATCTTTTAACATTTTGTAAAATACAAACTTGTCTTTTTCTCTTACTTTTTTAAAAATTCAGTTATTTACCAACCTGAATTTCTACTTTCTTATATCTCCTATAAATTATAATATTAGCTAACTGTACAGAGCCTTTGAAACCGTGTACGTTTTTGAAGTCCCTACAACAGTCCTGTGGATAGTACTATAATCCCCATTTTACAGATGGGAAAAATAAAGTTTGAAGAAACTTGCCCAAGCGTCCCCATGGACTGCAGCCCACCAGGCTTCTCTGTCCATGGAATTCTCCAGGCAAGAATACTGGAGTGGATTGCCATTTCCTACTCTAGGGGATCTTTCCGACCCGGGGATCAAACTGACCTCTCCTGCATTGGCAGGTGGATTCTTTACACTGCACCGCATGGGTAGCCCTCAAGGTCATAGTACTAAGTGACAAAGCCTGTATTTTAAGTGACTGTAAAATTTCAAAAGTCTATTTGTATAATCACATTGCTATACTTATTTTAAGTCCCACCTTTCCTCTGCCCTCCCACCCTTTTTTGTTGTTTTGCTTTGTTTTTAAACAGAGAATGGCAGATTTCGTTGCAACTAAGATCTCCCTTAAGGCCAGCTAAGAGCTCTGGCCTCCTCTTATTGTCTCTGATGCTCAGCCACACTTGGAATTGCTTCTGTGTCTTTGCAGCAAGATGACTCATGCCAACAGGAGTACACAGCTCAATAATAATAGTACTACTTGGTATTCTCATAGCACCTTTTTCTGACCAGTTTGGGGGACCTCTGAAGAATTATCTTACTCATATTCTCAAATGCTCAAAGAGGCAAATCTTTTTCAACAGTTACAGAAACTAAGTCAGGAAAAGGGTAAATGACCTTGGCCGAAGCAAGATCCAGCCACTAAGATGGAGCCTGGATGAGAATGCAGTTTCATTGGACTTTTATCTCTCATCCTCTAATTCCCCAAGGCCATTCTGTCTTTGGTGAAAAGGAGTCTGCAATTACTGCTATAATTTTCCTGTCCATCTGCATACACAGGGGAAAAAAATAACATCACTTTAATGTTTCTCTCTTTTCGGTTCCTTTGCATTCTCCTCTTTCATTTCATTACTTCTTGACATCTTATCTCCTGCCCAGTCTCTGGAAAAATGAGGTGTTTTTTTGTGTTTTTTTTTTTAATCAATGAATAACTAGCAGGAAATGTTCCACATTACCATCAGTGGTCACAGGATGTAACATAGCAAGAAAATCAAGAGGTATTGACTTTATATCGTGCTATCATTATATACTGAAAAATCTAAAATAAGTCTTTAATATCATAATAATAACTTTAGAAATCTAGTACCTGTTAGTACAGTAGTATCATTTGACTTTTTGACTTCATACTGCTGAGAAGTCATTAAGTTGACCATAGGTTGTCTGGAGATTTCATTTTACCTGTGAATCTTTGATTTACAAGATTCATGAATGCAAGGCATATTTCAAAAAGTGATAGAGATTCACTTAATAAAAATGTGTATCTTACAAAATCACATTTGCAGTGCTTGAATAATAACCTAAAATCTTATGTACAATTCCCTACGTCTCAAAATTTAGGAAAGGCAGTAAATAAAGTTAGTGACAATATACAAAATGAGGCGTATACAAAATGCTCCTGATTTGGAAAAGTAATAGTCCCTGTGGCTTCAGGGAAGCAATTAAAAGTGGCTTCGTACGTTAGAATGTGAGGTACTCTGGATAATTTTCGCCCTTAATGAGTAAAGCTATATTCTTTAAATTTTCCTTGAATGTCCTTTCTCTGCAGCTTTATTGCCTTACCCAGGTCTGCTTTACTATTTGTGTGTACATGTAGGAAGCAAAGAATCATGTCTTTTCCATCACTGAATCCTTCCCAACCTTGAGTCAGTTCTCAGATGGTTATTGGATTTCATTTTCTTCCTAGCCTTGACCTCCCAGCAGAGTTAGTTTCCAGTAATACATCCCCTTTTTATCACTCTGTACCTCTTCAATAACTGACTCAGATCTAAACTCCTATCTAACCTCTGCTTTTTATTATTTTTATACTTCCATCTTATGAAACCATTCCATTTCATACATCATGATCTACCTTTTTGAGGAGTATCAGCCTATGACTGTTGCAGCTTCTCTGGAAAAGAAGTTTAAAAGTGCTGAGCACTAAAAGTAAACATCACTCTGTCTATATATAGAGGACAATCCTTGTCCTAAAGAGCTTCCAGTTCAAATATAACAGAAAAATACACACTGTGACAAGAAAAATCAGAGAAAAGTTTCTTAAAATATGTAAAAGAGAACAAAGTGACATCTTAGAAAACAGCAAATAAATTTTTCCCCCTTCTAATGGAAATGATAAAAGCATGAGCTCTGGGAAGTAGACAGAGGCTCTAGAAAGAGAAATTTCTATTTTACTATCAAGAACCATCTCTTATTCATGTACAGTGTTATTGTTCAGGTGCTCAGTCGTGTCTGACTCTTTGCCACCCCATGGACTGCAGTATTCCAGGCTTCCCTCTCCTTCCTTATCTCCGTGAGTTTGCTGAAATTCATGTCCATTGAGTCAGTGATGCCATCCAACTATCTCATCCTCTGTCGCCCACTTCTCCTCCTGTCCTCAATATTTCCATTTACCAACAAAGTTTTGTGACTTTGATTAGGTTGTATTTCCAACTATGTTTGTGTTACCTTATATGTTGTGTTACTTTATTCATTCACAGACTAAAGTATATTGTAAACAGTTCCTTTATTTACTCAACTATAGCATGTATTATTGTTTTTGTTTAGTTGCTAAGTCATGTCTGACTCTTGTGACCTCATGGACTGTAGCCCACCAAGCTCCTCTGTCCATAGGATTTCCCAGGTATCAAACCTGCATCTCTTGCCTTGACAAGCAGATTCTTTACCGCTGAGCCACCAGGGAAAGGGAAAGTGAAAATTGCTCAGTTGTGTCTGACTCTGCGACCCCAAGGAC
Organism: Bos taurus; assembly: GCF_002263795.3. Taxonomy (NCBI): domain Eukaryota; kingdom Metazoa; phylum Chordata; class Mammalia; order Artiodactyla; family Bovidae; genus Bos; species Bos taurus. Next base: position 90,866,498 of record NC_037332.1, read on the forward strand.
TATAAAGTCCATGGAATTCTTCAGGCCAGAATACTGGAGTGGGTAGCCATTCCCTTCTCCAGAGGATCTTCCCAAACCAGTGATCAAACCCAGGTCTCCTGCATTGCAGGCAAATTCTTTACCAGCTGAGCAACCAGGGAAACCTCTATATATCAAGAAAAGTTGTGAGGAGGGGCAAATAGAGGATGCAATTAGCTTATTGAAAATCCAGAGAGAAAAGATGGAAATTGAGGATCTAAAAGAAGACAAATAATGTTTCAAAGTCAATGTTTTAGAGATTCTTTTTCTGTTAAAGAATAAATTGATCAAAGAGTTATAGTTGAAATTATTTCCCTCTTTCATTCAATGGCCATTTATAGAATCTCTACTGTATATGAGGTACCAGCTGGGTGAGAGGAATCAGAAATCTTGGCCTTCTCTTGGAGGCTTAGAAAGAAAGATGGAGATGTAAATATTGAAGTACAGTTTAGAAGAAGCATCTCTACCCTTCGCATAGAAATAAACCACAGCAATTGCTCTCTAAGGGTGTCTTGTGAACCCTCAAGGCTTATCCCAAACTACAGTCTTTTTATGTTGATGTTTTGGAGAGCTCTTCAATTCTAAACGGGAATAATTGAAAGAAATATGTAGTAGCACTAGTAACCCTATTACTGGCTGATCCGTCTACCACAGCTGGGGTTCTAGGCTAAGTTGGCATCTGCTTGGAGGCTTGGAGAGTCACAGGGATGGATATCAAAAATGTCTTCAAGGAACTTACCTGTGAATCTCTGGATTCATTCAAATTAAACACCTCTTCCTTTATCCCTGTCATCAAAGCTTCAGTCATCTGCTTTTTTCTTTGCTGTAAAAGGACTTCCACCAGGGAAATCCTTAACACTTCTTTTAATTCTCCACCATTTGCATTTTGGTCTTTTCTTTGGTGGCTCAGTCAGTAAAGAGTCTACCTGCAATGCGGGAGACCTGGGTTCAATCCCAGGATGGGGAAGATCCCATGGAAAAAGAAATAGCAACCCACTCCAGTATTCTTGCCTGGAGAATTCCATGGACAGAGGAGCATGGTGGGCTACAGTCCATAGGGTGACAAAGAGTCAGACATGACTGAGTGACAAACACTTTCATTTTCACTTTCAGTGGTTAAGACTCCATGCTTCCACTCCAAGGGACACAAGTTAGATCTCTGGTTGAGGAAGATCCCACATGCTGCAGGGAAAAAGAGGTATTCTGTGATGCACAGGCAAGAGGCTGGATACAGTGAGTCATGAGTCTGGCTGAATTTCCTGACTTTGCCATGAATCAGTGTTTGCCTTTAAACAAGTCATTTAACCTCCATTCCCGTCTCAGACCTCTGGATTCTCATCTGTCAAGTAAGGGCATTGGTCTATTTAGTACGTCACCCGTGATTCTCTTTGGTTCTGAAGTTCTCTGCTTTCATGGGGTGAGCATTCCAGTAGCTGAACCTGGGGCTGTTTCATCACTGTGAACAGACACAAGTAAGACGCCTGTTGTATAAAACTGTTTAGGATTTTCTGCTACTCAGATGGTTTATTATAGAAAACTTTGGAAGAACAATTTAGAAAGTTCTTTCACATGCAGTGTCATATTTAACTTGTGCATAGGTATTATTAATGTATTATAAACAAGAATATGGGCTCCACAAATGTATTATGTAATCTAGCCATTAAGTGGCAAACTTAGGGCTTGAGCCTGGTCGATTTCGATGAGACTTAGGGTTTGGATGTTCAATTTCAAATTCTGTCCATAAGGGATTCCCCTCCTAGCCAAGCTCCATTCATTCACTCTCTTCCTTACCTGTAATCACTCTCTCCCTACTGCAGCCCATGTCTGCTCTCACCACGTCACTGCACCTGCTCTTCTGAGTCACCAGGTCCCTCCTGAAGGCTGCCAAGTCCAGTAGATGCTTTCAGCTCCAAGCGTTCTTGATCTCCCTTCTGTAATCCATATGTCACCACTTCCACTCCTTGAAACTTTCCATTTTGGAGTTTCTTAACGTCACTTCCTTGTGGTTCTCCTCCTGCTCTTTGCTCTAAACCATCTGCAGCATAGTCACCTGGTAGCTTATCTCAGTGTTGATTCCTGGGCCTCCCCCAGATCCATTCAACCACAACCTCTGAGGATTAGACCAAGGAATGCACATCTGACTATATCACTTCAGTGATTTTTGTATGCATTAATGTCTTAGAACCACCACCCGATATGATGATAATTCCTAGCTTATTTCCCGCCTATACCTCTCTCCTGAGTTCTAGACCATATCAAATTTCTTTCTAGACATATTTCTTCTGGAATATCCCTTCTGGGTGGTCCTCAATAACTCAAATTCAACATTCCCAAACAAGTCATTTTCCTCCAAATACTTGCCCCACCCCGTGTGTTCCCCTCTTATTGACTGATTTGTTGTTATTGTTGTTGTTGAGTCACTAAGTCACGTCCAACTCTTTGCAACCGCATCGACTGCAGCACACCAGGCTCCTCTGTCCTCCGCTATCCCCTAGAGTTTGCTCGAATTCATGTCCGCTGCGTCAGTGAATGGTACCAGCATCCAAACAAACATCCACACCAGAAACTTCAGAATCATCCTCCCGTAACCAGTTAATAAACTGTATTAATTATTCATTAAATATATCACAAAGCTATCCCCTTCCTCACTTCTCAGGTCCTAATATGAGCATTCATTGCCACTACAGGAAGGATTGTTTTTTTAAATGCAAATCAGATTATGTTTCTTTCTTGCAGAAAATCTTCTCAAGGCTCAAAAAACTGAGAAAACAAATCCTAAGCTTGTTGCCTGGTATTCCAGACCCTTCTTGATCTGAGCCCTGCCCACCCACTGGTCACCATGAGTTGCCTGAGTGTGTGCTCAGTCACGTCAGCATCTTCAGCTCTTTCCACCCTATGGACTACAGTCCACCAGGCTCCTCTGTCCATGGGATTCTCCAGGCAAGGGTACTGGAGTGGGTTGCAATACCCTCTTCCAGGGAATCTTCCCAACCCAGGGATTGAAGCTGTATCTCCTGTGTCTCCTGCATTGCAGGCAAATTCTTTACCGCTGAGCCACCAGGGAAGCCCAAGCTTACTGTTCTCTAATTGAGCCAGGCTCTTTCAGGTCTCCTTACATGCTCCTCTCTCTCCCTACAATGTCCTCTTCCCTGTTTACCTAACAAACTCCTACTTATGTTTACACTCTTAGCTCAAGACTTCCACTAAGAAACCATCTCTGGGGGACTTCCCTGGTAGTCCAGTGGTTAAAACTCTGCACTCCACTGCAAGGGGCACAGATTCAATCCCTGGTCAGGGAAGTAGGATCCTGCATGCCTGATGGGGTGGCCAAAAAGAGAAACCATCCTTGATTCCTTTGGGTCAACAAGCTACTCCTTCTGCCATATTCCCATACCTTCTCTACTGAATTGCTCTTATAGTCTACATCTCTTTCTCCATCCTAATTCCCTCAATGAAAATGTTTTATCTATCTTTATCACCTAATATTCAATAAACGTTGCTTATGTGAATGAATAATAACACTGATATTTACATAGTGCACTGTATTTTATGAAGCACTCCTTATTTGATACTTATTTCTGTTTTTATTACTGCAAGTTGCCAGTGAGTCACACTTCTTTCCTTTCTTAGATTTAACATTCTGTTTAGCTTTTTATAGAATATCCCATATAGAAGAGAAAAAAAAATGGCATAAGCCCAAGACCAGCATAGCAGTATATGAAAATAGCTGTTTTCTGTATAACTGTCTACCTGGCTTAAAGAATAGTAAGATTTGCAGTTCTATTGAGTGAGATATTGAAGGACAGAAAGGATTAAGCATTGTCTGTAATTGCTAAAGGACCTTATGGCATCTTCTTTTGAATATAAGTTCTTCCTAGAAAAAGCAATATTGATAAAAATAATATGTAGTACCTAGAAAATCAGATACTATAGCTGAATGAACTGGAGGAAAAAACAAACTTACAATCATGAATTATGTGTGTAGCTGTAAGTGATAGAGGTTATCAGATCTCATGCCCTAAGCCCAAGGAATAAGTGAAAGAAAGAAAGGGAGTCATTTTCTCCCTCACAGTTAGTGTTTTGGGCATCTCAGGTGGCTCAGTGGGTAAAGAATCCACCTGCCAAAATTTAGGAGATGCAGGTTTGATCCCTGGGTCCGGAAGATCCCCTCGAGGAGGGCATGGCAACCCACTCCAGTATTTTTGCCTGGAGGATTTCATGGACAGAGGAGTCTGATGGGCTACAGTCCCCAGGGTCACAAAGAGTTGGACACAACTGAAGTGACTAAGCAATGCATGTTAGTATTTTACGTTCTGAATAGATGATTTTTTCTTCAATATTTTGAGTCACTGCTAGCTTAAAGCAAGAGATTTTCTCCCAACTCATCTTATTGTAGAAAACTATGTGCATGTACATGTATGCATATATTTGCAGATGTGTCATTCTGAGCCCAACTCTATCATTTGTATAGAGTAGAGAGAAATAGCTCTTTATCTTGCTTTTTTGTTTGTTTTAGTATTTATTTACTTATTTGGCTGTGTCAGTTCTTAGCTGTGGCATGCAGGATCTTTGTTACGTCATGTGAGATCTTTCACTGTGGTGCATGGACTTCCTAGTATTAGTTGTGGTCCATGGTACTTGGGCTTAGTTGGTCTGTGGCACATGGGATCTCAGTTCCCTGACCAGGGATTGAATCCATGTCCTCTGCATTGCAAAGCAGATTCTTAACAACCGGACCACAAGGGAAACCCCTGTGTATGTTTTTCACTAGAGTATTTTAAGAAAGTTTCTTGGGTAAGCAATCTTCATAAAATTTAAAATTTTTATAATTGTCGTAACATTCATCATAAGCAAAATGTAATAATTTATGAATTTGTCAGCAATATTTAACATGCTCAGAAGATTAGATAATGTTCTAAATATTGATGAAAATAAAAGAATCCCTTCTGTTCATAAGTAAAAAGTTTGGTGCTAAATATTTTGATAGCTGGAGAAATTCTCTTTATACTATTACCCTGTGGTAACTAGCTTTAGTATGATTAGAGATTCTTTATCTGCAGTTTACTTATCCAATTTAAGTAATAGACACTTTTCATGAACCTAATTATACGTCTCATCCTAGGCTAGGGAAACTGGGGATAAAAAGAAATACAAATGCAGGTTATGGCCCTCAAGGCATCACAGTACTCAAGTTGAGGTAGGAGGGAGTGGAGAAGAGATAAAAAATATTATATTGGGAATAGATGATATGATAGATGGTGCAAAAGATGGAAGAAAGCTTGTAAAAAAGACATCCAACTTGCAACCATAGCAGGGGGAGGGTAGGTAGGTCTTTCTGGGAGAAAGCATTACCTGAGTTGTGTTGTTAATCAACGGTACCTCTATAAGGATTTATTTGTTTTTAATCATTTATTTTATTAAAGTATAGTTCATTTACAATGTTGTATTAATTACTGCTATACAGCAAAGTGAGTTGGTTATTCATATACATATGAAAGTTGAAAGTGTTAGTATCTCAGTTGTGTCTGACTCTTTGTGACCCTAAGGACTGTAGCCCTCCAGGCTCTTCTGTCCATGGGATTCTCCAGACAAGAATATTGGAGTGGGTAGACATTCTCTTCTCCAAGAAACCTTCCTGACCTAGGGATTAAACCCAGGTCTCATGCATTGCAAGCAGATTCTTTACTGTCTGAGCCACCATGGAAGCCCATGTACATATACATATACTCTTTTCTATATTCTTCTCCATTATGGTTTAGCAAAGGATTTGAATATGGTTCCCTGTGCTGTGTAGTGGGGCCTTGTTTATCCATGCTGTTTGCTAATCCCAAACTCCCAGTCCATCTGTCTCCCATCCCCTTCTCTCCTGGCAACCTCCAGTCTTTTCTCTATGTCTATGGTTCTGTTTATGTTTCATCACTGGGGTCATTTGTGTCATATTTTAGATACCGCATGTAAGTGGTTTTTGTCTTTCTGACTTCTTCCCTTAGGGTGATAATTTCTCCTTTCATTCATGTTGTGGCAAATGGCATTATTTTCTTCTTTTCTATGGCTGAATGCTGCTACTGCTGCTGCTGCTGCTAAGTCGCGTCAGTCGTGTCCGACTCTGTGCGACCCCATAGATGGCAGCCCAACAGGCTCCTCTGTCCCTGGGATTCTCCAGGCAAGAACACTGGAGTGGGTTGCCATTTCCTTCTCCAATCACGAAAGTGAAAAGTGAAAGTGAAGTCCTTCAGTCATGTCCAACTCTTAGCAACCCCATGGACTGCAGCCCACCAGGCTCCTCTGCCCATGGGATTTTCCAGGCGAGAGTACTGGAGTGGGGTGCCATTGCCTTCTCCGTCTATGGCTGAATAGTATTCCATTATATATATATACATGTATATATATACACACACCACATCTTTATCCACTCATCTGTTGATAGACTTTTAGGTTGTGTTCATGAATCGGCTATAGTGAATGGTGCTACTATGAACAAAGGGATACATGTATCTCTCTGATCTATTGTTTGGATATATGCCAAGGAATGGGATGGCTGGATCATATGGTAATTATATTTTTTTGTTTTCTAAGGAATCTCTATACTGTTTTTCACTGTGGCTGCACTAAGTTATATACCTATATACATTTACATGCTACATACCTCCATGTACATACTACATACCTAGTATGTACATACTACATACAGTTACATACTAACTTACATGACTACATACATAACTTACACACCTAACTTATATTTCCTACAAAGTGTAGGAAATTCCCCTTTTCTCCAAACCCTCTCCAGCATTTGTTATTTGTAAATTTTTAATGGTGGCCATTCTGATCAGCATGAGGTGGTACCTCACTATAGTTTTGATTTGCATTTCTCTAAAAATTAGCAATGTTGAGCATCTTTTCATGTGCCTACTGGCCATCTGTATTTCTTCTTTGGAGAAATACCTCTTTAGGTCTTCTGCCCATTTTTCAAGTGGGTTGTTTGTTTTTCTGGTGTTGAATTGTATGGGTATATTTTGAAAATTAAGCCCTTGTCAGTTGCATTTTTTGCAAATTTTTCCTCCCATTCTGTTGTTGTTACTGTTCAGTCACCCAGTCGTGTCTGACTCTGTGACCCCATGGACTGCAGCACGCTAGGCTTCCCTGACCTTTACCATCTCCCGGAGTTTGCCCAAACTGCCTGTTGAGTCAGCGATGCCATCCAACCATCTCTTCCTCTGTCATCCCCTTCTCCTCCTGCCTTCAATCTTTCCCAGCATCAGGGTCTTTCCTAATGAGTTGACTCTTCACATCGGGTGGCTGAAGTATTGGAGTTTCAGCTTTAGCATCAGTCCTTCCAATGAATATTCAGGATTGATTTTCTTTAGGATTGACTGGTTTGAACTCCTTGCTGTTCAAGGGATTCTCAAGAGTCTTATTCAACAACACAGTTCAAAAACATCAATTCTTTGATGCTCAGCCTTATTTATGGTCCAACTCTCACATCTATACCTGACTACTAGAAAAACCTAGCTTTGACTCAACAGACCTTTGTTGACAAAGTAATGTCTCTGCTTTTTAACATGCTGTCTAAGTTTGTCATAGCTTTTCTTCCAAGGAGCAAGCTTTTTTAAATTTCATGGCTGCAGTCACCATCTGCAATGATTTTAGAGCCCCCCAAAATAAAGTCTGTCACTGTTTCCATTGTTTGCCCATCTATTTGCCATGTTTGTTTTGCTTATGGTTTTCTTTGCTGTGCAAAAGGCTTATAAATTTGATGAGGTCCCATTTGTTTATTTTTGTTTTTATTTCTATTGCCTTGGGAGTATTTCTTGAAACTGGTAAATTACAGCATCAGCTGACACTGCCTTCATTCCTTTCTGCTATAGCTCTATTAGAATATTAGGTAAAAGAGGTTTTGGGCCATAAGAGGCAGAAACTAATGGTTTACCCATCATCTTTTCTTCCCTCTTAAAGCCCCCTTAGTTTTGTTGCTGTTGTTCTTGCTGTTGGATGCATGGATGCAGGAACTAAAGACATATCTCCCAGACATGCTTTAACTTAGATATTAGCTCTTCAATTGGGTTTTGCTGAGTGGGATGTACACAGAGAAATGTATTGCAGATTATGGGAAATTTCCTTAAAATATGGTTAGCAAATACTTGATTCTGCTTATTTCCTCTTCTTTAAACTGTTGCTTGAGATGTGGATTGGACGACTGTACCTCCTGCAATACTTTGGCCACCTGATGTGAAGAGCCGACTCTTTGGAAAAGACCTTGATGTTGGGAAAGATTGAGGGCAGGAGGAAAAAGGGGTGACAGAGGACAAGATGGTTGGATGGCATCATTGATTCAATGGACATAAGGTTGAGTAAATTCAGGGAGATAGTGACAGACAGAGAAAGAAGCCTGGCGTGCTGAAGTCCATGAGATCACAAAGAGTCAGACACGACGGGGTGACTGGACAAAAACAACAACCTCCACCTGGGCTGAAGAAGACAAAGACTACACCCTAGGGATGCAGAGCAGACACCTGGTTATATCCTGGGTCTCTTAGGACTTCAGGCAGCAGCACCAACATAACAACTCTAAAGTGTTTCCTTCAGACTTACAAGTGAGGGAGAAATTCAATTCCATCTTGATTAAGCTAATGCTGTTTGGGGAAATCAGGATGATCTCCTGCTGCTCTCAGCTCAACCTAATCTTATGTATCACATTGATCTTACTCCCCAGCACTTACCACACACTGCCTATCACATGTCAGATCGTAAGTAATTTTTTGAATGAATAAATTAATGAATATATGAGTGTCCACACACACATCAAAATTACTTACCCAAACTTTGCCTTATGCTTCAATAACTCCTAATTATTTTTTTGGATGAATTAGGTAGTCTTATGCTGTACCTTGTTATTTCCTGGGAGTGAGGCAGGCTGCTTTAATACATTCTGGGAATTAGACAATTTCTTTGATATCTTAATTTGAACTATAGCAGGCAAAAGTTAGTTGACTGCCCAAATAGTCATACTACTTCACTGTGACTATGCATTGCCAACGTGCTATCATATTATTGCAAACAAAAACCAAAGCAGACAGAAAACTTGGATCAAAATAAGCATCTTTGCCAACTGTGCACTGTTGGATATGTGTTGTATTGTGCTTGTCTTCTCTCTACCCAGGTGTCAGGGAGAGGGTTTGAACACCAGGTATGCCAGTATCATCAACTTTCTCCCAACTACATGCTTTGTAGAAAAGCAGTGCTTATTAGGGGCAAGACACAGTTTTCAAGAAGATTTATATTATCTAGTTTGTTCTATATACAATGAAGTCTAAAGAGTAAACATCTTAGAAAACATTAAAAAAAAACTTTCATTAATGGGAGTGCATTTTATTAACCATTTTGAAATGCAGCAAAGAGCATTAGACTCAGAGATCTCAGCCTTATGTCACTTCAGTGCCCATTGTTTTCAGTTTCCATCTCTCTGTAAAATAGCGGAATAGTTACCCAGCACGTTTCATTATGTGTGTTGAAACAGATAACAGCTTGAAATAGCTTTAACTGCTCAGATATAAATGTTTTAAAACACAAACATGGCATTTGTCTAGAGTAGGGGAAAAAGGAAGGTCATTTAAATTAGTAGTAATTTGCATGCTCTCTCCATCTCTGGGCAGCTTGCTGTGATTTTTTTTCCTCTAAAGACCATCACTTATTTTCAAAATGACTACTCCAAAATAAAACTAGAACAGCAGCTTTTATTTTGAAATAGTTGTAGAGGAGAATTCTCCTCCATGAAATTATACTTAATTCAGGGATGGAAATGAATTGCTTTTAAAAACAGAAGAGAGGAAGGAAGGAAAGGAGGGAGGAGAGAAGAAAAGGAAGGAAGAAAGAAAAGAAGGCCGAGGGAAGAAAGAAAGTGAAAAGAACCACACTATTCCTTGACTCTGATTATCTACAAGGTAAAGCCTGTGCTTAGTTGCTCAGTCGTGTCCGACTCTTTGGGACCCAATGGACTGTAACCTGCCAGGCCCTCTGTCCATGGGAATTCTCCAGGCAAGAATACCAGAGTGGCTTGCCATGCTTTCCTCCAGGGGATCTTCCCAACTCAGGGATCGAACCCAGGTCTCCCACATTGCAGGAGGTCTCTTTACTGTCTGAGCCACCAGGGAAGCCCAGGTTAAAGCTTAGAAGCTCAAATTGATTTTCCAAATGTTTTCTTTTTGTTTCTGCTCAATCCGCTCCTTATAGAAAATTTTACTGGATATTTCTTTATTTTTGGACCATAAGAATTTATCATCATGAATAGCTTTATCTTTTCCGGGTCCTTCATACTAAAAAAAATTAATGGTTGCAGTGCTGCAGGAGTAAATACAATCCAGTGCAATGATGAAGCTAATTGAGAAGGGAGAGGTTGGACGAGACTATTTAAGGAGATGGGTTAGAGAAAAGGGCTGAGCAATTCACAGAATGGAGGTTCTCCATCAAGCAATTAGAATGATTCTCAAAATCGTTTCAAGATATTTATGTACCTAAACAGTAGCCTCATGTATTCAGGAAGAACTCATTGAATCAAAATTGCTGTAACTTGAACAGGCCTAATTTTCTTTTATTATATTTTACAGATGAGGAAGTAGAGGCAAAACCAGCTGTATAGTTTGCATAAATGAAAATGTTGGGGTCCTTGTTCAAAAATTATTAGGCAGGTCTTCCTTGGTGGCCCAGTGGTTAAGAATCTGCCTGTCAACGCAGGGACACAAGTTCAGTCCTTGGTCTGAGAAGATCCTGCATGCCGTGGGGCGACTAAGCCAGTGCTCCACAACAAGAGAAGCCACCTCAAAGAGAAGCCCAAGCACCACAGCTAGCAAGTCACCCTCGTTTGTTGGAACTAGAGAAAGCCTGCATATAGCAATGACGCAGCAGCACCCAAAATAATAAGTAAATAAACTGCTAAGAGTGGGACACAACTGACTGACTGAACTGACTAACTGAAACTGCTAGTTGCTCAGTCTTTGAGATCCCCTGGACTGTATGGAATTCTCCAGGCAAGAATACTGGAATGGGTTGCCAGTCCCTTCTCCAGGGGATCTTCCCAACCCAGGGATCAAACTCGCATCTCTTATGTTTCTTGCATTAGCAGGTGGGTTCTTTACTGCTAGCGCCATCTGGGAAGCCCCAAAAAGAGGTCATTTCAGTTCAGTTCAGTTGCTCAGTCATGTGCAACTCTCTGCGACGGCATGGACTGCAGCACACCAGGCTTCCCTATCCATCACCAACTCCCAGAACTTACTCAAACTCATGTTCATTGAGTCGGTGATGCCGTCCAACCATCTCTTCCTCTACTGTCCCCTTCTCCTCCCATCTTCAATCTTCCCTGGCATCAGGGTCTTTTCCAATGAGTCAGTTCTTTGCATCAGGTGGCCAAAGTATTGGAGTTTCAGCTTCAGCATCAGTCCTTCCAATGAATATTCAGGACTGATTTCTTTTAGGATGGACTAGTTGGATCTCCTTGCAGTCCAAGAGACTCTCAAGAGTCTTCTCCAAATACTGCAGTTCAAAAGCATAAATTCTTCGGTGTTCAGCTTTCTTTATAGTCCAACTCTCACATCCATAACATGACTACTGGAAAAACCATAGCCTTGACTAGACGGACCTTTGTTGACAGAGTAATGTCTCTGCTTTTTAATATGCTGTCTAGGTTCGTCACAGCTTTTCTTCCAAGGAGCAAGCGTCTTTTAATTTCATGGCTGCAGTTACCATCTGCAGTGATTTTGGAACCCCCAAAAATAAAGTCAGCCACTGTTTCCACTGTTTCCCCATCTATTTCCCATGAAGTTATGGGACTGGATGCCATGATCTTAGTTTTCTGAATGTTGAATTTTAAGCCAACTTTTTCACTCTCCTCTTTCACTTTCATCAAGAAGCTCTTTAGTTTTTCTTTGCTTTCTGCCATAAGTGTGGTGTTAACTGTATATCTGAGGTTATTGATATTTCCCCTAGCAATCTTGATTCCAGCTTGTGCTTCATCCAGTCCAGCACTTCTCATGATGTACTCTGCGTATAAGTTAAATAAGCAGGGTGACAATATACAGCCTTGATGTTCTCCTTTCCCGATTTGGAACCAGTCTGTTGTTCCATGTCCAGCTCTAACCGTTGGTTCTTAACCTACATACAGATTTCTGAGGAGGCAGGTCAGGTGGTCTGGTATTCCCATTTTTTAAAGAGTTTTCCACAGTTTGTTGTGATCCATACAGTCAAAGCCTTTGGCATAGTCAATAAAGCAGAAGTAGATGTTTTTCTGGAACTGTCTCTTTCTCGATGATTAACGGATGTTGACAATTTAATCTCTGATTCCTCTGCCTTTCCTAAATTAAGTTTGAACATCCAGAAGTTCATGGTTCACATACTTTTGAAGCCTGCCTTGGAGAATTTTGAGCATTACTTTGCTAGAGTGTGAATGAGTGCAATTGTATGGTAGTTAGGTTAAATTACTTGCCTGATGTGATGAAACTGGTTAGGAGAGCTAGCCTCCTAGTTCTGTGTCTGGATTTTCTTTTTTTCTCCACATTCTATTATTTTTCCATATTTACCTGATGTTTCACTTAGAATAGTATATATTCATTCATCTTTAATTTAATAAATAAATTTAATGAATACAGAGTATGTGGCAGCCACTATATTAAGAATCAAATAAATAATTTAAGACAATTCCTTTCCTTAAGTACTATTTAACACTGGGTGCAGAAAAAGGATTTAAGGGGGGAAAATCCATTTCTACAGAGGTTGTGCGGAAGTTGAAACTCTTATATTCTACCACTGAGAGTTAAAGAGTGAAGTGAAAAAAAAAGGTGAAGTGAAAGTATTAGTCGTTAAGTCATGTCTGACTCTTTGTGACCCCGTGAATGTAGCCTGCAAGGCTCCTCTGTGCATGGAATTCTCCAGGCAAGAATACTAGAGTGGGTAGCCATTCCCTTCTCCAGGAGATCTTCCCCACCCAGGGTTCAAATCCAGGTCTCCTGTACTGTAGGCAGATTGTTTACCATCTGTGCCATCAGGGAAGCCCCAGATGAGAGTTAGATAGATATTAGTTTTCTGGAGGGCACCTCGGCCATATTTGACAAATGTCTTAAAATGGGTATACCCTTTGGCCCAGAAATAATACTTTTTGGAATTTATCCTAAGGCAATAATAAAAAACGTGGCAAAGTTATATATACAGAGTTGTTCATCACAATGACTTTTTTTCTCATAAAGGCTCAAGAACTTGGGTTTTTTAGGCACTTTTTTGTGTATCTATGCTGTTAACACATGGCCATTAAAAATGTGGTTTTAGAAGACTATTAACACGGGGAAATATAATTGGCTGCTTATGATAGAAAAGCAAAGGAGGACATATACCTAAATATTGCAGTGATTAACTTTTAGTTTAGTTTTTTCCTTTAGAAACTCATCATATTTTCTAATAGTTCTTTATGGAGTATATTTTATTTTCATTATAAAATAAATTTCATTTCACCTGTATTTAACTATGAAAATTTACATTTCCTAAAATTCCTAGAGAAGGGTAACAATTCTATATTTTACCACTGGGAAAAATTACTAAAGTTTCATGTATAAAGCCTCATGATAGACTAAACTCAATGTCCATCATAAACTTGGGTGAATTGAAATATTTCCTTTATGGTTGAAAGAATTATACAGGCCATATAAGCTAACTCTCTGTAGAAATTGACTCTATAATACCCTTGATAAATTTTATCTAAACTTACTGAGTTTAGAGACAGATTCATTTTATTCATGAAAAACTGGATTTTTAGATAAATTGTAACAAATAGAAGCTAATTAGAAATCAGAATACCAATATTCTGTAACTACCCTATAGACAATTGTGTTTGGAAAAAGTAAAAGGAAGTGGGTGTATTACTGGATAGATGCTTTTTTAAAAATTCATCCAAATTGAATAATTGACTTTTGGCTACTGTATGTTTAGTGTCACTATTCACCAGAGATTCTGTTTTTAATGTTTGAATATGAAAGTTAAAAGCACTTCACCCAGAACACTCTCATAGTGTGATAGACTGATCTACCAGACTATATCCATAAAAATACCCAGGACAAGGATTCATTTACAACCTCACCCAGTGACATTTTATATTTGTAACTTTATAGGAAAAACTGTTTTACAATCATTACATTAATATTTTGTAAAGTGAAAAGCCAACTTTCAAAAATTATTGTGAGCTTATAGAAACCAAAAATGCATACACAATAATAATATTTTAAAAAATTGAGCCCATAGAAACAGAGACTGAAAAGTGGTTGTAGGGGTCTGGGTTAGGGGAGATGAGGGGATAGGAAGAAGTTGGTAAAAGGGCATAAACTTTCAGTTATAACATCAATGAATGAATAAGTTCTGAGGATCAAATATATAGCATAGTAACTATAATTGATAACACTGCACTGTATAATTAAATTTGCTTAGAGTGAAACACAAATGTTTTTACCAAAAAAAAACCATGTGAGGTCATAGATGTGTTCATGAACCTGACGGGAGAATCTTCTCATAAGGTATATTTTGGACCCTCTGAATATCTTACAGTTTTGATGATTTAATTCAATAAAGCTGAAAAAATAGTATTAATAGTCTGGTGCCATTTTATTTATTTTTTAAAACTTATTTATTTTAATTAGAGGCTAATTACTTTACAATATTGTATTGGTTTCGCCATACTGGTGCCATTTTAAAATCCCAATTTTATTAGGAAAAATATATGCAGAGAAAAATGTCTAGTGGATTAAAAGAAAATATTAGTAGTAATTATCTTTGGGGAAAAGCTTATAAGTTCAGAATAACAAAACTCTGAGAGGAAAATTCCTTTAGAACAATACTGAAGGCCACACACCACTGGAAAGAGCTGGGTAAGTTGCAAGAGTGTGCTGACTGAAAAGCCTATTGCATTGGACCCGATCATTCCTTTACTCTAAAATCCCATTTTCTATCTTTTTGGTTTTTGCTTGTAAATATCTAAATATTTTGTACTAGTAGATCGCAACAATTTTTTTTTTTACTTTCAAAACTTGTCATTCATAATTGTTATACTTTTAGTGTCCACTGACTAGAGGGAAATATGTATATAATTCTTTTATCCCAATTGCCATACCTGCTTTGTGCCCCAGATTTCTAAGGAAAATAGTTTAGGAACTCCTATTCTATATCTTGGTATTTGATACATGAAGTTGGTCCAGCACACTCTTCAAAGATAAAGATGATGGTAAAATTACTTTTCCTTAAGAATGATAGTCATGAAAACAATCACAAAAGCCTATGCTCTATAGCTTAGAACATGCTTTCTTATTCCAGAAAATATTTTAAAAATTTTGCTCAGTCCTGGTCTTTTGTGAATTCTTTGAAACCCACAACAATTCTTGTAGCATTTGTTATAATCACTCACTTGACCAGTTTTGTTACAATGCAGTTAGATTGAGTTTATGAGTTAAGAATTATAGCTATGATAGTTTCTCCTCCTCTTAGTTTTTTCTGCATGCTTGGCAAAACACAAATCAAGGTGTTATTTAACACCTAAGATCCCTTTTTAAGTATCACTGCATCCTTCTCTATCCACTTCACAGCTCTCAGAGCTCATGATCCTTTTTCAGTTCAGTTCACTTCAGTCGCTCAGTTGTGTCCAACTCTTTACAACCCCATGAACTGCAGCACACCAGGCCTCCCTGTCCATCACCAACACCCGGAGTTCACCCAAACTCATGACCATCGAGTCGGTGATGCCATCCAGCCATCTCATCCTCTGTCATCCCCTTCTTCTCCTGCCCCCAATCCCTCCCACCATCAGAGTCTTTTCCAATGAGTCAACTCTGCATCAGATGGCCAAAGTATTGGAGTTTCAGCTTCAGCATCAGTCTTTCCAATGAACACCCAGGACTGATATCCTTTAGAATGGACTGGTTAGATCTCCTTGCAGTCCAAGGGACAATTCTTTGGTGCTCATCTTTCTTCACAGTCCAACTCCTCACATCCGTACATGACCACTGGAAAAACCATAGCATTGACTACATGGACCTTTGTTGGCAAAGCAATGTCTCTGCTTTTGAATATCCTATCTAGGTTGGTCATAACTTTCCTTCCAAGAGCAAGCGTCTTTTAATTTCATGTCTGCAATCACCATTTGCAGTGATTTTGGAGCCCCAAAAAATAAAGTCTGACACTGTTTCCCCATCTATTTCCCCATGATCCTTTTTAACCTTAGTGTAATTTTACCTCCGGAGAAGGCAATGGCACCCCACTCCAGTACTCTTGCCTGGAAAATCCCATGGGCGGAGGAGCCTGGTAGGCTGCAGTCCATGGGGTTGCAAAGACTCAGATACAACTGAGCGACTTCCCTTTCACTTTTCACTTTCATGCATTGGAGAAGGAAATGGCAACCCACTCCAGTGTTCTTGCCTGGAGAATCCCAGGGACGGGGAGCCTGGTGGGCTGCTGTCTATGGGGTTGCACAGAGTCGGATACGACTGAAGTGACTCAGTAGCAGCAGCAGCAGCAGTTTTACCTCTAAGCTCTTCCTTGGCCCCCCTTTAATCCAGAGGACTACTGGTGAATTTTGCCAAATCTATCTTGTTAAAAAATGAGAGTGGAGAACATGGGAGAAACAAACTTTACTTTAAAACATGTTGCTTTTTGGTTTTGGGAATTGCAGCTTAGAGAATACCCGTTAAAATTAGTGTTATTTTTTTCACCTTAAAGAACAAATGCAAAGAGAAACTTTTCAGGGATAAATAATGATATCATAAAGTAGGGGGAGATGGTAAGCAGAAAAAGAATTTGTTACATACAAGGAAACCCCCAGGAGACTATCAGCTGGCTTTTCAGCAGAAAGTTTGCAAATCAAAGTGGAATGCTATATTCAAAGTACTAGAAGAAAAAACACACACAGGTGGAGTCTGAACAACAGGCTTACTGATTCACTGCATTCTCAACTTCCAATGGAACTTTCCATAGAACTAGAACAAATGATTTAAAAATGTGAATAGAGAGACTTCCCTGATGGTCCAGTGGTTGAGAATCCACCTGCCAATGCAAGGGACATGGGTTCAATCCCTGGTCTGGTAGGATCCCATATGCTGTGAGGCAACTAAGCCCATGTGCCACAACTACTGAAGCCCAAGTACCCCAGAGCCTGTGCACCTCAATGAATAGTAGCCCCGACTCACCACAATTAGAGAAAGCCCAAGAACAGCAACAACGTCCCAGCCAAAAAAAAAAAAAAATTTACATGGAACCACAAAAGACCCCAAACAGCCAAAGCAATCTTGAGAAAGACAAACAAAACAGTGGTTTTGAACTATATTGCAAACCTATAACAATCAGTATGTGCCTGTGTGCTCAGTCATGTCTGACTCTTTTCAACCCCATGGAATGTAGCCCAGCAGGCTCCTCTGTCCATGGAATCTTCCAGGCAAGAAAACTAGAGTGAGTTGCCATTTCCTTCTCCAGGGGATGTTCCTGGCTCAGGGATCAAACTCATCTCTCTGGCATCTCCAGCACTGGTAAGTGGATTCTTTACCACTGAGCCACTGGGGAAGGTATAAAATTATTAATCTGACTCCAGAAGTAAAGGTTCAGTTCATTTCAGTTCAGTCACTCAGTCATGTCTGACTCTTTGCAACCCCATGAACCACAGCACGCCAGGCCTCCCTGTCCCTCACCAACTCCCAGAGTCCACCCAAACCCACGTCCATTGAGTCGGTGATGCCATCTAACTATCTTATCCTCTGTCATCCCCTTCTCCTCCTGCCCTCAATCTTTCCCAGCATCAGGGTCTTTACAAATGAGTTAGCTCTTTGCATGAGATGGCCAAAGTATTGGAGTTTCAGCTTCAACATCAGTCCTTCCAATGAACACCCAGGACTGATCTCCTTTAGGATGGACTGGTTGGATCTCCTTGCAGTCCAAGGGATTCTCAAGAGTCTTCTCCAACACCACAGTTCAAAAGCATCAATTCTTTGGCACTCAGCTTTCTTTATAGTCCAACTCTCACATCCATACATGACCACTGGAAAAACCATAGCCTCGACTAGATGGACCTTTGTTGGCAAAGTAATGTCTCTGCTTTTGAATATGCTATCTAGGTTGGTCATAACTTTCTTTCCAAAGAGTAAGCGTCTTTTAATTTCATGGCTGCAATCTCCATCTGCAGTGATTTTGGGCCCAGAAAAATAAAGTCAGCCGGTTTCCACTGTTTCCCCATCTATTTGCCATGAAGTGATGGGACCGGATGCCATGATCTTAGTTTTCTGAATGTTGAGCTTTAAGTCAAGTTTTTCACTCTCGTCTTTCACTTTCATCAAGAAGCTCTTTAGTTCTTCACTTTCTGCCATAAGGGTGGTGTCATCTGCATATCTGAGGTTACTGAAGCAAAAACAAACAAATGGTACCACATCAAATTAAAAAGCTTTTGCACAGCAAAGGAAGCCATTAACAAAATGAAAAGGCAACCTACTAAATGAGAGAAAATATTTGAAATAAAATTTCCAATAAGGGGTTAAATCCAAATTACATAAACAGAGCAAGCAACTTAATAGCCAAAAAAAAAAGCAACACTTTTTTCCCACCCACACAGTTTGTGGGATTCTTAGTTCCCTGACCAAGGATTGAATCTAGGCCCATGGCAGTGAGAGGTTGGAGTTCTAATCACTGGACTGCTGGGAAATTCCCCAAACAGGACAGTTAAAACTTGGACAGATAATCTAAAGAGACATTTTTCCAAAGAAAATATGCGTACATGCATGCTAAGTCACTTCAATCGTGTCCAGCTCTTTGCGACCCCATGGACTGTAGCCCGCCAGGCTCCTCTGTCCATGGAATTCTCCAGAAAACTGGAATGGTTAGCCATTCCCTCCTCCAGGGGATCTTCCTGATCCCGGGGTCGAACCTGAGTCTCTTACATCTCCTGTGTTGGCAGGTGGGTTCTTTACCACTGGTGCCACTTGGGAAGCCCAATATAATGTTATATATAATGTTTATATCTCTCTCTCTTTTTTTCTAAAAAACTAATCCAAGGAAAAAATTTTCATGAATAAATAATATTCGTAAAGTGGAGGAAGATGGTAAGCAGAAAAGGGTTGTATAGAGGGATGAAATCTGTCCAAGTCATACCAAGAACTCTAGAAACTTTTATTTCAGATCTCATTATTTTAAAAAATATTTATTTATTTGACTGCTCCAGGTCTTAGTTGCAGCACGTGGGATCTTACATCTTCATTGCAGGATGCAGGCCTTTAGTTGCAGCGTGTGGGATCTAGTTCCCTGACCAAGGATCCTGCCTTGGCCCCCTTCATTGGGAGCTCAGAGTCAGCCACTGATCCATCAGGACCTGAAATCTCATTATTCATGGAAGGATGTGCAGGATTGAGAGGTGTCAGTAAGATTTTTAAGAAACAACAAGCCTATGTAGAAATGTTAACTAATGGAATAAAAACTATAACAGCAATTTTTTGGGAGTAAGAGGATGAAACTTTGAAGATGTAAACATTCAAGGAAATGATTAGTTTTGCCTTATCCTTGGGTAGATAAGAAGCAAGCAATAGTCATCAAAAGGGAAAAGGGAGAACATTTGAACCTCATGGTAGCATGCCAAATTGGGACATAGACACTGAGGATTGGTTTTGCATTGACCCAATGGCTGAAGTTGGGAGAAAGTGGAGTAGGAGGAACAAATGTATTTTTATTCATACTGTCTTTGTTATGGGACTTCCCTGGTAGCTCAGCTGGTAAAGAATCCTCCTGCACTGTGAGAGACCTGGGTTCAATCCCTGAGTTGGGAAAGTCCCCTGGAGAAGGGAACGGCTACCCACTCCAGTATTCTGGCCTGGAGAATTCCATGGACTGTATAAGTCAGTCCAAAGAGTCAAACACGACTAATCGATATTCTCATTGTAATGCTACTTGATTAATCAGTTACCTTCTACCGCATCCCAAGAATGTTCTTTAGCCCTAAATATTGTGAAGCATTGCTTTTTCCTCTAAAATATTATGATTAAAATTCCTGCTAAATTTTATATTCTGATAGTATAAATTCCTGTATCAGATAGCAAAATCTATACTTTATTAACTTAGCAATTAAGAAAAACATTCAGTCACATAAAAAATAAAAATATGAGTTCCTCAAGAAGTTAAAAAAAAACTCTAGTTCCTCAAAAAAGAATATTGTATGATCCAGGAATTCCACTTCTATGTATATTATGAAAGAATTGAGACAGGGTCTCAAACAGATACTTATACACCAATGTTCTTACCAGCATTATTTACAATAGCCAAAAGGTGGAAGTAATTCAAACATCCATCAGTGGATGAATGGATAAACAAAATGTGGTATATATATACAATGGAATGTATATATATTCAGTCTAAGAAAATAAAAGGAATGAAATTCTGATTCATCTTACTACACAGGTGAACCTTGATAACATAATGCTAAGTAAAATAAGCCAGACAAAAGAACATAAATTTTATGATTCATTTTGAATAAGTTACCTAGAATAGGCAAATTAATAGAGACAAAAAGCATAATAGAGTTTACCAGGGGCTGGAGGAAGAAGAGAATGCAGCTATATAATGGGTATAGAGTTTCTGAGAATAAAGTTCTGGAAATGGATAATGATAAAGGTCGCATAACATAGCAAAGGTACTAATGTCACTGAATTGTAACTTGAAAATGGTTGAAAGAGTAAGCTTTATGCTATATATATTTTACCACAATAAAAATACATTAAAAATAAATATTAAAACAGCATTTAACTATCACAGAAACTTTGAGAAATGCCACAGCTTCATACCAGAAATGGCCCTTGTTTTTGAAAATGCATTGTATTTAATCTTTCAAGCATATAATTCAACTTGATTTTATGTGTTTTTCAAACTTTGAGATTATTCATTTCCTCAAATTTCTCAGTCAGAGCCAGATGACTGAACACTCTACAGAGGAAAAATGTTCCATGCTATTAACCAAACAAAGCTAAACAGAGACCTTAATAAGCTAATGTTCATTTCTTAAAATCTCCACGGTCTAGTTTGCTGCCTTTTTCAAATGTAAATGATTATAAACCTTTCAACATGTCCCTGACTCAGGCTTCTTTGGGACACATTTTGGAAGATACTGATAACGTATTACCTACATGGTGCAGTTTATGAATTGACCCCCACAATTGATTGATCCATTTACTTCCTTTTCATTCTTTCATAATTTTATTCTGTCATTCTTGGCTCAATTCAACACTTGTTTATTGAATACCAACATTGTGCCAATCAGTCTGCTAAGTGCCACTCAGTGTCCCTGGTCAATTTCCTATGTCTAGCTATGAATAATTGGAAATACCTCTGTTTAGCATTTACAATTATCCTTGAGTGTGTCCAGTTAAAGATTTGCCCAGGGACTTCTGGTGGTCCAGTGGTTAGGAATGCACCTGCCAATGCAGGGGAACCTGGGTTTGATTCCTGGGCCAGAAGGATCCCACATGCCACAGACCAACTGAGCCTGCTGTCCAGAACTGCTGAGCCCACATGCTCTAGAGCCTGTGCTCTGCAACAAGAGAAACCACTGCAATGAGAAGCCTGCGCGACACTGGAGAGCAGCCCCCACTTGCCAGGACTAGAGAAAGCCTGCGTGCAGCAATGAAGACCCAGGACAGCCAAAAATACATGCATACATTAATTAATTTAAAAAAAGAATTGCCCAGTTTCATGTGGACCCATCTCACTTTCTTATATGGAAATGACAGAAGAGGAGCTCCGCAATGGAAATTGGCCACAGTTTAGGATGTGAAAGGAGGATCTTCAGCTCCTATCCAAGGATCTTTTCTCCTTTGCCCTCAAACTACAGTGGGTTTGCTTTCTCCTCCAACCCTACAGCTTGACATCATCTGACCATCTCCACTTCTGCATCATTACTTTTCATGTAAGTGGATCTGTGGTTCTCAGGCCAGAAACACAGGATTCAATATCTTTTGGGACTCCTCTCCCTCTGCAATTCTGTTTTTCCAAGGGAAGAATCTCCTTGACTTCCAAGTGCCAGAGGCTTGTTCATTTATTCATCAGAAACATACTGAGTATCTTCTTGCCTGTATTTTGCCAGGCAATATGGATCCAAAAATGAATAAAATTTGTTTCTTGACTAGAGAAACTGGATTCATACAAATCTAACAAAATGCAATGGACTAAGTACTGTGGTGTTGGAGAAGACTCTTGAGAGTCCCTTGGACTGCAAGGAGATCCAACCAGTCCATTCTGAAGGAGATCAGCCCTGGGATTTCTTTGGAAGGAATGATGCTAAAGCTGAAACTCCAGTACTTTGGCCACCTCATGTGAAGAGTTGACTCATTGGAAAAGACTCTGATGCTGGGAGGGATTGGGGGCAGGAGGAGAAGGGGACGACAGAGGATGAGATGGCTGGATGGCATCACTGACTCGATGGACGTGAGTCTGAGTGAACTCCGGGCATCGGTGATGGACAGGGAGGCCTGGCGTGCTGCGATTCATGGGGTCGCAAAGAGTCGGACACGACTGAGCGACTGAACTGATCTGAACTGAAGTGATATACTATCCTCCTTATAGAAATTCCAAATATCTACTGAATGCTCATTTCCTATGTAACATTGTTTTAAGTGTTTACTGCATGTTAACCTGCCATATATCCATAACAAACTTATGAGGTTGTTACTTACATTACCCTCATTCTATAGATAAAAGAACAGGATGACAATTATGCAGATAAATCTGATAAATGGCAGATCTGGAATTTGAACACTGCAGTTTGACTTCAGAATTGGTACTGTTAGTCACTATTCTATGGTGCTTCTCTAGGTCTCATATAAGGAAGGAGACAAGAAGCTTCTCCTGGGAAAAATCATTATGGAACTACTAATGATCTGGGTCTTGATGGATGAGTCCCATTTCACTGAGTACCATGTTGAAGTGTGTATGTGTGAAGGTGGACAGGAGAGCAGGATTAGAAGAAGGACCACCCCATAGATTGTAGCACTCCAGGCTCCTCTGTCTATGGGATTCTCCAGGCAAGAGTACTGGAGGGGGTTGCCATTTCCTCCTCCAGGGGTCAAACCCAGGGATTGAACCCGAATCTCCTGCACTAACAGGTAGATTCTTTACTGAGTCACCTGAATCCACTTTTCACATTCCCCTCAGAAAGTCATCTCCAGCCCTAACTCAATCCCAGCTCAGGTAGATTGAAACAGAGCACGATGTTTTTCTTGAACATTCAGTATGATCTGCTGCAATACATTAACTAATATCATGTAACATAAACTCCACATTATGTAGAGTTGTCACTCTCAGCAAGTCCAGAAGTGTTCCTGGCTTCCCTCTCTTAAGGTCTTTTTATTTTTAATGCAAATACTCCAAGTGTGAATAACGCTTTTGGATAATTTACACGAGGTGTTAGGGATTTTTTTTTTTTGATAGCCCTTTTTTTCCTGAGTAGGAACTTAAGGAGGGAGGTTAGAGAATAGGGGAGGGAGGATATACAAAGGAAAAGAGAAAAGGGAAGAGGCAAGAAAAGGGAAGAGGTGGAATAAGCATAATTGAAACTGATAATACCTGATGGCTTTGTCATTTAACCACTTCACAGTTTTTACTTTTCGCACAATGATTTAGAATCGTATCTTAAGGAAGCACATCAAATGATTTTATCGACACTTTTTTTAACCCTTTTTTTAAACTTGAAGTATACTTGCTTTACAATATTATATGTTACAGGTGTACAATATAGTGGTTTACAATTTTAAAAGTTACGTTCCATTTATGGGCATCCTAGGTGGCGCTCTTGGTAAAGAAGCCCCTGCCAATGCAGTGCAGGAGATGTAAAAGATGCAGGTTCGATCCCTGGGTCAGGAAAATTCCCTGCAGGAGGGCATGGAAATCCACTTCAGTATTTTTGCCTAGGAATCCCATGGACAGAGGAGCCTGATGGGCTACAGTCCATAGGGTCGCAGAGTCAGATGTGACTGAAGTGACTTAACACACACACACACATGCACTCCATTTATAATTATTGTAGAATATTGAGTGTATTCCTTGTATTGTATAATATATCCTTGTAGCTTATTTTATTTTTCATTTATTTTTTAATTGGAGTATAATCGCTTTGCAATGTTGTGTTAGTTCCACAACACCATGAATCAGCTATATGTAACAGTATATCCCCTCTCTCTCGAACTCCCTCCCAACCCTTAACCCTAGTTGGGCTTCTAAGGAGCCCAAGAATACCTCTTGTGAATAGATTTCCAAATACAGAATTTTTTTAAGTATTGACTCAGACCTTTCATGATATATATTACAGAGAAGCAAGATTTCCTACTCTTGATAAATAAGAAACAAGTTTCCCTTTCACATATCTTATGGACCATGTGAATTCTT
The DNA here is from genome assembly GCF_002263795.3 of Bos taurus. Lineage (NCBI taxonomy): Eukaryota > Metazoa > Chordata > Mammalia > Artiodactyla > Bovidae > Bos > Bos taurus. Next base: position 90,890,936 of record NC_037332.1, read on the forward strand.
TAAAGTTTGTGAGAAAATAAAAACTTCCCCTCAAAGTTTGAGAACATTATATTACATGCCTTAGGACATATTTGATATAAGGAACAGATTTCTTTTGAGCTAGCTAAAGAAAAGAAGAATCTTTTATAAAGAGGCAAGGTATCTCAGAGAACTCAAGGGCAAGAAATACAATCAGATCTCCTAAGGGAGTGGAGTTGAGGACTGAAAAGTTGTCAGTGACCAAGGCAACACTTGGTGTGCTTCTTCCTTTCCCTCCTTATTCCCACCCCCACTGCACATTCACTCTAGTCTTTTTTTTTTTTTAATTCCCTTTATTTATGTATTTAGTCCTTTGGCTGAACTGCTTGGCATGCAGAATCTTAGTTCCCCGACCAGAGATTGAACCTGTGCCCCAGGCAGTGGAAACGCGAAGTCTAAACTTCTGGACCACCAAGGAAGTCCCTCACCATATTCTTTAACTTTGCTTATTGCTATGTTTTTACTCTGTTTTTACAGAGCAGCATTCTTTACTTTACATGGCATATGTGTTGATTTGCCAGATTTAGCAAATGAAAATACAAGATGCCTGCAGTTTACCTGGCAACCATATCATGCCTAGTCAATCCACTGCCCTCATTTACTGGGTGTCCCTGACCTGCGTGTGTGTGTGTGTGTGTGTGTGTGTGTGTGTTAGTTACTCAGTCGTGTCCGACTCTGCAACTCCATGGACTGTAGCCTGTCAGACTCTTCTAACTGTGGGATTCTCCAGGTAAGAATACTAGAGTAGGTTGCCATGCCCTCCTCCAGGGAATCTTCCCAACCCAGGGATTGAACCCAGGTCTCTCACATTGCAGGCAGATTCTTTACCATCTGAGTCACCAGGAAAACCCATACCTGACCCATGCCAGAGATAATTTTCAGGCCTCTGTGTCCTCATGCAAAATTCAGTAGGGAGAATTTAATTAATTCAACTTGGGTCAGTGACCAGTCCTGGTGCTAAGGTAGTCTTAGAGCCCTTCTCTATAGGTGGGAAGCATTGTCAGAAAAGAAGTAAGTGCTGATGAATCAGCCCAAAATGTTACCTGCTAAATATCAATTGAGATTATGAGTAGTTTTGCTGCTCATAGGGAAGTCTCTCTTGCAAACTTCTTGAATTCATAGACTAAGTTCAATTGGTCTTTGTCTTTCCTGGTATCTGGCTTCTGGTACTTCATACATACTGGTAAATTCAGTTAAACAAGAAAAAGTTCACAAATTATTCTATTTCTCTATTATCTTGAATATCCAAAAATGTGGGGAGAGGACTTCCCTAATGGTTCAGTGGTTAAGACTCCATGCTTCCAATGCAAGGGACATGGGTTTGATCCCTGGTTGGGAGAAGTTCACATGAGGGACCATGCAGCCAAAAAATAAAATGTGGAAAGAAAACAAAATAACCATCCAAAAGTGGTGTTCTAAGTTACTACTGTGTTGCTTTTAAGGAATAGTATAATAAGGGATCTAATGGAAAATGATGTGGACCTAATGAAGACAAGAGTCATTGAAAGGCTCAGTGATTTAAAAATAGCTTAAATATTTTCTCTGCAGCAAGTTTTATCATGTAGATATATATATTTTAAGTATACAAATTACCCCAGGAAGGCTAATATATTAACCAATCACTAAGAGGGGGATTTATTCTTTTGTAATGTTTAGATGAAATGCTTTTCTCCTAATAAACAATTTTTTAAAAACCTGTTGTAATGGACCATTGCTCTTTTATTTTCTTGCTTCTTTTTTTGGTCATTCATAATACTCTTTCCATGATGATTTTTTAATTTAATTTTTAAAAATTTATTTATTTTTGGCTGTGCTGGGTCTTTGTTGCTGCGTGGGCTCTTCTCTAGTTGCAGTGAGCAGAGGCTACTCTTTATTGCATTGCGAAGGCTTCTTATTGCAGTGGCTTCTTTTGTTTCAGAGCACGGGCTTGAGGGCACCGAGCTTCAGTAGTTGTGGCATGTGGGCTCGATAGTTGTGGTTCCCGGGCTCTAGAGCACAGGCTCAATAGTTGTGGCCAATGGGCTGAGTTGCTCTGGGGCATGTGGGATCTTCTTGGATCAGGGATTGAACTTGTGTCTCCTGCATTGGTGGGCGGATTCTTTACCACTGAACCACCAGGGAAGTCCCCCATGATGATTTAATATTATTTTCATGTTACTTCATGCACTGTGGGAGCTAGCGACTTTTAATTTACTACTTATCTCTTTTATTATGCTAAGTAAACATGGGGTAAAATCATCTTTATTATCAACATCTATAACACTGATGGCTAAAAGTCATGGTACTGATCAATCCACTCGGGGTCCTAAGACAGGAGGCAAAATAAGGAGGAGAGGAAATTGAACCTGGATTACATGACCTGGGCGTGAAGAAATGTGGTCTAGGTTTAAAACCTACTGCTCCCTACTATATACCATGATGCCTTAGGTGAATTTCATAACCTCTCTAAGTTTCAGTTTCTTTAGAGCAGGGATAAATATGTCTGTCCTGGCCATCTGCCAGGCTGTTAATCAAATGAGATAATGTATGTGAAGGTATTTGTAAACTATAAAACACTTCACAAACATAAGATTCTTCTTATTTTTGTTATCTGGTAAAAGATGCTTATAAATCACATCCATAGTTGAAGAAAATACCTAAGAAAAATGTCATTGTTCTATTGATGGTTACTATGAGCTAGAGGTATAAGCTATAAAGATAGAATCAAAGAAAAATAATCATCCTAAAATGAATATTACTTTTGTGCCATCTTTAAGAACAAAACTATTCTCAGTATTTATTATTATTTATAATGTATAATTTAAGATGAATGGAAAACACAAGGCTTGGGAGAAATATGAGCCATAGTGTAAAGTAACATGGATAACAAAGCTTTCGTGGTGACCACAATGTGGTTTGCTTTTATATAAAGTATTTTTGCTTATTTTTAAAAATAATTTTATTTGTTTATTGAGGCTACCCTGGGTTTTTGTTGCTTCCATGGGATTTCTCTCATTGCAGTGAGCAAGGGCTACTCTCCAGTTGAGGTGTTTGGGCTTCTCACTGCCAAGACTTCTCTTATTGTGGAGCAGTGGCTCTAGGGCACACAGGCTCAGTAGTTGTGACGAACTTGGCATGTGGGATCTTAGCTCCCAGATCAGGGATCGAACCTTGGTCCTACACACTCCAGGGTGGATTCCTAACCACTGGGCCACGGGGGAAATCTGCCCACATTGTTAAAAGGTAGAATCTTTGAGGCTCCCCTGTTTGATTCCCATCCCATGCCACCATCTCTCTTGTCCTTATTTGGTTGGAATCCCCAGAGAGAAGGAAGAACCTAGCTGCTAGTAAATCCCCTGCCCCAGGCAGAAACTTTAACATTGTATCTGTTCTCTTCTTATTCTGTTTTCCTCCATGATCTTAAGCCATGATATAGTAAAATGAGAAATGGCAAAAAGCAGACTTGTGTGAAAGCAAAGGTCTCTGCTGCAGTAAGCTCCTTTTTCCTTGTAATGAGTTTGGAACATACTGATCTTGTCTATGGTGATTTTCAGTTCATCATTAGGGCTTCCCAGGCGGCTCAGTGGTCAAGAATCTGCCTGCCAATGCAGGAGTCTCAGGAGATGCGGGTACAATCCCTCAGTCAGGAAGATCCCCTGAAGGAGGAAATGTCAGCCTACTCCTGTATTCTTGCCTGGAAAATCTCATGGACAGAGGAGCCTGGTGGGCTATAGTCCATGGGGTCACAAAGAGCTGGACACAACTGAGCAACTGAGTGCACACTCGCACACACACACACACAGAGGGATGATTTTCAGGCCCTAGCTGGGGGTTCCGTATACATAGGTCCCCTACTCCAGTACTCTTGCCTGGGAAATCCCATGGACGGAGGAGCCTCGTAGGCTGCAGTCCATGGGGTCGAGAAGAGTCGGACACGACTGAGCGACTTCACTTTCACTTTTCACTTTCATGCATTGGAGAAGGAAATGGCAACCCACTCCAGTGTTCTTGCCTGGAGAATCCCAGGGATGGGGGAGCCTGGTGGGCTGCCGTCTCTGGGGTCGCACAGAGTCGGACACGACTGAAGAGACTTACCAGGAACAGCAGCAGCAGCAGCCAATAAATAACTATCAAAAGGATTGATAATGGTCTGGCGAAATTATTATTGTCTTTTAAAAGATTTATTTATTGATTTGGCCGAGTAGGGTCTTTGTTGCAGCACAGGGAATCTTCATCATGTCATGCAGAATCCTGCGGCTCTTGGACTCTCTAGTTGTGGTGTATGGGCTCGGTGGTTGTGTTGTGTGTGCTCCAGAGGTTTGGACTTCAGTAGCTGCAACACACACACTCTCTATTTGTGGCACACGTGCTCCAGAGCTGGGGCTCAGTAGTTGCTGCGTGTGCACTTAGTTGTTCCAAGGCATATGGAATCTTAGTTCCCTGAGCAAGGATTAAACCCGCAGCTCCTGCATTGCAAGGTGGATTCTTAACCACTGGACCAGTAGGGAAGTCCCTTGGCTAAATTATCATATTCTCAAGAAGAAAGATAAATATCTTTTTGTTAATGAATCCATTTAACTATATAAAAACATTGCAAAACATTTGGCCCTGAAATTGTCTATGTATGTAATTCCCCAATATAAAGCAGCTATAGAACAGATTGCTAAATTAAACTATTAAATACCGTTAAATCAAACCCTTGCAACTTGTTTTATTTGGGAATAAACACATTTGCAAAAATCCATTTTAAATGCTGATAAAACAGTATGCCTACGTTCTTTTGTATTTGTATTATTTCTTATCATTTAAAAATTTAAAGTCAACTTAATTCATGTCTAACCAGACTGAACCGAATTTCAAGTTCACGTTGTTAACTTGGAAATGATTAACGTTTACAAAGGAAAAACAAACAGTCTATTTCCAGGCAAATTTTATGTTTACAAGTTGTAGAAAGATTGCTTATGTTAACCAGCGAGATCAGTCTGGAGTGTCAAACTTTTAAAACAGGATGGACTATGACCAATTTGACCTAGAGACATAGAAAATGAGTTATGAAAACAAAGCAGGCAGGATAGAGTTACCCTGAGGGGCAGTTTTTGATATGGGATTTAAGCGCTGGTTATTATTCTATTTCTTTTGCTAGATTCGTAGATCCCGATCATTGTAACATTTCAACTATCGAATGTATCAGGTTGCTCATGTACTTACTACAGAGTCTGTAATTGCTTGTCATATCACGATGTTTTATTTGTTTCGTGCTGCTGTTCCTCATCTCCATCCAGGCTTATCAAATTCTGCCCCTTGTGTACACTGTCAGTTTTCTGTCCTTATGCCCGAAAGAATTATCTCCACTTTGCTGCTTTCCTTTGTGACTTGTCTCTTGCTTAGGTCCCAAATTTCTGCCTAACTGGTTGGAGAAATACTTCTGGGCTTGCCACTGTAATTTGTTTAATCAGGTCCAGGTCATGGGAACAGAGCAATGATTCTGAGAACGGTTTGCCCTCAGCTGAGGTCTGGCCACCCCAGAGAATAGAGTTAACATTATGGGAGCCACAGCATCCTGTCTCAAAGCAGGGGACAGCGAGCCCTGAGAAATCATTCTGGGGGAAAAAAAAATTGGAAATTAACCTGAAAATAGGAGAAACTAGTAAGTAGTCCAGAACAGAATATCTGCCATGCCTGTATGGCAGTTGCAGTGGTCATATACTTGGGCTCAACTGTCTTGTCTTTAGTTAAAATGAATGTAATATATTTTCTACTTCATAAGCAATCACATTCGTTTATCAGTCAAATCTCTTCTTTTGCATGCCACCAAACTTTTCCTGTAAAAATTTACCAAAGAGTTTTCAGTTGCAGTCATTAATTCATTGATCAAGCAGTATTTTTCTAGGGGGGAAATAGATACAACCTTAAAAAAAAATCATACATGATAATAAAGGGGATATTTTGATATTCTCTAAAGATGACTCTGGGTGTTGAATATGAAGACAAAACTAATGCTATAGCAATAAAATAACTCTATCTTCATGCTTACACACATAAACAATAGACTTGGTAATTGCATAAATGTCTTTTGCCTCCCATACTTCAACATGCCACTGAGGTTATGTAAAATTATATCTAAGAGCCACTTTTGTCCAATTTGAAGCAGAAGAAAAAATTTCCCATAGAGGGTAATTAAGGTTTTTCTTTTTTGCCCACAAACTTTTTCTTAGAGAATGACTTATTCACCCCAGATGGACTGTGGGGGGACAATGCAAGTTAATTGCTAATAATAGACACTATGGAGTGTGCAAATAAAACCAAGTTGCTGAGGTCTGATTCACTTTTTTATTTTTCGCCACACTCTATGGCATGTGGGACCTTATTTCTCCAACCAGGGATTGAACCCAGACCTCCTGCATTGTAAGGCCGAGTCTTAACCACTGGATGACCAGGGAAGTCTTGAGATATGATTCTTTGGATATTACCATTTTAAATATGCTTGCTTATATTTAGTTCAAAATACTATGAAGACAAACGTTGTTATATGCATGTGATTCCTAATGACTGATTTGTGATTGCTGCAAGCTCAGCTAAAACATAATATTCGGAAAATCTGGCCTTTATTGGGCAATACAGACAAGGGTTGGGCTGGTGTGGTAAGACATGAAGTTCTCATAACATTCTCATGAAAGTTCAGTGGTCAGAGGGGGGAAAAAATAAGTCTTTTGTGTCCTTATCATGTTTGTGCAACATTAAAAAAAATCACTGCTCTAAAAATTGTGCAATAGAAACCAGTCATACTTGGAGATTTATAAGATTGCAATACACAGGCCACAGATGTCATTTAATTATGTACTGATATACCTGTTTAAACATGTCTTTGCTGTCCCTGGGTATTCAGCAAAAGTTCAGGTACAATTATAATTAAGATTTTAAGCACTTAGTAATGTACATATATAGCATTTGTGTAATTACTGCTTTTTGGTAAAAACTGAACCATAAGTTTTGTTTTAAAGATATGAGTACTAAACATATCATTTCCCAAGGTTATGCTTCCTCAGTGTTAATTTTTAGCTGAAAGAACTTAACTTTGCCAGGAAAAATTAATTTTTTCCTACTGGTACTGAAATTTAAAATATGGCATCAAATTTTTTATGAAAATGTAGGCCTATCAATTTTGTTTAACTTAGTGTTACATATAAACTGTTAGGCAGAATTTTAAATATGACAAACTTATTGACACAGTATGCAAACCTTTTTGCCTTCATTTGAAGATATTTCAAGAAACACCATATGTATATATCTGATATATACGTGTGTGTGTGTGTATATACATATATACATACATATTCATTCAGTTTCCTCTCCTCTTTCAACTCTTATGAAATTAAAATTCCTGATATTGGAGTAGTTAACTCAAAGAAGGTAAATACAAAAATTGAATACTACCCCTGTACTGCAGAAACAACTAGAATTCAAGATAAGGGTAGTGAAACTGCCAGAAGCCTTCTTTCTTTCTAGCTAAACCTGCCACACCCATCACAATAGGACAAAGTTCAGTAGGTGAAGCATAAGCTTCCCTCAAAGCAGTGGCTCACAGATTTTTTTTTTCAAATGACACTTTTGCCAACAAAATGCCACATACTCTGTTCCCTCTTCCTTGTAAAAAGTGCTTTTCTGAAGTTTACTTCTTAAGTGGTTCATAAGTCAGTCCCTTCCTAACTTAATAGCTCCTAAAGCAAACAACACATTTGTGCACTAATACAAATATGAAGGTTCTTAGGAATTATCCAGTAAGTTTCACTGTGATAAGATAGTGCTTAAAAATAAGAAAAGGAGGGGGTATGGTTACAAATATTTAAAGCTCTTCTGCATACAAAAGGAAAAAATCATATAGAAATAACTAGGCTTAAGAAAAAAAATAGTTCATAATACTATTGTGGCAGTAGTCTAGGACCATAGATCTTGATAGTTCTAAGTTGCTGATGGTTGGAAGAGGGAATAAAAAGTTTTAGACCATCAAGCATTCTTACCTGCAGTTCCTTCATAAATGATAAAAAGTAGATTTGTTTTAGGGTATCATTCTCCTTTGTTTTGGAAGAACTCATACTTCATGAGTTAGATATTTGTAAATTAAGTAAATAATATTTCTTTCAGTTGAGTATTTGTAAATGAAGTACCCACCATTCCCTTTCAGGAAGCCCATTGATAAAGTCCTGCAAAAATAGATCTCTAAGTCTATTGACTTCTTTAGGGAGATATATGCCTCTCACAGAAGAGATTTTTGATTATATGACCTGACTATTCTTCCTCTGGCTGAGTCTGAGACCGTGTTTAGGGATAAGGTACTAGGGGAAGAAATGAGATCAAAAACAGAATTTTGGCCAGAGGAGATGAAGTTGATTCTGTAAACACACAAGCAGACTGGGTCCCAAAGAGACAATCCACCAAGAGATTTCCTGTGAAGAGGCATGTTAACAAACTTTAGGCTTTAGGATGAACATCTCACATCAATGTTCAGATTTCTCTTTTCCTTTCTTTTTTGTTTCATTTTCTTTTTGTTACTTTTTTTTTCTTTATTATAGTCTCTTAGATCATCTTCAAGCACTAGTGAAATATCCTAAAATGTGTTAATTGTGTTTTTTCTAAATTCAATGTGTATATGTGTCAGGGGGAATCCATTTCTATACTTTGGGAGAAAAGTGTGTCTACTTTGGGGATGTTAAGAAGCCTGGAGAGCTTCAGTCAGGCGTGAACAGTGGAGAAATCTGAAGCAGCAGCCCAGAGGGAGTTGACACAAAACACTCAGGTTGGATTTGTGAAACATATGAGAACTTTCTGTGTGACTTCATAAAGTCTGGGGGAGGGACTGGACTCTCTGCATTCCTTGGAGGGAGGCTCTGATCCTTCTTCTTCAGATACCAAAGAGAAGAGTAACGTTGGGAAGCTAGAGAAGTTGTGTTAAAGAATTCACGCCACAAGAGTATGTGATGAAAACCCAGTCACACCGATACACTAGTATCTGGCAGTAAAGTAGCAAGATCATGCCAGCTGTTGAAGAAAAACTAACCAGTCCATCTAAAAAAGGATTGGAAATTTTTATTTGAGCCAAATTTGACGATGATAACTCAGAGCATCTTAGGAAGCTCTGAGAACTGCTCCATCCATTAGAAATCAAGACACAGTTTATGTAAGTTTTTTTAAACAAAAGACTGTACATTAAATGACATATTATTGACAGTTAACATAATCCAGATATAAGCACCAACATGATGGGTCATGTGACCCTTTACAAGATCCAGAAGGAATGTTATCTTTTAAGGAGTTGTCTTATTGATGCTGGGAAAATGTTGCTGTTTATGGTTAGTAGGTATTCCTGCTGATGAGGGGAGGTCTGGTTAATGCATAAAGTGGATACACAATGCACAGTAGGGGAAGCGAGCAGTCAATGGGCAGAGGAGACATTTTATGTTTCAATTTTTCTTTTCTTGCCATAAATATGAATTTTATTTTATAGAGGCAGTTTCAGAATAACTTGGAAGGTAAAGAGAGGAAGCTTTAAATAGGAAAGTCTTTTACTTCTCTACTAACTATGACACCTCTACTGTTGCCTAAGGACATATAGAAAAAAAATACATAGGCATGCAAAGAGAAGAATCTTAAATATGCATTAACAAAAATTATAAAAGGTCTACTGTTCACTCATCATGGTGAGAAATGCAAAAAATGTTTGAAAACACATTCCTGTCTTTGAAAATTTTCCCATTATGATGTCTAATTTGCATACAAATAGAAAGATATATCTGAGAGACCAAAGAAAGCCTGTGCAGAAGCCCTCACCTCTCTTCCCAGACAGGACACGCCTCCCTAGACAACAATGTCTGGAAGACATAGGATGTGGTGGCTCCTCTTAGACCATATTTGGGGTGTGGGAACCAAGACGGTCGTGTACTTCTACCAAACAAGTGTCTAGAATCAGTGGGGTGCAACTGGACATCTTGTTTGTCAGATTTCAGCAGAGGGGTGTCTCACTGCTACTCTTCAGAAAGGAGAGGAGTTGAGCAGTGCTATAAGAGAGGGCCCATGCAGTCCAGAAGTCCAGAGTAGGAATTCTAGAGCCACCTGAGTTCTAACTTAGACAATCCACTTCTTTTTCTTGAGAAGTCACCTTATTTTCAGCCCACAAGAATCAATTTAGATGAGTCACTAAAGAGGTAATGTTTTAAGACTTGATTTGAGTATTTCCATCCAGGCTTAGATGAGGTCTTACATGATCATTCTGGATGACAATTGGTTTCTGCCTACTCTGGATTCCTTTTGGAAGTAAAAGTTTTTCTTGGTTAAGAACAATGGAATTATGTCCAATGGATTCCTTCCCCTACAATCGAGGTTAGGTCTGTTACATTTTGGGAGGCTTCCAGGTGGCTCAGTGGTAAAGAATACGCCTGCAATGCAGGAGACACAGGTCCTTCCCTGAGTCGGGAAGATCCCCTGGAGAAGGAAATGGCAACCCATTCCAGTGTTTTTGCCTGGGAAATCCCATGGACAGAGGAGCCTGATGGGCTACAGTCCATGGGGATGCAAAGAGTCAGACACGACTTGATGACTAAAATGACAACTGTTACATTTTAGATTTAGGGTGCAGATGAGCTTGATGGGTTCTGGGCCATCTCTAGGACAATCGGCAGTGAAAACATTGGTTATGGATTAGTAGTGGCATTAGAAGTGTTTGTGTAGTTATCATAGATTTTCTGCTACAGTCTGCCACCTGGTGACACGGTAGTCTTGTAGAGTAAAGGAAGCAATGATTGAAAACAAAGTCAATAGACAGTTCTTTGATGATAGGTATAATGCATAAACTGTGTTGTCTGGTTAGTTGAGAGGCTCTGTAGAAATATAATGGTGTAATAATACCCCTAACAGCAGTAATCTATAAAACTAAATAAATTCCCTTTTTATTAAAAAACTCACTTTTTAGAACAGACTTTTGGACTCAGTAGGAGAAGGGGAGAGTAGGATGATATGAGAGAATAGCATTGAAACTTACACACTACCATAGGTAAAATAGATAGCCAGCGGGAGTTTGATGGTATGATGCAGGGAACCCAAAGCCGGTACTCTGTGACAACCTGGAGGGGTAAGGTGGGGAGGGAGGTGTGAGAGGGGATCAAGAGGGAGGGGACGTAAGTATGCCTATTGTAAAGTAATTGTCCTCCAATTAAAAGTTAAAAAACCTCCCTTTTTAAAAAAATGATGTTCTGTCAAAAATGGTAGCATTTACGTTGCATTTGATGTCCTCCTTTAAGAAAGAAAAGGTGTTATGATGGTAAAATTGTTTCGTACTACATGTACTTTAACAGTAGTTGGTTTGTTCCATGTACACTGTACTCCTCTGTGCTGGCATTAAAATATGAGCTAAAGTTCAGGGAAAGAAAACCAGGAGAACAACACTACAATCAGAAACAAACAGACTACACTGCACAGGAAGAGGGTACTTACAGAAAAAGCACATGTCACAAGATCTCCAATTACCTTTAAAAAAATTATTTATTCATTTATTTTTAAACTTTTTATTTTGTATTGCGGTGTAGCCCATTAACAATGCTGTGACAGTTTCCAGTGAAGAGCAAAACTCAGCCATACATATACATGTACCCATCCTCCTCCAAACTCCCCTGCCATCCAGGCTGCCACATAACATTGAGCAGAGTTTCCTATGCTCTACTGTAGGTAGATCCTCCAAGTGCTTTTTTGAAAGTATAGTTCTTATATTGATACAGAGGGTGCAAGACCTACTATGGCTCAACTTTCGATTTTTTTGACTTGACCATGGGGCAACAGTGACAAGCATTTGGTAGAGCCATACTTTGAATTCGGACCTTTTCTGGGGCTACTGATGATGCAGTATGACATTCTCTCATGACCCTGAGCAGTGGCAGCCATGACAGCTCCCAGTCAGCCAGGCGGTCAGGAGGGTAAGCAACTGATACACTTACAACCATTCTGCATCCAGACTAGCATTATGCTTTTTTCACTTTCATTACAGTCATCAATAAGTTACATAAGCTATTCAACGTTTTATTATAAACAGGCTTTGTGTTAGATAATGCTGCCCAACTGTAGGCAAATGTATTTTGAGCACATTTAATGTAGACTAGGCTAAGCCACGATGTTTGGTAGATTAGGTGTAATAAATGCATTTGACTTATGATATTTTCCATTTTTGATGGGTTTATAAGAATGTAACCCACTTGTAAGGCTTCCCGAGTGGTGCAGTGGTAAAGAATCCGCCTGCCAAAGCAGGAGACTCAGGAGATGGAGGTTCAGTCCCTGGGTCGGGAAGATCTTCTAGAGAAGGAAATGGTAACTCACTCCAGTATTTTTGCTGGGAAATCTCATGGACAGAGGAGCCTGGAGGGCTACTGTCCATGGAGTTGCAAAGAGTCAAACATGACTGAGCAACTAAGCACAACCCATTTGTACTTAGAATATTTCAGGTTAGAGTTCTAGGTACTGTCCAGCTACTGTATAAATCGTCAACTGCCGTTGTTCAAATTTTCTTGAAGTTAAATCTATCCTTAGTTTTATAGATGGATAATATAAACCAAGGAGTAAGAAAAAAAAGCAAAGAAACACAGCCACATCTGCTAACTCTCGATTTCTGCTGGAGCCAAGAAGATATACTTCCATCATTCTTATCCAAAAAGTTCAAAATATCTGAAATGTTCATTCCAGAATCTTAATTGGGAGAAGCTGCTCAGAAGTTACTTTTAGCATTATGCATTTACCATGGCTAGGGTAAAAAACCTGCTTTTACATTCTGCCTTTTTTTTCTTTCTATTTGAGATCGGCAAGTAAGACATTACAAAATTCAGAAATTTGCAGTTTCATCACCTGGTCTCATTTGAAGGGTCTTTCCTTCTCATACACTATACTGAAAACTTCTTAATTTCCATTTTTCCTTTGTGTCCATCAGAATGAAGAAATACGTCTGCTGAGAAGTTTCTCCCTCATATATAATTACCATGTCAAGAGTCAGCTTGAGGTCCTGCTGAGACTTAAACCCATGCCCAAGCCACATGAGTTTAAGATCTGACTTTGCACTGTTCCCTTCCGCCACAGCCCCAGTGCTGAATGGACTCTGGAGCAGCAGGTTCCTAAAACTGGCAGCAAATCATTAACTCAGAGTCATCCTAATGCTCAGGACACACAGAGTACTCCTCGGTTTAGTTTAGTCTCAGGCCTGGCTGGGAAATAAAGTAAAGACCCCAAAACTTGTTACACCCCTTAATGTCTCAAAGGCCCGTGCACCTAGGCTCTTTCTCCTTAGTTAGATGTTTTCCTGGACGGCACAAGGAAAGCTGTGTCTATGTAGTAAATTGTAGCAGTCTGTATCCTGTAGCTGCCCTTATCCTTGCTAAAACCCACTTGCCTGGCACATTGGTTTACAAGACTGACACTCCTGGCTCCCATACACTTTTGTAGGGTTCAGCGGTTCCTGGCTTTTGCTCTGTGGTCCAAGTGTCTAAGAAGTGTTTGCTGGGAGCTGCACTTAAGTAGAGCGCCCTCTGCCCAGCAGCACCCCTCTCCACCCCCCACAAGTAGCCCTTGTCTCTTAGAAACAGCCGTTCATCTCTGGATAAAGCTGCCATAAATTGTAGTCATCATTCTGTATGACCCTAAACTCAAAGCTCACTCTCAGACCCTAGCCGTCTGCCCATCTGTTCAGTCAGCTTGGCTAATAGGTGCCTCCGCAAACCATTCAGGTCAAAATGTTCTGCCCATACACTAAAGTCTAAAGCCCTTTGCCACCTGTTCTGACCCCATCAAAAGGCACTTTTGTGTGTATATATTTTTTTCTATCCCCTCATTCCACTTCCTTTGTTTTATTTCTCAATGTTAATAGCTCATCCAAATTAGGGGTCTTGGTGAAAAGTCACCAAATAGTGCTTTTCTTCCTCATCTGGATTCTGAACAGATTGGAAATATAAACTAAAAGAATAAGACAGATGGAACGTCCAAACAGCACCATTATTACCAATAAAGGTTTTATTCAAGAGCCAAATGGACTTCTTCATACTGAATCCCATGATGAAAGTCTCAGCTAGACCCCTACAAGAAGTGTTTTAATTTGCCACACTTAATGGAGGTGAAAAGAAGGCAGGGGAACCAGCTCTTCTTAGAAATGTCAGCTTAGCTGTGTCATTTTACACTACCTCATAATTCAGAGAAGCCTCAGTTGGTCCAGTAATCTATAATTCATCAGGAATTCAACAGTGCTGCTTGTCTAGAAAAAGAAATAAATCTATGGAACCTGTCTTTTACCTTTCTTGTGAAGATTAGGGTGCAACAACTGCCTTCTATTCATTACAGAAGCTTTGTTTCATTTTTCCAGAAACACTGGTTAGGTCTGTTCTACATCAGCAGCCGATCAGCCTAGCTACTCCTGGTAAACAAGGACTTGTTCTGCTCCGGCTCTGCTTAGACTTCCAGAGGCTGTGGCGCAGCTTTTCAGTCTGGAAGATCTAGTTTTTGTTGTTGCTGTTTTTGTTGTAGTTGTGGTGGTGGTGGCAATGGTGTGTGTGTGTATGTAGGTGGGAGCAGTGAAGAGGAAAATTTATGGGAAATCTTCTTGTTTTAAGAAAAGTAGTGAAAATATGGCATATGGAAATATGCCTTTGGCTAGCAAACGTGAGATAAAATTAAATGCACACTGGCTGAAGGTTTACTGGGCAAACAGAAAGAATAAGAATAATTAGAGGAAAATAATACGCTGAAATGGAAAAATGGATGTAGAAAAACAAATGTACAACACTGAAAATTTGTGATTTGCTAAGAAAATGTGGCCTGATCTTTTCTAAACAAACAGAAAAGAAATTTAGAAAGAGCAGAGATTTAGAAGTATAGCATCACATTTAAGAAAAAAGTCCACAGACAATAGGGCATTAAAAGCAGTTTTCATCTTACATAAATGCTGAATTAGATTATTTTTTTTCACGATGAATGGCCTAAGGGATTTTTTTATACAACCGTGAGGTTTAAAAAGACAGCTTTTTTCTTTGACTTGTAAAAAAAATTATGGTAGAGCATTTAAAGCTTGTTATTATTATTTTCATTTTCAAGAATAAAGATTTTTCTATCCAGATGAAAGACTTTATCTTAAGTGAAGTCACAGTCATTTTCTAATAATAGAAAAACATATGGACTAAATGCAACTAATTTATAATATGTTCTTCTAAAAAGTTGTTCTTTACGTTGATTTTAGGATTAAAGTAAGATGATAAAGGAAAGGTAAAAAAGAAAGAAAATTTCCAAGTTTGAAACCCGTTGAAAGTTTTCACTTCCAATGATAACACTTTTATAAAGAACTATATTTAGAAAACTATTGGCAATTTGAACAAATATTTGATATTGTGGTAATTCATTTAGTATGCAGTTTAACATTTTTGACTTTTCTAAAAACATGGTCACTACAAAGTCTGAAGTATCTGTGAGAAATAAATGTTATATGATTGAAATTATAGGTTATCAAAACTAACAATTTTATTCTTCTTCTTTATGATATCTTTTAAAAAACAATAAACACAAAAATTATTGTAACACCTTATTTCTCATTCTATAGGATTGTAATGAAATTAAAAGAGATAATATAGTTTTGACCTGAGTGTTTTTTCAAACTCATGGTGTTTTACTAAAAAAAAAAAAAATTAGGGTTAAATAAATTAGGGAAACTCTGAATAAAATTAAACAGATTTAAAAATATTGTAGAGATTCTGATATGCTGCTGCTGCTGCCGCTGCTAAGTCGCGTCAGTCATGTCTGACTCTGTGCGACCCCATAGATGGCAGCCCACCAGGCTCTCCTGTCCCTGGGATTCTCCAGGCAAGAACACTGGATAAACATTAAATGAATATCCAAGTGAAAGTGAAAACATTAGGTTTTCAGTCATGTTCAACTCTGTGTGATCCCATGGACTGTAGCCTGCCAGACTCCATCATTGGAATTCTCTAGGCAAGGATACTGGAGTGGGTTGCCATTTCCTTCTCCAGGGGATCTTCCCCAACCCAAAAATCGAACCCAGGTCCCCTGCATTGCAGGCAGATTCTTTACCGTCTGAGCCACCAGGGAGTATCCAAGAAGTAAACCTATTTCTCAACAGGTTTTATGTTGATTACAGAATATTATTCTTAGAATATCTGTCAAATCATGCTTTCAGTATGTAGCTGTTATGTTATTTTTATTTGGATGTCTGTGAACAAGAAGAAAGGGATCCAGGTAACATGCAAGTTAAATAATTAGTGTCAAGGGTGATAGTCCTTGGTGCCACTTACCAATATTTGGTTCTCTTCTCCTTTCTGGCTTCCCTGATAGCTCAGTTGGTTAAGAATCATCCTGCGATGCAGAAGAGCCTGGTTCGATTCCTGGGTCGAGAAGATCCCCTGGAGAAGGGAAAGGCTACCCACTTCAGTATTCTGGCCTGGAGAATTCCATGGGCTGTATAGTCCATGGGGTTGCAAAGAATCGGACGTGACTGAGCGACTTTCACTCACTCATTCACTCCTTCCTGGCTAATCAAATACTGAACCTTCCAGTCAATGAGTTTTGTGGAAGTGATGCAAGTCACTTCTAGTTTGAAGCATTCACATACCAAAGCAGGCAGCTGTCTTTCTCTCGATCACAGTAACTCTTGGCTATATTCCAGATGGTGCCTACATGTAGACCTGGATCCCAGAATAAGGAAAGCAGAAAGTACGACAGAAGACTGAGAGCAGACGACCTCCCATAACTGACTTTTAATGGACATACAGCAAAAGAAAGAAAATAAATCTTGGGTGTTTTAAGCTGTTGAGATTTGGAGTTGTTAGTTATCATTGCATAACTTAACTGGCAGCTATGCCAAATAAGGAGACCCAGGTTTGATCTCTGGGTTTGAAAGACCCCCTGGAGAAGGGAATGGAAATCCACTCCAGTGTTCTTGCCTGGAGAATCCCTTGGACAGAGAAGCCTGGCAGGCTGTAATCCATGGTGTCACAAAGAGTCGGACACGACTGAGCAATTAGCAACATGTCAAATGATCGAGAGTAAGTTGTATTTTTTTAAAAATTTTATTGGGGTATAGTTGATTTACAATGTTGTGTTAGTTTCAGGTGTACAGCAAAGTGAATCAGTTATACATATACATATATCCCCACTTTTTAAAGATTCTTTTCCCATATAGATCATTACAGAGTATTGAGTAGAGTTCCCTTGGCTTCCCAGGTGGCTCAGTGGTAAAGAATCCGCCTGCCAGTGCAGTAGACATGGGTTCAATCCCTGAGTTGGGAAGATCTCTTGGAGAAGAGAATAGCCATCCACTTCAGTATTCTTGCCTGGGAAATCCCATGGACAGAGGAGCCTGGCAGGCTATAGTCCATGGAGTCTCAGAAGAGTCAGACACAACTTAGCATCTAAACAACAATAACCCTGTGATATCCAGTAGGTTCAAATAGATAACTGGTAAGCTGTATTTTTTTAAACTAGGAAATAAAATCTTCACCGTATAGTAGAAAGAAAACTAAGTCAAAGCTTACTTAGTAAGTGGCTAGACAGGCCAGAGCAAACAGGGATCCAGAAAATGGCTAGATACACCAAGTTGGAACAGACAATCAGGGGAGGTGCCAGCTACAGAATGAACCACCCAGAAAGTCACGAAACAGTCTTAGTCAGGGAGACTTAAAGCTGCCAAAGAAGCCTAACTTGACCTGGTCTTTGGGGACAGGCCCCGAAGCTGGGATTGGTCATAAAGAACAAAAAGAGAGCCTGTTTACTAGAACAATGCTTAACCATTTATCAAGATGAGTAGATGATTAGCCTACTATTATTAAATATCCTCTGACTAGGAATATCTTTAATTTCAGAGCCTGAGTGGGGCTGAGTTGACAGATGAAAAATAAATGACTTAAAATTAGAAGAAAAGTAGAAAGAGTCAAGTGAGTTATTACAAGTGAAAGATTTTGTGAATGGCTCTAGGACATGGAAGAAAAGGATTCTTGAAGCAGATATTAGGAAAGTGACTTTTTATTGATTTTCGACCTAACTCTCTAAGATGGAAAATATTTGGTTTGACGTGGTCATGGTGTTTTCTTAAACTTTAGGGTATCTGGTAGAATATTCTGTTTTGAGGGCCCCTCATGGACTTCTTAGGTGCACTCTTAGTACCTTGTATGAATTTGGGCTGACTTGACAAAATGAAGCCATTTATTGGTTTGCTAGGTGTATACTTACAGCTCAGACTATAAAGAATCTTCCTACAATGTGGGAGACCTAGGTTCAATCCCTGGGTTGGGAAGATCCCCTAGAGGAGGGCATGGCAACCCACTCCAGTATTCTCGCTGGAGAATTCCATGGACAGAGGAGAGGAGCCTGGCGGGCTACAGCCCATGGGATTGCAAAGAGTTGGACATGACTGAGTGACCAAGCACAGCAGAGGAGTGCCATACCAAGTACTATAAGTGCTTTAAACAGCAGAGATTTATTGTCTTAGTTTTGGAGGGTATAAATTTGAGATCAAGGTGTTAGCAGGGTTGGTTCCTTCTGAGGTCTGTCAGGAAGCGTCTGTTCCAAGCCTCTCCCCTACTTCCTGGTGGTTTTCTGGCAATCTTTGATATTCCTTGGCTTGTGGTGGTCGTTTAGTCACTAAGTCATGTCCAACTCTTTGTGACTATGGACTGTAGCCTGCTAGGCTCCTCTGTCCATGGAATTCTCCAGGCAAGAATACTGGAACGAGTTGCCATTTCCTTCTTCAGAGGATCTTCCGGATTCAGAGACTGAACCTGTCTCTTAGGTCTCTTGCATTGGCAGTTGGCTTCTTTATCACTAGTGCCACCTGGGAAGCCCACACTGAGGTATTGCGGGGTGTCAGATGTTACCATGTGAATTGTGGGAAGGACAGAATTCAACTCAACAGCGCATATCAAAGGAGAAGATTGTTTCTCCCATCACACCTACTTGTCCCTGTTTTCTTTTCTTTTGTGTGGCCTTTTACAGAAGTGTTTACATGTCATCCACCACCGCCCCCCGCCCCACCCCCGCCCCCAGACACTGAGCTTCTTGAGATCAGAGGCTACGACTTCCCTGGTGGCCCAGTGGTTAAGAATCTGCCTGCCAATGTAGGGGACATAGGTTCAATCCCTGGTCTTAGAAGATTCCACATGCTGCTGGGCAACTAAGCCCATGCACTACAATTACTGAGCCTTCACTCTAGAGCCTGTGCTCCACAACGAGAGAAGCCACCATAACAAGAAGCCCGTTCACCATCACTGGAGAGTGGCCACCACTCACTGCAGCTGGAGAAAGCTTGTGTACTGCAACAAATAAAGTTTTAAAAATACATATGTGTGTGTGTGTGTGTGTGTATGTATTTTATTTTATTTATTTTTTTAAATTTTATTTTATTTTTAAACTTTACAATATTGTATTGGTTTTGCCAAATATCAAAATGAATCCGCCACAGGTATACATATGAGATCAGAGATTACATGATTTTAACATGTTCAGCTTCTGGCACAGAACCTGTCATAAAGCAGAGTAGTCCTATCTCCCTTGAACTAATAATTGCACTAGCCTTCTAATTTTACTCCCTGCTTCCTCCACTTTTGGTTGAGCCATTCTGATTCATCTTGCACAAAGCTGCTCGCTCATTAAAGAATGCCCTTGGACAAGAAGTCTATCTGGCAAACTGCCATTCACCCTGCAAATCTCAGAACAAACACTCTCATCCCCAATACCTCTGTGACATTCCTGGGCAAAGTTAGGTAGTTAATTCCTCTTTACTTCCATAAAACATTGTGCGTCCCTGTGGTGGGTATTTGACACTCAGTAAATGTTTGAATTACTAAGTTTTTTATATTTTACTAAGTATATTTATATTTTATATATTTGAATTAACGAAGTGAATTATTTATAAAGCAAATCCTATAAAGTAATTTCTATTCGAAAAATTTAGGGAATATTTTCCTACTTCTGTTTGTACTCTCACACATGTATCACTAAAAACTTATTTTTAAAATTGACATATAATTGATATCACTTTTTTGGTACACTTTATTTTTATTTTTATTAGAGTATAGTTGCTTCACAATGTTGTTAGTTTTTGCTGTACAGCAAGGTGAATAAGCTATGTGTATACATATCCCCTCTTTTTTTGTATTTCCTTCCCATTTAGATTACCACAGAGCATTGAGTAGAGTTCCCTGTGCTATACAGTGCGTTCTCTTTCATTTTCTATTTTATACAGAGGCGTGTATATATGTCAATCCTAATCTCCCAGTTCATCCCACCCTCTTCCCCCCAACGGTGGTATCCATATGTCAGTTCTCTGCATCTGTGTTTCTATTTCTATTTTGCAAATAAGTCCATCTGTATCATTTTTCTAGATTCCACATATAAGCAATATTATACAACATTTGTTTTTCTTTTTCTGACTTACTTTGTATGACAGTCTCCAGGTTCATCCATGTCTCCGAAAATTGCCCAATTTTGTTCTCTTACATCATGTTTAACTCCAAAGAACTACCTATAAATATCATAAAGAATGTAGTTCAAAAACAACACAGTATCAGTATATGATTTACAACTTTTTATCCAAGTTAAAAAAAATCCCATAGGGCTCTCAAATCTTCTTTTGAATAAAGATCGATACATATAAAAGAGCCAAAAGAATGGCATACCATTACTAAGGTAACTACCCAGGAATATCATTCATATCACTTGACAAATCAAAAACTTCATCTGGAAAAGAAAGCCCTGGAATGTATCACTCCTTAGCTATCTGGGCCATGAAGATCACGTGTCAACTGTTTGGGTAGGGCACATGAAATAGATGACAAGCATGTTAACAAAGAGGACTAAGACAGTAAGTGGAGCGATTCAAGCATGTGCTGAAGGCAATTCGAAAAGCTCCATGTATCATCATTAGGGACAAATAGGAAGCTACTGTTGCTCTCAGAGCTAATTTGTATATCTTGGGTTTGCTGCTACTGCTGCTGCTAAGTCGCTTCAGTCGTGTCCGACTCTGTGCGACCTCAGAGACAGCAGCCCACCAGGCTCCCCCGTCCCTGGGATTCTCCAGGCAAGAACACTGGAGTGGGTTGCCATTTCCTTCTCCAATGCGTGAAAGTGAAGTTGCTCATTTGTGTCCTACTCTTATCGACTCCATGGACTGCAGCCCACCAGGCTCCTCCGTCCATGGGATTTTCCAGGCAAGAGTACTGGAGTGGGTTGCCATTGCCTTCTCCATCTTGGGTTTAAATTGTATGAAAAAGTAGATTATCTTACCCATAAGAAAATGCTCACAGCAATATCCAGGAACTGACAAGCCATCCATCCACCCTCCATCTGCCACCCAGTCTCTTGTCATCACTTCATATGAATCCTTCTCCAAAATGTCCTCTCCATTTTCAGTCCCTGTCTTCAATTCTCTTTTGTGTTCCCTCAGTTCACTTCAATCTGGTTTCTACCACTGGGCTTCCCTAGTGGCTAGTAAAGAATTTGCCTACAATGCAAGAGCCACAGGAGGCATGGGTTCGATCCCTGGGTTGGGAAGAGATATTCTTGCCTGGAGAATTCTGTAGACAATTCTGTAGCCTGGTGGGCTACAGTCCACGGGGGTCACACAGAGTCCAGACATGACTGAAGTGACTTCGCATGCACTCAAGGGACTTGAAGCTATTTTTCTTTTTTGAAATGTTGTTTTCTTATTGTTTGACTCTTTAGCTCTTGTATGAATGTCTTTTTTTTTTTTTTTTTAATTGTAAAAAACATATAACACGAAAGCTACCCTCTGACACGGTTTCAAGTGTATGATACAGGATTATTAAGTGTATGCCCATTGTTGTACAGCAGATCTCTAGAATTTTTTCTTCTTTAAAAAAGTTTATTAGTACCTAGAATTTTTCATATTTATTAAGGGAGCTCTTTTTTTTTTTTTTTTTTAATTTTTACTTTGACCATATTGGCTTTTCACTGCGGCTTGCAGGCTAGAGACAGGCTCTAGTGTGTGTGGCTTTAGTAGTTGTGGCACTGTGGACCTCTCTAGTCACAATGCCCCCGGCTTAGTTGCCCCAAAGCATGTGGGATCTTGGCTCCTGGCCAAGGATCGAACTTGAGTCCCCTGAATTAGAAGGCAGATTCTCAACTGCTGGACCATCAGGGAAGTCCCTGTAGAAATTTTCATCTTGCAGGACTGAAACGATGCACATTGAACAACAATTGCCCATTTCCTCCTCCTCCCAGCTCCTGGCAAACCATTTTACTTTCTGAAGCCACTTTTCTGGGTTGCCAGTGACCTCTTAAGTGCAAAAACCTAGCATGCTTATCTGTCTTTATCTTGCTGGGTTTTCTACCGCATTCCACACTGATGAAAAAGCTTTTCTTCTTGAAATCTTTTGTGTCTCAATTTTCCTTCCATTTCTTTGTGTTTCCTTCCATTTCTTAATCGCTCAGGCATGTCTGACTCTTTGTGACCCTAGGGACTGTAGCTCACCAGGCTCCTCTGTCCATGGAATGTTCCAGGCAAAAATACTGGAGCAGGTTGCCATTTCCTTCTCCAGGAGATCTTCCTGACCCAGGGATCGAACCCAGGTCTCATGCACCGCAGGTTGATTCTTTACCCTCTGAGCCTCCAGGAAAATCCATTTCTTTACCATCCTCTATTTCCATCAGTGACTCTTGTCTTTTCACCCACCCAGTAAATGCTGGTGGCCTCCAAAACCCAGTGGTCTTCTCACTCTCACTCTCCTAGAACTTCCCTAAGTGGTTATATCAGAACTGATTTCTGCTATTCTATCTGCCCGTGTCTGCTCCAATCCTTGGCAATGTATATTCTAATGGCCATTTTTACCCAAAGATCCCACGGGTAATACATAACTACACTTGTTGAAAACTAAGGTCTGTATTTCCAGCTATTATTTCCTTCAGCTGGTAACACTAAAAATCTTACAGTAACCCACAGCAAAGATGTCGGAGTCATCTAGAACAACTCCTTTTTTCTTTCTCTCTACATCACTCATTCACCAATTCAACCTGTTTTAATTTTCAAACTTTCTTGCCTTTGTCCATCCCTCACTATGTCTGCCATCACTGACTCAGTTCAGGCCTTCATCCTTTCTGATCTGAAATTCTGAAAAGTCTTTTAATCTCTTTCTTTGTTTGTAGTGTTTTTAAAAAATTTTTAAAGATAAGCTTGGAAATTTTTGTTATATTTTCTGAAAATCTTTCTTTTCTTTGGAATTTAATATAGCTTCTACTTCACATTATGTGTCAATTTTAAGGATTTTTTTTTTTTGATGTGGGCCATTTCTAAAGTTTTTACTGAATTTGTTACACTTCTGCTTCTGTTTTACATTTTGGTTTAGAAGAGAGAACAGCAGACTTGAAATAAGGAGATCTAGGATCTATCCCAGGCTCACCAGTCATTGAGTTAAATTACTTGTTTGTCTCTTTATGTCTTAAACCATAAATTGATCATCAGTATAATACAATCCTACCCACTCCAGTGTTGCTTTGAGAGTTACACAAGTGTAAACGTGCAAAAGCTTCCCCGATGGCATTGGTGGCAAAGAATCACCTGCCAAAGCAAGAGACATAAGAGATACAGGTTTGATCCCTGGGTTGGGAAGATCCCCTGCAGTAGGAAATGGCAACTCACTCCGGTACTCCTGCCTGGAGAATTCAATGGACAGAGGAGTCTGGCGGGCTACTGTCCATGAGGCTGCAGAGAGCTGGACACGACTGGACGATTAAGCACACATGTGTGTGTATGCACACACACACACACACACACACATGCAAAGTGCTTTGTAAATTGCAATACAAATGTTATTTCTTTAAAATTATGAACTCTTTGATGGTAAGAACTATATCTTATTTATTTCCAAGGTTCAACATCTCATCTCCTCACCACAATAGTGGGCAAGCAACGTGCGTTTATTAATAAAGTAGACAAAACTGTGGAGAAAGCAGAATAAAACCCTGCTTTATGCCCCTAGAAATTATTTGGCTATTCAAATTTTGTCAAATTACTAAAATGTCAAGTTTCTGAGTATCAAAACAACTTGTCTGGCTATAGAATCAAACAATAATAAAAAGTAAAAAAAAAACAAACCCACAAAACTCTGTAACTTGTGTTACACTGAGGTTGGAAGATCCCTCCAGGGGTGATAGGGAGCAGTCCCAACCCAAGAAGGGACTTGCCCAGCCTGAGGTCATCTTTCTCCTCCTGTAAAAATGGAAATGAGAAAACTCAGTGTACAGTTTAAGTAGTAAGATGATATTAAAGGCTTCAAAATAGTGGCTTTTTTTCCCCCTTGAATATAAAATTTAAAATTTTTATTGTAGAAAATAAATATTGGATTATATATAAGAGAAAAAAATTAAATTCATCCAGTATTTGGTTATTTAGAGGTAGGAATTTTTAACATTTTGGTGATTATCTTACAAGGGGACTTTTTTCACTGTAAGAACGAATTTGGCATCATAATACATATATACTATTTTATAACCCTTAGACTCAGTTGATTAAAGGTTCTTCTATAAAATGATGTTTAATGACTCCCAAACAATTCACTAAACCAATAATAATATTAGTTGCTATGATCTACTGAGCACTCACTGTATACTACAGTTAGATATACTTTAAACACTTATTTAATCTTCACAAGAACTCTGCAAGGCTATTTCAACTGAGGAAGCTGAGCCTTAGAAAATTTAAATAACTTTCTCACTGTCACACTGGCAGGATGTGACTTGAACCCAGATTTGTATCATTCCACATACTAAGATCTCAGTCACTGTTGACTACTGGTTCATCTATGGACATAACACCATATATGGACATAACATCATATATATTTATTTGAGCAATTAACCAGTTTTGTATTATTTTGCATTTCCATGTATATTTTAATCAATTTTATATTCTTGGTGTTTAGGTGATTGCTAATTTGATGATATGAAAAAAACTGTGATTAGCATATTTATAGGAAAATTTACAAACATAGGGAGACTATTGCTTTAAGTTAAATTGCTAGAAGTTGCTCAAAGGGACTACGCAATTTTAAAGTGGCTTTGTAATACTTATTGCCAAATTGCCCTCTAGAAATACTGAAGGAATTTATAGTACCTAGTTTCCTGAAATCTTCTCAACACTAGGTATTGTCTTTTCTTCAGATGTTGGCAAAAAATGTTCAAGGAGTGTCCAGGAAATTAAAAATTCTATTGTTTTGAGGGAGTAGATGATTTTCTTTTTGGAAAATTTGTCAAACTAGATTTCTGTCCTATTAAGATGGTATTGTATCTGAGCAATTAAATCAATAAACAATTTGGTGAAGATTGGAGCCTTAAAATAATAATAAACTCCAACAGTTTATGTTAGCTGGAGCTCTTCACCCTGACTTATTTAATTTAAGAACTTAAAGTAAATGGAAGCTAAAAAGAGGATTTATTTTGTCATGGCCTAAGGGGATCATTAAATGCTTCTTCTTTGTGATATATTACATTATACACATCTACACAAACTTGATAGGAAGGATGATTTTTCAATGTCATTTTTAGTTCTTGGAAATATGAATTATGGTGTTTTTGTGTGATCTGAACAAAACTTCTCTTTCCAAACTTCTTTAAATATTTGAGGTCAAAGCACGCGGAAGAACCAATGTTAGATAAAAATCAGAGCTAACGGCCAGTACTGTACTAAGATGGTGGACTGGGAGTCTCTTGACCTGGATTTTTGCCCTACTTTCTTTATCTGTGAGCAAGATTCTTAACTTCTTTGGGCTGTGTTTTACGTGTTATGAAAATACTTTTCAACCAAATCAATGGTTTTCATACTGCTACAGGCATTCTAAGAAATATAACTCAAGTTTCACTTTAAAGTGAAAGTCACTCAGTCGTATCTGACTCTTTGCAACCCATGGACTGTATAGTCCATGGAATTCTCCAGGCCAGAATACTGAAGTGGGTAGCTTTTCCATTCTCCAGGGGATCTTCCCAACCCAGGGATCAAACCCTGGTCTCCTGCATTGCAAGTGGATTCTTTACCAGGTGAGCTATTAGGGAAGCCTTTAAAAGGTAATTTTTGACTATTAAAAAGGCAGTTGCTACAAACTGAAGGTTGCTAAGTTCCTAATTTTAATGTATTTGAGACCACTTACACACTGTTATGGGCTTCCCTGGTGGCTTAGAGGGTAAAGAGTCTGCCTGCAATACCTGGGTTCTATCCCTGAGTTGGGAAGATCCCCTGGAGAAGGGAATGGCAACCCACTACAGTACTCTTGCCTGGAGAATCCCATGGACAGAGAAGATAATCCATGGGATTGCATAGAGTCGGACATGACTGAGCAGCTAGCACTTTCCCATACTGTTATACCAAACTCTTTTTTGAGGTCAATCCTGGTGTAAGCATCCCTGTGCTTATATTTGACTGCCATGAAAATGTGTCCTTGACCAAGACAGATACAGTTTTTCTAGGAAATTCTGCAAATTTCCTGCAAATTCAGGCCCAGGTGTCCTCAAATACAACTATACATGTGAATACAAAGATGGGTGTCAAAGAAAGGACAACTTAAGGACTTTCATGGCAGTCTGATGGTTAAGACTCTGAACTTCCACTGCAGGGGGCACAGGTTCAATCCCGAGTTGGGGAACTAGGATCCCACGTGCTGCTTAGTGTGTCCAAAAAGAAAGAAAGAAAGGAAGGACAAGTCAGAAACATAAACATCTGCCTGGCCTCCTTCCACTTACCATCTAATCATTATTGGGATAGTCAGGGTGACTGCTTTCTATATCTTTGCTTGAGAATGCAATTGACAGTGTGTTTAAATGCTTACTTTTCATTTTGGGTGCTTGTTACCTGATCTTAGTGCTAACGTTGTTACATGTTTTGAGTGTTCTGTGGATTTGTTTTTGTTTGTTTATTTTAGGTGAGGTGGAATAATTCCCCTGCAACTAGAAACGGATTGACGGTTAAAAGTAGGACATTTGAAAAGCAAATGTGATAAATGATCATATCGACTAGGCTCACATTTTAGGATAGATATGCAGTATTGATTAGGCTAAGAATAAAACGAGTCATACTGTTAAGAACTGAATGCGTCTTACAGTTTTATCGACCAGACTCACAGCAGTATATAAAATGAAAGTGATATGCAGCGTATTCTCTTCAAAGTCACTGTGATACAAGTTTATATTTAGTTGGCCATTCAGGGTCTCAATGAACTATAGCTACAGATTGAAGAATCAGTAAAAAAAAAAAAAATGAAAATCTGAAAACACTATTTTTTGTTTGTTTTTACCATTATTTATCACTGAGACTTGCCTCTGGGATAATATGAATGTCCGAAGCTTCAATATGAAGATTTGCAAGATACATAGTGAAGTTTTGCAAGATACTTTTATGTTCTAACAATCAAATTACATCATCATTTTGAAGTGCAATTTTGTGAAGTAAACATATGGATTTAAGATTCTTTCAGAGGTGGAATCTATTTTTGACCCTTTGAACCTAAACTTGCCTCTTGACTTGCTTACTATTTTGGCTGTGCTGGGTTTTCATTACAGTGAGTGGGCTTTCTCTAGTTGTGGCCTGTGGGCTCTATTCCCCTGAGGCGTGTGGGATCTTAGTTCCTCTACCAGGGATCGAACCCTTATCCCCGGCATTGGAAGCTGGATTCTTAACAACTGGAGCATCAGGGAAGTCCCTTGACTAGCTAATGGGTAAACAGTGGAAACAGTGTCAGACTTTATTTTTCTGGGCTCCAAAATCACTGCAGATGGTGATTGCAGCCATGAAATTAAAAGACACTTACTCCTTGGAAGGAAAGTTATGACCAACCTAGATAGCATATTCAAAAGCAGAGACATTACTTTGCCAACAAATGTCCATCTAGTCAAGGCTATGGTTTTTCCAGTGGTCATGTATGGATGTGAGAGTTCGACTGTGAAGAAAGCTGAGCGCTGAAGAATTGATGCCTTTGAACTGTGGTGTTGGAGAAGACTCTTGAGAGTCCCTTGGACTGCAAGGAGATCCAACCAGTCCATCCTAAAGGAGATCAGCCCTGGGTGTTCTTTGGAAGGAATGATGCTAAAGCTGAAACCCCAGTACTTTGGCCACCTAGTGTGAAGAGTTGACTCATTGGAAAATACTCTGATGCTGGGAGGGATTGGGGGCAGGAGGAGAAGGGGACGACAGAGGATGAGATGGCTGGATGGCATCACTGACTCGATGGACGTGAGTTTGAGTGAACTCCGGGCATCGGTGATGGACAGGGAGGCCTGGCGTGCTGCGATTCATGGGGTCGCAAAGAGTCAGACACGACTGAGCGACTGAACTGAACTGAACTGAGGTTATACTGTGCAGAGGCTAGAACTCCAAAGCCTTGGAGCACTCGTCTCTCCCTCTTAAAATGCTCTGGTCATCTCGTCAAGAAGTCTAGCGACTGACTGCTGAGAAACCACACAGAAAGAGTGCTCTAGCTAATAGCCAGAACCAAGGCCCAAGACATGAGTGGGACCACCTTGGACACTCTGGCCCTAGGCAAGTCATCTTATCAATACGACCACAGGAGTGAACACAGGCATGACTAGCAAAAAAGCCAATCAGTTAACTTATAGAATTGTGAAAAACAATATTGTTTTTTTAAGACAATGATCTCTGGAGTGGTTTGTTACATAGCAACAAATAACTGATGCAACATAATAACAAATATGGGAGCAGATCTGCAACATTATCTGATAACATATTCCAGAAAGGATTTCAGAATGTACCTACTGAAGGTAAGCTGAGATGATACAAATTCTTTACAGTTCAACTGACAATGCTGCAAATACTGTAAATTTTTCATTTTTGCTTGATTTATCATATGTTCTGGCATGCATATAAGAAGATGATTTAAGGCTGTGTCAAACACATGATTCGTAGGAACCAGAAAGAAATAGTAAGAGTTAAAATCATTTTTCAAATATTGAATATTACTAATGTAGTAATGTTTTCAGTGAGTATGTAAGAGTAGTGTTGGGGAACAAAGTACCAAGGGATTGGTGGCTCAGAGAAAATTTATTGCCAAAATGTACTTAGTCATCATATGTTATTTAAAAGAAACACTAGCTACTAAGAGGATTCTAGCATCTTTGTATGCAGTGTTAGATAGTGCCATGTGCTCTGTTTAGTTGCTCAGTCATGTCCAACTCTTTGCAACCCCATGGACTGTAACCTGCCAGGCTCCTCTGTCCATGGGGATTCTCTAGGCAAGTATGCTGGAATGGGTTGCTATGTCCTCCTCCAGGGAATCTTCCCAATCCACGGATCAAACCCAGGTCTCCCTCATTGCAGGCAGATTATTTACCATCTGAGCCATGAGGGAAGCCCAAGAATACTGGAGTGGGCAGCCTATGCCTTCTCTAGGGGATCTTCCTGACCCAGGAATCGAACCAGGGTCTCCTGCATTGCAGGTGGATTCTTTACCAGCTGATCTACCAGGGAAGCCCTAGATAGTGCCATACTAATATCATCAACTCTTAAATTTTCAACCGCAGGTTTTTCAGGATTATTTGCATCGATATGGGTAGTAAGTTATAGAACGTAAACAAGCTCATGTTTATTTGGCGATTCAAGATCCCCATGAATTGCAGCCACAGATTAAAGTGTCAGTAAAGAAATGAAAAGACTTGATATACAAAATAACACAATCTGATTATTTTACAAATCTCAAGAAATATCTGACAAAATTGTCCTAGTACCTGAAGTTTTAAAAGATACCACTGAACATGTCATAATTTAACAATGTATGTTTAAAAATTATTTTTCCACCAATAACAGTCTGAAGAATCCATTCATTGATTCTCTCAACATTGAACATTTATCAATTAAGAAATGTTTGTAGATATTGTTACTTATTAGGGCTTCCTTGATAGCTCAGTTGGTAAAGAATTTGCCTGCAATGCAGGAGACGTGAGTTCAATCCCTGGGTCAGGAAGATCCCCTGGAGAAGGGAAAGGCTACCCATTCCAGTATTCTGGCCTGGAGAATTCTATGGACTGAATAGTCCAGGGGGTTGCAAACAGTCGGACATGACTGAGCAACTTTCACACACATTATTACTTAATATATATTAAAACTTTGCTCTTAATTTAAATGCCTGGATTGGTGTTTCCTGAATGTGGTAGCTTGTTCCTAAAAGGGCCACCATGCATTCCTTCAGCTTTTTGAATGCATATGCCATTCCTCCATTGAGAGTCTATTCTTCTCTCCCCTTGAACCTGGGCAGGCCTTAGCGACTTGTTTGTTCAATAGAATGTATTGAAAAGGATGCTTTAAATTTCTGAAGTGAGCTCACAAGAAGACTTGCAACTTCTGCCCAAGCCTCTTGGAACTCTCACTCTTGGATCCCTGAGCTACCATGAAAGAAATCTGATGACCTAGCTGGAGAGCCACATGGAGAGGTCCTGAGCTTGCAGGAAGGTGTAAGGGCTCAACTGAGCCCTCCTATCAGCTGTGTCCACCAAAGAAATCAGATGTGTGAGTGAAATAATTTTGATCACTCCAGAAGAGGTCATCTTTCAACTAAGTACCATTGAAGATTGATCTCAGTTGAAACCACATGGAGAAGAAGAACCAACCATCTGAGTTCTGCCTAAATTCTTCAATTGCAATGATTTTCTAAGCCACTGCATTTTAGGATGGTTTATTACATGCAATAGATAATTAGAATATTGAAGAATAATCTGATAACAAGATAAACTATTAGAAAGTTATGACCACTTACACCTATTTATCTTGAGGAACAGAAATGGAGAATGCAAAATATAAAAATAAATTAGAACATCTTGTCTGATTTAAGACCACATGTCTGATTTAAGGGGCTTCCCTGGTAGCTCAGATGGGAAAGAATCTGCCTGCAATGCAGGAGACCTAGGTTTGATTCCTGGGTCAGGTTTGATCCCTGGGTCGGGAAATCCCCTGGAGAAGTGAATGGCTACCCACTCCAGTACTTTTGCCTGAGAAAAATCCCATGGACAAAGGAACCTGCCTGGCTACAGTCCATGGGGGTCGCAAGTCTGATTTAAGACTATAGTTAACACCAGTAACCTTTAGTTTTCAATATCTTGGCATTTGCAAAACTGCTTTGCAATTTTCATTGGTTGTTCTTTTAAATAAAAACTTATTATAAATTTGAGTTAAAAATAAAATTGTGCTAGTATAATACCCCCTTTATCTCTTGGGGGTCTATTAATATTCTTTTTAGAATTTTACACCTGGGAAATATTTTCTGAACTTAAAATTGTTTGAAACCACTGGAGAAATGTTATCTCTTTCTAGTTCTAATATTTATAAAATGTGTCACAGTGGGCAATGGTGGATTTCGAGTGGATTTTGATTTGAGTCACAATTTCTCTTGGTCAGGGGTATTGAAAAATTCTTCTTGGTGCTTGGACAGGATATTTAAAACAAACAAACAAACACACAGAGTTTCTTGAAAATAGCACCTGCCTTAATAGTGGTGAAATCACTTCCATTTTATGTGCTTATGTACATGTTATAAATCTCAATGCACAGGTCAAAGTATGTAAGAAATATACCTCTATTTTTCAAATTTAATTTCTCTTTGAACACGCATTCCTCTAGAATGGTAGAAACTTAATGGTGGTTAAAGTGGTCAGTTTCCCTATACTTTTATTTCCCTTTTACTTAGGTTGCATTTAAGACCAGAATAACCTACTTAGGTCTAAGCCCTTAGGGCTAAAGAGGACGTTTGATGACGCATGCGTCTCTGAGACACCCCAGTGGCCCATCCTGTCCTCATATCTCATCATGCGTGCATTCTTCATTTCTGTCTGGAAGAGGCCTTCAGTTCTGGCATCGGTCTCAACTACATTCCCACCTTTCTGGGGCTTTTGAAAATCATATTACTACTCCAGGTCATGCTGGCATTTGCAAAACTCTGTGGAGGCTGGGAAGACCCTCTCTTGCCAATACTTGGAAGACTAGTCATAAAATAGGGCTCAGGTTTCCTTTCCTCTAAGATTCCAGAAAGTTATCTGGGAGTCCTGCTGCCTCACAGCAGTTTGGTTCTAGGACAAGAGTGCTTGGTCCTGATTACTCCACCTCCCTGTACCAAGCAGACCTATAATAGTCAGGGGCTTGCTGCTACTCTTTATGTTTTCTCCTGAATTGTTCCCATGCTATGAGTCCTTACTAGTCTCCAGAAGCTCCCCAGCTTCCTGGGTTTCTGGTGTCCATAGTGTGCTGATAGTTTTTCATGGCACCCATGTGCCTAAACAAGCAAGCAAACAAAATGTAAACAATGAGCAACGAGTCTTAACAGTTCCATCCATTAAACTGTTAGGTCCAAACAACTTAATAGCAGTACTTTGTGCACAGATGGCTCAAAAATTTAAATATGCCACTGTGGTCCTATACATTCATGGTAAAAATTATGGCTATTGAAATCCAAGAAGACTCACTCTTTGACTTTATATGTTTTTGTATGCACAGGAGCTCAAAAAGGACAATTTTATCGACAATAGTGAGCAGTGGGGTTGCAGCAAGGGAACAGGACATACTAGAAAGCAAGTGCTACAAAAACAAATGGGTTCCACAGTGATAAGAGAACAGACTCTGTATGATTTCAGTATCTTTAGACCATGAAATTTTTACACCTGTTTTATGTCCCTGGATATGTTCCTAGTTTCAATGTCTCCTAGTTTACAATCTATGGGAACTTGAATAGAATTTGTATCCTACTGTTAAACGTGAAAATTCTATAAATCTTAATTATGTTGAACTGATTTACAGTGCTTTCAGGTCCACTGTATCTTTCTACTTCTCCATATATTCATTCTACCAATTTTTGAGTGTTTGATATTGAAGCTTCAACTAAAGATCTTAATTTACTTAAAAATAATTGTAATATATAGTAGATCTATATGTAACCTTGTTCTGTATTTTCCAAGTCTCCTGTACATGTGTTATCATACTTAATAATTTAAAAAAAAAACCCAAATGGGTTTCTCCTACATTGTTGATGGAAATGTAAATTGGTGCTGCCATTATAGAGAACAGTATGGTGATTCCTTAAAAAACTAAAAATGGAGCTACCATATGATCCAGCAACCCCACTCCTGCACATATAATTTGAAAAGACACATGCACCCAATGTCTACAATAGCCAAGACATGGAAGCAACATGGAAGATATCCATCAACAGATGAATGGATAAAGAAGATGTGGTACATACAATGGAATACCACTCAGTTTCTAAAAAGATTGAAATCATGCCATTTGGAGAAACATGAATGAATGAATAGATTATCATATAAAGTGAAGTAAGTCAGACAAAGACAAATACAGAGTATCATTTATATGTGGAATAAAAAAAAATGATACAAAGGAACTGACTCACAGAACAGAAGTAAACTCACAGACATGGAAAACAAACTTACGGTCACCAAAGGAGATAGAGAAGGGTGGGAGGGAAATAAATTAGGAGTTGGGGATCAACATATACACACAATTATATATTAATATAATATAGGTAAGCAACAAAGACCTACTATATAGCACAGGGAATTATACTCAATATCTTGTAATAACCTATAAGGGAAAAGATAGAAAAGATTCTGAACAAGAATACGTACGTATATCTGAATCATATCTGATTCACTTTGCTGTACACTTGAAACTAACACAGCATTGTAAAGTAACTATGCTTCAGCTGAAAAACAAATAAACAAACAAATCCCCCAAATGGGTTCAATCAGTAAATTCCAGACTCCATGGACATGAGTTTGAGCAAACTCTGGGAGGAAGTGAAGGACAGAGAAACCTGGCATGCTGCAGTCCATGGGATCACAAAGAGTTGGACACAGCTGAACAACAACATAAGTAGTATTCTAACAGGAGATTTATAATTGAAAAGGGAAGGAAGAAATGAGAGAAGAATCACTAACCAATTTACTATATGAGTGAAAAGTCAAGGACTGCAGGAAAACCCAAATAAGCCAAGCATATAGATAACAAAGGATGAGCTTATAGGGAAGTTTGTGGAAAAACTGTTAGCCCTGTGGATTCACAGTCAAGTGTCTGGAGTCGCTGTTGGTAAATTGGGACTCTGGAGGGAAAAAATATGTCCACATGTATTCAGTGGTGGTGGTCAGGGAGAACGAGGATAGTTGAACAAATAAAGAAAAATTTTATTTAAGAAGATCAGGATTGGATAGTTTCCTCAGATATCTGAGCACATAGCCTGCCAAAGAGAAAAGAAGACCACATTGGATTCTGGGGGCTGGAAAGTTTTACAGATGGATAATAAAACTAAATAAGCTCTCTTGAAACGAATTACCTATCTTGCAATAATTTGCACTTTTCTTATTGTCATTAACTGTAGTAAAGTAGTTATTAATGTCCTCACCAAGAATGATTGTTGTGTCAGTTGCTAAGAATGAGAGAAATCAGAAAATAAATGGTGTGAGGCGATTTCAGTTTCCAAGTTTATAAATACAATAGGAACCCTTCAAACGCTCTGGTGGTCACAGCAAAGGCAGTTGGTGACTAAACTGTCATATTTCCAGATAAACCTGGTCTGTGAGTTCTATTTGAAACTGTCACAGTTGTAAAAGCCAATGGGCATAGAAAGAACTTGCCATCCCATCGAACTCAATTCTGAATTTAATTATATGGGGGAGGGGTCTATAGCATAAATACGAATTAAATATTCATCTCTTTAAGTCACTTTACTGGCAATAAAAGGCTGGTAATCTGCTGGTATAATGAATTGTAGTGATGATTTTTGGGTGGTTGAAAACCAAAGTGCAATTCTTAATGCAGAAAATCCTGATAAATTTGAGCAGGAGAAGATGTGCATTAGTCCATTAATGCTGGGTGACAATCACAAAACTCAGGGGCATAAAACAGCAAGCATTTATTTCTTGTTTATCTGTTTGGTGTCATCTGGAGTTCAGCGGCTCCAAGCTTTAGCTGAGGGTTGGGCTTAGGTCTCTTACATGAGTATTCATTTTAAGACTGGGGTCAAAGGGGTAATGACCATCTAGTGGAAATTTGTCCCACGGCAGTGAGGAGTGCAAGAGGGCAAGTCCAACCGCACAGGCACAGGTCAACCCTTTTCGAATCTTATTGACCAAAGCAACTCACATAGTGAAATCCAACATCAATGGGATATGAAAGCATATGCCTCAGATGGAAAGGGGAAGGGTGAATGTTCCCTTAGAATTTATTTTAAGTTGCCTTATGGGCTTCCCTGATGGCTCAGATGGTAAATAATCCATCTACAATGCAGGAGACCTGGGTTTAATCCCTGGGTCAGAAAAATCCCCTGGAGAAGGGAATGGCAACCCACTCCAGTATTCTTGACTGAAGAATCCTATGGACAGAGGAGCCTGGCAGGCTACAGTCCATAGGGTCGCAAAGAGTTGGACACAACAGAGCAACTAACAATGATGCTTAGTTGCTTATTAATAAGATGATTCTTCTTATTAATAGGATGCGTTATATATTACTTTCTATTATATCTCAAGTTTTAAATTACTCCAGTTCAGATTCAATTTTTTAAATTTAAAATATTTACATATATACACAGGCTTCCCTGGTGGCTCAAACAGTAAAAAAAATCTGCCTGCAATGCAGGCGACCCAAGTTCGATCCCTGGGTCGGGAAGATCCCCTGGACAAGAGAATGGCAACCCACTCCATATATATATGTGTATGTATATTTATGGCTGCACTGGGTCTTCGTTGCTGTGCACAGGCTTTCTGTAGTTGTGGCAAGTGGGGGCTACTCTCTGTTGCGGTCCACTGGCTTCTTATTGCAGTGGTTTCTCTCGTCGTGGAGCAGGCTCCAGGCACTCTGGCTTTAGTAGTTGTGGAGCATGGGCTTAGTTGCTCTGAGACATGGAGGATCTTCCTGGACCTGGGATGGAACCCATATTGCCTTCATTACAAAGTGAATTCCTAATCACTGGACCATCAGGGTAGTCCCCAGATTCAACTTTAAGTGATAGAAACTGCTAGATAACAGTAGATTACAAATTGCTAGATAACAATATAGAATTTTTTTGTACCTGTAAATGAAGTTCATAGGAAAGCAATCCAAAGCGACATGGTATCTTCATAATCTGGAGCCCAGTGCCTTCTCTCTAGATCTATTACTGTTTCTAGGTCACTTCTTGGTCCAAGATGCTCATCAAACTGCTTCAGCCGTCAAGTTTACATTCCAGACAGCAAGACGGGAAATGGGATGAAGAAAATCCCATCTCCTGTCTTCCCAGAAGTTGCATACAATTTTTTGGCTCCAATTTATTGGTCAGAATTATTCACATAATTATACGAGCAAGGGAAGATGAAAATTTATACTTTATTTTTGAAAGTCTCCAGGTGGCCATGTTTCCTGTGAAAAATAATGTTTTATGATGTTAATATACTATTAGGGAAGAACAGCTGTTAGTGTAAACAATTGGGTGAGTTTGCCACAAAATTACAAAGAAACCATTTGTATTCTCACTCAGCACTTCTGAGGCTGTGTTCAGTAGCTCTTCAACTCTTTGTAACCCCATGGACTGCAGCCCGCCAGGCTCCTCTGCCCATTGGCTTCTCCAGGCAAAAATACTGGAGTGGGTTGCAATTTTCTCCTCCAGGTGATCTTCCGAATCCAAGGAGCAAACCCACTTCTCCTATGTCAGCAGGTGGATTCTTTATATATATTCCCCACCACTGAGCCACTGGAGAAGTCCATCACTATTAAGCTTTTACATCAGATATTTAATTTCTTCTTATAAATTCTTACAACAAAAATATGATTGTTAACAGTAAAGACACCATAGATAATATTCCTTAAATTAACTTTCTGAATTATTTTTAGTTATAGCTAGCAAGCTGCTAAGAATAAGGTGGAAGGAAGGAGGTTTCTAACATGCACATTTATTCCCAATGGAGTTTATTCTCAGTGGTATCTCTACGATCTTTCATTCTGAAAATGAATTACAAGGAAAACCATACTTTATCTTTTCCACCATAATATGCTAATTTCAGTACATGAGTTCTTGAGAGATTTTGGAGGAGAAAACATTTCCTGTTACGAATAAATGGCTAAGATTCAGATTATCCCATAGATATTGATGGAACACTGCTTTTTATCATGATCATTAGTCTCTAATCAAGGTCATCCAAGATCTGTTCCCAATATATCTTTCTAGGTTTATCTCACACAACTCTTTTTCATGTATCTTTTAAAAATTTATTAAATGTTGCAACATGTGAAGTATTATATGACTTTCTCAAACAAACTAGATCTGTTGTGCCACCCAAATATATCCTGTATCTTTGTTTCCCTATGTTTGAGCCATCTTAGTAGAGTAACTCCCATCACAGAACTATGAAGTTATTCAATGCTTAAGATTGAATAATGCTTAAGATTATTCCGTGCTTAAGATTCTGCCTTTCAGGTGCAGGGGATTCAAGTTCAGTCCCTGGTCAGGGAACTAAGATCTCACATGCTGTGGGGCAACCAACCCCATGTGCTGCAACTAGAGAAGCTCCCATGCATCACAACTAGAGAAGCCCTCATACCACAATGAAGACCCAGGGTAGCCAAAAAAAAAACCCCAAAAAACTTATTCCTTCATTAAAGACTTAAACTAAAAATTTACTTCCTTACAAAAGCCTCTCTAGAATCCCACAATCAGAAATGACTCCTTTCTATATCCAAATATAACTATTTTTGTGTGCTAAGTCACTTCAGTCGTGTCCGACTCTTTGCAATCCTATGGACTGTAGCCCACCAGGCTTCTCTGTCCATGGGATTCTCCAGGCAAGAATACTGGAGTGGGTTGCCATTTCCTTCTCCAGGGGATCTTCCCAATCCAGGGATCAAACCTGCACCTCTTATGTCTCCTGCATTGGCAGGTGGATTCTTTACCACTAGCGACACCTGGGAAGTCCAAATATAACTATATTATATTCAATATTTCCTATACTATTTTACAATTGATTTTATTGAACATCCACTGTGCAATCTCTGTGCTAGATTTCATTCATACATTAAACAAACAATATTTTCTCATGCACATTCTACAAGCTTCTCAGGTTTTACTTCTGTTCATCTTGCTTACCTCTACAAGGTAAAAAAAAAAAAAGGAAAAACTGTCTTATCATCTGTATACCCTCTTGACACGTAGTACTGTGCCTTGTACTATTGGTTACATATTCAGCAAAAATATTTGATGCATGAATATTCTTGGTTTGTTTCATTTACTGCTTTCCCCCAACTCCAGGAGAGGCAATAAAAAGTATGTTACCATTATGTTAACTGCTATAGAAAAATTTGTTTAAAATCAAAGCACACATTTAAAAATATGTATGTGTCAACTGAAAAACAGCATAATCTAAAAGTTGAGATTTATGCTTTGTTTGGTGGACTTGCTGAGGACTTAAGTCTGGGAGGAATCCTCTCAGATACCTCTAAGGCACTGCTTTGAAGAGTAAAGGAGGGGTCAGGATATATCAGAGTTTTGCAAAAATAAACCAGGTAGTTGAGCATCAAAAGATTTCTTCTAATTAAAGAAAAAGCAAACATCTCAAATTAATGAACTTAGCATTTTTCTGTGTATGGGAAGATGCAAGAGTCCAGGCTCATTGAAATTATTCCTTTGTTTTGCATTAACTATCTAGGGCCAGTATCCCATTTTTATCTATCCTGAATCCCCTCAGGGTGTACATTGTGGTGGGGGACTTGATGGTCACAACATCCTTTGTTTATTGATATGGCAGGTGACATTGCCCATCCACATACAGGTATCTTCATTATACGAACGGTGGAGATGGGGAAGAACCTACAAAATGAAAATCCAACCTTTACCTTACTAGAAATACAAAGTGTCCCAGTGTAAGATTACATGAATTTCAGGAGAAGACTACATATCAGGTCCGGTGTCCAGACTTGCAAAAACCGTATAGATCAAAGTAAACTCTGTCTAATCTTTGTCTGCTTTCTGTGATTAAAAGACTAAAGAACACACCATAAAGAAGTGATCTTCAGGCATTTTGGGGGAATACTTACATCCTGCTACAACTACTGTGTATCATGATGTTTTCTGGCTCAGCAGCATTTTCCTTGTTTTCTCTTTATCCAGTCTTCAGATCTGCCGAATGGATCATAATTAGGAATCCGGTCATTCTTTCCCCAGCTCAGATTCAATTAGCCATATGTTACAGGCAGCAAACACAGAGGCTGTCAGACTTCAGCAATTACCAAGGGGAAAGAAGGTTGTGGGGTCAAAATCGTGGACTTAAAAAAAAAACTCATAAAGTAGAGGCAAACTCCTAATTATAGAGCATTAATTAGAATTTTTGTCTGATCATTCATCCGTCATCTCCACGGACCAGCTCTGGAAATAACAACCTCCTATCCATGTGGGACAGAAGAGTGGAGCTCCTAGAGCAAAGGTATCAGAAAAGGAGATGAGTAAATATGCAGTTCTGTTTACTTTCTCCATCTCAACAATGAGGAAAAATCGATAGGCTTACAGAATATGGCAATTGTACTTTCTAATGAAGGCTCTTTAGAAGGTAGCATTTGTTTTGTTGTTGTTTGTTTTGTTGTTTTTTTTTTAACTTACAAACGCTGATTCCAAACAAGTGGTCTTTTCACTGTGGGACACTTTATGCTTAATTAGGGCTGTGCTGGGTCAGCCCTGCTGTGGGAAAGGCTTAGCGTGGAGGATCACCATTAAATTCATTTTACTCAAAAAAGGTGAAGTTAAATTTTAAAATTTAACACTGAAAGCTGTGTGAGTTCTGAACTTTTCTTCTGTTATATGCTGATTTATTAGAGAAAGGGGGTTGGAAGTCCTAAGGGGTACATAACATTAAAAAAAAAATAGTTAAAAGAAAATGAGTATTGAGGCATGGAGTTCTTGAGGAAAAACTTACATAATTAGGAAGGTTTGGTGAAGAAATCCACCACTTTATAAAAACCTATTAATTTTTGGCTAACCCACCGATTCATGCTCTTCTCCAAATAAGGAACAGAGTTACTATACAGCCACACTCCATTAAAAATAAAATTTATTCCACAGCAGGTCTGCCTCCTGGGCTAGCTTCCTCTTAGAAAATGCCTATTATAGATCCCAGTAATTTTCCCATGAGTTCTACGAAGAGTGTTTCTTCATGGTGGGTTTGAGTTTTTACCCACTATAATTTAAATGTCTCAAAGGATGTCACTTCAAGGCATTTCCCTCAGGAAAGTTGCTCCAGCCTGAAAAATATCTTCATTAAGAGATTTCTCTAGCATTTAACCTGGGAATTTTCCATTCTGTTTTATCTGGCATCAGAAATATGTCCTTTTCTCCCCAGCTTGACCACTGAACTTTGTTTGAGGAGCCAGTATGCTGGCATGAGAAGGGTGGTTGCCTTTTCTTCATAAAATAAGTGACTTTGAGCTCAATTTTACTGAGCACATGAAAATCCCCATTTGCTTTCATCCGCTCTATGTATCGGAGAAGGCAATGGCAACCCACTCCAATACTCTTGCCTGGAAAATCCCATGGACAGAGGGGCCTGGTAGGCTGCAGTCCATGGGGTCGCTAGGAGTCGGACACGACTGAGCGACTTCACTTTCACTTTTCACTTTCATGCATTGGAGAAGGAAATGGCAACCCACTCCAGTGTTCTTGCCTGGAGAATCCCAGGGACGGAGAGGCTGGTGGGCTGCCGTCTATGGGGTCGCACAGAGTCGGATACGACTGAAGCGACTTAGCAGCAGCAGCAGCTCTATGTATGTGTTGGAGATACCAGTTTTGAGAATTTGGTCAAGGAGAAATTGAGCTTCGTTTAGAGGAGGATGAAGGCCAGTGGAGAGAATTTTTAAATGTAAATTTTAATTACGTCATACAAATAGAGCTTTTTTTTTTTTTTTAAGTAAACATTGAGAAGTTAAACTTTAATCTGGCAAAATGGAAACTGAGGAAACCAAAGAAGTTACAAGAACATGTGTGTGAAGCTTCAGAACTGTTTCCTTTTGAGGTAAAAAACAAACAAATGAAAAACTGGGAAAGCATTTTGCTAAGGAGTCAAGGCACAGACTTCTGATCCCTTTATGAACTTCTACCAAAACTCTTTTGCTTTAAATGCTTCTACTTCAATTTTAATAACTTAATTGGAATGACAAAGGAGGAAAGGGTTGTGGAAGCCAATATATTAAAAGATTGTTAAGGAAGGCCTGAGAGCCCTGTGGCTCTTGCTCAGCTCCATGGGGATGTGGATTTTTGTCACTGGAGTCCTTGGGCTTTTTAATGTGTGTGCACGCTGACAGTTCTATGGGAAGCAGAGCACTCCAACGGAGGTCCTGGAGGGCCCACAGATGGAATAGTGCAAGAGAACACACACACACAAAAGCTACACATAGTCAAAATGGTTGCTTCTGACCACCTTGTAATTCAACTTTTGTAAAAAGAAAACTCTAGGGACTTCCCTGCTGGTCCAGGCGTTAAGAATCCTTTGCAATGCGGGGGACATGGGTTTAATCCCTGATCGAGGAACTAAGATCCCACATGCAACTGCTGAAGCCCAGGCCACAAGTAGAGAGTCCCTGTACTGCAGTGAAAGATCCTGCATGATGCAGCTAAGACCCAAGATAGCCAAATAATAAATAAAAAGTAATATTTAAAACAAACAAAGAAAACTCCAAAGTCCTTCATTTAAATCAATGTCATGATGGCTTCAGTAAGGATTGTTGTGTTGGGCTGTCATATAGGATTGTTCAAGTTACCATGCAAAGGCCAGGCCTGAATTTAACAGGCCATTGGTTGTGACTAGCCAGTGTCATTGCACACCACCCACTGGTTCATGTTGAAGCTTTCCTTAAGCTTTTAAATTCTGAAATTAAGAGCTTAAGAAATACAAGAATTTATTGCAGCAATGTTTACAATTGCCAAGACATGGAAGCAACCTATCTTGCTTCTATTGATAGATAAATGGATAAAGAAGATGTAGTATATATATACAATGGAATACCACTCAGCTGGAAAAAGTATGGAGTCATGGCACTTGCAGCAACACAGATGGAACCAGAGATTATCATGCTAAATGAAGAAAGTCAAAGACAAATATCATAACATATTGCTTACATATGAAATCTAAAAAAAAATGATACATATTAACTTGCATTCAAAACAGAAAACAAACTTATGGTTACCAAAAGGGAATGGGGGGAGGGATAAATTGGGAGTTTAGGATTAACATATCAGTTCAGTTCAGTTCAGTTGCTCAGTCGTGTCCGACTCCTTGCACCCCATGAATTGCAGCACGCCAGGCCTCCCTGTCCATCACCAACTCCCGAGAGTTCACCCAAACTCATGTGCATCGAGTCGGTGATACCATCCAGCCATCTCATCCTCTGTCGTCCCCTTCTCCTCCTGCCCCCAATCCCTCCCAGCATCAGGGTCTTTTCCAATGAGTCAACTCTTTGCATGAGGTGGCCAAAGTATTGGAGTTTCAGCTTTATCATTAGTCCTTCCAATGAACACCCAGGACTGGTCTCCTGTAGGATGGACAGGTTGGATCTCCTTGCAGTCCAAGGGACTCACAAGAGTCTTCTCCAGCACCATATTTATAAAACAGAAAATCAATAAAGGCTTACCATATAGCACAGTGAACTATACTTAATATTTTGTAATAATCTATAAGGGAAAAAATGCCAAGAATATATTTATATATATAACTGAGTCACTTTCCTGCACACCTGAAACTAACACAATATTATAAATCAATTAAACTTTGATTTAAAAAATTAAAAACACATACAAGGTGATCTTGCTATTTGCAACAACATGAATGGAACTTGAAGGCATTATGTTAAGTGAAATACAGCAGATCAGTCAGTCAGTCAGTCAGTTATGTCCAACTCTTTGTGACCACATGGATTGTAGCCCACCAGGCTCCTCTGGCCATGGGATTCTCCAGGCAAGAATACTGTAGTGGGTTGCCATTTCCTCCTCTGGGGGATCCTCCCAACCCAGGGATTTAATCCACCTCTCCTGCATTGGCAGGCTGATTCTTTACCACTGTGAAACTCTGAAATGCAGCAGATAGGGAAACACAAATGCTGCATGATATTCATTTATATGTGAGTGAATTTTTTGAGAAAAAGCAAACTGGTAGATACAAAGGAAGATTGGTGGTGCCAGAGGTAGTAGTGGGTGGGTGGGTAGGGGATGGTGAAATTGATAAAGGTGGTCCAAAGGTACAAGCTTCCAGTTTTAAGATAAATAAGTCCCAGGGATGTAATGCAGAGTATGGGATCTTCCCAACCAAGAGATCCAACTCAGGTCTCCTGCACTGAAGGCAGATTCTTTTGGTCTGAGCCACCAGGGAAGCCCAACTATGTGGGATGATGGATGTTAACTAAATCTTGCTTGCAACATATACATGTATCAGATCATTATCAGTACACCTAAAGCTAATACAGTATTATATATCAGTTACATCTCCGTTAAAAAAAATCCCCATTATCACTAAATTGATTAAATTTCCAAAGACAATTTGAAGAAAAATAAAAGAAATAAAGATATATAAAAGGCATGAAATAAAAATGTGTGCCCTAATGATTTATCACAAAGCAAGTCTTCTTGCAACTACCACTCAGATCAAGAAGTAGAATCTGGCCAGTGCTTCCAAAGCCCCTGTCACATCCCCTTCACCTCCTCCTGGTAATTACGGTAATCATTTCCTACCTGCTTTACAGTTCCAATGTATCCCAAACTCTATAGTCCTGCCTCTTTTGAATCTTGAATTTTATGGTAAATGGAATCCTACAGAATAAATGCTTTCATGACAGACTTTTTTTTCCCAATATATTTGTGAAATTTACCCAGGATCTCATCACAGCTGTAGTTAGCTCATTTTCACTCTTTTACAATCTTCGATTGTATATATCTAAAATTTACTTATCTATTTTACTCCCTTTTTTCCAGGAAAAGAAAAGATTTATTTGCAGCAAATAAGAACACTGGGTATCTTTCCGAAAATAGTGTCTCCAATTTATCTATTCTACTCATAATGTGTGTTTGGGTATTTCCAATTTGAGATAAGAATAACACCATTAAGAGCGTTCTTCTACCGTCTCTTGGTGCACATGTATACACATTTCTCTTCTCTCTCTTCCTAGGAGTGGAAATGCTGGGTCCTAGGGTGTGCTTGTATTCAACTCTGCTGCTAGTTCCAATCTCTTTTCTAAGGAGGTTGTACTGATACACTTGCCAAGCAGCAGTGAA
Source organism: Bos taurus (assembly GCF_002263795.3). NCBI lineage: Eukaryota > Metazoa > Chordata > Mammalia > Artiodactyla > Bovidae > Bos > Bos taurus. Next base: position 90,935,230 of record NC_037332.1, read on the forward strand.
TAAGAGTTCCTGCTGCTCGCTACTTGCCTCAATGACTGGTATTATCAGTCTTTTAAATTTTAGCCATTTTGATGGGTTTTATAGTCAAAGGAGAATTCACTCTCCGCACAACTCTTCTGACCCCAAATGTGTGGGCTTTTCAAACCAAGAAATTCTCTAATCCTCTGTTGGCACCCACTGGATGTTACATGATTTAATTCAATTCTGACCCACTGCCTGGAGTTAGTATAGACCCTACAGCTGAAAGGCTCAGTCCTACAACACTGCCCCCACCTCAGATGCTAACTGCAAGTATTAACAGAAGGTTCCAGGTTACCCACACTTCTGTCTTACTCTATTAAAAACTGGGGGTTCTCTTAATCCCCTTAATATGAGGTTTGAAAATTTGCTATAATGGTTCACAGAACCTAGGCAAACACTTCATTATCACCAGTTTATTTTAAAGAATGTTATTGTTGTTGTTGTTGTTCAGTCACTCAGTCATGTCCAACTTTTTGAGAACCCATGGACTGAAGCACACCAGGCTTCCCTGTCCTTCACTATCTCCTGGAATTTGCTCAAACTCATGTCCACTGAGTTGGTGATGTTATCCAACCATCTCATCCTCTGCTTCCCCCTTCTTCTCTTGCCCTCAATCTTCCCAGCATCAGGGTCTTTTCCAATGAAAAGAAAGCTATAAGGGTGCATTAAACAGCCAGATGAAGAGGTACATAATGCAAGGTAGGGGAAAGGGGTGTGGACCTTCCATGTATTCTCTGGTTGTGCCAACTTCTCAGCACCTCCATTTGTTCACTGACCTGCACTCTGGTCTTTAGGGTTTTTATGGAAGTTTACTATCAATACATAGGAATGGTTGACTAAATGACGAGCCACTGGTGATTAATGCAACTCTAGTCTCTCATGCCTTCCTGGATGTTGGTGAAAGTGGGGCTGAAATTTCTAAGTTTCTAATTATGCCTTGATTTTTTTGGGAATTAGCCCTCATCATGAAACTATCCAGGGATCCCGGTTACCAGTCATCTCATTAGCTTGTGATGAAGCACGCCTATCACTCTGGAGATGCCAAGCATCTCAGAAACTCTTATGTCAGGAACCAGGGACTTAGACCAAAGATTATAACAAAAATGCTCCTGTTATTCCTGTCATTCAGGAAATTACAAGGGTTTTAGGAGTTCTGTGTCAGAAACTAAGGGCAGAGGCCAAATATAATATTTCTTGTCACAGTACTGTTATCTCACTAATGTTTGTTCACATTTCCCCTGACTTTACATTAGCGAAAGCGAAGTTGCTCAGTTGTGTCCAACTGTTTGCGACCCCATGGACTGTAGACTACAAGGCTCCTCTGTCCGTGGGACTTTCCAGGCAAGAGTACTGGAGTGGGTTGCCATTTCCTTCTCCAAGGGATCTTCCCAACCGAGGGACCGAAGCCGGGTCTCCTACATTGCAGGCAGATGCTTTACCATCTGAGCTACCAAGGAAGAGTTATTCAACTCATATGTGCATATATTCACTGGCTATTGACTATCATATTTTGTGAAGTGGCTGTTCAAATCTCTTCCCCATCTTCCTTTTGGTTGCTAGAATTTATTATTATGATGATTTTAAAATTTATTTTATTTTTGATGGTACCATATGGCACTTGGGATCTTAGTTCCCTGACCAGGGATCAAACCTGTGCCCTCTGCATTGGAAGCACAGAGTCTTAACCAAAGGATCACCAGGGAAGTCCCAGATTTTATTATTATTGTTGATTTGCAGAATTGTTTCGCTGATTCAAAATACTTTGCCTCTCACTCTGTGGCTTACTTTGTACTTCCTTACTGGTGTCTTAATGAACTCAAAGTAGCAAAATTTGTCAATCTTTCCTTTATGATGATACTTTTGGTGTCTTGTTTATAAAGTTTTTTCCTACCTTGGATCATAAATATATTCATCTATCTTATCTTCTAAAAGCTTCAGAGTTCTGTATTTCACATTTAAATCTGCAATCCATCTGGAGCTGTTTTTTTCTGAGTGGTATATAATTGAATTCAAGTCCATTTCCCCCTGTTTCCATCCCCAGCTACCCCCAGTGGGGATAAGCAATATTTTCAACAACATTGATCGTAAAGTTTCGCTTTTCCTAAGGTTCAGAAGTGTTATCTTAGTCATTCAGGAATCTATAAGTGTGCAGTCTTGATTTTATGCCATTATTTTGCCTATCCTTTCATTAATATGCTCGTCTTCATTACAGCCACATGAGGGAAACTATCAGTGTCTTGTAGAGTAGCTTCTCCCACCATGAATTTCTTTAAGGGTGCCCTCACGGTTCTTAGTCCATTGCTTTTCCATTGGTTGCCACTTTGGAATCAAGCTAGTCCACTGAATTTTAATATATTTTCTAGAATCTTCTCTTCGAATTCCATAAAAGCAACAATAAACCAAGTACATACACATAAACATCAACATACACTTAAAACAATCTGGTCACATGGGTGAAAGCTGCTGTTGGTCCCTGCCCAACATTTAAAAAACACAACAAAGTAACAAAATAAATCTGACCACTGAAACAGCTATAATAAGCCCGATATCCCTTATTAGAGTATTTCTCAAACAAAAGTAATTTTTTAAGAACCAAATGTATTTGACAATCTAAACCTCTAAGGAGGTCACCCACCACTGATCCTAAGGGAGGCTGTTACATGGGGGTGAAAAACATACAAAAACAAAAATAATAATATTTTCTCTATTATTATAGAGAAAATAATAAGCTGTGTCAGTTTCCTTGAGGTGTTAGCCTAATCTTACCAGTTGACCGGAGTCCATCACCTGTGAACCTATGACCCTCCTTCTGGGCAATTCGCTTTCCTCCCTGCGCCAGACCAGTTTCATTGACAGCTTGGCCTCTTTCTCCATCTCCTTGGCTTTTCCCTTGGCCTTCTCACACAACTCGGATGCTCTGTTGTCAGCCTGCCCACAGGGATGCTGAATGCAATTCAAGGTGCCCTGCTCTGAAGCCTCCACCTGTGTTTTCAGCAGATGGTCCACCTCCCACCACTTGTTCCTGGTCCTCAGGTGAGCACTTTGATGTCCTCTGGCATGCAGTTGATGCCTGGGAGCAGAAATTGCTCGAAATCTATCTCGGGCTCCAGCACACCCACCTCCTCCGGAGCTTCCACTTGGTCCAGGTCCAAGGTCCCCATTTTTCCTGCCACTGCTTCAGATCCACAGCCCCAGGACTGTTACTGCTCAACACTCTCTGCTGCAGTCGAAGTGATCCACACTTCTGGTCAACAGTATTCCTGAATTATCTTTTAAAAATTTCCCTTTACTCCTCCAACTTCCCAGCTGATCTGGAAAGAACTGCCTCGCAGGCAAACAGCGGAGCCCTCAACTTGCTGGTGTTAGTAATTCTTTCACAACACAGCCAGTCCTGTGTATCTTATGTTAACTTCGATGTTCGGTAATTGGATGTTTTCAATTTTGTTGTATAAATGGTCTAAACTCTTATTTTCTGACTGTTCATTGCTGATATACAGAAATACGTTGGTGTTTAGTTGAAGCCTCTAGAAGATAACAGAGGAGGAGACTTATGACCTGTCATACAGAAAGAAATGCTTCTGTGTATTTTATATAGCAATTTGTTGAACTCTCTTGTTAGTGCCAAATATCTGTAATTCTTATGGAGTTTCTTCTCCGTCCCCCCAGCTTTGCTGCTGCTGCTGCTAAGTCGCTTCAGTCGTGTCTGACTCTGTGCGACCCCATAGACGGCAGCCCACTAGGCTCCTCTGTCCCTGGGATTCTCCAGGCAAGAACATTGGAGTGGGTTGCCATTTCCTTCTCCAGTGCACGCATGCACGCTAGGTCACGTCAGTCATGTCCGACTCTGCGTGACCCTACGGACAGCAGCCCACCAGGCTCCTCTGTCCATAAGATTCTCTAGGCAAGATTACTGGAGTGGGTTGCTGTTTCCTTCTCCACACCCCAGCTTTACTGAGGTATAATTGACATATAGTGTTGTGTAAATTTAAGGAGTACAATTTGATGATTATATATAGTAAAATGACTAGCACAATTAGGTTAGGTAACATAACCATTGGGCTTCACTGGTGGCTCAGTGGTAAAGAATGTGCCTGCCAATGCAGGCAATGTGGATTCAATCCCTGGGTGGCTAAGATCCTCTGGAGAAGGAAATGGCCACCTCTCTAGTAGTCTTCCTTGGGAAATGCCATGGACAAAGGAGCCTAACTAGCTATAGTTCATGGGGTTGCAAAGAGTTGGACATGACTGAATGACTAACACACTTTCACAATTAATATACAATATTATACTAGTTTCAGATAAAATAGATAACTAATAAGAACCTACTGTATAGCACAGGGAATCAACTTACTGCTCTGCAGGTGTCTCTTTGAGATAGTCATTTAGTTTCCTTCGGATAAACACTCAGAACTGGAATTTGCTAGACGATATGGTAGTTCTATTTGTGTGTGTTTAACCTCCATATTATTTTCCAAAATGGCTGTCCCATTTACATTCCTTTTTTGGAATGTCTGTGAACATATGCACATGTCATCTGTGAATAATGAGAAAGTGTTCTTTTTCATTTCTTCCTTTCCGATTGTCTCTCTCTTTTCTATAATAGCTATTCCCTCTTTGCACTGTCTGGGACCTTCAGTTCAGTGTTGAATGGAATGGTGATAGCAGACACGCTTGTCTTGTTCCAGGTCTCAGTAGGAACGCTTTTATCATTTCACAACTAACCTTAATGCTTGCTGCGTATTTCCTGTTGATACTGTTTTTGAAATACAGAAATTCCATTCTCTTTCTCTTTTGCTAAAAATATTATAAACAGTGAATTTTATCACAGTATTTTCTCCATTTATTAAGATAGTCATGTGATTTTTCTCTTCTTCCATTAATGTGATAAATTATGTTGATTGATTTTTGGCTGTTCAATCAATTTTGTATTCCTGGAATGAACCCAAATTTTTATATTTTGCTAAGTTTGATTTGTTAATATTTCACTTGGACTTTTTTCAATCTGTGTTATGAGTGACATTGGCTTGGAATTTTCCTTTCTCATGATGTTTTTGTCATGTTTTGATATCAAGGTTATTAGGCTCCCTTAAAAATGATGGGACGTAGTCCCTGGTTTACTGTCCTCTAGAAAAATCTGTTTAAATGTTTGGTAGAATTCACCAGCAAAGCCATCTGGGCCTGTGGTTATTCTCTGTGGGAAGGAATTAAATTACCAATCCAGTTTCTTCAATAGTTATAAAACAATTTAGGCTTTCTATTCTTGTATTTGTTTTGTAGCTTGTGCTTTTGTCCATGTTATCTGAATTTTTAAGTTTATTGGCATGAAGTTTTTCAGAATATCCTCTTATGATCATTTTAATGTCTGTATGATCTATAGCAGGAGTCAGAAAACCAAAGCTCTCAGGCCAAATCTGACCCATGGCCTGTTTTTGTTTGGCTCAGTGAGCTAAGAATAATTTTTATATTTTTAAAGGATTTTAAAAAGCAAATGAAAACAAAACAACAGCAAACACACACACGCAAGAATATGAGACAGAGACCTTAATTCCTGTTCTTATCTTTATATTCTCTTCATTTAATTTATTTTTAAAAATTTTATTGAGGTATATTTGATTACACTGTGTTAATTTCTGCTATACAGCAAAATGATCCAGTTGTACATATATATTATTTTTCATGTTTGTTTCCATTATGGTTTATCACAGGATATTGAATATAGTTCCCTGTACTCTACAATAGGAATTTGTGGTTTATTCATTTAGTATATAATAGTTTGCATCTGCTAATCCCAAACTCTCAATCCTTCCTTCCCCCACCCAACCCCCTTGAGGACCACAAATCTGTTCTCTATGTCTGTGAGACTGTTTCTATTTTGTAGATACGTTCACTTGTGTCATATTTTAGATTCCGTGTGTAAATGATATCGTATGGCATTTGTCTTTCTCTTTCAGACTTACTTTGCTTAGTATGATAATCTCTAGATCCATCCATGTTTCTGGGAATGACATTATTTAATCCTTTTTTATGACTGATTGACATTCCATTGTATATATTTACCAAATTTTCTTTATTCATTCATCTGTCAATGGACACTTAGGTTACTTACATGTCTTGGCTATTATAAATAGTGCTGCTTTGAACATCAGGGTGCATGCATCCTTTCAAATTATAGTTTTGTCTGAATATATGACCAGGAATAGGATTGCTGGATCATATGGCAACTCTATTTTTAGTTTTCTAAGGAACCTCCATACGGCTTTCCACAGTGGCGACACCAGTTTATAGCCTCACCAACCACGTAGGAGGGTTCCCTTTTCTCCACACCCCCTCTAATGTTTGTTATTTATAGACGTTTTAGTGATGGCCATTCTGACTGGTGTGAGGTGGTACCTCACTGTAGTTTTGACGTGCATTTCTTTAATAATTAGTGATAATGAATATCTTTTCATGTGCCTAACAGCCATCTGTATATCTCCTTTGGGTTGTTTTTTATGTTGTTGTTGCTATTGAGTTGTGTGAGCTGTTTGTATATTTTGGCGATTAAGCCCTTATCAGTCACATCGTTTGCAAATATTTTCTCTCAATCTGTAGGTTGTCTTTTCATTTTGTTTATATTTTCCTTTACTGTAACATTATAAGCAAACAAAAGCTTATAAGTTTGATTAGGTCCCATCTGTTTATTTTTTATTTTACTTCTAATGCCTTGGGAAACTGGCCTAAGAAAACATTGGTACGATTTATGTCAGAGAATGTTTTGTCTATGTTCTCTTCTAGGAGTGTTATGGTGTCCTATCTTATACTTAAGTCTTTAAGCCATATCGAGTTTATTTTTGTGTACTGTGTGAGGGTATGTTCTAACTTCATTGATTTGTATGCAGCTGTCCAGCTTTACTTCATTTTAAATTATTTTACTTAATTTCCTATTCTCAGCTATCTTCTTGAGAGGCTTCTTGAGAGGCTATCCATGTGTATTTGAAAAAGTCAAGTTTGCTATAATGTTATTTGATTCTAATATATCCTTCCTGAATTCCTGTCTTCTTACTCTAGTAAGTTAGTGAGAGTTGCATAAAAAACTCTTTTATTGTGGATTTGAATACTTAACCCTTGTAATTCTGATAAAGTTTTGCTGTACATATTTTGAGATGACATTATTAGAATAATAATAAAATAAATAAGGAATAATGAAGGAATACTATGAACAACTTTATATGTACCTATTTGATAACCTGTTCAGTTTAGTTCAGTTCAGTCGCTCAGTCGTGTCCGACTCTTCACCACCCCATGAATCGCAGCACGCCAGGCCTCCCTGTCCATCAACAACTCCGGGAGTTCACTCAGACTCACGTCCATTGAGTCAGTGATGCCATCCAGCCATCTCATCCTCTGTCGTCCCCTTCTCCTCCTGCCCCCAATCCCTCCCAGCATCAGAGTCTTTTCCAATGAGTCAACTCTTCGCATGAGGTGGCCAAAGTACTGGAGTTTCAGCTTCAGCATCATTCCCTCCAAAGAAATCCCAGGGCTGATCTCCTTCAGAATGGACTGGTTGGATCTCCTTGCAGTCCAAGGGACTCTCAAGAGTTTTCTCCAACACCACAGTTCAAAAGCATCAATTCTTCAGCACTCAGCTTTCTTCACAGTCCAACTCTCACATCCATACATGACCACAGGAAAAACCATAGCCTTGACTAGACGGACCTTTGTTGCCAAAGTAATGTCTCTGCTTTTGAATGTGCTACCTAGGTTGGTCATAACTTTCCTTCCAAGGAGTAAGCGTCTTTTAATTTCATGGCTGCAGTCACCATCTGCAGTGATTTTGGAGCCCCCAAAAATAAAGTCTGACACTGTTTCCACTGTTTCCCCATCTGGTCCCATGAAGTGATGGGACCGGATGCCGTGATCTTCGTTTTCTGAATGTTGAGCTTTAAGCCAACTTTTTCACTCTCCTCTTTCACTTTCATCAAGAGGCTTTTTATTTCCTCTTCACTTCTGCCATAAGGGTGGTATCATCTGCATATCTGAGGTTATTGATATTTCTCCTGGCAATCTTGATTCCAGCTTGTGTTTCTTCCAGCCCAGCGTTTCTCATGATATACTCTGCATAGAAGTTAAATAAGCAGGGTGATAATATACAGCTTTGACGTACTCCTTTTCCTATTTGGAACCAGTCTGTTGTTCCATGTCCAGTTCTAACTGTTGCTTCCTGACCTGTTAAAGCTGGCCAATTCTTTTAAAGATACAATTTGCCAAAACTCACACAAGAAGAAATAGGCCATCTGAATAGGTCTGAATCTGTTAAAGGAATTGAATTAGCTACTTTTTAAACAGTAAACACCAAATCCAAAGAGGTTCACTGGTGATTTCAACGAAACATCTTAGAAAGAAATTATACCAATTCTCTACAATGTCTTCCAGAAGATATAGACAGAGGAAAAACTTTATAATTCATTTTATGAAGTCAGCATTATCCTAATACCAAAACCAGACAAAGACCTTGCAAGAAAACTATAGACATATCTCCCATGAAAATGATGCAAAAATCATAAACAAAATATTAGCATATCAAATCCAACAATATATAAAAAGATTTATAAACCACAACCAAGTGCAACTTATCCTAGGTGTGCAAGGCTGGCTCAATATTTTAAAATTAATTAATGTAATTCATCATAATATCAGGTTAAAATAGAAAAACCACATGATCTTATCATAGATACAGAAAAGCATTTGATAAAATCCAAAACTCGTTTTAATTAGACTCCTTTTTGATAGATGGTAACTTTCCCAACTTGATAAAGGAAAAAAACCCTCAAGCTAACACTATATTTAATAGTGAGAAACTTGAAGCTTTCCCAGTAAAACCAAGTACAAGGGTAGAATGTTCCCTCTTATCCCTCCTTTTCAGTATTATACTGGAAGTTACAGCTCAAGATGGATCACAGACCTAAATGTAAAACACAAAACTATGAAACTACTAGACGATAACATAGGAGAAAAACTAGATGACATTGGTATGTGATGATTTTTTAGATACCCAGAGAAATGATCCATTAAAAATATGATTGGTAGGCTAGACTTCATTAAATTTAAAAATACTTTCCTGCAAAAGGCACTGTCAAGAGAATAAGAAGACAAGCTACAGACTGGGAGAAAATACCTGCAAACACATCACATAAAGGACCATTATCCAAAACATACAAAGAGCTTTTAAAAGTCAAAAATAAGAAAACAAACAACCAGATTTCAAAAAGGCCGAAGGCCTGAATAGAGACCTCACCAAAGAAGGTATATGGATGGCAAACAAGCCGAGGACAAGATGCTTAACATCATATGTTATTCGGGAACTGCAAACTACAACAGTGAGCTACCACCTAGCTATTGGAACAACCAAAACCCAAAGCACTGTCAACACCAACTGCTAACAAATATGTGGAAAGGCAGGAACTCTTGTTCATTGCTGGTGGGAATGTAAAATGGGATAAGCACTTTAAAGCAGTTTCATGTTTGTTTTGTTCTCTTTTATGAAATTAAGCATTTTTATCATGTGATCCACTGATTGCACTCCTTGGTATTACCCAAACGAGTGGGAAAATATGTCCACAAAAAAGCCTACACATGAATGTTTATAAAAGCTTTATTCAAGATTGTCAAAACTTGAAAGCAACCGAGATGTCTTTCAGTAGATGAAAGCATAAAAAAGCTCTGGTATATCCCGACAAGGGAGCATTATGCAGAACTAAAAGGAAAGTAGCTATCAAGCCATGAAAATACATGGAGGAAACTTGAATGTGTATTGCTAAGTGAAAGAAGCCAATCTTAAAGTGTGTGGTGTCCTGGAAAAGGAGAAACTATGGACCTAGTAAAATCAGTGATCAGCAATGAGTGTTTGCCCGGGTTGAGGAAGTGAATAGGCTGATTACAAAGGATATTTAGGGCCGTGAAAATACTCTATATGATACCATAATGAAAGATTGTTGTTGAATCACTAAGTCATGTTGGGCTCTTTGCAACCCCACAGACTGTTGCCGGCCAGGCTCCTCTGTCCATGGGGTTTTTCCAGACAAGAATGCTGGAGTAGGTTGCCATTTCCTTCTCTAGGGGATCTTCCAGACCCAAGGATCGAACCTATGTCTCCTGGATTGGCAGGTGGATTCTTTACCACTGAGCCACCAGGGAAGTCCTTAATGAAAGATACCTGTCATTATACATTTGTCTAAACCCATAGAATGAATACCACAAAGAGTGAACTGTAATGTAAACTATGGACTTTGGGTGCTTATGATGTACCAGTGTAGGTTCATCAGTTGTAACAAATGTACCACTCTGGTGAGGGATGTTGATAACAGGGGAGGCTACACATGTGTTGGAGCAGGGCATATATGGGAAATCTCTGTACCATTCCCCTAATTTTGCTGTAAAACTTTAACTGCCCTTAAAGAGCAGTGTTAAAAAAAAAAAAAATAAAGAGTAGAATATAGGATGAGGAGAAATTGGGGGAGTGTGATCAAAAAGTGCAAACTTCTAATTAAGAGATTAAATAAGTACTAGAAATGTAATGTTCAACACGATGACTCTGGTTAACATTGTTTTCCTATGATACATAGGAAAGTTGTTAAGAGTGACTGTTAATAGAACTCCCAAGAGTTCTCATCACAAGGTGATTTTTTTTTCTTGTATCTACGTGAGAAGATGGATATTAACTAAATCTATTGTGACAATCCTTTCATAATATATGTAAATCAAGCCATCAGGCTTTAAACATATACAGTGATATATGTCAATTATTTCTCCCCAAAAAGCAAAAAACTAGAAAAAATTGGTGGGAACTTTATTTTGGTTTGCTTTAAGTGTCAGGGGAAGGAGTTTGCATATAAGCCATTCCAATTTTTTTTCCTATTGTGCTTCTCAGCATGTGGGAGCCTTTTTCCCCAGCCAGGAATGGAACTCGAATCCCCTGCATTGAAAGTGTGGAGTCTTAACCACTGGATCACCAGGCAAGTCCTCCATACCAAATTTACGAATGTCATTTTTCTGACCTAAATTCAAGCTGTTCATAATCATAAGCAGTATGAAAGACTATGATTTAAAGCTTTAGACATCTTTTCATAACTTTACCCAGAATAAATGATCGTAATCATTTATTCTTAAACATTCAGTTTTAATAATTATTCTACCATCTCATTTCATTTTTCTCAAGAAACAAGCGAGGTAGATTTTTATAAGCAAAAAGAACAGATGAGTGCTCATTTGTTAGCCCTATGTGAAAATACTCAGGCTGAAAGTGAATGTCACTCAGTCGTTTCTGACTCTGTGACCCCCTGGACTATACTCCAGGCCAGAATATTGGAGTGTGTAGCCTTTCCCTACTCCAGGGGATCTTCCCAACCCAGGGATCAAACCGAGGTCTCCCTCATTGCAGGCAGATTCTTTACCAGCTGAGCCACAAGGGAAGCCCAGGAATACTGGAGTGGGTAGCCTATCCTGTCCCCAGTGGATCTTTCCCACCCAGGAATAGAACTGGGGTCTCCTGCATTGCAGGCAGATTCTTTAACAACTGAGCGATCAGGGAAGCCCACTCATGTTGGGTGTTCCTTTATTTTCATTTGAATGGTGACCTTCGAGATAAAAATAACTGGAGAGACAAAGTGAAAGTCTGGCCTCAGAATTGGCTCAGTGCCAGAGCTCTGTATGTGCCAAGTTATGCCTTGAAAAGTGGCTGCCAGGTGATTCTGGCTTGGTGGTTGGAGATGCACCAAGGCTAAGATTCAGGACCCATTCAACCGTGGCAGAGCTGCAGAGGGACTTACTCAACAAACACCAGGTTGAAGCCAGTGAAAGGAGGATGTAATGGGAGGGGCAGCAGGCAAGAGCTCCCAGAGCTTTATAGGGACACTCATCTAATCAACAGAAAGCTGCTCTGAACTTTAGACCAGCCTCGACTCCCACCTTACCTAACAGCCACCAAATCTACAGCAACCATATCTTCGATGACTCGTTGTCTACTAAACTGTTCATTCTGACTTCCCTGAACCCCACTTTCCCATCTTTCCATCTGTTGACACTGAGGGTTCAGAAAAAGACAATTCTCACCTGGGATGGGACTCTGGTACACTTACCTGTCAGGAGAGGTATCTAGTTCATGGCCGGTTCCATGCCTTACTTGAATACATACAGGTGGTGAGACCATAGATAAATTGTTTCATCTGTCTCTGCTCTCTTTCTTGTATCTGTAACCTGACCTCCTCCTTACACACTTAACTGACACACCTGTGAAGATAAGTGGAGGCTGAATTGTAATGTATTAAACTCCCAGGAGTTCTAGGGATAAGGACCATGTATAAATAAAAACGTATTAGGAATGAAGAATGAAAGTGAAACTTGCTCAGTCGTGTCCAACTTTTTGTGACCACATGGACTATACAGTCCATGGAATTCTCTAGGCCAGAATACTAAAGTGGGTAGCTTTTCCCTTCTCCAGGGGATCTTCCCAACCTAGGGATCGAACCCAGGTCTCCTGCATTGCAGGTGGATTCTTTACCAGCTGAGCCACAAGGGAAGGAAGCCCAAGAATACTGGAGTGGGTAGCCTATTCCATCTCCAATGCATCTTCCTGACCCAGGAATCGAACTGGGGTCTCCTGCATTGCAGGCGGATTCTTTATCAACTGATCTAGCAGGGAAGCCCGCATTATGAATGTCTGCATATTAATCAAGACTTTTATATTTTACCCTCATGGCACACTGGGAAGTCATAACTATTGAATATCAAACAGATCTTTTCACCACCCCCTAGCCCACTAACACTTCTTCTTCTTTTTTTTTTTTTAATTTATTTGGCTGCACTATGTCTTAGTTGTGGCATGTGGGATCTAGTTCCCCAACCAGGGAGTGAACCTGGGTCCCCTCCATGGGGAGCTCAGAGTCTTAGCCACTGGACCACCAGGGAAGTCCCGCACTAACACTTCTAAACCCTCCAAGTTCAGTTCAGTTCATTTGCTCAGTCGTGTTCAACTCTTTGCAACCCCATGAATCACAGCACATCAGGCCTCCCTGTCTATCACCAACCCCCAGAGTTCACCCAAACCCATGCTCATTGAATCAGTGATGCCATCCAACCATCTCATCCTCTGTCATCCCCTTCTCCTCCTGCCTTCAGTCTTTCCCAAAATCAGGGTCTTTTCAAATGAGTCAGCTCTTCCCATCAGGTGGCCAAAGTATTGGAGTTTCAGCTTCAAAATCAATCCTACCAATGAACACCCAGGACTGATCTCCCTTAGGATGGACTGGTTGGATCTCCTTGCAGTCCAAAGGACTCTCAAGAGTCTTTTCCAACACCACAGTTCAAAAGCATCAATTCTTCAGTGCTCAGCTTTCTTTATAGTCCAAGTCTCACATCCATACATGACCACTGGAAAAACCATAGTCGACTAGATGGACCTTTGTTGACAAAGTAATGTCTCTGCTTTTTAATATGCTATTTAGGTTGGGCATAACTTTCCTCTCCAAGTTAATCCCTAGAAAATAACCATAAAGAAGATAAAATTTGTCTTTGTACTCCCAGTTCCCCTTTTTCCTCTCATCCACACCATCACTGCAAATGGGTTCAGGGTTTTTGTGGACTTTCCATTAAAATGCATTCAACACAGAGGAGTTCATAAATGTTCATAAATTGAGGTAAGAATGACTGATGAAACTATTATGCTATCTTTTTTAAAGTATTTAAAAAATTTTTAAATAGTACACAATCTTTGTGTGTGTGTGTGTTTAGTCATTTAGTCGTGTGGACTGTAGCTCACCAGGCACCTTTGTCCATCAGATTTCTCAGGCAAGAATACTGAGATTGGTTGCCATTTCTTCCTCCATGAGATCTTCCCGACCCAGGGATGGAACTCACGTCTCCTGCATTGCAGGCAGATTCTTTACCACTGAGCCATCAGGGAGCCCACACAATCTTTAGTGAAATAATTTAATCTTAAAAGGGGTTTTCAGATTTTCTTTTGAGTATCAGTGAGGTTTTTTTTTTCACTTCTGGTGGTAGAGTTGAGAAAAGAAGGGAAATAACAAGTTGGAGCTCCTGGAATCTTACTACATACGTCCAGGTATTAAACAATAACTCTAGTATCAAACACTTTATATGTCACCGACTGTGAAGTGAAAGTCGCTCAGTTGTGTCCGACTCTTTGTGACCCATGGACTGTAGCCTCCCAGTCTCCTCTGTCTACAGGATTCTCCGGGCAAGAATATTGGAGTGAGTTGCCATTCCCTTCCCCAGATCACTGACTATACTTATATGCTATCCAATGCAACCCTCACTAAAATAGATCATACAGCATTTGTCTTAAGCAAAACAAAACAAAACAAAACAAAACAAAAAAAAAACAGATGAGAGCACTGAAGCTTGAAGAGATTGAATAACTGTCTGAGGTCACACACCCAGAAAAGAGCTGAGCTGAGCTCAAATTTGAACACAAGTGTGTTTGTCTCCAAAGTGCTTTTCTTGCCATGTACAATAATTTAAAAAAATCATAATTTGTAGACCTGCGCCTACAATTGACTTTGGACTTGCCTCCTTTTGTTTCATTCTTGCTAGTCAAGCACACAGGTAATATTTTATTTTATATTGGAGTGTAGCCAATTAACAATGTTCTGATAGTTTTAGGTGGACAGCAAAGGGACTCAGCCATACCTGTGCGTGTATCCATTGTCCCTCAAACTCCCCTCCCATCCAGGCTACCACTTAACAATTGAGCAGCATTCATTGTGCCATATAGTAGGTCCTTGTTGGTTGTCTATTTTAAATGTAGCAGTGTGTGCATATCCATCTCAAACTCCCTATCTTCCCCCCACCCCCGCCGTTATCCCCCCTGCAAGCACACATATTTTGATGCTAATAGAGCTTCAAGTCCCTGGCTCTGTAATTCTAGCCACTGAAATAGACATGCATATATTCAGCCTGCTGTCTGAAATAATTATGTGATGGTGAAACATCATCAATAGATCTACGGTATCTTCTAAATGCCCTTCAGCGTTTCATTAAATTTAACAATTGATGTATTTTCATTAAAAATCAGAAAAAAGAATGCTGTAGTAAAACACATATGGATGACCCAATCCAAAGGCCTTTCCTTTATCAGCAATTTGCTTGACATAAGTATAGCATTTTTCCTGAATCTATTTGTACACTGTAGTACATGTAGTTCTCTCGGTCCTTCTTCAGTCAGTTCTGTTATTTTTTGCAGCTCTTCTTTCTCCTTAACAGAGCTCTTATATAAGTATTCTGTTACGTTTTTCTTTTCTATTATCTCTTAAGCATTTGCAATCTTCATGTTGGCTTTTATTTCTTTCCAGTATGAATCTTGATTCAGGCTTGAATTTTCCTCCATTCTTCCCACTTTGCTTTTCTGTATACTTATGCTTGTATCCTGACCAACCCCCTCCACCCCTCAACACACACACACACACACCAGCAATCCATTCAGTGCAAGCTCTGTGTTGCCCACACTAGGATAAATCACTGTGTCACAGAATTCACAATTTTTGAGTTTTTTCCAGAAACATTTGAGAAAATTAGAGACAGATTATCAGGGTAAATTCCTAAAAAAATTAGTGATCAATACTGAAGTTTCTCAGTAAAATTATTAACTAGTATTAACCAAGTGGAGCCATTATCACATTTTGTCCGAGGGTGTGCAATCTTTTGTTTTCTTATGTGATCTTTGCTCATCCATAGGTTTCTCTCCACTCATTCACAGTTCTTTGCTCACTGTCATCTCATGACTCAGCTGTCTGTCAACATAAGTATTAATTGGGCCCATTGATGACATATCCTCTTGTCACATCCACTCACTCCATTAACATTACACTGACCATTCAGGCTTTCATCTCGAACTCTCCCTAACCTAGAAAAATTTTACAATGTGTCAGACTTCACAACAAGTCAAGTTAAACCCCCCCTTTTTTTAATCTATGAATATCCTTCTCACTAACTCTTTCCTGAACCACAGAAACACTTTCACATCAATAACTGCTCCCCTTTCTCATAAAATTTGGCTCGGATTTCCCCAGAACAGCCTGAAAGTATTTAAATGTGAGGATAGTTTAAAAAGTATGTTTTTAATAAGTCATGTGTTCTGTTTCTCCATGTGGCAAAGAAACACCCTTTTGAATTTTCCTCTCACATGTAGTTTCACTGAAATCAGGAAGAGCTTGTAAATTATATTTTGAAGTTCCCTTTTATTTCTAGGGTAATCTATCAGTTTCTCTAATTATGATCAATAGAAACTGACTGCTGTTAAACTTAAAAGAAAATTTACTTAAGACTATGATGGTGATGGATATGGTGTTTTTGTACACAGGAATAACAGGTAAGGAGGCTGTGAGGATAAGCTTGGAACCAAAGAGAAGCAAAGAGAGCTTTAGAGGACCAGGAAGACCAACCACCACCCCATGGCAAAAGACATCTCCTTAGCTGCCACTGAAATGAAATCATCTCCATAATGTTTTCTTCATTGTTGCATCACACTCTCAAGATTCCCAGTCCCAGGAGAGAAAAACTGGTTGGCTGAGGTTGTCAAATGTCTGACCCTTGGGTTTACCACATAAAGGACCTGGGTCCCTTGGTCTCCAAAGCCATGCAATTACCGTAAAAACATACAATAGGGAAGAGGTAGTTTCTTCAAAGAAAATCAGGGAAAGGTGAATAGACTGCAGCCAATAAAGACCAATATCTGTGAAAAAAAGAAAACAAACATTTTGGATTGAGCTGCTCATCAGCTATAGGGAAACCGAGTCTAAATACAACTTCATGAAACCATCAAATATTATCAGTTATGTACTTATCTGTTATAGGAAATAGTCCTAGATAATACGTATGTATTTGCCTTCTAAGAACTTAGAATAGTATTCACAAACAAGTATTCCCAAATGGGCACAAGAGATGGTCTCTGTTTTTTCATTGTTTTTACCTTATATGTTGTTGTTATTCAGATGCTAAGTTGTGTCCAACTCTTTGCAACCCCATGGGCTTCAGCACACCAGGTTTTCCTGTCTTTCACTGTCTCCCTGAGTTTGCTCAAACTCATGTCCATTGAATTGGTGATGTCCTCCAACCATCTCATCCTCTATCTGCCTTCTCCTCTTGCCCTCAACCTTTCCCAGCATTAGGGTCTTTTCAGTGAGTCAGCTCCTTGTGTCAAGTGGCCAAAGTATTGGAGCTTTAGCTTCAGCATCAGTCCTTCCAATGAATGTTCAGTGTTGATTTCCTTTAGGATTGACTGGTTTGATCTCCTTGCTTTCCAAGAGACTCTTAAGAGTCTTCTCCTGCACCACAATTCAAAAGCATCAGTTTTTCAGTGCTGTCTTCTTTATGGTCCAACTCTCACATCTGTACATGCCAACTCTCACATCTGTACATGATGCTAGAAAAACCATAGCTTTGTCTATATGGACATTATCTGTTGGGCTTCTGTTGGGGTGTTATAGAAAAGAAGGAGAGAAGAGAAAGAATAAATCTGAATCAAGGATAAAGACAAGAGAGCTACATGGGGAATAGATATGAATGGATCAGCATTTTACATACATCATTTGCAGATCTACTTATTTGTGGAAACTTGGAACTGATTCTAAAGATCTTGGGAAACCTCCTTTCCCTTTTTTTATATTCAACTTTCTTCTTCCATTCTAACAGGTAGAGTTTTCTGCACAGTGGATAAAGCATTTTAGCCACATGTATTTACTATCCACTTTTCTCTGTGGCAATTTCTTTCCCGGTTTTATGCATGCTGCTTATGGTATAATAAGTAGTAATAAAGTTTCATTTTTCAAGAGGGAGCATCGATAGTAAAAGAATTGTAAAATCATTCAGCATCCTTCATTCTTCTTATAATTAGTAAGGAATGGGTTGAAGGCAAGATAAAGTCGATATAGTTCTGACTTCCTTTTTGTTTTCCTTTTTTTTTTTTTTTTGCAGATGACAAGGCAAATTTGGCTGTTTCTTGTCTAGTTTGACAACATTATTGTCAGCCAGATGTCTTCATTAAGTCTATTAAGGAAGAGGGAAGAGAATCAAAGAGAAAAAGTGTTGAGCTTTCTTTCTGATCCTCTGGATAGAGGTCATACATCTTATAGGATGATCTAAGAGAATAAGAGTGGTTTATAGTATTTTATGTGAAACGGTCATTTTTTTAGGATTAAGATCACCTGTAGCAAGCATTTGTTGGGTCCCAACACCCCGTTTTATAGTTTTGGGATATTCAGTGTTATGACTCATTTCAGGGAACAATAACAATTGAGACAGACTTTCATTTTTAGGTATTTATGTTATGAAGAGAAGTGTACGGCAACTGCTGCTGCTGCTGCTAAGTCGCTTCAGTTGTGTCCGACTCTGTGCGACCCCATATACAGAAGCCCACCAGGCTCCACCGTCCCTGGGATTCTCCAGGCAAGAACACTGGAGTGGGTTGCCATTTCTTCTCCAATGCATGAAAGTGAAAAGTGAAAGTGAAGTCACTCAGTCGTGTCCGACTCTTCGCGACCCCATGGACTGCAGCCTACCAGGCCCCTCCGTCCATGGGATTTTCCAAGCAAGAGTACTGGAGTGGGGTGCCATTGCAACTAGGTGAGGTTAATCCAAAGTGGAGAAGACTGGAAATGAGCTGGATTAACATCCCCACCTATAGTGAAGCTTACCGGTAGAATAATTTTGAACAATAATGTTAGTTATTTATTTATTGGCTGTGCTGGGTCTTTGTTGCTGTGTGCAGGCTTTTTCTAGTTTTGGTAAGTAGAAAGCTACTCCCTAGTTGTGGTGTGAGGGCTTCTCATTGCCCTAGCTTCTGGGCATGGGAGCTTCAGTAGGTGGCTCACAGGCTGTAGAGCACAGGCTCAGTAGTTGTGGAGCTTGGGTTAAGTTGCTCCTTTGCACGTGGGATCTTCCCAGATCAGGAATTGAACCCATGTCTCCTGCATTTTCAGGCAGATTCTTTACCACTGAGCCACCAGGGAAGCCCCCAGTTGATTCATTTTTGTCAGCAGTATCTATTTAATTTCATTCCTGTATATCTCAAGTTAAGGAAATAACTACCCACATGTGAGTCCTTTTTCTGTTTCATAATCCTCATTTTCCTTCCTTTTCCTCCACTCCCAACTGGAGGATCAAAATAATCTTCCCTTTAGAATTGCTTAGACTTTCTTCTTCTTTGATCCCAAAAACATGTCAAATACCCTTTCTCGGGATTTATCCTTGTTTTTAATTCTTTGACTCTTCAAGTTACCTTATGTTCTTCACATTGGTCACAGAATAATGTTTTTCGTAAGCCGCAAAGAGTCTCAGCCACTCCTGAGGCAGCTTTCTTTCTGTAAGTAACGAGGTTACCTCAGCAGGATGGGGTAAGAAAACGGTGTCACAGCAAGAAGCTTATATTGTGCTAGTTAAGTGTAGGGAGTGACCGGTGGTCTACAATCAGAGCCTGGAGACTAAACAACAGTGGCAGCCATTCTGGACAGATTCCTGCTCTTTTAATTCAGTTATGCATTGTGATAACTACTATGCATCCTTAACAATAAACTGCAGGTGATCAAATTACGCCTTTCAATCATCATGACAATGTAGAGGGGCGTTATAAGAGCAGCAGCTCTCAAATGCTATGTATTTAGTAACCAAAAAACCAGG
Source organism: Bos taurus (assembly GCF_002263795.3). NCBI lineage: Eukaryota > Metazoa > Chordata > Mammalia > Artiodactyla > Bovidae > Bos > Bos taurus. Next base: position 90,954,916 of record NC_037332.1, read on the forward strand.
GTTAAGAAATACTGCTGCCAGGAAAAGTCATTTTTCTTTTGTTTCCTCTTTTTCTCTGCCTTTTAAAATTACTGATTCCTTCCCAAACGACTAGGAAAATGTCAACCATACATTTTAGCACTAGGTCTTATCCTTCCTCCCCTCGTCAGCTAGTACAAACCTTGAGAAATGAAGTAGAGAAAAAAGTCTAACACTCTGGATGTATGATCAGGGAGTATTGTTTACATTTGAAACTAAATGGACTAATGTGATAGCAACGAGGGAAGGAAAGAACGGATGATGACAAGTCACTTAAAAAAAAATAGCCCATAACATATGGAACAAAGTAAGTTTAATGTAAAAGTTCTCACTTCAATTGCTTCTATTAGGTCAGAAACCTTTACCAATTTACAGATGTCAAGAATAAGACTAAAGATAATGTGATTATGATATTTATGCACCCACTCAATAAGAATTTATTGCATGCCCAATTGCCAGGTACTGTTCCAGTTGTTGAAGAATACAGAAGTGAACAAAGTCCATGCTCTCATGGAGCTTATATTCTAGTGGTGGTGAGAAAATAGGGACAAGAACTAAGCAAGTAAATATACAACGTGGTGGATGATGAGGAGTACCACAAAGAAAGGATAGAGGAATGGGGGTAGTAGTGAAGAACTAGCTATTTTATATGAGTTTATCCAATAGAATCTCCAACTAGAAGATGGCATTTGAACATAGACCTGTAGGAAGTAAGGAAGGCATCACTGTGGATATTTGAACAGAGTTTCCAGGTAACAAGCGCAAAAATCTCTGAAGAAGGAGCATGCTTAATGTGTGTGAGGAAAAGCAAGGAAGTAACATGGTTGGAACTGAGAAATAAGGACAGTAGTAGAAGACGAAGTCAGATAGACAGGTGGGAGGGGGTGGGAACCGCAGGTCAGATTATGGAAGTACACCTGTAGGACTCAAAGCTTGGAAAGATGTCTGGCTGCTATGTTGAGAATACATTGTTGGGGTTGGGATCAGGGCAGCCACAGGGAGACCAGTTATGGGGTGTCTTATAGTTTGGGTTGCTATTACAAAGTGCCTTGGATTGGGTGGCTTATAAACAACAGAAAGAGGAAGGTTCTCATCAGACTCTGACCATGCTGGCACTGTGACCTCAGATCTCTAGACTTCCAGTCTCATTGTATCCTCAAAGGGCAGAAGGAAGGAGAGAAGGCTCTCTGGGGTACTTTGTGAATGGGATAAGAGCACTAATCCCATTCACAAGAGTTTCATCCTTTTAACATAATTGCCTTTCAAAGGTCCCGTCTTTAAGTACCATCTGGTTACTAACTGGGTGTTAGGATTTCAACATATGGATTTTGGGGGACTCAAATATTGAGTCCAGTGCAGGGGTTATTATAATAATTAAAGCTAGAAATAACATAACTTGGATTAGATTTTGTATCATGGATGTAGTGGGAAGTGGTTGGCTATTACAAATGAAAGTTCTATGAACATTTGCTGCTGCTGCTGCTGCTAAGTCGCTTCAGTCGTGTCCGACTCTGTGCGACCCCAGAGACAGCAGCCCATGTATGTACAAATCTTTGGATATATGCTTATATTTCTCTGGGTAAATAAATACCTTGGAATGGAATGACTTGGTCACACGATAAGTGTATGTTTAACATTCTGAGAAACTACCAAACTATCTTCCAAAGTGGTTGGTCCATTTTACGTTCCCTCAGTACTGTTTGAGACCTCCAGGTGCTCCGCGGTACTGCTAATACTTTTTGCACTCTTTAATTTAGCCGTTCTAATAGATAGGTAGTGAGAGGTATCTCACAGTGGTTTTCACAGGCATTTCTCTCATAACTAGTAGTGTTGAGTGTCTTTTTCATGGTGCTTATTTGCCATCCGTATATCTTCTTTCATGAAGTGTCAGTTCAGACCTTTTGTCAACTTTAAAAAGCTGGATTCTTTGTTGTCTTATTGGCTTTTTAACAATTTATTTCACTTTTAAATTTTGGCCGCACTGGGTCTTTGTTGTGGTGCTTGGGCTTAGTTGCCCCACAGCATGTGAGATCCTAGTTCCCCAATCAAGGACCGGACTCATGTCCCCTGTATTGGAAGCCAAATTCTTAATCACTGGATCACCAGATAATCCTTGTCATCTCATTGTTGAGTCTCGAGATTTCTTCATATACCCTGGATGCAAGTTGTTTATCAAATATGATTTCCCAGTGGAGAAAATATATACTTAACAATATCTTTTGATGAACTGAAGTTCTTAGTTTTAAAAGAAAAAGTTAAAAAGGAAAGGAAAAGAAAGAAATGAGGTCCAGTGTTCAATCCAACATCATACGTTGCACTTGTCATATCTCTTCTGTCTCATTTAATCTGGAAAAGGTCTTCAGACTGCTTTTGCTGATCCTATCCTTGAGATAACTGAAGAAAGCAGATAATTGAATATAATACAGTTATTGTCATAGAATGTTTCTCAGTTTGGATTTATCTGATGTTTCCTTGTGGTTAGTTTGAGGTTATACATTTTGGACAGGAGAAACCTGTATGCAGGTCAGGAAGCAACAGTTAGAACTGGACATGGAACAACAGACTGATTCCAAATAGGAAAAGGAGTATGTCAAGGCTGTATATTGTCACCCTGCTTATTTAACTTATATGCAGAGCACATCATGAGAAATGCTGGGCTGGAAGAAGCACAAGCTGGAATCAAGGTTGCCGGGAGAAATATCAATAACCTCAGATATGCAGATGACACCACCCTTATGGCAGAAAGTGAAGAGGAACTAAAAAGCCTCCTGATGAATGTGAAAGAGAAAAGTGAAAATGTTGGCTTAAAGCTCAACATTCAGAAAACTAAGATCATGGCATCTAGTCCCATCACTTCATGGCAAATAGATGGGGAAACAGTGGAAACAGTGTCAGAGTTTATTTTTGGGGGCTCCAAAATCACTGCAGATGGTGATTGCAGCCATGAAATTAAAAGACGCTTACTCCTTGGAAGGAAGGTTATGACCAACCTAGATAGCATATTGAAAAGCAGAGACATTACTTTGGCAACAAAGGTCCGTCTAGTCAAGGCTATGGTTTTTCCTGTGGTCATGTATGGATGTGAGAGTTGGACTGTGAAGAAAGCTGAGCGCCGAAGAATTGATGCTTTTGAAGTGTGGTGTTGGAGAAGACTCTTGAGAGTCCCTTGGACTGCAAGGAGATCTAACCAGTCCATTCTAAAGGAGATCTGTCTTGGGTGTTCTTTGGAAGGAATGATGCTAAAGCTGAAACTCCAATACTTTGGCCATCTCATGTGAAGAATTGACTCATTGGAAAAGACTCTGATGCTGGGAGGGATTAGGGGCAGGAGGAGAAGGGGACAACAGAGGATGAGATGGCTGGATGGCATCACCGACTCGATAGATGTGAGTCTGAGTGAACTCCGGGAGTTGCTGATGGACAGGGAGGCCTGACGTGCTGCAATTCATGGGGTCGCAAAGAGTCGGACACGACTGTGCGACTGAACTGAACTGAACTGAACTACAAAAGTGACGCTGTATGCTCCTCAGGGCCCTGTATGTGGGTTACATGTTGATTTGTCTTAATACTCGATGTGATGTTAAATTCGATCATTTGGTTTGTTTTCTCTGTTGTAAAGTTGCTACTTTTCTCCTTTTAATTAACAAGTATTTTCTGGGAAGATTATATTTTGTAAGGTACACACGTCTCTCGATTCATCACCAAACTTATACTCAGTAGTTTGATTGATGATTTTTGCCTAATTCAATTGTATTTGTTATAGAAAAGCTTTTTATCTTCCTATTCATTTACTCATATGTTTTCTTTTTTCTTTTGTTTTTGCTTTTTAGATAAATCTTAATATCTTCCACTTAGTCTTTTTCCCTAATTCATTCATATGTCTTCTACATTAGGATAAATTCATGGATTCTTATTTCCTTGAATGGAATTTAATCTGTTAGTGTATATATTTTCCTAAAAATAATAAGATAATTATTTTAATCTGCTAATATAATGATTTTTACATTTGGCCAGGTAAGAACTTTTTCAAGATGATTTCTGTGTTTTATTGCCATCCCTAACATTTTTGAAACCTTTTCTTACTTTTTGGCACAATAAGATGTTCACAGTTCCTCTTATACTTTTTCTGCTCTAGGCTGGAATCAGCCGTTTCTCTAAAGAGACTTGATTCCTTTGGTACAAAATACATTTAGAAGTCAAAATTTAGTCATTAATTGTACTCTCTGCTACTGGGGAGTGATTACTTCAAACACATATGGACATTCATATACACATATCCCTCAGCTATTTCTTGACCTCTTTTCCTCTTTTATGGGCTTCCCTGATGGCTCAGCAGGTAAAGAATCTGCCTGCAATGTGGGAGACGCTGGTTTGATCCCTGGGTTGGGAAGATCCCCTGGAGAAGGGAACGGCTAACCACTCTTAAAACTCATATGTTTAATATTTACTAAAAGTTCTTTCTCTTTAGAATGAAGATATAGTATTAAAATGCTGTTGCTGCTGCTGCTGCTGCTAAGTCGCTTCAGTCGTGTCCGACTCTGTGCGACCCCATAGACGGCAGCCCACCAGGCTCCCCCGTCCCTGGGATTCTCCAGGCAAGAACACTGGAGTGGGTTGCCATTTCCTTCTCCGATGCGTGAAAGTGAAAAATGAAAGTGAAGTCGCTCTGTCGTGTCCGACTCTAGCGACGCCATGGACTGCAGCCTACCAGGCTCCTCCGTCCATGGGATTTTCCAGGCAAGAGTACTGGAGTGGGGTACCATTGCCTTCTCCTAAATGCTGTGTTCAAATGTTATTTGAACCTGTAACTAATATAAAGGTTCTATGTCAATTAAAATCTCAATTTCAAAAAAGTTACTTGAGGACTTCCCTGGTGGTCCAGTGGTTAAAAATCCACCTGACAATGCAGAGGACACAGGTTGGATCCTTGGCGATCTTTGGTCTGGGAAGATCCCACATGCCCTGGAGCAATTAAACCCATGTAACAAAACTACCGAGCCTGTGCTCTAGAGCCAGTGCTCTGCAACAAGAAAAGCCGTTGCAGTAAATCCAGGCACCACAACTAAAGCGTAGCCCCCCTTGCCTCAAGTAGAGAAAGCCCACACACAGCAATGAAGACCCAATGCAGTGCCCCCACCAAAAATAAATACATAAAAAATTTAAAAGTTACTTAAATATCTTTTCTTGGTCCACCACCACCCCCAACTCCCCCACCTCAAGCATGGTTATATCATCCTTTTGGAATACAATAATGTTTGTTTGCTTTATTTGTGTTTTCATTTGCTTTGTATTTCCTTTTAAGAATAAAATATATTCATTAATTACTTTATGTGTTAAAACATTAACATGGTTCAAAGTCAAGTGATAAAAAATAATATCCTTAGAGAAGTATCACTCCTCCCAACTTTTCTATATTCTATCTCAGAATTATTATTATTTTTAAAATTTGACAGTGCTCTTTAAAACCTTTTAGTCACTTACTGTTGTATGTCTGGAAAGGCCCTTCATGATCCAGCTTCTGCCTAATTTTTAGCTTCATCCTGTGATAATCCTTGCTTACTATGTTCCAGGCACAGGAGCTGTCTTTAGTCCTCTGAGTAATGATACTCCTTGGTTTCCTAAGACCCTCTCACACATCATGCCCTCTACCAGCAATATTCTTTTCTGTGTCTTTGCTGTTCAGCTGCTTAGTCCTGTCTGACTTTTTTCAACCCCCTGGACTGTAGCACACACTGTTCTTCACTCTCTTGCAGATTTTGTTCAAACTCATGTCCATTGAGTTGATGATGCCATTCAACCATCTCATCCATTGTCTCCTCCTTCTCCTCCTACACTTTATGTCTCTTAAATTTATTTATTATTCTTTAAACTCCAAGCCTAAGCTGAATGCCACTTCCTCAGGGAAGCCTTCTCCATCCCCTATGCCACCTCCCCACCCTCTCCAAGATGTCAGTCAGATCTTCCTATTATTATATCCTCCTAACATTTCCTTTATGGCACTGATCACTCAGTTCAGTTCAGTTCAGTCAGTCAGTTGTGTTCCTCTTTGCAACCCCATGGACTGCAGCACACCAGGCTTCCCTATCCATCACCAACTCCTGGAGCTTGCTTAAACTCATGTCCATCGAGTCGGTGATGCCATCCAACCATCTCATCCTCTGTCATCCCCTTCTCCTGCCTTCAATCTTTCCCAGCATCGGGGGCTTTTTCAATGAGTCAGCTCTTTGCAGCAAGTGGCCAAAGTATTGGAGCTTTAGCATCAGTCCTTCCGATGAATATTCAGGACTGATTTCCTTTAGGATTGACTGGTTTGATCTCCTTGAAGTCCAAGGGACTCTCAAGAGTCTTCTCCAGCACCACAGTTCAAAAGCATCAATTCTTCGGTGCTCAGCCTTCTATATGGTCCAACTCTCACATCCATACATGACTACTGGAAAAACCAAAGCTTTGACTAGATGGACCTTTTGTCAGTAAAATAATGTCTCTGCTTTTTAATATGCTGTCTAAGTTGGTCATAGCTTTTCTTCCAAGGACCAAGTGTCTTTATATTTATGACTGCAGACACCATCTGTAGTGATTTTGGAGCCCAAGAAAATAAAGTCTCTCACTGTTTCCATTGTTTCCCCATCTATTTGCCATGAAGTGATGAGACCAGATGCCATTATCTTAGTTTTTTGAATGTTGAGTTTTAAGCCAGCTTTTTCACTCTCCTCTGTCACTTTCATCAAGAGGCTCTTTAGTTCCTCTTCGCTTTCTGCCTTAAGTATGGTGTCATCTGCATATCTGAGGTTATTGATATTTCTCCCTACAATCTTGATTCCAGGTTGTACTGATCACTATTTGCTGTTAAAATAAATATTTAATTGTTTGCTTATTTGAATCTGTGGCCCACCACCCCCCAAGTGCCTAGGACAGAAATACTTGCTGAATTAACTTAAAAAATAAAGTGTAAGTTAGTATGTAATATCAAAATAAATGCCATCTTATATGTAACTATTTTAGCTGATTCATAGTTATTTTAGTTTTGTTCACAAATTCTTATTTATTTGACCGACTAAAGTTAATCTAAATTATAAATCTGGCCATGGCTAACTGATAGTGGTTCTTTTGGTAAATACAAACTCATACTTTTAAATAACCAAAGTATAGAAAAGAAAGGATTTTAAGGAAAAGAGAATGGATAAGTGAAATAGCTGCTGTATTTCTTGTTGCTAAGTGTAGGAAGCAGATGGAGTGAAGTGGGAGATAAAGAAAGTCATCCTTCAACAAACAAAAGACAGCTATTTTGGTATCTGACTGAAAACCCTTTTCATTATTTTTGTTATGTTTTCCAATATGATTGTAAATATGCTTACAGATCTTAATGCAGAGCAAGTGCTTTTATTTTCCATGGTCAATAAATATAATTTTATCTATAACAATTGCAGGCAACTATTATTTTTTAAAACTGTTAACTTTATTTTATATTTTTATTTTTAACAGACTTTATATTTTAGAGCAGTTTTAGGCTTATAGCAAAACTGAGCCGAAGATACACAAATTTTCATGTAATCCCTTCTCCAGACATCCATAGTCTTTCTTCTTACCAACAATTTCCAATAGGGTAGATTATTTGTAACAACTTATGAACATACTTTGACATATCCTTATCATTGGAAATCTATTTTTTTATATTAGCGTTAATTCTTGATGTTGTATATTCTATGGGTTGGGACAATTTCCTAATGGCATGTATGCATGATTTCGATTTCATATAAAGTAGTTTCATTGCTCTAAAAGTTCTTCTTTCTCTACCTGTTTATCTCTTCTCACCAGTGCCCAGGTATCCACTGTCTGCATAGTTTTGCCTTTTCCTGACTGTCTTATAGTTGGAATCATACAGTATGTAGCATTTTTTGGTTGACATCTCTCAGTTAGTAACATGTATTTGAGGTTCCTCCATGTCTTTTCGGGGACTGATAGCTCTTTTCTTTTAGCATTGAAAAATATTCCCTCTTAGCGTATCAATTATTCTTCTTTTAAAACTTTATGTTTAGTGGTTGCCCTAGAGTTTGTAATACACATTTACAAGTAATTCAAGACCATTTTCAAATAACCTTAAACAGCCCAATGGGTAGTTCAAGTACCTTATAATAACAAAACATCCCTAGTGATATGAATATGTCCTATAGAACCAGGCACTGAGGTATGTGAACATTGAAAGAGAAAAAGGGTATTTAAAAACAGGAAGCTATAAATGCTGGAGAGGGTGTGGAGAAAAGGGAAGCCTCTTACACTGTTGGTGGGAATGCAAACTAGTACAGCCACTATGGAGAACAGTGTGGAGATTACTTAAAAAAACTGGAAATAGAACTGGCATATGACCCAGCAATCCCACTGCTGGGCATACACACCGAGGAAACCAGAATTGAAAGAGACATGTGTACCCCAATGTTCATCGCAGCACTGTTTATAACAGCCAGGACATGGAAGCAACCTAGATGTCCATTAGCAGATGAATGGATAAGAAAGCTGTGGTACATATACACAATGAAGTATTACTCAGCCATTAAAAAGAATACATTTGAATCAGTTCTAAAGAGGTGGATGAAACTGGAGCCTATTATACAAAGTGAAGTAAGCCAGAAAGAAAAACACCAATACAGTATACTAACGCATATATATCGAATTTAGAAAGATGGTAATGATAACCCTGTATGTGAGATAGCAAAAGAGACACAGATGTATAGAACAGTCTTTTGGACTCTGTGGGAGAGGGAGAGGGTGGGATGATTTGGGAGAACAGCATTGAAACAAGTATAAAATTATATATGAAACAAATCACCAGTCCAGGTTTGATACATGATACAGGATGCTTGGGGCTGGTGCACTGGGATGACCCAGAAGGATGGTATGGGGAGGGAGATGGGAGGGGGGTTCAGGATGGGGAACACATGTATACCCGTGGCGGATTCATGTTGATGTATGGCAAAACCAATACAATATTGTAAAGTAATTAACCTCCAATTAAAATAAATAAATTTATATTAAAAACAATTCAAAATGAAAAAAAATAAAACAATAAAATCAGGAAGCTAGCCTGTAGGAAATTCTTCTAAGCATTAGAAGTGTAGAACTGTAAGAAAAGCATCTCCTTCTCATTATCACCTAATCAAAATGGTTGTTCTCTCCTATCAGTAACACACAATAATGCAGGATGTACAATGATAAATGCACCATATATTTTTTTTCTTTTTTGGATGAGAATCACAAAAATAAAATTTATCCAATAACTCTTGTGTTTATAGGTCACAAACTTTAGAAGAATTACAAACAGTGAATAAGTCTCTCGACAGGCTGTGCATTTCATTCTGTCAGAGCCTTTCTTGTAGTATCTGACATATTTTGTCCTTGCAAAGTTTAGCAGTTCCTGATGAAATTGTACATGAAGAAATACAGATTGAAAAAATAAGTGCTCCAATGACAAGATATCTGTACATATTCATCAACTTAGTTAATGTATATAGTGTAAGAATAATTTGATTACATATTGATGCAGCTCAATATAATGTAGCAACAATTTAAAACTGTATTTTAATTCCTCTTGTGTTACAGTTAATTTTGTATATACATTTCAGAGTATGAAGCCAAAAAAATAGAACTATGGGGACTTCTCTGGTGGTTCAGTGGCTAAGACGCTGCACTCCCAATGCAGGGGACTTGAGTTCAATCCCTGGCTAGGCAACTGGATCCCACATGCAGCATCTAAGAGTTTAAATGTCACAAGTAAAGAATCTGAAAGCACAGCAAAGGTCAAAGATCCCATGTGACATAAGACCTGGCACAGCCAAATAAATAAATATTAAAAAATAGAAATATGTATCAGAGTCTTATCAGGCAATTAATTAATAAAATAGCTATTTTCTGTATTAGGTTTAATGTATTTGTCTGTTTCATAAGTTGTATTTCATTGTGATTTATTTTTCCTTCCACACATATATTCACATTTGTTCCTAATATTTTATTTGTAGTTTTGCATTCTTTTTCTTAAAAGAGTAACCCCTTAAACTGAAAGGACTTATGCAGGCTTGATCTTCATTTGGTTAAATGAACTAAAGATGTTTGTGTCCTTTGAAAGTGTTTTTTTGTTAATTACGAAGATAATTAAACACATACACATACTGCTCTTCTTCAACTATGTTCTCCAACATTTATGAGATAATTGTTCAGCTTTCGTTTAAGTTATGTTTGGATTATGAATTCACAGAAATTGGGTCCTTAGAGAACTTTTAACCCTTCCTCCTCCAGAGACGGGTCTACTTTTTCTTGGCAAAGACAGGCAGCATCTTACCAGGAAGATGAATCGGCGGTTTGAGCCAGCACAGAATAACAGAGGGAGCTGGGGCTGGATGGAGAACTAATTAAAAAAATAAGTTCACATAGCTAAAATCTTACTATTGGTGCTAAAAATATAGCCAGATGATATCAGATGCCTAGGAATAAGCTACTAAATGCAAAGAAACCAAAAAAGTCACTGAGTTGTAATATAAAAAAAAAAAGTTATTATGGAATTGTGGGCTTCCCTCATAGCTCAGTTGGTAAAGAATCGGCTTGCAATGCAGCAGACCTGGTTTGATTCCTGGGTCTGGAAGATCCTCTGGAGAAGGAAATGGCAGCCCACTCCAGTATTCTAGCCTGGAGAATCCCATGGACAGAGGAGCTTGGCAGGCTATAGTCCATGGGGTTGCAAGAGCCAGACATGACTTAGCAACTAAACCACCATCATGGGATTGCATGACGTCATGTATGTGAAACTTCAGAAAATTATAAAGCACTATAGAATCTAAAGAATCTTTCATTCAATTAAAAATAAATAAACTGACAAAACAATTTTACTCTTTAATTCTCCCAGCTAAAAAATATGGAAAAATGAAAATTATCAAATTTACATATAAGCTGTTTATTTTATAATTATGTATTATTTAACATATAAATTATTTATTTATGATTATATAAATATATACATATACATATATATTTATATGTATATAAATATATACATAATTATATACATATACATAAATATATACATAATTCCATCTGTATAGTTTTCCTTCAAGTTGAAAGACTTTTTTTTTCCATTTGTTATGGTTAGGTTTGTTTGTGCCAACTTTTTTGTTTTGATTTCATTTATCTGAAATGGCTATATTCACCTTTGTTCCTGAAGAATACTTAAGCTGGGTGCAGAATTTTGTCTTGGCAGAATTTTTTAAACCTCTTTGATGTTGTCTTTTCACCTCCATAGTTTCTAATAGGAAATTAACAAGATTCAAACTGTGTGCTCCTTTAAATATAGTTGCCATTTTTGTCTATCTGCTCTCAAGCTTTTATTTTTTTCTCTTTGGTTTTTAGCCTATTATGTGCCTTTGCATGTTTCTGCTCATATTTATTCTTCTTGAGATTTATTTGTTGTTGTTCAGTCACTAAGTTGTGTCTGACTCTTTGAGACCCCCGTGCACTGTAACCCGCTAGCCTCCTCTGTCCTCCAGTATTTCCTGGAGTTTTCTCAAATTCATGCCTATTGAGTTGGTGATGCTATCTAATCATCTTATCCTCTACTGCCCCCTCCTCCTTTTGCCTTCAGTCTTTCCCAGCATCAGGATTTACTGGATTTCTTTTAAATCTGAAAATTAATTTCATTCATTAAATTGTGAAAGTTTTTCATTAGTTATAGAAAAGTCCAGTCATGAGTTGGAGTTTGAGAAATTTTGAAGCCAGAAGCTAAGCATCAATGTAAGCAAGACAAAACAGACCCCCAAAATATCCCAAAGGAAAAAAAAGGAATGGAAGACAAAAGACTAACTGAATGGAGGGTGTAGTGCAAGCTAGGAAGATCTCTTGGAAGTTATTTGAAAAGAACTGCCTCTCTCCTGACCAATTTTGATATAAGTCAACGCCTCTGCTTGTTTTTTCCAGCCTCAGATTTTGATTGCCCTTGCACTGTGGTCACATATCTAGTGAGCAGAAATGACATTATTCTTCCATATTTCCCACAGAGGCTTTGCCATTGGATCCTTCTGGCTCTTACTCACCTTTCCTTTTGGGCTTGTTTCTGCTTAGATGGAGCTGGAAGCTGAAATTTCTAATTGGCAGCTCAAGTGGCTAAAGCTCTTTAATGTTTCACCATTAGAGAAAAAGTAAACTAATCTACAGATTATAAAATATTTGCTATCAGAGTACATGGAAGGAAGGATAAAGAAAATCCCAAGGACTTTCGTGGTGGTCCAGTGGTTAAGACTTCACCTTCCCACGCAGGGTGTGCGAGTTCCATCACTGGTCGGGGAACTAAGATCCCACCTGCTACGAGGCCAAAAAACTAAAACGTAAAGCAGTAACAGTACTGTAACTAATTCAATAAAGACTTAAAAAAAAATGGTTCACATTAAAAGGAAAATCTTAAAAAAAAAAAAAAAAGTAAAAGAGAAAATCCCAAATTTGAGAACAGGTCACAAAGTGTTGCGTTAGATAAATTAGTAGTATGGTTGGGGATTCTGCTGCTAAGTCGCTTCAGTCGTGTCCGACTCTGCGCGACCCCAGAGAGGGCAGCCCACCAGGCTCCCCCGTCCCTGGGATTCTCCAGGCAAGAACACTGGAGTGGGTTGCCATTTCCTTCTCCGATGCATGAAAGCGAAAAGTGAAAGTGAAGTCGCTCAGTCGTGTCCAACTCTGCGGCCCCATGGACTGCAGCCTACTAGGCTCCTCTGCCCATGGGGTTTTTCAGGCGAGAGAACTGGAGTGGGGTGCCATTGCCTTCTCCGATGGTTGGGGATTCTACAACCACACAAAAACCTATTAAGTCAAAACATCTGAAGCTTTATCATTCATTCTTATTCATTTCTTTTTGCCATTCCTTCTGTCTTAAAGTACAATAAGATTGGTTATAATTTTTGACAGCAATCTGGTTATCAGAAGAAAATGTAAAAACATGTACATCAAAAAATGGAGAATTCTGAGCTGCATTAAGAAAAAAAGGGTCAAATTTTAGCAAAACATCCTCAAGCCTCTGCACAACAAATTACCTCCTCTGGAGAGCTGTAATAATATGACTCAATCTGCTGAGTGTCACATGATGCTTGTTTTGAAAATACTTCGCATTTCTTAGCTGAAGGGCACGCTCTAACACTTCAGATCACAATACTGTGGACTTACATTTCAGCTACTTTAATTCACATCAATCTCACAATCAGGCAGAAACATTTTTCACCCAGTCTGCATTTGTTCTGGTCACACAGAGAATTCTGTTTTTAGAACAAGGTGTTTAGTATGGAACCACAAGCACAGATGTAGAAAGATGTTATCCTGAAACTTATGGATGTGTTTCCAATATCAGACTTAGGAAATGAGGTATTAGTTAATTTCTATGGATGATTCTGTCTTGCCTGGACTGGAAAAGGAAACGAGGAAACAAAAGAAAAAGAAATATATCCTTAGCAAGCTCAGGGAAAACTTTCTGCCTCTAAAATTGTTTTCTTTCAAGGGTAGAGAAAGTGTAAGGGTGGAGAATTATTTGTCATATCCTGCTCTGATTATATTTCATGTTTTGGTTTAAATTTTGCTCATGTGCTTCAAGGACTCTTCATGAAGAAGGGGAAAAAAAAACACAAACCCTCCCAGAAATGCTTATTAAATCCAACAACACACCTGCTACAGATTAAATGCCAGTCTCTCTTTGACTCTTCACATCTGAACATCCCTCTTCACTGAGGTGTATCATTTTTTACTGCTGGAAATTCTGAGAAACGTGGGAGTTAGACATGCAGGCCAGTTAAAAGGGAATAGACCTGAACAATTAAACATGTTTGAGAAAAAAATCTTCATCCAAAGCTTTGATATTTAACACTGTAAAACATGTTCCTCATTCTTTTGATAAACATCAGTGCTTCATCCACACTGGAATGTTCCGTAGAACTGTTAAGAAATAATAAATCTTACCTTGCTATCTCAGAAGAATAAGAAATAAGAAAGCTGTCTTCTAAAGAGAAGTTCTTCTAGATAGGTAACCCGCCATTGTGTGATATTTATTGCAGTTTATTTTTAATCATTTCACAAGCTTCACCTCAGAGGCACTTTAGGGGAGAGGAGGGGCCAGGTGAGGACCTTGACCTAACACAGAGCTGAAACCAGGGAGGGAATCAACAGCCGAGGTGGAAGCAGCTGGTAGAACAGACTTGTATCTGGAAGATAGTACTTTTCTAAGAGGCCAACCCAATGTGTGATGAAAGACCGCAGAATGTAGGGTCTGGTGAAGCCAGATAGTAGCTCAGGGGTGAAGAATCTGCCTGCCAATGCAGGAGACATAAGAGATGTGGGTTCCATTTCTGGGTCAGGAAGATCCCTTAGAGGAGGAAATGGCAACCCACTCCAGTATTCTTGCCTGGGAAATCCCATGGACAGTGGAGCCTGGTAGGCCACAGTCTAGGATTCTTTTTTCTTGCAAAAGAATCGGACATGACTTAGTGACTGCTCATGAGCATAGTTATCAGATTTTTTTTTTAATGGACTTTTCAAACATTTTTGTTGAAAAATTGATTGGAAAGAGACAGAAGTGGATTTAGGGAGACCATGAAGGTGGCTCTTGTCAGAAACTTCACCAAATTTTTCAGCTTCAGACCCTGATGCCTACAACTTGAGTTCTGGGAATAATTTTAACCAGAGCAGTGTGTACATAGAGCTAGGTTCAGATACACTAGCCACCGAATCTACCTGGCTGCTGAGTGTGATGTCCTGTTCCCAGCATGTCCTATGCCACGAGGCTGCAGCCTCTGCCACTACAGCTCTATGGGTCTGGGTCATATGCCAGCCACTGTTTCAGGGTTTCCTTCTTCTTTCATTTGGTACGTGTGGCTGAAACCTGTTCCTAAAACCTGCCCATGACCTCTCCCTGGCTTCCCTCTGATCCCTGTGCATGTGTGTTCAGTTGTATCTGACTCTTTGCAATCCCATGGACTGTAGCCCACCAGGATCCTTTGTCCTCTGTCCATGGGATATCCCGGGGAAGAATTCTGGAGTGCATTTCCATTTCCTTCTCCAGGGGATCTTCCCCACCAAGGGATCGAACCTGCACTCCTGCATCGCAGGCGGATTCTTTACCAATGGAGCCACAAAGGAAGCCTATGACACTATGCCAAATACTATAACATAACGATAACAGTAAAATGAACCATATCTATGGCTTACTTTATTTACTACTAAATCCACTTTTTTTCAAATTCATTTTTTTAGGATTGGAAAAATCTTACTTAGAGAAAATGAAAGAGAGAAGAGACAACAAAATACCATAATCAGTCTTCTGGAATTGATAAATCAACTGAACCCTCTGTATTGGTGACTTTTTCCATGTTCGTCCGTAAACCCCTAAATGTACTGTTGTTTTCCAAAGTCACATCAGTCTACAAACTGTAATATGTTCAACAACCTAGACTTTAGTATGTTGCCAGAGGCTCTTACCTCACCGCCCTGTGTAATACATAGGAGTTGAAGTGAAACCTTGATATTACATCAGTTCACCACAGGAAAGGTAAAGTGTGTACCATTCCTGCCTGCTCGGTCCAAACACTGTCGAGACCTGCTCCATCTGCAATAGGACTTGTGAAAAGCTGTTCATTCAATTTCTAAAATGTCTGTAAAACCCGTTCCCTCTTCCTGCATCTGTTCACACTTCTACTATCACTACAGTGATTTGGACCCTTTGTCATCCCTTGTACGAGTTATTTTTTAACAGTCTCATGGTTTTTCTGCCTCTTATATCTCCTCTCTCTACTCTTTCCTCCTGGCCTGCAACCAGAATTAGCTGTCTGAAATGTAAATATGCTCATTTAACTTCCCTAATTAAAGATCTTTTATGACATTCATTTGCTTATATGAGCAATTTTATAACCTAAAAATAACAGCAGGGTTCTACTTCCAAATTAGAAATATAAAAGAGATAAAGATATCAAATGGGGTGGGGTAGAGTGGAGGGGGGTCAGAGCTTTGATCTGTTGTGCTCCCATTAGGGGACCTTTTTGGGACCCGTGGGCTCATTGGATGACCTGGTTGACTCATGAAGGCCAGTCTCTTCAGAAAAGCATTCATGAGTCTTTATAACCTGAGCAAACTTTACCCTCTATCACCCCTTGCTAGTACACCCACATACTTTCTAACCCCTGAACTTGTCACTGTTTCCAACACTTTCATTTTTGCCTTGGCATCTTCTATTAGTGTGATTAGAGAGGCTGCTGGTGAAATTTAGGACCCAGCTTGAGTCTCATCACTTCTGAAAGGCTTTTCAGATTCTTACAATCAGAGCCAGGCTCTTTCGACCCCCAACACTGGTTCTGCACTCAACCCCATCACAGCACTTAGCACATTATATGATTTGTTTCCTTATTTGACATTAGAAAATATTTTGTTCATCTTGGTGAGACTAGTGCTTTCCTAACACTGATAGTTAGATGTTCGCTGAATGCAAGATGGTTCTACTTCCCTCTGGAAGTAAAATTCCTGGGGTGGGGGGTGAATTCAGCATAACTTTTTCATCATCACTAGTTTCCTCCCTGCCACAATATACACTGCTGTGGGTGGAATGTTACCCTCTGCCCCCAACCCACCAATTTATATCTTAGAGTCCTAATTCCCAATGTAATGATATTTGGAGGTGGGACTTTTAGGAGGTAATTAGGTCATGAGTATTGAACCCCAAAGCTTGGGGTTAGTGCCCTTATAAGAAGAGACATGAGAAAGACACTCCCTCTCTGCCATGTGACAATAAAGTGAGAAGGTGGCTGTTGGTAAGCCAAAACCAGGCTCTTGTGAATTGAAAGTGAAAGCTCAGTCATGTCCTACTCTGCGACCCCATGGACTGTAGCCCGCCAGTCTCCTCTGTCTATGGGATCTCCCAGGCAAGAATATTGGAGTGGGTTGCCATTTTCCTCCTCCAGGGGATCTCCCTGACCCAGGGATTGAACCACGTTTATCTCTTGAGCCTCCTGCATTGGCAGGTAGATTCTTTATCACTAGGAAAGAAGCCTAAGGGGGCTCTTGCCAGAAACCAAGGTGTCTGCTGACACCTTGATCTTGGACTTCCCAGCCTTCAGAACCATAAAAAATAAATGTCTGCTGTTTAGACTGTCCAATCCATGGTATTTGTTATAGAAGCGCAAGTTGACTAAGACACGTACCTACATATTTAAGATGCTGACTTTCTCTTTTGCCTGATTTGAATAGACATTTCAACAAGACATGACTATCCCTTTCTTGGGCTTTGTACCAGACTTTGGATTACAAAGAAGAGTCCAAGAGGATCATGGGATCCCTCCTGAAGAGCTACTAGAGGAGAAAATGCAAGAGAGGTGCCAAGCCTTAAAGTACAAGATCTTTGACAGAAAAACTGAGAGAGCCCCAGAATTGTTTTTCCTTGTGTTGCATATAGTGAGTATGAATTTCTCAAAATCCAAAATTCAGATGGGCAAGAAAAAAACATTTTTAGATTTTTTTCTTAATTTCAATGCAATATCTATTGAAAGACTCTCTTCTTCCTAATGGCAGTAATCATAATTTCAGTCATTTCCTGGCAAATTTAGTCACTTCAAGTTTTAATGCAGGCAATTCCCGGACTGCATTTGAGTAGCCTTTTGGCTCCAGGAAGGAGGAAGTATCCAGGCCTTGGTAAGTAGTTGTCCTTGCTGTCATTTGCTGAGGTCATTGTGTATGGTTTCCAGATGTAGTAGTCACTATTCTACAGTAGTTTCTATTGAGATGTTCATGTTCCTTGTAATTCCTGGTGCTACCATCCAAGCCTCCAAAGAAAGCTGCAGTGTTTTTTTTCATTCAGGGCTCTTCACTGTCTGTCAACTAACTCTGTAAACCTAAGCCAGTTTGGTCATAACAACTTTACGTTATTTTAGTAAATAATAGTAACCACCATAAAATTGACTTACCATCCACAAATTATGCCACAAATACAGACTTTATTAAAAAAAACTCACTGGCAAGCAGACTCAAAAACATATATGCAAACTGTTTTGTAAGATCGATAAAGTCCAAGTTCTCTATTCTTTTGAAGAGCTCTAACTACCTCTTTATAGGAAATGTTTACTTGAAGCAGATGCAAAAATATCCAGAGGCAGAATCTTGTGCTGTTGGAGTCACAGGGGGCTACCAGAAGTCCTCTGACTCAACAACTGGACACAGGTTCATTTGTGGGTCAAGCCTTCGGCATTATCCTTAAGGGTACAGGCTACAGTCAATCCTGGGTGTGCCTGGTAGTTCAGACAGTAAAGCATCCACCTGCAATGCAGGAAACCCAGGTTTGATATTTGGGTTGGGAAGATCCCCTGGAGAAGGGAATGGCAACTCACTCCAGCATTCTTGCCTGGAGAATTCATGGACAGAGGAGCCTGGAGTGCTACAAGCCACTGGGTCACAAAGAGTCAGACACGACTGAGTGACTTGTACTTAATACAGTCAATCCTAAAGGAAATCAACCCTGAATATTTATCGGAAGGACTGATGGTGAAGCTGAAGCTCTAATACTTTGGCCACTTGATGTGAAGAGCTAACTTATTGGAAAAGACCTTGATGCTCAGAAAGATTGAGTGCAAAAGGGGAAGAGGGTGGCAGAGGGTGAGATGGTTAGACAGCATCACCAGTTCAGTAGTTATTAATCTGAGCAAACTCTGGGAGATAGCAAAAGACAGGGAAGTCTGGCATACTGCAGGTTATGGGATTGCAAAGAGTCAGACACAACTTAGTGACTGAACAACAACAGGCTACAGGCCTCGGTGGACTTTTGTATTCTGTTCATTGAACAACATATCTCAAATTCCACTCATTTCCACTATGAGATCTTGTTGCTAACATTCATGATGCTAATTAGAAAAGCTAGTATTGATGGATATGTGGATAACAGAAGGCAAATATTCCTATCAGCTGTCTCTGGAGTGTGGGTTCCTGATTTGCATGTCAGCTGGGCCCTCCTGGGAACTCAGTTCCTGATTTGGGTAATAGTTCAGCCTGCTATCACAAAAATGCCACAGGCTTGGTGATTGAAACAACGAATATTTATTTCTATCAGTTTTAGAGGCTGGGAAGTCCAATATCAAGGCATAAGCAGATCCAGTGTCTGGTGAGAACCCTCTTCCTGGCTTGTAGATGGACATCTTATTTCCTCCAATGATGGAGAACAGAGAAAAAGGGAAGCTCTCTTTCACTTTTTATAAGGACGTTAATTCCACCATGGAGGCACAAAGGTCATGATCTAATTATCCTCCAGGTGCCCCACCTTCAAATACCATCAATTAGGTCTTCAACATATGAATTTTTTCTTGTTGTTTAGTTGCTTTCCTGGTGGCTCAGATGGTAAAGCATCTGCCTGCAAAATGGGAGACCCAGATTCAATCCCCGGGTTGGGAAGATCTCCTGGAGAAGGAAATGGCAACCCACTCCAGTATTCCTGCATGGAGAATCCCAGGGACAGAGGAGCCTGGTAGGCTACAGTCCATGGGGTCACAAAGAGTTGGACATGACTGAGCGACTTCACTTCACTTTTTAGTTGCTAAATCATGCCTGATTCTTTTGCAGCGCTATGGACTGTAGCCTGCCAGGCTCCTCTGTCCGTGGAATTTCCCAGGCAAGAATACTGGAGTGGGTAGCCATTTCCTTCTCCAGAGGATCTTTCCAAGCAAGGAATTGAACCCTCACATCTTTTGAGTCTTCCACATTGGCAGGTGGATTATTTACCACTGAGCCATCAGGGAAGGCCAATATGAAATTTGGAGGGACACAAACATTCAGTCAGTAACTGGAAACTAAACCTTGAAGATAAGAAGCCAGTGGCTGGCCATCAGAAGTTGACAACAACCAACTGAAGCTGATCCTCTTACAATCTACACAAGAAGTTGCCAAAGAACTCAGCGTCAACCATTCTATGGTCGTTTGACATTTGAAGCAAATCGGAAAAGTGAGAAAACTTGGTAAGTGGGTGTCTTGTGAGCTGATTGTAAAAAATCATTATTTTGAAGTGTCATGTTCTCATATTGTACACCACAACAAGGAACCATTTCTCAAGCGGATTGTGATGTGTGATGAAAAGTGGATTTTATATGATAACTGATGATGACCAGCTCAGTAGTTTAGTTACTCAGTCGTGTCCGACTTTTTGCGACCCCATGGACCGTAACCCACCAGGCTCCTCTGTCTACGGTATTCTCTAGGCAAGGATGTGGAGTGGGTTGCCATTTCCTTCTTCAACCAGCTCAGTGGTTGGACCGAAAAGAAGCTCCAAAGCCCTTTTCAAAGCAAAACTTGCCCTGAAAAAAGGTCATGGTCACTGTTCGGTGATCTGCTGTTCATCCGATCCACTACAGCTTTCTGAATCGCGGCAAAACCGTTACACCTGAGAAATATGCTTAGAAAATTGATGAGATGCACTGAAAACTGCAATGCCTGCAGACAGCATTGGTCAACAGAAAGGGCCTAATACTTCTGCATGATGTCTGACCACATGTCACTTCAAAAGTAGGACAAATTAGGCTACGAAGTTTTGCCTCATCTGCCACATTCACCTGACCTCTCGCTGACCGACTACCACTGCTTCAAGCATCTTGACAACTTTTTTGCAGGGAAAATGCTTCCACAATCTGCAGGAGGCAGAAAATGCTTTCCAAGAGATCACTGAACACCGAAGCATGGATTTTTATGGTACAGGAATAAGCAAACTTATTTCTCGTTGGCAAAAATGTGTTGATTGTAATGGTTTCTATTTTGATTAATAAAGATGTGTTTGAGCCTAGTTATAATAATTTAAAATTCATGGTCTGAAACCACAATTATTTTTGTACCAACCTAATATTACTCTGGTTATGCTCATGGATTTTAAATTCGTCCTCTTTGTACTCTTGTTATGCCATTATAACTATCTTTTTGGACAACTATCCTTATGTTAAATTGCCTGAATTTGAGGTGGGAGTAGAGTGGGATGAAGTCAGGATACATGAATCAGTACTTCAAAATACTATCCTACTCTGTAAATGTACTTTTCTCTTTTGAGAGGAAATGCAGAAGTCATTTGCTCATAAACCATCAGCAGGAAATGGATAACCTTTTAGATAAATGTTAACAGTTTTATTTTTTGTGTGACAACAGAGCCCACTGACATGTTGGGTAAGAGAAAATTTAACTGACCTGGTCTAAATTTAGAAAGTGAATCTTGGAGCTTTTCTTTTCTTAAGACAATCCAGTTTATCTTTATTTTAATTAATCATTACATCACAGTAGGTTGCCTTTTGTAATCAACACACGGAAAGGCAGGGATTATAAAGACCCTTGAAACATCTTAAATCCTTAAGTATGGAAACCATGCATAGAGGAAAAATAATTTGAAGAAACTTAATAGCAAGAATCTGTCACACAGTAGGGCCTCATTAAACACTTGTTTTTGAATGAATGAATGAAAGCATGATATCAAAAATTCATGGGGATGTTATTAAAACATAAGCATTGGCATGGCAACCTTATGCATGGTAGAAACTTCTAGATGATTTAGAGAGTTTGTTTCTGCAGACATGATCATAGAAAAAAAACACTGTCAAATTCTTGTGGGACAATTAGGGTGAGGAATCCCCAGTGACTCTCACCTCTGTGCCTTTGAACTTGAAGCTCAGAGTCTCAGAGTCTGAGGTTTTCTGACGGGGACAGGGAAGGATTGTGAGAACAAGGAGGATGCCTCAAGAAGGCGTTTGCTCTTCTTTGAGTGTCAGCAAACACAGCATGGTAGAAATTACCTGTCAGAAGAAATTTAGAAACAGTCATTAAACTTTGACTGCTACATTGTAGGAAATTTATTTTCTTAACTTGATTTTATTTTTTATCAAACTATGCAGGAGTGATATAAAAGTTTACATAGTTGTATAAGGTGGAGAAGGCAATGGCACCCTACTCCAGTACTCTTGCCTGGAAAATCCCATGGATGGAGCCTGGTAGGCTGCAGTCCATGGGGTTGCGAAGAGTTGGACACGACTGAGTGACTTCACTTTCACTTTTCACTCTCATGCACTGGAGAAGGAAATGGCAACCCACTCCAGCGTTCTTGCCTGGAGAATCCCAGGGATGGGGGAGCCTGGTGGGCTGCCGTCTATGGGGTCGCACAGAGTCGGACATGACTGAAGCGACTTAGCAGCAGCAGCAGCAGTTGTATAAGGTTTATAACAAAACAAGAAGTCTTTTTTCTTTATTTCTACATCCCACTGCTTAAAAAAAATGTTTTTTTTGCCCTTGCTGAGCATTATGTAGCATCTTGGTTCCTTGCACTTTTGACCCCTGCATTGGAAGCAAGGAGTTTTAATCACTGAACCACCAGGAAGTCCCCCAAAGTCTCCTCTCCTACTTCTCTTTACTCTTGACCTTTCTGCTAAAGTGGCAACTAATTTTAACTCTTTTAGTTATTATGCTTATACTTCTATCTCCTATTTTTTCAGTTTTAGGCATTAAATATTCCATTTCCTAATATGGAGGATGAGAATTTAGCTTGTGTATCCCTTCCGGGGACTTCCCATTTTGTCTTGGCTGAGACACCTATAATAAGAGACCATTTGACGAGAGAAAAGCAAACAGCAGTTTATTAAGGTGTATACCTCATGTGCAGATGACACCACCCTTATGGCAGAAAGTGAAGAGGAACTAAAAAGCCTCTTGATGAAAGTAAAACAGGAGAGTGAAAAAGTTGGCTTAAAGCTCAACATTCAGAAAACTAAGATCATGGCATCTAGTCCCATCACTTCATGGCAAATAGATGGGGAAACAGTGTCAGACTTTATTTTTTGGGCTCCAAAATCACGGCAGATGGTGATTGCAGCCATGAAATTAAAAGATGCTTACTCCTTGGTGGGAAAGTTATGATCAACCTGGATAGCATTTTCAAAAGCAGAGATATTACTTTGCCAACAAAGGTTCGTCTAGTCAAGGCTATGGTTTTTCCAGTGGTCATGTATGGATGTGAGAGTTGGACTGTGAAGAAGGCTGAGCGCTGAAGAATTGATGCTTTTGAACTGTGGTGTTGGAGAAGACTCTTGAGAGTCCCTTGGACTGCAAGGAGATCCAACCTGTCCATCCTAAGGGAGATCAGTCCTGGGTGTTCATTGGAAGGACTGATGCTGAAGCTGAAACTCCAATACTTTGGCCACCTTATGCAAAGAGTTGACTCATTGGAAAAGACTCTGATGCTGGGAGGGATTGGGGGGCAGGAGAAGGGGATGACAGAGGATGAGATGGCTGGATGGCATCACCGACTCGGACATGAGTTTGGGTAAACTCCGGGAGTTGGTGATGGACAGGGAGGCCTGGCGTGCTGCAATTCATGGGGTCGCAAAGAGTCGGACGTGACTGAGCGACTGAACCGAACTGAACTGAACTGATACCTCACGTGATCATGAGAGAGCCCCAGGGAAAAACAGGTAACTCCCCCAGTTGGCATAGAATTCACACTTAAATTGCCTTCCTAATAGGGAAAAGGGCAGGAAGACACACACCAATGACAAATGGGCCCTTAGAAGAATAGGTGGGAGGAATGATAGTTTGTGACGAAGTTTATCTGGGTAAGGTGTCCATTTCTAGTCTCCTCTTCTGTAATAAGAATCAATCTTCCCTACCTAAGAAACTCCTGGGAAGGGGTTTATGACCACTGAGTTCCTTACAGGGCACTGAATCTGTCTTTAGACGGATAACAGGAGCTCAGAGAAGGCCTCTTAATGTACCCAAACCGCATATTTTGGGGTGGCAGGTCCTGAATTTCTGTAGTCATATTTTGGGAGTGGCATAGTCTGCTGCTGGCCGTTTTGCTACTTATACTCCTAATATAATGAATCATAATTTTTGTTAAATCATCATTCAGTGTTTATTCTCACAGGACCATGTGAATATACATCACGTAGCCTGATTACATTTTCTTTCTAGTTCAATCCTTTTTTCCCCTGGAATATTTGTCTCAGTGTTGCTTGTTAGGTTTTCTCTGTATCTATTTATTTTTGAAGACTTCCTTCGAAGTGTCTCAATATATTTAAAAACACCAGGGATTTCCTTGGTTTTTATGGTATGTGCAACTTATGTTATAATTAACAGTATCTGAAAGTGAAAAGTGTTCATTGCTCAATTGTGTCTGACTCTCTGCAACCCCATGGACTGTAACCCACTAGGCTCCTCTGTCCATGGGATTCTCCAGGCAAGAATACTGGAGTGGACGCCATTCTCTTCTCCAGGGGATCCAGGGATTGAACCCAGGTCTCCCACATTGCGGGCAGATTGTTTACTGTCTGAGCAACCAGGGAAGCCCAAGAATACTGAAGTGAGTAGCCTATCCCTTCTCCAGGGGATCTTCCTGACCCAGGAATTGAACTGGGGTCTCCTACATTGCAGGCAGATTCTTCACCATCTGAACCATTGGGTCCTGGATTTAGACTTCTTGGGATGAGCTTCTCTGCGGGCTCAGATGTAAAGAATCTGCCTGCATTGTAGGCAGACTGGGGTTCGATCCCTGGAAGATCCCCTGGAGAAGGGAATGGCTACCCCCTCCAATGTTCTTGTGTGGAGAATTCCATGGACAAAGGAGCCTGGTGGGCTACAGTCCATGGGGTCGCAAAGAGTCAGACATGACTGAGCTACTAACACTTTCACACTTTTCATAAGGTTTAAGAGGATGTTGGGGTGATATGAACATAAGAAATGGCTAACTTTTAGAACAGTAACAGATGTGTTGTAAATGTTAATTTGTAATAGCTCTCCTGTAGCCTCTGTTCTTCTGCTCTGGAGTACTTGTGTTTTGTGTCTTGGGGCTTATGTTTCCTCTTCCTTGGTTTACTCCTTATTTTGGAAGGAGTACATCCACTGGTAAAGTGCTTCTCAGGCTTTGGCTTGTGCTCAACGTTTGATAGGATACAGGTTGTAAACTCTCCTCTCCCTGGAGTCTTTCCCACCCCTCCACTCCTGTGCCAGCCCCTGAGTTTCTACTTCAGTAGAGTTGGGGTGAAGTCTCAGAACCTGTATTTCTAAACAAATCTCTAAAAGATGCTGATGTTGCTTTGGCAATCATAGCTTTAGAAGCTCCCTGAGAAAGAAATTTTAAGAAGGAAAACTTTTGAGACCTTCCTTTATTCTGTAATCATGCATGGTTGATAATTCGAATGGTTTAGAACTCTAAGGTGCAAATCATTTTCCTCTATAATTTGACTGTTTTGTAACTTCCAGGAATTCTTGAACAGCCAGTATAATTTTCATTCCCTCTAACTTTGTATGTAACCTGCTTTTCTCTCTGGAAGTGAAAGTGTTAGTCACTTAGTCTTGTCGGACTCTTTGTGACCCTATGGACTGTATCCTGCCAGGCTTCTCTGTCCATAAGATTCTCCAGGCAGGAATGCTGAATGGGTTGTCATTCCCTTCTCCAACGGAAGTGTTTAGGGCTTTCTTATTCCTAATATCTTGAAGTTTTCCTATAATATTCCTGGTGTATTTATGTATGTTTCGATTGGGCCAGTGCTCAGTGGGGCCCTAGGCTCCTTCCACCTTAAAACTTACCTTCATAAGTTCTGGGAACTTTTCTTGGTGTTTTCTTCTCTTTTTTAAAATTTATTTTTTTTATTGAAGGATAATTGCTTTACAGAATTTTGTTGTTTTCTGTCAAACCTCAACATGAATCAGCCTTGGTGTTTTCTTTTTGACAATTTCTGCTTATCCATTGCTCTGTTCTCTCATTCTGGAGCTTCTGCCACCTGAAGGTTCAACTTTCTTGCCAGTTTTCTTTTTCTTAACTTCTATATATATATATATATATAGAAGTAAATATATATATATATATATATATTTACTTACAGATGGTTTTATTTCCTTTTGACAGCTTCATTTTCCAACACTTTTATTGAAATGTTTATTTCTACTATTTTTTAATTTTAAGAGTGCTTGTTCTCTAAGGATTATTTGTTTTAAAAAAAAGTGTCCTGTTTTTATTTAATGGATGTAATAGTTTCTTTTCTCTACCTGGGAACACTGGGGTTTGGTTTAAGACATTTTCTCTTGCTTCTTTTGTTGTAGGTCATCTTTTTTCCTTTTACCTGTTTTGCCTTCTGCTGCTGCTGCTGCTGCTAAGTCGCTTCAGTCGTATCCGACTCTGTGCGACCCTATAGACGGCAGTCCACCAGGCTCCCCCGTCCCTGGGATTCTCCAGGCAAGAACACTGGAGTGGGTTGCCATTGCCTTCTCCAGTTTTGCCTTCTACTTTCATATTAAAAGCCTTCTGCATGCTCAGTGATCCTTGGCAGTGCTTTTAGGTTTAACTGTAAGACAGTAAAAAGCTGATTGAAATTTCTGTGTGTATCTGAGAGGTGTGTCAAATGTCGGCTTCATTGCTGGATAATTAGCATGGAACCTGTGTCTTTCAGTGGGGAATCTCCAGCTATCTGCCCCTGTGGGTCTTCTGGGTTGATCAGAGTTTATCTCTTGCTTGAGGCTTATTGTTTAAGCTGCTGCATGCTGGGAACAAACGGGGAAAAGGCATTGGAGTCTTTACTATTCAGACTGCAGATTTTTCATTTAATCCTGGTTCTCATGATTACACGCATCTTTTGCTGCCAGCTCTGTCTATTGTCCTCAAGTTCATATTCTTTTATATTAAAAAATTATTTATTTTTAATTGATTGATGATTGCTGTTCAATATTGGCTTGATTTCTGTCAAACATCAACATGAATTAACTATAGGTGTACATATATCTCCTCCCTCTTGAATCTCGCTCCCACCTCCCGCCCATTCCCACCCCTCTAGGTTATTACAGAGCCCCAGTTTGAGTTTCCTGAGTCATACAGCAAACTCCCATTGGCTATCTATTTACATGTGTTAGTGTATATGCTTCCATGCTGCTGTCTCCATTCATCTCACCCTCTCCCTCTACTCCCCAGCCCTTGTCCATAAGTCTGTTCTCTATGTCTGTGTCTCCATTGCTGCTCTGCAAACAGATTGGTCAGTACTATCTTTCTAGATTCCATATATATGTGTTAATATACGATATTGACTTACTTTATTCTGTATAATAGGCTCTAGGTTCATCCACCTCATGTGAACTGACTCAAATGCATTTCTTTTTATGCATTATGGCTGATTAGTATTCCATTGTGTATATGTACCACAGCTTCTTTATCCAATCTGTTGATAAGTCCATGTTCCTTTTGCTTCATTTTCTCCAAAGAGAAAACCTCTGATCTGCTGGAGTTGGTGACAGGTAGACACCTAGTTGTAGGGAGTTGATTTAGGTATCTAGGTGATTTTTCTCTTTAGACCTTCTGCTCCCCTTGAACACCTCCCATCTCTTTTCAGAAGCATCTTATTTCACCAACTGCTGGGTTTTTCTGGGATTTTGTGGGGGGAATTTAATTTCTTGATTTTCTGCTTACCTGTGATATGTCACTCAGCTACTTAATTTTGGTTTTCAAAATTTTGTCACTATTTCTCTCAGTTGCAGTTTCTTTTCTTTTTTTTTAAATGGAATACAATGTTTATTTATTTTTATCTTTTATTAAAAAAATTTTTTTTGGCTGCAATGCACAGCATGTAGGATCATAGTTCCCCAACCAAGGATCAACCTTGTGTCCCTAGAGTAGAAGCTCAGAGGCTTAAGCACCAGATCGCCAGGGACGTCTTTGTTATGGTTTCTCATGTATTCTTGTTCTTATGTGTTTATACATTTTGTTTGGGTAAGTTAGGGGCAAAAAAGTGTATTCAAATTACCAGGTTTCTCCAGAAGTTAAGAAAATGCATTTTTCAAAGTACAGTGCATATCTTCACACATGAAATTTGATTGATGAAATATCTTTTGCAACTGTAATGATTTTTAGAGTAACTGATGATGCAGTTTGTAATAAGAAAAAAATGCAAATTGTACATACAGGCATCAGGAGGCAGAAGAAACTTGTACTTGCTATAGAAAAAGAAAAGAAGCTAAAATAAAAATGTATTCTTGGAGATTACTAGCCATCGAATTTGTTTTGTTTTTCTCTACATCTTTGTTCAAACTAACAATCTTGATGTTATCCTTACAATGTGCTCTTTTACATCTTCATGTTCAATTTTCCCCTAAATTTTATTTTTCTCTGTCCCCATTACTCTGCGCTCAGTCCAGACAGTATACCATCTCTCATGTATACTACATATACATGTAGTATATGTGTACACTCACGTATACTACATATACATGTAGTATATGTGTACATAGCCTCTGTGTACACTAATGGGCTTCCCAGGCGGCAGTAGTGGTAAAGAACACACTTGCCAATGCAGGAGTAATAGGAGACACAGGTTTGATCCCTGGTTGGGAAGAACCCCTGGAGTAGAAAATGGCAACACACTTCAGAATTCTTGCCTGGAAAATTCCATGGACAGAGGAGACTGGTGGTCTATAGTCCATGGGGCTGCAAAGAGTCAGACACAACTGAGTGACTGAATACACATACACAAATAGCCTCTGTGATGGTTAATTTTATGTGTTAACTTGGCTGGGCCACAGGTACCCAAATATTTGGCCACACATTGGTTTGAATGTTTCTGGGAGGGTGCTTTTTTAAAAAAAAAGTTATTTCATTTATTTTAATTGGAGGATAATTACTTTACAGTATTTCAATGGTTTTTGCTATACATTGACATGAATCAGCCACAGGTATACATGTGTTCCCCCCAACCCTGAACCTCCCTCCCACCTCCCTCCCCACCTAAAATTAACATTTAAATGAGCAGATTTTGAGTAAAGCAGATTGCTCTTTATAATTTGGTGGGCCTTGTCCAATCAGTTGAAGGCCTGAAGAGAACAAAGAGACTCACTTCCCCTGAACAAGAGAGAATTCTCAGCACTCTGCCTTTGGACTTCCACTGCAATACTGGATGACTCTTCTGAGTGGTAGAGCACACAGCTTTCAGCTAGAACTGTGGCATCAGCTCTCTCAGGTCTCAGCCTACCAGCCCACCAGCCCAACTGGCAGGTTTTAGATTTGCCATCTTCTATGAGCCAATTCCTTAAAAGAAACTTCTTTCTATATATACATATACACCTCCTTTTGGTTCTGTTTCTTTGAAGAACCCTAAAACAGCTTCCTTACTTTAATTTCACTCTTACTCTGTTTTTTGGCTGCACTTGTGGCATGTGGGATCTTAGTTCCCTGACCAGGGATCATGACCAGGAATCTGTTTATGCACCCCCTGCAGTGGTAGCACAGAATCTTTTATTTTTTTTTAATAATTAATTAGTTTATTTTAATTGGAGGCTAACTACTTTATAATATTGTGGTGGTTTTTGCCATACATTGACATCAATCAGCCACAGGTGTACATGTTTCCCCCCATCCTAAACCCCTCTCCAACCTCCCTCCTCACCCCATCCCTCTGGGTTGTCCTAGGGCACCGGCTTTGAGTGCCCTGCTTCATGCATCAAACTAGCACTGGTCATCTATTTTACATATGGTAATATACATGTTTCAATGCTATTCTCTCAAATCAGCCCACCCTAGCCTTCTCCCACAGAGTTCAAAAGGTCTATTCTTAAACTTCTGGGTAGCATGGAATCTTAACCACTGGACTGCCTGGGAAGTTCTTCAGTCTCACTCCTATCCACTCTTCAAATTACAATATGAAACTGTCTTCTAAAACTGAAATAGGAAAGTTTCTCTTACTGGTTTAAAAGCTTTTCAGTGTCTTCTGCATAGTTGTTTGAGATTCCAAGCTACCTTTCCACTTTATCCCCAGGCCCCCAATGGTGAAAACTTCCTGAACACACTATTTTCCTGAACACACTGGTCTTTCCTCCTCTGTCCACTCCTTCTTTGGGGACTGTCCTTCTCCTTCTTTTCCATTTGGAAAACTGGTCTTTTAAGTCCCTGCCAATATGTCACTCCTATGAAGTGTTAATAATGCTTTTCCTCTCTTTCCCAACCAAGTGAAGGCTTTCTTCTCCTAGCTTCTCAAAACCTCTCCCATAGTCATATATGGAAAGAAACTCAACCCAAATTGATCATACTACATGGAGATTATTTGGTTTTGTTTCTACTTCTCATCAGACTTCAAGACTCTCTAAAGGGACCTAGTACGTAGGAGATATGTCATTAATATTTAATTACTATATCTGGGGCTGTATTCAAAATTTTTTCATCATTTCTTATTGCAGCTGGAAAAGAACAGGAAAAAAATGAACCAAACTCACTGCAGTTGAACTTAAATTTTAGTTCTGTATGTCATAGCTGACACAGCAAAGAAGCCTATTTCTATATTCTCTGGTACAATTCTTCCCCCTCCTTGTCTGTGAGATCCTGCCGTCTTGTTTTTTGACTGCTGGTGTAATGTTCTAATTGTTTTTGTGTCTTCATAGTTTCTATTGTATGCATGCTTCAACCTTTTCTGGAGATCGACAGTCTATAAATAATAAATAGCCTAAACCAGCATATTGCTTATTTTCCCAAGAGGCTTTCCTTGTAAATGCACAGTTGCCTTTTCTTTTGTGAAGCTTAATAGATTGTTAAACAAATGAAGGATGAGAAAAACATCTAAAATGAAGGAGATATAAATAAATTACTACCTTCTTGTATTTTTCCTGAATCCTATCTCTTTCCATGACAGAGACAGATACTGAGGCAGATTCTAGAAGTGAGAAGAAGCACTATCAGGCAAGCTCTTTCTTGACATTATCCCTCACTTGGCCCCAGCTTTTCACAGTGAGAACCAAACTGATCTCCAACTTCTGAACTCTGAGTGAGTTGATGCCTTTTCCACTCCACCATCTCGGGCAATGGGTTTCTCCCTGCTGTTGTGATCATCACTCTGATGAGTGGCAGTGTGGGGTTAGGAACTTCCAGAACTCACCCTCTGGGCCTCTATCAGACTCTGGTTTCCAGTCTCCTTTGAGCTCCCAGGAAATTTACACTTTAGAAAATTCTTCTTACTGACCTCATGAAGTTCTTGTCTCTCTTGACTTCCCTGATATTTGTGCTTCTGTTCTGTCAGTTGATTTTTTTTTTTTCTTTCAAATTCAAGTTAAAGTTTCAGCCTTTTGTTCAGTTCTTTGGGCAACAGCTGTGCAAACGAGCCCTTTTCTTTGTTGCTAGTGGCTGAGCCTGGAAAAGAGGGAGAGAAGCTGTCAACTACTTTATTAAGGCAGATCCCTGTTTGTTTATTTTAGAAACCACTCTGTCTCTCTTAATGCTTGATTTTTTTCTTTCTTTTAAAGTTCTTCTTGGGTTATTGGATTCAGTGAGCTTTCAAATTCTTCTTTAATCCCACCATCTTTTTTTCTAATCTCTTCGAAAAGTTTGTTATAAGTGATAGGTCACCTGAGAAACCAGGAATGAATATAAACCTATGGCCTGCACCTCTACAGAATAATTCTTTTGTATAAGGATTCTAAGACCCTTTTCTTTGCTAATAGGTATGCAGGATAAAGCTCTTCTCTTAAGAACCCGACTGAAGGGAAGCAATACAAAGCATCTAGAGCAGCAGAACTGCAGCAACAAAAGAAATTTCTTTTTATAGTTTCCAAAAAAATGAAGTAGAAACTTCCAGAAGAATATCAGAGCCTGTTATTTTACATATGCTGTGGTTAGAGTTGAGAGCAGCCAGTTTCTCTCCCTAAAATGGGTTGCTGTTATTTGTTGTTGTTTGGTTGCTTTGCCAGGCTCCTCTGTCCATGGGATTTCCCAGGGAAGAATACTGCAGTAGGTTGCCATTTCCTTCTCCACAGGATTTTCTTGACCCAGAGATCAAGTCCACATCTCTTGCATTGGCAGGTAGATTCTTTATCCCTGAGCCACCAGGGAAGCCCAGTATGGATTGTACAATATCTCTATTCAGGATCACCCTAAGAAACAATGAAAAGTGGCCTTGTGGCCAGGGAGAATAATAATCCAAGGAAACTTGATATTTACTCTGTTTTTTGATTAATTATTACTCTAAAATAAAACATGCAGTGATGGTTTCCATCTAAGTTTTGTTTTCCTCACCACCCTGCCTTGAACATTTCCCTGTCTGGTGCTGCTGGTATCATTTTATGGGCGGCTTCTCTCAGTATCAGTTTTTCCTGTGAGCTGAAATTTAAGTCTTTATTTACAGAGAAGAAAGCAATCAACTTAATGCAACACCCTGTAAATGGAAATTTTACTGGATGTAAGTGAAGTTGGTAAATAGTTTCATGCCCCTTTTATTGTTAGATACTTAAAAAAAATGTTTTGGTTCAGACTTTGGAAATCTTTTCTTTCTTCTACTCAAAGGGAGACTCAATAGGTGGAGAAACAAAAGCCTTGCAGGTGGCTCCTCGAGAGCCAAGCCAAATGGAGATCAACAGGCAGAAATCAGACAAAAGCAGTGGAGATAACAGTGATCTGAGAGCAAGGGGGTGTCCTGGAAGGTCAGGTGAAAAGAGGCAGGTGTTTCCTAGTCAGGTATTTGGTTCCCTTCTATCTTATTCTTCTAAAAAAAAAAAAAAGAGGAGAGAGACTGCAACATGTATATGTAAGATGAAAAGTTCATGCATATTACAAAAATTCGTTACTTTCCCTCAGAATCAGAACAATGTCACCATGTAGAATAAATTTTTCCTTTCACTCTTGTAAAAGAAAATAATTATTACCATCAAATGCGTATGTACTGCATGCCTGGTGCAATGCTGGGCATAGTGTGTGCATTGTCTGATTTAATCACCATCATTAATATTAGTCCAATTTTCTTTTTATTTTTTCCAATCTAGTACTTTGATTTTTGTGTACTTTGATTTTTGTCCATGCTAAGTTGCGTCCAACTGTTTGCATTCTGTGGACTGTAGCCCACCAGGCTTCTCTATCCATGGGATTCTCCAGGCAAGAATATTGGAGTGGGTTGCCATGCCCTCCTCCAGATACCTCGAATGCAGCTCTGTGTTGCCATTATTACACATGCTTCCTCTTTCCCAGACACTAAAGTCAGGTACATGGTAAATGCCTTGTACACAAAATAAAAAGTTCTGAACTAAAGAGACCTCATCAGTGTTATGGGCTTCCCTGGTGGCTCAGTGGTAAAGAATCTGCCTAACAATGCAAGAGACTCAGGTTCAATCCCTGAGTTGGGAAGATTCCCTGAAGTAGGATATGGCAACCCACTGAAGTATATTTGCCTGAAAAATCCCATGGACAGAGAAGTGTGACAGGCTACAGTTCATGGGATCACAAAAGAGTTGGACAGGACTTAGCAACTCAACAACAACATCAGTGTTATATATAATCTGCAGGCCTGAGAGAATAATTTTCACCAGGTAAAGGAGATAAAGCAACACTGGACTTAACTGAAGATGACCATGTTCCTGCACTTATTTGGAGATGACCCTATTCTTCATAGCAGAGGATCTCATGCCCTGTGTGTACATTGAAAATAGAGTAAAGACACGTTGTGCGTCGTGGATCCTGCTTAAACTGCTGGACGTTATTGACCTGATGCATAGGGTACCAAAGCAACGGTCCCAGCAACGGTCCCAGCAGGGACCGGATCTCCTGGATTGGCAGCAGGGACGGATCTCCTGGAAGACAATTTTTTCAGGGACCTGAGGTGAAGGAAATGGTTTACAAGATGACTCAAGTGCATTTCATTTATTGTGCACTTTACTTTATTTCTTCTCTAATGCTGCCCCTGATCTGGTAGGAGGTACTGAGATGCAGCTCCGAGAGTGGGGATCCCTGCAGTAGAGAATTCCTAGCATACATTTTACATCAGAGATTCAACTCAAGTGATCATGGATCTTGGCCTTCTGACCATCACCGCATGTTTTAGTGGCATTGAGACCTGTGGCCTGACTTTGATTCAGCAGCAGCGTTCCTTGACAATTGTGTAATAGTCATCCAATTTATCCCACAGGGTTTCATGATCAGGTCTCCGAATGTTAAAGCTTTCAAGAGGTTCATAGAATGCATCATGTGAGCTGACCACTTCAAATTGTTGACTCTAATCATGTGTCGCAGGCTAAACTAGAGAAATTTTCAAAACTGAACGTTTGGTTAAGGCTCTTCACCCCAAGACTTTCCAACTCACTTCAGCTAGGAGCCTCGCCTTGGCGCTATCAATTCCATCAGGCAAGCTCCAACCCTGGCCTTCCCTGGTGGCTCTAGTTTTAAAGAATCTGTGGACGCTAGAGATGCGGGTTCTCTCCCTGGGTCAGGAAGATCCCCTAGAGGAGGAGATGGCAACCCACTCTAGTATTCTTAGCTGGAGAATCCCATGGACAAAGGAGACTGACGGGCTACAGTCCTCTGACCACAGAGTCTGCGGGCCAGAGCGCACACGCACACACAAGCTCCGCCCCGGCCAGCCCACCTCTGCCAGCCCCGCCCTCTGCAGACCCCACCCCCAAGCGGCAGTGCTGAGAGACGCCCCTACCGGAAATTATCGTGAGGGCTAGCTGCGGCCTGCTGAGCATCCGGGAAGACAGTGACTCTGAGAGGTAAGAAAACTTGTCCAATGGTTGCAGCTGATTAGAAGTGTTCACATCCCACTGACGTATTTGTAGGGACTCAGTAATTTAAAAATCAATTTTGTATCCACTTTTTTTTTGGAGAATCAGTTGTTTAAAAGAGCAGGTATTTTAAACCAAGGAATATATGCAAGCTTTGTTACAGGTCAACCATCCTTTCAATTCAGTAATTGTTCGTTGAGTATCTACTACGTCATGTTCTCTTAGACAACTGCCGGAGAGAATACTGTTTAACAGTAGCCGAACAATTGTACAGTTTTGTCACATAGACTTACAAAATTATTATTTTTTGAACAACACATACAGAGGAACTTCCAACTGTCCTCGACTCAGTTGCATGTCTTATTACATACCGAATCCACAGTATTTAAGAAAGGACCTGGAACATCTGAGAAAAACGTTGGAATATCTCTAACTCAGGTTATGTCATTTCCACAAGATTCCTTCTTGTGGACTTTAGCATTATCCCCTCAAAGTAAGAACATGGGAAATCGGTTTGTTTTAAATAGTAAAAGCATGTATCAGTATAATAATTACCTTGTACGAACTGCTTTTGTTAATCTTCTTTGTAAAGGATTTTCAAAAGCAGAAGAGTACTTATTTATCAGCAAATTTAGTCTAATGACAGGTACATTTCTGTTTTGCTTTGTAATGATAGGTAAGGTTTAAGCTTAAACGAAAAAGAAAAAAGTTGCAGTGAATTCTTTAGGGCTTAGTGCTCTTCTTCTCCTTTGTTGGTACTACTATACAAAAAAGATGACCTTTTCTCTTTTCTTGCATCAGCGAGAAACACCAAGGCTTCTGGAAGTGAGATTGTTTTTAATATGTAAAAAATTGTTGAATTACTTCAAAGTTAAAGGCCTGGAGCAGAGAGAAGTTCTTAATTGATAATGTCCCCAGTGGGGAGCTTATGCATTTAAGTAGAACTTTTCAGAAGCCACTAGGGAAGAGGTGATTTGGGAGAGGAAAGAATGCTTTTGAAACTCTGAGTACTTAGGTGAAAAATGATAACATAAATTTGGCTGTATGTCTCATGTCTCTTCTTGGACCTTTTTAAAAAGGGAAAGAATGGACAGTAAAGATTTGGAATAATTTCACAATGTATTAAGATTGCACACAAAATACAGAGGAGATGCAGGAAATTAAAACCATAAAGGCTCATTTTTCGCTAGGATAGGTAACTTCTCCAAAATGTATTTGAAAATCATTAAGAACTCAACGGAGACAGTGAATTCAATGATCCAGTGAATCAAAGAGCCTGCAGTGATTATTCTTAACCAATTCTTTATTTAGATTAAGTTGAACAAACAACCTTCCTAGGCAGTTTTGATGTTGGACTATTCTTTCACTAGAGGAACCTAGACTAATCAATAACTCTTATTTATGTTATTAAGCCTGTTTGAGAAATTTAAATAAGAAAGGAAAGACCTTTGGAATTTGAGGAGCTGTTCCAGTAACAGCAGGCATACATGTAATTGTTCAGTTAGCAAGGCATATCACGTGTCTACTCCCTTTGGGAACAACCTTTAACAGGTACCTTACTATGTCTGACATAGAGTAGTATATGGTTAATCGTGATTAGTTTGTTCTTTTAAACACTCTTGGTCAAACTTCGGTATCTTCCCATGTCTACATTTCCAATAAAGGAGTGTATTACTGACTTAAAGGCCATTTGAATCAAATGGTAGAACATTATGTCATTTTAAGCTGCTTTCAAAAAGCCCCACAATACCACAAAAACTCATATTGACATATATTATTTAGTCCAAAATAAGTGTGTCTTTTGTAATGTTCCATTGCTATGTGAATGGAAAGTTTTTTTGTTCATTTCAGGAACTGAAACAGAATTCTTTTCCTGTATGACATAGAAAAAGAAGAGTAAAATTGAGCATTTGATGCTTCTGGCGTTCATAGATTAATGAGAATATGAATACTGGCAAGGGAGCTCTGTGTTTAATATTAACTCTCATATTTGAAGATGATGCTTACAGGGTGCCTGTGATATCAAAAACACAAAAATTTCTTGTTTGCAGGGATTGTTTTTATTCATGAGAGTACTGGCAAAGTGGCTGTAAGTAGGAGACTTGAAAATAAAACATGGCAAACTAGAAGGAAGCTTATTTCTCTCTTTCTTGATAGTCTAAAAGTAGGTGAGCTGACCAGGGCAAGTCGACAGCTTTGTTCCATAAAACCATGCAGGCACCCAGGTTCCTCCCATCTCAGGTTATACCCTCCCTGAGGGTGACTCGTCACCACCAAATTGAAGCTCCAACCCCTAACAGGCCAAAGAGGAAGTACAGATTCCTCTTAAGATTATGACCGTGCCAAACTTTACCAGAGCCCTGGGATTCTGGAAACCAGTGATGGTTAAATAAATCCCTCCTTCTCTTTCTGTTCTGAGAAACAGCTTACTGCAAAGAACCCCCCTTACCCATGGTTTAGGTAAGGACTCAAGGAGGCCCCTCTTGTTTGTGTATTACAGGACCAGACACTGACTCTCCACATTCCCATTCTTTGCTTCCTAACTGATTCACTGAACTGTTTTGTCTCCACTGATCACTAGGAACAAAATATTTATTAACCAAGCTTTGGTTAAGATTTTCTCTTTCCCTTGTGCCCCTTGAAATTTGATCTGCCTTCAGTCTGAACTCGGGTACAGTCCCTCCTTAAATGTCTCCCAAAAAACAAGCTGGACTCAGAGTGAAACATTCTTTGATCTACTCTCTGACTTTGCCACCGTTCCATCCACTATCCTATGCCTGGTTCTTTTTAGCCTAGATTTCCTCCTCTTGGTGGAAGAAACCTGTTTTGCCTGACACGTGCAGTTCGTGCAGTCAGAATGTTCTCCCTGTTGTAGTAGTTCTCTTTCCTCCCATTGCGGTCATCCCTCCCCAGCACTTTCATAATAATCCTTTTGACTAAAATCCAGATTTGTTTTTAATTTGACAGATGTCAACTGAAAATTCAACCGAAAATTCCATTGTTTGGAAGCTAGCTGTCAAGGAGGCTGGAAAAGTATCTAGCCAAACAGCCAAACCTAGCTAAAACTAGGGGGAGTTTGAGTTTGAGAGTCAGTTGCTCAGTCGTGTCTGACTCTTTGCGACCCCATGGACTGTAGCCCGCCAGGCTTCTCTGTCCATGGGATTGTACTGGCACAAATTCTGGAGTGTGTAGCCATTCCCTTCTCCAGGGGATCTACCCAACCCAGAGATTAAACCTGGGTCTCCTGCATTGCAGGCAGATTCTTTACTGTCTGAGTCAACAAGGAAGTCCCTAAACTATGGGGTTCTGTTGCTAAAAGAAAGAAGTCCCTGAGCTATGGGGTTCTGTTCCTAAGAGAAAGAAGTGATGGATATTAGAGGACCATTGATGGCATCTGGCACACTCTTCATAAAGCCAGCCACCATGTGTAGTTCTGCAGCCTCTTCTCTTTGTCTGGTCCTTTTGCTCAAAATAGATCACCCAAGGCTTCCCTCGTGGCTCAGTGGTATATAATCTCTTTGACAATGTAGGAGACAGGGGTTCAGTCCCTGATCCAGGAAGATCCCACATGTGGCAAAGCAACTAAACTCATGTGCCTGAGCCATAACTATTGAGCCTGTCCTCTACAGCCCAGGAACCACAACTACTGAGCCCATGTGCCCTAGAGCCCGTGCTCCACAAGAGAAGCCGCAGCAGTGAGAAACCCACTACAACTACCTCACAACTATGTTGCAGAAACACTGCCACTACGTAGCAGCCCCCCATTCACCGCAAATAGAGAAAAGTCTGAACAGCAATGAAGACCCAGCACAGCCAAAATAAATAAGTAAATAAAAATTAAAAAAATATATATATCACCCAGAATTTAGAATATTTATATATATATATATTTAAATCTATATTTTAAAAATATTTAAAAAATAAATATATTTAAATATATTTTAAATTCCAGGGAGTCACCTTGGTCTCCCTGTCAAGGTTTCCCTGAACTACTCTGCCATATTTCTGAAAATGTGTCAGTATGGTTTTCCTTCCATGAAAATGCTTGCTTCTTGTCAAATTCACCTTAGGACTATAGCTTTGAGCTTAGGGCTCAGTGTTTAAAACTTAATCAAAGTCTTACCTGGTGGCTCAGTGATAAAAGAGTCCACCTGCCGGTGTAGGAGACACAGGTTCGATCCCTGATCCAGGAAGATCCCATATGCCATGGAGCAACTGACCTGTGCTCTAGAGCCAGGGAGCTGCACTGAAGGTGGTGTGCCCTACAGCTTGCGTTCCACCACAAGAGAAGCCACCAGAACGGGAGCCTGAGCAC
The DNA here is from genome assembly GCF_002263795.3 of Bos taurus. Lineage (NCBI taxonomy): Eukaryota > Metazoa > Chordata > Mammalia > Artiodactyla > Bovidae > Bos > Bos taurus. The sequence goes on from NC_037332.1 coordinate 90,993,752, forward strand.
TGCAATGGAGAGTAGCCCCTACTCGCCGTAAGTAGATAAACGCCTTCACAGCACCGAAGACCCAGCACAGCCAAAAATAAAAAAATAAAATTATTAAGAAAAACTTAAACTTTTTGCAGAAAGAGTTGGGCTTTAACCAGGCCATTGTATACAGCTGTGTAGGTTGAACAACCCTATCAGGCAGCCAGAGGGATAGGTGTAATATCAAATCCTAGCACTGCAGGATTGTTAAGTAAAAGTGTTAGTTCCTGAGTTAAGTTAGTCCTTTAACTCCCTGGGATTTAAAAAATATTTAAATATATTAAAAGAAACATTCTCCAGGCAAGAATACTGAAGTGGGTAGCCATTCTCTTCTCTGGGGGATCTTTCCAACCCAGGGATTCTTTACTATCGGAGCCACCAGGGAAACCCTTATAGGAACGTTAAGCCTGGTGTATAACCTTCTGAAGATTTGATTCCTTATCAAAAATGGGAGACCTGCTTTGTAGCATTACTGCAAGAATTAGAGATAAGATTATGAAGTGTCTAGTTCAGTGCCTGGCCCTTGGCATGTGCTCGATAACTGGTGGATGCCATTTTAATTATTAGATAAAACTTTTTCTCTGGAATTCTGGAATTCTCCCATTCCATCTTCTCTTCAAATGCTTCATCATTCTGTGTTGCTGCCCTTAGTCTGGTTCCACACCCACATCTCATCTTTCCAGACAACACACTGTGCTTTCTTCAGTGTTTTTATTTTCTCTTCTCTGCTATCAAAATTGCCTAATCTGGGTTGAATTACTTTAAGGCTCAGTTTTCTGATTTTAGATATAAAAATTTTTTTAAAAAGATAATTCTGGGACTAAAACAGATAGGATGAATTGTCTCTTTGGTTGTTCCAAACTGCAACCTGCTGAGCTACGGGACAGTGAAATGACCCTGTGATATTTTCTCAAGTATCCTCCTATTAAGGGCTTTCCAGATGGCGCCAATGGTAAAGAATCCACCTACCAATGCAGGAGATGCAAGAGATGCGGGTTTGATCCCTGGGTTGGAAATATCCCTGTTTGGGAAAGATCCCTGGAGAAGGAAATTGCAACCCACTCTAGTGTTCTTGCCTGGAAAATTCCAAGGACAGAGGAGCCTGGTGGGCTACACTCCATTGTGTGGCAAAAAGTTGGGTGTGACTGAGTACGCACAGAGCACATCCTTCTGTTCACTGTTTTCTGGACATAGTAGGAGGAGTAGAATTGCCTTGCTCCCACTTGTTGAGAAAAATCTCATTCAGTTCAGTTTAGTTCAGTCTCTCAGTCATGTCCAACTCTTTGTGACCGCATGGACTGCAGCACACCAGGCCTCCCTGTCCATGGCCAACTCCCGGAGTTTATTCCAACTCATGTCCATTGAGTCGGTGATACCATCCAACCATCTCATCCTCTGTCGTCCCCTTCTCATCCTGCCTTCAATCTTTCCCAATGTCAGGGTCTTTTCAAATGAGTCAGCTCTTTGCATCAGGTGGCTAAAGTATTGGAGTTTCCAGCTTCAGCATCAGTCCTTCCAATGAATATTCAGGACTGATTTCCTTTAGGATGGACTAGGTGGATCTCCTTGCAGTCCAAGAGACTCAAGAGTCTTCTCCAGCACCACAGTTCAAAAGCATCACCACAGTTAAAAATCCCATTAGGATATTTAAATAGCCAGAACATGTTACATAACTTGTCGGCCTGCATTTTGATGGAATATACATCAAATGGTGATTGAAATTAGTTTCATAATCGAATCCCTGACAGGCAGAAGGATGAAGTCACTCACCTCTTTTATGGCGTCAAGATAGTATTTGTGGGTGAGCGTACACGGGTCTTATTTCAGGTGTATATGGTTTTGAACTCAGATCTGCAAGTCACTTGGGGTGCTTCCTTAGGTGTTCTTTTGATATAAATTATTAAATGCTTTACAGTCCTGGCAGTGGATTGCTTGTTTTGCTAAGAATAACTTTAATCTTTGAGTTCTCACCAAATTCAGGCTTAATTATTCTGCAACCAAATATTCCATACCATCTGTTGGTGTTGTTTACAAGGGAATGAAAGTAGGCATGTATAAATTTGAAGCAAATTAAGTCATGTAGAGAATCCTTAAAGCTTCCAGGTAAAGGAAAAAACAAATTTCATATAAGGGAGGCTCAGTAATTTTTCTTGCATTAGATGATATGAAAACAAGACTTCACGGATTACTAGCATCTGAGCTTGGTGCTGTAAAGTTTTCATGATGATGAAGCATTTTTACTCTTTCCTAGTTTTACTGCAGGATTTGGGGAGTACTGATGTAAATGGGAAAATGTGTTGAGTAGTCTTTTGACAAGATTGTTAGAGAATAACTGAATAATTATAAGAAAATATTTAATGTGAACATCTAAAATTATTATTCTGCAGCCCCTTCTTTTGGGAGCCTAAAGCCTGGCTGGTGATAGTTATAGGACTAAAACAAGAAGAAATTAAAGTCAGCCACAACACTTCCCTCCTCCACTCAATATCATGGTGAGATTTGATTTTACTGGCACCTTGGCGCCTTAGGCACCTAAGCCTAAGTCACCATGACCTCCTTCCTGGACTATTCCAACAGCTTCCTAACTTGTCCCCATCCACTTCTTTTGCGTTTTTCCAAATGATCACATGATAACCAGAGTAATTTCCTAAAAGCAGAAATCAGATCATGCCACTCTCCTCCTTAAAACTTCTCAGTGGTTGTTCACTTGCCAACTCTTGGCAACCCCATGAACTGTAGCTCGCCAGGCTCCTCTCTCTGTAGGATTTCCCAGGTAAGAATACTGGAGTGGATTGCCATTTTCTTCTCCAGGGCATCTTCCCAACCCAGAGATTGAGCCTGTGTCTCCTGCATTGGCAGGCGGATTTCTTACAGCTTAGCCACCCAGAAAGCCCTGTGGTTCAGTGGTTAAAAATCTGTCTTGCAATGGAGGGGATGTTATTTTGATCCCTGGTCAGGGAACTAAGATCCCACATGCCACAGAGCAACTAAGCCTGCTTGCCACAACTACTAGCCCATGGGCAGCAGTTAGAGAGTCCGTGTGCTGTAACAAACGATCCTGAGTGACCCAGTGAAGATCTCACGTGCTACAACTAAGATCCAGTGCAGCTAAATAAATAATAAAAATAAAATTAAACTTTCTGTATTAAGTTAAAAAAAAAAAACCCTTCTCAATGTTCCCACTGAACTTAGAGTAAAAGCCAAATTTCTTCTCATGTCCTACAAGATTCTGCATTTTCTGGCTTCTGAAAATCTTTCAGTCTGGTCAGCACTTCTTAATAAACAAGCTTGAGACCCACAGTCTACTTAATAATGCCTTCCCACTCAGCCTCTGTCTTCTGCCTTTTTCCACTCTTCACTGGGTATTTTCCTCATCTTTCAGGTCACAGTTTAATGATAACGTTACCCAGGAAGCCCTTCCCGATTACCCCCTCCTTCTTTCTCTGGTGTCCTCTATTACAGCACCTGTTTTCCTCTCAGGCCTTTGTTGTTTGTATTGAATAATTAGATACTTATTCGTTTATTGTGCTTCTCTCCCACTAAGGTGTAAGCTGCATAGGGTACAAAGACCATGTCTCTTTTATTCACCACTCATTACTCAACCTTTGGAGGATGCCAGGAACATAGTAAGTGCTCAGAAAATAGTTGATGAGTGAATGAAATGAACAGTGATTACAAAAACAAACATCTCTTAGACCCTTTTTTCGTGTTAGATAGCTGTCCTGCCGTGATCCTAACAAGAAACATTTAAGATAGGTACTAACATCTATGGTTTATAGATGAAGAACACAAGGTTTAGAGAGTCTAAATAGCTTGTCCAAAGTTTGACAGCTAATAGATCTTGAAGCTAGGACTCCGACTTAATTCAGACTTAAAGATCATGCTGTTAACCACTGTGCTATATTGATGTCTATCCATTTATCCTGCACATGGTCAGTAAGGATATACAGTGAATAGAACTACTAGGAAGCAAGGAGCAATAGTAGTAGTGGTGCTTCGTTTTGAATTAATAAACGACTGGCATTTGAAGCATATTTATGGGTGAAATTACCAGATGATATTTGTAAGGCAGACTGGAATCCAGTACAATATTGAAGTTTCCTGTCCAGAGGGATTACAGGGCAGAGATAATTGAGAGTGAGCAGTGATTGATGGGAGTTGGCTCTGCCGTGAGGAACGTGATGGGCGAGACTGGGAGAAGCCTCTGGTTGAGCTTGTTCTGCTACTAGAGAGGAGACCATGGAGATGGTAACAAATGACAAGGCTGTGTCTAGGGTGATAGGAGCAGAGCCAAAATCAGGTTTTCGGTCACCTTTTGAGGAAACAAATGGTAATGTTTACTTTATAAATGTTTGTTGCCTCCATGGAGAAAATGCCCCCTTCAAGCCATTTGAAAATGTTCCATAGTTTTGTGTTGTTATGGTGATGTGATAGAGCTGCTGTAGAATGAGATTTGTAAAGGAAAAAAAGAACCTTAAGCCTCAATGCTTACAGCCTGTCTTATCAGTCGACTTTATTTCTCTTTGAAAACATGGAGGGGCTCTTGGGGCATTAGAAAGTGTGCAGCCATCGAGAGATTGTTCCAGCTTTTGGATATCCAGCAGGTTGAGTATTCTAATACACAATTACATTAAAGCACAAAAGTCCCTTCTAGGTTTATCGGTATTAAAGTAGCAACTTTAGAGGTTGTCTTTAAAAAGGAATCATGAACTAATTAAACAGGAGGAAGTTTTATTTGATCAAAAGGTCAAGATGCTTAAAATTATACTTTCCCATATATCTTGAAAAATCTCAGAAAAAAATTATTATTGTTTTGTCAGTCATTTGGTTATTTGCTTTTAAATTCCAGTTATTATATTTAGGCTGAGAAGTACTTTGTACAAAAGCGCATTTCAATTAAATATTTTAATACCTCCAGTTAGGTGTTTATTTGTAGACAGAAATATGACATTTCAGACACTGATTGGACTGATTAATGGTGCTCATCAGGAAGAACCAAGGGATCATAATTAAACACCAAACCTGCATGGTCTGTTGGTTTTATGTTATATAAATTATGTATGAGTTTGGCATTTATATTTCATGGAAAAATTACAGTGCTGTTTCCTCAATGCATTTTCTACATAAAGAATATTATATGTGTGTGAATGTGAATACGAATTTTCAGAACCTGATGTATTACCTTTTTTTTAATAAGCAAAAATTTCAAACAAAGATTCATGAGTTTCTGCTTGAGGATGCAGGAGGCTCTACTTCTGGTTGTTCTATACTATTGCCTCTTACAAAATAGTCAATTGTTTAAGGTAAAAAGCAATCTAGATACTGCTGCCTTTTAAGTCAGTTGTTCCTAGACTTGTATATTTCACAGACCACAAGAAGATACCCCAAAGTCAGATGAAAGTAGTTTTTGGGGTGCAATAGAGTTGCTCCCTTTTGATTTTTCTGGGTAAAGACATTGAAAATAAAATTGACTATCATCACTATTATTTCACAAAAAACTAATAAGGACACAATTATAAAATTCAAAATCGAATGAATTTATTAAAGTTCTCTACATTGTCCTGTTTTTCTTGCCGCATCTCCAGGCACTAAAATTTATTATTCATGGCATGGCACAAACCTGCGGACCACATTTTGGAAATTATTTGCTTCATATGTCATTAATTTCTATTTCCTAGGTAGTATTTGCACATTGTTGGCAATTGGTAACAGCATGGCTATAGTAATGTATGCCTAGCCTCTCAGGATAGGTGTTCTGTGCTAGCTATTATGAAAAAGGCATATATCTTAATCTCTTATTATATGCCACACCTGCTTGCTGAGTAGACCACAGCAGCCTTCTTTCAGCTCTAAGAATGTACAAGTCTTCTCCTCCTTCAGTCTCATACTGCTTTTCCTCCATCCATAACAATCTGTTGAGCATTCTTCACCTGCCTAATACCTCCTTATTATCTTTTTTGGACTCACTTTAAATGTTTATTAGGGAAACTCTCCCAGACTATGCATTTCAATGAGGTTTCCTTGATAGACCTGCGTATTAAACTTGTGGGCTTCTCTAGTGGCTTAGATGGTAAAGAATCTGCCTGCAATGCAGGAGACCCAGGTTCTGTATCTGGGTGGAGAAGATCCCCTGGAGAAGGGAATGGCAACTGACTCCAGTATTCTTGCCTGGAGAATCCCATGAACAGAGGATCCTGGCTGGTTACAGTCCATGGGATTGCAAAGAGTCAGACACTACTGAGCAACTAACACTTTCACTAAACTTGTGGCTTTCCTCTGATGAATTTAATGCAGTTAATAGACTGCAAGATCTCAGAAAGTACAGAGTAGGGATATGCTTATCTTTGTATCCTTGCCACCCATCATATGCTTGTCACATAGTTGGTGCTCCAAAAACAGTTGAATGATTACTAATTATACAAAATGGTAACAACAGTATTACCATTTGGTTGTTGAGTGCAGACTTTGTTTCCAGTACTTTATGTGTAGTAGTTGTCTTCACAATAAACTTGGGAGGTAGTTCTTTCAATGCTTGCTGTGTGAAAGAAGAAACTTAAGTTCACAGATTGGTTTTTTGGTCTATGATTATCTAGTTAGTAAATGACAGAGTCAGAGTTTTAACACAAATGTGGCCTGTTTCAGAGCTTGTGATCTTGGCTCTGTAATACTTAAGTTTTTGTTTGTTTGTTTTTTTTTTTTTTACTAAAGAACATGGAAATTACTAATACACAAAATAATTTCTTACTTTTAATTTTTCAGCTACCTCCCGTACAAAAGCATTTATTGTTTCAATTATCACTCCAAATCCTTAGTGTCTTAAAACAACAAGAGTCATTTTGTTTGCTTATAACTCTGAAATATGAACAGGACCTGATGGGACAGTTCCTTTCTGTTTCACATGACATCAGTTCTGGCAGCTTAATTATGGCTAAAAGATCCAGTTCCAAGAATCCTCATTCGTATGCTGGCAAATTGATGCTTGCTAGGAACTCACTTGGAGCTATCAGCCAAGGTCTTGATGGCCCTCCACATGGCCTCTCTACAAGGCTAGGTTGGGCTTCTCACCACATGGTCACTGGGTTATGTGAGAGAGTCTCCTGAGGGCAAACACTCCACATGGACAGACTCCATGTGCCAACATCTGTTTTCATCATGCCTATTAGTGTGCATGCGTGCTCAGTCATATCCAACTCTTTGCGACCCCATGGACTGTAGCCTGCAGGCGCCTCTGTCCATGGGATTTCCCAGGCAAGAATACTGGAGTGGGTTGCCATTTTCTGCTCCAGGGGTCTTCCCAAGCCAGGCATCAAACCCGCGCTCTTGCGTCTCCTGCATTGGCAGGCAGATTCTTTAACATTAAGGCACCTGGAAGCCATCTGTTAGTGTACTGTTGGCCAAAGCCAGTCAAATAGTGAATCCCAAAGTCAGGGTTGAAGTGGTCTACGCCAGGTCTACCCAAGGGGGCATGGTTCACTGGAGGCCACCAAAGATATCATCTGCTGACTTGCTGTTCAATGCAGAGTCGTAGGAGTAAGATTCTTGGTTTCATTTGCTTTTAGCCTTTTTTTCCTTAAAACTGTGAAGTGATGGCTGACTCATAGGTACTTATTTTTCTGATCACTACTCTTCTGAGAAAAAGTACAGTCATCTCTGTATTGGTCAGGATAAGCTAGGTTTCTAGCAGGAATAACAGACAACCCCCACATTTAATGAACTCAGTGCAATAAAGCTTCCTTTTTTTTTTTTTTTTGCCTTTTAAAAAATTTATTTTTTATTGGAGGATAATTGCTTTATGATGTTGTTTACAACAAAGTGAATCAGCCATAAATATACATATGTTGCCTCACTCTTGAACCTCCCTCTCACCCCCCCAACCCCACCCCTAGGTTGTAAAGAGCTTTCTCCCGAGGGCAAAAACTTACTTCTTGTTCTTGCTTCATTCCCAATGCCAGTCAGAAGGGAGGTTCTGCTTGTCACAGTTCTTCAGTGACATTGACTGATGGAGGATTGATCTTGACATGTACCTTGACATGACCTGAGCAGCGGGGAGAGAATGCCCTGAATCACACACTGGCCTTTAAAACTTCACCTGGAAATGGTACACATCACTTTCATTCACATTTTATTGGCCAAACACGGCATATGGCTACACATAACTTCAAAGAGGCTGAAGAAATACAATTCTACGTGGACTCAGAAGGGAAATGGCTGGAAGTATTTGGTGAGCAGCACTCTTATGAGTTGAATTATGTGGCACCCCCAGATTCACGTGTCAAAGTCTTAACTCCTACTATCTCAGAAAATGACCTTATTTGGAAGCAGGGTCATTACCAAGATAATTAGTTTAGATGAGGCCATAGGGTGAACCCCCTCCTCCCACTTGACTGGTTTTCTTATGAAAATGGAGAATGTGGACATAGCCATGCACAGAGGGAGAATACCATATGAAGATAAAGACAGAGATTGGCATGATGCAGCAGAAGCCAAAAGGAACACTGAAGGTTGCTGGTAAACCACTAGAAGCTGAGACAGAGGCATGGAACAGATGGCCGCTTACAGCCTGCAAGGAACCAACCCTGTGGACACTTTGAACTCAAACTGGTAGCCTTCATATCTGTGAGACGAAGCTTCTGTGCTGTTCTAAGCACCACCCCCCTTTTCTGATGCTTATGGCCACTTTAGCAAACTAATACAAGCACTAAGGACCACCACCATCTCTAACCCTCTCCTATTTTCCCTTTAAAATACTAACTTTCTCTTCTTAGATTTCCTTTCTGTTCTCCTTCTTCACATATTGTGCACTTGGGTGTTAGTATTAAAGAATAACCCATTTTTCCAATTTAAGACTTTGAAGTTATGTGCAACTCTTTTTGTTGTTGTTGTTTGTTTTTTGTATCTAATTGGAGTCAGTTTCTGATCCACAATACTTCTTGGATGTTCTTATCTTTTAGCCTAAACCTTATTGCCTCTTGCATGTCAAGGTGACAGGTTTCTCCCTCACTTCTTTGTCTCAAGTCATGCACTACTTCTATCCACTTCATGTATAGTTTTCAAAATTGCCTACTTTCAGCACTAAATCTCTGTATGATTTCTCTAGTTGGTGTAATGTGTCCTGTTGTTTCCTAGTTGAGTTTTTACATCTCTGGACTTATTACATCTCACTCTTTCTTCCTCCATAGCTTCTTTCTCAATTTTCATTATGAATAGGTATCGCCTGTCTAACCCAGCAGAATGTACCTGATGGTTACCCATTACTATATTCATCTTGGTAATTTTACCTCAGTGCTTTTGTCTGACATTTTTCTGTATGGAATGTTCCCCCCAATAACTCATGTCTTTCTTTAATGGTTTTCTCAGAAATCACCTCCCCAGGGAAACTTAATGGATAATACCATCGATACTACTCTTAACCTTCTCAGCAGTTATTTAGGGTACATTATTATTATTACTTTGATCTGGGCATTGTGCTAAATGGTCTGTATGAATTATTTAATATAATTTTCTTGCCAGTACAGTAGATAGTATCATTCATATCTTCTAGACAAAGTTTCAATGAGGTTGAAACCCACTGAATCTTTCATAATAGTGAAAATGGTCATGATGAAAAAAAAATTACTTCAGGTCTAATTTATATAAAATAAAATGCACAGATTTTAACAGTACAATTTGATGAGCTTCAACATGTATATGCATATATTCTCTATAATCATCACTCCAGAGAAGATATGAAATATTTTCATACCGCAAGTGCTTTTCTCATGCTGCTTAGCAGCCAGTTCTCCATCTCCAGGCTCAGATCTGATTTCTATCACTATTGGTTAGTTTTGCTTTTTCTGGAACAGCGTGTAAATGGAAGCATACTGTGTATTCACTTTGGTTTTTGGCTTTTTTTGCTCAGCATTATGATGTTAAGATTCATCCATGTTGTATGTGTATTAGTAGTTCTTTTCTTTTAATGCTGAGTAACATTCCATTATGGGCTTCACTGGTGGCTCAGTGATAAAGAATCCACCTGCCAATGCAGGAAGCATGGGTTTGACCCTTGGGTCGGGAAGATACCCTGGAGAAAGAAATGGTAACCCACTCTAGTATTCTTTTCTGGGAAATCCCATGGACAGAGGAGCCTGGTGGGCTATAGTCCATGGACTCGCTACGACTAAACAATAACATTCCATTATACCACATGCCACAATTTCTTTACCCATTCATCAGTTGATAGGCTTTGGTTTCCATTTTTGACTATTTTGAACATAGTTGCTATGAAAATTTTTGTTGAAGGTTTTGTGTTCACATATATTTTTCTTTTGGGGAAATATCTTTGAGTAGAAATGCTGGATCGTATGATCAGTATACATTTAACTTGAGAAACTACCAAAGTCCTTTCAAAGTGGTTATAACATTTCACATTCCCTCCAGTATCAGAGTTGTAGTTGTTTTACATCCTGGTCAACACTTGGTATTGCCAGTCTTTTAAATGTTCACCTTCATGTAGTGAGTAGGTAGTGATATCTCATTATAGTTTTATTTCTCATTTCCCTGCTGTCTAATGATGTAGGGAATATCTTTATGTGCTTCTTGGCTATTTATCTTGTTTTGAGAAATTCCTGTTTAAATATTTGTCCTGGTAAAAACTAAGTTATTTGACTTCAAATAGTTGGAAGAGTTCTTTATATATTGTGGGTACAAGTGCTTTGTAAGCCATATCAATTATGAATATTTTCTCCCAGCCTGTGACTTACCTTTTCATATTCTCAATATTTTTGAAAAAGCAAAAGCTTTAGTTTTGTTCAAGTCTAATTTAATTATTGTCCTCTTATAGGTGGTATTTTCAGTGTCCTGCCTAAGAAAAATTTGCCTTCCCCAGTGTCATGAAGAGGTCTGGTAAGTTGTGTCTTTCAAGAAATTTGTTGATTTCATCCAAGTTTATTGGCATAAGTTTGCTGAAAATACATCCTTAATATTTTTAAGAACTGTGAAAAGCTAAGATTTTACTCTATCTGTAAGTTATTGAGTTGCCAGCTGCAGTTTCATGGATGCTGGTAGAAGACACAAGAGTCTTGGGTCAGAGTTGAAGGATAGTTTATTACTCATAGCAATAACAGTAATTAGAGTGTTACTGTTTTTTAAATCAGTTCCCAAAATCTAGTTCCCATAGGGTGGCATAAGGAAGGCCAGATGACACTTGCACATGCAGTGGGTTGTATTATAGGGATTGCACACAAAGTTTAGGAAATCCAAAAACTTTTTCTTGAGTGGTAATCATACCTGCCCTTTGTTATAGAGGGAATCACTCTGTCTTCCAAAGCTATAAGCAAGTCCTAACCCTTAAGCTAACCCTTCATTAGAAAGTTCATTAATTAACCTAAAGATGCCAATTTAATATATTTAACAGGTATTCATCTGACTCTTATTATTTGACAGTCATTGATCTTAGCACTTTGGAAACATCAACACATTTAATTCTCTTAATGACCCTACAAGGTAGGCATAATTAGCACTCCTATTTTACAGACAAAGGATAAGAGGTACAGAGAACTTAAATAACTTGCTCAAGGTTATGTGGCTAGTAAGTGGCAGAGCCAGATTTGAAACCAGGCAGTCTGCCTCCAGAGCCTGCATCCTCTAAGATTATACTGTGCTACCTGTTGGAAATAATTTTTTCTTGGTGAAATAAGTGGTATTTTAAGATATCATTTGTTGACCAGAAGTAATATTCAGATACCTCTGTAAATGTTACATAATGATAATATATCATAATATGCATTAATTAGAATTAGGGAGCCCATCAGCCTAAAACTCTTTGAAAAAGGACTCAGTACATTTAGTTCAGCACTCCACCACTTAATGGAAAATTCTGTTGTCTGCTCTAAGTAGAGGATTCGTTGATTCTGTTGCTAAAATATTTTTATGTCTGCCATGCTTGTGAGATACATGTTTGAGTGTCTAAAGGACTTCCCCCAGGCCCTGAGATTGTGTGGCATTTTTAGTGCCTGCCTGCTAATATGTATTGTACGTGTCACAGTATTTGGCCTAGGGTTTGCTTTCTTGATGGCTCAGACGGTTACGTATCTGCCTGCAATGCAGGAGACCTGGGTTTGATCCCTGAATCAGAAAGATCCCTTGGAGTAGGAAATGGCAACCCAATCCAGTATTCTTGCCTGGACAATCCCACGGACAGAGGACCCTGCTGGGCTACAATCCATGGGTTCACAAAGAGTCAGACACAACTGAGAGACTAACACTTGCTTTCATTATAATATCCTACTTGTTCATAAGACTGTAGGTAGAGTTCTCTATTCGAAAAAGACCTTGACACTGGGAAAGATTGAGGGCAGGGGAAGGGGGTGACAGAGGATGAGATGGTTGGATGGCATCAGTGATTCAATGGACATGAGTTTGGGCAAACTCTGGGAGTTGGTGATGGACAGGGAGGCCTGGCGTGCTGCAGTCCATGGGGTCTCAAAGAGTCGGACATGACTGAGCAACTGAACTGACCTAAACTGGAGATAGTGAAGGACAGGGAAGCTGGCATGCTGTAGTCCATGGGGGCCATGAAGAGTTGGACATGGCTTAGTGACTGAACAGCAATAACAGGATTCTCATCTACTATTAATTTCTAGAGATTGTAGACATCTACCAAGAAGAACCAGATAATTTGGAAAGTCTTTTTGGCTTAGATCTGTTAGCAATGCCAGGTTTGTCTGAGTCCAAAATGTTTTTGTACAGATTATAGCTAGCTTATAACCCTTCATTCTGTACTGCCTTTAGAAAAAGACAACTCATTTATTTTGTTTTTGAAAGGGTAATACAAACACCTGGCAAAAAAAGTCAAAGTGTATAAATAACTGAGAGTGAAGTGAAGCTGTCCCCTCGTGGCTATCTTTCATTCCTCTTCTGTAGAGGAGACCACTGTGTGTGTGTATTGTCCAGAAGTATTCTATGTGCATGTTAGAATATATTCTTGATTGCTTCTTAATTGTTCTTTATGTGTCATTTCATACCCCCACATATCTTTCGTGTTCATTAATGGAAGACTATTTGTTAAAAAATTTTTTTCCACACTGCTCAATGTAGTTTCTTAAAAGAAAAAAAAAAAAACTCTCAATAAATACATATTTTTGTTTTCTATTTGGGTAAAATGAATAATCAAGAGAAAGGAGAGTTGGATTAAGTTAAGGGGTATATTCTGGTGTCCAAATAGCTTGAAAACTTCAGACTCATAAGTGAACTAATACACACACACACACACACACATGCGCCTACTAGAATGGTTAACTTTTTCTTTTGGCCTATCAGTTCAGGTAAAGAAAATCCTCTTTCTGTCTTATATTCCTCATACCCGGGAGGGTCCATGGATGCTGTGGGATACCACTTTCTGTCCTTCTATAAACAAGCACAAAATGGTTAACTTTGAATAAGAAGAATATCAATTTACTCATTATGACTGTAGACCTCATATCCCCAAACTTCAGTGGTTTTGGTTCCAAATGAGGCTGTGTTTGCTTGTGTATGTATTTTGTTAGCCAGTTGACTCCCACCTGTAAAACCTCTGAAACTCCCCAGTCGTTCTCATATTCCCATGTGTGCCTAGCACCCCTCTGGTGCTCTTCCATCTAACTCTTCGTGTTGAGAGCTGCTGGCTGCAGGCTGCTTTGCAGCAGCCTCTGGGAAGGCTGCTTCTCTACCCACCATACTTTCCCACAGAGCTCCCAAAGCTGCAGCTTCTCTAAACTGCCAAATGTGACTGAATTCCTCTCCAATTTCAGGGCCACATCAGAGCCATGCTGTGTTATTTACAAGAATGATAAAATGTCCTTTGCTCAGCTCTGCCTGGGACATTGTTAACCTGGCACCAAGCTCATGACATGCCCTCTGCAGACAGCCACTTTAACTTTTCTCTTCAGCCCTGTTCTCTAGGATAGCTCAGACTGAGTCTTGGGGGACAGGCTGTCAAAAGGACTAGATGTTATCCCTTGTCTTTGTTCCTCTTTGGACCCAAGAATCCACATATAAAACCATTCTTCTCTATCCCCATATTCCATCTGGCTCCCACAAATGGAAGCTGAAGCTGGGAGGCGTAGGGATGGGTGTTGCCAACAAGACACATCCGATCTCAGCTATGTTAACATTTATTCTAGTTATTCAGTGGAAATATGGAACATGGTTTACCAAAATGTCTGTTGGCTTCACGTCCTATTTAATGACATTTAGAATTCTCTATTTTGGGGTATCTCTCTAACATCAGTGTTTTTTCTTATTTTTAAGTGAAGGATCTTTGCACACTGGATTGTAAATAATGTGTTTGTATAGTTCACATTTTAACTGTTGTGCTGAAATCAGTGGAGACATACTCTGAATACTGATTTGATAGAAATGCTTCACTGATTTTACTAGCACTGGGCCAAATTCATTAACAGCCTGGATTCATTAGGAAGGCACCATTAATTCAAGGAAAATTAAGAAAAAAGGATTACATTCTTCATTATATTTTATAAAGCATTACACATTAATCAGAATTTAGTATGTTTGGTTTTAAGACTACTTCCATTTCATCTATGAATCTTTACAGAGAACACATTTATTAGTTTGCTTACCAAATATTTATTTGTGCTGGTCTCTATGTTGAGTTTTGTTGAGCTATCTGAATTGCAGGATAGGGTTTTAAAATCCTCATTCTTTCATAGGTTAAGGTCTTAATGTCCCCTCCTGGGGGTTCTGGCTTATGCTAAATGAGAATAATATGACTTGGTAAAAATGGGAAAAAAGAAATTCTTTAGAATCAGAGCTATGCAGTGAGATGAAGATGCTTCCTCTGGTTCTTAGAGAGAGGTAGTTTCCCTTTGTTCCTTGTCTCTGCACATAAGACCAGGCTCAGGGGATGGAGTGAAGTTAGAAAAGAGGTGGGTTAGTAATCATGGGAGAAAGAAAGGAGGGGAGAAGGAGGCAAGTAAGAGAGACTTTCTGACATTCTTCTGAGCTGAACTCAGTAGGGACTGGCTCTTACTCCAGGGAAATGCAGATGTCTCATTTCTCCATCTCTATAAGCTGGGTTTATTCCTCCTCTTTCCTTAGTATAGGGCTTCCCTTGTGGCTCAGCTGGTAAGGAATCCGCCTGCATTGTGGGTGACCTGGGTTTGATCCTAGAGTTGGGAAGATCCCCTGGAGAAGGGAAAGGCTACCCACTCCAGTATTCTGGCCTGGAGAATTCCATGGACTGTGTAGTCCGTGGGGTCGCAAAGAGTCGGACGCGACTGCCCAGCTTGCACTGCACTGCACTATACTTCCTTAGTACGGTTTATCTGGGGGCAATGTGCTTATCAGCTGAGGCAGTGCAAAGGGATTTTAGGGGTCTTTAGAGCCATCAACATCTCCATCAGAATCCCAAAGCCTGCTAAGCAGCCCCTAGTTTGCTAACCAAGCAAATGCCTGTTTCAGCCAAGTCTCCCATGTCCTCCCTGCCTCCACAGCCAGATTTCTAAACTCCTTCTTGATAGGAATACTGGAGCCTACTGATTCTTGTCCTTCCAACATTTAATGGCACAGCTAAAGGATTCTTTTGTGTGAATAAAGCCCAGCCCCTTCCTTTCGAGAACAATTTAGACAAATAAAGTAATGACGTTATATCAACAGCTGAAGTAAAATCAGAGAATAACCAGTGCTAACTTCTGTTATGTCCTTCCCAGGTGGCACAGTGGTAGAGAGTCTGCCTGCCAGTGCAGGAGACACAAGAGACACGGGTTTGACCCCTGGGTCAGGAAGATCCCTTGGAGAAGGAAATGGCATCCCATTCCAGTATTCTTACCTGGAAAATTCTGTGGACAGAGGAGCCTGGTAGGCAGCAGTCCATGGGGTCGCAGAGAGTTGGACATGACTAAGCACAGTGCATGTGCCTAACTTTTGTTACATGCTAGGAAGGGTGTTGAAAAAAAGGTAGAGGTTTGAAAGATTTGAGCGTGACTGATTTGAAGTATGGATCAAGGGGAAGCAAGGATGAAAGCAACTTTAAAGTTTTGTGTCAGGTTGATCTGAATGTTACTGATGTTGTTCACAGTGAGTTGTCTCGGGGGGGGATAAGAGGATCTCCAGTAGAGAAATGTTGAGTTGAAGGAATGAAGGGATAGATTGGAGGAGATATAGGAGGTCATCTAATGTTTGATTCTGGAGACCAAAAGAGTGTTCTGAACTAGAGGCATGGATTTGGTCACTGAATATGGTGAAACCTGAACTCCAAATAGGATAAAGTGGATGCTGTTCCTGCAGAGAAGGGGCTGACCATTAAAGCGCATGTTTAGTAGCTGTTAGAGGAGGAAGACAGAGAAGGCAGTGGCACCCCACTCCAGTACTCTTGCCTAGAAAATCCCATGGATGGAGGAGCCTGGTAGGCTGCATTCCATGGGGTTGCTAAGAGTCAGACACGACTGAGCGACTTCACTTTCACTTTTCACTTTTGTGCATTGGAGAAGGAAATGGCAACCCACTCCAGTGTTCTTGCATTGAGAATCCCAGGGATCGGGGAGCCTGGTGGGCTGCTGTCTGTGGGGTTGCACAGAGTCGGACTCGACTGAAGTGACTTAGCAGCAGCAGCAGAGGAGGAAGAAAAGACAGAAATGAAACACAAAAGAACAAGTAACATTTTCCCAAATGCAAATGAGAAAAGAGAAAGAAGAGGGGGAAGAATCCATTGTGTGAACAGCTGAGAAATTAAAAGGGATGAGGGTTGAGGAAACTCCAGTAGACTTGATGACAGAGAGGTTATTGGTTTGGAAGAGTCGGTGGGCGAATGGAACCAGACTGGATTGGAATAAGGAATGATGAGTAGAGAGGAAATAGGAGTGAGTGCAGATTTCACCACCACTGCCACCTCTGATGAGTACATGCAGAATATTTTTTAAAAAATGAGGCAGTGGTGTCTTGATTCTGTATGTGCCTTATCTGAATTGCTCTGAGATCTCAAATGTATGTATTATATTTTTAGGGGAAAGCAATCTTATATTATTTTATAACAGGAATAAAAAGGTAGTTTTGATCTCCAGTTCCTTAATCCCAAATCAGCTAACTAAATTATTCATTTTCCAGTATCATATTATAGAGAGTAGGTTTCCAAGGTCTTAACACTTATTAAGAAATAGATTTTGGTATAAATGAGATTTTTTTTTTTTCCAGCTACCTTAGATTTCTAGAAACAATTAGAAGACTAATGTAAAAGAAACTTAATTAGGAAAAAAGTCCTAAATGTTTAGCTGCTCTTCTGGGTCTTCCAGTTGAATTGCAAATATAACTTGATGAGAAGAATCTAATTTTTCATAATTAGTTATAGGACACTTAACATAGCTTTAGGAAGAATATAAACTAATTTAAAAAGTAAGAAAACCTATCAGCCTCATGTATAGGGAATCTTGATTTTAGTGAACTAGTTTTGGTGTCTTTAAAATCCTCCTTGTGAGTTCTGATACTTCAGTTAGGAACATGTCAAGAGTTGCAGGGACAAGACTCCTTTTTTTTTAGACTGACATCACATGGAGTGAGAACCTAGCTGGAAACAGTCTGAGAATTCTTTAAGAACAAATTTAAAGCAAAAATAGTATCACCCTTGAACTTTGTTTAGCATGAAAGAAAGCTATAGTACTCATCTTAATCTTTTCTTATCTCTAAGGAGTAATTCAGAGTACTAAACAGATATGAAAAGTGTCATTCTCCATGAATTTACAGTCTAAAATCTACAGGATTTTTGAGTATACTGAATTCAGAAACATTTGCATTGCTCTGTCACACATAGATGACAGATACCTTGAAATATCAATCAATCACTTACTTATTTTTACAGAGAGGCAAGGATTGGGTTTCTCCTCCAGTATACTACTCAGGGGCAGGAAATTGTCTGTGAAGTCACCAGGTGCCCTCTTTACTACTGTGTGACCTGGCAAGATTCTTCTTTGACCATGAGTTTCTACCTGTAAAAAAAATGAGAAAGTATGCCTCTCACAGGATTGTTGTGAAGAGTAAATGAGACAACAGATGTGTGAGTCGTTACTCAAAGCACACCATTTTGGTGCTTTTCCATGCATTTATTTCCTTTTTAAGTGCATAACTGAAAACGGAAATGCTATATATAACTTCACTTAGATGAAGCTTTAATTAAACAGTGTACTTGTTCATGGATTTCCGTTCCACATGTGCCCCATTGCTACAGAATCCAAACTTTCTTTTTCACATAAAAAAAGAGACCTCCCAGCTATTAGGTTGAACAATATAAAATTGCTAATATTGAACCCTTTTGACTTACAAAAACCCGACGGCTTCATGTGATTCAATCTAATAATTTTACTCAACTATAAAGCCCAGCTCAGATCCCAGCATCCAATTTGAGACTGGAGATGGAAATCCTCTGAAACAGCATCTTTTCCTGCCACATTTCCTGTACCATTTATTGGGACACTTCTTGTGTACTATTTCATATTGTTGGCAATACTTTCATATGAATGAGTCTTGCTTTCACAGCTGTTCTGTATATTCCTTGAAGGTGTTCACTGTGTTTTCTCTATTACGGGAAAATTTTTTTATGATGTTAATAATAATGTTTCATAACTATTGACATGACTGCTCTGAGGATAAAAAATTTATCCTGCACTTTCTCCCAACATTTAACCTTTTCCTCAATGTGTCTCACATCCAAGAAGGAAAATTCTTTGGTTTGGAAGTGTCTTCTAGTGATAATGTAGGTAATATAATGATAATGCTGTCCCTGATACACAAAGATAACTGCTGCTGATCAGTTCAGTACGAGTCTTAGACTGTTTTCCCACTAAAGGTCTTGGAGTCCTGTTAATCATTATGGTTTCCCTGTAGGTTCCACTTGGTTGGAGAGCTTGGAGAAGTAAGATGTTAGCTAAGGTGATGAGGAGCCAAGTTAAATTAACTGGTCCACATCTTGTTCTTGGTGTGAGTTACGTTGTACTTTAATCAACAGCCCATTCCAATATTCTTGCCTGGAGAATTCCATGAATAGGGGAGCTTGGTGGATTACAGTCTGTTGGGGTCACAAAGAGTCAGACACAGCTGAAGCAACTAACACTTTAATCAATAAAGGTGAGCACCAAATAAAGCTTATTTTAGAAGCAAAAATGATGTATTTTTTGGGGGGATTCTAATCTCGTATTTCCAGCAAGAAATAGGGAAGGAGAATTACGGTCGTTGTATGTCCTGTAGGACAGGAGCTGGCAGAAAGATTCTCTCATATGTAGAGTTGGGTTTGATAAAAGTGAGGAAAAAGGCTCAAAGCAAGAGCTGAGCTTCAAAGTTAAAGGAAAAGGTCTAAGTGAGTCACCAACATGAGGAGGAGGGCTTAAGCCAGGACATTGTTGAAGTTTGATTGGGTCAGTGAATGACACACCTTTCTACTCTGGGTTTAGTTTTACTAGGAAATATGAACTTGAACAGTGCCTGTGCTCAAGGTCTAAGTAGCTTCCTGCTCTTTCTTCCAATGAATCAGACTGGTTTGGCTTAGGGTGGACAGAGCAGCCAAGCACCAACCTGCCGGGCAACCCCTGCACTTCATGCCACCTGGGAACAGGCTGATTTATATGAGAGAACAAGAAGCACGGAGGAGGGTAGGCTGCCTGCCTTCCTAGAACACTTCCTCTCGCAATCTGAGCCCCTAGTTATGTCGCTTTTCTTCCTATGTGGAGAAGCTAGTGAGAGCTAGAGAGAAGGAAGAAGTTTCTTCTTAAAATTCAGGCAATGTAACAGCTCCCAGTTTCAAGGCTGGCAAAAGTTTTCAACTAGCAGGGAGAAACTGCCTTCCCCTCCTCCTAACCCAGTAAGAATGAACTTGAAGGATTGAGGAGAGAGGTTAAATGTCAAACTGGCAGGCAGTCTGGACAAATGCCAGAGTGAGGGGCTCAGCTGAAGCCAGCACTTATGGGCCTCCTGAGGAATGAATATGGGTAGCTGGCCTCATAATAAGGGTCTGAGACAAAGCAGATGTCAGAAGTGGATTGAATTTTCACTTTGTTGTTTCAGTATCCCCTTATGGTTAATGTCTTTAGTTTTCTGCTTCTGGCTGTGATGAAGTTATTGGTACAAGGATAGCTTCATGCCACACACTGTAATGAAACTGGAAAAGATGTATGTGGCAATGCTTTTTAGGCTTTGGACAGCAGGTTAGTGCAAGACTGTAATCCCTGAAAGAGGGGATACTCACAAGATGAGTCCCATGCTTGACCTGAATGTCAACCTGGGAAACATTTCCCAGTCACAACAGAGTATGCTAAAGAGATAAAGATTAGAGTTCAAGATAGCATAGCAGGTAGAATATTTGGGTACTGGAGAGGAAAATGTGAACCTCAGAAATATGTATGGAAGTTCCCCATACCTCCCTTGGCTGAGGACTGGGCTTCGTATGTCCCAGGTGAGACTACTCGAGCTTACCAGAGAGCTCAGACTTGTACCTGTAGGGGATGAGAGTGGAACAGAGATGCTGGAGGTTGAAATGTGCTGGAGACATTGGTGTTCTAGCTCAGTTATAGGGAGAAACCTATTAATAGTTAACATCTCATGAATATTTATTATAATAAAATCCAGTTAAGACATCAGAAAGACCACTAAGAACCACATCCTATAGTAAAACCTGGAGGAGAAAAAGTTTGGAAGGTGAATTTTGCCAACTTAGAGAAGCTTGGAAAACACCTTATGCTTTCCACCAATCCTTTCTAATGAAGCATAAACCCAGGAACACCAGCTTTTCATACAAGTTTCAAGATAATCATTAAGTAATTGAGCTGCCTAAGAAAACAAGTCAGCTCTTCAAGGGAAAGATAATAGAATTCAGAGCCTTCATAGTGATTTGTCCACAATATTGAGTGAAGGAAACCCTCTATTATTATAAATTAAAAAAAACACCCAGGAAAATATGGTCCATAACCAGGAAAAAATGTAATGAAAGCCAACTCCAAGATAACTCATGTATTGAATTTAATAGACAAAGACTTTGAATTGACTATTATGAATATATTCAAAGAAAGAAGGGGAAATATTACCTTATTAAGGGCAGAGGGAAAATCTTAGGAGAGAATTTTAAACTTTAAAGAAGAACCAAATGGAAATTCTTAAACGGAAAATGAAATGTTCAGTGCAAAATTCATTGGGTGGTTTTAACAGCAGATTGGAGATGGGAGAAAAAAGTTTATAGTCTTCAAAATGAAAATTCACCCAAACCAGCCTTGGTATAAATTTCCTCAGTGATCTCTGCTGAAAGATTTGGAATCATTTTGGAGGTAATTTACTTGTTTTATTTGTTGTACTCAGTCAATTTCTAGGGCCTGTTGATGTTGTCTTTAAAATATTTTTCATAATAGGAAATTTTTATTTCTATTTGTACTTCCCTAGTTCCAAGATGTCATTCTCCTGTGCTTAGATTACTGCTATAGCCAACATTCTGGTCTCTAATTCTTTTAGTCCAATTTTAAGTCCATTTAGTCTTACTGCTTTAATTATTTATTCATTGAACAGATATTTATAAATCACCTAATCTGTTTCTGATATGCATGTCTATTATGTTTTGAAATCTTCAGTAGTTCCGATTTTCCTTCAGTAGGAAGCTAAATTCTTTTGTCTAAATTTCAAGTCCTCTGTATTCACTTCTTCATCCTCCTTTAATTATTCCAGTCATATTTCTGCTTGTCATAAACACTGTAGTAGACTTATGGCCAGCCACTAATGGAATGCCAGCCACTAATGGAGCCACTTAACTATGGGAATCCCCTGCCTTATGGAGCAGAACTACACCCCTGTTGTAGAAACTGAAGATACCAGGTAATCACCTTTCCTGCCTCCCTTGCCGTGTCATCATCTGTCATAGCATGTAATTTAGGTTCTCTCTTTTGGACATACTTCTCCTAGACTCTGAATCATAAGATAGAGATACAGAGCGATATGGCCCTCACAGAATGCGCTGTATATGTGGTGGCAGTGGCAACACCCATCCAGTTTCCAGAGGCATCAGTGATGGTATCTGGGGTCAACAGTGCGTCCTAAGGTGTCTGTGTCCATCAGTGGCTACATTAGAATCTTCTAGGCCGGTCTTGCATTACATTTTTAGTCATTGACTCTGGCTGCTTAACCTCTAAACCTAGTTCTATGTTTCTCCTGTGAGTTTTGTGATCTTTCTGAATCCTTAAATTAGCCAAACTTGTTTTCTCATTGGATGTGGCTAAGAATTTTGACTGAACACATGCACACACATCCTACCCTAGACAGGTTAATCATCTCATCCCCGGAGCATGCAGAACTCATCCTGGTCTGCGTGCTTGGCTGAGGTCATTGTAAACACTCGGAATTCCTCCATTTTCTGTGTCTCTGTTTATTTATTTGCTATTTTATTTATTTTTTAAAAATTTATTTATTTTAATTGGAGGTTAATTATTTTACAATATTGTAGTGGTTTTGCCATACCTTGACATGAATCAGCCATGGGTGTACATGTGTTCCCCATCCTGAACCCCCCTCCTCCCTCCCTCCCCATCCCATCCCTCAGGGTCATCCCAGTGCACCAGCCCTGAGTACCCTGTCTCATGCGTCGAACCTGGACTGGTGATCTGTTTCATAAATACTGCGTACCTTCAAGCTTCAGTGCTTCAGAGAGATCTTTTCCCCTGGAACTTCCCTGGTGGCTCAGATGGTAAAGCATCTGCCTACTATGGGGGAGACCCAGGTTCAGTCCCTGGGTTGGGAAGATATCCTGGAGAAGGGAGTGGCAACCCACTCCAGTATTCTTGCCTGGAAAATCCCATGGAAGGAGGAGCCTGGTAGGTTACAGTCCACGGGGCCGCAAAGAGTCGGACACGACTAAGCATCTTCACTTTCTTTCTTTCATTTTCCTAAACCTGAATAATCACTGTCTTCTCTGTCATTCACATCTTAACCATAGGTTACATACAATTTTATGTTCTTCATGAATTTTAAGTATATAATAATTTTCATTGTTTATAAAAGAGACTATAGTACATGCCCTGGATGCTCATATCCCTCATCTTGCTTGGCACTCTGTTCAGAACATTATAGTCATTCACTGTGCCTTAAGAGGAGGATGAATTTTATGAAGGATTTTGCTTTTAGTAGTATTTCGTAAGTACCAATAATATCCAGGATAATGCTAAAACATGACAGCCTTTGTGTAGGAAGACGGCACTGTTGACTGGTTGAAACCATCTGACATGAGTGCATTCAGTTTCTCACATTCCCATCACAATATTTCCCAAAGGCCCTAATCTTTCTTCTTCTTCTTGCCTCAGAGGAAGAAGTGTGACTCTATACCTTGATCCTCTTCCAACTCTTTTGAAATCTTATTCTGTTAATCTTTTCCCCATCCATATTCTTTATTCCTTGGGACTGCTTCCCTGTACTAAAACAATAACAAAAGGTCTCATAATCTAGTTCTCTTTGCTGTTAACCTTTCAAGTTGCTGAATCCTTTCCATCTTTTCATGACCAGATTTACTGACACAATGGTCTTGCTGAATATGTCACTTTTTCCCATCCTATCACTTCTTGGCACCTCACAAGACAGATTTTTTTTCCTCACCACTTTGTGAAACTGCTTTCTTGAGGGTTCCCCCAAATCCTGTTCTGTCAGTCACTGAAAACCACAAAAATTAGCTTCTCAACGTGTGTTACACAGACAACCACTGCAATGTTGGGAGTGGCCTGGGGATGCTGCACCAGGACAGCATCACTCTCAGATCCAGGCTGATGAAGTAGCCCATATCTGGAATATTGCAGGTTGCTTTGGCAAAGGAAAAGAGAATTCCACAGGGTTTTGTACTCGCAAATCACATTTTCTCACCTGGAAATGAGACATGGCACTTTTGATGAAACTCATTGGCCAGAACTAGTCACATGGCCCCAACTAATTAAAGGGATCTGTTGAGGAAGTACCAGCTCTCTGTGTTCAGAAGGAAGAAAAGTGGAAATATGTTCAGTGAACTACCAGGTCTCCTTATTATCAGACAGATTTTTCTCTTCATTCTCCTTTATCTTCTGCAGCATTCGATATTATTGACTTACCCCTTCTTACAACTACAGATCTGCCTCGACTTATGAAGGGATTACCTCCTGATAAGTTCCTTGTAAATTGAAATTATCTTATGTTGAAGATGCTTTTTAATACTCTTAATCTACTGAGCATTATAATGTAGCCAGCCTGCCTGAAATGTGCTCAGCACTTACATTAGCCTGCAGTTGGGCAGAATCATCTAACACAAAGTCCATTTGATAATCAAGTGTTGGATATTTCATGTAATTTATTGAATACTGTACTAGAAGTGAAAAGCAGATTGACCAGGTGCAGAAGGGTTATAAGTGCATTGAGTGTTCACCCTTGTAGTCATGTGACTAACTGGGAACTGTGGATTGCTGCCGCTGCCCAACAACAGGAGAGGGTATCACACTGCCTGTCGCTAGCCTGCGTAAAAATCAATATTGAAAATTCAAATACTGTCTTTACTGATACAAACTGCTTCTGCACCATCATAAAGTAGAAAAAAAATCGTAAGTTTGGGAGCATCTTTAAAGCCTATTTATGAATCCGGTTGAGTATTTAGCCAGTACTTCAAACTCACTGTATATAAACACAAATTCATCATCATCATTTACCTTTCTGACTCCTCCTGGCTCATTTCATCACATTTATTTCTAGTCTTTATTTCTGCTTATGGTACTACCATTACCCCATCACTGGATTTTGAATCCTCATATATTTTTCATTTCCCTTCCTTCAATAATTTCTTCCATCTGATCCACTGCCAAATCCTGGCAATTTCCATTTTCCAAGTATTTTCTGAATCTGTTTCTGTTTGCACTAAGATCTTGGATGTAGCTATTGGGAAAGCCTCATTTTCTCTGCTTTTGTCCCGAGCTCCTGTCTCCATGGTTTGCCACGCCACAATCGGTGTAGTCACTGAACTTTATTCAGGTTATTGCTGTATTAAAAATTTCTACTAATTCTGTTTCCTTTTTTTTTTTTAGGATTTTTTTTTTTTTTTGATGTGGACCATTTAAAAAATCTTTTTTGTATTTGTTGCATTATTGCTTCTGTTTTATGTTTCAATATTCTGGCCGTAAGGCATGTGGGATCTTAGCTCTCTAACCAGGAATTGAAGCTGCACCTCCTGCATTCGAAGGTGAAGTTTTAACTCTGGGCACCAGGGAAGTTCTTACTAATTCTCTGTTTCTTAAAAGATGAAGTTTATTTATTTAGTATTCAAGGCCTTCTGTTATTTAGTTTTTACCTATTTTCTAGACTTTTCTCTCAGTTTTTCCCATAAGCCCCAGACCAAAATTCCTTTTTTCCATTAAGTCACTTTTGATCACACTAGCTGAATATGAATTCTCTGTCCTTTGTAAGACTATGGAGCTTTTAAAATTTCATGGTTTATCATAAACCCTATTTTAGGGCTTTCCTGGTGGTTCAGATGGTAAAGAATCCACCTGCAATGCAAGAAACTTGGTTTGATTCCTGAGTTAGGAAGATCCCCTGGAGAAGTGAATGGCTACCCACTCTTCTTACAGTCTGCTTGCCTGGAGAATTCCATGGACAGAGGAGCCTGGTGGGCTGCAGTCCATGGGATTGAAGAGAGTCGGACACAACTAAGAAACTTAACACTTTCACTTTCGCTTTTCATTATGCCTATTAATTACTTCTTGCTTGTATTGTAGTTTCTTTTTTATATGTCTCAGCCTTAATATTTGACTTTAATTCTTTGTTGGCCAAGACTGCTCCTGAAGTTGAATGGCAGATTGAAACTGCTCTGCTCACCTTAGTTTTCTTCCGATCTACCACTGACCTGACATGTTACATTGCACGGAGCAGATGTGGGATATTAATTGCTGAGTGAATGACCCCCTAATTTCCCTCCATTCTCTAAACAATGATGGTGACCTTCCTTGAGCTACCCACACTCTTTCTCTAAATATTCTCTTGAGCTCACTGGCATGTTTTTATACATGGCTGACTGGGTGTAGAATTTTAATCTGCATCTGTGGAATGGTGGTTTTGTGTAAGTGAAGTTAATTGGCTCATGTGGAGATTGAATCCACAGCCTTGGCCTCATTAGCACCTTGTTCTAATCAGTTGAGCTTTCTGGCCCAGTGCTATAAAATATCCACAAAAGACATAAATATAGGTAAGTTTTAACCAGGCTCCTGC
Organism: Bos taurus; assembly: GCF_002263795.3. Lineage (NCBI taxonomy): Eukaryota > Metazoa > Chordata > Mammalia > Artiodactyla > Bovidae > Bos > Bos taurus. The sequence goes on from NC_037332.1 coordinate 91,019,972, forward strand.
TTTTCCCTGTGTACTGTGGCAGGGGTGAAAATTAGTTGCCTATGAAGCTTAGACAATTGGTTTAAATTGAATCGTGGAATTCAATTTTGAATGAATGAATGAATTTATTGAGTCAGAATAGGCTAATTAAAAGCGATGGAGCAGATTGAGCCTTTGAAATACATAAGAAAGAGACTTTTGTGTGATGTTTTGCACTTTGCGTACTTCAAAAATGCTAGACAACTACTCAGTGGGACTTGAAAATTTTTGAAGAAACTGCCTAAATGCCCCAGAGTGGTCCGGCGCCACAAGAAACTTTATCTAAAGCCCAAACTTGCAAGCTTTTTTGGAGCAAAACTTGAAAGCTGCTGCAGGTTGGTCATGTTGACTTGGGCGGGGTGGGGGTGGGGGCGCAGTCTTGAGCCACTGCTGTGAAGAGCGGCTTTGATGAGGGGCTTTGGAACAGTGTTAACATGGCATCGCTTTAAAGTTAACAGGCTCATGCTCTGGGCTAGGAAGGTACCTGATGGGGAGGGAGAGCCATGGCTGACTTGTCTATAATCTATTGCTTTGTCTAGTCATGGCAGACAGTCTAGGGCAGTCAAAGGGCCAGATCATAACTTACCTCCAAAAATCAGAGAATAGAAACTGACATGAGGGACCCGGCACCTGGTCTGAGTTAAATGGATTTTAAAAAAGCCTACTGTTATTTATTTGCCTGCTGTGTATATTTCAAACTATATTTATTTCATTGTCTTGAAAGAGCTCATTAACTTACATCCTAAGTTGAAATTTTAAATATTTATCATGGATACATTAGTTGGTTTTTTTATATGCCACCTCGTTACTGATTTAATATGGAGCTGGGAATACATGTCTAAATTTGATATAGTTGTAATTTTGCTCCAGGATAATAATTGCCAATTTTTTCCCCCTCACATACTTGAAATATTGAGAATTGATGTATTTGAAGTAATTGTGTTCTGAATGTGGTGCTCCGAGGGCATCATCACTGTCTCTGAAAGGTGCACTTGTGTATTTGAGGGCCTTCTGAACAGGTCTGAGAAGTTTGTGATATGAAAATGTTCATTAAGCTCAGGCCTTGGGGAAAAAGGTCAGTCTAGGCTTTTGAGAGAAAACATTTGAAAGGGTTGGGGGTTGGGTAATCTCCATGAAATAAAAATAATTGGCAGAAAGTATTCTTGAAAAGAAGTTTTGGTGAATATTTTGAGACACAGCAAGGAAGATGAATGTCTGTCTTTGTTTCCTGTAAGGAAGAGTTTAACTGAGAAGAGTTTGATAACCACACTGCCTCAAATATAATTTCTTTGTTATTAGTTTATTTTTCCTGGTTATAAAAGTAATCAATGTTCATTGTAGAAAAATGAGAAGTTGCTAACCTAATTTCAAACAAAAGGCTGAAATAAGCTTAAGAGGAAAATGAAATCAGATAAAACTTAATAGCTTTTAATACTGTATCCTTTATATTAAGTGCATCAAAAGAGTATTAGAAAGAAAGCTTATGTTGATCAAAATTTGACCACAACAGACCTTCTTTCCTGAAATCTCTACTGGCTGGTATTCTGTTTCTAAATTGGGGATGACAGCCACAGGTAGGTGGGCTTGGGAACTAATTTGTGAACAGCAGCTTTCGGTCTGCATGTGATTCTGACAAGAACCTCTTCTTGCCTCCTTCAATGTTACTGGACTGTTCCTTCTAGGCAGAAACCAGTAGAACTCTGTTTTCACAGCAGAGCTCCCTGTTAAGAGACTGCAGAGTCATCCATTCAGTGGGCACTTCAGTATTCTCTCTCAAAAGGACCAAGCAGTCATTGCATTCACAGCCGGGCCTGTCGCTCTATGGGCACAAAACAGGATGCTTTTCTTCTGAACTGTGCTGTTTGAGTCACCAATTTTATTTTAAAATCTACCCAGTGGACTAGATGCTACAAAGAAGACACAAAGTATTTTCTATCCAAGAAACATATATAAGTACATAGCAACAGATGAACAAAATTTACTTTCATTGAACTATATGTATTTATATATACACACACATACACACACATATATATGTATATATAGTAGTAAGTCTTGTAAAGGACTAGGACTAGGTGGAGGGTTTTATTTTTATTTTATTTTGGTTGATTTTTCATTGGAGTATAATTGCTTTCCAATGTTGTATTAGTTTCCACTGTACAATAAAGTGAATCAGCTACATATATACATATATTCCCTCCGTTTTGGATCTCCCTCCCACCTTACCCCCATCTCACCTGTCTAGGTCATCACAGAGCACTGAGCTGAGCACCCTGTGATATCCAGCAGCTTTTCACTGCTGCTGCTGCTGCTGCTAAGTCGCTTCAGTCGTGTCTGACTCTGTTCGACCCCATAGACAGCAGCCCATCAGGCTCCTCTGTCCCTGGGATTCTCCAGGCAAGAATACTGGAGTGGGCTGCCATTTCCTTCTCCAATGCATGAAAGTAAAAAGTGAAAGTGAAGTCGCTCAGTCGTGTCCGACTCTTAGCGACCCCATGGACTGCAGCCTACCAGGCTCCTCCGTCTGTGGATTTTCCAGGCAAGAGGACTGGAGTGGGGCGCCATTGCCTTTTCACTAGCTATCTGATTTACACGTGGTAGTAAATATATGTTAGCACTACTCTTCCAATTCGTCCCACCCTCCCCTTACCTCTCTGCGTTCCATGTCCATTCTTTACATCCGTGTCTCTATTCCTGCCCTGCAAATAGGTTCTTCAGTACCATTTTTCTAGATGGTGGAGGGTTTTTAAATGCTGTGTATTTAGGACTGGTATATATTTTGTTGAAGTCTTTCTCTCTGACCCTTAATGTTATTATGAGTTAATTGAAACAAACCATTTTCCGTCTAAAATAGCTTGGAATAAAAGGCTTTGAACAAACAGTTTTCACTGAAAATAGTGAGGTCTTTGCCTCTCCTTTCCTTAGAACTCATTTCTCAATTGCAGTGAAACACTGCAATATACCTGTATTTGCAGTGAGATGTTATAGCTCAGTGTCAGAAGCGTAAGATAAAAAAGAGAATAGCTCTTTGGGTAACGAGTGCAAATGAACGAGTTTATTACCTAATGAATGTTTTTTAAGAGAATGTCAGAAGCGGATTGTTTTTGTGACTAATGGTCATTCATCTTTGAGGTGCTTTCAAGTAGTGAAACTATGACTTCTTTGTTTTGTGATCAAAATAAAACCAAAACTTGCTGGTGCAATAGAGTACGTCATTAGACTTTGCTACTGAGCGTTTTCTCTTTTCCTTAAGGTAGCTTTTATATTGAAAGTTTAGAATAAAACAGTCTTGTGATGAAGTAGGAGCGATTAATACGAGGAAAATGTTGGTTCCGGAGTTGTTCTATTAGCAAGACTTTCCCATAGTGAGAAACTCTTAAACTGGAGCCTGGGTCCTGCTGTGGTCTAAATATGATTAAAACTATCCTAGAATACACCTTAAGAGGCTGGGTCAGTTGTGGTTGATGATTTGCCTTTTAAATAAATGTTGACCAAATATTATTTGATCTGAAAACCAAGACTGGTTAGATTCCCATCATATAGCCAGATTGTAATCAATTTCCGGCTCTTGTGTTAAGGAAGAAGCTTTGATATTTTTGTTTACCTATGTAGCTGCTTCCTGTTTACAGAAGTCTATTTTTTTTAAGCCATAAATTGTATGTGGCTAAAATCTATTTGGGTGAAAAACAACGTGTGTACATAATGAGTTATCTGTATGGCACAAACAAGATAATTGGTGTCAGATGATTAACCCCCAAATCGATTTTTATAAATGCAGTAACAGAGTAACTTTAGACTGCTGAGCATGAACAGGCACACAAAACAACAAAGATTAAAAACAATTAAGTGCCTATAAAACAGAGAGCAAGCAGGTCCTGAGTGTAATAAGCTGCAGAGCAATGGCTTACGACATAATTATCTGATGGTCATATTTGTCAAGTTTCTAATGAGAATATCTCCCTCTGAAAAGCTTATACAATTTGGCTGAAATGTATAGGAATTTCAGAAAAGGTTCAGTTCAGTTCAGCTCAGTTGCTCAGTCATGTCTGATTCTTTGCGACCCCATGGACTGCAGCATGCCAGGCTTCCCTGTCCATCACCAACTCCCAGAGCTTATTCAAACTCATGTTCATCGTGTCGGTGATGCCATCCAACCACCTCATCCTCTGTTGTCCCCTTCTTATTGCCTTCAATCTTTCCCAGCATCAGGGTCTTTTCCAATGAGTCAGTTCTTTACATCAGGTGGCCAAAGTATTGGAGCTTCAGCTTCAGCATCAGTTCTTCCAATGAATATTCAGGACTGATTTCCTTTAGGTTGGACTGGTTGGATCTCCTTGCATGCCAAGGGACTCTCAAGAGTCTTCTCCAGCACCACAGTTCAAAAGCATCAATTCTTCAGCGTTCAGCTTTCTTTATAGTCCAATTCTCACATCCATACATGACTACTGGAAAAACTATAGCTTTGACTAGACAGACCTTTGTTGGCAAAGTAATGTCTCAGCTTTATAATATGCTGTCTAGGTTGGTCATAGCTTTTCTTCCAAGGAGCAAGCGTCTTTTGATTTCATGGCTGCAGTCACCATCTGCAGTGATTTTGGAGCACCCCAAAATAAAGTTTCTCGCTGTTTCCATTGTTTGCCCATTTATTTGCCATGAAGTGATGGGACCAGATGCCATGATCTATGTTTTCTGAATGTTGAGTTTTAAGCCAACTTTTTCACTCACCTCTTTCACTTTCAACAAGAGGCTCTTTAGTTCTTCACTTTCTGCCTTGAGGGTGGTGTCATCTGCATATCTGAGGTTATTGATATTTCTCCTGGCAGTCTTGATTCCAGCATGTGCTTCATCCAGCCCAGCGTTTCTCATGATGTACTCTGCATATAACTTAAATAAGCCAGGTGACGATATACAGCCTTGACGTACTCCTTTTCCTATTTGGAACCAGTCAGTTGTTCCATGTCCAGTTCTAACTGTTACTTCTTGACCTGTGTATAGATTTCTCAGGAGGCAGGTAAGGTGGTCTGGTATTCCCATCTCCTTAAGAATTTTCCACAGTTTGTTTGATCCACATAGTCGAAGGTTTTGGCGTAGTCAGTAAAGCAGAAAAGTTGATACTATGCAATTAGCTCGTTGTCCACCCTGGTGATAAACTCTTCAAAATGGTCCCATGAGGTCTACTCTGCTAGGATGAGGTTTTAAACTATTCTGCACAACCAAAAAGGCTCTGCATGACTTGGCCTCTGCCTTTTGATTCTGGCTTTGTTTTTCCAAGGGGCTTCCCCTAAGCTTGTTTCTTGGTCTAGGTAAGTCCTACATTTTGCTTAAGAATCATTTCAGGAACCTACTTCACTGGGCAACTTTTCTTGTCTTTTTTTGCCAACATGGCACCATTCAGCCATAGTGGTTATTACTGAAATTTCTATATAGTAGGTACATTACATTGGGGTAATAAACTGCTTATTTATTCCTTCCAGAGTGTGCATGTCAGCTAGACAGTTAAAGTTACAACTCTATACTCATAGTTTTCTGGTATTTTATTCTCAGAAGAAAGATATTCGAGAGGGTAAGTGGAAGCAACATCTCAGAAGCAGTCTTGTTGGCTTTGGAGCCCAAAGAAGGAGATTTTGGGGGAAGAATAAAGACAAACTAACCTTCACTTTAAAGTTTCTTTTAGAGTGGTATTGTGGACACTTTGTTGATCCAGCTTTTTCCCTTAGTAATATCAACACCATTTAATGAAAACTTGACTAAGTGGTGAAAAACTGCTAGATTATGATGTTTTTCCCCTAGGTACAGAGCATTTAACTTTGTGATCTCATTTTTTCCTTTCATTTCTTTGGAGAATTCATAGATTTCCGTAGATCTTCTTAATGTTAAGTCATTTTTCTAATACCATAGAATTCCTCTTGAGTACAGTTGCTTGCACTGTACCTGCTTGGCCATTACAAACTCATGTAGGAAAAGGCCTCTGGATTACTGCTTGAATATTCAGTTCACGAGATAATTATGTCCATGTCCTTCTCTTCTGCATTTAGCTATTTAGCTGTAGCCTTGGCAGCATCAAAAAATGAAACACTGATTCCCCCCTCCCCCATATTTTGGAAGGAGTTGGAGGTTGAAGGAGGGAGGAAGCAAGTGAAATTTTGGCACAGGTTCAATCAGTGAAGTCTTTCAGGGAGCAAGTCTTTTCCTACATGCTTGTAAGGCTTCTCGTATAATGTCCTAGTACTCCCTCTGAGAGGGGAGGAAAGAGATGATTTGAAATTCTGTTAAATTCTGCATGGAAGCTAGTGGATGAGGCCAAAAAGAAAAGATGCAGACTTCTTTTCTTTATGGTCTTTAACACTATAAAAAAATGACAACAATATCATATACTGTGTTTACAGGGCTGGTTTTTTACAAAGCACTTTGTCTCACCTTATCTCATCTGACAGGAAAGAGACATCAGGTCTAAAAGTAAATCTCTCAAAATGTTTATTTGTTTTTCATAAGAATTTAAAAACTATTATATAGTTTGCCTCCCTGATGGTTCTGCAGATAAAGAATCTGCCTGCCAATGCAGGAGATGCTGGTTCCTGGGTCAGGAAGATCCCTTGGAGGACGAAACGGCAACCCATTCCAGTATTCTTTCCTGGGAAATCCCATGGACAGAGGAGCCTGGTGGGCTACAGTCGAAAGGGTCATGAAGAATCAGGCATGACTGAGCAACTGAGCATATAGTTTGTGGTTATAAGAAAACATAGGTCACTTGTCCCAAAGTATGCATTCACTGGAAATAAGAAATATCCCCCTGAGAGTTTTTTCCTTTTTTTTTTTTTTTTTCTGTCTTCAAAGAACTTAAAATTCTAACAAATAATGACTTATATTCAAAGACTATTTTAGAAAGAAACTGAAGCAGTTGCTTTGTAGGGAAATTTGTAGGAAAGATCAGCCACATAGGGTTGGATCCCTAGGTTGTAGGATCCCCTGGAGGAGGGCATAGCAACCCACTACAGTATTCTTGCCTGGAGAGTCCTGTGGAGAGAAGAACCTTGCAGGCTGTTTAGTCTGTAGGGTCATAAGCATTGGACACGACTGAAGCGACTTAGCAAACACACACGCACATGGTGGGAACTAGACATCTTACTTTACTTCATTTATTCATTAGGTGCATGTGAAGGCGCTAGTGCTTACTAAGGGGTTTCTTTGGAAGGAATGATGCTAAAGCTGAAACTCCAGTACTTTGGCCACTTCATGCGAAGAGTTGACTCATTGGAAAAGACTTGATGCTGGGAGGGATTGGGGGCAGGAAGAGAAGGGGATGACAGAGGATGAGATGGCTGGATGGCATCACTGACTCGATGGACGTGAGTCTGAATGAACTCCGGGAGTTGGTGATGGACAGGGAGGCCTGGCGTGCTGTGATTCATGGGGTCGCAAAGAGTCGGACGCGTCTGAGAGACCGAACTGAACTGAACTGAACTGAAGCACTGTGTCACTAAGGCTTGATACCCAGTTTTTGCTGTTAGAGGCTAACATGGAGAAATCAACAGACATCTGTGATGTTATTTTGAAATGTTTCATTACTGTTCTTTGCTGTGCATTATAAGGAGAAATTGTGAAAAACCTTTAAATGGGCAAATATTGTGTGTCTACTTGCTACAAAATGTGCTGTTATCTTCACATGGTCAATTTATTTAGAATTTGACAGTTTGCTCTTTAGAACTTCAGAATTTTCCATCCATCCATCCATTTAATTTGCAAATATTTATTCAGTACCTTCCATGTACTAAATAATGTTCTGGGCCCTGATGATACAAGTAGTGAATAAAATAGAAAAAGCCCTGCTCCAGTGGTGCTCACATTCTGGTGACTAAGTCCTTAAAAAAATGTGCATATGTAAAATATATAAGATATTAGATAGTGATGTATGTAAGGAGAAAAAAACTTACAAGGAATGAGGTTAGGAAACGTGTGTGTGTGTGTGTGCATGAGTGTGTGTGTGTGTAGGTGGAGAGTGGTGGTTGAGATGTTTTGATAATGTGACTAAAAAACCTCACCTAGAAGGTGATCTTGAATTACCTTTAGGTTTTAGAGTCCTTCTGGTCCTCCCTCCTCTATTTGTCACTTCTGCACATGACACATATTCCTTTGGAGATAGTTCTTCTGTGGGTACCCATTTCATCAAATATGGGCTTAGCTCAGAGTTCTGCTGGAAATGACTTTCACATCTTTTAGAAAGATTTTGCTGTTTCACAGTTCTTGTTGCGTGTTGAAATGTTGTTTTGACACCTTGGAAAGGGTACTAGTCATCTCTTAATAAAACTGGATCACTGTAGCTGGACCTCAACCTCAACTTTTTTTTTTCTTGAGCTAAAAAAGCCCTGCCAAACTCAAAGGCTCAGAGCTTTCTAGGGGCAATTTGAATTCAGCTTTGAGGGTAAACTGCTCTTTGGTTTTAAGAAAATATCTTGACTAAGGCTTTGGCACCCCACTCCAGTACTCTTGCCTGGAAAATCCCATGGGCGGAGGAGCCTGGTAGGCTGCAGTCCACGGGGTCGCGAAGAGTCGGACACGACTAAGTGATTTCACTTTCACTTTTCACTTTCATGCATTGGAGAAGGAAATGGCAACCCACTCCAGTGATCTTGCCTGGAGAATCCCAGGAATGGGGGAGCCTGCTGGGCTGACGTCTATGGGGGTCGCACAGAGTCGGACACGACTGAAGTGATTTAGCAGCAGCAAGGCTTTTAGATATGCAAATGAAAGGCTTCTTTCAAGAACCTTTCTTTTTTCTCCCCCCACTCCAGTACTCTTGCCTGGAAAATCCCATGGATGGAGGAGCCTGGTAGGCTGCAGTCCATGAGGTTGCTAAGAGTCGGACATGACTGAGCGACTTCACTTTGACTTCTCACTTTCATGCATTGGAGAAGGAAATGGCAACCCACTCCAGTGTTCTTGCCTGGAGAATCCCAGGGACGGGGAAGCCTGGTGGGCTGCATAGAGTCGGACACGACTGAAGTGACTTAGCAGCAGCAGCAGCAGAGTTGGGGAAGGCCTGAAGGTGGTGCAGTAACTGGAAGCAGGTGTTTCAGAGGGAGATGCTGAGAGTTCTGTGTAGTCATAAAAGTCAAGAGTATCCTTTATGTTTTCTTTGGAGAATTCCGCCCCCCCCCCTCTACATATAGACCCTTTAGTCTCTGAAAATTATTTTTTTTTCTTATGGGGACTGAATATATATTATTACTCATGGCTTTGTCTACGCACTTGCTAAAGACTGTGTGCTAAGTTGCTTCACTTGTGTCTGACTCTTTGTAACCCTATGAACTGTAGCCCTCCAGGCCGCTCTGTCTATGGGATTTTCCAGATAAGAATACTGGAGTGCGTTGTTACATCCTCCTCCAGGGGATCTTCCTGAGCCAGAGACTGAACCCAGGTATCTTGCATCTCTTGAGTTGGCAGGCAGGTTCTTTTACCACTAGCGCCACCTGCCAAAGATTAGAGGAAAGATATTATTACAGGAAAAAGGATGCAAATAGACACCACAAACTTGGGGGAAGGGTACCTTAAAAATGAATTGATTGAAGTTGTTGAAGCTTACTATTCTAGATTGTTCCATTGAAGCCCCACAAAGATGTTATCAAAAAATTGAACAGCTTTAGGGCTTCCCTGGTGACTCAGTGGTAAAGAATCCACCTGTCAATGCAGGAGACACGGGTTCCATCCCTGATCTGGGAAGATCCCACCCACATGCCTCGGAGCAACTCAGCCCATGCACCACAACTATTGAGCCTGTGCTCTGGAGCTCGGAAACCGTGACTGCTGACACATGTGCACCCTAGAACCTGTGTTCTGAAACAAGAGAAGCCACGACAATGAAAAGCCTGCACACCACGACTAGAGTAGCCCCCCACCCCCTCGCCGAAGTTAGAGAAAAGCCAGCACAGCAACAAGGGCCCAGCACAGTCAAAACTTAATAACATAAATTTAAAAATACATATTGAACAGCTTTAGACTTTAGAAACTATGCAATTACTGAGTTGTCGTGGATTGTTGTGTTACAACTCTTAGGCCAAGAATAACCCCCAGTGAGTTGAAAATGGTTGTGTGTGTGTGCTGTGTGTGTGCTTGGTTGTATATGACTCTCTGTGGTCCCATGGACTATAGCCCAGCAGGCTCCTCTGCCCCATGGAATTTTCCAGGCAAGCATACTGGAGTGGGGTGCCATTCCCTTCTCCAGGGGATCTTCTTGACCCAGGTATTGAATCTGCGTCTCTTAATGTCTACCTGCTTCAGGCGTAAGTAGGTAGGAGATTCTTTACAACTAGCACCACCTGGGAAGCCCTGGAGATGGTATATCCCTTGTAATTTACTGTGGGAAGAGGCCAATTCTAGGGCAGAGAAATAAAAATTCTTGGAGGTAAGTTTTAGATGATTCTTCTCTCTGAGTCAACTAACAGTTTTGCTAGGACTGTGGGTTATCGGCAGAGTTCTTAAACCTCCCCCATGGTGGAAGGGGTGAACTGACATCTGTTACCTGGAGAAACAGGAGACTAGGCAAGAGGTTCTGAAAACGAGTTTGTATTTTTCGTTTCAGAAGAAGAGTGGTTACTTCTGGTAGCATTTAAACCACTCTTTGTTTTCTTGGTCCCTTAATTATTCTTTGTCTCCATTAAATATGTTGGGCTGGTTCTGGAGAACTGGGGACTGGACAGACTCTCCTGTGCTTAAGAAGCAGGGACAGCAGTGTCATGGTGGTCAAAATGGGGTCAGGTATGTCCAGCAGAGCAGCCTTGTTAGGAAGGAATTGGCACCTACAGTTGAAACAAATGTGGTGAGGATTTAATTTCTGAACCTGAAACTGGTGGGAGCTTGAGCTCTTATTAGTTAACATTGAAAAACATGACCTGCTTTTGGTGTTCTGTGTCTCTGAGGCCTATGACATATTTACCTATTCAACAAACGTTTATTGAACTCCTGATCTGTGCCAGGTGCTGTTTATGTGCTTGAGATATACCCATGAACAAAGCAGGCACAGTGACTGAGCTCAGGGAGACAGACAGTAAATAAGCAAATTATGTAGTAGAGTTGGAAGGTAATGGATGCTACAAGAAAAAGGTAGAGTAGGTGAGGTAAGGTGGAGGTAAAGGAATCAGGAATGCAGGGGTGAGGAGTTGTTGACTGTTTTATTGTTATTTTATTTATCTTATTTTATTTTTTGGCCAGGCCGTGCAGCTTGTGGGATCTTAGTTCCTTGACAAGGGATTGAACCCAGGCTCTGGCAGTGAAAGTGTCAGTTTCTAACCAATGATGCATTCATGATAAGTCGCTTTAGTCGTGTCTGACTCTTTGTGATGTTGTGGACCGTACCCCTCTGTCCATGGGATTCTCTAGGCAAGAATACTGGAGTGGGTTGCCATTTCCTTCTTCAGGGGATCTTCCTGACCCAGGGATTGAACCCATGTCTCTTAGTCTCCTGCATTGGCAGGCGGGTTCTTTACCAGTAGTGGCACCTGGGAAGTTCTCTAACACTGGACCTCCAGGGAATTCCCTGTTGTATTTTAAGTAGGATACTTTTTGTTGGTTTTTGAAAGGTGGCACCTGAGAAGAAATATGAAGGGGATAAAGGAATCAGCCAAGTAATTATCTAGAAGAACAGTGTTCCATGCAGGGACAGTAGCCAGAGCAAAAGCCCTGAGGTCAGTATGGTAGGCTGAATTATGTAACCGCACCACCCCAATATGTTCATGTCATAATGCCCAGAATCTGTGAATGTTATTTTACATGGCAAAAGGGACTTTGTGGATGTGATGAAATTAAGGATCATAAAATGGGGAACTTATCCAGATTATTAAAATGGACCCAGTATAATCACAACCCTTCTTACAAGAAGCACACTGAGAGGTCTGGGTCAGAGGCAACGTGATGATGGGAATAGAGGTTGGAGTGATGCATCTTAAAGTCAGAGGAAGGGGCCACGAGCTAAGAAGCTCAAGTGGCCACTTAGCAACTGAAAAAGGCAAGAAAATGGGCTTTTCCCTGAAAGCTTCTGGAAGGAACCAGGACTACTGACCACTTGGCTATAGCTCAGTGAAACTGATTGTGAACTTTTGACCTCTAGACTGTCAGAGAATGAATTTGTGTTGTTTTAAGCCATTTGTGTTTGTGGTAATTTGTGGTAATTTGTTGTAGTGGCAAAGTGAAAGTGAAAGTGAAGTTGCTCAGTCATGTCTAACTCTTTGTGAGCCCGTGGACTGTAGCCCACCAGGTTCCTCCATCCATGGGATTCTCCAGGCAAGAATACTGGAGTGGGTTGCCATTTCCTTCTCCACATACAGTCTGAGTGTGTCAAAGACTGTTCAAGCAACAGATAGGCCAGTATGGAGGGAGAGAGGAAAGGCAAGAGAGATAGCAGTGGTGGGGCTGCTCTCATGAGTTCCATTGAGGTTTTGTGTAGAGGAGTGAAGTGATATGACTTTTACAATAGACTCTGTGTGTCCATGTGTTTTGGAAGAAGGTTGGGGAGCCTAAGGTGGTAGAAGCTTTCCTCGTGGTGCAGTGGTAAAGAATTCACCTGCCAATGCAGGAGATGCAAGAGATGTGGATTTGATTCCTGAGTCAGAAAGATCCCCTGGAGAAGAAAATGGCAACCCACTCCAGTGTTGTTGCCTGGAGAATCCCATGAATAGAGGAGCCTGTCAGGCTACAGACCGTGGGGTCAAAGAGTTGGACATGACTTAGTGACTGACATGCAAGGTGGTAGGTAGTTCAATAATCAAACATTGAGATGATGCTGGATCAGATCAGGGAGGTAGCAGTGGAAGTGGTGAGATTTGCTTTAAAGATAAATCCAACAATATGTCCTGACAGATTGGATATGGGATATGAGTGAGAGGTGGGCAGGGCAGGTCAGTGATGGCTCCAAGAGATCTGGCCTAAGAAATTGGCATAGAATTACCAGTCAGTATGCAGAGGAATATGGATCTAAAGTTTGAAAGTTTAAGACATCCAAGTGGAAATATTGAGTGGGCACTCAGTTGTACAAGTTTGGAGTTCAGAGGAAGATCTGGGATGGAGTTACAAATTTGGGAGTTGTTGACAATATAAATACTATTTAAGTGATGGGATTAGATCACTGATGGGGTCACTGCAGACAGGGAAGAGAAGTGTTGAGGCCTGAAGAATGCCAGTGTTCACAGAAGAAGAGGGACAGGGAAGAAAAAGAAGAGCAGTGGGTGAGATAGGAAAAGAAAACATTTTCTTATCCAAAAGACAATAAACTCATATTTATTAGTTTTTTTTTTATGGCTCTGTTGGGTCTTCACTGCTGTCTACTTTCTCTAGTTGTGGCGAGTTGGGGTACTCTCTACTTGTGGCGCATGGACTTCTCACTGTGGTGGCTTCTCTCATTGTGGTTGGTGCATGCAGGTTAGTAGTTGTGGTGCATGGGCTTATTTGCCCCATGGTTGTGGAATCTTCCTGGACCAGAGATTGAACGCATGTCCCCTGCATTGGCCGGAAGATTCTTAATCACTGAACCACCAGGGAAGTCCACCATACAGTCTTGTACTTAAAAGGAAAACACACATCACTCCAGAACCCAAGAAGAGAGGCTACTGTTGGAGATGTTTCTCCATAAGACTTTTGTTTCTACACAGTTTGTCTTTAGTCCAGGCTGTCTTTGTAAAGATATTTGTATAGTGAGCTTTGGAAGATAGAGATAGTATCTCCCTCTAGAGCAGAGAACAGTTTTATTTTCTGTCCAGTATAATAAGGACAGGGCTGTGTTCCTTCCCTGTTGTTTGGCCTGAGGCTAAACTACGGTAGAGGTAATGAAGATAATGGGTTTCCTTGGTGGTACAGAAGGTTAAGCGTCTACCTGCAATGCAGGAGACCTGGATTTGATCCCCGGGTAGGGAAGATCCCCTGGAGAAGGAAATGGCAACCCATTCCAGTCCTCTTGCCTGGAAAATTCCATGGACGGAGGAGCCTGGTAAGCTATCCAGTCCATGGGATAACAAAGAGTCACACATGACTGAGCAACTTCACTTCCTTCAAAAGGTCTCATGCATGCACTGCGGCACTCAGTGCCCCCGACCCTGCACCAGGCCACTGCCTACCCACGCCTCCACCGGAGACTCCTGGACACTTATGGGCAAGTCTGGGTCAGTCTCTTGTGGGGTCACTGGTCCTTTCTCCTGGGTCCTGGTGTGTACAAGGTTTTGCTTGTGCCCTCCAAGAGTCTGTTTCCCCAGTCCTGTGTAAGTTCTGGTGGCTCTGTGGTGGGGTTAATGGCGCCCTCCTCCAAGAGAGCTTAGGCCATACCCAGGTTTGCTGCACCCAGAACCCCTGAGGCAGGCCAGTCCTGACCTGCACCTTCACAGGAGACACTCAAACACAGTTCTGACTCAGTCTCTGTGAGTCTCTGTGTCCTGTTGTGCACAAGGCTTTGTTTGTGCCCTGCAAGAGTCTGTTTCCCCACACTCATGGTCATGGTGGATACTTCTGACAAAACGTGGACCACTGGAGAAGGGAATGGCAAACCACTTCAGTATTCTTGCCTTGAGAACCCCATAAACAGTATGAAAAGGCAAAAAGATAGGACACTGAAGGATGAACTCCCCAGGTCTGTAGGTGCCCAATATGCTACTGGAGAACAGTGGAGAAATAACTCCAGAAAGAATGAAGAGATGGAGTCAAAGCAAAAACAACACCCAGTTATGGATGTGACTGGTGATGAAAGTAAAGTCTGATGCTGTAAAGAGCAATATTGCATAGGAACCTGGAATGTTAGGTCCATGAATCAAGGCAAATTAGAAGTGATCAAACAAAAGATGGCAAGAGTGAACATTTTAGGAATCAGCGAACTAAGATGGACTGGAATGGGTGTATGTAACTCAGATGACCATTATATCTACTACTGTGGGCAAGAATCCCTTAGAAGAAATGGAGTAGCCCTCATGGTCAACAAAAGAGTTCAAAATGCAGTTCTTGGGTGCAATCTCAAAAACAACAAAATGATCTCTGTTCGTTTCCAAGGCAAACCATTCAATATCACAGTAATCCAAGTCTATGCCCCAACCATTGATGCTGAAGAAGCTGAAGTTGAGTGGTTCTATGAAGACCTACAAGACCATCTAGAACTAACACCCAAAAAAGATGTCTTTTTCATTATAGGGGACTGGAATGCAAAAGTAGGAAGTCAGGAGATACCTGGAGTAACAGGCAAATTTGGCCTTGGAGTTCAGAATGAAGTAGAGCAAAGGCTAACAGAGTTTGGCCAAGAGAATGCACTGCTCATAGCAAACACCCTCTTCTAACAACACAAGAGAAGACTCTACACATGGACATTACCAGATGATCAATACTGAAATCGGATTGATTATATTCTTTGCAGCCAAACATCAAGAAGCTCTATACAGTCAACAAAAATAAGACCAGGAACTGACTGTGGCTCAGATTATGAACTCCTTATTGCTAAATTCAGACTGAAATTGAAGAAAGTAGGGAAAACCACTAGACCATTCAGGTATGACTTAAATCCCTTATGATTATACAGTGGAAGTGACAAATAGATTCAAGGGATTAGAACTGATAGAGTGCCTGAAGAACTATGGACGGAGGTTCGTGATATTGTACACAAAGCAGTGATCAAGACCATCCCTAAGAAAAAGAAATTGAAAAAGGCAAAATGGTTGTCTGAGGAGGCCTTACAAATAGATGAGAAAAGAAGAGAAGCTAAAGGCAAAGGAGAAAAGGAAAGATATACCCATTTGAATGCAGAGTTCCAGAGAATAGCAAGGGGAGATAAGAAAGCCTTCCTCAGCGATCAGTGCAAGAAATAGAGGAAAAAAATAGAATGGGAAAAACTAAAGATCTCTTCAAGAAAATGAGAGATACCATGGGAACATTTCATGCAAAGATGGACACATTAAGGGACAGAAGCAGAATGGACTTAACAGAAGCAGAAGATATTAAGAAGAGGTGGCAAGAATACACAGAAGAACTATATAAAAAAGATGTTTATGATCCAGATAATCATGATGGTGTGATCACTCACCTAGAGCCAGACATCCTGGAATGTGAAATCAAGTGGCCCTTAGGAAGTATCACTAGGAACAAAGCTAGTGGAGGTGATGGAATTCCAGTTGAGCTATTTCAATTTTGAAAAGATGATGCTATGAAAGTGCTGGACTCAGTATGTCAGCAAATTTGGAAAACTCAGCAGTGGCCACAGGACTGGAAAAGATCAGTTTTCATTCCAATCCCAAAGAAAGGCAATGCCAAAGGATGCTCAAACTACTGCACAATTGCACTCATCTCACACGCTAGTCAAGTAACGGTCAAAATTCTCTAAGCCAGGCTTTAGCAATACATGAACTGTAAGCTTCCAGATGTTCAAGCTGGTTTTAGAAAAGGCAGAGGAACCAGAGATCAAATTGCCAACATCCATTGGATCATTGAAAAAGCAAGAGACTTCTAGAAAAACATCTGCTTTATTGACTATGCCAAAGCCTTT
The DNA here is from genome assembly GCF_002263795.3 of Bos taurus. NCBI lineage: Eukaryota > Metazoa > Chordata > Mammalia > Artiodactyla > Bovidae > Bos > Bos taurus. The sequence continues at coordinate 91,036,488 of NC_037332.1, forward strand.
GACTGTGTGAATCACAACAAACTGTGGAAAATTCTGAAAGAGATGGGAATACCAGACCACCTGACCTGCCTCCTGAGAAATCTGTATGCAGGTCAAGAAGCAATAGTTAGAACTGGACATGGAACAACAGACTGGTTCTAAATCGGGAAGGAGTACGTCAGGTTGTTTATTGTCACCTTGCTAATTTAACTTATATGCAGAGTATGTCATGCGAAATGCTGGCTGGAAGAAGCACAAGCTGGAATCAAAATTGCCGGGAGAAATATCAATAACCTCAGATATGTAGATGACACCACACTTACGGCAGAAAGTGAGGAAGAACTAAAGAGCCTCTTGATGAAAGTGAAAGAGTAGAGTGAAAAAGTTGGCTTAAAACTCAATATTCGAAATGTTAAGATCATGATATCTGGTCCCGTTACTTCATGGCAGATAGATGGGGAAACAATGGAAACAGTGTCAGACTTTATTTTTCTGGACTCCAAAATCACTGCAGATAGTGACTGCAGCCATTAAATTAAAAGACACTTGCTCCTTGAAAGAAAAGTTATGACCAACGTAAACAGCATATTAAAAAGCAGAGGCTTTACTTTACCAGCAAAGGTCCATCGAGTGAAAGCTGTGGTTTTTCCAGTAGTTATGTATGGATGTGAGAGTTGGACTATAAAGAAAGCTGAGTGCCAAAGAATTGATGCTTTTGAACTGTGGTGTTGGAGAAGACTCTTGAGAGTCCCTTGGACTGCAAGGAGATACCTCCAGTGCATTGTAAAGGAAATCAGTCCTGAATATTCATTGGAAGGATTGATGCTGAAGCTGAAGCTCCAATACTTTGGCCACCTGATGTGAAGTACTGACTCATTGGAAAAGTCCCTGATGCTGGGAAAGATTGAAGGCAGGAGGAGAAGTGGCAACAGAGGGTGAAAATGGTTGTATGGCATCACCGACTTGATGGACATGAGTTTCAGTACGCTCCGGAAGTTGGTGAAGGACAGGGAAGCCTGGTGTTCTGCAGTCTATTGGGTCACAAAGAGTCAGACGTGACTGAGTGACTGAACTGAACTGTAACATGAACAGTGTCTCCTCCTTCCAGAGCTAAGTTCAGTTTGCTAACTCTCCTTATAAAAGATTGGGGGTTCCTAGGCTTAACTTTGCTCAGTAATGGCACAGACTCATCTTGGCTCCTCTGCCCAGCCCTTGAGGTAGTTGGGATGGAAGGAACTTGCACAGATAAGAAGCTCATGCTTCCTGCTGTGCTGTGACTAACAGATTCTTTGTCCCTGGCCCAGAAATCTCTGCTCTTCTGCCAGCATGAAACTGTAGCAGTTGCAACTAGGCTGAAACCTCAGGCCCTCCACAGTTTGTGACAGTCACAGTTCTTCCATTATCTAGATGTCTTGATAGTTATCCTGTTGCACATGAAGATAACAAATAATAAAAAATCTTTGTATATTAACAGTTTTCAAGGATAACCATTCTAAAATTGGTCACATCCTTTCCCACTTTCTAGGAGGAAGGTTCTGAAACCATCTTTGCCTTTTGGGGGCTTGGTGTGTGGTTTGGCCCTGAAGGCCTACTGAGTTATGTAGGGCTGCCTGTGTCTACACCTGTGATTCTCAAACTGCCCTTTAGGAAAGAATCACCCTGTATGCTTGTGAACATTAGACTTTCCCACACCCCAAGGACAGGGCTCAGTACCTTACGAGTTTAACAAATCCCCAGATGATTTTGATGTGCATGCTTCACACTTTAAGAAACTCGTGAAATGACTCTGGATTAGCCAGGGTTTGACCTCTTAGGACAGCATTTATAGTTGTGTATCTTTTCCCCTTACTGTCATTGCAAATTATTGTTGTTGACAGTGTGACTGCCTCTAGCAGCTTTTCACTCCTGCTTCATATCTTCTTTGCCCCAAGGAATGTGTTAACCAAATTTGTTAGCATTGTGTCTAAATGAATTAAAGCAAGCTTTAAGTGAAGGGCAGAGTCATTCTTCTGGTGCAACTTGTGTGGTCTTTGTTGCAGAGCTTTTGTAATGTTTAGAGTTTTCTTTTTTTTAATTTTATATTTTTGATGATCAGAACTGTGTTTTACAGCAGCGTTCCCCAATCTTTTCGGCACCAGAAACTGGTTTCATGGAAACCAGTTTTTCCATGGACCTGGACAGGGGATGGTTTTGGGATGATTCAAGTGCATTACATTTATTGTGCTCTTTATTTATAATCTAATGCAGCCACTGATCTGACGGGAGGTGCCCATCCCTGGCCTGGAGGTTGGGAACCCCTGTTTGAGAGAGTCAGTGTTGCCATGTATATACTCTCTGGATAATTTAATTTACTGATTCCAGTCTTTCCTTCCAAAGAATTTGAAGTGGCTTTTGCAGTGTTAATAAAAAAATAATTAAATAGAAATTCAGAACTATGGAAAAATGGAGAATTCAAAATGATACCCTATGGGAGTCTGGGATAGAGCACAGTGCTGTATCTTAAATGGATAACCAGCAAGGACCTACTGTATAACAGAGGGAACTTTGCTCAATGTTATGTGGCAGCCTGGATGAGAGGAAAGTTTGAGGAGAATGGATAATGTATATGTATGGCTGTGTCCCTTCTCTGTTCACCTGAGACTATCACAGCATTGTGAATCGAGTAGACCCCAATACAAAATAAAAAGCTTAAGAAAACCCCAAACAACAGAAAAACCGAAATGATGCTCTATGGATTAACTTATTGCCATATTGAACTTCAAACTTACTTGTGGGATTCCTGGCAGTCAGTGTGAAAGGAGAAATAAAAGAAACTACCTATTTCTTCTTATTTAAAAGGACGAAGCCCAGGTCTTAGAAAAGATAAAGTTTTTCTGGCAACATTTTCTGGAATAAATTTTGTCCAGGGGCTTTTCTTTATAGAAGACATTGTGATAGGTTCTATAACCTACACAATTATTATTTTTTTTTAAACAGCAGATGCAAAGACAGATTTCTTTTGAATGTTTCTCATAACAACATTTCATAGATGCTTAAGGCAGCATTAAAGCATATCTCAGTCAAAGCAGTGCTGGGAGGTGCTGAATTGCTGTGGCCCAAATATATATCTTTTTCGTAATGTAATAACATAAGGTATAACTAAGTTTAATTTTTCAGGAAAAAATGTTTGCAGAGAAAATGTGCACATTCATCTTCTGGAATGAATGGCTGATGTGATCTCTCTCAATGAGATCAGGGTTAAATTATCCCTGATCTATAACTGCCCTGACCCACCCATTCAGTTTATAGATCCCATATTTTGTTGCCTTTCTTACCTAAAGCTCTGTAAAGGCTGTATATCGATCCTGGCTGGTTGTTGCTTTTGATTTCTAGATTATTGTTCTGCTCACCACATGGATTAAATAGCCACCTACTTTTATCTCACACCTTTAAAACTTTCAGGTGCTCTTGCACTATGATCATTTGTGTTTGTGCTGTACGCTTTGAACACGTCATTCATCACAGAGTTCTCTGGGGCACTGCATAAAAAGTACCACCTTGACTCTAAGACATTATGTTACCCAACTGTGACTAAAAAAGATGTTTAGATACCAGCTGTCAGCATGGTTGGAAACTCCCACCTAAAGATGGAAATTGTTGCAACAGCAAAACATTCAACATACCTCTGAACAGTGGCTGTCAATAATAGTCAGAATGATTTGAGAAGGGGAAGGACAAGTGAACAGAAATTTGCAGTAAGTGAGACAAAAAGGTAGGCATTTGTCTTTGTGAGTATCCTGTTTAAGTTGGAAATAGACAGCTTGTTGCATGGACTTTCATGACATGTCACAGCAAGATCAAATTTCTGCTGTGGGTAGAGCTCAGGGCTTCTGTACATAGTAAACACTTCTGCTTTTGTTGTTCAGTGCAGTATTCTTTGTACTTTCCTATGATTCTCTCAATTCGCACCAGTCAACGTCCTTAGGATGTGGTGGTGGTGGTTTATTTGCTAAGTTGTGTCCGAATCTTGTGACTCCACGAACTATAGCTCACCAGGGTCCTCTGTCCATAGGATTTTCCAGGCAAGGATACGAGTGGGAAACCATTTCCTTCTCCAGGGGATCTTCACCACCTAGGGATCGAACTCGGGTCTCCTGCACTGCAGGCAGATTCTTGACTGAGCTACCAGAGAAGCCTTCTTAGGATATGGGGGATTTTTTTTCCCAGCTAGAATAATATTTGTGTTTTTAATTGGAGGACTGGCATAAAATATCTAGCATTTCTGCTCGAGCAAGGTTTTGATGTCATCTTGAGATGCTCTGTGTCATTCTCCAGCAAGAAGCATAGCAACGAAGATAATTATATAAACATTCCATGTGAAAATATTCTATCTAAATCCGTGTAATTATATAATAACATAATATAGTAAGCTATATATTCAGATCACCTTGCAGGGAGAATTGCAAAGCTCTCATACAGATGTGCTCTGGGATATATAGGAGTCTGCAGGCAAGGAGGGACTTTAAAATGGGAAGCAAAGTGGAAAACAATTTATGTTTCCAGGTTTCACAGTTGGTGCCTCAAATCTTAAAATGTTATAGCAATAAAAAAATTATTTTCTACATCTCAAGAAAATTTTATCTGCTCTCCTTTAATGATAATGTGAATCAAATGGTTCGACATTCTGGTCATAAATTCTTACCCTCTGAGTGAGCAGGTTAGATATTTTTCAGAATGCTTGATGGGGCGTTGAAGAACCTTTCAGAGCTGTCATGGTGAGCAAATGGGGAGTCTACAGTGGTGGTGAGCTTGGATTCCAGTAGTTTAATGCATCTACTCTCCCTCCCGCCTGAGGTCTCCCTGCTACTTCTTGCAAGCCAGGGCATTTGGGAAAGAGTCCAAGCAGGCCAGAGAAAACAGAAGGATGTGTGTGTTAGTCGCTCAGTTGTATCTGACTCTTTGCCACTCGATGGGCTGTAGCCTGCCATGCTCCTCTGTCCATGGAATTCTCTAGGCAAGAATACTAGAGCGGGTTGCCATTACCTTCTTCAGGGGATCTTCCTGACCCAGGGATTGAACCTGAGTCTCCCTTATTGCAGGCAGATTCTTTACCATCTGAGCCACCAGGGAAGCCCACAGAAGGCAGTGAACATGTGCTGGCTAAGTTGCTCAGTCCTGTCCAACTGTTTGCAACCCTATGGACTATAGCCCGCCAGGCTCCCCTGTCCATAGAATTCTTCAGGCAAGAATACTGGAGTGAGTTGCCATGGCCTCCTCCAGGGAATCTTCCTGACCCAGTCATCAAACCCTGAGTCTCTTATGTCTCCTGCATCGGCAGGTGAGTTCTTTACCACTGGTGCCACCTGGGAAGCCCCAGAGAAGGCAGAGAATCAAAGTAATTAGTAAGATAAGCAAAATGGCTTTTAGGTGACTATGACTGAGTGATAAAAAGCAATATGTAAAAAGCCATCTGTTTTTCTCTCTCTAGTTTTGGGAATTTGTTGATACTGTCACTAGTTTGTGATTTATGGACTAAGAAAAGAAGGAAATTGGTAGGGGCGTGGGGCGGGGAAAGCCCGTATTATTTAAACAGGAGGTTAAATTAAGAAGAGTAATGACTCAGTTTGATTTTCCTTCCTTTGACAGCTTGGTGTTAACTTTCTTTTTCCCTGTTGGTTTTGTATGAAAGTAAATAGGGTTCTTTAAAGCCAAATTGTATTTTAAAATAAGTAAAACTACTACTTATGAAGCATTACCGTATCTTTTTTTTTTTTCAAGACTAAGACCTCTTTTTTTTAAAAAAAAAATCTTTATTGAATTTGTTACAATATTGCCTGTGTTTTATTTTTTGGCTTTGGTCACAGGCATGTGGGATCTTAGCTTCCAGACCAGGTGTCGAACCTGCACCCCCTGCATTGGAAGGCGAAATCCCAGCCACTGAACCACTAAGGAAGCCCCTACTCTATTTTTTAATGGGAGCAATGTCACAAATTGTCTTGAAATTCCACTTGAGCGATTTTTTTCTGTGTAACCTGGATATGTTTTTCATCATTCATAAAAAGTAAAAATATTTTAAAAATATCATATGAAAGTAAAGTACTAAACAAAAGCATTCATTCTGCTCTGTATTCCATTATCAATCATTGTAGGGTGGGCATTATACTCTATGTCCTGTTACAGCTTTACAGGTTAACAAAATTGAGGGTAAGTGGGTTTAAGGAATTCACTCAAGGTTATGTGGATATTAAATGTATTGTGGGGATTATACCCATTTGTCTAAACGCGAATTTAAACCCAGGTTTATGTAATTCCAAGGCTGGCATTCTTTCCGTGAACTTCCTAAATAATAAGCTCACACAGCTTTAGCTTGATTGATTATATTGGTATCAGCTAAGCTGAATGACTTTTGCTACAGAGCACTTATAAAAAGAAAAGTAATCCTAGAGACTTGCTTCATCAGAGGTGTTCAGAAGAAAGCAGGTTTACTCCAGGGAAAAGTTCAAAGGGTTCAAAAGTTCAAAGACCCATAGCTCGGAGGCTATCCTTCAAAAGGAAGGATTTACTTCGAAGACAAATGTTGCTGTAGGGCAATGTGGTCTAAATTTCCCTTATTAGAAGGCTCACTTGTGATGCTTGTTAAAAAGCAGACTGTTAGCCCTCCCCTTTAGAGACTCTGATTCAGGAGGGTTTATGTGCTGGAACCCAGCAATCTGTATTTTAACAAGGACCCCTCCTCCCAAGAGTTTATGATCAGGGAAGTTTAGAAAACATTGCTTAAAAACGATGGGTCAGTATTCTGAACTCCCAGAATCTAACAGAGACATGTATTTTAAATAGATGTTAGAAAAAGTATTACAAAAACATCAAGGAGATTTTGTCTAAAGATAGCTGTAAATAGACTGTGTGAAAAAAATAAATCAGAGTAAATGAAGTTCAAATAAAATACAGTAAGGTCCCCTACATACCAACCTTCAAGTTTTGAACTTTACAAGACGCACAGTGTGTTCACACGTCCAGTCGTGTAAGTTAGTTCCCGAGGCTGGTGTACGCGGTCACGTGCGTGCCTCCTCTGCAGGTGGTTGCGCAGCATGCCCTCCGCCTCCTGCTGCTCATGGCCCTTTAGCTTTACCACCTCCACCCCCTCTCCCTCCTCCAGTCATAATTCTTGCCTGTTTACTCAGTGGCAGCCCCTGTATGCCGGCTGTTGTACTGTATTATTGTACTGTACCTAAAGGTACTGCACTGTAAGATTTTGGTGCTGGAGAAGACTTTTGAGAATCCCTTGGACTGAAAGATCAAACCAGTCAATCTTAAAGGAAATCAACTCTGAATACTTATTGGAAGGTGATGCTAAAGCTGAAGCTCTTAATAGTTTGGGCACCTGATGCAATCCGCCAACTCATTGGAAAAGATCCTGGTGCTGGGAAGGACTGAAGGCAGAAGGAGAAGGGTGACAGAGGACGAGATAGTTGGATGGCATCACTGATTCAATGGACGTGAACTTGGGCAAACTCCGGGAGATGGGGAAGGACAGGGAAGCCTGGCATGCTGCAGTCTGCAGGGTTGCAAAGAGTCAGACATGATTTGGCAATTGAACAACAACACTGTAAGATTTAAAATGTTTTCTGTATTTTTTTAAACGTATTATTTGTGTGGAAGGTTTTATAAGCCTATTACAGTACAGTACTACATAACCAACTGTGTTAGGTGGGTAGGTGGGTCATAGGCTAACTTTGTTGGACTTACCAACAAATTGGACCTTTGACCGTGCTTTTGGAACAGAACTTGTTCGTAAGTAGGGGACTTACTGTAAAGGATAGTACACATACTATTTAGAACTTGTTCAGGTACATGTGACCAGCTTATAGTAGTTTAAGCAAAATAGTTTGGGCCTGGGATCTACTGGTTTACAAATAGTGGAAAGATCCAAGGGTTTAAATAATGTGTGGGTTCTGCTTCCCTGATGCTGCTTCATTCTCAGGGAAGGCTGTGACTGGCCATGTGAGTCGCGTGCCTGCCCCTGTGGTGATGGTTTATGGCCAGTGATTGACAGTCACGTGTACCTCCTGAAGAGGAGAGGCAGGGTTCTCCAAAGAAAAGCATGGTGGTGTAAGAGAAGGGCACAGGGAGAGAGATCTAGGGTCGGGGAGAAAGTGAGGTAGGTCAGTCACCATTGTACCGTCACACACTGTCGTTATTAATTCCCCATTATTTTGTGCCATATTTAAGAATTCCCTTAAATCATATAAGCTGCTTAAAGTATTACAAATAAAATGGAGTATTGTAATTAAAAATGTATACACAATCCTGGGGGTGAAGGTGGCATTTTCCTGAAAATTTCCTATAAACCAGCACCTTGAAATCAAAGCTCTAATTGATCATGCTGCTTATTTTTCACTGCAATTGAACAGAAAAAGGACATGGCTTCCAGGGCAACTAACAGACCTCTTTTTTTTAAAAATGTGAAGTATAGTTGACTAATAATATATTAGTTTCAGATGTACAATATAATGATTCAATATTTTATAGATTGTGCACCATACAAAGTTATAATATTATTGACTACATTCCCTGTTGTACAGTTGCTGCTGCTGCTGCTAAGTCGCTTCAGTCGTGTCCGACCCTGTGCGACCCCATAGACGGCAGCCCACCAGGCTCCCCCCGTCCCTGGGATTCTCCAGGCAAAAACACTGGAGTGGGTTGCCATTTCCTTCTCCAGTGCGTGAAAGTGAAAAGTGAAAGTGAAGTCGCTCAGTTGTGTCTGACTCTTGGTGACCCTGTGGACCGCAGCCTACCAGGCTCCTCTGTCCATGGGATTTTCCAGGCAAGAGTACTGGAGTGGGGTGCCATTGCTATATTCCCTGTTGTACAGTACATCCCTGTAAATTCTTTATTTTATATCTGGTAGTCTAATGTGCCTTTTTAGGGCTTGCTCCACTCCCAAATAATGAGTACATCATTGTTTCATTTACTTTTATATCTAGTATTTTCTTAAAGTACCTATTTGAACTCATAAATTTTCTTTGGAAATTGATTTTTTTCCCCCAAAATTAAACGCATCAATTTTGCTAGAGTTTTCCAGAAATATTTCCAGTAAAAATTCTGAGACTTTGTTGACTATGCGTTAACCTTACGAAAAAAGGCTTTGTCCTCAGTAGTTGCAAAGATAGAGCGATAAGATAATATTTGAGTACCTTTTACTGAAAAGTTGTGAAGCTTTTAAAATATTTTTAGCAGACTAAAAATATTGGTTATATTAGCAACTTTTTAAAGCAGGATGTCCTTTGAGACCAAAAACAAAGTGACAATGAAAGAGAAGCTCTTTGTTCGTTGAACAAATCTTAAATACAAAAGCTTACTGTGTCACGTCACAGTAAATAGTTTAGGAGTTTTGATGTGTGTTATTTGTTATCCGGATAAGTGTTTCTAGGATATCAGTTCTCTAAGTCTCTCAGAAATCTGTTGCATAACAGCTTTTGCTCAATAAAAATTGGAGATTTGGGGCTTCCCTGATACTTTCCCTCAGTGGCAAAGTATCCGCCTGCCAGTGTGGGAGATGTGGATTTGATCTTTGGTCCAGGAGGATCCCACGTGCCTTGGGGCAACTAAGCCCGTGTGCCACAACTATTGAGCCTGTGCTCTGGAGCCCACATGTCCTAGAGGCTATGCTCCATAACAAGAGAAGCCGCCGCAGTGAGAAACCCATGCACTGCAACTGGAGAGTAGCCCCCACTCACCCCAGCTAGAGGAAAGCCGGCACAGCAGTGAAGACCCAGTACAGCCAAAAATAATAATAAAAAAAAAAATTTGAAGAATCATGGTTGTCGCCACACCAGAAACACAGGGAGGCAGAGCCTGTCCTCACTACCTGCTTGGTTCCCTTTTGGGACTCCTTGCTTTCCTTCTGGTCCTTCTCCCTCTGGTCAAGTTTCTGTATAGCCCATTCCTGAGTGCTGACTCTCTGGGGCTCCAAAGGGTCTCATTACTGCCTCCCTGCCTAGCTCTCCTCTCTCGCAGTGTGCCATCTTTCCAGAATTACCCCTTGTACCACCAGTTATGATAAGTATTAGTTGGTTTTAAGATGATGTTATGGTTGTTGGTATTTAGTCGTGTCTGACTCTTTTATGACCCCATGGACTGTAGCCCGCCAGACTCCTCTGCCCATGGGATTTCCTGGGCAAGAATACTGGAGTGGGCTGCCATTTCCTCCTCCAGGGGATCTTCCTGACGCAGGGATTGAGCCTGTGTCTTTTGCATTGTCAGGCAGATTCTTTACTGCTGAGCCACTAGGGAAGCCCAGTATTATGGTTCTTAGGAACACAGTAATACTTGAATCCTGCCAGTCTCTCAGGTACCCGCTTTCTCCAAGTTCCCGAGAGGGATGCAGGCATCTCAAAGTGAATGAAGAAAATGCTTTTCCCCTGTATTGGGAGAGAAAACCTTGAATCTTCCTGCTATATCCTCAAAGGCCCATCTAACACACTCACTTCTATGAGAGGATTAAGCCAGAGAGACAGAGCGCCTCCTAGGAGACTCTGGCCCTGCTGCCTTAGCAAATCCTTCAATATGTCTTTAAGATCTGTCTTCCTTCCAAGAGCACTTGTTTTAGAGATGGTTTTGAACAGTGAGCTTTTCCTAATGTTGAGTTGGTTTATTTTTTTCCCTCGGTTCTTGTCTCATCATAACAAATATTTGGAATGATGGTCTAATTACAACTCAAGCAGGTAGGATTTCTCAGCTCCTGTCTTGTCGTAGCAAGGATACAAAACTGGTTACAGCTCCGTTACAGCTCAAGCAGACAGATCTTTTATTAAACAGACAGCAGTTAGTACACTCCTAACACAAGGGAGTGAACCAACCCTGAAGGAGTGGCAATGATCTCTCTTGGCTTCCCTTTTTATATTGCACCTCCCCCTCTTGGTTCTGCCCTGTGCAAAATAGGGCTTGTACCCACCACCAATCAGGAAAGGGAGTATATGCTCAAGTCTGATTGATAGTTGCAAGTTCTATAACAATAGGCTCTATTGTGCATCTCTTTCCCATAATTCAGTCTGGTATGTATGTATGGATAGAAAATTTATGAACCCTAATGAATTCCTGAGAGTCCCTTGGCTAGCAAGGAGATCAAACCAGTCAATCCTAAAGGAAAGCAACCCAGAATATTCATTGGAAGGACTGATGCTGAAGATCCAATACTTTGGCCACCTGATGTGAACAGCCAACTCATTGGAAAAAGACCCTGATGCTTGGAAAGATTGAAGGCAGAAGGAGAAGAGGGAGACAGAGGATGAGATGGTTGGAGGGCATCACTGAGTCAATGGACATGATGAACTTGGGGCAAACTCCGTTAGATGGTGAGGGACAGGGAAGCCTGGCATGCTGCAGCCCTTGGGGTCACAAAGAGTTGGACACTATGTGGACACTGAACAACAGCAACAACAGTGGGCTCCCGGCTGTCTAAGTGTCCTTGAGGACAACAGCTGAGCATCAAGGGCACATGTACTGGAGTTGGAGAAGCCCCTGGGGTTAGTTTGTATCCACTGTGTACCTAGGGCACATATGCAAAAGTTGAAAAGGTCTCTGTTTTTTTTTAGAGACTTTAATAAGTCTCTAAATAAGTTAACTTAAATAAGTTAGCATATCTGTGAGCTCTGCTGGGTGATTTGGGAAGGGGTTTAGAGATCAGCTTGCATCTTTTTCGGCTATATCACCCCTCCTGCTCATGGCTAACTTCCTGCTTAACACCATGAATTGTTGTATACCAAATCCCATGGACAGAGGAGCCTGGTGGGCTGCAGTCCATGGAGTCGCTGAGTTGGATACGACTGAGCGACTTCTCTTTCACTTTTCACTTTCATGCATTGGAGAAGGAAATGGCAACCCACTCCAGTGTTCTCGCCTTGAGAATCCCAGGGACGGGGGAGCCTGTTGGGCTGCCGTCTATGGGGTTGCACAGATCGGACACGACTAAAGCGACTTAGCAGCAGCAGCAGCAGCTTTTCCCTTGCGCTCTGCACAAAGTGGTATTAGTGGATTAGACCTTACTTCTGAAATGCTGGCTGTCGGTATTTATATGACCTTCTTATCTAAGGCCCTAGGGTGACTGCAGAGAGAATGAAGCTGAAAGGCAGGCAACTCATTCCCCTTCTGCTGCTTGCTGCCCCTCGACTTTAGGCAATTCTCTCGACTTCTCTGAACCTCAGTTGCCTGATCTGTAATCTAAGATAATGACTGCCTTTGATATTTTCCTGAAGGCAAGATAAGCTCTTGACATATCTGCCACCTCCCAATTCCTAAACCTCTTATTTAGGCTTTGGAGGAGCCCCAAAGTGTGAGGATTTTCTATTTTTCATATTCATTTATTTACTTAAAAGGGAATGAAAATGAAGGTGGAAGCCTCAGCTGCTTCTATGATGTCAGAATAGGTCATCCAAATGGCTTGCTTGCATCCAAGTCTCCAGGCCTCCTGGGAGAACAGATGCAGAGAGCTGGGAGGCCTGGGCCTGGTCTTGGGAATCGCAGGGTGGAGATGTTCTAGGAGAAGGGACTTCTCGTAGCCCCAGCATCTGGCAGTGCCTCCAGTGGTGGCGTGCTGCAAGAAGGAGCCAGGTGCTCGGTGGCAGCCTCCAGTTCATGATTGGCAAGAGTAGAGTTTCTGAGAACCATGAAGCATTTCTCAGGAGATGAAAGGCAAACACATGAACGGCAGTAGAATCAATTCCTTCCCGATAGAAAAGCCCACCTGACATAAAATTCTAAAATATGTAAACCCGTTTCTGAATACCTTTCTGATAACGTTGGGGGCTTGTTGGGAGCATGGAGAGTTGAAAACCCTAGCTCATAATAATCATCTAATATTTGGAGAAAAGGAGTTTGCAGAAGAAAAAGTATGATCTAAAAATGAACTCTGGGTTTTTGTGTTTTTTTTTTTTTGGCTGTGCCACTTGGCATGGGGGATCTTAGTTCCTCAACCAGGAATTGAACCCATACCCCCTGCAGTAGAAGCACAGAGTCTTAACCACTGGACCACCAGGGAAGCCCTGAGAATGAACTCTTACTGAGAGTCTCATTAGTTTCTTGGTTTTCTTTTTATATCTATTTTTATGATGATAATTTATATCCTTTTCCTCTTAAGCTGCCCTCCCCCACTCCCATTCCATCATTCGTCACAGAGTGCCAGGCTGGGCTCCCTGTGTTATACAGCAGGTTTCTACTAATTATCTGTTTTATACACGGTAGTGTATATTTGTCCTACCCTCTCCTTCTCCTGCTGTGTTCACAAGAGCAGGGGGCAGCCCTGTCTTTACAGATGGACTGGACTTGTGTTCCATGGGCCTCTCCATCTGTGCACACGCATGGGCTCAGGCTGGTGGTCATGTCTGTGGTTCTCTGACTCTTTCCTTCACCTGGCCACAGCCAGTTCTCTGATGCTCCTCAACTTTTTGTCCACTTATATCTAGCCATATCTGGTGTGTATCTCTTGTGCTTAGGAGCAATTCTGTTGGCTAAAGATGCTGCTAAGTCTGCCATGTTCTTCTTTCTCCCTTTGGTCCTTTTGCTCTTTGTGACCACTCGGGGGTGGTCACTGCTGCCTGCTGCTGTGGCTAGGATCAGCGGGGGTGCTCCAGGTGTGGTCAGTGAGGAGCATTAGGACCACCTCTGAAGTCTCCAAGCAGCAAGGTGAGAAGTAGGGGGGAGACTTCTTTCACCTCCCTGAGTCACATTGTTACGCAGTGTTACCTGTTACTTGGATAGAAATGCAGCGTCACCTCTACTGGGTGATTTGTAGAATCCCTCATTCAGCCTGAGGCCTGTAGTCAGTCTCTGTAAAACGGCTCAGCATGCGTCTCTGGGCCCAGGCCTGGGAATCCCACAGGTGACAGATGCTTTCTCCCTTCCTCCTTCCCCTTTCCCCATCTTCTTCTCCCTCCCAGCATGTGTCTTTCCCCCTCATGTAAATCAATTCTTACAAATAGATCCTTGCTGACCACTTGCCTTTTTGTTTCATGTTTACATCTTGACCAGTAAAATTTTAGCATTTGGGATCCTTACTATACTAACAATGTGTGTCATTGGTATATTCATTCAAGTATGCTGTCTCTATATAGAATTCCAGATAAAATACAGGATGTCCAGTTAAATTAAAATGAAAAATGAATAAAATTTAAAGTGTAGGCGTCAGTGGTTAAGACTTTGCCATTTCCAGTGCAGGGCATGTAGGTTTGATCCCTGGTCAGGGAGGTAAGATCCCACATGTGTTGCTGCCAAAAAAACCAAAACGTATAACAGAAGCAGTGTTGTAACAAATTCAATGAAGACTTTAAAAATAGCCTACGTTAAAAAAAAAAAAAAAAAAAACCTTGAAAAAATTTAAACTGTAACTATGTTCCCTGATGTCGCATGGGACATTCGTATACCTTATACTACAAAAAGCATTTGTTGTTCATTTGAAATTCAGACTGAACTAGGTGTTCTGTATTTTTATTTGCTAAATCTGGCAACTCTAGTCTGTTACTTTATTTTTGTGATTATAAAATATTTAAAAAGCTTTTTATGATCATTCTAGGTGTTAGTCCAGTTTTTTCCTTTGTAAGGTTTTCTTCAGCCAAAATCTCTCTACAGAAGTCTTTGAGAAACCCAAGCTCAAAAGTTGGAAGGTTGACTCTCATAATCAATTTCTTCCCCAAAGCTGAGAACCCAGCATTGGAAAGCAGAGGTGAAGGAGACAGTAGGCTAGGGCTGGGAGACCTGACTTCAGCAGAAGGAGGGTGGTCTGGGGAGTTTGGAGATCTTGAACATTTTCAATAGAGCTTTGGGAACAGAGATCCCTGGGATATTGCTCATGACCTTGGTTATTGCTCAAAACATGTGTGACATGTTTAAGGAAGATTTACCCAAAGTTAGCACAAACAAAACAGGAAATGTATGAGAGGAGCATCCAAGCGGTTCTGATGTTAACAGTCATGTGTCCTGAGTTCTCATATTCCATGTTTAAAAATACCAAGCTAAGACTCTGTGGATTTATATAAAATGACAGAAAATACTTTTCCCGTAGAGAGATATGAAAATAGAAATAGTGCCTTGAAAACTTTAGCCTTAGAAATATAATCTCTATCGATCTGAATTGCTAATGCAAAAATATTGTGTTTTTATTTTTAAATCTATATGCCTCTGCCTTAAATTTTTCATAAATATTGTAGCAGAATATTAGCTTTCATTATTTATGAATCTGTTGAACTTTGCAAGGATTTGCTGACAGTTAAAAGATTACGGTTTTAAGGATAGTTCATTTTACATCATAAATAACCTAAAAGGTCATTCAGTATTTTACAGTAACATCCAAAGAGCAGATATTGAGAGTATTAGAAGTAGAAGCATTGACAATTACTGTTACAGAGATCCATTGATTAAAAGAACTTGGAAATAAAAAAAATAGAAGTTCAGTGAGGGTTAATATATGTACTTGCAAAGTGATTGTTTTTAGGTTTTTTCTGAAAGTCCTGTTATTTTATTAGTATTTTCCTATATTTGAGCTTGTTGTTTTCTGGTTTGTGGGCATTAATTATGGTATAGGCTAGTCTGTGGGGTCGCACAGAGTACGACACTATGGAAGCGACTTAGCAGCAGCAGGCTGCTCTAACGAATGGACACAAAATGAATGTGGCTTAAGCAAAATAGAAGTTTCTCTTTCTCTCTCACAGACGTAGACACTGCAGACACACATAGACAGTCACACGTACTGACACGCGTTTGCTCGCCGTGCGTGCTGTCGCTTCAGGTGTGTCCGACTTTGTGCGACCGTATGGACTGTAGCCCAGCGGGCTCCTCTGGCCATGGGATTCTCCAGGCAAGAATACTGGAGTGGGTTGCCAGGCCCTCCTCCAGGGGATCTTCCCAACCCAGGGATCGAACCCATGGCTTCTCCTGTGTCTTCTGCATCACAGGCAATTCTTCACTGAAGAGCCGCCCAGGAACACAGGCCTAAATGTTCTGGGACCAGCAAGCACCCTTCCTTTTCTCAACCCATAGCCTCCCTGTTTGGGTCCAAATTGGCTCTCTCAATAATGGAAGGGTGCAAAGGAACCAGGGGATTTATGTTCAAATGTATTCAGACCAAGACTCAGAAGTGACACAAATTATTTTTGCTGACATTCCACTGAACAAAACAAGTAGCCACATGAAACAATGGGAAGTATCTGGGGCCCTCTCAGAGTGCTATTTTCTGATTTATTTCACTAACAGCTGTTGACAAAATAAGTAGTGAAATTTTTGTTAAGCAGAAACTCTTTTTTAAATATGTCTTTTAGTTTCGAATGAAATAATCTTAGTTAACTTCAATTTAAGATAATAATAAATTAATTCTTATTATATAACTTTATAATAGTATCTGTTCATCATGATATTTTGTGATAATTAATAACTCCATGTAGGATGTGATCGTGTGTGTGTGTGTTAGTCACTCAGTCGTGTCCGACACTGTTTTGTTCTATTTTCTTCCTCATGTCTATGTATATTTTTTAGAAACTAATAATCCTTTTAAAAGTTAATACTGTGTGGGTAGTGAGATATAGAACATTCAAAATGTAATTATATTTCCAAACTTGAAATGGAGTCAAACCTCTTTAATAAAAAATTTGTTGCTTATACTTCTATTTTTAATTCTCTAAGACTACTGTTGTTGTTAGTCACTCAGTTGTGTCTCAACTCTCTGTGAACCCATGGACTGTAGCCCTCCAGGTGCCTCTGTCCACGGAACTCTCCAGGCAAGAATACTGGAGTGGGTTGCCATGCCCTCCTTCAGGGGATCTTCCTGATCCAGGATCCAACCCACATCTCCTGCATAGCAGGCAGATTCTTTACTGTCTGAGCCACAAGGGAAGCCTAGGATGTGATTAATAAAATATAATTGTTACTCTAAATGAAAAATAAGCTAATATCTAGATTTAATCCTAGATGGGGGTTTTACATGCTTATGTTTCTGTTGGATTTACAATTCAGTGTAGGATTTTCTGTTTTCAGAAGTCTAGTGTACTGAAACTGGTTTTCAAACATTATGCCAACTGAAGCATTTGTTTTGACTTTCTACTCCAAAAACACTTTTGGAGACTTAATGGAAACAATTTCTCTAATGGAACACTGTTTCCTTCTGTGCTCCTTAATTGTATAATTTAGTTTAAATTATAGATGTTCTGTTACTTGGTGACATGTAAGTTGTGCTGCTGAGAGTGGTGATGATATGAAGGGCTCTCAATGCTTTTGGAAGCTTGGTGACAAGGTACCACTCAAGCCAGTGCGTAGGACCTGCCACCCCATTGGTTAGAGCCCAAGAGATTTGGAGAATTATGAAAAAGGACCTAAACTGTACTGTTTCCCTAGGCTCTTGAAAAATAAAACTCTCCTGAGGGCACTTATTCAATATTTAACTTTCCAGGTCCCTCACCTGGAGATTCTGATTCAGTGGTTCAAGGTGGGGCTTGGGTGTGTGTGTGTCTGTCAACCGCTTCTTATCATCTACTGTGCTGAAGGGCAAGGCAGCATCTTCCTTCAGGGGGTCCTGTGCTCCAAGTGCTAGGTGGGTGGCTGCCAATCACCACCCAGTAGCTTCTTAGGCTCTTTCTCTGCCATGGAAAAGCTGAGATGACTGTGGCCACTGTCCACTGTCGGCACCTTGAGGTGCACACCTTTGTTATTTGACAGGGAGTAGAAAGATAGCATAAAATATTATCTCTCTGGTCCCAGACTCACTATCTGATGGCAACTACTTTTGTTACCGACCAGGATTCCCCACATCAATAGAAATTGACTTGAGACCAGACAAGAAATTCAGGCAAAGGCTTTATTGGGGCCCCTGCTGCAGTATGGGGGAGTGAAAACAAGCAACAGGTTCCCTTTCTCACTTGCTTCCCGAGGTCGGGCAAGCTTGGTCCTTACATGGGGTGAGGGTTGGGCTGGAGGGGTGGCTTAGATGTTTTGCTCACCCTTTAGGTGGTGGTGTGTACAAGGGGGCATGTACAGTACCCGGCTTTTGTTCTAGGCTCTTCAGATGTGGCAGTTGGGTTTTTGGTCTCTTTGTATCTTTTATCCAGAATTTGCCCCTAGTGCAAATGCATGCGGTTATTTTTAGTCCCACTGTTGCTCAAGGACAGGTGTGTCCAGGTGCAGGCATTGTAGCACTGCAGCAAGGGGCCCGGGGGCCCAGACTGTCTCACTTTCTACAGAGAGGAAATCTTTTTATGACTATGGACACTGCCCCAGGTGTCCATCCTCATGCCCCAGTTCCGAAGCTGAGTTGACAGTGTATGTGCTTAGTTACTCAGTCGTGTCCAACTCTGCGACCCCATGGAGTATAACCTATAGACTCCTCTGTCCATGGAGATTCTCCAGGCAAGAATACTGGAGTGGGTTGTCATGCTCTCTTCCAGGGGATCTTCCTGACTCAGGGATCGAACCCGTGTCTCCTGCGTCTCTCGCAGTTTCGGCAGATTCTTTACCCAATGAGCCATTGGGGAATCTCACACTACCTCAGAATTGTGGATTCCTCAGTCTACCAACAATGGCTGTTTTACTTTTTACAATCCTTTCATCTCTAGATTCTTGGTGCCAGAACATTTTCCTCTTCTTTCTTTTTCACTTGTGGGAGCAGGAAAAGTAATGGTCTATGTACTGAAGCCCTCTAACCTTTCTCTGGCTTCGACTAGTTCAGGTTATGGCCAGAGTCCACAATAGGATAAAAATAGCCAGGGCCTACGCTTAGCAGACATGTGGAGACTTTCTTTATCAAACATCTGAACTGAAAACCTCTTCTTCTTCTAAGACTCTGTATCCTTGGTCCTCCAAATGGGGCACTATTTAGAATCTGATTCTAAGCAGGGGTTTTTACACAAGTGTTCTTTGCTCTCCAAGATCCAGTGCATCTGTGCTCCACAGAGTGGGTGACCATTGACTTTGAGTTAATTCTAAGTGGAAGTGTGCCGCTGTACCATAAATAAAGAGCCTTGAGTCAATAGCGAGATTTTTTTTTTTTTTTAAAGCAGCATCCTTTAGTGCAGTATGCAGTTGCTTTGAATAGTTAGTAGGCAAGAACTTTCTTTTCTGATGCAGGATGACAAGTGGCTCTAAAAACACACCTCTATTTCTTAGAGTGTCTCCTTGAGGGAAACCACATTGGGGCAGTTTCCGTTCCGTGTGGGGTTAGTACCGTTTTGATGAGACGGCTCACTAAATTTTAGAAGGCACAGAAAGAATCATTTTGAAACCCTCTTACGGTCCTGAGCAGGCACTCATATATAGTAAAATAGGGGGCAGGAGGAGAAGGGGACGACGGAGGATGAGATGGCTGGATGGCATCACCGACTCAATGCACATGGGTTTGGGTGAACTCTGGGAGCTGGGGATGGACAGGGAGGCCTGGCGTGCTGCGATTCATGGGGTTGCAAAGAGTCGGACATGACTGAGTGACTGAACTGAACTGAACTGAGGGATGCAGCAAGTATGTTACATAATGAACAGCATAATGAACAACCATAAGACCCACCTTCTGGAACACTGAAAATTATCATCATTTGTGGTGATGCGGATGGTATCTTTCTTTCTGGAGAAATAGTGGCCATTCAGTAAGCATGGAGCGGCAGTCTTTCTTCTTTTATTTTTCTTCTCCTCTTTGCCATTCTTCAAATGCGACTGTTTTCTCATTTTTATTGTAACAAAGAGAAAGTGTTAGCAGAGAGGAGTCTGGAGGCCCCCTCCTCCCATGGGCCTTGATTCTTTGTAAGGACACCAAGAAGAATCTAAGGTCTTACCCACGGTGAGAAAGTTTATTGATGATAATGAAAGAAAGAATACAGAGAACACTTCAAAAGAGAGGTGGGTCACACCAAGGGAGGCAATGGCCCGGGAGGGCTGGAGTGCAGAATTTTTAAGGCAAGGTCATAAGCTAGGAGGTCATTGATTGATAGTCTTGATTGACAGCTGCAGGTTATATAACAAGATGTTCTGCTGTGCATGTCCTTCTCATAATTCAGTCTGTTATAATCAGATGTATATATGGTCTTCCCAGGCTTTCCTGGTGGCTCAGATGGTAAAGAATCCACCTGCAGTACAGGAGACCTGGGTTTGATTCCTGGGTTGAAGACTCAAAGAATCTTTGAATTGTGGTGCTAGAGAAGACTCCTCCTGAAAGTCCCCTGGGTAGCAAGG
Organism: Bos taurus; assembly: GCF_002263795.3. Classification (NCBI taxonomy): domain Eukaryota; kingdom Metazoa; phylum Chordata; class Mammalia; order Artiodactyla; family Bovidae; genus Bos; species Bos taurus. The sequence continues at coordinate 91,056,642 of NC_037332.1, forward strand.
AGATCAAACCAGTCAATCTTAAGGGAAATCAACCCTGAATACGCATTGGAAGGATGAATGCTAAAGCTGAAGCTCCAATATTTTTGGTCATCTAATTTGAACAACGACTCACTGGAAAAGTCCGTGATACTGGGAAAGATTGCAGACAGAAGGAGGAGAGGGCATCTCAGGATGAGATGGCTGGATGGCATCACTGATGCAGTGGACATGAACTGGGGCAAACTTTGGGGGATGGTGAAGGATAGGGAGGCCTGGCATGCTGCAGTCCATAGGATCGCAAAGAGTCAGACAAGACTGGGCGACTGAACAACAACAGCAACAACAAAAACATGGGCTTCCCAGGTGGCGCTGGTGATAAAGAATGGCCTGCCAGTGCCAATCAGAAGGCCAGTGCAGGAGGTGCCAAAGACGCAGGTTTGATCCCTGGGTGGGGAAGAGACCCTGGAAGAGGGCATGGCAGCCCACTCCAGTATTCTTGCTTGGAGAATCCCATGGACAGAGGAGCCTGGTGGGCTATAGTCCATAGGGTTGCAAAGAGTCAGACATGACTGAGTGACTAAGCACACACAATGAGTCTGATGACCACCAAAGGTTACTTTAGTACATGTAGTGTGAGATCTGTGCATGTGCCAGAGTAGGGAAAGTCCCACCAGTCAGCCGGTGGGGGATTTTTCTTACTGCCTGACTATTTTGGAGTACTGATAAGGGCATATTTGGGGCAGGGCTGGTAAATTGCTTGGTGGGATTAGGTGGCCATTGGATGGTTAGCTTTAAAGAAGGGGCCACCTCTTTAAAGTTAGCCACCTCTCAGCTAACTTCCTGCCTAACAAAAGAAATAATAGAATCTAGGCTTTCATGGGCTTGAAAGAATATTAATGATTGTTTAGTTGTCCGACCATCTCTTTAATGCTGGGGAAGCTCTTGCATCTCACCAAACTTCCCTGCTCATATTTATTTTACTCCAAGAAACTAGAAGCAGCTTCCCATTCTTGAGACGAATCATTCTTCTTGTGAATGACTCAGACTGTTGATAGCTTTTCTCTCAACTGAGCTGAAAACTGTTTCTAAGTTCTACCTATTCTTTCTCTTTCCCACATGGCCACTCTTCACATGTTTGCTGCCACCATTGATAACTTCACACGAATCTTTTAATAATAACAATAATAACAACTGCCAGTTAGGGCCTTCCCTGGAGGCTCAGTGGTAAAGAATCTTCCTGCCAATGCAGGAGACGTGGGTTCGATCTCTGGGTCAGGAAGATCCCCCAGGAAATGGCAGTCCACTCAAGAATTTGTGTCTGGGAAATCCCATGGACAGAGGAACCTGGTGGGCTACAGTCCATGGTGTCGCAAAAGTGTCGGACATAACTTAGCAACTAAACAACAACAACAAGACTTTGTGGTTAGCACTTTATAGGCATCATCTTGCTTAATTATCACAATAAACCTGCGTGTCAGGTGCTGGTGTGATCTTCATGTCATAGATAAAACCCTGAGGCTTAAAGTGTTTAAGTGATTAGCCTAAAGTCACAGAGTTAAGAAGCCACAGAACTGAGAATTGAACATGGCTATATTGGGGTTTGAATTTGGGTCAGCTTTACAGTGAATTTCCCATTGTTTGTTTAAGAAGCTCAAGTTGCTCTTGAGCTGGTGGCTACAATTGACCTAACAATGTACTTGCTAGTCTGTACTTTGCAGTATCCAGCTTAGATTTAGAAAAAATGTCAATTTTTGGTTTTCTGTCTCCAGTCTTACAGCCTTTCCTCCTCCTTCCTGGATTCTTCAGGATCACTGGATGTGCTTTGAACTGCTTCTAATAGGAATGAACTGTGTCTACAGAGCATGCCTGCCTGTTAAGTTGCTTCAGTTGTGTCTGACTCTGTGCGACCCTATGGACCGTAGCCCGCCAGGTTCCTCTGTCCATGGGTTCTCCGGGCAGGAATACTGGAGTGGTTTGCTGTGCCCTCCTCCAGGGGATCTTTCCAACCTAGAGATCGAACCTGCATCTCCTTACATTGGCAGGCAGGTTCTTTACCACTAGTTCCACCTGGGAAGCCCTGTCTACAGAGCAGGACAGGTAGGTTCCCACTGTGCCGGGCTGCTGGGCCGTGTTCATGGGTGGCGCATGTCTGCTGCTCTACCTGCTCCTCCTTTCACTAGGTGCAGAACCGGTATGTCACCCAGCAGGGCAAGGGAGAGTGGTTGGAAAGCTGAGAAAAGGAATACATTTCTGTCTTGTTTTGTCCTCTCATTGGAATACATTCCCTGTGGCTTATAAACAGAATAAGACTTATGAGATACTCAGTTTTCTGAGCAAATTTTTGATATTTATAAAGCCATTGTTTGAGTATTTTACATCTCTGGGTTGACTTAATCTAGATAGATCACCCCAGCCTTTTATCAGAGACAGCATAGAACCCCACCTGACTACTGATACATGAAGAGATTTCCCACAAACATGGGAAGCGTAAGTGACCCTAGAGGTAGGAAAGGGGCTTCCCTGGTGGCTCAGTCGTAAAGAATCCGCCTGCCAATGCAGGAGACAAGGGTTCAGTCCCTGGGTTGGGAAGTTCTCCTGAAGGAGGGGATGGCAACCCATTTCAGTATTCTTGCCTGGAGAATCCCAGGGACCGAGGAGTCTGGTGGGCTGGGTCTGTAGAGCCTCAGTCAGACATGACTGTGCACTAGAGGAAGGAAAAGAGGAAACACATTTGGCCATGAGAGTAAAAACGCCAAGCGCATAGGTACACAATATCCGTAATTCCTCTTTCATATGATTTCTTGGAAGTAATATCTTTGAGTGATCTTAAGAGTAATTAATATTCCTGTGCTTCTTACCCACTCAGATCTGCTGCTGGTATGGCTCCTGCATACTCCGGTTCACGTCCTCTATGCTTTAATGTGCTGTGTCATCTGTTTCCTTATTTTCTGCATTGGCTGCTCTCAGTAATGTCGGATGCAGAAGTCCTGGCTGCCCGCCACGTTGGACGACGAGGTGCACTGGCCATCGCTACCAGTGCCTGATGTCCAGAGAGCTAATACTGCTCTGGGCTCCCAGGGCGGCTCTGCCACCCCCAGGCCGGCCAAATGTTTGAGTCCTATCGTAAAACGGCGTAGACGCAAGTTTGGAAAATGCCCTTCCCCACTGCAGAGCATTATTTTTTTTGTAAGTGCTAGTGAGATTTGTCCAGTTCTTGTTACCACAGTGGAGAACAGTCACTGGTAACATGTTGATTTTGATCCTCTGCTGCTGCTGCTGCTAAGTCGCTTCAGTCGTGTCCGACTCTTAGCAACCCCATGGACTGCAGCCTACCAGGCTCCTCTGTCCGTGGGATTTTCCAGGCAAGAGTACTGGAGTGGGATGCCATTGCCTTCTCCGTTGATCCTCTAGTTACTGCCATTTTATCACTTATCTACTTAATATTTTATCATGTTCACCAACGAGTTAGCATGGTCAGGAGGGGAAATCAGAAGTCCAGTTAATTTTAGCAAATTTTGTGGAATGTTCGGTGAAGTTCTGAAAAGGTAGTGCTAGCTACAAAGAGATTTGAGGATTATTCATGGGCTTTGCTTATCTGTGCCCTTCTGGTCATGCACCACTGCAGATAATTGGAAAAGTGCCGTGTGTGCGTTACCATGTCAGGACACTGCTCGATGACACAGTGTGAAATGGCAGATTTGGGTGATGACAATAGCTTGGTCTAAAGCAGTATGGTAAAATCAGCGAAAAACACATTTAGAAACAAAAAGACAAAGTTACTGAACAAAACAGAATGCAAAATTAGTTTGAAACTGTAACAGAAGAAAATCCATGTGTTTAATATTCAGTGTATGGACCCATAAAAAGTCAATTAAAGGTTTAAAATTTCAGTGCTGATCTATATGTTACCACATGTTTCCTTAAGCCCTGGTGCAGAAATGAATGTTTCCAAGAATAATCATTTCCTCATGAGGTGCCTTAGGCCTGCCCTGCTCACGAGTTGGAGTCTGTTGGTCTAGTGAGAAGAACTGTTTGAAAAATTATAATAGTCCTTCAGATCTGAGAAATGCAACAGGAAAATGTATTGTAGCCAGCACCGTTGATATAATTTTCAGCTTTAAACAATTACGGATTTTCTTTTTACCATCCTTTGTTTGTAGCCTCCTGAGATCGTACCCTGTAGTTTTATTTATTAGTTTTTCACCCCTCTCAAAGGGGAAAAAAAAGAAGTTAACTGCCAGGGAACTGATATGATAAAGATGGCAGGGAGGTAAGAGAGTTCTGAATTCAGAAAGTCTCTACAGGAAGCAGTACTTCATTAAGAAGGTGCACACAAAATTATTTCAACTCTAATTTCAGATTCTGTCTAAAAAAATAAAGGAATTTGATTTTATTATTGCTTCCCTTCCCTTGGGGCTAGAGGTCTGATGACTTTAACACAGTGAAATCCATGTGATGAAAGTGGAGCTCAAAGGCTGTATACTCTCCCTGCCCCGCCACCCCTGCCACAGGGATGTGCCCAGGTAGGCAGGAACTGTCCCAAGAGCTGACACCCTTGAAAACTCACTTCTGCTGTCCCATTTTGTGCCTCTCCTGGCTGTGTGCCAGGACAGAAGAGCAAGCAGGAGTGACTGTGCTATTACTTGATTCCTCAAAAATTCAAACGTGATTTCCAAGACACACAGGCCCCTATCTTGACCCTGGTCCTTTGCCTTCTCAGCATGATAGAGGAGAAAGAAGAGAGGCAGCAATGCCACTTGAAGTCATCCCATGACACTGGAATGTGGACAGGACGGAGAGAGGCTTCCGAGCATCAGTGATGGAGTCATCTCTTAGGAGATCTGCAGTCATTATTTTAAAGAGGAGAGAAGGGTGGTAGGACTTAGAGGGACACCTGCGTGGGAGGCTGAGGGATGGAGGAAGCCAGGTGAGGTCAGCTCGAAGGATTATAGAATGATGGGGCTGGAAAGACAGGGGGGAAACATCTTTATGATCTGTTTTTGGCAGAAGGAAGAACTGGGATGCATAGAGGCTGTGACTTTTCCAAGGTTTCAAAAAAGTAAGATTGATTTTTCTTATGGGTAGGTTTTGATGTTATGATAACAGGTTACAGCAGTTCTGTTTGTAGTCTGTGTTGCAGACAGGTGTGGGTGCTGACAGGTGAGGAGGGGAGCGGGCGTGTTGAGGGTCTTCATAAGAGACTCCATTCTTTCATTGTGTCTCCAGTCAGGGCACTGAACTGAGGCTAGATCTTATCCAGATAATAAGCTCTCTTCTATTTTGAGTTTATTCTTCTATTCTTTAGTTTCAGAACGGAGTAACAGGAAGCTATTTGAGCTTCAGTTTCAGTTTGCATGAGTGCTACTGTAGATGCAAGTGACACGCATACCATGGAGAGCAGAGACCGCCACCTCCCATACAGTAAGAAAACCCTCCTTCCCCAGGCAGGACTGAGAGTGGGGTGGTACTAAAGGTGTTAAGGATCCATCTTTTCAAAAATGCCAGTTTTCTCTTGGTCCCATGATTCTTCGTATAATTGGAAGAGTTCCTGGAGCAAACCAAAGCCGTGGTGGTAACTCAGTCATCCCTGAATTGGATTAGTCAGACCATTACTGATGTCTGTCATGCTGAGATTACAAACCTCCAGGGCATGGGCTAGGTCTTCTCTCCTGTTTTATATTATTTCAAACTCAATATTGGCTCTTGAGAAACACTGATTGGTGATTTAGTATATGATTTAACATACACCATGATTTAATCTAGTATATGATTTAGTGTTTGACCTCAACCACTGTATATAAAAAATGAAAAATTTAAAAAGAATTCTAGTTAACTCTGTAAGTGAATGTCAGATTGAAACAGAAAACTAAAACCTCCTGTGAACTTCCCATTTTAAATTAGTGTGACATTCCAGTAGACTACTGCTTAGCTCAGTATAAAATGTGTCAGTAGCTTCTAGAATTGGACCAACGCCTATCATTTGACACCTGTGTCCAATTAGTTTTCAACACCTGTGGCTTCCTACATAGTATTGCTGGCATCTACTTCTTGTCTGTATGGGGTGATAAATGTTCACTAAATTTCTTGTTATCATTCCATGATATATGGAAGTTAAGCCATTATGCTGTTCACTGTAAACCTATACAGAACTGTATGTCAGTTATATTTCAATAAAACTGCAAGGAAAAAAATAACCAGTCATAATTACCTAGTTCTAGATTCTAGTATCTGGCAGTTGCAGACCTTCATAACATCATTTAAAATTATACAATAATTTAAAAGTTTTAATATTATATTGATTATGCTTAATAGAACTGACAACTGTCTTTATCCTTCATCCACTTTTTTTTTTTTTAAGTTGCTGCATGCAAACTCTTAGTTGTGGCATGTGGGATCTAGTTCCCTGACCAGGGATGAAACCTGGCCTTCCTCTGCATTGAGAGTGTAGACTGTTAGCCATGGGACCATCAGGGAAGTCCTGAACATAACACTTTTAATTATACGTAGAGGCAGTCTTATCCTTCATGCTTGCTTTTCAGGTTGTATTGGAAGCTCTGAAGTTTCTTGCGACTTTAGGGAGATCCACTGGGCTCCAAAGCAACCAGATAGGAATGCTTGTGCATCACCATCCTTTGATCCTCACATTTCATTGTCTCCTTGTTCTTAGTCCACCATAAAGACAATTAACCACCCCTCCCCTACTCTCCTTAGTACTTCCTCTTTCTTTGGCTTGACCCCCGTTTCTTCCTGTGTCCAACTGGAGCCGTTCATTAACTCTTTTGTAAATGCTTCATTAACGACCATGATTAATCACAGCAGTTTCCCTCTATGATGCTAAACTTCCTCTGTCCTTGGTCAGTGTGTGTGTCTTGACCCAGTTCTTGATGAGCTTGGAACTCTATTCATCTTTGAAGGTCTTGAGTAGTTAATTCCAGTGTGTGCCCCTGGTTTGGGCAAAGTCAGAGCTGTCACAGTGTATACTTGTACAGGGCTGCAACCAGCGTCTGGTGGATAGTAAGTGCCATGTAGTTCTTAAATGCATAAATAAATAAATCGTGCCCTATATGGACCTGGTTTCTCAGCCCAGACGTTGGTTTGCTTCCATTCCATTTTGCCCTCATTAAGTCCCTTGTTGGGAGCTGTAGTCAGCGATGTGCTGAAGCGGGCTTGCACTGGGTTACCAGTAACTTGTTAAATTTTCAATTTTGTGAACTGGTGGTTAAACAAGGCCATAATTAAAAATTAACTTAAAATTAAATAATTTATTTTTAAAACAGAGGTAATACTCAAGACCCATCCCTTCCTAGTGATATTTCTGCAATTTAATATCATCTATATGTTGAGACTGGGTTTTCCTGGTGACTCAGTCAGTAAAGAATCCAGCTGCCAATGCAGGAGACCTGGATTTGATCCCTGGGTCAGGAAGATCCCCTGGAGGAGGGCACAGCAACCCACTCCAGTATTCTTGCCTGGAAAATCCCATGGACAGAGGAGCCTGGTGGGCTACAGTCTGTGGGGTTACAAGAGTGGGGCATGACTTACTGACTAAACCACCACCACTGCTGCCATGTGTTGAGCTTATTTATGTCCGTCGTGTCTACCATAGGTAGCTCCCAGCCACTCGACAGCACATAGCCATGGTTGGTGTTCTTCAGTGGCTGCTCTTCATCAATGGATGAAGGGCACCTCTTATACTCTTTCATACATCACTCTATGCCAGCAATTGGCTTCCAGCCAATTCCAGTGAAATCTTTTTTTCTCAAAGGAAATATTTAATGTGATATCCATTCAAGCAAGTATGTAAACATAAATGTGTCATTTAATAATGAATTTGCAGGAAATATCCATGAAAGCACTACCCAGGTCAAGAAATGGGATACTATCAGCACCTTAGAAACCTCTAGATGTCTCTCCACAGATCAAGGACACCTCTCACCTGACTTAATAATTGTTACTCACCTTTCTATAGAGTTTCACCATTTAATTCCGCATCACTGTTTGTGTCTGACTTAGAATTTTATATCACCGAAATCATGCAGGATGTATCAGTTCAGTTCAGTCACTCACTCGTGTCCAGCTCTTTGCAATTCCATGAACCACAGCACGCCAGGCCTCTCTGTCCATCACCAACTGCCAAAGTCTACCCAAACTCATGTCCATTGAGTCAGTGATGGCATCCAGCCATCTCATCCTCTGTCGTCCCCTTCTCCTCCTGCCCTCAATCTTCCCCAGCATCAGGGTCTTTTCAAATGAGTCAGCTCTTTGCATCAGGTGGCCAAAGTATTGGAGTTTCAGCTTCAACATCAGTCCTTTCAATGAACACCCAGGACTGTTCTCCTTTAGGATGGACTGGTTGGATTTCCTTGCAGTCCAAGGGACTTTCAAGAGTCTAGAATGGCACTGAAATACGTATAATATCATATATGAAACGAGTCGCCAGTCCAGGTTCGATGCACAATACTGGATGCTTGGAGCTGGTGCACTGGGACGACCCAAAGGGATGGTATGGGGAGGGAGGAGGGAGGAGGGTTCAGGATGGGGAACACATGTATACCTGTGGCGGATTCATTTTGATATTTGGCAAAACCAATACAATATTGTAAAGTTAAAAAAAAAAAAAAAGAGTCTTCTCCAACACCACAGTTTAAAAGCATCCATTCTTTGGCACTCAGCTTTCTTTATAGTCCAACTCTCACATCCATACACGACCACTGGAAAAACCATAGCCTTGACTATGGACCTTTGTGGACAAAGTAATGTCTCTGCTTTTTAATATGCTGTCTAGGTTGGTCATAACTTTCCTTCCAAGGAGTAAGTGTCTTTTAATTTCATGGCTTCAGTCACCATCTGCAGTGATTTTGGAGACCCCCAAAATAAAATCTGACACTGTTTCTCCATCTATTTGCCATGAAGTGATGGGACCGGATGCCATGATCTTAGTTTTCTGAATGTTGAGCTTTAAGCCAACTCTTTCACTCTCTTTCACTTTAATCAAGAGGTTCTTTAGTTCTTCTTCACTTTCTGCCATAAGGGTGGTATCATCTGCATATCTGAGGTTATTGATATTTCTCCTGGCAATCTTGATTCTAGCTTGTGCTTCCTCCAGACCAGCATTTCTCATGATGTACTCTGCATATAAGTTAAATAAGCAGGGTGCCAATATACAGCCTTGACGTACTCCTTTTCCTATTTGGAATCCGTCAGTTGTTCCATGTCCAGTTCTAATTGTTGCTTCCTGACCTGCATTCAGATTTGTCAGGAGGCAGATCAGGTGGTCTGGTGTTCCCATCTCTTTCACAGTTTTCCACAGTTTATTGTGATCTACACAGTCAAAGGCGAGATGTATGTGTTTGGCTTTTTCTTTTCAATATTACTGTTATGTGCTTCAGACATGCTGTCATTTTTGTTCAAAAAGTTTTAATGCTTATACCTCTTGTGACAAGCGGGCATTTAGTCCATTTTAATGGACTTATCCCACTAAATAAATAGATGGGGAAACAGTGAAAACAGTGACAGACTATTTTTTTGGGCTCCAAAGTCACTGCAGATGGTGACTGCAGCCATGAAATTAAAAGACACTTGCTCCTTGGAAGAAAAGTTATGACCAACCTAGACAGCATATTAAAAAGCAGAGACATTACTTTGCCAACAAAGGCCCATCTAGTCAAAACTATGGCTTTTCTAGTAGTCATGTATGGATGTGAGAATTAGATTATAAAGAAAGCTGAGTGCCAAAAAAATGATGCTTTTAAACTGTGGTGTTGGAGAAGACTCTTGAGAGTCCCTTCGACTGCATAGAGATCCAAATAGTCCATCCTAAAGGAAATCAGTCCTCAATATTCATTGGAAAGACTGATGTTGAAGCTGAAACTCCAATACTTTGGCTACCTGAAGCAAAGAACTGACTCATTTGAAAAGACCCTGGTGCTGGGAAAGATTGAAGGTGGGAGGAGAAGGGGACAACAGAGGATGAGATGGTTGGATGGCATCACTGACTCAATGGACATGAGCTTGAGTAAACTCTGGAGTTGGTGATGGACAGGGAGGCATGGTGTGCTGCAGTACATGGGGTCGCAAAGAGTCATACACGATTGTGCAACTGAACTGAACTGATCACCCTAAATGAAGGTGAAATTTAACTGAGGTGCTGAAAAGGGGCGCCTTTATGCATTCCAAGTGTTTCCAAGCTGCCCTTGGGCTCCTTCCATTTAGGCCAGGCCATTGGAACCAAAGCACCTAGCCATGTTGTGCAAAATGGCCTCATTACCTACATTTTTCTCTCTCCTCCTCTCCCTGTGCTCTCAGAACCAAAGTCCTATAGAGGTGTAGACCCCATGGCAGTCATCTAAGGGCAACACCTGGCTGGTGACAGTTGGTCATAACCTTGAGGGCCCAGGTGGGCACTTGTCATTTAACTAAAGGATGCCAGTGTTGCTACCAAGGAAGCCTCCTTCCCACCCCATTTTGGGGGTGTGGGTCAGGCCTGCACCGGTTGGAGCAAGTCAGAACCATAGTGAGTGGTGGCAGGTCAGCATGCTGGTCATTGCCAAAGTGCCTTCCTTGTGGTGCCAAACTTAAACTCCTTGGGGCTGGGGAGAGGGCATGGTACAACAAAAGTCAGGCTTCTGAAGTCCTTGGAAAGAATCTGTGTGCAGAAAGTGGAAATGTGGGGTGCCAATGTGCACAGGCACTCAGTAATCAAAAAGAAATTCTCTTTTAGGATTAGAATAGAGTTCTGGAGTCCCTCTGGAGTTCCAGAAATAACTCTTTTGCTTCTGAATTGAGACATGTTATGAAATTCCTGGGGCAGGCTCAGGAATGCTGACATAGTATGTAACCCTCAAAGGAGTTGTGGCAGTGGTCTTTACAAGTGATTAAGGAGGTAACTCAGTCTTTTAATCACTACAACCTTATTGGAGTGCAGTGGTCATACCAGCCCTGGGTATATGTATGGTAGGGGAGAGAGTCTGTTCTCCAAGGACCACTAATTCTTCCTGCTGGCTTTCAAAAAAATACATCTCTCCAGTTATGAAGCCAAAAATTCAAAACAAAACAAATTCACTTGACTCTATGACAGTCTCTAGCTACCATTTTTTTTTTGTTTTTTCTTTTTTTAAAAAAATATTTAATTAATTTATTATACTTTACAATATTGTATTGGTTTTGCCATACATTGACTTGTATCCGCCATGAGTGTACATGTGTTCCCCATCCTGAACCCCCCTCCCACCTCCCTCCCCATCCCATCCCTCTGGGTCATCCCAGGGCACCAGCCCCGAATATCCTGTATCATTTTTTTTTTCCAACCAAGATTCACAGCATAAGTCTCCAGTGAAGGATGTGTACAACAGCCTTAGCTTTCTTACCACTCTTCTTCAGTTCAGTTCAGTTCAGTCGCTCAGTCGTGTCCAACTCTTTGCGACCCCATGAATTGCAGCATGCCAGGCCTCCCTGTCCATCACCAACTCCTGGAGTTCACTCAAACTCACATCCATCGAGTTGGTGATGCCATCCAGCCATCTCATCCTCTGTTGTCCCCTTCTCCTGCCCCCAATCCCTCCCAGCACCAGAGTCTTTTCCAATGAGTCAACTCTTTGCATGAGGTGGCCAAAGTACTGGAGTTTCAGCTTTAGCATCATTCCTTCCAAAGAACACCCAGGGCTGATCTCCTTTAGAATGGACTGGTTGGATCTCCTTGCAGTCCAAGGGTCTCTCAAGAGTCTTCTCCAACACCACAGTTCAAAAGCATCAATTCTTCAGCGCTCAGCTTTCTCCACAGTCCAACTCTCACATCCATACATGACCACTGGAAAAACCATAGCCTTGACTAGACGGACCTTTGTTGGCAAAGTAATGTCTGCTTTTGAATATGCTATCTAGGTTGGTCATAACTTGCCTTCAAAGGAGTAAGCGTCTAAATTTCATGGGTGCAGTCACAATCTGCAGTGATTTTGGAGCACAAACAAATAAAGTCTCTCACCGTTTCCACTGTTTCCCCATCTATTTCCCATGAAGTGATGGGACCAGATGCCATGATCTTCGTTTTCTGAATATTGAGCTTTAAGCCAACTTTTTCACTCTCCTCTTTAACTTTCAAGAGGCCTTTTAGTTCCTCTTCACTTTCTGCCATAAGGGTGGTGTCATCTGCATATCTGAGATTATTGATATTTCTCCTGGAAATCTTGATTCCAGCTTGTACTTCTTCCAGCCCAGCATTTCTTATGATGTACTCTGCATATAAGTTAAATAAGCAGGGTGCCAGTATACAGCCTTGACGTACTCCTTTTCCTATTTGGAACCAGTCAGTTGTTCCATGTCCAGTTCTAATTGTTGCTTCCTGACCTGCATATAGGCTTCTCAAGAGGCCAGTCAGGTGGTCTGGTATTCCCTTCTCTTTCAGAATTTTCCACAGTTTATTGTGATCCACACAGTCGGTAAAGCGTCTGTCTACAGTGCGGGAGACCTGGGTTTGATCCCTGGGTTGGGAAGATCCCCTGGAGAAGGAAATGGCAATCCACTCCAGTACTATTGCCTGGAAAATACCATGGACAGAGGAACCTGGTAGGCTACAGTTCATGGGGTCGCAAAGAGTTGGACATGACTAAGAAACTTCACTTTCACTTTACACAGTCAAAGGCTTTGGCATAGTCAGTAAAACAGAAATAGATGTTTTTCTGGAACTCTCTTGCTTTTTCCATGATCCAGTGGATGTTGTCAATTTAATCTCTGCTTCCTCTGCCTTTTCTAAAACCAGCTTGAACATCAGGAAGTTCAGGGTTCACGTACTGCTGAAGCCTGGCTTGGAGAATTTGGGGCATTACTTGACTAGCATGTGAGATGAGAGCAATTGTCCGGTAGTTTGAGCATTCTTTGGCATTTCCTTTCTTTGGGATTGGAATGAAAACTGACATTTTGCAGTCCTGTGGCCCCTGCTGAGTTTTCCAATTTGCTGGCATATTGAGTGCAGCACTTTGACAGCATCATCTTTCAGGATTTGAAATAGCTTAACTGGAATTCCATCACCTCCACTAGCTTTGTTCATAGTGATACTTTCTAAGGCCCACTTAACTTCACATTCCAGGATGTCTGGCTCTAGGTGAGTGATCATACCATCGTGATTATCTTGGTCGTGAAGATCTTTTTTATACAGTTCTTTTTGCCACCTCTTCTTAATATCTTCTGCTTCTGTTAGGTCCATACCATTTTTGTCCTTTATCGAGCCCATCTTTGTATGAAATGGCATCTCTAATTTTCCCTAATTTCCCCTGGCATCTCTAATTTTCTTGAATAGATATCTAGTTTTTCCCATTCTGTTGTTTTCCTCTATATCTTTGCATTGGTCACTGAGGAAGGCTTTCTTATCTCTTCTTGCTATTCTTTGGAACTCTGCATTCAGATGTTTTTATCTTTCCTTTTCTCCTTTGCTTTTCTCTTCTCTTCTTTTCACAGCTATTTGTAAGGCCTCCCCAGACAGCCATTTTGCTTTTTTGCATTTCTTTTCCATGGAGATGGTCTTGATCCCTGTCTCCTGTACAATATCACGAACCTCCATTCATAGTTCATCAGGTACTCTATCTATCAGTTCTAGTCCCTTAAATCTATTTCTCACTTCCACTGTATTATCATAAATGTTTTGATTTAGGTCATACCTGAATGGTCTAGTGTTTTTCCCTACTTTCTTCAATTTAAGTCTGAATTTGGCAATAAGGAGTTCATGATCTGAGCCACAGTCAGCTCCCGGTCTTGTTTTTGCTGACTGTATAGAGCTTCTCCATCTTTGGCTGCAAAGAATATAATCAATCTGATTTTGGTGTTGACCATCTGGTGGTGTCCATGTGTAGAGTCTTCTCTTGTGTTGTTGGAAGAGGGTGTTTGCTGTGACCAGTGCGTTCTCTTGGCAAAACTCTATTAGCCTTTGCCCTGCTTCATTCCGTATTCCAAGGCCAAATTTGCCTGTTACTCCAGGTGTTTCTTGACGTCCTACTTTTGCATTCCAGTCCCCTATAATGAAAAGGACATCTTTTTCTGGGTGTTAGTTCTAATTGTAGGTCTTCATAAAACCATTCAACTTCAGCTTCTTCAGCATTACTGGTTGCGGCATAGACTTGGATTACTGTGATATTGAATGGTTTGCCTCAGAAACGAACAGAGATCATTCTGTCGTTTTTGAGATCACATCCAAGTACTGCATTTTGGACTCTTTTGTTTGCCACGATGGCTACTCCATTTCTTCTAAGGGATTCCTGCCTGCAGTAGTAGATATAATGGTCATCTGAGTTAAATTCACCCATTCCAGTCCATTTCAGTTCACTGATTCCTAGAATGTCAATGTTCAGTCTTAACATCTCCTGTTTGACCACTTCCAATTTGCCTTGATTCATGGACCTAACATTCCAGGTTCCTATGCAATATTGCTCTTTACAGCATCGGACCTTGTTTCTGTCACCAGTCACATCCAGAACTGGATGTTGTTTTTGCTTTGGCTCCATCCCTTCATTCCTTCTGGAGTTATTTCTCCACTGATCTCTAGTAGCATATTGGGCACCTACCGACCTGGGGAGTTCCTCTTTCAGTATCCTGTCATTTTGCCTTTTCATACTGTTCATGGGGTTCTCAAGGCAAGAATACTGAAGTGGTTTGCCATTCCCTTCTCCAGTGGACCACATTCTGTCAGACCTCTCCTCCATGACCCTCCCGTTTTGGGTTGCCCCACAGGGGATGGCTTAGTTTCATTGAGTTAGATGAGGCTGTGGTCCATGTGATTAGATTAACTAGTTTCTGTGATTATGGTTTCAGCCCTCCCTTCAGAGGGCGCAGGATGGCCAAGAGGAGCCACTCCACGTTCAAGGTCAGGAGGGGCGGTGGTGAGGAGATACCCCTTGTCCAAGGTAAGGAGCAGCGGCTGCGCTTTGCTGGAGCAGCCATGAAGAAATACCCCACGTCCAAGGTAAGAGAGACCAATCTTCGTAGTCCCCTTTAATCTGATTACTTTCCCAGAGACAATAAGACTCTGAAACTAAGAATAGGCTACCTTAGGGAAGGAACTGTTAAAGAAGGGAGTTTTTGGTATATAAAAATATGGTTCTTGATTAGCAACAATTTAAGACAAATGAAGAATCTACCCATGAGCTCCAACAAACATCTAATGAAAGTTCCTAAAATAGAAAATTGAGGGAAAAAAGAAAGAAATACAAAATAAATATTTCTCAGGATAAATGAAATATATGAGTGATCAAATTGAAAGGCCTATGAAATGCCATACTGAAGAATACTTTTTAACATCTTATGTGAAGTATATCCCTGATAAATTTCAGAAGACTAAATTTATTCAGATGAATAAAATGAAGACTGAAAATTGTTCAGAGGAAAAGCTACTTACCTACAAAGGAAAGGGAATTACATTGGCCTCAGACTTTTTATCAATAGCACTAGATGCAGGAAGATAACAAGTCAATACTTTAAGTCTGAAGGGAGAGATTTTTTTCTAGAATTCTCAGTTCAGTTCAGTCGCTCAGTCGTGTCCAGTTCTTTGCAACTGCATGAACCACAGCATGCCAGGCCTCCCTGTCCATCACCAATGCCCGGAGTTTACCCAAACTCATGTCCATTGAGTCAGTGATGCCATCCAACCATCTCATTCTCTGTCATCCCCTTCTCCTCCCACCCTCAATCTTTCCCAGCATCAGGGTCTTTTCCAATGAGTCAGCTCTTTGCATCAGGTGGCCAACATCAGTCCTTCCAATGAACACCCAGGACTGATCTCCTTTAGGATGGACTGGTTGGATCTCCTTGCAGTCAAAGGGATACTCAAGAGTCTTCTCCAACACCACAGTCTAAAAGCATCAATTCTTTGGCACTCAGATGTCTTCATAGTCCAACTCTCATATCCATACATAACTACTGGAAAAACCATAGCCTTGAATAGACGGACTGCCGGGAGCCAGCATGAGGGACTCCACCCATGGCAAAGGTCATGAGGAAGGAGGCTTGGCATACTCAAAGGCGGGATGGAGTCTCAGGAGTCCCCCTGGAAATTCTCAAGCATCTGCCCCCAAAACCAGAGTCTGCCTACTTTACTGTTTTGTGCTCTCACCTACACCTCTGACTTTATGGGGGGCTGTCTCCCACCACCTCTCTCTGAAAAAGAGTTAACTTACAGCTTCAGTTAATAATAATCCCTGGGCGTGACAAGAGTGTTTCCACCTACAAACTCCTCTGAAGGTTCTCTAGCCTGCCTGACAGGTTTGTCCGGCCACATGTGATTATTCACAGCCTCCCAACTGTGAGAGGCACGAGATGCTTTAAACCTTCTAAAAACAGATTCTTTTGAGAAGTTAGGAAATTATTAATGTAGTATAGTGGGCTGATTAGAAATTGTATTGGTGAAGGGTTTTTCATTTGTTAAGTCAATGTTTGCTGCTACATCTCCATATCCCTTGCCCCTTGTACACATTAATGAATATATAGAAGAAATAAGTATTAACCTTTAATATTAATCACATTAGACCTTAGGCTAAGCAAATTCTTTCCTTAATTAAAACCCACTGCACCCTCACCCTTTAGGAATGTAACTTTATCTAGTACCTTCAGAAGGTGGCATCTGTTTTAAGAATAATCACCCCTGGAGAAATAAGTGTTCTGGTTGACTGACCGCTGTCACAAGGAGAGGGTCATAAATTGTTAGCAGGCCCCCTGGCCAGAAGATGATGTAACACCCCTAAGACCTTTGTATACATTTGTATGAAGCACCTGATTTTGATAAAAGTCAGGACTGCTGACCCCGCATGACTTTTGTATTACATCTCTGTGTATAAAAGCGGACCCTGGAAAATAAAGAAGGGGATCAGTTCCTAGAAAGACTGGTCTCCCCATGTCGTTCTTTTTCTCACCTTCTGGCTGCATTCCCATCTGGAGCATGGAGGCTCGTCAAGCCTACTAATTATGCCTGGGCTTCTAAGATCTGACAAGGGAGGCCTTAGTGTCTCCTCTCCTTTGGGAGAACAGAAGGACGCCTTTGGCCTATGTAGGTGATGCAAATTTCTTGTCTTGAAATTTTATTGGCTTTCCACATAAACCAAGTTATTCAGCCTCTTTTCTCCACTGAATTTTCCTACTGAGCTATCCCCATTTAACCACTCTTTATATCTTTAATTAACGCTTAATTGATCTATTGTTTCCTGATCGCCGAAGCCGTCTCCCCTTCGAATTCCCTGGATTCACCGGGGCTGGACCCCAGCAATGGACCTTTGTTGACAAAGTAATGTCTCTGCTTTTTAATATGCTATCTCTATCAGAGAAATGCAAATCAAAACCACTATGAGGTACAATTTCATGCCAGTCAGAATGGCTGTGATCCAAAGGTCTACAAGCAATAAATGATGGAGAGGGTGTGGGGAAAAGGGAACCCTCTTACACTGTTGGTGGGAATGCAAACTAGTACAGCCACTATGGAGAACAGTGTAGAGATTCCTTAAAAAACTGGAAATAGAACTGCCTTATGATCCAGCAATCCCACTGCTGGGCATACACACTGAGGAAACCAGAATTGAAAGAGACACATGTACCCCAATGTTCATCGCAGCACTGTTTATAATAGCCAGGACATGGAAGCAACCTAGATGCCCATCAGCAGATGAATGGATAAGAAAGCAGTGGTACATATACACAATGGAGTATTACTCAGCCATTAAAAAGAATACATTTGAATCCGTTCTAATGAGGTGGATGAAACTGGAGCCTATTAAACAGAGTGAAGTAAGCCAGAAAGAAAAACACCAATACAGTATACTAACGCATATATATATGGAATTTAGAAAGATGGTAACAATAATCCTGTATACGAGACAGCAAAAGAGACACAGATGTATAGAACAGTCTTTTGGACTCTGTGGGAGAGGAAGAGGGTGGGATGATTTGGGAGAATGGCATTGAAACATGTATAATATCATATATGAAATGAGTCGCCAGTCCAGGTTCGATGCAAGATACAGGATGCTTGGGGCTGGTGCAATGGGACAACCCAGAGGGATGGTACAGGGAGAGAGGAGGGAGGAGGGTTCAGGATGGGGAACACGTGTATACCTGTGGCAGATTCATGTTGATATTTGGCAAAACCAATACAATATTGTAAAGTTAAAAAAAAATAGATTGGTCATAACTTTCCTTCCAACGAGTAAGCACCTTTTAATTTCATGGCTGCAATCACCATCTGCAGTGATTTTGGAGCCCCCCAAAATAAAGTCAGCCACTGTTTCCCATCTATTTGCCATGAAGTGATGGGACTGGATGCCATGGTCTTAGTCTTCTGAATGTTGACCTGACCAAAAAGAGACCTCCAGAAATTCTAGCAAGAAGTCCAGAAATTTTGTTTCTCATTCATTTTTTCTGAAGAGCATATTTGAAGATATGTGAAGAGAAATAAAAATGAATCCAAAAGAAAAGAGGATACAGAACCCAAGAAACAGTAAAACTAACCAAGTAGTATGATAAAATCCTTGGGTGATCCAAATTGTAAGATTAAGTCCAAGGTATGCAGAAAGAATGTCTTCAAGAAGAAAGCAAATTTTATTACAAAATTTTTTTAAATCAAGAAATTATATCATTTTGTTGATAAGATATTGATTTGTTTTACCAACCACAAGAAGGAAAGACAGGACAATTAGGAACTCTGGGCAAAGGAAGATTTTTTTTTTTTAAATCATAATCTAAATGTTGAGCAAACTAAAATGTGTCATAGCTTTGAGTAATTGATAAATTGTAAAAAAGAAAATCGTTACTTTATTTGACCCTAAGTGTTTGGGATATTTTCCTTCCACACAGGCTTAGCTGAGATTTAGGGTTTGTTGAGAAATTTAAATGTGATAACATTGGAATGTAACCATCATACAGTAATATACCCACTATACCACATCTATTGTATAGTAATTTCACAAATATTACTTCCTTCATTATTCTTACCCCAACTCCTAGTACTTCTACCTGTGTGTGCTCAGTTGCTCACTTGTGTCTGACTCTTTGTGGCCCCATGGACTGTAGCCCACCAGGCTCCTCTGCCCATGGAATTTTCCAGGCAAGAATACTGGAGTGGGATATCATTTCCTACTCCAGGGGATCTTCCTGACCCAGGGACTGAACTCTTGTCTCTTGCATCTCTTGTATTGGCAGGTGGATTCTTTATTACTCTCATACAACACTTCCCAGTTGTATAGATGAAATTTCAATCATTTTAAAAAATTGTTAAATTTCCCTTTGGGAAGAAATGAAAGCAGCTTGACCAAATATGTAATGAAATGATTGCATTGGGTTGACTAGAAGATTCTAAAGCAGAAATAATATTTAGAGAGATGATTATTATCTTTTTTTATGTGGATTGTTAATACTCTGAATACCTTAAAGGAATAATGTAGTAACTGAAAAGACAATATTAGAACACAAGTACCTGTTCTCTCTAAAGGAAAAGCAGTATATCATGACAGACCAAAGTGATACATTTCTGATCACTTTACTCTTTTTCTTTCTTTATAGCAAAGCATATATTCCCACTGCTCTATTGCTATAGACCTTTCAAGGAGATTGGTGTGTTTCAATAGGTTTCCTGTCCTTCGTTCAAAAGAAACAGAGTGTATGAAAAATCCTAGGCAGATCATTAAAATTGTAATAATACCCCAGTGTGGAAGATGAAAGGGAAGAACTCTCCCTCATGCTGGATTTATTTTTAGTACTCAGTGGTGTGTTTTTTGTATGGTCCTTGGATCAGGTCATCCAAGAAGGAAAGGATCATATTAACATTGGTGTTTGCAGTGAGATGGAATATTATTTAGTAGAACTGCAGCCTTTGAAACCTAGATGAAAATGAATGGAGATGATGCTGCATCCAGTCCCATTTATTGAAATTGGTTATTCTGGCCAGTGACATGCCTGACAATTCAATGTAAATTCATCTCTCTCTCTCTCTCTTTGACAATTTATTACCCAATTTCAGAAAGCAATCTATTGCCTGATAAATGCCAGACCACATTCAAAGTATCAGTCACGTTCGCCCGAGAGTCTTAGAGTCATAATGTATTTGCTTCCACATCAATAGAACCCTAATCACTCCTCAAAATTTTCTGAAAATGCATAGTCAATAGGGTTGGATATCCTATCCGCTGAGAAGAGTTGGCTCAGTTATTAATGGCTACTTGAGTTCAAGTGAATCCTGTAGCAACTGCCTTTCCTCTTTGTTTCTGCCTGACTTTTCTAGCTCTGCCCTTGCAGAAGGGCCTCAGTAGAGTGAGATCCGAGGAATACGAATCTGCCTGCAATGCAGAAGACCCGGGTTCGACCTCTGGGTTGGCAAGATTCCACCAGAGGAGGAAATGGCTACCCACTCCAGTATTTTTTCCCTGAGAATCTCATGGACAAAGGAGCCTGGTGGGCTACAGTCCGTGGGGTCGCAAAGAGTTGGACAAGACTGAGTGACTAACACTTTCACTTTCATAGGTGGCCAAAGAAAGGCAGGCTAATTTTATTATATGGGGAGTTTTGGAAAAGGTTGATGAAGAGGAGGTTTTAGAAATGATCTGAAAACTAGAAATTTACTTTTGATTTGTCTACCATTATCATTGCAGGATTAGTTTTGAATGTTCACTCAAGAGCAGTATTTTTCACAATGACACATTTTAAAAATCACATTACTCAAAAATGTTAATAGACAATGTTCTTTTTGCTAACTTTGTGATTCTGGCAAGATACTTAACTCACTCGGTTTTGTTGTTTAGTTGCTAAGTTGTGTCGGACTCTTTTGCAACCCCCATGGATTGTAGCCTGCCAGGGTCTTCTCTCCATGGGATTTCACAGGCAAGAATACTGAAGTGAGTTTCCATTTCCTACTCCAGGGGATCTTCCCAACACAGGGATAGAACCTGGTTCTCCTGTAATGGCAGATGAATTCTTTACCACTCTTCACTTATAAATATAGCAAAAAGAGCACATACTTCATAGGACGGTGGGGAAGATGAACTGGGCTATAAAGCATGCTTCTGGTGCTACTTGTGCATATTAAATATAATTACATGATTTAAATATTTACAGGGTTAGAGTAACAAAATATGACCTTTAAAATAAACAAACACGTGCTGAATTTTTCCGCTGTTAGATTTTAATTTACGGATTTGTTAAATGCTCCCAACTTTCAGGTCTATGTAATTTAAAATTTTAGTAGGATACAGGGTTTCACCAGATTTCTTTCTAGGTGTAAAAAAGTGCTAATTATGCTTCAATTTAATTTACTTTCCTTTTTCTTTCCTATAACCATAATAACCAATCTGCTCTCTTCTTCCTTTATTGATGGGGATTGCCTGTAGATTTTGACTGAGAACCTGAAATCAGTCACAAATTTATACAACTAAGTTCTGCCCTCAGGAATGCAAATTTTACTTAATCTAAAAATACTAGAATTCTATTAGAACAGCAGAAACTAAACATTATAAAGCAGCTATACTCCAATTAAAAAATAGAATTAGATAATTTTTATATTCAACCTTGTGAATCATAGAAAATGATATCTGAAAAAATGTAAAATGTTTCTCAGCTGAAGTATTGCATTTTAAAGCTTTAAAGTATGTGACTGTGTATCAATATTAACACATTTTTTTCAGACTTTTTTATTTTTAGAGCCCATTTCACTAGGTTGTTTTCTAGATCAGTCACAGTTTTTATTTTTTGTTTTTTTCATTTTCTAGTCTCTTTTTCTGTAATTTTAATTAGAATAATGTTACTCATTATTTGGTTTTCCATATGTCTAATATCTGCATTTTTTGCATCCCTCTGTCTTCTCTGCTTCATTCTGGGTAATTTCTTTGTGTGTATGCGTGCATGTGTCTGTGTATGTATTAGTCATTAATTCTCTCTTCAGCTGTGTTTCATTTTTAGTTTAACCCGTTGATTGAGATTTTTTATTTCAACAGTGTATGTTTCTGTACATTTTAATGCAAATCTATCTGGTCAGGGAACTAGATCCTTGTTCTACATCTAGAGCAACTAGATCCTTGTTGTTCAGATCCAGGGTTGTTCTTAATAATCTCATTTTGGTAGTCGATCTCTGATTTTATCCTATATTTCATTAATCATTTTGTATGTCATTCTTCTGTATTCTGTAGCAACAGCCCCTGGACCTGTTGTTTACCCTTTCTCTGAATGGTGGCTTTCTTTCAAGTATGTTTCACATCAAATATTATGAGTTTGTTGCTTAATCCTTTATGCCTTAATTGAAAATTTGAGAAATTGCTTTGTAGCGAATTATTTTTTTTTCCTGCTATTTTTGTTCAGTTTCTCAGTCATGTCTGACTCTTTGAGACCCCAAGGACTACAGCATGCCAGGCTACTCTGTCCTTCACCATCTCCTGAAGTTTGCTCAAATTCTCACATCCACTGAGTCGGTGGTGCCATTCAACAATCTCATCCTTTGCCGCCCCCTTCTCCTCCTGCCTTCAGTCTTTCCCAGCATCAGGATCTTTTCCAATAAGTTGGCTCTTCGCATCAGGTGGACAAAGTATTGGGGCTTCAGCTTCAGCATCAGTCCTTCCAATGAATATTCAGGGTTGATTTCCTTTAGGATGGACTAGTTTGATTATACTGTCCAAGGGACTCTCAAGAGTCTTCTCCAGCACCACAGATTGGAAGCTTCAGTTCTGAAACTACCTAAGCTCTGCATGTGAGATCCAGGTCCTTGTTCTGAGACTCATCCTGGCCCAAGGCTGGCTTGAGGCTGAATTTCCTGACAGTAGCTACTACAGTAGCTGCCGTCTGGGAACTCTGCTCCTCTTGGATGTCTACTACCAGTCTGGCCCCAGTGATGTCTTAAGAAAAAGAGTATGTCTTTAGGAAGGACTTCTCTGATGGCTCAGTGGTAAAGAACCTGCCTGCCAGTGGAGGAGATTCAGGTTTGATCCCTGAATCTGGAAGATCCCTTGGAGAAGGAAATGGTAACCCACTTCAGTATTCTTGCTTGGGAAATCCCATGGATAGAGAAGCCTGGCAGGCTACAGTCCATGGGGTTGAAAAGAGTTGGATACAACTTAGCAACTAAACCACCATCACCATGTCTTTGGAAAGTGTTCCTGTTCTTTGAGGTCAGCAATAATTTTCATATATTTACGTTGTTTACAAACTTCAGTTGTTCAGTAGAGGGATATTTCCTTGAATCTTCTAGTCAGGCGTATTTTTGGAAATAGAAATCTATTGTATGTCATATATACACACACCTCACAAGCAACCTGAGCATGTTTTGCCTTATCATTCCTATTTACAGGTGTTTGAATGAGTATATGTTAAATAGATGACATCTCTGTCTATCATCTCTCTCACTGTTTTATTAAGCTTTTAAAAATCTTTTATTTGAATTTATTTATATATTTGACTGCATGTGGTCTTAGTTGCAGCATGTGGAATCTTTTCTTTTTAATTGCTTGTGACATGAGGGATCTAGTTCCCTGACCAGTTATCCAACCTTGAGCCCCCTGCACTGGGAGCAGAGTCTTAGCCACTGAACCACCAGGGAAGTCCCTAACCTTTTCAGTAATATTATCTGTTAAATTTGAAATAGTCAGGTTTTAAAAGTAAATATTCAATGTTTGTTTTTATTATTTTGTTTTATAACTTATTTATATTCTTTGGTATATAACAGATATTTCATTTATCTAAAAAAATTGGGTATATAGAATTGAAAGTAGATGTAGAAAGAATTATCAGTCACCTCACAGAAAATTTTGACATGCTCAGCCTGATCACAACTATTTTATGGTCATTTGGGTGAGCACATAAAATGACAGCAAGGCGGAAGAGAACATTTGGAAATAGGATGATAAGATTATTTGATAAAACTGAGAATTACACAAAGGCTTGGGTTACATCTATAAAAAGAAGCAAAAAAAAAAAAAAACAAAAAAAACCCAGGTATGTTTCCAAGGTTTTGAGCCACCCAACAAGTTCAAGAATACAGATTAGCTCTGAGGCCAACTTGAGTGAATGGGCAGTGTCTTCAGAGATGGTCCAGGGCTCACTTGACTGAATAAATACACAATAGACTTCTTTCCGGGAATCAAGCCAGCTCACATCAAATGGCAGACTGCAAACTTCAGTAAAACTACTAAAGTATTTTGTATTTGAATATTTACAGTATCATCAGTTCTTATAAAAGAATCATCTCCATAAGGCTTTAAAATAAAATTTTTCTTTCTACCGAAATTGACGTTCCTATTTTACTCCACAATTACTGTGCTTTGCTTCAGGGTGGCATAAGCTCATACTTGGAGAAACCTGACTTTTATTTTTCATTATGTAAAAATCCCAATGAAATAATGCATTTGTGTGAAAAGAGAAGGCTCATGATCTAGGAGTCTCTCTTTCACCAAAAACAAATTCTCAAACTATATTGAGGTCTTAGTTCATGGGAAGGATTATGGCACAGTTTGCCAGAAGTAGCCTTCCAAAGTGCTGATGATCATTCTGCAATTGGTTTTTAAATTTTAATGGAACTGATTTTTATTTGACAATAAGAGTTATGTATAACAACCCTGTTACAAGGTACTAAGGAATCCCAAGGCAAATAAGACCCAGGTTGCCTTTGGTTTGTTTCAGTTCAGTTGCTCAGTTGTGTCCCATTCTTTGGGACCCCATGAATCACAGCACGCCAGGCCTCCCTGTCCATCACCAACTCCTGGAGTTCACTCAAACTCATGTCCATCGAATCGGTGATGCCATCCAGCCATCTCATCCTCTGTTGTCCCCGTCTCCTGTCCCCAACCCCTCCCAGCATCAGTCTTTTCCAATGAGTCAACTCTTCGCATGAGGTGGCCAAAGTATTGAAATTTCAGCTTCAGCATCAGTGCTTCCAATGAACACCCAGGACTGATCTTTAGGATGGACTGGTTGGATCTTGCAATCCAAGGGACTCTCAAGAGTCTTCTCCAGCACCACAGTTCAAAAGCATCAATTCATGCAAATCAAAACCACTATGAGATACCATTTCACACCAGTCAGAATGGCCGCGATCCAAAAGTCTACAAATAATAAGTGCTGGAGAGGGTGTGGAGAAAAGGGAACCCTCTTACACTGTTGGTGGGAATGCAAACTAGTACAGCCACTATGGAGAACAGTGTGGAGATTCCTTAAAAAACTGGAAATAGAACTGCCTTATGATCCAGCAATCCCACTGCTGGGCATACACACTGAGGAAACCAGAAAGGAAAGAGACACGTGTACCCCAATGTTCATCACAGCACTGTTTATAATAGCCAGGACATGGAAGCAACCTAGATGTCCATCAACAGATGAATGGATAAGAAAGCTGTGGTACATATACACAATGGAGTATTACTCAGCCATTAAAAAGAATACATTTGAATCAGTTCTAATGAGGTGGATGAAACTGGAGCCTATTATACAGAGTGAAGTAAGCCAGAAGGAAAAACAGAAATACAGTATACTAACGCATATATATGGAATTTAGAAAGATGGTAACAATAACCTGGTGTACGAGACAGCAAAAGAGACACTGATGTATAGAACAGTCTTATGGACTCTGTGGGAGAGGGAGAGGGTGGGAAGATTTGGGAGAGTGACATTGAAACATGTAGAATATCATGTAAGAAACGAGTTGCCAGTCCAGGTTCGACGCGCGATACTGGATGCTTGGGGCTGGTGCACTGGGACGACCCAGAGGGATGGTGTGGGGAGGGAGGAGGGAGGAGGGTTCAGGATGGGGAACACATGTATGCCTGTGGCGGATTCATTTTGATATTTGGCAAAACTAATACAATTATGTAAAGTTTAAAAATAAAATAAAATTTAAAAAACAAAAAAAAAAAACAAAAAAAACCAAAAGCATCAATTCATGTTGATGTATGGCAAAACCAATACAATATTGTAAAGTAATTAACCTCCAATTAAAATAAATAAATTTATATTAAAATAGCATCAACTCTTCGGCACTCAGCTTTCTTCATAGTCCAACTCTCACATCCATACATGACCACTGGAAAAATCATAGCCTTGACTAGACGGACCTTTGTTGGCAAAGTAATGTCTCTGCTTTTGAATATGCTATCCAGGTTGGTCATAACTTTCCTTCCAAGGAGTAAGCGTCTTTTAATTTCATGGCTTCAGTCACCATCTGCAATGATTTTGGAGCCCCAAAAAGTAAAGTCTGACACTGTTTCCCCCCATCTATTTGCCATGAAGTGATGGGACCAGATGCCATGATCTTCGTTTTCTGAATGTTGAGCTTTAAGCCAACTTTTTCACTCTCCACTTTCACTTTCATCAAGAGGCTTTTTAGTTTCTCTTCACTTTCTTCCATAAGGGTGGTGTCATCTGCATATCTGAGGTTACTGATATTTCTCCCGGCAATCTTGATTCCAGCTTGTGCTTCATCCAGCCCAGTATTTCTCATGATGTACTCTGCATATAAGTTAAATAAGCAGGGTGACAATATACAGCCTTGACATACTCCTTTTCCTATTTTGAACCAGTCTGTTGTTCCATGTCCAGTTCTAACTGTTGCTTCCTGACCTGCATATAGGTTTCTCAAGAGGCAGGTCAGGTAGTCTGATATTCCCATTGCTTTCAGAACATTCCACAGTTTATTGTGATCCACACAGTCAAAGGCTTTGGCATAGTCAATAGAGCAGAAATAGACGTTTTTCTGGAACTCTCTTGCCTTTTCCATGATCCAGTGGATGTTGGCAGTTTGATCTCTGGTTCCTCTGCCTTTTCTAAAACCAGCTTGAACATCTGGAATTTCATTGTTCGTGTATTGCTGAAGCCTGAATTTTGAGTATTACTTTACTAGCGTGTGAGATGAGTGCAATTGTGCGGTAGTTTGAGCATTCTTTGGCATTGCCTTTCTTTGGGATTGGAATGAAAACCGACCTTTTCCAGTGCTGTGGCCACTGCTGAGTTTTCCAAATTTGCTGGAAAATTGCAAAGAAACATGTAAACTGCAAATTTTATGACACATTAGTGGCAAAGATGGTGATTTGTGATTTGCATTTGTGAATTTGAGATGGTATGACCCAGTTAATAAACATGTGTGTAGTATTATAAAGCCTCATTTTAATAAAGTTTGAAAGAAGTTTTAAAAATGTGAACTGAGTGAGTATTTTTGGGTGGTGGAATTATCATGCATGAATTTTACTTTCTTTTGTCTCTTTAAAACATATTTTCTGTAATGAACATAAATTACCTGTTAATAATCATTGAAATGGATTATTATTATTAGCCGACTCATTGGAAAAGACCCTGATGCTGGGAAAGATTGAGGGCAAGAGGAAAAGGGGGCGACAGAGGATGAGATGGTTGAATGGCATCACCGACTCAATGGACAAAAGTTTGAGCAAACTCTGGTAGATACTGAAGGATAGGGAAGCCTGATGTGCTTCAGTTCATGGGGTCACAAAGAGTTGGACAGGACTTAGCAACTGAACAACAACAACACCAACACCAACAAAGTATTCCACAAGCAGTGACAATGGCCTTTTTAGGTAGGGTTATCTATAATCTTTAAATTGTGTCTGTAAAACAGATCACATGCTTCTTGCTGTGGATACAAAGCTAGGTTCTACCTTCATGGGGGTCTAAGAGTCCAGTGGACAAGGCAGTTAAATGGACAGCTCCAAATGTGGGAAGTACTGGACTGTAATAGGAAAGGTACAGATTTTATGGAGTTAATGACAATGATAACAGCTATATGCCAAGTATTTAAAGATGTAACCTAATAAGTAATTCTATTAAGAGTGTCTAATTATCACTCCTTTCCCAGGTTTCACTTATGCAGGAACCAAAGCTTATGGAGGTTGAAGTAAGTCGCTCAGCATTACATAGTTTATGTGCCAAAGTGTCATGTGGGTGCAGCCTCTTTTCAGATGGTTTGGCCACAGGGCAGTGTGTGTCTGTTTGTGTGCGTGTATCTATATCCCTCTTTCTATATAGTAATAATATGGCAGGCTCTTAACTGTGCTGCTCATTGTACTTTTCTTTCAAAAGTACTATGGGAATAAAAAATTTCAAAATTAAAAGGAAGATCACACAACTGAAAAGAGTTAGGAATCAAATACAACCCAAACTCATATCCTTAAGCACTCAGCTACCGCCATCTTGTTGTATGTAATCTCTCCATTCTCGGGCTTATGTGTCATTTTGTATGAGGAATCGGGAATGACGTGATAATATGTAAACTGACTGAAAAGTCTTGATTCTCTTAGAGTCTCAATTGAGTATTTTTAAAGATTATATTCAATCTGGACGTTGGAAGAGCTGATTTGTAAACCTGTTTTGTACATGCTTTTCAATATGTGCTCAGTTTGACTGATATGTAATTCAGTGAGTATTTGTTAATCACCTAGTATATACTCAGCCCTGTGGTAGAGGTAGCTGATACGGAAAAGCTCAAGAGTTCCAATTATCTATCTTTTAAAGAGTTTAGAGTCTGTTTAGGGCTTCCCAGGTGGCAGTAGTGGTAAAGAACCCATCCACCAGTGCAGGAGATGCAAGAGACATGCGCTCAATCCCTGGGTTAGGAAGATCTCCTGAAGGAGGGCATGGCAATCCAGTCCAGTATTCTTGCCTGGAGAATCCCATGGCAGAGGAGCCCATGAGCAGAGGTGGGCTATGGTCCATAGAGTCATACAGAATTTTGGACACAACTGAAGTGGCTTTGCATGAACACATGCAGAGTTTGGTTAAGTAGGTATGATAATACATGCCAAACAGTAGTGACTGACACCAACACAAATATATGAGCAGGATTTCGATGCAGTGCTCTGTGCTCTGAAAAGTAAAAAGACAAAATCAGTGTGATCTGGGATCATTCAGTTCAGTTCAGTTGCTCAGTCGTGTCCGACTCTTTGCAACCCCATGAATCGCAGCACACTAGGCCTCCCTGTCCATCAACAACTCCCGGAGTTGACTCAAACTCACGTCCATCAAACCATCCAGCCATCTCATCCTCTGTCGTCCCCTCTTCCTCCTGCCCCCAATCCCTCTCAGCATCAGAGTCTTTTCCAATGAGTCAACTCTTCGCCTGAGGTGGCCAAAGTACTGGAGTTTCAGCTTTAGCATCATTCCTTCCAAAGAACATCCAGGACTGATCTCCTTTAGAATGGACTGGTTGGATCTCCTTGCAGTCCAAGGGACTCTCAAGAGTCTTCTCCAACATCACAGTTCAAAAGCATCAATTCTTTGGAGCTCAGCTTTCTTCACAGTCCAACTCTCACATCCATACATTACCACTGGAAAAACCATAGCCCTGACTAGACGGACCTTTGTTGGCAAAGTAATGTCTGTGCTTTTGAATATGCTATCTAGGTTGGTCATAACTTTCCTTCCAAGGAGTAAGTGTCTTTTAATTTCATGGCTGCAATCACCATCTGCAGTGATTTTGGAGCCCCCAAAAATAAAGTCTGACACTGTTTCCACTGTTTCCCCACCTATTTCCCATGAAGTGATGGGATCAGATGCCATGATCTTAGTTTTCTGAATGTTGAGCTTTAAGCCAAAATTTTCACTCTCTTTCACCTTCATCAAGAGGCTCTTCAGTTCTTCGCTTTCTGCCATAAGGGTGGTATCATCTGTATATCTGAGGTTATTGATATTTCTCCTGGCAATCTTGATTCCAGCTTGCGCTTCATCCAGCCCAGCGTTTCTCATGATGTACTCTGCATATAAATTAAGTAAGCAGGGTGGCCATATACAGACTTGACATAGTCCTTTTCCTATTTGAAACCAGTCTGTTGTTCCATGTCCAGTTCTAACTGTTGCTTCCTGACCTGCATACAGGTTTCTCAAGAGGCAGGTCAGGTGGTCTGGTATTCCCATCACTTTCAGAATTTTCCACATTTTGTTGTGATCCATGCAGTCAAAGGCTTTGGCATAGTCAATAAAGCAGAAATAGATGTTTTTCTGGAACTCTCTTGCTTTTTCGATGATTAGGAAATGCTTAATGAAGAAGACAATCTCACAATCTCTTTGAAAGATGGCTAGTATTAGAAGGTTTGGAAAAGAACATTCCAGATGGAAATAATACAAGTATTGTACACAGGTATTTTGTGTTGATGGAGCAATGATGCTGAGTGATAAAAAGGATTAATTAGTACAGAGCGGGTATGTAATGGGGAAGTTGGATTGGAAGATACGCTTTCTAAGGTGAGTAGTTTATTCTGTTATCACCAGAAAAAATAAACTCTTGAATAAGGTTGTATTTATCAGAGGTGCTCCTGATGAAGCTTAATTTTTGAAAATCTTTATGCTCTGCTTCTTTTGTTGTTGAGGCCTCTGTCAGAACAGCTTTCATTGAACTGGGTTTTCTGTGTCACCATCACAGGTTCCAGTAAGACATACTGTATACACATCAGTCTTAGAAAATGCTGTATGTATATTTTTAAACTTTTTTTTGTACTGTATTCACTGCAGGCAAGTTGTCAAATATCTTGTCTGCCACATCCCTCAGCGACCCTGATTTTGGGGAAAAAGGAACTTTTCTGCAATGTTCTTGATTCCAAGAGGAGGAAGCTGCAAACTATGTATGTCTTTGCCCCTCATTCGCTCCTCCTTTGGGGAGGTGTGAACTAATGGGCGATTTTGGAAGAACTGGGTAAGGGTAGCTCATCCCTTCTCTCTGTTCTACTTTTTTGGGAGTGAGTCTGTACACAGAGTGTGCCCTCGACTGCCCTCTGCTCTTCTGAAAGCTGCATGGTAAAGTGGGGGGAGGGGGCCCTGCCTCCACTGGGCCATGGGCAGGGACTGGCAGAGGGAGTTGACCTGATCCTGGCTTCAGTGTGTAAGTCCATTCGCCTGCAGATGTAAGCTGTATTCTCAAATTGCAGCTTTATCAGTGATAATCTTGTTATTTCACTGGTGTATTCCCTTCTTCTAATTTCTCAGTTAAAAGAAAACCTGGGTAAGAGAGAGGGTTTCTATTTGTCAGGCTTTTTCCACACCCCAATATCTTAACGAATCGAGAACAATGAATGGATAATATTTCTTCATCAAATTGTTGAAAACTAGCTTTTTACTAACTTAGAACTCTTGTAAATGCCTTTATAATCTACATATCTATGCTTCATTGCCCTCTGATATTGTATTTGTATTCTAATTTATTTCTATAGTTCTGGTTTTTAAAATTTATGATGAATAATTTTATGTGCTTTCTATATGCCACTTCAAATATTTTTGTGGAATTAGGCCAAGTTTAAATCATATAATACTTCCGTGATATATTGACAGACTTGAAAGATGGCTAACTGTAGAAAATTAAGGAGAGAAATTAATTAGAAGTGTGTCAAAGTCTCATCTAAATGACTGTAAGAAGGTGGCATCACTGTGAGACGTCAGTATCTTCAATCTCACAGGTCGAAGGTGATGGTTTTCAGGTGAACAAGGGACATCTGAGTGAAATAACAAGAAGATGGGGCATTAGAGAGGAGCTCAGGTAAATGAAAGAATGAGAATAAATTGATAAAAGAGTGTGAATGGAGGTGGGGAGAGAGAAAATAATGATATGCTTTGGAGGAATGTCCATAGTTGATGTAAATAAAGAGGAAGCATGACTAGAGAAAAGTGAGGAGGAATCAGAGAAAGTTACATTTCTGAAACCTTGGCAATGATCAGTTCAGTTCAGTTGCTCAGTCGTGTCCGACTCTTTGCGACCCCATGAATTGCAGCACACCAGGCCTCCCTGTCCATCACCAACACCCGGAGTTCACTCAGACTCACGTCCATTGAGTCAGTGATGCCATCCAGCCATCTCATCCTCTGTCGTCCCCTTCTCCTCCTGCCCCCAATCCCTTCCAGCATCAGAGTTTTTTCCAATGAGTCAACTCTTCGCATCAGGTGGCCAAAGTACTGGAGTTTCAGCTTCAGCATCATTCCCTCCAAAGAAATCCCGGGGCTGATCTCCAGAATGGACTGGTTGGATCTCCTTGCAGTCCAAGGGACTCTCAAGGGTCTTCTCCAACACCACAGTTCAAAAGCATCAATTCTTCGGCGCTCAGCCTTCTTCACAGTCCAACTCTCACATCCATAAATGACCACTGGAGAAACCGTAGCCTTGACTAGACGGAACTTTGTTGGCAAAGTAATGTCTCTGCTTTTGAATAAGCTGTCTAGGTTGGTCATAACTTTCCTTCCAAGGAGTAAGTGTCTTTTAATTTCATGGCTGCAATCACCATCTGCAGTGATTTTGGAGCCCCCCAAAATAAAGTCTGACACTGTTTCCAATGTTTCCCCGTCTATTTCCCATGAAGTGATGGGACTGGATGCCATGATCTTAGTTTTCTGAATGTTGAGCTTTAAGCCAACTTTTTCACTCTCCTCTGTCACTTTCATCAAGAGGCTGTTTAGTTCCTCTTCACTTTCTGCCATAAGGGTGGTGTCATCTGCATATCTGAGCTTATTGATATTTCTCCTGGCAATCTTGATTCCAGCTTGTTTCTTCCAGTCTAGCATTTCTCATGATGTACTCTGAATATAAGTTAAACAAACAGGGTGACAATATACAGCCTTGACGTACTCCTTTTCCTATTTGGAACCAGTTTGTTGTTCCATGTCCAGTTCTAACTGTTGCTTCCTGACCTGCATACAGGTTTCTCAAGAGGCAGATCAGATGGTCTGGCATTCCCATCTCTTTCAAAATTTCCCACAGTTTATTGTGATCCACACAGTCAAAGGCTTTGGCATAGTCAACAAAGCAGAAATAGATGTTTTTCTGGAACTCTTTTGCTTTTTCCATGATCCAGCGGATGTTAGCAATTTGATCTCTGATTCCTCTGCCTTTCTAAAACCAGCTTGAACATCAGGAAGTTCATGGTTCACGTATTGCTGAAGCCTGGCTTGGAGAATTTTGAGCATTACTTTACTAGCATGTGAGATGAGTGCAATTGTGTGGTAGTTTGAGCATTCTTTGGCAGTGCCTTTCTTTGGGATTGGAATGAAAACTGACCTTTTCCAGTCCTGTGGCCACTGCTGAGTTTTCCAAATTTGCTGGCATATTGAGTGCAGCACTTTCACAGCATCATCTTTCGGGATTTGAAATAGCTCAACTGGAATTCCATCACCTCCACTAGCTTTGTTCGTAGTGATGCTTTCTAAGGCCCACTTGACTTCACATTCCAGGATGTCTGGCTCTAGGTCTGTGATCACACCATCATGATTATCTGGGTCCTGAAAATCTTTTTTGGACAGTTCTTCTGTGTATTCTTGCCACCTCTTCTTAATATCTTCTGCTTCTGTTAGGTCCATACCATTTCTGTCCTTTATCGAGCCCATCTTTGCATGAAATGTTCCCTTGGTATCTCTAATTTTCTTGAAGAGATCTCTAGTCTTTCACATTCTGTTGTTTTCCTTTATTTCTCTGCACTGATCGCTAAGGAAGGCTTTCTTATCTATTCTTGCTATTGTTTGGAACTCTGCATTCAGATGCTTATATTTTTCCTTTTCTCCTTTGCTTTTCTCTTCTCTTCTTTTCACATTTATTTGTAAGGCCTCCCCAGACAGCCATTTTGCTTTTCTGCATTTCTTTTCCATGGGGATGGTCTTGATCCCTGTCTCCTGTACAATGTCACGAACCTCATTCCATAGCTCATCAGGCACTATATCTATCAGATCTAGGCCCTTGAATCTATTTCTCACTTCCACTGTATAATCATAAGGGATTTGATTTAGGTCATACCTGAATGGTCTAGTGGTTTTCCCAACTTTCTTCAATTTAAGTGTGAATTTGGTAGTAAGGAGTTCATGATCTGAGCCTCAGTCATCTCCTGGTCTTGTTTTTATTGACTTTGTAGAGCTTCTCCATCTTTGGCTGCAAAGAACATAAGCAATCTGATTTCAGTGTTGACCATCTGGTGATGTCCATGTGTAGAGTCTTCTCTTGTGTTGTTGGAAGAGGGTGTTTGCTATGACCAGTGCATTTTCTTGGCAAAACTCTTATTAGTCTTTGCCCTGCTTCATTTCGTATTCCAAGGCCAAATTTGCCTGTTACTCCAGGTGTTTCTTTACTTCCTACTTTTGCATTCCAGTCCTCTATAATGAAAAGGACATCTTTTTTGGGTATTAGTTCTAAAAGGTCTTGTAGGTCTTCATAGAACCGTTCAACTCCAGTTTCTTCAGCATTACTGATTGGGGCATAGACTTGGATTACTGTGATATTGAATGGTTTGCTTTGGAAACGAACAGAGATCATTCTGTCATTTTTGAGATCGCATCCAAGTACTGCATTTCGGACTCTTTTGTTGACCATGATGGCCACTCCATTTCTTCTGAGGGATTCCTCCCCATAGTACTAGATATAATTGTCATCTGAGTTAAATTCACCCATTCCAGTCCGTTTGAGTTCGCTGATTCCCTAGAATGTCGACATTCACTCTTGCCATCTCTTGTTTGACTACTTCCAATTTCCCTTGATTCATGGACCTGACATTCCAGGTTCCTATGCAATATTGCTCTTTACAGCATCGGACCTTGCTTCTTTCACCAGTCATATCCACAGCTGGTTATTCTTTTTGCTTTGGCTCCATCCCTTCATGCTTTCCGGAGTTATTTCTCCACTGATCTCCAGTAGCATATTGGGCACCTACTGACCTGGGGAGTTCTTTTTTCAGTATCCTATCATTTTGCCTTTTCATAGGTAATGTCAACTGCAAAGGGAAATTTTAGGAGAATGATGCTTGTAAGCCCATTGCTAGGCAACAATCTCTTTGAGGGTTTTATCTTTCATTCGTTTGTTTACCCCACTCCAGCAGTGTTTATACAGTGCCCAGCATAATGCTATATCATTTATGCTTGGACTGGATAAGAACTAACCACAGGATTCGATGAATGAATCCAGCTAGCTGCTGTGTTCTGTGGGGTTCAGTTCAGTTCATTTCAGTCGCTCAGTCATGTCCGACTCTTTGCAACCCCATGAATCGCAGCACGCCAGGCCTCCCTGTCTATCACCAACTCCTGGAGTTCACTGAGACTCACATCCATCGAGTTGGTGATGCCATCCAGCCATCTCAACCTCTGTTGTCCCCTTCTCCTCCCGCCCCCAATCCCTCCCAGCATCAGAATCTTTTCCAGTGAGTCAACTCTTAGCATGAGGTGGCCAAAGTACTGGAGTTTCAGTTCTGTGGGGTGGTTCTTCCTATATGACACTTCTCTTACACTGGATGAATGGCTGTGTGTGAATACAGTACATGGGTACATACCACTGGAGTGTATGTATATAGCCAAGGAAGGAAGTATATAGCTAAGTTGACCCCTCTCCTGGATGATTAAATAAGAAGCAGCTCATTCTGGGGTATCTCATCCACACTAGGAACCCTGCCCTTTCCAGGCATATTGTGCAATTTGTTTAGAGAGTGTTTATTTGATTTTAGTCTACAGCAAAATATTTATGCCACCAGTAACTTTGCACTTGTGGAAGTGGTGGTGGGTGGTGGAGGCTGGGCTGCTGGTATAGCTGTTCTACACACTGTACTTTGATCACCTGACTTCTGCCCTCTTCCCACTCTAATTCAAGCTTGGGGCTTCTCTGGAGCTGATCTGGAAAGAATATCTTCTCCATGTTTTTTTAAAATTTTATTATTGGAGTATAATTGCTTTACAATGTTGTTGGATTCTGCTGTACAACAAAGTGAATCAGCCATATGTATACATATCCTCTATTCTTTTCATTTTGTTTTGTTTCCTCTGTATATTCTGGACCATAGTCTGTCCCCCACAGCTCCTTCTTTCCATCTACATAATTCCACCTGCTTTCTGTTTTTCAGAAATCATTTAAATCCATTAATGTCACTCTTCCTTTTAGAGCTGCTATGAATTTGTTCTCTTTTTGGCATAAATTGTCATTTCAATTAGATCTTTGCAGGAAGGGCTGGTAAATATATCATGTGTTCACTCTGCCATCTTTTTTTTTTTTTTAAGTTTTACCAACTATATTTTCTTTTCTTTTTTTTTAGCATCATTTTTAAAATTTAATTTAATTTTTTAACTTTACAATATTGTATTAGTTTTGCCAAATATCAAAATGAATCCGCCACAGGTATACATGTGTTCCCCATCCTGAACCCTCCTCCCTCCTCCCTCCCCATACCATCCCTCTGGGTCATCCCAGTGCATCAGCTCCAAGCATCCAGTATCATGCATCGAACCTGGACTGGCAACTCGTTTCATACATGATATTATATGTTTCAATGCCATTCTCCCATATCTTCCCACCCTCTCCCTCTCCCACAGAGTCCATAAGACTGTTCTGTACATCAGTGTCTCTTTTGCTGTCTCGTACACAGGGTTATTGTTACCATCTTTCTAAATTCCATATATATGCGTTAGTATACTGTATTGGTGTTTTTCTTTCTGGCTTACTTCACTCTGTACAATAGGCTCCAGTTTCATCCACCTCATTAGAACTGATTCAAATGTGTTCTTTTTAATGGCTGAGTAATACTCCATTATGTATATGTACCACAGCTTTCTTATCCATTCATTTGCTGATGGACATCTAGGTTTCTTCCATGTCCTGGCTATTATAAACAGTGCTGTGATGAACATTGGGGTACACGTGTCTCTTTCAATTCTGGTTTTCTCAGAGTGTATGCCCAGCAGTGGGTTTGCTGGGTCATAAAGCAGTTCTATTTCCAGTTTTTTAAAGAATCTCCACACTGTTCTCCATAGTGGCTGTACTAGTTTGCATTCCCACCAACAGTGTAAGAGGGTTCCCCTTTCTCCACACCCTGTCCAGCATTTATTGCTTGTAGACTTTTGGATCGCAGCCATTCTGACTGGTGTGAAATGGTACCTCATAGTGGTTTTGATTTGCATTTCTCTGATAATGAGTGATGTTGAGCATCTTTTCATGTGTTTGTTAGCCATCTGTATGTCTTCTTTGGAGAAATGTCTATTTAGTTCTTTGGCCCATTTTTTGATTGGGTCATTTATTTTTCTAGAGTTGAGCTGTAGGAGTTGGTTGTATATTTTTGAGATTAGTTGTTTGTCAGTTGCTTCATTTGCTGTTATTTTCTCCCATTTTTAAGGCTGCCTTTTCACCTTGCTAATAGTTTCCTTTGATGTGCAGAAGCTTTTAAGTTTAATTAGATCCCATTTGTTTATTTTTGCTTTTATTTCCAATATTCTGGGAGGTGGGTCATAGAGGATCCTGCTGTGATGTATGTCGGAGAGTGTTTTGCCTATGTTCTCCTCTAGGAGTTTTATAGTTTCTGGTCTTACATTGAGATCTTTAATCCATTTTGAGTTTACTTTTGTGTATGGTGTTAGAAAGTGTTCTAGTTTCATTCTTTTACAAGTGGTTGACCAGATTTCCCAGCACCACTTGTTAAAGAGATTGTCTTTAATCTATTGTATATTCTTGCCTCCTTTGTCAAAGATAAGGTGTCCATAGGTGCATGGATTTATCTCTGGGCTTTCTATTTTGTTCCATTGATCTATATTTCTGTCTTTGTGCCAGTACCATACTGTCTTGATGACTGTGGCTTTGTAGTAGAGCCTGAAGTCAGGTAGGTTGATTCCTCCAGTTCCATTCTTCTTTCTCAAGATAGCTTTGGCTATTCGAGGTATTTTGTATTTCCATACAAATTGTGAAATTATTTGTTCTAGCTCTGTGAAGAATACTGTTGGTAGCTTGATAGGGATTGCATTGAATCTATAAATTGCTTTGGGTAGTATACTCATTTTCACTATATTGATTCTTCCAATCCATGAACATGGTATATTTCTCCATCTGTTAGTGTCCTCTTTGATTTCTTTCACCAGTGTTTTATAGTTTTCTATATATAGGTCTTTAGTTTCTTTAGGTAGATATATTCCTAAGTATTTTATTCTTTCCGTTGCAATGGTGAATGGAATTGTTTCCTTAATTTCTCTTTCTGTTTTCTCATTATTAGTGTATAGGAATGCAAGGGATTTTTGTGTGTTGATTTTATATCCTGCAACTTTACTATAATCATTGATTAGTTCTAGTAATTTTCTGGTGGAGTCTTTAGGGTTTTCTATGTAGAGGATCATGTCATCTGCAAATAGTGAGAGTTTTACTTCTTCTTTTCCAATTTGGATTCCTTTTATTTCTTTTTCTGCTCTGATTGCTGTGGCCAAAACTTCCAAAACTATATTGAATAGTGATGGTGAAAGTGGGCACCCTTGTCTTGTTCCTGACTTTAGAGGAAATGCTTTCAATTTTTCACCATTGAGGATAATGTTTGCTGTGGGTTTGGCATATATAGCTTTTATTATGTTGAGGTATGTTCCTTCTATTCTTGCTTTCTGGAGAGTTTTTATCATAAATGGATGTTGAATTTTGTCAAAGGCTTTCTCTGCATCTATTGAGATAATCATATGGTTTTTATTTTTCAATTTGTTAATGTGGTGTATTACATTGATTGATTTGCAGATATTGAAGAATCCTTGCATCTCTGGGATAAAGCCCACTTGGTCATGGTGTATGATATTAATGTGTTGTTGGATTCTGATTGCTAGAATTCTGTTAAGGATTTTTGCATCTATGTTCATCAGTGATATTGGCCTGTAGTTTTCTTTTTTTGTGGGATCTTTGTCAGGTTTTGGTATTAGGGTGATGGTGGCCTCATAGAATGTGTTTGGAAGTTTACCTTCCTCTGCAATTTTCTGAAAGAGTTTGAGCAGGATAGGTGTTAGCTCTTCTCTAAATTTTTGGTAGAATTCAGCTGTGAAGCCGTCTGGACCTGGGCTTTTGTTTGCTGGAAGATTTTTGATTACAGTTTCAATTTCCATGCTTGTGATGGGTCTGTTAAGATTTTCTATTTCTTCCTGGTTGAGTTTTGGAAAGTTGTACTTTTTTAAGAATTTGTCCATTTCTTCCACATTGTCCATTTTATTGGTGTATAATTATTGATAGTAGTCTCTTGTGATCCTTTGTATTTCTGTGTTGTCTTTTATGATCTCTCCATTTTTCATTTCTAATTTTATTGATTTGATTTTTCTCCCTTTGTTTCTTGATGAGTCTGGCTAATGGTTTGTCAATTTTATTTATCCTTTCAAAGAACCAGCTTTTGGCTTTGTTGATTTTTGTTATGGTCTCTTTTGTTTCTTTTGCATTTATTTCTGCCCTAATTTTTAAGATTTCTTTCCTTCTACTAACCCTGGGGTTCTCCATTTCTTCCTTTTCTAGTTGCTTTAGGTGTAGGGTTAGGTTATTTATTTGACTTTTTTCTTGTTTCTTTAGGAATGCCTGTATTGCTATGAACTTTCCCCTTAGGACTGCTTTTAAAGTGTCCCACAGGTTTTGAGTTGTTGTGTTTTCATTTTCATTAGTTTCTATGCAAATTTTGATTTCTTTTTTGATTTCTTCTGTGATTTGTTGGTTATTCAGCAGGGTGTTGTTCAGCCTCCATATGTTGGAATTTTTAATAGTTTTTCTCCTGTAATTGAGATCTAATCTTACTGCATTGTGGTCAGAAAAGATGCTTGGAATGATTTCTATTTTTTTGAATTTACCAAGGCTAGATTTATGGCCCAGGATGTGATCTATCCTGGAGAAGGTTCCATGTGCGCTTGCGAAAAAGGTGTAATTCATTGTTTTGGGATGAAATGTCCTATAGATATCAATTAGGTCTAACTGGTTTATTGTATCGTTTAACGTTTGTGTTTCCTTGCTAGTTTTCTGTTTAGTTGATCTATCCATAGGTGTGAGTGGGGTATTAAAGTCTCCCACTATTATTGTGTTATTGTTAATTTCTCCTTTCATACTTGTTAGCATTTGTCTTACATATTGCGGCGCTCCCGTGTTGGGTGCATATATATTTATAATTGTTATATCTTCTTCTTGGATTGATCCTTTGATCATTAGGTAGTGACCACCTTTGTCTCTTTTCACAGCCTTTGTTTTAAAGTCTATTTTATCTGATATAAGTATTGCTACTCCTGCTTTCTTTTGGTCCCTATTTGCATGGAAAATCTTTTTCCAGCCCTTCACTTTCAGTCTGTATGTGTCCCCTGTTTTGAGGTGGGTCTCTTGTAGACAGCATATGTAGGGGTCTTGTTTTTGTATCCATTCAGCCACTCTTTGTCTTTTGGTTGGGGCATTCAACCCATTTACGTTTAGGGTAATTACTGATAAGTATGATCCCGTTGCCATTTACTTTATTGTTTTGGGTTCGAGTTTATACACTGTTTTTGTGTTTCCTGTCTAGAGAATATCCTTTAGTATTTGTTGGAGAGCTGGTTTGGTGGTGTTGAATTCTCTCAACTTTTGCTTGTCTGAGAAGCTTTTGATTTCTCCTTCATATTTGAATGAGATCCTTGCTGGGTACAATAATCTGGGCTGTAGGTTATTTTCTTT
Source organism: Bos taurus (assembly GCF_002263795.3). Lineage (NCBI taxonomy): Eukaryota > Metazoa > Chordata > Mammalia > Artiodactyla > Bovidae > Bos > Bos taurus. Next base: position 91,096,966 of record NC_037332.1, read on the forward strand.
CATCACTTTAAGTATGTCTTGTCATTCCCTCCTGGCTTGAAGAGTTTCTATTGAAAGATCAGCTGTTATCCTAATGGGAATTCCCTTGTGTGTTATTTGTTGTTTTTCCTTGCTGCTTTTAATATTTGTTCTTTGTGTTTGATCTTTGTTAATTTGATTAATATGTGTCTTGGGGTGTTTCGCCTTGGGTTTATCCTGTTTGGGACTCTCTGGGTTTCTTGGACTTGGGTGATTATTTCCTTCCCCATTTTAGGGAAGTTTTCAACTATTATCTCCTCACGTATTTTCTCATGGTCTTTCTTTTTGTCTTCTTCTTCTGGGACCCCTATGATTCGAATTTTGTAGCATTTAATATTGTCCTGGAGGTCTCTGAGATTGTCCTCATTTCTTCTAATTCGTTTTTCTTTTATCCTCTCTGATTCATTTATTTCTACCATTCTATCTTCTAATTCATTAATCCTATCTTCTGCCTCTGTTATTCTACTATTTGTTGCCTCCAGAGTGTTTTTAATTTCATTTATTGCATTATTCATTATATATTGACTCTCTTTTATTTCTTCTAGGTCCTTGTTAAACCTTTCTTGCATCTTCTCGATCTTAGTCTCCAAGCTATTTATCTGTGATTCCATTTTGATTTCAAGATTTTGGATCAATTTCACTATCATTATTTGGAATTCTTTATCAGGTAGATTCCCTATCTCTTCCTCTTTAGTTTGGTTTGGTGGGCTTTTATCCTGTTCCTTTATCTGCTGGGTATTCCTCTGTCTCTTCATCTTGTTTAAATTGCTGATTTTTGGGGTGTCCTTCCTGTATTCTGGCAGTTTGTGGAGTTCTCTTTATTGTGGTGTTTCCTCGCTCTGTGTGGGTTTGTACAGGTGGCTTGTCAAGGTTTCTTGGTTAGGGACGCTTGTGTCGGTGTTCTGGTGAGTGGAGCTGTATTTCTTCTCTCTGGAGTGCAATGAAGTGTCCAGTAATGAGTTATGGGATGTCTATGGTTTTGGGGTGACTTTGGGCTGCCTGTATCTTGGAGCTCAGGGCTGTGTTCCTTGCTGCTGGAGAATTTGCTTGGTATGTCTAGCCCTGAAAATTGTTTCGCCCAGAGAGGTTTACAGCATTATATGGAGAAGAGAAGAGTGAGGAGGGAGTTAGAGGTGACCCAAATGAGATGAAGTGGAGTCAATAGAGGAGAGAGTGGGCTATTCAGTAATCTCTGCCTTATGTGCACTCCACAACTGGACCGCTCAGAGTTGTTGACAGAGTTATACAGAGAAGAGAAGAAGAAAGAAGGTGGCATAGGTGGCCAGGAGGATAAATGGGGGGAATGAAAAGGAGGGAGACAGATCCAGCCAATAATCAGTTCCCTAAGTGTTCTCCACCGTTTGGAACACACAGAAATTCACAGAGTTGGGTAGAGTAGAGAGGGGTTAGGGAGGAGACACAGGCGACCTAGTGGAGAAAAAGGAGAGTCCAAAGGGAGAGAGAGCAGTTAAGCCAGTAATCTCGCTCCCTAGTGAAAAATGGGTACTGAAGATTGGGTTCTTAAAGGTACAAAATTGGTAACAAATACATAAAAGCAAAAATTTAAAATCTAGAGTAGAGTTTGGAATTTCAAGAATATGATGTTAAAGAAAAGAAGAAGGAAAAGAAAGAGAGAAAAAACGAACAAACAAAAACAAACAAGGTCGCAAAAATTATAAAGAAAATATAGGTACAAAATTGATAACTAATACCAAAAAGCAAAAGTTAAAAATCTAGAGTAGAGTTTGGAATTTCAAAAATACAATGTTAAAGAAAAGAAGGAAAAAGAAAAAAAAAAAGGTCAAAAATTATTAAAAAAATATATATGAAGTTTGCTTTAAAAAAATAGGGTCTTCTTTTTTTTTTTTTTTTTGCAAAGTAATCGGTTATAAAAGTGGAAATTAAAGGAATAATAGAGGACTTAATTTTTTTTTTTTTTAGGCTCACTTGTTCAGTCACACTGAGGGGAGGTAGGGAGGGATGCTGCAAACAAATAACACTGGCGTGTGCTCGCAGTGCCTCAGTCACACTGGGTCTGCCCCCAGTTCACGGCACGTGTAGCCTCTCTGCCCATGCTGCTCAGGCTCTAGATTGCTCTGCCGCGAACCATCCGCGGCCCGCCCTGGGCTGCCTGTACTTCCCAGGTCCAAGCCGCTCAGGTTCAGGCACTCGGGTAGTCCTCAGAGGCGCAGACTCTCAGTTGGGCCTGCGTTTTGTGCCCTTCCCAGATCCGAGCAGCTCAGGTGATGAGGTGTTTTGCGCACGGGATTGCTGCGACTTATCGCCTCCCCGCTGCTTGGTTATCTAGTTGTGTACCGGCACACCTTCTCAGGCAGATGTTGACCATCCAGACCCCCAAGAAGTTTTAGTTAGCAAAGAAGCCTCCTTACAGTTTTATAGATAATGTCTCTCTGGGGCTGCGATTGTCCTCTTCCGGCTCTGGCTCCCTATCACCGGAGGGGGATGGTCTGCCGCCGGCTATCTCTGTTCAGTCCTTTATTCCGTGCGTGGGCCTGGCGGTGTCATAGGTTAGGGCTGGCTTTTCGCGTGGTAGATATCCCACAGTCTGGTTTGCTAGCCCAAATTATTTCGCTCAGATAGCGTTCGGGGTATTCAGGCCAGATTCTTGTGATGCAGCCCGCGCCGCACCTCCCTGCCCAGCCCCCACTTGCTAATGGCGTATGCAGGCGTCTGCGCTGCTTCTCCGCTGGGGGAGTTACCGTAGGGCTCGCAATGTGCTGGTTTTAATTATTTATTTTTCCTCCCTGTTACGTTGCCCTCTGTGCTTCCAAGGCTTGGCGCAGATTCGGCAGTGAGAAAGTTTCCTGGTGTTTGGAAACTTCTCTCTTTTTAAGACTCCCTTCCCGGGATGGAACTCCGTCCCTCCCTCTTTTGTCCCTTTTTTTGTCTTTTATATTTTTCCCTACCTCCTTTTGAAGACTTGGGTTGCTTTTCTGGGTGCCTGATGTCCTCTGCCAGCTTTCAGAAGTTGTTTTGTGGAATTTACTCAGCGTTTAAATGTTCTTTTGATGAATTTGTGGGGGAGAAAGTACTCTCCCCATCCTACTCCTCCGCCATCTTAGCTCCTCCCCTTGCTGCTTTTAATATTTGTTCTTTGTTTTTGATCTTTGTTAATTTGATTAATATATGTCTTGGGGTGTTTCTCCTTGGGTTTATCCTGTTTGGGACTCTCTGGGTTTCTTGGACTTGGGTGATTATTTCCTTCCCCATTTTAGGGAAGTTTTCAACTATTATCTCCTCAAGTATTTTCTCATGGTCTTTCTTTTTGTCTTCTTCTTCTGGGACCCCTATGATTCGAATTTTGTAGCATTTAATATTGTCCTGGAGGTCTCTGAGATTGTCCTCATTTCTTCTAATTCGTTTTTCTTTTATCCTCTCTGATTCATTTATTTCTACCATTCTATCTTCTAATTCACTAATCCTATCTTCTGCCTCTGTTATTCTACTATTTGTTGCCTCCAGAGTGTTTTTAATTTCATTTATTGCATTATTCATTATATATTGACTCTCTTTTATTTCTTCTAGGTCCTTGTTAAACCTTTCTTGCATCTTCTCGATCTTAGTCTCCAAGCTATTTATCTGTGATTCCATTTTGATTTCAAGATTTTGGATCAATTTCACTATCATTATTTGGAATTCTTTATCAGGTAGATTCCCTATCTCTTCCTCTTTAGTTTGGTTTGGTGGGCTTTTATCCTGTTCCTTTATCTGCTGGGTATTCCTCTGTCTCTTCATCTTGTTTAAATTGCTGATTTTTGGGGTGTCCTTCCTGTATTCTGGCAGTTTGTGGAGTTCTCTTTATTGTGGTGTTTCCTCGCTCTGTGTGGGTTTGTACAGGTGGCTTGTCAAGGTTTCTTGGTTAGGGACGCTTGTGTCGGTGTTCTGGTGAGTGGAGCTGTATTTCTTCTCTCTGGAGTGCAATGAAGTGTCCAGTAATGAGTTATGGGATGTCTATGGTTTTGGGGTGACTTTGGGCTGCCTGTATCTTGGAGCTCAGGGCTGTGTTCCTTGCTGCTGGAGAATTTGCTTGGTATGTCTAGCCCTGAAACTTGTTTCGCCCAGAGAGGTTTACAGCATTATATGGAGCAGAGAAGAGTAAGGAGGGAGTTAGAGGAGACCCGAATGAGATGAGGTGGAGTCAATAGAGGAGAGAGTGGGCTATTCAGTAATCTCTGCCTTATGTGCACTCCACAACTGGACCACTCAGAGTTGTTGACAGAGTTATACAGAGAAGAGAAGAAGAAAGAAGGTGGCATAGGTGGCCAGGAGGATAAATGGGGGGAATGAAAAGGAGGGAGACAGATCCAGCCAATAATCAGTTCCCTAAGTGTTCTCCACCGTCTGGAACACACAGAAATTCAGAGTTGGGTAGAGTAGAGAGGGGTTAGGGAGGAGACACAGGCGACCTAGTGGAGAAAAAGGAGAGTCCAAAGGGAGAGAGAGCAGTTAAGCCAGTAATCTCGCTCCCTAGTGAAAAATGGGTACTGAAGACTGGGTTCTTAAAGGTACAAAATTGGTAACAAATACATAAAAGCAAAAATTTAAAATCTAGAGTAGAGTTTGGAATTTCAAGAATATGATGTTAAAGAAAAGAAGAAGGAAAAGAAAGAGAGAAAAAACGAACAAACAAAAACAAACAAGGTCGCAAAAATTATAAAGAAAATATAGGTACAAAATTGATAACTAATACCAAAAAGCAAAAGTTAAAAATCTAGAGTAGAGTTTGGAATTTCAAAAATACAATGTTAAAAAAAGAAGAAGAAAAATAAAGAGAAAAAAAACCAAACAAGAACAAACAAGGTCGCATAAATTATATAAAAAAAATACAGGTACAAAATTGATAACAAATACCAAAAAGCATAAATTAAAAATCTAGAATAGAGTTTGGAATTTCAGATATACAATGTTATTTAAAAGAAGAAGAGAAAGAAACAGAGAAAAAGAAAAAATAAAAAAGGGTCACAGAAATTATATAAAAACAAAAACAAAAAAAAACTATAGGTACAAAATTGATAACAAATACTAAAAAGCTAAAATTAAAAATTTAGAGTAGAGTTTGGAATTTCAAAAATACAATGTTAAAGAAAAGAAGGAAAAAGAAAAAGGTCAAAAAATTATTAAAAAAATATATATGAAGTTTGCTTTAAAAAAATAGGGTCTTCTTTTTTTTTTTTTTTTTTGCAAAGTAATCGGTTATAAAAGTGGAAATTAAAGGAATAATAGAGGACTTAATTTTTTTTTTTTTTTTTTTAATAGGCTCACTTGTTCAGTCACACTGAGGGGAGGTAGGGAGGGATGCTGCAAACAAATAACACTGGCGTGTGCTCGCAGTGCCTCAGTCACACTGGGTCTGCCCCCAGTTCACGGCACGTGTAGCCTCTCTGCCCATGCTGCTCAGGCTCTAGATTGCTCTGCCGCGAACCATCCGCGGCCCGCCCTGGGCTGCCTGTACTTCCCAGGTCCAAGCCGCTCAGGTTCAGGCACTCGGGTAGTCCTCAGAGGTGCAGACTCTCAGTTGGGCCTGCGTTTTGTGCCCTTCCCAGATCCGAGCAGCTCAGGTGATGAGGTGTTTTGCGCACGGGATTGCTGCGACTTATCGCCTCCCCGCTGCTCGGTTATCTAGTTGTGTACCGGCACACCTTCTCAGGCAGATGTTGACCGTCCAGACCCCCAAGAAGTTTTAGTTAGCAAAGAAGCCTCCTTACAGTTTTATAGATAATGTCTCTCTGGGGCTGCGATTGTCCCCTTCCGGCTCTGGCTGCCTATCACTGGAGGGGGATGGTCTGCCGCCGGCTATCTCTGTTCAGTCCTTTATTCCGTGCGTGGGCCTGGCGGTGTCATAGGTTAGGGCTGGCTTTTCGCGTGGTAGATATCCCACAGTCTGGTTTGCTAGCCCAAATTATTTCATTCAGATAGTGCTCGGGGGTGTTCAGGCCAGATCCTTGCGATGCAGCCCGCGCCGCACCTCCCTGCCCAGCCCCCGCTTGCTAATGGCGTATGCAGGCGTCTGCGCTGCTTCTCCGCTGGGGGAGTTACCGTAGGGCTCGCAATGTGCTGGTTTTAATTATTTATTTTTCCTCCCTGTTATGTTGCCCTCTGTGCTTCCAAGGCTCGGCGCAGATTCGGCAGTGAGAAGGTTTCCTGGTGTTTGGAAACTTCTCTCTTTTTAAGACTCCCTTCCCGGGATGGAACTCCGTCCCTCCCTCTTTTGTCCCTTTTTTTGTCTTTTATATTTTTCCCTACCTCCTTTCGAAGACTTGGGTTGCTTTTCTGGGTGCCTGATGTCCTCTGCCGGCTTTCAGAAGTTGTTTTGTGGAATTTACTCAGCGTTTAAATGTTCTTTTGATGAATTTGTGGGGGAGAAAGTGTTCTCCCCGTCCTACTCCTCCGCCATCTTAGCTCCTCTCCTTGCTGCTTTTAATATTTGTTCTTTGTGTTTGATCTTTGTTAATTTGATTAATATATGTCTTGGGGTGTTTCTCCTTGGGTTTATCCTGTTTGGGACTCTCTGGGTTTCTTGGACTTGGGTGATTATTTCCTTCCCCATTTTAGGGAAGTTTTCGACTATTATCTCCTCAAGTATTTTCTCATGGTCTTTCTTTTTGTCTTCTTCTTCTGGGATTTGAATGTTGTAGCGTTTAATATTGTCCCGGAGGTCTCTGAGATTGTCCTCATTTCTTTTAATTCGTTTTTCTTTTATCCTCTCTGATTCATTTATTTCTACCATTCTATCTTCTAATTCACTAATCCTATCTTCTGCCTCTATTATTCTACTATTTGTTGCCTCCAGAGTGTTTTTAATTTCATTTATTGCATTATTCATTATATATTGACTCTTTTTTATTTCTTCTAGGTCCTTGTTAAACCTTTCTTGCATCTTCTCAATCCTTGTCTCCAGGCTATTTATCTGTGATTCCATTTTGATTTCAAGATTTTGGATCAACTTCACTATCATTATTCAGAATTCTTTATCAGGTAGATTCCCTATCTCTTCCTCTTTTGTTTGGTTTGGTGGGCATTTATCCTGTTCCTTTATCTGCTGGGTATTCCTTTGTCTCTTCATCTTGTTTAAATTGCTGATTTTTGGGGTGTCCTTTCTGTATTCTGGCAGTTTGTGGAGTTCTCTTTATTGTGGTGTTTCCTCGCTCTGTGTGGGTTTGTACAGGTGGCTTGTCAAGGTTTCTTGATTAGGGAAGCTTGTGTCGGTGTTCTGGTGGGTGGAGCTGTATTTCTTCTCTCTGGAGTGCAATGAAGTGTCCAGTAATGAGTTATGAGGTGTCTATGGTTTTGGGGTGACTTTGGGCAGCCTGTATCTTGGAGCTCAGGGCTGTGTTCCTTTGTTGCTGGAGAATTTGCTTGGTATGTCTTGCCCTGGAACTTGTTGACCCTTGTGTGGTGGTTGGTTTCAGTGTAGGTATGGAGGCATTTGATGAGCTCCTGTCAATTAATGATCCCTGGAGTCAGAAGTTCCCTGGAGTCAGGGTTTGGATTTAATCCTCCTGATTCCAGTTATTGGTCTTATTTTTACGGTAGTTTCAAAACTTCTCCTTCTATACAGCACCATTGATAGAACATCTACGTTAAAGATGAAAAGTTTCTCTACCATGAAGGTCACCCAGAGAGGTTCACAGCGATACATGGAGAAGAGAAGAGGGAGGAGGGAGTTAGAGGTGACCCGAATGAGATGAGGCGGAATCAATAGAGGAGACAGTGGGCTAACCAGTAATCACTTCCTTATGTGCACTCCACAACTGGACTGCTCAGAGATGTTCACGGAGTTATATAGAGAAGAGAAGAAGGAGGAACAGAGGTGGCCAGGAGGATAAAAGGGGGGAATGAAAAGGAGGGAGACAGATCCAGCCAGTAATCAGTTCCCTAAGTGTTCTCCACCGTCTGGAACACACAGAAATTCACAGAGTTGGGTAGAGTAGAGAGGGGTTAGGGAGGAGACACAGGCGACCTAGTGGAGAAAAAGGAGAGTCCAAAGGGAGAGAGAGCAGTCAAGCCAGTAATCTCGCTCCCTAGTGAAAAATGGGTACTGAAGATTGGGTTCTTAAAGGTACAAAATTGGTAACAAATACATAAAAGCAAAAATTAAAAATCTAGAGTAGAGTTTGGAATTTCAAAAATACGATGTTAAAGAAAAGAAGATGGAAAAGAAAGAGAGAAAAAATGAACAAAAACAAACAAGGTCGCAAAAATTATAAAGAAAATATAGGTACAAAATTGATAACTAATACCAAAAAGCAAAAGTTAAAAATCTACAGTAGAGTTTGGAATTTCAAAAATACAATGTTAAAAAAAAGAAGAAGAAAAAGAAAGAGAGAGAAAAAAAACAAAAGCAAAAACAAACAAGGTCATGAAAATTATAAAGAAAATACAGGTACAAAATTGATATCAAATACCAAAAAGCATAAATTAAAAATCTAGAGTAGAGTTTGAAATTTCAGATATACAATGTTGTATAAAAGAAGAAGAGAAAGAAACAGAGAAAAAAAAAGTCACAGAAATTATAAAAAAAACTATAGGTACAAAATTGATAACAAATACCAAAAAGCTAAAATTAAAAATCTAGAGTAGATTTTGGAATTTAAAAAATACAATGTTAAAGAAAAGAAGGAAAAAAAAAGGTCAAAAAATTATAAAATATATATATATATGAAGTTTGCTGTAAAAAAAAAAGGTCTTTTTTTTTTTGCAAACTAATAGGTTATAAAAGTGAAAATTAAAGGAATAATAGAGGACAATTTTTTTAAAAAAATTTAAAAAAAGAAAGAAAGAAAGAATGATCATAAAAATAGTAAAAATATATCTAGGACTTTCTCTGGTTTTGTTGTGAGTATTGTGGGTTCAGTTCATTTTTGGCTAGTTCCTTGGTCCGACTTATATTTCTAAAAATCTATAGGCCCCTTCCTATGTAGTCAGTAGTAACCACAGGGTTTTAATCTATTGCCTGTAGCTTCCAAGGCGGTTCCCTCTGTTATATCCCCTTCTGTTTGCTGGTCTCTTCAGTGTCTGGTTTCCGCCCTGACACAAAGAGGACAGTGGAGGACACTTTTCTTTCTTTTTTTTTTAGGCTCACTTGTTCAGTCGTGCTGTGGGGAGGGAGGGAGGGATGCTGCAAACAAATAACACTGGCGTGTGCTCGCAGTGCCTCAGCCACACTGGGCCTGCCCCTGCTCACGGCGCGTGTAGCCTCCCTGCCCACACTGCTCAGGCTCTAGGTTGCTCCTCTGGGAACCATCCGTGGCCGGCCCTGGGCTACCTGCACCTCCCAGGTCCAAGCCACTCAGGTTCAGGCACTCAGGTAGTCCTCAGAGGCGCAGACTCGGTTGGGCCTGCGTTTTGTGCCCTTCCCAGGTCCTAGCAGCTCAAGTGATGAGGTGTTTGGCGAGCGCAATTGCTGCGATGTATCGCCTCCCGCCGCTTGGTTATCTAGGTGTACAACCGGCGCACCTTCTCAGGCAGATGTTGACCGTCCAGACCCCCAAGAAGTTTTAGTTAGCAAAGAAGCCTGCTTACAGTTTTATAGATAATGTCTCTCTCGGGCTGCGATTGTCCCCTTCCAGTTCTGGCTACCTGTCACCAGAGGGGGAAGGTCTGCAGCCAGCTATCTCTGTTCAGTCCTTTGTACCGTGCGTGGGCCTGGCGGTGTCTTAGGTTAGGGCTGGCTTTTCATGTGGTAGATATTCCACAGTCTGGTTTGCTAGCCCAAATTATTTCGCTCAGATAGCGCTCAGGGTACTCAGGCCAGGTCCTTACTCTAAGCGATGCAGCCTGCGCCGTGCCTCCCTGCCCAGCCCCCGCTTGCTAATGGCGTGTGCAGGCATCTGCGCTGCTTCTCCACTGGGGGAGTTACCGTAGGGCTCGAAATCTGCAGGTTTTAATTGTTTATTTATTTTTCCTCCCTGTTATGTTGCCCTCTGTGCTTCCAAAGCACAGCACAGATTCAGCAGTGAGAAAGTTTCCTGGTGTTTGGAAACTTCTCTCTTTTTAAGACTCCCTTCCCAGGACAGAACTCCATCCCTCCCTCTTTTGTCTCTTTTTTTGTCTTTTATATTTTTCCCTACCTCCTTTCGAAGACTTGGGTTGCTTTTCTGGGTGCCTGATGTCCTCTGCCGGCATTCAGAAGTTGTTTTGTGGAATTTACTCGGTGTTTAAATGTTCTTTTGATGAATTTGTTGGGGGAGAAAGTGTTCTCCCTGTCCTACTCCTCCGCCATCTTGGCTCCTCCCCCCCCCCCCCACTCTGCCATCTTGATCTGGTAGTCAGTTATCGATTTAAAAATATATTGCCAAGACTCTCACTTTTTAAAAATTATTTTCCTTATGGACATTTGAAAGATCTTTATTTCTCAACTTTTACTTATGATAATGAATTAATTGTGATGATAAAAACATATTTTTTTTTCTTTAAAAATCATTACTAAGGTCCAAACAGACCTTACAATCAGCGAACATAAACTGTGACATCAGACTGAATTGATGCAATTTCAGGCAAGAACAAGAAGTTTGATATTTCTGTTTTCTAACATAGCTATTGTGATGGAAAATAAATTATTAGTATCAAGAGCTGATTCAGATGTTCCAAACAGTTATCAAAAAATAGTTACATGTTAAGCCCTTTGTTAGACCCTGGGTGTGTTGGTGAATAAAATAGACATCTGCCCCAAGGCATTTGTGGACTAGTGATATAGGAAGACATTAAATACACACAAGTAGAAAAAAAATTGTGGAAAGTCTTTTAAAGGATAAGTGTAGGTTACTGTGAGGAAGCATGTTGCTGCTAAGTCACTTCAGTTGTGTCCGACTCTGTGTGACCCCATAGACGGCAGCCCACCAGGCTCCCCCATCCCTGGGATTTTCCAGGCAAGAACACTAGAGTGGGTCGCCATTTCCTTCTCCAGTGCGTGAAAGTGAAAAGTGAAAGTGAAGTTGCTCAGTTGTGTCCGACTTTTAGTGACCCCATGGACTGCAGCCCACCAGGCTCCTCCGTCCATGGGAGTTTCCAGGCAAGAGTACTGGAGTGGGGTGCCATTGCCTTCTCCGAGGAAGCATGTTAGGAGGAACCTAACTTAGTTTGGAGGCTCAGGAAAGATCCTCTTTGAAAAGTGGCGTTTAAGGAGAAGCCTAAGACTAGCATTTAAGCAGAATAGCATGGGGAATACTGAAGGTGATGGGACAGCAGATCAGATCCCCAGTGGGCTGGGAATGGGCTAAAATGGGGAAGAAAGGCCCAAGACAAGGCTGGAGACAAGGGGAGAGACCCAATCAAAATCCTGCAAAGTCTTGGATTATTTTCTAAAATCTGTCAAAGGATTCTACCCTTGGGATTGGCTTGTTCTGGTCTGTACTTTTAAAGGTTTATTCTCTTTTAGCTTTGTGAAGAGCAGTTTGGTAAGATGGTACTGTCGTTACAGTACAGATGAGAGATGCTGGTGGCATGGCTAAAAAATGGCCAGGGACATTGAAAGAGGTAGCAAATTGGAGACACACACATACACAAATACACACGTGTTGAATTGATAGAACATAGTGATGGTTGTGGTAATTTTAGGAATGAAAGTTGATTTACTTCTAGGTTTCTGATTTTGGCAATTGGTGAGGTTGAAGTTTACTGTGATGATGGGTATAGAATAAAGATGAAATTGGGGGACAAAAATGAATTTAGTTTTTGATTTTTCCTTGGAAGGGAGACAGATCTAAGTAGAAATGCTAAGAAGGCAGTTGGGTGTGTAAATCTGATCTCAGAAAAGAGATCTTGGCTGGAGATGTAAATTTGGGAATTATCATCATATCTATAATTATTTAATGCTGCAGGAGTGGAAGATATCACAGAGGAAATTACAATGAGAAACCACATGACTAAACCCCAAGGAGCCTCAACATTCAGAGGTTGGATAGAGAGGAGAAGCTGCTCTGAGAATTTGAAAAGAGCCAGAGAGGTTGAAGAAAAACTAAATGAGTTGATGTCAAAGTTTCCAAGAGAATAGAGTATTTTAAGAAGGAATAAATACATGATAAACCCTTTAAAATATTGCTAAAAGACCTTCTGTGTTCAAGGATCCATACTGTCTTTCTCCTATAAAAATTTAAATCTGAGATGAAACCAAATTCTTTTTCTTTTTAAACTTAAATTTGTTTATTTATTTAACCAGAGGATAATAGCTTTACAATATTGTGCTGGTTTCTCCCAAATAGCAACATGAATCCATGTTCTAAAGTTAGGGAGAGATTCTGGGAGTGGAGCTGGGCAGGTGGTCTTGATGGTGTGTGTCAGTGGTTAATGAGAGACAAAGCAAAGAGATGTGTGTCAGGGATTTAGCTTATCTTTTGTCTTCCTTTCCTCCACCTGGCTTCCAACCTCAAACATCTTTGCATCGCAATCTCAACAACTAGGATCTAACATAAAAACTGTTGTGAAGACAATACTATTGGAGAATTTCTCAAAGAGAGAAATTTCTGCTCCTATTACTGTCTAACATGGTGCTCTGCACCAAGTGGAGAACAACTAAAGTAGTTAATACAGGTGGTTTGGGGGAAAAGAACGCTCATTTTTAACTCAAGTTTTCTGAAAGATTGCACTGTGTGAATCAGGTAAGTCTTTGACCGTGTTCATCTGAACACTGGCCTTCCTTGGTGGCTCAGACAGTAAAGGATCCACCAGCAATGAAAGAGACCTGGGTTCGATCACTGAGTCGGGAAGATCCCCTCTTGCCTGGAGAATACCATGGACAGAGAAGCCTGGTGGGCTGTAGTCCATGGAATCGCAAAGTGTCAGACAGGACTGAGCGATGAACACTTTCCCTTTCTATTCACTTTCATCTGAATATTAGTTGAAAGTTGAATATCAGCTTCTGTTGAGTCCTGCTTCCCCTGGCTAGCTTACCATACTTTATGCAGATAAGATTATAAAGTATTGTCATGGTTTTTTTGCATGTAGTTTTCCAAATCAGAATAATGGACCAAATATTACCTTTCTGAGTGTTTTGTAGTTATGCAAATATAAGAGAAAATACTAGGTGAAATTATATGAAATTGCATTTGATGAAAAAATGGCCAAATATGGGCAGTTTCTTGTAGTTCAACTTAATACTTGACATGTGTCTAGCAGTTTATTCCAGAAATGACTCTTTGTTTTTGTTGTTCAAATAGTTTCTCTTAGTTATGGTGAGCTATGGTAAATTAATTTGTACTAAACTTAATTCTATTTTGTAGTAGTGGACATAATATTTTGAATTTTTATCTCTTTACATACTTTCTTTCTTTCTTTTCTTCTAATTTTATTTTATTTTTAAACTTTACATAATTGTATTAGTTTTGCCAAATATCAAAATGAATCATACTTTCTTTCTTAAGTGGTTTCAGGCAGTGCTAAGGAAGGAACTTCATCCAGACTATAGTGAAAAGTTTTCAGGTTTACTTGTTCTTTCCTAGTCCTTTCCTTATGTCTGTGATGTAAATGGATGAGATTTCACAGAAGCTCGTCCTGTGCCTCAGAGCTGTATTCTAGAATGTTCTTGAGGAGTAAAGGCAATGGCTCAGAAAGATTCCTTTGGCTGTGTTGAAGGATAGTAGCTATTTTATTCTTCTTCTCCAACAAGATGATCTTTAGTTATGTTATGAGAAATTACATAAGAGAGCAAATTTCCAGTGCCTAATCTTGTTCTACAATAGGTGTTTCATTTTTGACCAGAATCAGCTCTCATACGATTGAATTTATCTTTAAGTTTTTAATTTTTCAGTTTTTAAATCTTTTATTGAAGTATAGTTGATTTACAATATTGTGTTAATTTCTGCTGCACAGCAGACCAAGTCATTTATACATATATATATGTGCTAAGTCACTTCAGTCATGTCCAACTCTTTGCAGTGCTATGGACTGTAGAATGTCGGACTCTTCTGTCCATGGGATTTCCCAGGCAAGAATACTGGAGTGGGTTACCATGCCCTCCTCCAAGGGATTTTCCCAATCCAGGGATTGAACCTGTGTCTCTTAGGTCTCCTGCATTGGCAGGCAGGTTCTTTACTGCTAGCACCACCTGGGAAGCCCTATACATGCATATATAAATATATATATTCTTTTTGTATTGTTTTCCATTATGGTTTATTACAGGATATTGAATATAGTTCCCTGTGCTCTTCAGAAGGACCTTGTTGTCTATTCATTCATTCTGTGTGTAACAGTTTGCATCTGCTAACCCCAAATTCCCAATCTGTCCCTCCCTACTCCCCCAGCAACCACAAGTCTATGTTCTATCTCTGTGAGTCTGCTTTTGTTTCTTATGCTTTGTAGATTGGTTTGTCTTTGTCATGTATTACAGTCCACCTATAAATTTAACTGAAGCTGGAATTGTTTTTTGGCTGCCAGATTAGTAATTTTAAAAATTGTGAGTAGATTTAGTACTTGGTAAGATTACATATTGATTTTATATATGCATGTGTACACATTAAAAAAGGAATGTCAAGTTTTGTTATAGTTGTAATAGGTAAGTAGTGTTCTTATTCACAGAGTTTGAGTTATATTTACTTGTGTGAACATGTTTTAAATTTGAATAACTGTCATTGGGAAATACATTGAAATTGAAGTTAGCAAGGACTTGTTAGTTCCTTGCTTCTAATATAGACAGATCATTTGAAAAAGCAGAGTCCACAACCTGTGGACTCTAAAATGAAACACACAGTTGCATTTTTTTATGATTTGTACATGTAGTATCTTTTAGAAGATTAGGAAAACAGAGAGATTTACTACCAAGAAATAAAACCTATTAATGTGTGGTGTGTTTTGTTTACACACATGTAGCAGAATGTGCAGAGAAGGCAATGGCACTCCACTCCAGTACTCTTGCCTGGAAAATCCCATGGACGGAGGAGCCTGGTAGGCTGTAGTCCATGAGGTCACTAAGAGTCGGACACGACTGAGCAACTTCACTTTCACTTTTCACTTTCATGCATTGGAGAAGGAAATGGCAACCCATTCCAGTGTTCTTGCCTGGAGAATCCCAGGGATGGGGGAGCCTGGTGGGCTGCCGTCTGTGGGGTAGCACAGAGTCAGACACGACTGAAGTGACTTAGCAGCAGCAGCAGCAGAATGTGACCACTTAGACTCTCCTGATGTATTCTTCTATATTGCAAATGAAAAATAGCATACAAATACTTCTTGTCTTTTGGAAGGAGTTAAAGATAAAACTTTCTCTATACTTAAGATAAGGAAAGCTACTATTAAGTATTGTTAAATAATTTTTCAGTGTCCTATCTTTTTGCCTTTTCATACTGTTCATGGGGTTCTCAAGGCAAGAATACTGAAATGGTTTGCCATTCTCTTCTCCAGTGAACCACATTTTGTCATTCTCCACTTCAGTATTCTCGCCTTGAGAACCCCGTGAACAGTGTGAAAAAGCAAAAAGATAGGACACTGAAAGATGAACTCCCCAGGTTGGTAGGTGCCCAATATGCTACAGGAGATCAGTGTAGAAATAACTCCAGAAAGAATGAAGAGACGGAGCCAAAGCAAAAACAACACCCAGTTGTGGAAGTGACTTGTGATAGAAGCAAGGTCCAATGCTGTAAAGATCAATATTGCATAGGAACCTGGAATGTTAGGTCCATGAATGAAGGGAAATTGGAAGTAGTCAAACAGGAAATGGCAAGAGTGAATGTCGACATTTTAGGAATCAGCAAACTAAAGTGGACTGGAATGGGTGAATTTAACTCAGATGACCATTATATCTAGTACTATGGGCAAGAATCCCTTAGAAGAAATGGAGTAGCCATCATAGTCAACAAAAGAGTCTGAAATGCAGTACTTGGATGCGATCTCAAAAATGACAGAATGATCTCTGTTAGTTTCCAAGGCAAACCATTCAATATCACGATAATCCAAGACTATGCCCCGACCAGTAATGCTGAAGAAGCTGAAATTGAATGGTTCTATGATGACCTACAAGACCTTTTAGAACTAACACCCAGAAAAGATGTTCTTTGCATTATAGGGGACTGGAATGCAAAAGTAGGAAGTCAAGAAACACCTGGAGTAACAGGCAAATTTGGCCTTGGAATACGGAATGAAGCAGGGCAAAAGCTAACAGAGTTTTGCCAAGAGAACGCACTGGTCATAGCAAACACCCTCTTCCAACAACACAAGAGAAGACTCTACACAAGGACATCACCAGATGGCCAACACTGAAATCAGATTGATTATATTCTTTGCAGCCAAAGATGGAGAAGCTCTATACAGTCAGCAAAAACAAGACCTGGAGCTGACTGTGGCTCAGATCATGAACTCCTTATTGCCAAATTCAGACTTAAATTGAAGAAAGGGGGAATCACTAGAGCATTCAGGTATGACCTAAGTCAAATCCCTTACAATTATATAGTGGAAGTGAGAAGTAGATTTAAGGGACTAGATGTGATAGATAGAGTGCCTGATGAGCTATGAATGGAGGTTTGTGATATTGTACAGGAGACAGGGATCAGGGCCATCCTCAAGAAAAAGAAATGCAAAAAAGCAAAATGGCTGTCTGAGGAGGCCTTACAAATAGCTGTGAAAAGAAGAGAAGCCAAAAGCAAAGGAGAAAATGAAAGATATAAGCATCTGAATGTAGAGTTCCAAAGAATAGCAAGGAGAGGTAAGAAAGCTTTCCTCAGTGATCAGTGCAAAGAAATAGAGGAAAATTACAGAATGGGGAAGACTAGAGATCTCTTCAAGAAAATTAGAGATACCAAGGGAACATTTCATGCAAATACGGCCTCAATAAAGGACAGAAATGGTATGGACTTAACAGAAGCAGAAGATATTAAGAAGACATGGCAAGAATACACAAAATAACTATACAAAAAAGATCTTCATGACTCAGATAATCATGATGGTATGATCACTCACCTAGAGCCAGACATCCTGGAATGTGAAGTCAAGTGGGCCTTAGGAAGCATCACTATGAACAAAGCTAGTGGAGGTGATGGAATTCCAGTTGAGCTATTTCAAATCCTAAAAGATGATGCTGTGATAATGCTGCACTCAATATGTCAGCAGATTTGGAAAACTCAGCAGTGGCCACAGGACTGGAAAAGGTCAGTTTTCATTCCAATCCCAAAGAAAGGCAAGGCCAAATAATTCTCAAAGTACCGCACAATTGCACTCATCACACATGCTAGTCAAGTAATGGTCAAAATTCTCCAAACCAGGCTTCAGCAATACATGAACTGTGAACTTCTATATGTTCAAGCTGGTTTTAGAAAAGGCAGAGGAACCAGAGATCAAATTGCCAATATCTGCTGGATCATCAAAAAAGCAAGAGAGTTCCAGAAAAACACCTATTTCTGCTTTATTGACTATTCCAAAGCCTCTGACCATGTGGATCACAATAAACTGTGGAAAAGCCTGAAAGAGATGGGAATACCAGACTACCTGACGTGCCTCTTGAGAAATCTGTATGCAAGTCAGGAAGCAACAGTCAGAACTGGACATGGAACAACAGACTGGTTCAAAATAGGAAAAGGAGTATGTCAAGGCTGTATATTGTCACCCTGTTTATTTAACTTATATGCAGAGTACATCATGAGATACTCTGGGCTGGATGAAGCACAAATTGGAATCAAGTTTGCCAGGAGAAATATCAACAACCTCAGATATGCAGATGACACCATCCTTATGGCACAAAGTGAAGAAGAACTAAAGAGCCTCTTGATGAAGGTGAAAATGGAAAGTGAAAACGTTGGCTTAATGCTCAGCATTCAGAAAACTAAGATCATGGCATCTGGTCCCATCACTTCATGGGAAATAGATGGGGAAACAGTAGAAACAGTGGCTGATTTTATTTTTTTGGGCTCCCAAATCACTGCAGATGGTGACTGCAGCCATGAAATTAAACAACGCTTACTCCTTGGAAGGAAAGTTATGACCAACTTAGATAGCATATTAAAAAGCAGAGACATTACTTTGCCAACAAAGGTCCGTCTAGTCAAGGCTACAGTTTTTCCAACAGTCATGTATGGATATGAGAGTGTGACTATAAAGAAAGCTGAGTGCCAAAGAATTGATGCTTTTGAACTGTGGTGTTGTAGAAGGCTCTTGAGAGTCCCTTGGACTGCAAGGAGATCCATCCAGTCTATCCTAAAGGAAATCCGTCCTGAGTGTTCATTGGAAGGACTGATGTTGAAGCTGAAACTCCAATACTTGGCCACCTGATGCGAAGAGCTGACACATTTGAAAAGACCCTGATGTTGGGAAAGATTGAAGGCGAGTGGAGAAGGGGATGACAGGTGATGAGATAGTTGCATGGCATCATTGTCTCAATGGACATGAGTTTGAGTAAACTCCAGGAGTTTGTGCTGGACAGGGAGGCCTGGCATGCTGCAGTCCTTGGGGTCACAAAGAGTCGGACACGACTGAGCGACTGAACTGAAAAATAGCTTTTAATTGTTTAAGTTTGTTCAATTTTTTAATAGTTAAAAGTATGAGTTGAAGGCTTAATGGGGCTTCTGGGTCTGTTATAAAAGAGAAGAGGAGTGTAAGTTTTGAGGATGGATGAAGTGTTGTTTAGGGAAGCCTGAAGAAGGAGATGGGCGATAGGAACATGTGGTATTGAATGGCAGTGGAGACATGAGGAGTAATAGAGTGGTACCTGTTAAGGTGGGAAATTTTGTCCCAGGATTGAGAGGCCCTGATTTCTGGGAAGTCTCAGGTGAGTGAACCTGATATAAGAGGTGCTGTAGTTTATTGAACCTTCCAGGACGTAATTGGACCCAAGTCCCTGCCCACTGATAACGGCCTCCGGTGACATCTTGTAGTGTCCCACTGCCCATGGCAGGGACTATTACTCTTTTAGTCTTTCCAGCAGGACCAGAGAAGTATTTGTATTATGTTTGTAGCTAGTATTATCACTCATTGACTGCCCAGCAGAAGTCATCCTGTCCATGACGGAAGACTTTGCTTGGTCCCTGTTTGAGTATCCCATGTGGACATGCCTCCAACATAGGCTTGGGGAGTCTTTCTTAGTTTGGCTTCTTCTAGAAGTAAATCCTGAGATGAAGACTGGACTGCAAGTAATTTATATGAGGATGATTCCAGGAAACCCTGGTAACAGGGTGGGAAGGTAAAGGGCTTCCCTGATAGCTCAGCGGTACAGAATCTGCCTACCAATGCAGGAAACATGGGTTCAATTCCTGGGCTGGGAAGATCCCCCAGAGAAGGAAATGGAAACCCACTCCAATATTCTTGCATGGGAAATCCTGGTGGGCTACAGTCCATGGAATCGCAAAGTGTCAAACACAACTGGGCAACTGAGCACACACACACGACAGCCAATTAAGAGACTGTAGTCAAACAAGTTACCTGTAGATAACTGGAACTCACTGAGGAACTCCGGGAAACTGCAGAACGTGTGCTTGAATTATCCTCCCTTCACATGAAAGGAACTATTGCATTTATACCCCAGTTCCCTCCAGTCACTGGTTGAATGCTGCTCCTGGTGTGTGTTAATTCTCTGACACTTCAGCCTGCCCTGTGTGTGGACAGCAAGGCTTTGACCACCAGACAGAGTCATTGCACAATTGGAAGTCAGCTTTATGCCCTACAGTGGTGCAGTGTGAGGGTGAATGATGGTACACAGATAATCTCTGCTAGTGTCTGCCCCTTGCACTGCTCAGATACCCTCCTACTCCAGGATGAATTCATTTTGTTCTGTCACTTATTCTTCATGATGGTGGCTAGTTACAAATTCTTAAGAGTTTTCTTTTTCAACAGGTGCCCTCTAAATCCCTTGAGTCCCAAACATACTTAACCTCTTTGTCCATTTTGTAGAAGAAGTTCTAGTTCCTCATGAGAGCTGGTCACTCTTGCTTACTTTGTCTGCTGATCTGTTGTTGTTCAGTCACTTAGTTGTGTCTGACTCTTTGCAACCCCATAGACTGCAGCATGCCAGACTTCCCTGTCCTTCATTATCTCCCAGAGTTTCCTCTAACTCATGTCCATTGAGTCGATGATGCCATCCAACCACTTCATCCTCTGTCATCCCCTTCTCCTCCTGCCCTCAATCTTTCCCAGCATCAGGGTCTTTTCTAATGAGTCGGCTCTTCACATCAGATGGCTAGGATGGTTAGGATGAACGATGAAAATGACTGTGAGGCAGTCATAGCTTTAGGCTTAATGAACCCTTTTCCTTTACTGTATTTCCACTCACCCGGGAACCAGGATCTTCAGTCCAGTTGACCTTAAAGTTGGAGGAGGGGCAAACTCCTTGAATAATTTACTGGGACTGGTGGTGAGAAGGGCCACCCTTACTTTCACTCCTGGGTACCCATTTCAATCCTAGTTATTGACACAGAGCAGCAGATGATGGCCATTGGTTCAAAATATGTACTGTATCCTAACCTCATGGGGTATCATCCCATAGCTGGCACTTCAGCTGTGCCTTTAAGATGCTGTTCAAACATCCTAAAAGGCCAGTAGCTTTTGGCATGAAAGTGTATGGTGGGAACGAATGTAAGCTGCTGTCTAATCCAAGCAAATGCAAACCATTTAAGATCATCTTTCCTGGAGGGAATTGAAGAGAACTCTTTCAAACCTGTAGCTTCATTCCAGAGTCTGTGCTAATTTCTTCTAGTAAAGATACTACTTCTGGCACTGCTGTAGTGACTAAGATTGCCATTTAATTCAGTTTGTATATATGCTCAGTTGTGCCCAACTCTGCAACCCCATGAACTGTAGCTCACCAAGCTCTTCTGTCCCTGGGATTCTTCAGACAAGAATACTTGAGTGGGTAACCATTCCCTTCTCCAGGGGCTCTTCCCTACCCAAGGACTGAACCTGAGTCCCTTGCATTGCAGGCATATTCTTTACCATTTTAGCCACCAAGGAAGGGCAGAAGATGTTCACTATTGGTCATTTCCAGCCCGTCCCAGGTGCAGGCACAGCAGATTCTGAATGCCAGAGAAAACCCTAAGGCAGTTGGAAACCAAGCAGGTCTTACTCTGTCTCGTAAGACCTGAGAAAAAGTGCTGGGGTGCTGACAGTGTCTACTTTGGGACCCAGAGACTCAGCACAGAACCCTGGACACTTTGTGGGCTTGTGGGTCACATACATATTTTGAGGTGTCTGAACTCAACAAGCTTGAGATCCGCAAGTTGGGGCATGGCTAGATGCTGTCATATACATATACATGCTACATGTCCAATTTTATACCTTTTTATCACTTAACCTTGTATAATGAGTATAGTTGGGCTTCCCAGGTGGCATTAGTTTTAAAGAACCCACCTGCCAATGCAGGAGACAGAAGAGATGTCAGTTCGATCCCTGGGTCCTCCCTTAGAGGAGGGCATGGCAACCGACACCAGTATTCTTGCCTGGAGAACCCATTGGCAGCAGAGCCTGGTGAGCTACAGGCTACTCCATGGGGTCGCAAAGAGTCGGACACAACTCAGGTGACTTAGTGCACGTGCGCATGTGCGTGCACACACACACACACACACACTGAGTATGCTCATATTACCTGAAACGTTATTAAAAAACCACTTTTAGGTGCCATCAGGAGGAGTTTTGTCTTCAAATGAGAAGGCAAGTTATACTCCTTTACTGACAATTCTTCGAATTTAAAAAGCATGACAGAATGCCGACAGACATGTATTTATGGCTATAGACAGGTGAGTTTTGAATCTGTGAGCTTAAAGTATGTCCCATATTTAAAAAACGCAGCATGCACACCAAAGTCCAGATGTAGTTTGAATTGTACTTCATCATGGGGAGGGTTCCATTCCCTCTCTTCCTGGGCTCCCTGCCTGCTCTCTCATGGCTGCAGAAGCGCCATCTGTGTGAGAGCTCCTGAGAGACAAATTGCTTCCTATCCTGGGCCTCCATCGCTTGCCTGGAGTAGTGCTTAAGAAATAATTGCTTCAGGGATCTCAGAGTACTCTGACCTGAGGAGTTCTTCTGGCAGCTTCTCGAGGAGTCACAGGACTTGTGACTGAGGCCCCCAAAGATTGATTTGAAACATAGGAACCAAAGATGTGATGTCTAGGGTAGAAGGCGTTTTGTGATGCCCATTCCAAAGTACCGAGTTATATATGAATACTCCTCAGGTGTTGGAAGAGGAAATGGCAACCCACTCCACTTTTCTTACCTGGAGAATCCCATGGACAGAGGAGCCTGGCAGGCTATAATCCAAAGGGTTGCAAAGAGTCAGACATGACTGAGTGACTAACAACACACGCACACACACTCCTCAGGTGTACAAGGCTAGGAGGTGCTAGTTTCCCGTAAGTGGAGCTGAGATGGGGTAGGGTGGCCAGTTAGCTATGAGCAAGGGGAGGGAGGGCTGTAGGGAAAACAGTACATACCAGATGTGACAGGGAAGACCTTTAGAAACTTAATTCCCCTAAAGAGTAGGCCAAGGAAGAGGGCATTCCATAATGCCCTCTTGAGGCAACATTGAGTTTATATAAGTTACCCGAGGGGATGAGCTGGATTCAGAGGAGCTAAAAAGCAGAAATGCCTCTTACATAGGCTGGGTGTCTCTTCCCTCTCCCTAGTTCTCATATGACATTTCAAGCAGGTTTCATAGTTTTAAAACTACTTTGAGATGAATCAGTGATCCCCTTGTTTTAGTGTTAAAAGCCCAGATCAGTCTAATAATCAGATAATTCCTGTCTAGTCCACTGTTGTGTGAAAAGAAAAAATAAGTCCAGTGTAGTTCAAATTCACTTACTCAGCTCCAGCCTGCTTCAGGCTTTTCAGCCCACCGTGGGAGAGTGGCTGTAATCATCTTCAGGCTCTTGATGTATTTCTTTCTCCCTGGAAAGTAACTGCTCGACCCCTTCCACAGCCGGCCCAGCCAGAGAGTAGATAGGGAGCAAAGGGGGCGTTTTGTTTGGAAACACAAACAGTTCTTCTTCAGAAAAACCTACCCCTCTGCTACATCAGTAGTAGAACAGTTCACTCCTGATACATCCCCCTTTCTTCAAGCCGCCATCTTTAGTTTTGCCCAGTGTGAATGAGTGTTTATTTTTCGAAGTTGAAGGAACACGTGTCAGGCTTTTCCAGTGTCCTGTGATGTTCCTCTCTTTGGCTTGAGGCAATGGGGACTTGGGCTTCCCTGGTGGTTCAGTGGTAAAAACAAGTCACCTGTAGTGCACGAGACATGAGTTCGATTCCTAGGTCGGGAAGGTTCCCTGGAGAAGGGAATGACTACTCACTACAGTATTCTTTACTGGGAAATCCTATGGACAGAGGAGCCTGGCAGGCTACAGTCCATGGAATCACAAAGAGTCAGATACAACTTAACAACTGAAAAACAGCAACAAAATAGGGGCTCCTCCTCCTCCTCATTCCCAGGGTAGAAAGAGGAGAGGGGCCATGGTAACCCAACGAGTCTCTCTAAAAGAAGCGTTTTCTTTAGTGTCCTCACTCTTTAAACCCTCAAGGTATGAGGTAGGCTAAGGTTGACAGAACTGGTTTTCTACTTTCCCAGCATGCCCCACGCTTATTGGTGCTCTGGAATCTCACTTAAGGGTTGGGGCAGTGCTTGCCACTTGTATTATCCTTGGCCCTTGGAAACTCCACTGAAATAGTTGTTTAGTTGCTCAGTTGTGTCTAACTCTTGTGACCCCATGGACAGTAGCCCACAGTCTCCCCTGTCTATGGGATTTCCCAGGCAAGAATACTGGAGTGGGTAGCCATTTCCTTCTCCAGGGGATCTTCCTGACCCACAGATGAAACCCAAGTCTCTTGCATTGGGAGACGGATTCTTTACTGCTGAGCCACCAGGGAAGCTAGCTGAAACTGAGATATGTATAATTTTACCACCTGTCTCCTGTTCTTTGGTGTCAGATGGGCGTAGGTTTGAATGGGGGCTCTCCTACTTGTAACTGAGCGACCTTGGGCAAGTCACTTAATTTCTTTCAGCTTCAGTTCTTCTGTAAAAAGGGGAAGATAATATTTCTCAGCAATTGGTTTGTGATGAGGAATGTACTGTTATGAACTGAGGATGTGGGGCTCCTCAGATGATGAATGTAATGATGGCATTGGCTGGGTTTCCTTAGGTTGTTGACTCTCTTCCCACAACCATCTACTAAAGAGACAGCTGCAGCCAATGATGAGATATCCTGCCTGTGATAATTCCCCCAGCCCTCTACTCTTAGAGTGGTGGAAATGCCTGGGCAGTGGCAGGGTGGCACTCCAGTAGAGTCTTGGAAAGAGATGAAAAGAAGTAAGAGATGGTCACAGTCCATTATTCTTTGCTCTCATTATTCCTATCATGTACCCATGGGCAGTGTTGGAGGAGTCCCTCCCTGGACATTCATTCTCTCACCAGCCTCCTTTACCAATCAGGAAGGGGATTTGTGGAAACCCTGGCTGGTGGCAGGATGCCAGGCAGTCTCTGCTTGCTGGAAAATTTGATGTGGCAGCTGTAGCTTATTGTCCTTGCAAATGCCAGAGAAAAGAGCGTTGTAAATAAGTGCGAGGAGCTGATAGCAAAAATTTGAGCCTGCACTGCAGTGCTTCGAACACCATTACAGGGCACTGATTTAGTGCCGGCTCACAGAAGGGCAGGCTACCTTGAGTACTGAATTAGCATGTCCCCAGGGTGTTCTTTGGCATTCTACCCAGGCTGCTAACCAAGTCCTCCACGCTTCATTTATGGAATCTGACACTATCACAGACTCCAGCAGTATAGCTGCAGGCTCTAGTAAACTCCTAAATTAAAAGTCAGCCTAGTCAAGGATATTTTGATGTCCAGGGCTTTGTGTACAGCTCCTGTGAGGATTAGTGCCCAAGTAACTTCTGACTTATTGAAATAAATGCAGACCCTCCTATCCCAGCTTTACATTTTTGCACAGGAGTTTTTTAGGGCTGAGATGAGATTTTTCATGTAGGTCAGTCACTTTAAGAATTCTTCATTTGGGGACAGGAGGCATATTACATATGTAAGGCACTATTCTGCAGAAAGGATAAAAATACTATTCCTGAAAATAAACTCTTTCTTTAGTTTTTGGGTTTTATAGTCCACATTCTAATGAATTCCACCTAACGTAGAGCCATTGAGGAAAAAGGAGAGGGAAAAACCTGTTAATGAAACAGTCTTGAAAAGCATGGAGGTTGCCAGAGAGAAGCTCTCTCAACTTCTTAATTCATGGATCTAGATGGTTTATGGGCTTCTCAGGTGGCACTAGTGGTAAAGAACCCACCTGCCAATGTGGGAAACATAAGAGATGCCAGTTTGATCCCTGGGTCTGGAAGATCCTTTGAAGCAGGGCATGGCAACCCATTTCAGTATTCTTGCCTGGAGAATCCCACGGACAGAGGAGTCTGGCAGGCTACAGTCCATAGGATCGCAAAGATTCAAACACAACTGAAGTGACTTAGCACACACAGGGGGTTCATAGATCAGGTGGTTCATCAGAAGCCACCAAACACTTAACTTTAGTACAACGTAAATGTCACAGACTGATCCTGTGCCAGCTTGTTGGCAAGATAGAAAAAAAAATACTGTATCTTTCAGAGCAATGCAGCCAACTAAAGTTTTTATTGCTTCCTTTTTTCACCCTCGTCCATGACACACAATTTAGAGTAGAGTATTGTCTCGGTTACTCAGTGGTGATGTGTAATCAATGCACTCAGTGGCCACGCAGGCATGTGTGAGAGAACTGCATTTAGAGGCTTTGGTCTTGCACAGTCTGGTCAGCTAGCAATTTACAGGTACGGTAAAAAGAAAAAGAGAAGCAAAAATGAAAATAGAAGCAGACCTTCTGAAGCTTTTATTGTTTGTTAATACTTTTTGGGTGCCAGAACTTTGACTTATACTGAGTTGGAAGCGGGAGATTTGGGTTTGATCCCTGGATCAGGAAGATCCCCTGGAGGAGGAAGTGGCAACCCACTCCAGTACTGCCTGGAAAATTCCATGGACAAAGGAACCTAGTGGGCTACAGTCTATGGGGTCACAGAGAGTGGGACATGACTGAGTCACTGAACACTCTGAGCTTGTTTCTCTCTCGGGGCTTCTACATGTTGCATTTAGAGAAGTTAAATGGCTTAGAAAATAGGACTCCGTGGAAATTCTGTTGTATAAATTTTGATCTGTAGGGGCAATAAGAGACTTCTTTTTGATCTTCTCCCCTACTGCAAATGATGACAAATGATTCCAAAAATTCCATTGACCAGAGAGTTCATTTGATTTTTTATAAGATGGCACTAATATAAGATGGCACTAATAGCATCTAGTTGTCTTTCAACTTCATTTGAAATAATTTTGTTAGATTGTATTTTGACAGCTGTGCTATCAGCATGCATTAAAAAAAAAAAAAAAAAAACTTACCAAAATGGGTGAATTTTTGTATAGGTATTGAAGGTGAAATTGAAGGTGAAAAAAAAGCAGCACTTTCGGCATATTATGCTTTATTATTACAAGAAAAGTAAAATTGCAGCTGAAATGCAAATAAAGATTTGTGCAGTGTACGGAGAAGGTGCTGTGACTGATCAAATGCATCAAAAGTGGCTTGTGAAGTTTTTAGCTGGAGATTTCTCGCTGGATGATGCTCCATGGTTGGTAGACCAGTTGAAGATGATTGCACTTGAATTGAGACATTAATTGAGAACCATCAGTGTTTATAGCACATGAGAGATAACTGACCTACTCAAAATATCCAAATCAAGTGTTGAAAATCATTTGCACCACCTCAGTTATGTTCATTGCTTTGATGTCTGGGTTCCACATAAATTGAACCAAAAAAATCTTCTTGACCATATTTCTTCCTGCGATTCTTTACTTAAATGTAACAAAATGTTCTCTTTTTAAAACATTGTGACAGGCTATGAAAAGTGGATACTGTACAATCAAGTGGGGCTATGAAAAGTGGATACTGTGCAATCATGTGTAACAGAAGAGATCATAGGGCAGGTGAAATGAACCACTACCAACCACACCAAAGGCCGGTCTTCATCCAAAGAAGGTGATGTTGTGTATATGGTGGGATTGGGAGGCCTCTATTATGAGCTCCTTCCAGAAAACTGAACAGTTAATTCCAACAAGTACTGCCCCCAGTTTGACCAACTGAAAGCAGCACTTGATGAAAAGCATCCAGAATTAGTCAATAGAAAACACATAATTTTCCATCAGGATAACATAAGACTGCCTCTTTCTTTGATGACCAGGCAAAAACTGTTACTGCTTGGTTGGGAAGTTCTGATTCATCTGTTGCATTCACCAGACATTGCAACTTTAGATTTCCATTTACAAAATTCTCTCAATGGAAAAAAAAATTTCAATTCCCTGGAAGACTGTAAAAGACACATGGAACAGTTCTTTGCTCAAAATGATAAGTTTTGGGATGGTGGAATTACGAAGTTGCCTGAAAAATGGCAAAAGGTAGTGAAACAAAGGGGTGAATATGTTACTTAATAAAATTCTTAGTGAAAATGAAAAATGTGTCTTTTGTATTTATTTAAAAGCCGAAGGAGCTACAACATTCGAATCATAGGGGTTCCAGAAGAAAAAGACAAAAAGAAAGACCATGAGAAAATACTTGAGGAGATAATAGTTGAAAACTTCCCTAAAATGGGGAAGGAAATAATCACCCAAGTCCAAGAAACCCAGAGAGTCCCAAACAGGATAAACCCAAGGAGAAACACCCCAAGACACATATTAATCAAATTAACAAAGATCAAACACAAAGAACAAATATTAAAAGCAGCAAGGGAAAAACAACAAATAACACTCAAGGGAATTCCCATAAGGATAACAGCTGATTTTTCAATAGAAACTCTTCAAGCCAGGAGGGAATGGCAAGACATACTTAAAATGATGAAAGAAAATAACCTACAGCCCAGATTATTGTACCCAGCAAGGATCTCATTTAAGTATGAAGGAGAAATCAAAAGCTTTTCAGACAAGCAAAAGCTGAGAGAATTCTGCACCACCAAACCAGCTCTCCAACAAATACTAAAGGATATTCTCTAGACAGGAAACACAAAAACAGTGTATAAACTCGAACCCAAAACAATAAAGTAAATGGCAACGGGATCATACTTATCAGTAATTACCTTAAACGTAAATGGGTTGAATGCCCCAACCAAAAGACAAAGAGTGGCTGAATGGATACAAAAACAAGACCCCTACATATGCTGTCTACAAGAGACCCACCTCAAAACAGGGGACACATACAAACTGAAAGTGAAGGGCTGGAAAAAGATTTTCCATGCAAATAGGGACCAAAAGAAAGCAGGAGTCACAATACTCATATCAGATAAAATAGACTTTAAAACAAAGGCTGTGAAAAGAGACAAAGAAGGTCACTACATAATGATCAAAGGATCAATCCAAGAAGAAGATATAACAATTATAAATATATATGCACCCAACATGGGAGCACCGCAGTATGTAAGACAAATGCTAACAAGTATGAAAGGAGAAATTAACAATAACACAATAATAGTGGGAGACTTTAATACCCCACTCACACCTATGGATAGATCAACTAAACAGAAAACTAACAAGGAAACACAAACTTTAAATGATACAATAGACCAGTTAGACCTAATTGATAGCTATAGGACATTTCATCCCAAAACAATGAATTTCACCTTTTTCTCAAGCGCACAATGGAACCTTCTCCAGGATAGATCGCATCCTGGGCCATAAAGCTAGTCTTGGTAAATTCAAAAAAATAGAAATCATTCCAAGCATCTTTTCTGACCACAATGCAGTAAGATTAGATCTCAATTACAGGAGGAAAAAAAAAAAAAAACGCTGAAAGAAAAACAAACACTTATATAGAATTTTATAGCTAGAAAAAATATCTTCTAAAAATGCCAGAATCAAGACTTTTTAGACAGATGAAATTTGAGAGAATTTGTCACTGAAAGGCCTGCACTCCAAAAGATACAAAACAAATGTACTAATGAATAAATAACTGAAAATGATGAATAAGTAGATAAATATTAAAAAACAGCATCAGTATTTACAATATCCAAGACATGGAAGCAACACAAGGGCCCATTAACAGATACTTGACTTAAGAAAATGCAGTGTATATATACAATAGACTATTGTCCAACCATTAAAAATTAAATATTGCCACTTATAGCAATATGCATGGACATAGAGAATATTATGCTTAGTGAAATAAGTCAGAGAAAGACAAATACTATATGATACAACTTACATGTGAAATCTAAAAAATAATACAGATGAACCTAAATTTGAAGCAGAAATAGGCTCACAGACATAGAAAAAAAATGTATGGTTACCAAAGGGGAGAAATAAATTAGGAGTATGGGATTAATAGATTCAAGTTACTATGTATAGAATAGATTTACTGTAAAGCACAGAGGATTATACCCAGTATCTTATAATAAACTATAATGGAATATAATCCAAAAAAAAAAAAAAAAAAAGCCGAAGGAACAAAGCAAGCATTTTTATGAAAAATGAGCATACTGCTAATTAAAACACTCAGAAAAAGGTTTGATATTGAACTGAAAATTTTAGAACTGGAAGGTATCTTAGAGAACATCTATGTAAAACTTTTTCTCCTTATCTTTGTCCCCATTCTGTCAGGAGGAAAACTAAAACCCTAGGAGATGTGGTTGCTGTCCCAGTTCACAGCACAAGGTAAGAGACCATTGTCTGAGGCTTGTGGCTTTCTGAGTCATTATATCTAATGGGAGGATTTTAGGACTGTGGTTAGAGAAACCAGTGTGGAAATATTTGGGAGGGGGGCAAGGTGGACAGAAGACTATTTCTAAAGTTCTTATGGCAAAACCAATACAATATTGTAAAGTTAAAAAAAAAATAATAATAATAATAAAATAATTAAGTTCTTATGCAACACCAAATAGAATTGTCAAGAAAATTCTCTGGAAGAAGAGCAGTGATGGGGGTGGAGAAAGACAGGGAAGAATTAACCCTGCCAAGATGTTAAAATATGTTATAAAGCTTTATTAATTAAAATATTAGTTGCTCATTTGTGTCCGACTCTTTGCAACCCTATGGACTGTAGCCTGCCAGGCTTCTCTGTTCCTGGAATTCTGCAGGCAAGAATACTGGAGTAGATTGCCATGCTTTCCTCCAGAAGATCTTTCTAATGCAGGGATTGAACCCAGGTCTTCCACATTGCAGGTGGATTCTTTGCCGTCTGAGCCACCAGGGAAGCCCAATTAAAAGATGTGGTACTGGTTCACAGACATATAAACCAATGGAACACACCAAATCCAGGTATATATAGAAATTCAGTATATGACAAAGGCATCTCTGGTAAGTAGGGAAAAAGTAGCATAATTTAATATATGATCTTGTGACAGCTTGTCAGTCATCTGAAAAATAATAGTTAAATATAAAAAAAAAGAAACCTTAAACATTCTATAGAAAAAAAAAATAGTGAATGCTTTTAGAACCTTGGTGTGAAGAGGCCTTTTTGAGTATAACACAAAATATGGAGGACATGAAAAGACTGGTAAATCAAAATACGTAAAAATAAATTCTTTATGGTGATACCATCAAGAAGGCCAAAAGAAAAAAAAAATGGTGAAAATATTAGCATTCCTATATTATATATAGAGTAACCTCCTTAATATCTAAGAACTCTTCAATGATACAAAAAGACCAACTTGATCGAAAACTAGTCCAAAGATATACACAGAGCTTATACAGCAGAAGAAATAAAAAGAACCCAAAGATATAGCTCTTGTCTTTGCTACCCTTTGTTATACATTCTCTCCATTGATTATTAAGTTAATACTAAGAAAATATTCTATGTCACTCTGATTAAGAAATACAAATACATATCTGCTGAAGCATACTTTTGTAATTTATTGAATTGGCACAAATGCCAAAGATCAGTGACACACTTGTATAGCTGAGGCTATGGAAAAACAAACATTTCCTAAAGAAATACTTTCTTCACCTATAGTGGGACATTTAGGATAATTTAGGAAAGTTTCTCAAAATTGAAAATGCACAAACTCTCTGATATTTTAAGTAATTCCCCTTGTATGTTGTTCTACTCTTGCTCAAAGTATGCAATGATTATACAGACATAAGTTATTATATACAGTTCTTTCTATCTATTTATATTTTTAAATGTTTTAAAGGATATTCCCTTGTGAATAATAGCAAACATGTTGAAATAAGCTGAATGTTCACCAGTAGGTGACTGGTTAAAGAAATCATGGTATGGACATGCAATAGAATATAATACAGCTATGAAAAAAGTATAAAGATGTTCTCTGCATACTAAAATGGAAAAAGCTTTCAGAAATATTAAGAAAAAGAGACAGAGTACAGGACATTGTAAAGAGTAGGCTACCTTTTCTTCTTCTTCTTCTTTTTTTTTTTTTTTTTGGCAAATTGGTGGGGATTGGAGGAGATATATATCTGTATTTCTTTGCTTATATATAAAAATATAGAATTATTCACAAAGAAAAATCATAGTGGTTACATGTGACAGATGGTAGGTTCAGACCTTGGAAGATGGGAAAGGGAGTTGGCATAAATCTTATCACTGTGTACTTTTATATAAATAAAAGGAACAGGGGAATGTATTACCTTCTCAGTTAAGTAAATGTCAAAAAGAGAGAAAATATTAGAAGACAAAAATACCACTGACCCTCTGTAGCAGTCAGAGTTCCAACAGAGAAATAGAACTATAGAATATTTATAAAAGATTTTATTGTAAGAAATTGGCTTATGTGACTGAGAGCTGGTTAGGCAACTTCAAAATCCATACATCAGGCTGTCAGGAAGGACCAGCTAGAAACTCTCTGGTAGGATCTGATGCTGGGGAAGTTCTGCTTCCTCAGGGAAACTGCAGTTCTCCTCTCAAACCTTTCAACTGATTGGATCAGGTCAACCCAGATTATGGAGGATAATCTTAAAATCTATTGATGGAAGATGTTAACCTCATATCTACAGAATACCTTTACAGTGATACCTGGATTAGTGTTTGAATAACTGGAGACTAGATTCCAGGCAAGTTGACACAGTAAAACTGACTGTTACACTCTCCCTTTTAAATCCAGTTTGGATTTAGAGAATTGCAAGGTTTGAACCTGTGTATTGAACAAGACAGAAAATCAGATTGCTTTTCCTGAATTTTCTGGGATAATCCTGGGGTCAGATTGATTAAATCTAAGATGCTGTTGATTATAAAGCATACTGTTACTTTTTGTATCACAAACCAAGAAAAAAAGTGCTATCAGTTAAACCCACATGTTTCTGATTACAAGACACATTCTTATCCTTATTTCAGTGATGTTAGAATAATAAAACTATGTGTCTAATAGCATTGATAAAAATATTCTGTGTTCTTTTTTTAAGATCTGTATTTTTTTTAACTTTAAACTTTTTATTTTGTATTGGGGTATAGCTGATTAACTACGTTGTGGTAGTTTATTCTGCACTCTTGTTTGACTGTGGACTGCTTGGCCAATGTGTCTGACCAGTATGTTTCCATTTTGATTCAGAAAATCTAATATATTTTCCATAACTCATGTTTTTGAATTGTCTGCCCTGCTTTCTGGCTCAAGAATGGAAAATGAGCTCTGTCTAGAGTCTATAGATGTGTCTCCAAAGGTGGAACAGTGTTGGGAAGATTTTTAGATGGAGTGTGGAGGATGGGAGAGAGTCCTTTGCAGGTTCTTTCCTGCCCTCTTTTCTGCAACCCCATCCTAAGCGGGGAGGAGGACCACAGCAGTTTGGGGCACTGTTCGCCACATGCTGAGACTAGTTTTAGCTAATCACTGGTGTTTGGCTTGTCCCACTTTCTTTTCTTCCTCTCTGATAGCCAAAGAGTTCAGAGAGAGGCCAGCCTGAGGTATCTCACATTTGCTGCTGCTGCGTTTAGTTGCTAAGTCATGTCCAACTCTTTGCCGCCTCATAGATTGAAGACTGCCAGTGAACTGTTCATGGGATTTCCCAGTCAAGAATACTGGAGTGGGTTGCCATTTCCTCCTCCAGGGAATCTTCCCAACCCAGGGATTGAACTCACATCTTCTACATTGCAGGCGGATTCTTTACCACTGAGCCACCAGGAAAGCCCAAATATTAAAACATTGCTCTATATCATCATATAGATATATCTGTTGTTATTCAGTTGCTCAGTCCTGTCCAACTCTTTGTGACCCCATGAACTGCAGCATGCCAGGCTTCCCTGTCCTTCACTACTTCCAAGTGTTTGCTCGGAATCATGTCCATTGAGTCAGAGGTGCCACCCAACCATCTCATCCTCTGTAACCCCCTTTTCTTCTTGCCTTCAGTCTTTCCCAGCATCAAGGTCTTTCCCAGTGAGTTGGCTTTTCGCATCAGGTGGCTGAAATATTGGAGCTTCAACTTCAGCATGAGTGCTTCCAATGAATATTCAGCATTGATTTCCTTTAGGATTGACTGGTTTGATCTCCTTGCTGTCCACAGGACTCTCAAGAGCCTTTCCCAGCACCACAGTTCGAAGGCATCAATTCTTTGGTGCTCAGCTTTCTTTGTGGTCCGGCTCTCAAATTTGTACATGATTAGTGGAAAAACCATAGCTTTGATTAGATGGACCTTTGTTGGCAAAGTGATGTCTCTGCTTTTTAATACACTGTCTAGGTTTGTCATAGCTTTTTTCTTTTCTTTTTTTTAAATTTAAATTTATTTATTTTAATTAGAGGCTTTTTTCAAAGGAGCAAGTGTCTTTTAATTTCGTGGCTGCAGTCACCATCTGCAGTGATTTTGGAGCCCAAGAAAATAAAATCTGTTACTGTTTCCACTTTTTCCTCATCTGTTTTCTGTGAAGTGCTAAGATTGGATGCCATGATCCTAGTTTTATGGATGCTGAGTTTTAAGCCAGCTTTTTCACTCTCTTCTTTTGTCCTAATCAAGAGGTTCTTTAGTTCTTCTTCACTTTCTGCCATTAGAGTGGTATCATCTGCATATCTGAGGTTATTGCTATTTCTCCTGGCAATCTAGATTCCAGGTTGTGAGTCTTCCAGCCCAGCACTTCACATGATGTACTCTGCATGTAAGTTAAATAAGCAGGGTGACAATATACAGTCTTGATGTACTCCTTTCCCAATTTGGAACCAGTCTGTTGTTCCATGTCCAGTTCTAATTCTTGCTTGGCCTACATACAGGTTTCTGAGGAGAAAGGTAAGGTGGTCTAGTATTCCTGTCTCTAAGAATTTCCCACAGTTTGTTGTGATCCACATAGTCAAAGACTTTAACATAGTCTATGAAGCAGGGTAGATTTTTTTTTTTTAACTCCCTTGCTTTTTCTATGGATCCAGTGAATGTTGGCAATTTGATATCTGGTTCTTCTGCCTTTTCTAAATCCAGGTTGTACATCTGGAATTTCTCAGTTCATGTACAGTTGAAGCTAGCTTGAAGGATTTTGAGTATTACCTTGCTTGCTTGTGAAATGAGTGCAATTATATGGTAGTTTGAACATTCTTTGGCATTGCCTTTCTTTGGGATTGAAATGAAAACTTATCTTTTCCAGTCCTGTGGCCACAACTGTGTTTTCCAAATTTGTTGCATATTGAGTGCAGCACTTTTACAGCATCATCTTTTAGGATTTGAAATAGCTCAGCTGAAATTCCTTTATCTCCACTCCGTTTGTTTGTAGTTAAACTTCCTAAGGCTCATTTGACTTCACACTCCAGATGTCTGCCTCTGGGTGAGTGATCACTCCTTTGTGGTTATCCAGGTCATTAAGACCTTTTTAATATAATTCTTCTGTGTATTCTTGCCACTTCTTAATCTCTTCTGCTTCTGTTAGGTCTTTGGCTTTTCTGTTCTTTATTGTGCCCATATTTGCATGAATGTTCCTCTGATATCTCTAGTTTTCTTGAAGAGATCTCTAGTCTTTCCCATTCTACTGTTTTCCTCTATTTCTTTGCATTGTTCACTTAAGAAGGCTTCTTATCTCTCCTTGATATTCTCTAGAACTCTGCATTCAGTTGGGTATATCTTTCCCTTCTCCTTTACCTTTCGCTTCTCTTCTTTTCTTACTTATTTGTAGAAAAGGCAGAGGAACCAGAGATCAAATTGCCAACATCCACTGGATCATGGAAAAAGCAAAAGAGTTCCAGAAAAATATCTATTTCTGCTTTATTGACTATGCCAAAGCCTTTGACTGTGTGGATCAGAATAAACTGTGGAAAATTCTGAAAGAGATGAGAATACCAGACCATCTGACCTGCCTCCTGAGAGATCTGTATACAGGTCAGGAAGCAACAGTTAGAACTGGACATGGAACAACAGACTGGTTTCAAATAGGGAAAGGAGTTTGTCAAGGCTGTATGTTGTCACCCTGCTTATTTAACTTATATGCAGAGTACATCATGAGAAATGCTGGGCTGGAAGAAGCACAAGCTGGAATCAAAATTTCCAGAAGAAATATCAATAACCTCAGATATGCAGATGACACCGCCCTTATGGCAGAAAGTGAAGTGGAACTAAAAAGCCTCTTGATGAAAGTGACAGAGGAGAGTGAAAAAGTTGGCTTAAAGCTCAACATTCAGAAAACTAAGATCATGGCATCTGGTCCTGTCACTTCATGGGAAATAGATGGGGAAACAGTGGAAACAGTGTCAGACTTTATTTTTTGGGCTCTAAAATCACTGCAGATGGTGATTGCAGCCATGAAATTAAAAGACGCTTGATCCTTGAAAGTTATGACCAACCTAGATAATATATTGAAAAGCAGAGATATTACTTTGACAACAAAGGTCTATCTAGTCAAGGCTTTGGTTTTTCCAGTGGTCATGTATGGATGTGAGAGTTGGACTGTGAAGAAAGCTGAGCACTGAAGAATTGATGCTTTTGAACTGTGGTGTTGGAGAAGACTCTTGAGAGTCCCTTGGACTGCAAGGAGATCCAACCAGTCCATCCTAAAGGAGATCAGTCCTGGGTGTTCATTGGAAGGACTGATGCTGAAGCTGAAACTCCAATACTTTGGCCACCTCAAGTGAAGAGTTGACTCATTGGAAAAGATCCTGATGCTGGGAGGGATTGGGGGTGGGAGGAGAAAGGGATGACAGAGGATGAGATGGCTGGATGGCATCACTGACTCGATGGACATGAGTTTGAGTGAACTCCAGGAGTTGGTGATGGACGGGGAGACCTGGCATGCTGTGATTCATGGGGTTGCAGAGTTGGACACGACTGAGCAGCTGAACTGAAGCCCTGCTCAGACAACCACTTTGCCTCTTGCATTTGTTTTTCTTGGGAATGGTTTTGGTCACTGCTTCCAGTACAGTGTTATGAACTTCTGTTCATAGTTCTTCAAGCACTCTGTCTACCAGACCTAGTCCCTTGAATTGATGTGTCACCTGTACTATATAATCATAAGGGATACAATTTAGGTCATACCTGAATGGCCTAGTGGTTTTCCCTACTTTCTTCATTTTAAGCCTGAATTTTGAAACAAAGAGCTCATGATCTGAGCCATAGTCAACTCCAGGTCTTGTTTTTGCTGACTGTATAGAGCTTCTCCATCTTTGGCTGCAAATAATATTATCAATCTGATTTTGGTATTGAATATCTGGTAATGTCCATGTGTTATATAGACATATATATTTATATCTCTTGTATGATATAAATATAGGAATGTGAAAATTTCACTTAATGGTTATGGAGTACACTAGCTCCTACTTGGGGCTGGGCAGAGGAGCCTGGAGGACTATAGTCTATGGGATCACAAAAGTGTTAGTCACAACTTAGCGACCAAACAGTAACAACAGCAACAACAATAGCAAACTCCTACTTAGTTTAACTTTAGAACACAAGAGTGGCAAAGCCCCTGTGCAATCCAATTTAGAGTTATAGAAAAAATAAGCTGGGTGCCATGATTCTAGCCAGAGGGGAGAAATGACATTAGAAAGCCAGCTGAGTGCTCATAATCAGTTACGGTGACCTACAAGCCCAAAGGAGTGGATAGCTGGACCTTCTATTTGTCAGGGCCAAATTTATCACGACTGTTATGAATTGGAGCTCCTACATGTTGCAGATGTTTGAATATTATCTCGTCGAGGATAGCATACTGTTCGTAGAAAACCAGTTCTGATTGCTAACTTCAAAAGGGCCAAAAAGATTGCTAACTTTAAAAGGCATATCAGAATCATGCCTAGTTCAGCTTT
Source organism: Bos taurus (assembly GCF_002263795.3). NCBI lineage: Eukaryota > Metazoa > Chordata > Mammalia > Artiodactyla > Bovidae > Bos > Bos taurus. Next base: position 91,134,103 of record NC_037332.1, read on the forward strand.
ACTCACCAACCTTCCTGCACCCCATTTTACTCAGTTTTATGGAGTCCACAAAGGCATCTTGTTTTTAACACAATGGACTCAACAAAGTAAGCCAGATACTGACTACTTTTAATGCTCAATTAATAAGAATATAGAGCTCAAAAAAGATCACCTTGCTTTTATTCAAACTGATAGTAAAAATATAAAGAAAAGATAAAAACACAAAAACAGCTGAGTCACTTATAGACCCTTATTTCTGAAGAGCTCAGTAACAATTTAGGATGGACTTATGCTGTTTAAAAAGGTGGCATCATAAGCTGTCTGTGTTTTGAAATTTGCTTCTTTTCTTTGTTGGTTTTCTTCTTCCGAAAAACAAACTGACAATGATTTGAATGCTGAATTTCTTCCCTAATTTAACAACCACTGGAAGTATTATTGTAGATACAGCATCAAGAAAACAAAATCCTGTTAAGAAGCAAGAATAAGTACCCCTCAAACAATGAGTGCTTGTGAGAACCACTGTTAATATCTATTGTGTTGAAAATCTACTTAAAATGTACAGGTGTGTATAATAGCATCATAGGAGCCTGAGGAGCTCTTTTGTGTCTAGCACATAAGTCTTCTGAATGCATCAGGAACAGTATTGTGCCTCAGAAGTATATTTTATATTAAAGGTATTTGAAGACAAAAAAAAAAAAAAAAAAAACCAGCGAAGGGCCAAGTCTCTCCCATGCAAAAGAGGAAAAAGTCATAAGAGGAGAGAACTCAGAAGCTGATGACCTTTGGCACTTATTTTTATTGTTTTTGACAATAGCCTCCCATTGTACCTCTGATTCTACTGTGAAATCTAATTTTTACCCATACCTTTGAAAATATGGTTCTGAAATGTGTTCAACATAAGAAATAAAATTTTGAGTAGTCTCGTTAAGTGAATCTGTTACCTGAAAAGGCAGAATGCGTATTCAATGAAAACACTTATTGAGCATCTTCTATGTATAAGATCCTGACTCTGGGATGTGGAAGATGCAAAGATGAATAAGACAGAGTTGCTGCCTTTGTGAAGCTTACAGAAGATGAAGGAGAGAAAACTGTAAAAATAATTATGTGTTGTGCTGAAAATAAATTGTACAAATAAATGCAATGGGTATAGTACTTTCTTGCAAATTCAGCCTCTGTTTAGACTTGAAAGCTAGTTGCAAATGTTATCTCCTCACCTTCCCTTCTTATACTGTGAATGCAATGTTCTTCATTTTGTTGTTATTTAGTCGCTAGGTTGTGTCCAATTCTTTGCAACCTCAGGACTGTAGCCCTGGCTGCTTTGTCCATAGGATTTTTCCAGGCAAGATTACTGGAGTGGGTAGCCATTTCCTCCTCCAGGGGATTTTCCCAACCCAGGGATTGAATCCATTCTCCTGCATTGGCAGGTGGATTCTCTATCACTGAGCCACCAGGGAAGTCCCATTCTTTGTTTTGGAGTCCTCCATTTGCAGAGTCTGAATTCTAAGTTTCCCAGTTTCCAGCAGTGCTTTGAAAATGAATGCATGAACTTCTAACTAAATGACTGTGTAAGAAAGGATCTTTTTCTTTTCTTTTCTTACAGGCTAGCAGAGCTGTCTTCTTTTCTATGAAGAATTGATGCCAATACATGGCATGAGTTGCAATTTGACTATTTTCTGCACTTGTAGAGGCCACATTAGGCCACATTCTAGGCATCCTTTAAAAATGGCTTCCCAGGTGGCACTAGTGATAAAGAAACTGCCTGCCAGTACAGGAGATGTAAGAGATGAGGGTTCAATCCCTGGGTCGGGAACATCCCCTGGAGGAGGGCACAGCTACCCACTCAAGTATTCTTGCCTAGAGAATCCCATGGACAGAGGAGACTGGTGGGCTACAGACCATTGGGTCACAAAGAGTCATACACGACTAAAGCAACTTATCACACATGCATCCTTTGAAAAAATAAAAATCCTGAAAAAGAGATGGGTAAATGATTTCTCAAAATTGCTAGTTTTCTTTTATTGGTTAATGGAATCAGACCTAAGATGGCTGTGTTGATCTGAAAACCGGACGAATGCTGCTACACTGAGAACAGGAGGGTGCAGGATGGGGGAGGGAGGAGGGTAAGGATGAGGGAGAGGAAGGAGGACAGGACTGGGGAGGGAGGAGGGCCAGAAGGCATGGGGGAGCACGAGGGTTCACTCACCTGCGGGTTGCATCATGGCATCGTGGGGAGAGTACAGATTCTGGATCCAGCACACCGAACTTGAAGCTTGAGTATTCGTTGTGCCTCCTTGAACACTTAGATCCTTTAAGTCTCAGTTCCTTAGTATGTAAAATCGGTATAATACCTCATAGTTGTCTAGAGTGTTGAGACAGCAAGTGATTTAGCATTGGTTACTCGTTTATTTCATGGTGTCTAGTGCATACTGAGTACTCAGTAAATGTTTGTGTCTCTCCCAGGGCAGAGGGAAATTACTGGAAAGAAAAAGGATGAAGGAAATGCTAGAGAACAAAGGGAAGAAAGGATTGGAAGATGAAGTTCTTAAAGTGACTGGAGGTGGCATTAATTTTGAGTATCAAGTAACTATAGAAACCTGGGACTGTGTAGGAAAATACTTATCCTTTTTCCAGGCAAACAGGTAGATGGGTTGAAAGGCCACTGGATTTGAATTTAGGAGCCTTGAGTTTTATGATCGACTCCTTCACTAAGTAGCGTGGCCATGGTCAAATCCCTGAACCCCACTGAGTTTCTGATCCACTGTTTATTAAGTGAAGAGTTCATTTAGATGAACTCTTCTGGTCCTATAATTCTTGATGAAATATTTAAGATGAAAATAACTGAAAATCTACCTATGTACTTCATCTCAATCTAAGTCATGACCTTGTAAAAGTCAGGAATGAGTTTAAGTAGTTTTATTTATAAAGAAACTGTTTGCAACAGTGTAGTGCTCATACTGGGACTTCCCTGCTGGCTCAGGGGTAAAGAATCCACTTGCTAATGCAAGAGACTGGGTTGGGAAGATCCCCTGGAGAAGGAAATGGCAATCCACTCCCATATTCTTGCCTGGGAAATCCCATGGACAGAGGAACCTGGCAGGCTTCAGTCCAAAGGGTCAGACAGGACTGAGCACAAAAGCCCTGAAATGTTGGTAGTATCAAAGAGCTCTGAAACATATACTCATTAGTTTGATCCAAGAACCAACGATACATAAAATCTATCTAGATGTTATATAAAGGATACAGATTCTACCTGTGTTCCACTCAAATTGTCTTAAAAACTAAAAAGGGCAGATATTTTGCCACTGGCAAAGTAAGTTTTTTTCTGATGCTCTGTATCTTCAGGGCATTTTTGGTTACTTTCAGAGAAAATAAATAATTGCCAGTAATTGAGGGCTGTCTATGCGCCGGACGTTGTAAGTATACTTCACACATGAAGTGATATAAAAATTATGCCAGTTTCTTCTAGATTCTAAGAGGGGTCTGGAAAAAGACTTTTTGGGCAGGTTCTTCTTACTAAGTGAAACATTGGAAATATAAGACCTGTTTGCTGTCTCTGGCTATGGGAGGGAAGATAAAAGAAAAATTTACCGAGGGATCCCAGTGGACTTTCTTGGAAGAAGTGGTATGAGAACTCTTCTTTCAGAGATTTGAAATTTAGGAACTGGGTCTTCAAACTTTGCTATCAAGAAGACTCTATAGGGACTTCCCTGGTGGTACAGTGGGTGTGAGTCTGCCTGCCAATAAAGGAGGGACAGGTTCAATCCTTGGTCCAGGAAGATTCCACATGCTGTGGGGAAGCTGACCCTGGGCACCACAACTACCGAAGCCCATGCTCTAGAGCCCATGCTCTGTGACAAGAGAAGTCACTGCAGTGAGAAGCCTGTGCACCTCAACGAAGAGTAGCCCCCGATCACTGAAACTAGAGAAGGCCTGTGTGCAGCCACAAAGAGACAGTGCAACTAAAAATAAGCAATTACACAAATTATTTTTAAAAAATGAGAATCTTGTAGTGGATTGAATAGTGTCCCCCCAAATTCATGTCCACTGGAACCCAAGAATGTGATCTTTGAAAGAGAGTCTTTGCAGGTATCTGGATGCTTGAGGTATTAACTCTGAATGAAAAGAGACTTGGCTGTGTGTTTATCCTGAGTTTGTGAAGCTGACTATGCTGTTTATACCTTTGTAACTTCTGGGGTAGGTGAGATGTATTTATCATGTTTAGATTGTTTTGGTGACTTGGAGAGATAAGGTAACTGGTTTACTGTCACAGAGTCTAGTTGTGAATTCAGATCTGAATTCAGGGCTTGAGGTTTTGGTTACTGTATGTTCCCTCCTCTGAAACCCACTGGGAAGCTACTGGTTCTCATTGTCTCATATAGAAATATATCTAGCCAACCAATGCTGGAATTGGGTGGGAGGGAGTGGTCTACACCTTGAGCTTGAAGCAGGGTCCCGAATGTGGGCCTGAGTATGGTGGAAGCCAAGAGGGGTTAAAGGGAACTGGAAAGCAGACTTGGGCTGGGCAGAATGGACTACTGCCTCAGAGATGGTGACACCATGAGGTCGGATTTCCTGGGTAAATCCAGATGTAGCAGCCAGCTACAAGCATGGCTCCAACAGGACTGGGTTGTCATAGAAACAGAGAAAGATCCAAAGGCCAGAACCTGGAATCCAGCTAGGTCAGAGTGAGATGGTAACTGAAGCCACAGCTGGAGCAGAAAGGGAGCAGACACACAGGCCGGGGCCCACAGATGTCCTCCATGTACCTGCCTGCTGCTCTGATGTCTCTGGTCCCTGCTTACTGTCCTGGAGAGTCCTCTGGCCCTGAGGTGCCTTAAAGGCATGCTCATACTTCTGGTAGTTCAGTTAAAGAATCTGGCTTCAATGCAGGAGACCCAGGTTCAATCCCTGTGTTGGGAGGATCCCCTGGAGAAGGCAGTGGCAACCCACTCCAGTACTGCCTGGAGAATTCCATGAACAGAGGAGCCTGATGGGCTACAGTCCATGGGGTCACAAAGAGTCAGACATGGCTGAGTGACTAACACACAATGTTTCTGACAAGCAAAAAACCCTCTGTCACCTCTCTGTAACTGGTTTACTGGTTCTTGCTCAGGCATATTCAGCAACAAGCTTCTGAGTGAATGATTCTATCTTTAAACATTTTGTGGTACAGTTTTGTTATGTGGCACTGATATCTGCTCCCGAATCAATAAAGAGTATTTTCTTTTTTTCTCCTGGGGGCCAGCTCTTAAACTGTTAGTCACAGAGACTGGCTGGAGGAATCTTCAAATTCTCAAGGCTTAAGCAGCAGAAATTTGGATTCACTAAGTCAGAGGCAGGGCCAGAGAGAGTCTGTGTTTTTGAAAAACTCCCAAGATGTCTGCCTTGTGAAACTAGAGTTGGAAACCACTCATATAGTTTCCCTCATTAAAATCCAACCAAGTAGTAAACATTGTGAAAAGGAAGCAGTCTAACACTTGTAGAGAGCTAACCAGTTGGGCAGGGAGGGGCAATTTAGGAGTAGGAGAGAGGAGGTACAAACAATTGGGTGTAAAATATAGGCTCAGGATGTACTGTGCAACACTGGTAATATAGCCAATATTTTGTAATAACTGTAAATGGAAAGTAACCTCTAAAAATTATATAAAAATTAACAAAAATCTTGTTAATTCTACCTGCCGAATATTTCTACAAACAGCTGGCAAGGCTTGCCCTCCTTACTGCACGTGCCATCTTAGTGCCAGTTCTCTTCACTGCTTACCTCTGTTATTACACAGACTTCTCACTGGTCTTCCCATCTCCAGCTTTTCATCCTAACTTTAATCCATCCTTCTCACAGTTGCCAAAGTGATCTCTTAAAACTGCACATATGAGCATGGCACTTCCAATCCTGTGCTCACTGACCATAGCAATGATAAGGGAAATAAAATGAGGTGGATGAACCTAGAACCTATTATACAGAGTAAAGTGAGTCAGAAAGAGAAAGACAAATATTGCATTCTAATGCATATATATAGAATCTAGAAAAATGGTACTGAAGAACTTATTTACAGGGCAGCAGTGGAGAAACAGACATAGAGAATAGACTTATGGACATGGGGGAGGGGGGAGGAGAAGGTGAGATGTATGGGAAGAGTATCATGGAAACTTACATTACCATATGTAAAATAGATAGCCAATGGGAATTTGCTGTATGGCTAAGAAACTCAAACTGGGGCTCTGTATCAACCTAGAGGGGTGGGATGGGGAGGGAGATGGGAGGGAGGTTCAAAAGGGAGGGGATATATGTAGACCTATGGCTGATGCATGTTGAGGTTTGACAGAAAACAATAAAATTCTGTAACGTAATTTCCTTCAATAAAAAATTAAAAAGAAAAAAAAGTAAAATAAATAGACCATCAATGACTTATTAGGCCTCTGTCTATCTCCGTTCACCTCTGGTGCCCTGGTTATGCCGCATCACTTAAGATTCTCTGATGCTTCCTCCTTTGTCAGGATCATACCTTTGCATTCTTGCTTCAGCCAAGAATGTCCCTTTCCTTGCCTAATTAACTTCCTGTTTGTCCTTTTACACTCAGCTTTGGCATGGCCTTCATAAATAGGTTAATCCTGCACTACATGATTTGTTGTGAGAGATTTTGACTCGGCTATTTTGGTAAATTTTACCCTGAGGACATTTTGATTCCAGGAACATTTTTATACACCGTCATTTACTTGAGTTCACTTTGATGGAGCCTAAAAAAGTGAACCACTAAATTCTTGACTTCAAAAAGTCCTGAGGAAAAATAGTTATTCTTACCCTATTACTGACCTTTACAGCATTGCTGACCCTCCACTCGGGGGGTAGGGAGAGTGAGGGGATTTGATTTAGGGATGGTGTGAAGATAAGAGTGAGGACTGGAGTGGAGTCTGAGATGGGGGAAAGGTTCATGATGAAGGGAGGATTGGGGTCAGAGGCCCCTGCTAAAAGAGACACAGATGTATAGAACAGTCTTTTGGACTCTGTGGGAGAGGGAGAGGGTGGGATGATTTGGGAGAATGGCATTGAAACATGTATAATATCATATAAGAAACGAATCACCAGTCCAGGTTCGATGCAGGATACAGGAAGCTTGGGGCTGGTGCACTGGGATGACCCAGAGGGATGGTACGGGGAGGGAGGTGGGAGTGGGGTTCAGGATGGGGAACACGTGTACACCCGAGGCGGATGCATATTGATGTATGGCAAAACCAATACAATATTGTAAAGTAATTAGCCTCCAATTAAGATAAATAAATTTAAATTTTAAAAAAAAGAATAAAAAAGAGGTGCCTGCTAATGTGGGAGTATCACTTTTGTTACAGCTTATGTTTAGATACTTACAAAATAGAAAGAAAAGATATTTTGACATGTTTCTTACAAATTAGCTATGTGTTATGAGTTGAACTTTGTCCCCATCCCCCCAAAAGGTATGGAAGTCCCAGCCCCCAGTACCTGTGAGTGTCACCATATTTGGAAATAGAGTCTTTGCAGATGAGCAAGTCAAGATGGGGCTTCCCTGGTGCTTCAGAAGGTAGAGAATCTGCCTGCAATTCAGGAGACATGGGTTCGATCCCTGGGTTGAGAAGATCCCCTGGAGAAGGGAATGGCTACTCACTTCAGTATTCATGCCTGTACAATCCCGTGGACAGAGGAGCCTGGCAGGCTACAGTCCACGGGATTGCAAAGAGTCAGACATGACTGAGCAACTAACACACATACACACAAGTCAAGATGAGGTCATTAGGGTGAGCCCAAATCCAAAATGACTGTGTCCTTATAAAAAAGGGGAATTTGGCTAAGGAGACACACATAAAGGAGAAACTATGTGTAGAGACACTGGGAGAACACCATGTGAAGATGAAAACAGAGATCAGGGTGATATATTTACAAGCCAAGCAAAACAGAATTGCCAGCAAATTACCAGCAGATAAGAGATTCATGGAACAGATTGTCCCTCTCAGCCTTCAGAGAGAACCAACGCTATGGACACGTTGATCTTGGACATCTAGCTTCCAGAACTGTGAGACAAAAAAATTCCTGTTGTTTTCACTGCCCAGTTTGTGGTCCTTCATTAAAACAGCCCCAGGAAACTTAATATAGCATGAAGAACAACTGTATCGAGAAGACCTGGTCAAAATGTCCTGTTTCAGGGTGAATTGTCTGTCCTTTGAACTCTCAGAGGATCATTACTTTATATGTTAATCGACTGAAAATTGTCTATTTTGGGCACCAGACTGTTAGCTCTCTAAGGTCAAAAGCTTGCTTTTATTCTGTTTTTAGTACCTGACGTATTGAGCCTAGATAATTTAAGAATAAGCAGACTGTATGGGCTGAGGATCCTGGGATGTTGAGATGAAATGGTTGCTCTGGTTCTCAGAGTGTTAGGGCTAGGATAGAACTCTGACTTGGTCTCTAGACCGTGTACTTTCCATTATACCATGAGGAGTGCTAGCCAATTTACCTCTAGTGTTTTCCTCCTCAGACTAAATTTCCTCTGTTTCTCTAGCTTTGGCTTATGAAGGTCTTTAAAGCCTTTATTGTACTGGTTACTGTATTCCAGATAGACTTTAAAAGAAATAATTTTAGACATAAAAGACACAGGTTCAATCCCTGGGTTGGGAAGATTCCCTGGAGAAGGATGTGGCAACCCACTCCAGTATTCTTGTCTGGAAAATCCCATGGCCAGAGAGGAACCTGGTGGGTTAGTGGTCCACAGGGTTGCACAGAATTGGACCCAACTGAAGTGACTTAGCACTCACGCATTTATTATTTTTGGCACTGCTGGGTCTTCATTGCTGTGTGGGCTTTTCTCGAGTTGTGGTGACAGGGCTACTCTCTAGTTATGGTGTGCAGGCTTCTTGCTGAGGTGGCATCCCTTATGGCAGAGCACAGAGCACTGGCTCAGGAGTTATGGTGCTCTGGCTTAGTTGCTCCATAACATTCAGACCAGGGATCAAACCTGTGTCCCCACACTGGCAGGCAGATTCTTTACCACTGAGCCACAAGGGGAGCCCTGGATAGACTTGATTTTAAATAGTGGCATGTAAACGGAACACAATCTTCCATTACCATTACCTCCTTTGATACAGACTCTGGGCTGGTCCTCATTTACTTGTCTGTTTGCACATTCTGGCTTATTATGGGCTGCAACCTACCTTCTGTGCAGTGCTTTTTCACACAGAAGGTTTATCTACGCCTTCTTCGTTCTCTTTTCAACTTCTGCAAGTTTTGAAATCAAATATACAACTTTATAGTTCACTCTGTTAAAGTTTGCTGTTTTTTCCTAGTGTTCTGATTTGTTAACATAATTTTATGCATAAAATTATGTATCACAGTATAGTATCTTAATTATATTAGCTCTCTCATTCAGTTTGGGCCATCTGAAAATACAGTAGGGATCTTATTTATTAATATGTTTTCAGATCACCACTAAACATGTTGGATGGTTGGATGTTTACCCAGTACAGAATAGCTGGTTAATCATCAACTCTCAGCTTTTTTTTTTTCTGTGTAGTCTGGGCTCAAATCAGCACATAACTGTAAAGCAGAGCAAAGCCTTTTTGATATGATGTGAAGCAGGCAACTCAGAGAAGGCGATGGCACCCCACTCCAGTACTCTTGCCTGGAGAATCCCACGGACGGAGGAGCCTGGTGGGCTGCAGTTCATGGGGTCGCAAAGAGTCGGACATGACTGAGCGACTTCCTTTTCACTTTTCACTTTCATGCATTGGAGAAGGAAATGGCAACCCACTCCGGTGTTCTTGCCTGGAGAATCCCAGGAACGGGGAAGCCTGGTGGGCTGCCATCTATGGGGTCACACAGAGTCGGACACGACTGAAGTGACTTAGCAAGGCAGGGAACTATATGCGCACACTTGAGTAATGTATAGTGAGATTTTGTGACCTACAGATTTTTTTCTAAGCTGGGATTGTCTGGTTCCAGCAGTCTGGCGAGAGGTCCCTCCATACCCAGCTGTGCCAGTACAACCTAGCAGAAAGACGGCTCTCCATTCTCAACTTTTCCAGTTGTAGAAAATTTTGCCTGAACTTCCCATTTACTTTCTTACCTTCAGTCAAAACTCCTGTTGATGGGATCTTAAGTAGTAAATTGGTCAACTTTTTCCAAACTCTGTTACCAACTCAGGTGCCAACTAATTGGTAGGGTGTTTAGTTAACTTGGGATGTAACATAATCTAATGAAGAGTGGGAATTACAGAATTTATTTCGGGTCCAATTTCAGTTCTGCTAGTGAACTATGTGGCCCTAGCTAAGTTATATAGCCTCTCAGTGCTTCTGTGTTCCCATCTGTGACAAGAGGCTATGAATATCTGTTAGTGTTAATGAGTTTTAAATTGAATTAGGTGGGGTGGGTAAGTGCTTATTGCAGGGGTTGGCACACAGGAGACATTTAATCATCATTATCAACATCATTATTATTTAAGCATAAAGCACTTACATCTTTTAAAAACACTAAGACTGAGGGAACTATACATGAAATACTTAAATTTTCCTTTACCATTACTAACATAAGAGCTTAATGCCCCTGTTAATCTTTGCATAAACATGAGCTTATTGAAACTATTTCACACATTTAAGGAATGCCTTCAAATAAGTGGAATGGTTCACCTAATTACTGAAATCCTTTCATTTTGAGCAGAACTGATTCACTCTTCTAGTATGCCTTGGAGATCTGTGAAATACAAAAAAAAAAAAAAAAAAGGATGTGGGGTGGCCAATCTCAAAGCAGCCCAAACCTTCTAAGACACAAACTCAAAAAAGCTGTCTAGAGTCCTCAAAAGAATGAAGACTGGCTCTGATGAGATCCATCATGCACTATTAACTAAATAGGAATGTTTCTTTAACATCTGTACTTTGGACCAGCGCACTTAATAAGGACAGTAAGAAAATTGTTCTTCCATGGAACTGACTTTTATAGTCCAGTTTTTTATTGTCTTAACCTGCCTACTTGGTTTTTCTTTTTCAGAAAAATGTGGGTTTTCTTGTCAGATTAAGAAATAGCAGTATAGGTTAGTAAACTCATATTTGCCCTGTGTTATGAAGATCACTGTAATAATGGCTGAGGTTGGCAGTCAAAATTCAGTTCGATTGAGTGAGCATTTATCGTATGCCTTTTTATATGCAGATGCCACATTAGAGCCTTCTGGGAGTGCAAGGTTGACCAAGAGTTGGTTTCTGTCCTCAAAGCAATTACGAATGAAGAGGGACAATTCCAGGAGAAATTGCATGAGCAAAAGCATAAGGGAGGCAATGAGGATTTGCAAGATGTTCAGAGAATAGAACTGGAGGAAATGATTTGTTTTGGGAAGAATGAAGTTGCAGAAGGAAGGCCAGGGACCTGACTAAGGGCTTTGCTATAATTATTTTGCATGCTATTATCTATTTGATAATTGATCTGATACACCAAGTGTCAGTTTTCATTGAATAAAACACTGAAATAGTGGTGCTCAAATGAGATGAAGTTAGTGTTAAATAGCTTTTGGTATGTGTGTCTGTTAGTTATCTCAGTATTAAATTTACTTGTCTGACATATCATTATTTATTAATTAGTGATGAAAGCATTCTAAAACTTCTAATGAAAAGCTTCACAGATTGACAATTCAAAACTCAGGCCTCTCTGTCTTTAAATTTAAACTGCTTTTCCCCCTTGTAACATTTGTCTCACATCTGTAAATCTTTAACCAACTCAAAGTAGATGGGTTACGTCATTGTATTTCCATTGCATAGGATTTGAAAGAAATGATTTTGACCACAGACAGTTTGTAAGGATAACATGGAGCTCTGATTTTTAGGAATAATATTTAGCCTTTGATAGTTACTAAGAGGGCTTCCCTGGTGGCTCAGTTGTAAAGAAACTGCCTGCCAATGCAGGAGACATGGGTTTGGTCCCTGATGGGGAAGATCCCCTGGAGAAGGAAATGGCAACCCACTCCAGTATTCTTGCCTGGGAAGTCCCATGGACAGAGGAGCCTGGCGAGATACAGTCCATGGGGTCGCAAAAGAGTTGGACACAACTCAGTGACTAAATAGCAACAACAACAAATTACTAAGAATTTCTGAGATGACCAGTCCATAGGCAAAATAAAATCTTTATTAAAAAGATAACATAAATGTTAAACTCCTAGAGAAAATGTGGTAAGTCACATACTGATTCCAGGGCATCCTTTATTATTCAACTGTTTGCTTTCCTATCTTCATTCTCCTTGAGATGGTGATCCCTGTTTTCTGGGCTCTCTAGCGATTTGGATAGAACTCCTGGCAGCTTTGGGGTAGGTAGCCCTCAGGCTTTAGGTATTTTTTTTTAAGACACTTATCCTAAGAACTAACATCATAATATCTATAAGTCCCTGTCCACCATTAACAAAAAAAAAAGAAAGAAATCTCAAGTTGGCAAAACTATATGGAGAGAAGTAGAAAGAGCTCTTATTTGCTAATGGCTTCATAAGTCTGGTACAAGTCATAATCTTTTAGAGGACAGATTTTCAACTATCTGCTCTACTGTATAAGAACAGACACATTTTCCCCCCTTTTCTAAAAATATTTTTTATTTATTTTTGGCTGTGCTGTGTCTTCCTTGCAGCATGTGGGCTTTCTCTAGTTGCAGCGAGCAGTGGCTACTCGTTGCCGTGCGTGGGTTTCTCATTGAGGTGGCTTCTCTCGTTGTGTACCACAGGCTCTGGGCGCTTAGGCTTCAGTAGTTGCAGCACTCGGGCTCAGTAGTTGTGGCTCATGGGCTTAGTTGCCCCTTGGCATGTGGAATCTCCCTGGTCTAGGGATCAAGCCCATGTCCCCTGCATTGGCAGGTAGATTCTTATCCACTGTATCACCAGTAATATTCTCTTTTACCCTTAAGTCAACTCAGATCTGCCTTTGAGCTCCCATCATGTCGGGACTGGTGGCACATTTGATCTTTAGTGTTGTCTGCCCTCTACTCCACCAGATTGTACACAACTCTGGGGCATTTATGGCTTCACCAGAATGTCAGGGAGGCTCCTCCAGTCTCACTGATAACCCCTCTGATGCCTGTTGTCCATGATCCTTCCAAGATGAACAACTGTGCTACTTTTGTTTCAAACTTGGAGATGTGAAAATCATTACTTTTGACTTAGGGCTCTGTCCTTGACGACTGCATAGCAGTGGCCTGAGTTTAGCTGTCTTCTCCAGTCACTGCTGTAGAGCTGGGCTATTCCTTATCCTCTTAAGACCCTGGTGTGATATCTTCAATGCAGTCACTCCTCTTCTGTCTGCACAACAAAACACTTGAATTGAGAAATCTAAAGTAGGTGTCCCCAGTCCTTGGGCCATGGACTGGTATTGATCCATGACTGGTTAGGAACTGGGCCATATAGCAGGAAGTGAGCAGTGGGCGAACGAGTGAAGTTGCATCTGTATTTACAACTGTTCCCCATCACTTGCATTTCCCCCATCCATGGAAAAATTGTCTTCCACGAAACTCGTCCCTGGTGCCCAAAAGGTTAAGGCCTGATGATCTAAAGGATCTGGCTACCTGCTTGGTAACCTGGAAAGAAAATGGAAGGGAGGGTGTGATATGATTAAATATAGGTAAAATATCTTGCCTCATTGTCATTGAAGGAAGTAGGATTCTTAGTGAGACCCACTTTCTTTTCTAAATTTTTTCTTTACTAGGTTGCCTTACCTTCAGTATTTTTATAGATCCTCAGTGTTTTCTATATCTTAAAGCTACTTCAGATCTCTACTAAAAAACATTTGCCATTTCTTCCCCTAAATGCCTTCTTTTTGAATAATGATAATCACTAATTGCACTATATTAGTTTAACTCTTCTGTTATGTGTATGCAGTGTATTTCTAGAGAGGACACAATTTTACAGTAGTTGGTCATAAACATATGTTTTCCAGAGGAGGCGAATGAGGGTGAGCAACCATTTTACTTCTTTCCTTTTCCTGTTGACTTGCCACTTCTTAGTTAAACTTATTGGGGTTTTGCAAATTCTCTCTCCCTGTTCTCTTCTGTTCTACACAACTCCCAGTTCTGCTGGTGCACAGAAAAACCAAGGTCATGATCACTTTTGTTTTGGACTGGAATGTCTGCTATCAATTCTTATGGTTGCTTGGTAGTCATTAGAGTTGTTTCATCTCAATAGTGGCAGGTGGTAGGATTACACTATCTTGATTTTGTAGTTAGGCATGGCCATGACTTGTTTTGACTAATGAAATGTGAACTACAGTGATGTGTGTCCCTTCCAGGGGTAACTTTACCAGCTGGTGCATGATAATATTTGTGGCCCACATCATTCTGTGGATCATCAAGGAAACCTGTATCAAGATGGACCTCCTTTTCATCTCATCCTTGAGTGATTAGAATGAGCAGAATTCCAATGTCAATTCACACTGGGCACGAAAGAAGGAGTGAGAAACAGATTTGTGCTGTGGTTAGTCACTGTGATTTTAGTGTATTAGTTGCTCAGTCATGTCTGACTCTTTGGACTGACCCTATGGACTGTAGCCCACCAGGCTCCTTTGTCCATGGGATTCTCCAGGCAAGAATACTGGGGTGGGTAGCCATTCCCTTCTCCAGGGGATCTTCCCCACCCACGAATCGAACCCACATCTCTTGTATCTCCTGCTCTGGCAGGCAGTTTCTTTAACATCTGAATCAGTAGACACTGAGATTTTGTGGTTGATTTTTACTGAAGCATAACCTGGCTCATACTGACTGACACAATCTTCTTTAACAGTGGATTATCTGTCCTAGATTGTTTAGGGTAGAACATTTAGAGAATAAATACCTTGTCTTACTAATATCCACCCACTCTTCAGTTTGAAAGAAAACAAAAGAAAAACTTACAGTGTCTTTGCCCCTTTCCTTGATCTTTCAAAGATCCCCTTTCCCTCTGAATGAGTGTGGACGGGATGAAAAAAGATTGAGTGGGGTGGACAGTCCCTTTGTGCCACAATGGGTCTGGGTGCCCCTAGTCTCTGTTTTCCCTAAAGCTTCATATTTCTGAAATGATCAGTAGACTTTAAACACATGTACTTTATTTCTCTCTTTTGATAAGTCTTTTGATGGTTCCAAGATTTCAATCTCAGGAATGCCAGTGATCTGAGATCAAAACCAAGAGCATTTCGAATGTGGGTGCTCTATCTGTGTTAAACAGAAACTTTGGGTATAGAATGGCACACACCGAATGCTCCTCATTCAGTCTTTGGTTCAGTCAGTTCAGTCGCTCAGTCGAGTCCGACTCTTTGTAACCTCATGGACTGCAGCATGCCAGGCCTCCCTGTCCATCACCAACTCCCGGAGCTTACTCAAACTCATGTCCATTGAGTCAGTGATGCCATCCAACCGTCTCATCCTCTGTCGTCCCCTTCTCTTCCCACCTTCAATCTTTCCCAGCATCAAGGTCTTTTCAAATGAGTCAGTTCTTCATATCAGGTGGCCAAACTATTGGAGTTTCAGCTTCAATATAGTCCTTCCAATGAATATTCAAGACTGATTTCCTTTAGGATGGACTGGTTGGATCTCCTTGCTGTCCAAGGGACTCTCAAGAGTCTTCTCCAACACCACAGTTCAAAAGCATCAATTCTTCGGCACCCAACTTTCTTTATCGTCCAACTCTCACATCCATACATGACTACTGGAAAAACCATAGCTTTGACTAAATGGACCTTTGTTGGCAAAGTAATGTCTCTGCTTTTTAATAAGCTGTCTAGGTTGGTCATAACTTTCCTTCCAAGGAGCAAGCATCTTTTAATTTCATGGCTGCAATCACCATCTGCAGTGATTTTAGAGCCCCCAAAAAATAAAGTCTGACACTATTTCTACTGTTTCCCTATGTGTCTGCCTTGAAGTGATGGGACCAGATGCCATGATCTTAGTTTTCTGAATGTTGAGTTTTAAGACAACTTTTTCACTCTCCTCTTTCACTTTCATCAAGAGGCTCTTGAGTTCTTCTTCACTTTCTGCCATAAGGGTGGTGTCATCTGCATATCTGAGGTTATTGATATTTCTCCCAGCAATCTTGATTCCAGCTTGTACTTCATCCAGTCCAGCATTTCTCATGATGTACTCTGCATATAAGTTAAATAAGCAGAGTGACAATATACAGCCAATATACATTCAATCTTACAAACTTATTAATGGCCTAATATGTACTAGTGTCATGTATGGATGTGAGAGTTGGACGATAAAGAAAGCTGAGCTGCGAAGAATTGATGCTTTTGAACTGTGGTGTTGGAGAAGCCTCTCAAGAGTCCCCTGGACAGCAAGGAGATCCAACCAGTCCATCCTAAAGGAAATCAGTCCTGAATATTCATTGGAAGGACTGATGTTGAAGGTGAAACTCCAATACTTGGGCCATGTGATATGAAGACTTGACTCATTTGAAAAGACCCTGATGCTGGGAAACATTGAAGGCAGGAGGAGAAGGGGACGACAGAGGATGAGATGGTTGGATGGCATCACTGACTCAATGGACATGAGTTTGAGTAAGCTCCGGGAGTTGGTGATGGACAGGGAGGCCTGGCGTGCTGCAGTCCATGAGGTTACAGAGTCAGACACGACTGAGCAACTGAACTGAACTGAACTGATGTACTCGTGCCATTGCTAATCGTAATCTGTGATAAGTGCTCTGAATAAAAATTACACAGGAATATAGAGGCACGTACTGGGGAGAACTGATCTGTTTGAGGGCATCAGAATGTGTCTTGAGGAAGCAACATTGGCGTTGAGAGCTGAAAGATGAGTTGCATTTGGCCAGGAAAATGATGGGAAGGAGTTGGGATCCAAGGCTTTCTGCTGAGTAAGTAGCGCTATCCTTGTGGAGCTCTGAGGCTGGAGCATGCATGCTTGCTAGCTCAGTCCTGTCTGACTGTGACGCCATGGACTGTAGCCTGCCAGGCTCCTTTGTCCGTGGGATTCTCCAGGCAAGAATATTGGAGTGGGTTTCCATACCCTCCTCCAGGGGATCTTCCCGACCCAGGGATCAAACCTGAGTCTCTTATGTCTCCTGCATTGGCAGGAAGGTTCTTTACCACTAGTGCCACCTGAGAAGTCCATTGACAACATGAGATTTGGGCTTATGACTGGATTTAAGTTTGTTCATTTAGTTATTTATCCATTCAGCTTTACCATGGGAATTACATAGCAAAGTGTTGAATCAGCTGTGTGTGTGTGTGTGTGTGTGTGTGTGTGAAAGTAGCTCAGTTGTGTCCAACCCTTTACGACTACATGGACTGTGGCCTGCCAGCCTCTTCTGTCCATGGGATTCTCCAGGCAAGAATACTGGAGTGGGTAGCCTTTCCCTTCTCCAGGAGATCTTCCCAACCCAGGAATCGAACTCAGGCCTCCCACAGTGCAGGCAGATTCTTTACCGTCTGAGCCACCCAGGAAGCCCTATAGCTGCTGAGTCAGCTTGGGTTATCTTTATAGAAGCCAGAGAAAGGGCAGGGAAATTGTCTCCAACATGCTTAGTTGTCTGTGGCTTGCTTTGATGTGGCAGCTAAAATGTTGGTCCTGGGATAGGTTTTATATTGTAGGCTAAGACATATAATAGTAAACCTCGTCTTTTTAATATATTCCCCAGGGACAGGCTGTAATCCTAAAATATTGATCCACTAACCAGATTAATCAGGGACTTTACATAGTTGCAAGCAAAAAATAAGTTCAGATGTGGATCGGTAGTACAGTTTCCAGAAGAAGGCCATAAGTTTATTTTTTCCAGTTTTATTGAGCTGTATTTGACACATAATATGATCTAACTTCTAAGGTGTATAATATAAGAATTTGATACCTGTATATATTGTGAAAGGGTCACCACAATAACTTTTATCACCTCATATAGTTAACATATCACCACATATAGTTAGAATTTTTATTTTTGCTTATGATAAGAACTTTAAAGATCTAGTCTTTTAGCAACTTTCAAATATACAATACCATATTGATGACTGAATCAGGCCAGTACTTCACATTAAACTGTATTGCCCAGGATGCATACAAGCTCTCCTTGACGTTTTGGTAGCAGCTGAATCTTAGTTTGAAATAGTCTGAACTTAACCTCTGAGCTTTTATGGTAGGAAGCAATTCAGCATTGGCAGGAAGCTGAATTGAATGCCCTATAGATCATTTCCGCATATGAGTTTCCGTTGTTCCAAACAAATCCATATTCATTCCAATGATTTCCCCTTCATTCATTGCAAATTCCTGAGCAGAAAAGATTAGATTCAAGTTTCCTCTCATAAATTACACAGTTTTAACTCAGTAAATTTGCATAAGCCTTGAATACCAAAGTTCCTACTACTGGTTGAAAAAGACATAGCATTTATGTATCACATTATCTATTCATAGATTTTCAAATTATGAATTATCTGACTTTTGTAGAATATAACTATGAGGAAGGTCAGCTTCAATTCCCACAACAGAGATAGAATCAGAAGGGCTATTCTACTTAATGAGCCTGAGACCCATGAATTAGAGCCCAAGGAAGAACAAGCAGAGTCAAGGAACATAACAGTATCCCAGTGGAGCCAAATTTAAAACAAAATAATCCTTTGGAGGAGTGTCTGGACATGAAGCCTTGTGTTAAGCACAGGATCCAAGCCATCCACTCATATTCACTTCATACCAAACCTGATACTTGATATCCTGAATTGATGATAAATTCCTCTAAGGGACTCTGGGGAGCCTTGCCTGAAGATGGGCCAGACTCAGGGCATTTGGTTGTGTGTGCCTGGCAGAGTGCTGACAGGTTTATAGTTCCTGTCCTCTTATCTTCACCGTACTGTGCTTGACTCTTGTTGCTTCTGCCCATCACGTGTTCTCATTCCTCTCTTCCTTGTGCCTTTCATTTCCCCCATCAATTGATGGCTTTCTTGTCTTTATTCAGTCAACTTCTGTCTTCTGAAATAATGTCTCTCATCTTCTAATCAGACCGTATCAGTCCTTCTTAGACCTTCCTGAATTCTCTCTCCTTCAAAAAACCTTTTATGACTGCCATTCAGTCTGCCCCTGCTTTCCCCTTTCTCTGAATATCTATTGTTCTTACAATCAAAGCACAAAATTTCCTGCCTAACTGTTCTGAATTTTTTAAATGAGGTATGTTGTATCTCTTAAATGAGCTATAAGCTTTCTTAAGACAGAGTCCTTGTCCTAGACATTTTTCTCTTGTTGAGCAGGCTTCAGATGGGCATGAAACGGGTACTAAAAACCTATAGACTAGCTGTATTGTTTTCCCTTTTCTTCTTGTCAGGATTGTGTTGTATGATTTGAGGTTTTTAGTTCAGCTGCTTTTGGGAAAGTTTTACTGTTATAGCATGGGTCTTGACAGATGCATTAAAATAAAACACTGTGCAAATGAATTTTAGTAATAATGACAAGTGAATTCTGAGTTTTCTCTGTCACCAGTTTCCTGAGTATTCATTGCACTTATATTAAATCACACCGCTTTCTAAAATAGTAACTAATAATTATATATATTTCAGGGTACAGGTGATTTTCATGTCTATTTTAACAGTGCAGCTTAGGGTCACTTATGTAATCTATTCCAAGTGGAGGAATATCTTAGATTTACAAAGAATTTATCTTTAATAAAAAGAAGTTAAAGAAGATAAATCCTTAATTCTGTAACATATTTAGATTTTAATGTATATCCACAGTGATTACTAAATTAGTAATTTCTGTTAATCTGTTTCAATTTACTTTTATCCTTTCCAACTTATATTGGTAATTTCTATGAATTATTGATTTGCTAGGCAAAATATTGCTCTGTTGACCATTGAGAGGAAAATTATATTTCTCTAAAATTCCTGATGAAATGAATTTAAGGATATGAAAAATGTGAAATTAATTTGGTCCTTTAAATAGGAAGACAGATGTTTGGTTACTTGGAATGCTCTAAAACTTATTTTCAAAGTAATGTGTGATCATGTAGAAAATTTAAAAATATCCCCCCCAAAATTATCAATTAGCCTGATCTCTGAGATAATGATTATTAACATTTTAGTGTCCCTAGTTTTTTTAAACCAGCATTTTACCATAAAGTAAAGTTGATATTTTTGTCCTTAGTATACATGGAAATAAAGATAAATGCAAATATTTATAAAATTTTTTACGCTTGTGAAAATATGAGCATATTTTATTAGCTTTTTAAGTTTATGCTCTGATGAGTTATAATACAAAGCTTAGCTTCTTGGTTGCAGAGTTTTAACTTTTACTATTATGTCTAGATGGAAAGTTGCTGATTCTGACCTTGAGGGCGATTAATTTTTAAAAAATATCTTGAAGCCTTCTGGGTAAATTGGATAGAACATATGCTGCAGTTAGAATTAGAGACACAGTGAATTTTCTCCTTCAAATTTTCAGTGAATTTTAAGTGTTTGAAAAACATGTCAGATTGACAGATTATGTTAACTCAAAGATATCATAAACACTGATAAGTACAGAGAAAACCTCTCTGCTTTGAACACACCCAAAAATCACAGCAAGAACTTTTATAAAGCACAAGACACATATGGGAGAAGTGTATGAGGAAAAGATATTCACAAACAACAAAGAATTAAGTATAAAAATTATGGTATAGCAGACTATCGGTAATTCTTGCTTTTATTCTTGGAATGATCATGTGTACGGTTTTGAGGAATGCTTATTTCTAGAAATCCATGCATATGTTGGAGGTGGTTTAGAAATAAATATTCACATCACCAGGAAAATTAGATGTCAGGATCAAACTACAAATTCATTTAGATTGATGTGTACATGTCTACAGCATTTTGCCATGTAAGGGAACTGCATGAGTAAAGGTGACTCAAAATCCAGCCATAGCCTTTCTTGGTGGCACAGTGGATAAGAATCCTCCTACCAGTGCAGGGAACATGGGTTTGATCCTAGGTCTGGGAAGATCCCACGTGCAGCGAAGCAACTAACCCTGTGCACTAGTGCCTGTGTGCTGCAACAAGAGAAGCCACCACAATGAGAAGCCCATACATTGCAACTAGAGAGCAGCTGCCATTTGCTGCAACTAGAGAAAGCCCACACGTAGCAACAAAGACCCAGTACTACCAGAAATAATTAATGAATTAAAAATATTAAAAAAAAAACAAAAAAATTCAAATCATGTTGCTATTATAAAGTGAGTCTCCAGAATCATCCTTGTAGAATACCTCCTTCAACTATGTGCAACTAATATCTTATAATAAGACATTTTGCAGAAGTACATTTCTAAGGTTTTATTGTTTCCTTGATTATAGTTCTCTGTGGTAGACCCAGTTGATAGATGCATGTTGGTTCCAGAACTACAGGGAGAAATTTACCCTCTCACTCACCCCATATTTCTGAAACAATTTATTCAACAAGTATGACTGAATGAATGGATTAACAAGGAAAGTAAACCCTTTAGATTATGGCAAAATCATGCATGTGAAGAGGAAAGCTGTGTACAACCAGAAATGAAGCTTTGGTTGCAAAAGATATGGATCTCCTCAAGAATTGTCCAAAAGTTATTCTTGAGAAAATTTTAAAGACACCTGGGCAGATTAGTCAGAAACACAATACAGAGAGCAGTTGTGTAGAGGGAAATGAGTGGGATAATTTGATAAGCTTTAATTATATCCCAGCACAGAGAAAAAGGTCTTTCACAACACAGATTACAAGAAGAGCAGAGGTGGAGTGTAGAGTCTCATTTTTGCAACCCTGATGCAATTCACCCTTCATTTAGATCAAAATTTGCTTGGCCTCTACATAAAACCCAGCTGTGTCTCCACCCACTGGGGGAAGAGGGGAGTCAAGACAATTATGTTGCTAATCTCTCTAAAATGGACAAAATTGCAGAAATAGTTTTCTCATTTCCCCCTGAATTATCCAGATAGGGGGTCCAGCATGATTAAGTTTCTGAGGGCATCTCTCTCTCCTCTTCATGTTTGCCTCTGTATATGCAGGCTCTTTCCCCCATCTCTGCAGCTGACATTTGCCAACTGCTAAATCCTTTGAATTCTGTACCTTCACAGTTTGGCCATGAGGTCATTATATACATGAAGATCTGAGAAGTTCCATAGCTCAAACACATGCACACACACACACTCATGAAATGGAGATCTAGTCCCACCATAATTCTATTTTGATATACTCCATGTTGTAAAGGTGCCAGATGAAGAGCATAAGCTTATATAAAATAGCCCAAGGTTTAGCAGAAACTTAATGTAATCTTGTTTTCTAAGTATATTCTCTGCTCTTTGACAGGAAGGACCATGTTGTATATTTCTCATTGTAACCTCCACTAACACTTAACACATGTCTAGTCACATAGCTGTATTTTAATAAAGTAGTTTTGAAATTGAAATCTCAGTTTGAGTGCATGCTGAGTCACTTCATTTGTGTCTGACTCTTTGTGATCCTATGGACTATAGCCCACCAGGCTTCTCTGTTCATGGAATTCTCCAGGCAGAAAGCTGGAGGGGGTTGCCATGCTCTCTTCCAGGGGATCTTCCTGACCCAAGGATCAAACCCAGGTCTCCTATGTTGTAGGCAGATTCTTTACCCACTGAGACACCTGGGAAGCCCCAAATCCCAGTTTAGTGCTTATTACTGTGGTGTAAGTCTTTAAGCAGAGTCTTTAACATGTTTTAAGCTCAGGTAGGGATGATTGTATGCTGTCTTAGTCCATTTCAGCTGCTATAATCAAATCTCAGGGCTCCCTGGTGGCTCAAGAAATCTGCTTGCCATTTTAGGAGACGTGGGTTTGATCCCTGGGCTGGGAAGATCCTCTGAAGAAGGAAACGGCAACCCACTCCAGTATTCTTAACCCGGAGAACCCCATAAACAGAGGAGCCTGGTGTGCCACAGTCCATGGAGTAGCAAAGAGTCAGATACAACTCAGTGGCTGAACAACCAACACCACCACCAAATATCACAGCTTGGGTGGTTTGTGAACAGCAGAAATCTATTTCTCATAGTTCTGGAGGCTGGAAGTCCAAGGTCAGGGTGTCAGCATTGTAGGTTCTGGTGAGAATCTTCTTCCTGGTTGCAGACTGCCTACTTCTCAGTGTTCTCACATGGTGGAAGGAGCAAGGAAGTTCTCAGGAGTCTCTCTTATAAGGGCACTAATCCCTTTACAAGGGCTGCACCCTCATGACCTCGGTACTGCCCAAAGGCCCTACCTCCTAATGTCATCATTTTACGGATTAGGCTTTTGACATGTGAATTTTGGGGGAGTGCTCAAACATTGAATCTGTAGCATGTGGTTTTTAGAGAACTACTTAGCCTAGCTTAATCTCTTCATGTTGGGGGGAGGGCAGCAGAAGAGATTGGATGGTTGTAATAATGTAGTGAGTTTTACTCTTCCGTGAATATTCCTTTAACTTTTATTTTGAGAAGTAACTGAATAAGATGTGAGAGGAGGATATAGAAAGAGAACCAGTTGTGGCAGTTCTCAGCTTTTCTAAAATAATCCCCAGAAAATCAGTTTTGGCTTGAAACTCACATTCCCCTCTTAGCAAAAGAAAAAAAAAAAAAAAAAAAAAAAACCCAAACCTAAAAAACCCTGAGGTCAATCATACGTAGTCTCTTGGAAGGAAGGCAGGGTTAGCAGACTGTACGATGTCTAACTTCCTCTAACTTCCCACCTTCTGAGTTTATTCTTTCTGTCTATAACCATTTGGCTCTGAGAAGAGTCAAGATAAAAACAAATATCCTCAATTCATTCCTGTCCAGTGACATGTAGTGACTTCATAAGTTGGTACTGTGTACAGTTGCCTGGCCTGGGAACCGGCTTAGGGCAGAATTTGTGATGTGAAAAGTTTGGATCAAGAGTTTGGCTTCAGGACATGGCTGAGCCACACACTACAGTGTAATTGAAATATCCTGGAATCCATCTCAGTCCCTTCTAACCTTTGCAGATGACGTTTTGAACGCATCCAATTCAGAGATGAAAAAATCGAAACTGCTTGGATTGTAATTATTTTCTTCTTTCTTTCTGAGTTCTGCCTGAGAAAAGACAGACTTATAAAGAGTTTGTATTCTAGACACTTTCCACAATGAACGTGGCTGAAGAAGCTGTGTCCTAGGACTTCTGGAGGTTAACTTCTCAGCAACAGGTAATCAGAAACTACCTGCCAAAAAGCCACAAAGTTGCACTCCCTGATGGCTCAGATAGTAAAGAATCCGCCTGCAATGCAGGAGGCCTGGGTTTGATCCTGAGTTGGGAATATCCCCTGAAGAAGGGAGTGGCTACCCACTCTAGTATTCTGGCCTGGAGAATTCCATGGACAGAGGAGCCTGGTGGGCTACAGTCCATGGAGTGGCAAAGTTGGACATGACTGAGCTACTAACACTTTCTCTTTTCTTTCTTCTTTATAAAATTTTACCTTGTTAATCCTTAATCATAATTCTGCTATTAAAATGTATTGGTCTGAATCTACATTAGCCTCTCCTGGGACTTAGAAGCAATTACATTTAAAAATGGAATTGCGGTCCACACATAAACAGGAATGATCTTTAAAGCAAATTAAACAAAGGCTCTAATTACAAATCCATTTAATTTACAGACAGAATTAACCTTTGGTTCACTGGTGTAAAGTAATATTCAGAGAAACAATAATACACAATTTGATAACACGAACAAAGTACTTTTCATAAGCTGCAGGGCTGATATTTGATCATAGTTTTCTGTATCATTTCACCTTTTGAATTTTAAAAGGGTTGAGGAGAAATTAGTCTGAGGAGAGAAGAGAATGAGTTCTAAGTTAGTTTCTGGTTACTCTTCCTTTTTTATTATATTTGGAGATTATTTATATATAAAAGACGTCTTTATGATAAAGCATGTTTATAATGGGCCACCAGTCCTGACTTGTAACATTCATCCTGTCTGGCTAAACTATGAAGCTGTTCACATAAAATAGGTTCTGTGGCCAAAGATTTTAAGAGTGTATCATTAGAATGTTGCTGGGAAAACAGAGTGACCAAAAATGGTGTTATGGCCTAATTGTGTTCCCCCCAAATTCATATGTTGAAGCTTGAACCCCCAGTACCTCAGAATGTGACTGTATTTAGAGATGGGATTTTAAAGAGCTTGTTATTCAGTCAGTAAGTCATGTCCAACTCTTTTTGATCCCATGGACTACAGCATGCCAGACTTCCCTGTCCTTTACTATCTCCCAGAGTTTGCTCAAACTCATGTCCATTGAGTCAGTAATGCTATTTAACCATCTCATCCTCTGCTGCCCCCGTTTTGTTGGCCCTCAACCTTTCCCAGCTTCAAGGTCTTTTCCAATGAGTCAGCTCTGCATCAGGTGACCAAAGTGTTGGAATTTCAACTTCAGCATTAGTCCTTCCAATAAATATTCAGGCTTGATTTCCTTTAGGTTTAACTTGTTTGATCTCCTTGCTGTCGCAGGGACTTTTAAGAATCTTCTCCAGCACCACAGTTTGAAAACATAAATTCTTTGGCACTCAGCCTTCCTTATGGTCCAACTCTCACATCTGAAGGTGTTATGGTGGATTATGAATCCCATTGGATGAATCCAATATGGCTGGTGTTCTTAAAAAAAGAGAAAATTTGGACATACAGGGGAGACCCCAGAGACATGCATGCACAGAGAGGCAGCAAGAGGGTGGCCGTTTACAGGCTAAGGAGAGAAGGCTCAGAAGAAACGTGTCCTGCTGGCATCTTTTTTTTTTTTGACTGCGCTGGGACTTTGCTGCTGTGCACGGGCTTTCTCTAGTTGTGGCAAGTGGGTGCTACCCTGTAGCTGCGGTGCAGGGGCTTCTCATTGTGGTGGCTTCTCTTGTTGCAGAGCACAGGCTCTAGAGTGTGGGCTAAGTAGTTGTGGGGCACAGGCTTAGTTGCTCCACTGTGTATGGGATCTTCCAGGACCAGTGGTTGAGCCTGTGTGCCCTGCATTGGCAGATGGATTCTTAACCACTGAACCACCAGGGAAATCCTACTACGAGCATCTTGATCTTGGATTTCCAGCCTCCGAAACTGGAAGAAAATAATTCTATTTAAGCCATCCCATCTGTGATATTTTGTTAAGGCAGCCCTAGCAAATTAGTTAAAGTATTAAGGAAACAAAATTTTGCTATTTAAGTTGGAGCTTACACAAATGTGAGTCAAGGAGAAGTGTGAAGACCTGAAGAGAATCAAAGGATCAGGAAGTCACTAATCACAATGG
Source organism: Bos taurus (assembly GCF_002263795.3). Classification (NCBI taxonomy): domain Eukaryota; kingdom Metazoa; phylum Chordata; class Mammalia; order Artiodactyla; family Bovidae; genus Bos; species Bos taurus. Next base: position 91,160,263 of record NC_037332.1, read on the forward strand.
TGTAGAACGTGGGTTCTCAGAGTGCTGTCTGGTGACAAACTGGCATTTCCAAGACTTCTCAGGGGTCCCAAAGACACCTTTCAAGAGTGTGTGCATGTGTGCTCAGTTGCTTCAGTCGTGTCTGACTCTTTCTGACCCTATGGACTGTAGCCCACCAGGCTTCTCTCTCCATGGGATTCTCTAGGCCAGAATGCTGGAGTGGGTTGCCATTCCCTTCTCTAGGGGATCTTCTTGACCCAGGAATCGAACCTGCATCTGTCTCCTGTGTTGGCAGGTGAATTCCTTACCACTAGTACCACCTGGGAAGGCTCAGGAAGTCTACAAGATCAAAATATGTTAATAACGCTGCTGAGATATATTTTCCTTTTTCTCTTTCAAGTCTCTCTTGAGGGTATGGTGCGGAATTTGAGAGGTTACATGACTTGAGATTGTATTGACATGGAGTGTGTGTGTGTGTGTGTTGTGTTTTATTAATAAAAATGCCTCTTATTTTTTAATATTTATAGATAAATGATCCACATATAGTAAAACTCTTTGGGGGTCTGCATTTGTTTTTAACAGTATAAAAGAACTAAGTTCTGAGACCAAACAGTTTGGAGCCTCAGACACAGAGCTTTGGTGATAATGTGCAAGTTGGAGTTTGTAGGAGAGTCCCAAAAGCTGTGTGTCAGGTTGTGCTTAGTCACTCAGTCGTGTCTGACTCTTTGCGACCCCATAGACTGTAGCCCGCCAGGCTCCTTTGTTCATGGGGATTCTCCAGGCAAGAATACTTGAGTGGGTTGCCATGCCCTCCTCCGGGGAACTTCCTAACCCAGGGATCGAACTCTGGTCTCCCACATTGGAGGCAGATTCTTTACCATCTGAGCCACCTCAGGTTACTGGAATGGAATTGCATTACTGGAAGGGGTGTTCATAGAGAAGGGTGTGGAAGCTGCTGTCTCACTGGGAACTACAGTCAAGCACTTGGTGATCGGCTTGGGACCCCCATCAGTGGGCAGGTCAGGAATCAGGAAGACCAGGGAAATCTGGACCTCTCTGTACGTCTTCTTGTCTGTCTGTCACTGTCTCACTGCCATTGCTTGTTGAAAGTAATGGCCCCTGTTTCACTTCTGACTACTGAACTTCTTACAAATTTCCCCCTGGTCAACTCTAATCCAGACCATACTTAGTTTCAAGGCATAGACAAGAGATGAATAAACTAATAGACAAAACATAGTTTAGTACAGTCTTTGCCAACAAAGGTCCATGTAGTCAAAGCTATGGTTTTTCCATTAGTCATGTACGGATGTGAGAGTTCGACCATAAAGAAGTCTGAGTGCTGAAGAATTGATGCTTTTTAACTGTGGTGTTGGAGAAGACTCTTGAGAGTTCCTTGGACTGCCAAGAGATCAAATCAGTCAATCCTAAAGAAAATCAACCCTGAATATTCACTGGAAGGACTGATGCTGAAGCTGAAGCTCAAATACTTTGGTGACCTGATGCAAAGAGCTGACTCATTAGAAAAGACCCTGGTGCTGGGAAAGATTTAAGGCAGAAGGAGAAGGGGATGACAGAGGACGAGATGGTTGGATGGCATCACCGACTCAATGGACATGAGTTTGAGCAAGTTCCAGGAGATGTGAAGGACAAGGAAGACTGGCATGCTGCAGTCCATGGGGTTGCAAAGAGTTGAACATGACTGAGCAACTGAATAAGAGCAAATTCCTTTTTCAGTGTAGCATTCTGCATACATATTTACCTTCAAATAAAATAAAGCAAGAGAGTTCCAGAAAAACATCTACTTCTGCTTTATTGACTATGCCAAAGCCTTTGACTGTGTGGATCAGAATAAACTGTGGAAAATTCTGAAAGAGATGGGAATACCAGACCACCTGACCTGCCTCTTGAGAAACCTATATGCGGGTCAGGAAGCAACAGTTAGTACTGGACATGGAACAACAGACTGGTTCCAAATAGGAAAAGGAGTACGTCAAGGCTGTATATTGTCACCCTGCTTATTTAACTTATATGAAGAGTACATCATGAGAAACGCTGGGCTGGAAGAAACACAAGCTGGAATCAAGATTGTCAGGAGAAATATCAATAACCTCAGATATGCAGATGACACCACCCTTATGGCAGAAAGTGAAGAGGAACTAAAAAGCCTCTTGATGAAAGTGAAAGTGGAGAGTGAAAAAGTTGGCTTAAAGCTCAACATTCAGAAAATGAAGATCATGGCATCTGGTCCCATCACTTAATGGTAAATATATGGGGAAACAGTGTCAGACTTTTTTTGGGGGGCTCCAAAATCACTGCAGATGGTGATTGCAGCCATGAAATTAAAAGATACTTACTCCTTGAAGGGAAAGTTATAACCAACCTAGATACCATATTGAAAAGCAGACATTACTTTGCCAACAAAGGTCCATCTAGTCAAGGCTATGGTTTTTCCAGGGGTCATGTATGGATGTGAGAGTTGGACTGTGAAGAAAGCTGGGTGCCGAAGAATTGATGCATTTAAACTGTGGTGTTGGAGAAGACTCTTGAGAGTCCCTTGGACTGCAAGGAGATCCAACCCATCCATTCTAAAGGAGATCAGCCCTGGGTGTTCTTTGGAAGGAATGATGCTAAAGCTGAAACTCCAATACTTTGGCCACCTCATGTGATGAGTTGACTCATTGGAAAAGACTGATGCTGGGAGGGATTGAGGGAAGGAGGAAAAGGGGAAGACAGAGGATGAGATGGCTGGATGGCATCAAAGAATCGATGGATGTGAGTTTGAGTGAAGTCTGGGAGTTGGTGATGGACAGGGAGGCCTGGTGTGCTGTGATTCATGGGGTCGCAAAGAGTCGGACACAACTGAGTGACTGAACTGAACTGAAAATAATTTTATTTTATAAGCATAGAAGAATCATGCTTCTGTAATATGTGATCTATCATATATTTCATATCAAAGGATATGAAACTATCCCTTGTACAAACAGAAACATGCTAATCCTGCCCTCAAAAGAGAAAAGTCTCATATACCATTTTATCCACCTTTTGGGAATGTTAATTCCTCTTCTAGCTACGTCGTACTTCCTGTTTGAGAGACTGTCGTTAAATCCTGATTCTCTTTGAATTAGCTAGTACGTTAATGAGGGAGGAAAGTCTTGGTTCATATTTACTTGAATATATTCATATGAAAGTAAGGAAAAAATATTTACAAGCATTACTAGTTTCTGCCACTAGTAACATGGTGAAGCTGGTCTTTACCTAAAAAAAAAATACTTGTTTATTTATTGGGCTGCATTGAGTTTTAGTTGTGCCATATGGGATCTTTTCTTGCAGAACACTAACTCTTTAGTTTTGGCATGTGGGAATAGTTGCTCAAAAGTATGTGGGATCCTAGCTCCCTAACCAGGTATCCAACCGGCAGTCCCGGCATTGCACGGCAGATTCTTAAGCACTGTACCAACAGGGAAGTCCTGAAGCTGATATTTAAAAGTTCCCTCTTCTGCTCCTCATTTCATATTCTCTTCGCCTTAGAAAGAACCTGAGCTGCTCATGGTTCTCTATGATCCAATGCATTAATCCCTAACAGTCTCTGATGTCAACAGTGTTGCTTATATTGGGTTGTTGTGGACCTGGAACTTTTACCACAGCATGTGTGATGCTAAATGGCACTACAGAGAATTTTCCAGGTCCCAGACATACTCCTCCTAGTCTACATAGTAGTAGGAGAAATCCAGTTCCTCCTTAATAGTCAGAATCAACCACCCCAAGCAGTGCGGTAAACATCCTTCTTTGCCTTTTGTTTCAGTGGAATAAAGAACCTATGGTATCCAGGCGGTTGTTACAACTTCCTATTCAGGGGAGCTATGGCTGTGTCCCCTGATGGAAGCAGTCCTTCTTTGGGAACTAAGACTTCTAAATTGGCATAGCCCAATATTGTAGTTCAGTTCAGTCCCTCAGTCGTGTCTGACTCTTTGCGACCCCATGGACTGTAGGATGCCAGACCTCCCTGTCCATCACCAACTCCTGGAGTTTACCCAAACTCATGTCCATTGAGTTGGTGATGCCATCCAACTATCTCATCCTCTGTTGTCCCCTTCTCTTCCTGCTTTCAATCTTTCCCAGCATCAGGGTTTTTTAAATGAGTCAGTTCTTCACATCAGGTGGCTAAAGTATTGGAGTTTTGGCTTCAACAACAGTCCTTCCAAAGAACACCCAGGACTGATCTCCTTTAGGATGGACTGGTTGGATCTCCTTGCAGTCCAAGGGACTCTCAAGAGTCTTCTCCAACAACACAGTTCAAAAGCATCAATTCTTCGGCACTCAGCTTTCTTTCTAGTCCAACTCCCACATCTGTACATGACTACTGGAAACCATAGCCTTGACTTGATGGACCTTTGTTGGCAAACTAATTTTTCTGCTTTTTAATATGCTGTCTATGTTGGTCATAACTTTTCTTCCAAGGAGTAAGCATCTTTTAGTTTCATGGCTGCAGTCACCATCTGCAGTGATTTTAGAGCCCCCCCAAATAAAGTCTGCCACTGTTTCCACTGTTTCCCATCTGTTTGCCTTGAAGTGATGGGACCAGATGCCATGATCTTCATTTTCTGAATGTTGAGGTTTAAGCCAACTTTTTAACTCTCCTCTTTCAGTTTCATCAAGAGGCTCTTTGGTTCTTCTTCACTTTCTGCCATAAGGGTGGTGTCATCTGCATATCTGAGGTTATTGATATTTCTCCCAGAAATCTTGATTCCAGCTTGTGCTTCATCCAGCTCAGCATTTCTCATGATGTACTCTTCATATAATTTAAATAAGCAGGGTGACAATGTACAGCCTTGACGTACCCCTTCCCTTATTTGGAACCAGTCTATTGTTCCATGTCCAGTTCTAACTGTTGCTTCCTGACCTGCATACAGATTTCTCAAGAGGCAGGTCAGGTGGTCTGGTATCCCCATCTCTTTCAGAATTTTCCAGTTTATTCTGATCCACACAGTCAAAGGCTTTGGCATAGTCAATAAAGCAGAAGTAGATGTTTTTCTGGAACTCTCTTGATTTTTCCATGATCCAGCGGATGTTGGCAATTTGATCTCTGGTTCCTCTGCCTTTTCTAAAACCAGCTTTAACATCTGGAAGTTCACAGTTCACGTATTATTGAAGCCTGGCTTGGAGGATTTTAAGCATTATTTTAGTAGTGTGTGAAATGAGTGCAATTGTGTGGTAGTTTGAGCATTCCTTGGCAGTGCCTTTCTTAAGGATGAAATGACTTTTGAATGAAAGCTGGCCTTTTCCAGTGCTGTGCCCACTGCTGAGTTTTTCAAATTTTCTGGCATATTGAGTGCAGCTCTTTCACAGAATCATCTTTCAGGATTTGAAATAGCTCAACTGGAATTCCATCACCTCCACTAGCTTTGTTCATAGTGATGCTTCCTAAGGCCCACTTGACTTCACATTCCAGGATGTCTGGCTTTAGGTGAGTGATCACACCATCATGATTATCTGTATCATGAAGATCTTTTTTTGTAGAGTTCTTCTGTGTATTCTTGCCACGTCCTCTTAATATCTTCTGCTTCTGTTTGGGCAATGCCATTTCTGTCCTTTATTGAGCCCTCTTTGCATGAAATGTTCCCTTGGTATCTCTCATTTTCTTGAAGAGATCTCTAGTCTTCCTTATTCTATTGTTTTCCTCTATTTCTTTGCATTGATCACAGAGTAAGGCTTTCTTAGCTCTCCTTGCTATTCTTTGGAACTCTGCATTCAAATGGATATATCTTTCCTTTTCTCCTTTGTTTTTCACTTCTATTCTTTACACAGCTATTTGGAGGGCCTCCCCAGACAACCATTTTGCTTTTTTGCATTTCTTTTGCTTAAAGAGACAGGGATGGTCTTAATCCCTGTCTCCTGAACAGTGTCACCTCTGTCCATAATTCATCAGGCACTCTATCTATCAGATCTAGTTCCTTAAATCTATTTCTCACTTCCACTGTATAATGTAAGGGGTTTGATTTAGGTCATACCTGAATGGTCTAGTGTTTTTCCATACTTTCTTCAATTTAAGTCTGAATTTGGCAATAAGGAGTTCATGATCTGAGCCACAGTCAGTTCCAGGTCTTGTTTTTTTCTGACTGTATAGAAACTTCTCCATCTTTGGCCTTAAAGGATATAATCAATCTGATTTCGGCATTGACCACCTGGTGATGTCCATGTATAGAGTCTTCTCTTGTGTTGTTGGAAGAGGGTATTTGCTATGACCAGTATGTTCTCTTGGCAAAACTCTATTAGCCTTTGCCCTGCTTCATTTTGTACTCCAAAGTCAAATTTTCCTTTTACTCCAGGTGTTTCTTGACTTCCTACTTTTGCATTCCAGTCCCCGATAATGAAAAGGACATCTTTTTTGGGTGTTAGTTCTAGAAGGTCTTGTAGGTCTTCATAGAACCATTCAACTTCAGCTTCTTCAGCATTAGTGGTCAGGGCATAGACTTGGATTACCGTGATATTGAATGATTTACCTTGGAAACAGAGATCATTCCGTCGTTTTTGAGATTGCATCCAAGTACTGCATTTAGGACTCTTTTGTTGACTATGATAGCTACTCCACTTCTTCTAAGGGGTTCTTGCCCACAGTAGTAGATATAATGGTCATCTGAGTTAAATTCACCCATTCCAGTCCACTTTAGTTTGCTGATTCCTAAAATGTCGACGTTCACTCTTGCCATTTTCTGTTTGACCACTTCCAATTTACCTTGATTATTGGCCCTAACATTCCAGGTTCCTATGCAATATTGATCTTTACAACATTGGACATTGCTTCCATCACCAGTCACACCCACAACTGGATGTTGTTTTTGATTTGGCTCCGTTTCTTCATTCTTTGTGGAGTTATTTCTACACTGATCTCCATGTGACATGAGAAAGTAAAATTTTTGCTAATAGATGATTAAGTTGCGAGGAATTGCTCACATCTGTATTTCTTGATTCCCAGGCCGTGAATCCTGGCTATGGTAGAAAGAGTATTGTGTTTTGTTTGCTGAATCAGGGCATATATTGACTACTAAAAGCAATATCCGAGCTCTAAAAGCTGGCATGATAACTGAGTCTTCAGGCCACTCCTCTATTCTATCAAGCCAACCTCTTCAGAGTGATGTAGAACATGATGAAAGCAGGAAATCCTTTAATCAGGAGCATAATGCCACATTTCATTCACTGGACAGTGAGCCCTTTGGTCAGAAGTAATTCGGGTTGGAATACTGTGAGGGTGAATAAAGGATCTATAATAACTTGGAAACTAGTTTTTTCAGAAGTATGTAAGGCAAGGCAGATCCAGATGAAGAAATGAAACAGATTGATGTCTCTTCTGTGATGGATCTCATTCAGTTAAGCAGTGTACCTTCATTTCTTCTTAGTTGCCACATTGGGAGCTCAGTGTTGGTTCCTGCTGATGACCAGTCACGGTTGCAGGTTGACCTTTCTGAGCAAAAGCCCGTGTTGCCGAACTCTTATATATATCTCTGTTCCTGTTGATCTTGTCATTCTGTGCAGGAGCCCATATGGCAATGACAGAAGTGACTGGAGAATAAGTGACTGACCTTCCCAAGTGGGTTGTGTTTTCTCTTTGATTCATAAGAGCCTTCTCTGCTCAAATTACAGTGAACATTTACATGAGGCACAGATATTCCCACATGATTTGCCATTCTGAGAGGTCTGTCCAGATAACTCTTCCCCTGACCTTGTTGTCATCAGTGTTACAGTTGTGCTCTTTCCAAGTCTCCAATCACCTGGAGAAATGGTTAGCCACCGCTAGTGAATAAGTGTAGATCTGTACCTCTGGAAATCATTCCCTGCAGTCAAAATGAATGTATCCAGTTCTCTGCCCAAAGATTTGCCTGCTGGGATGGTTTCCTTTTACTACTGTCCATCCCTGAATGGACTACAGTGCTCCAACCAGCCACTTATAGGTTGTATCAATATTTATACAAAACCATCTGCAGAACAGGCTCATGTTTCATTTATCAGCTAAATGGCCCTTATTTTCACAAACTTGGTGGTTTAGAAAATACTAGTTCATGATTGGTGGCTCGGATAAATTGCTAGTTCATGTTTAAGCATTCAGTTTGTATTAGGTCCTATGAGCAAGCTAGGGAGGATAGTTAAATGGAGAATAGTTGTATGTAGAAGTTGAAGTAAAGATTCATGGCTTCAAAATACCAAAGGCCTATATTGTGATTCACCTTTGATGATCACAGGCTTCCTACTACATCTCTTTAAGCACCACTGGATCTACTGGGTCATATGGACCAAACAGTAGGGTAGCTTGCATGATAAGCTGCATCTGGCGCAGAGCCTTCTCTTCCTGTGACTCTCACTCAAAACAGATAATTTTATAGATTACTTGGCAGATGGGTCAGAGCAGCCTGTGCAAGTGATGTGTATATTATTGTATCAGTCTTATAACAGCTGGTACAAGGTCAGCAGCACATCCATCTTAGGGGGGCTATCTCAACGTGCCCTAGCCTTTGAACCCTTGGAAATAATAGCAAGGATTCAGGTCTGTGTTTATTTGCTCCAGTTAGAAAAAAAACAAAACAAAAAACATCTGGACCAGCAGTTGCAATTGAAGCTGAAACCTGAATTATTGTTATTCCTTAAGAGCTATTTATTTTCTCACAGTCCAGAGAGGTGGATTAAATGGGGATTTGGTAGGAATTGGGCTTCCCTGGTGGCTCAGATATTAAAGAATCTACCTGTGATGCAGGAGACCTAGGTTTGATCCCAGGATTGGGAAGATCCCCTGAAGAAGGCAATGGCTACCCACTCCAGTATTCTCACCGGGAGAATTTCATGGACAGAGGAGCTAGGCAGACTACAGTCCATGGAGTTACAGAGAGTTGGACTTGACTGAGCAACTAATACTTTCACTTTTCTTTTTCACTTGGTAGGAATAATCATAATTCATCCTTCAAGTCCTTGATGGTAGCACTAATTTTTGCAGTCCTTACAGAAATTTACTTTACTCTTTTTATAGGTAAAAGTTATAGAAGATTTAAAAAAAAAAATCCACGTGTGTTTAATTGCTCAGTCATGTCCAACTCTTTGTGACTCACGGAGTGTAGCCCACCAGCCTCCTCTGTCTATGGGATTTCCTGGGCAAGAAAACTAGAGTGGGTTGCCATGTCCTCCTCCATGGGATCTTCCTGACCCAGGGATCAAATGCATCTCTTGTGTTTCCTGCATTGCAGACAGATTCTTTATCCACTGAGCCACTGGGGCATCGCTTTTTAAAAAATAATTTTGTTTATTTATTTTTTATTGTTCCTGGGCTTTCATTGCTGTTCAGCCTTTCTCTAGTTGTGGTGAGGGGGCTATTTGCTGTGGCGTGCAGGCTTCTCATTGTGGTGGCTTCTGTTGTTGTGGAGCATGGGCTTTAGGACACTCAGGCTTCAGTAGTTGTTCCCATGCTCTGGAGCACAGGCTTAATAGTTGTGACACATGGGCATAGTTGCTCTGAGGCATGTGGGAGTCTTCCCAGATCAGGGATTGAATCTGTGTCTCCCCCATTGGCAGGCGGATTCTTATCCACTGAGCCATCATGGAAAACACGGTATAGAAATTTTCGCTTGCTCTTTCCCTTAATATTCCTTAGGGGATCAGTTTGGTATTAGTCTCTTAGGCATACCATAACCTAACACCACAGACTAGGTGACTTAAACAGTAGGAATTTATTTTCTCAAAGTTCTGGAGGCTGGATGTCCAATATCAAAGTGTTGGCTTTAGTTGGTTTCTCCTGAGGGCTCTCTCCTCTTGACCTGAAGATGACCCCTTTCTTGCTGTGTCCTCACATGGCCTTTCTGTGTGCACATCATCTCTGCTGTCTCTCTTCATGTCCTAATCCCCTCTTCTTATAAAGATATCTATCAGTCAGATTGGAGGAGGGCTCTCTATAATGGCTTCATTTTAATCTAGTCACCTCTTTAGAAGCCTGTCTCCAAATACAGTCACATTTTGAGGTGCAGGGGCTTAGGGCTTCAATCTAGGAATTTTGGGGAGACACAGTTCAGTTCATAAGACTTATTCTGTTAATTACCTTCTGTGGTTGGGGAAGTAGCCATGGAGAATCATTGAGATTCTTTTGAGAGAAATCCAAGCCAAAATTCCCACCTGATTTTCTAATTCTGTGTTCTGACTAGTAGACCATGTTTGAGTTTGATTCCCTAGGAATTCATGTTGGATGTGAGCTACTGAACAGAAATCTCTGAAAAATGTGGGTAATTACTTTACCCAGTACACAATACCCCGGAAAATGGTTAATTGCATAAATGGCTTTTGGTCACGTTGTTGTTGTTTTAGTCTCTAAGGTGTGTCTGACTCTTTGTGACCCCATGGAATGTAACCTGCAAGGCTCCTCTGTTCATGGGATTTCTCAGGCAAGAATACTGGAGGCAGCTTACATTTCCTTCTCCATGGAATCTTTCCAACCCAGGGATCGAACCCATGTCTCTTATATGTCTCTGGCAGTGGCAGGCAAATTCTTTACTACTGAGCCACTAGGGAAACCTGTTGGTGTCTTTAATAAAGTGTGAAAGGAAGATTTATAGTACACATTTTAAAAGGGTAGCAAGGATCTTCTTAATGGGGACCCGGCCTTTTCTTTATCAGTGGACTCTGGGTCTGGGAATACTCTAAAGTCTGGAAATCAGTTGAGGACACACAACTCTATGGAAGTTATTGAAATCACACTTTTGCTCGTCAGAACAAGACAAATCAAATTAAACTTTTGTCATCTTCCCATTGGAGAAGGCAATGGCACCCCACTCCAGTACTCTTGCCTGGAAAATCCCATGGACGGAGGAGCCTCGTAGGCTGCAGTCCATGGGTCGCTAGGAGTCGGATACGACTGAGCAACTTCACTTTCACTTTTCACTTCCACGCATTGGAGAAGGAAATGGCAACCCACTCCAGTGTTCTTACCTGGAGAATCCCAGGGATGGGGGAGCCTGGTGGGCTGCCATCTGTGGGGTTGCACAGAGTTGGACACGACTGAAGCAACTTAGCAGCAGCAGCATCTTCCCATTGGTTCCAGTCCTAGTGACAGCATGATCCATTAGCCGACATGAAAGAACTGGGGGTGGGGGTACTTTCTGATGGCTTAGCTTTGCTGCCATTACAGTAAAATTCATTTCCATACATATTTTTATTCTCCAGGTTTCCATCACTGTAAACTTGGAAAACCTGATATTTTGTCATGTGTGGGACCTCTTATTGGGCCATGCTTTGTCCTCAGTCCCATAGGTCCTACTAGGATCTGAGGCTAGTTATAAGTGTAGAAGCAATGAGAGGTCGTGGAGATGAGTCTTGAAAGAGGATCGTCATTCCCCTGCAAGGTCACTTACATCAGCAAAGATCACTGCAGTATCTTCAGATAAGGGAAAGCTGCTCTCTTTGCTCTCTTTGGAGAGGAGATGAAGAGCTATTTCTGTTAGAAGAGGGAGTTCAGCAGAATTCAGGTGTCCAAGGCCCACAGTTCCTTTCTATCTGCCCAAGTTTTCAGGACCCCATTATTTTCCTAGTCAATATCTTTAACATAAGAGATCTCTTAAAGTTATGAATTTAACTTGCATTGTAATTCAGTCACCTACAGATTCAGATTTGTGGTTTTATTTTCAGAAATAAAAACGCTGCATGAAGAGGAGAAGAGGATTTCCTGCAGAAACATTATAAATGTTTTTTGCCTTCTTACCTGAGTCAAGATGAGAAAATTTTAAACTCAGAGATGATTACTTTCTTTTTCTGAGCTCTGCTGGTAGACAAAGAACTCCATAGTCTTTATTCTCTTTCTTTCCATGATGATGTTTGAGGGATGGCAACAATTTGGTCACCCAAGCCTTGCCTTTGATAGGCATGCCTTTGTGGGTGACTTCAAGTGATAATTTAAGTGACTTTTGCCACTGGATATTATGGAGTACTATTGTTTTATTTACTAACAGCAACAGGGTCACTCATGCATTTCTTTATATCTAATTAAAACAGAGGGGAAAAATGTCAGATTAGTACAATATCAGTTGTATGTGGAATCTAGAAAAATGGTACAGATGAACTTATTTGCAAAGCAAAAATACAACCACAGATGTAGAGAATGAACTTATGGTTGCCCAGAGAGGAAGGTGGGATAGGATGAATTGAGAGATTGGCATTGATATATATATACACTATTATGTATAAAATAGATAACTCATGATAATAGACTGTATGGCACAGGGAGCTCTGCTTCATGCTCTGTGGTGACCTAAATAGAAAGGAAATCCAAAGAAGAGGGAATACATTTACATGTGTAACCAACTCAGTTTGCTGCCCAGCAGAAACTAACACACCACTGTAAAGCAACCATAATCCAATAAATAACTAATTTAAAAAAAGTCAGAGTCCCCTCCCTATGATCTTGTTCTTCTGAAACCACATTCAGTACTCAACTGGAACCAGCAGTAGTCACTCAGTAAAACAGCTACTAAAATACCATGGGATTTACCATAGAAATTAGTGCTTACATACTTGCAGGAGGAACCAGAAAAGTGATGATCTGGATGAGTGGAACCAGAATCAGAAAAAGCCACTAACACAAAAGCCAGAAGCTTTAGTGTTAATGTTTGGGTCAAAACTCATGGGAAAAATCCCCCAAGCAGAAAATCCCCCCAAATGTCTGTTTAAAGCAGCATTGCAAAGATAAATTACACTGAAGGGGACTGTGAAGGGGGAGCTGGTGGAGAGGTTTCTAGAAGCTGCCTCTGTGGGAAATGCAGTCTAGGATTTGGTGGTGGGCTTGGGTTACTCTTGACTGACATAGTCAGAAGCTGGGAAAAGAGCTTAAAGCTGGAGCCCTTCAGGCACTTTTACCACCTCTGTCACTGTGGCTGGCTGGCTTTAACCCTGGAATTTATGGGAAGGATATCCTGGGAGATGTCATTCCCAGCCTCAGGGGAAGTGATAACACCACGTCGACAAAACACAAGCCAGCATATAGGCAGACAGTGGAATGTGGGTACTCTGTGTCATCCTTTCATAAATTAACAAGCAATTTAATATGATAGACACAGTGTAATATTTGTTTTGTTCCCATTCATCAGGGTTGTCAAGAAGGGCGATACTAATTGCCATTTGGACTCCTTTTACAGGATCCTGGAGAAGGCAATGGCACCCCACTCCAGTACTTTTGCCTAGAAAATCCCATGGATGGAGGAGCCTGGTAGGCTGCAGTCCATGGGGTTGTGAAGAGTCAGACACGACTGAGCAACTTCACTTTCACTTTTCACTTTCATGCATTGGAGAAGGAAATGGCAACCCACTCCAGTGTTCTTGCCTGGAGAATCCCAGGGACGGGGGAGCCTGGTGGGCTGCTGTCTATGGGGTCGCACAGAGTCGGACACGACTGAAGCGACTTAGCAGCAGCAGCAGAGATTTTACTCAGTTCTAAAATACTTTACCCTGTTCTCAAAAAAGAGATACCCACTGTGGTCAGTCGTGTGGCTGCTATCAGGGCAGGGTCTAGGTTTTTCAGAGACAGGCACCTCTCAGTGCGAAGTTTTACCATGGGGACATTCATCTTCCTGGTGGCCATATTTAGGAACCTTACACTTTTTTGGTGAAAGTGAAAGAGGAGAGTGAAAAAGCTGGCTTAAAGCAAGCTCAACATTCAGAAAACTAAGATCATGGCATCCGGTCCCAATACTTCATGGGAAATAGATGGGGAAACAGTGGAAACAGTGGCTGACTTTATTTTTTAGGACTCCAAAATCACTGCAGATGGTGACTGTAGCCATGAAATTAAAAGACGCTTACTCCCTAGAAGGAAAGTTATGACCAACCTAGACAGCATATTAAAAAGCAGAGACATTACTTTGTCAACAAAGTTTCGTCTAGTCAAGGCTATGGTTTTTCCAGTAGTCATGTATGGATGTGAGAATTGGACTATAAAGAAAGCTGGGCGCTGAAGAATTGATGCTTTTGAACTGTGTTGTTGGAGAAGACTCGTGAGAGTCCCTTGGACTGCAAGGAGATCCAACCAGTCCATCCTAAAGGAGATTAGTCTTGGGTGTTCATAGGAAGGACTGATGCTGAAGCTGAAACTCCAATACTTTGGCCACATCATGCAAAGAGTTGACTCATTGGAAAAGACCCTGATTCGGGAAGGGATTGGGGGCAGGAGGAGAAGGGAATGACAGAGAATGAGATGGCTGGATGGCATCACCGACTCAATGGACATGAGTTTGGGTAAACTCTGAGAGTTGGTGATGGACAGGGAGGCCTGGTGTACTGCAGTTCATGGGGTTGCAAAGAGTCGGACACGACTGAGCAATTGAACTGAACTGAACACTTTTTCCCTACGTGAGTAACTGAATGGGACCATACTTAGGAGGAGTTCTGTGCTCTCTGTTACAGGGAGTCTATACTTCTCTTCCCCAAACTTGTTTATGTCAAGAAGCTTCCTTCTTTAACCATAGAACTCTATAGCATCCAAGATGTCTCCTCTTCGGAGAAATTCAGCCTCATTCTTCGCAAGACTTGAGTTTCCAAAACCAAAGAATATATATAACTGTTGATAGTCATCCCCTCCTTCTGTTAGCAACTCTCCTGATTCCCCCAAATTGGAAGGTTATCTTTCTCATGTTATTTTTTTTTAAATAAAACATAAGTGAATTTCCTAATCACTCTTCTTTTTACTAAATAGTAATAAATATCTTAACTGTTGACTAAAGCGAAAAGGTTATTGTTTCAGCTAGATTTCTTAGAGTTTCTGTATTTGTTTTTTTGCATACTAACCTCAGAAAAATTTGACGGACTTTGATAAAGTTTGGAATACTTTTAAAGGTTATAGGAAAAGCATTTAAGTTTGATGGGGCTTCCCTGATGGCTCAGTGATAAAGAATCTACCTGCTAATGCAGGAGACATGAGTTCAATTCCTGTGTCAGGAAGATCCCCTGGAGAAGGAGATGGCAACTGACCAGTATTCTCACTTGGGAAATCCCATGAACAGGGAAGCCTCATGGGCTACAACCCATGGGCTGTAGCCCATGAGGTCACAAAAGAACTGGACATGACTTAGCGACTAAATAATAAGCAACAAGCAGTGGTTTGATCTTTGAGGATGAATTTTCAAACTAGCCTATATTTTGTAATGTGAAATGGATTTCAAAGATACTTGATATGTAGGCAGATATTATGATATTAAGTGATTGGGTTGTGAAGACTTCTAGTTTGTGATTTGAAATCATACAGACTCTTTTTTTTTTTTTTTTTTAAGCTGTGATGAACTCATCTTTTTTAAAAAAGTATTTATTTAATTTTGGCTGTGCTGGTTCTTCCTTGCTGCGTGTGGGCTTTTCTCTAGTTGCAGCAGGCAGGGCTTGCTTCACTGTGGTGAGTGGGCTTCTCATTGCAGTGGCTTCTCTTACTTCTGAGCATGGGCTCTAGGGTGTGCAAACTTCAGTAGTCCTGGTGCAGGGGTTTAGCTGCTCTGTTTATGTGAGATCTTCTTGGACCAGGGATCAAATCCATGTCCTTTGCATCGGCAGGCAGATTCTTAACTCCTGGACAACCAGGGAAATCCAGACTCTTAGGAGATACTATGTATGTAATCGTGTGGGGTGTGTGTGTATGTGTGTGTGTGTGTGTATGTGTGTGTGTGTGTATTTACCTTTGTGTTTACTCATATCAGTATAAGGGAAATTACCTGTCATGCAACAGCACTAAATCCACTCCTTACAGTCTGGTTCAGCACAGAGCAATCTTGTATTTTGTCAGTATTACCACAAAAGACTCTCCAGATTTGATGTCACCATTGGGCAGTTTTGTATCCTCAGGCTCTGAACAAAGTGATAAATAAAAGAAGAAAATGACAGATGGAGGACACAGTATTATCTTCAATATTGACAGTGGCTTAGAGGCTGCGGCTCCAGTTCTGATTAGCAAAGTGACCTTACTAGTTCTGAACCCCAGAATTAGACAGGCTGATGCCAACAGACTCGTGCAGTGTTGGATCAAGCCAGACACATTGCCTCCACCCCCAACATAGGGTAGAGACTCTAGACTGTCTCAGGACAAGCTGCCTCCTAAAAAGGAAGAAAGAGAGAGCTGGGCTTAGTATACCCAGATTATTATTCCCAAATTCACCAAGAAGTTGAAGCTTTCCAGCTCCCTTAAGGTGGAGTGATTATGAGTGAAGCTAGCAGGAACACTGAGTTGTCCTATTAGCAAAGAAATTTAAAGACCAGGGAATAAATTTTATCTCCTAATACTGTCAGATTGAGAGGACTATAAAGATAGTGAGAGACTTAATTCTTAGGTAGGTTGATAAGGGGTCTGGAGCCCTCAAAGAGGAAGGGTTCCAGGGACCTCGAGGAGAAGAAAGGAACAGACATTTTTTCTACATTGCTTTGTCTTAGTCATGTAAGACATTTTTCTTAAACTCTGAGTTGTTAGGGCAACAGTCTTTAAGACTAACTTTCTTTAAGCCCAGAGCTAGTGATTACACAACAAAACAACTCATCTTGCTCAAGGGTATGTTTGTCCTTAAGCTCTGTAAAATTAGAGATACCAAGGGAATATTTCATGCAAAGATGGGCTCAATAAAGGACAGAAATGGTATGGACCAAACAGAAGCAGAAGATATTAAGAAGACATGGCAAGAATACACAGAAGAACTCTACAAAAAAGAGTTGTATCTTCATGACCCAGATAATCACAATGGGATGATCACTCACCTAGAGCCAGACATCCTGGAATGTGAAGTCAAGTGGGAAACATCACTATGAACAAGGCTAGTGGAGGTGATGGAATTCCAGTTGAGCTATTTCAAATCCTGAAAGATGATGCTGTGAAAGTGCTGCACTCAATATGCCAGCAAATTTGGAAAACTCAGCAGTGGTCACAGGACTGGAAAAGGTCAGTTTTCATTCTAATCCCTAAGAAAGGCACTGCCTAGGAATGCTCAAACTACCACACAGTTGCACTCATCTCACACGCTACTAAAATAATGCTTAAAATCCTCCAAGCCAGGCTTCAATAATATGCAAACTGTGAAGTTCCAGATGTTCAAGCTGGTTTTAGAAAAGGCAGAGGAACCAGAGATCAAATTGCTAACATCCCCTGGATCATCAAAAAAGCAAGAGAGTTCCAGAAAAAACATCTACTTCTGCTTTATTGACTATGCCAAAGCCTTTGACTGTGTGGATCACAATAAACTGGAAAATTCTGAAAGAGATGGGAATACCAGACCACCTGACCTGCCTCTTGAGAAATCTGCATGCAGGTCAGGAAGTAACAGTTAGAACTGGACATGGAACAACAGACTGGTTCCAAATAGGGAAAGGAGTATGTCAAGACTGTATATTGTCACCCTGCTTATTTAACTTATATGCAGAGTACATCATGAGAAATGCTGAGCTAGATGAAGCATAAGCTGGATTCAAGATTGCTGAGAGAAGTATCAATAACCTCCGATATGCAGATGACACCACCCTGATGGCAGAAAGTGAAGAAGAACTAAAGAGAAGACCTTCATATTGTTGGTAACTGAGTGAAAAGGTATGTAAGGCCTTGGTAAGACTAGTGAGTGGGGCACTCTCCGTCCCCCTTCTGTCATCTATGTCAGAAGCTTTCTCTCTCCTTTTTAACTGTAATAAAACTTTTGCCATACAAAAGCTCTGAGTGATCAAGCTGGGTCCCCGATCCTGAAGCTAAATCTTCTTCAGAAATCACGAATCGCCCATCATTCACTGTGAGCTCTCAGTAGCTGGTTGTTGTTCAGTTGCTAGGTCTTGTCCTACTCTTTGCAACCCCATGGACTGCAGCACGCCAGGCTTCCCTGTCCATCACTATCTCCCAGAGTTTGCTCAAACTCATGTCCATTGGGTCGATGATGCCATCCAACCATCTCATTCTCGGTCACCCCCTTCTCCTGCCCTCAGTCTTTTCCAGCATCAGGATCTTTTCCAATGAGTTGGCTCTTTGCATCAGGTGGCCTAAGTTTTGGAGCTTCAGCTTCAATATCAGTCCTTCCAATGAATATTCAGTGTTGATTTCCTTTAGGATTGACTGATTTGATCTCCTTGTTCTCCAAATATATCTTTGTTGTTGTTCAGTTGCTCAGTTGTGTCTGACACTTTGCGACTCCATGGCCTGCGACATGCCAGGCTTCCCTGTCCTTCACTATCTCCCAGAGTTTTCTCAAACTCATGTCCATTGAGTCAGTGATGCCATCCAACCATCTCATCCTGGTCCAAAGGTAACCATGACTTATCAGATTGCTTCAGTCTATTCTTTTGTCTGACTCCTTTAGTCCCTGAGACTCTATTGGCTGCTCACCTGTTGTAAAAATTCAGTGGGGGTTGGGTGTAGTAGGCATGTGTGTGTTGGAAAAGGTGTCTGAATCTAAAATATCCCCTCATCTACTTTGTGTTAGAAACTACTGACTTAGATTGCAGATATGCCAATTTATATTCCCCTATGGCTTTCATGAATCTTCAATTTCTGTTGCTCATCTGATTCTGACTCAGCACTTCATGGACCCTGCAGGTTTGCATATGTTCTACTTTTCTGGTCCTGGAGTTTCACCCTGGCCTCAAGCACACTGCTGTCCCTATGACAACCAAGCCTGAGGAGGATGGAAATGAGGCATGGACATGCTATGGGAAACAGTCACTGCCTTCACGGCCGGCACTGATTGGAAACAGAACAGTTGGCGGCTATAATGCTCCAACTTCAGGTCAGCAGCTTGAAGCCCTGAGCTGCCACCAAACCAAGGGATTTATCTGGATGGGGTTGGAGGAAACCAAAGAGGAAAAAATGAGATATCACAGGGCATATGAGAAGGATATCTGTTTAGTGAATGTTTGAATATGTAGCAAAGAATGTCTTGTTCTGGGCTCATGAGCTGGCTGATGCATTGGGAAAAGAATCGAATTTGATGCCTTTTATGACTTAGACTCTCTAGTTTGGTCCTGTCACTCTCCTCCTTTTGCCTTTTCTTTTTAAACTAAGCTGTAGTCCATGTTGATGTTATGTTCTGACCAAAAACCATTTGAGTTTGTTGCCCCAGGTCTACTGTGAACTTGAGATTTTTTAAATAATCCAAACTCTTGATCCTCCATCTGTAGCCGTCTTTGGCTTCCTTGGGGAAAAATCTTTAATTTCTCATTGCTTAGTTCCTCTTTCAGAGAAGGCAGTGGCACCCGACTCCAGTACTCTTGACTGGAAAATCCCATGGACAGAGGAGCCTGGTGGGCTGCAGTCCATGGGGTCGCTAAGAGTCAGACATGACTGAGTGACTTCACTTTCACTTTTCACTTTCATGCATTGGAGAAGGAAATGGAAACCCACTCCAGTGTTCTTGCCTGGAGAATCCCAGGGACAGGGGAGCCTGGTGGGCTGCCGTCTATGGGGTCGCACAGAGTCGGACACGACTGAAGCGACTTAGAGGCAGCAGCAACAGTTCCTCTTCAAACCTCAGTATGATCCTAAAATGCCTTGGCAGTGAGGAGTCAATCAGTTACCAATTAGGATGACACTGCAGTTTTTATTTTATTTTAAAAATCTCCTTTCTTTATTTCTTTGAAAAATATTTGTTTCTTTTTGGCTGTATCAGGTCTTAGTTGTGGTGTGTAGGCTCTGTAGTTGTGGTGCACGGACTTTGTTGCCTGTAGCATGTGGGATCTTAGTTCTTGGACCAGGGATCAAGCCTGTGTTGCCTGCATTGGAAGGCAGATTCTTAACCAGTGGACCACCAGGGAAGTCCCTGAAATCATGGTTTTTTAAATTCATAGAACATAGTATGCTTTCATGTTATGGGCTGAACTGTGTGTGTTCCCCACACCACCCCCTGCCCCTCTGCCCAAGTCCCCATCCCCTTGATCTGTCTGCTAAATTCCTGCTTCTGCTACTGCTGCTAAGTCGCTTCAGTCGTGTCCGACTCTGTGCGACCCCATAGATGGCAGCCCACCAGGCTCCCCCGTCCCTGGGATTCTCCAGGCAAGAACACTGGAGTGGGTTGCTATTTCCTTCTTCAATGCATGAAAGTGAAAAGTGAAAGTGAAGTCGCTCAGTCATGTCTGACTCTTCACGACCCCATGGACTGCAGCCCACCAGGCTCCTCTGTCCATGGGATTCTCCAGAGTACTGGAGTGGGGTGCCTTTGAATGTGAGTATATTTGGAGACTTTAAACAGGTACTAAGTTAAAATGTGGCTGTTAGACTGGGCCCTAATCCAATCTTATGGGTGTCCTTGTAAGAAGAGGAAATTTGGACATGTGAAGGGTGTGTGTGGGGGGGTGTTCCCAGGTGGCTCAGTGGTAAGAATCCACCTACCAATGCAGGAGACACAGGTTTGATTCCTAGGTTGAAAAGATCCCCTGGAGAGAGAAATGGCAACCCACTCCAGTATTCTTGCCTGGAAAATCCCATGAACAGAGGAGCCTAGTGGGCTATACAGTTTATGGGGTTGCAAAGAGTTGTACACGGTAAGAAGGCCACCATCTGCAAGCCAAGGGGAGAGGCCTCAGGAGAAACCAACAGGGCTGGCACTTTGACCTTGAACTTTTAGCACCAAGAATGTGAAAAAATAATTTTCTGTTGTTTAAACCACCCAGTTTGTGATATTTTGTTATAGCAGTCCTGGCAAACTAATACAAACCATTTTATGTAGGAACCTGCCATTCTGCATGTATCCTAGTGGAAGGAGAAGAGGAAGATTCTAGTTTTTTTTTTTGCTTTTATCCCCCAAAAGCCTTATGTAACAGTGTCTCCATTTGTGCCAAACATCCTGTCTTCTTTTTTTAGCACATGTCGCTAAGCAGAATGTATTCCAAGTCCCACTCTCCAGAGCCTCTTTTTTTTTTTTTGTTTTTGTTTTAAAAAGACTATTTATTATGATATATAACTGTGAGTTAAAGACAATCTAGTACATTCGTTGGTCTGCTTGCCACTCAAACCAAATGGCCCAGATACAGTGCAAGCCTGAGGGACCCCAAAGATAATCTAGGTAAAAAGTAATCTAGGTCATCCTGCCTCATGATTTTATTTCCTTTTTTACCTATAGGTTCCTCTGCCCATATTGTATCCAAAATGAAGTAGAGGGATAAATATAGTCACATGGAATCTGTGGAAGCTAAGCATGTACAGGGGGATGCAGGGGAAAGCTGAGCAAACAGATAATAACTTTGATCGACTTGATCTGGGCACCTTGGGTAAAACACTCCTGTGTGCTGTTTACAGCATCTGGTAGACTTTTAGTCAAAAATAATGTAATTCTTGATTTCGAAAAGAAAACTGCATCTCCTATTTCAACATAGCATTTGGTTCCTTCATCTTCAGACATTACTGTCATTAAGATTATTAATTTATTCCCTTAGCAAACACTTTGAAAGCCTTATGTGATTCTTGACATTGAAGATTAGAAAAGTGTATGGGACCTATGACCTGACCTCAAGAAATTACAGTCTGGACAGAGGAGACAAACATATAAACAGATAACTGCAGTGATGTGTGTGAGGTCACTTCAGCATACACAGATGATTCTGCATTGCTGCTGCTAAGTCACTTCAGTCGTGTCCGACTCTGTGCGACCCCATAGATGGCAGCCCACCAGGCTCCCCCGTCCCTGGGATTCTCCCGGCAAGAACACTGGAGTGGGTTTCCATTTCCTTCTCCAATGCATGAAAGTGAAAAGTGGAAGTGAAGTCATTCAGTCATGTCCGACTCTTAGTGACCCCATGGACTGCAGCCTACCAGGCTCCTCCATCCATGGGATTTTCAAGGCAAGAGTACTGGAGTGGGGTGCCATTGCCTTCTCCGGATTCTGCATTAGCAGCTGCCAAAAAAAAAAAACCGAAGGCATTCTTTATAGAGAATATTGTTGATATCCTCAATATAAAGATCACTCTAGATGAAGGAAATCATCTCTGAATATTCATTGGAAGGACTGATGCTGAAGCTGAAGCTCCATTACTTTGGCCACCTTATCCAAAGAGCCAGCTCATTGGCAAAGACCCTGATGCCGGGGAAGATTGAAGGCAGGAGGAGAATGGAGTGACAGAGGGTGAGATGGTTGGATGGCACCACTGACTCAATGGACATGAGTTTGAGCAAGCTTCAGGAGATGGTGAAGGACAGGAAAGCCTGGAGGGCTATAGTCCATGGAGTTGCAAAGAGTCGGACATGACTGAGTGACTGAACAACAGCTAGATGAAGATCTAAGAAGACCTTCCTCTGAGGAACCATGATGAATTCCACTCCCTCTTTCACTTTGATGGAAAGGAAATCCAGAACAAAATTTATGATGCAATTTTAGTAAATTTATATTGTGGATTGGTAGCTGAGAAACCTCCTCCCCCTTTCATCATCCTCCAAACACACACATACAGGCACTAAGAAGAAAGAACTTGGACTAGGCTTTCCTCATTGTCAGAACTGTGTGAGAGGATGAGATGTGTGGGGTAGGATGGGAGAAGTTAAGTGAGGACCACTGGGTGGAGGAGAGGTTGATGGGAGGGAGAGTTAAGGAGTTGGGACCTTGGAAAATCTGGTTTCTCATGTAGGATGAGAGAACTGGAAGGTTGGGCCAAGGGCTTAATTTCTGACTCAAGGGCTTGTCCCTTGCCTCTCACCCAGATACAGTCTCTAAAGCTTTGGGGTGGGGGTACTTCCTTGATGGCTCAGCAGCGAAAGAATCTACCTGTAATGCAAGAGACACAAGAGACACGGGCTTGATCCCTGGGTTGGGAAGATCCCTTGGAGGAGGAAATGACAACCCATTCCAGTATTCTTCCCTGAAAAAATCTCATGGACAGGGTCGCAAAGAGCCAGGCACTACTGAGTGCCCAAACAGACAGAAAGAGATTTGTGACCTTTGCAGGGGCCCCTTCCATAAAGAGCTGTTTACATTGGTGGGGCTAGAGTATTTCCTTTGGGAGAGACAAGGCCTGTGGCTTTCATTCTGGTGGAGAAGGGATATCCTCCCAGTTCAGTGATGAGTGGCAGCTTCCTCTTGGAGATTCCCAGGCTGAGAGGAGCATCTACCCAGAGTCCATGCACAGTTGAGGAAATGAGGTCTGTCCGCCCATAAAAAGTAGTTCTCAGCAAACTGTGGGATAGGAGAACCGGAGGTGCTTCTTTCCTGGGCCAGGACCTTAGGGCTTGACTGGAAACAGAAGTCTTCCTGTCATGTGCCTTCCAAATCCACCTCTCAGGTACCAATTTCATATTTTTGCCCACTTTACATTGAATATTTACACTGCCTATTTTTTTTTAGAGCAGTGCAAGTATTCAATTTTTACTTACTGTTTCTGTTAATAAGCTCATTTTGAAATTCTAAAAAAAAAAATTATCTTTGTTCCAAGTAACTAGTACTTGTGAAACCATGGATTCTATGTGCTGTTTTTTAAAAATTATTGTTTTATTATTATTTACTATTATTATATTGCTACTATTAATATCTTACTATTAATATAATACTTAATATTATTATGCACAGGGTTTTCTCTAGCTGCAGCGAGCCGGGGCTGCTCTTGCTTGCGGTGTGCAGGTTTCTCATTGCAGTGGCTTCTCTTGGTGGTGGTGCATGGGCTTCAGTAGTTACAGCTCCCAGGCTCCAGAGCACAGGCTGTAGTTGTGGTGCACAAGCCCAGTTGCCCCAGGGCACGTGGGATCCTCCTGGACCAGGGATTGAACCCACATCCCCAGCATTGACAGGCAGGCTCCTCCTGTCCGCTGCACCACTAGGGAAGTCGTGCTGTATTTTTAAAAATGTACATAAAATACAAGTAAAATTTCAAAAAAAGTGAATTTACATATCACTTAAAATCTCATGTACCAGTTTGAGTAACACTATCATAATGTACGTATTTAAAATGTTTTGGTTATAAATTTAAGAAATGTATTTTCCTAAGTTACCTTAGTTCCTGTGTGGTGGATGCTGATGAGAGTGCATGTAGGAAGGAAATACGGGTACCAGTGTGATGCTGTCAGGATGGAATTGGGCGTCATGGGGTAAGTCTCTTTGGCTTCCCACCAATGGAAGCCCTTTCTGGAGTTGGAGGTCCAGTCTCATTTAATGATGACTCTTGTGCTCCCGATTCTCATGGCTACCTGCCCCCCACCCCGAGTTATTTGGGGGGTTCTGCCACAGTGGAACTTGTACAAGGAGCTCATCCTTGATTTTTCTGACTCTTAAGTGAAAACCCACAAATGTGTCACGTTATCTGGAAGAACATACAGGTTGGCATTTCTAGGTACCAGGCCTGCCAGATTGCCAGGTTTACATTTTCTGTATTTTTATGAAATTTTGGCCTACTTTTGACTATATTATTTCAGGCCTGCCTAGCAGAACTCATGCATAAATAGACAGGCTTGTTTTTGCCCAAATCACTATGGTGATTGCAAAACCTTTTCTCAGCTTTGGCTGGAGACTCGAGGTAAGAAGGAGAGGTTTGGAGTCTGCCTGAGTCAATCCCTGCACTTCTTTCCATCCCTCAGGCCCCCTCTGGCAGGACCCTCACCTTTGGTTTCTTTACCTGTGCCAGCCAACTTGCTTACAAAGAGACAGAGCGGTTTCTAGGAGTGAAGTCTTTTTCAAAAAGCTTTCAGAAGCAAAAATAGCCCATTTCTTTTCTGTGAGGACCCAGATTAATCACTGATCTCTCTCTCTTTTTTTTTTTTTTCCATTTGCAAAGTTCAATTGCACCTTTCCTCACAAATGTGGTCTGAACGTGCACAGCTTGGGGTGGCCTAGAATTGTCACACATGGAAAATAAACTGGAAAGGAAGTTGGCTTAAGAAATTGAGAAGAAGCAATGGGCAGTTCGTTTTAGGACCATAATTGGCCAACGTTCCCTCCCAATGTGTGGTGGCGAGTTTTACTGTTGTACAGCAAAACCCACGGATACATTTCCCAGGCGATTTCTTAGAGATATTCCATGACTGCCTTGCCAGCTAAATACGATGCACATTGAGAGCTGGCTGTTTAAGAAAGCCCAAGATTTTGTACAGTAAGATTAAGAACCGTAACATTTTCTGTGAGCCAAACAATGGGAGGTTTTCCTTTTAGAGGAAGCACATTTTAATGGCAGAAGAGGAAGAATAACCCTGAATGTTTATTTTTTCAACAGTCAACCTGAACAGATTCAATTCAGCTAAAAAGCATTTGCCTTCCATTTGCATTAAGTCTTTTCTGTTCTCCACTGTGAATTAGCCATACCCCTCTGCATCATTTTCTTAAACCGACTTCATCGGCTGATGCTCTGGGATATTACATGCTTTCAGAGAAGCAGAGAGATGGAGCTTTTAATTCTGTATACAGCAGAGGCCTAACTCAGGAGGGGATGATGGTCTCCCTCCACACCTTGACCTGCTGATCGCAGTTGAAGTTGGCATCCTCTGTAGTCCTGGGTTGGAATTTTAGCCTCCATCTTGGAGTGCCTCTGCAGCAGCCTAGTGCTTGTTCTGTGGGTTCTGAATCATTGAGTCATGTATCACAGTCCCTAGAACAATCTGAAACAGTGAGCAGTATCATTCTTGTTTGTTTGTTTTTTTTTTCAGATTATGGTTAGCATTTTTAGCAATAAAGCATTTGTTAAAAATTCATTCTATTTATTTATTTACTCTCTTCGGGTGCACTGGGTCTTTGTTGCTGTGTGCGGGCTTTCTCCAGTTGTGACGAGTGAGTGAAGTTGCTGAGTCGTGTCTGACTCTCTGCGACCCCATGGGCTGTAGCCTGCCAGGCTCCTCTGTCCATGGGATTTTCCAGGCAAGAATACTGGACTTGTTTGCCATTTCCTTCTCTAGGGGGTCTTCCTGAGCCAGAGAACAAACCCGGGTCTCCTGCACTGCAGGCAGACTCTTTACTGTCTGAGCAACCAGGGAAACCCAGTGACAAGCAGGACCTGCTCTCTAGCTGTGGTGCTTCTCATTGCGATAGCCTCTCTTGCTGCGGAGCGTGGGCTCTGGGGGGCGCAACTTCAGTGGTTGCAGCACATGGGCTCAGTTGCTCTATGGCATGTGGAAGCTTCTCAGACCAGGGATGGAACCCATATCCCCTGCACTGGCAGGTGGATTCTTAACCACCGCACCACCAGTGAAGTCCTCATCCTTGTTTCTTTTTTAACAAGGAAAGCAAAGTGTAGATAGGTTAAGCAACTTGCTCAAAGTATCACAGTTTGGAAATACCTGGCTCTGAAACCCATTTTCCTTGCACACTGTTGCAAGCATTGATGGAAGTAGATGGTAATTTCAAACATGGTGTTCAAAGTACCCCTGGCCCCCAGATGTCTCTTCCTGTGCAAACTGACCAGAAACTCTCCTTTAATCAAAAGGAAGGCTTTGCCCCCCCAAAAAATACATTCATAGATACAGAGAACAAATGAGTGGTTGCCAGAATGGAGGGGTGTGGGGGCCAAGTAGGTGAAAGGATTAAGAAGTACAACTCCAGTTATGAAATAAGTCACCAGGATGTAATATATAGAATAAAGAATATGTAATACAGCATACAATAATATTATAATAACTTTTTGTATGGGGACAGGTGGTTACTAGACTTACCATGATGATCCTTTCATAACGTATGCAGATGTCAAATTGTTGTGTAGTACAATTGCAATGAACATAGTATTGTACACAACTATATTTCAGTAAAAAAATAAAAGAAATTGTGGGAAGGGGAGAGGTACATTGAAACTCTCTGTGCTGTCTGCTCATTTTTTTGTATAAATCTAAAACTGTTTCAAAAGATAAAGTATTTTTCATTGAAATATAGTTGACTGACAATGTGGTGTTAGTTTCAGGTGTACAGTAAAGTGATTCGGTTACACACACACACACACACACACACACACACACACATTGTGTGTTAGTCACTTAGTCATGTCCACCTGTTTGCGGGAGCCCACCAGCTTCCTCTGTCCATGGGACTATCCAGACAAGAATACTGGAGTGAGTTGGGTTGCCATTCCCTTCTCTAGGGTATCTTCCCAACCCAGGGATCAAACCTGCATCTCCTGCATTGCAGGCAGATTACTTACCGTCTAAGCCACTAGGGAAGCCTATATATATATATATATATATATATATATATATTCTTTTTCAGATTCTTTTCCTTTATAGGTTATTACAAAATATTGAATATAGTTCCCTGTGCTGTACAGTAGGTCCTTGCTGGTTATCTATTTTATATAAAGTAGTGAATATATGTTAATCCTAAACTCCTAATATATACCTCCTTCCTTTCCCCTTTGGTAACCATAAATTTGTTTTCTATGTCTGTGAGTCTATTTCTGTTTTGTAGATAAGTCTATTTGTACCTTTTTTTCCCTTAGATTTCATGTATAAGTGATATCATATGATGTTTGTCTTTCTCTGTCTGACATACTTCACTTAGTATGATCATCTCTAGGTGCCATCCATGTGGCTGCAATGACATTACTTCATTCTTTCTTAGGACTGAGTAATAGTCCTTTGAATATATATTTATAAAACACATCTGTTAATGGGCATTTAGATTGCTTCCATAGTTTGGCTATTGTAAATAGTATTGCAGAGAGCACTGGGGTGCATGTATCTTTTCAAATTATAGTTTTTTCAGGATGTATGTGCAGGAGTGGGATTGCAGGATCATATGGTAATTCAAATTAAAGTCTACATTTTTTTTTTAAGTCTTCATCTTTCTTTATTGATTATGCCAAAACCTTTGACTGTGTGGATCACAATAAACTGTGGAAAATTCTGAAAGAGATGGGAATACCAGACCACCTGACTTGCCTCCTGACAAATCTGTATGCAGGTCAGGAAGCAACAGTTAGAACTGGACGTGGAACAACAGACTGGTTCCACATTGGGAAAGGAGTACGTCAAGGCTATATATTGTCACCTTGCTTATTTAACTTAAATGCAGAGTGTATCATGAGAAATGCTGGACTGGATGAAGCACAAGCTGGAATCAAGATTGCTGGGAGAAGTATCAATAACCTCAGATATGCAGATGACACCACCCTTATGGCAGAAAGTGAAGAAGAACTAAAGAGCCTCTTGATGAAAGTGAAAGAGGAGAGTGAAAAAGGTGGCTTAAAACTCAACATTCAGAAAACTAAGATCATGACATCTGGTCCTATCACTTCATGGGAAATAGATGGGGAAACAGTGGAACAGTGTCAGACTTTATTTTGGGAGGCTCCAAAATCATTGCAGATGGTGACTGCAGCCATGAAATTAAAAGACGCTTACTCCTTGGAAGAAAAAAGTTATAACCAACCTAGACAGCTTTTTAAAAAGCAGAGACATTACTTTGCCAACAAAGGTCTGTCTGGTCAAGGCTATGGTTTTTCCAGTAGTCATGTATGGATGTGAGAGTTGGACTATAGAGAAAGCTGAGCACCAAAGAATTGATGATTTTGAACTGTGTTGTTGGAGAAGACTCGTGAGAGTCCCTTGGACTGCAAGGAGTTCCAACCAGTCCATGCTAAAGGAAATCAGTCCTGAATATTCATTGGAAGGACTGATGTTGAAGCTGGAACTCCAATACTTGATGCGAAGAGCTGACTCATTTGAAAAGACCCTGATGCTGGGAAAGATTGAAGGCAGGAGGAGAAGGGGATGACAGAGGATGAGATGGTTGGATGGCATCACCGACTCAATGGACATGAGTTTGAGTAAACTCTGGGAGTTGGTGATAAACAGGGCGACCTGGAATTCTGTAATCCATGGGGTTGCAAAGAGTTGGACATGACTGAGCAACTGAACTGACCTAAACTGAGCTGAAGGCTGTCAAAAACTCTTGTTTATGGCCAATGTTTGTGGTTAGATTTATGATGGTTCTCAAGCTTGTTCTGGATACAGACATCGAAATGTCATGGTGCTTTTCTTGTGTAATACAATGAAATATGGTTATGTTAGTTTTCCAACTCTGAAATAATTGGTTTTTGAGAAATGAGGGAAATAGAAATCAAGTATTAATTACCAGCATGCGAGGGAAGGAACAGTTCAGAAAACAGGGATGAAAATGTGACTTATCTGAATTTATTTTATGATTTGGTCTTTGAAAAAAAATATATATTTACTATTCTTAAGAAGTTATTTTAGTCTATACTTTAAAAAAATGGTTGAAAAGTGAAAGTCACTCAGTTACATCCAACTCTCTGCGACCCCATAGACTATACAGTCCGTGGAAATCTCCAGGCCAGAATACTGGAGTGGGTAGCCTTTCCCTTCTCCAGGGGATCTTTCCCACCCAGGAATCAAACCAGGGTCTCCTGCAATACAGGTGGATTCTTTACGAACTGAGCTATTATTATATATTAATTTAATTAATAAAATATAAGCCTAAAAGCTTATAAGCTTTCACTAAAAAATATTCTTGATTTATAGGCAGCTCTAAGTATGTTTCCGCTATCCTCTTGAGATGCACCTCAGTGTAACTGTCTTTGTACATTAAAACCCAGCAAGATTAAAGGTTTAATAATGAAGTCCAGATACTCATTTTTGCCAAGTTTTCAAGTCAAACTGTCTTTGTCCCTTATGGTTTTAAAAACAGCTTTGTTTAGATATAATTCCTGCAGCATACTTTCTACCCACTTAAAGGGTACAATAGAATGATATTTAATATATTCACAGGACTGTGCAATCATGACTACACAAATCTATATTAACTGTGTATAACACTTCTAGGATCATTTTTCTTGTTCACAAAATACATAACTCGAAAGTTCCTTTGGTGAAAGTCTGTTGGTGGTAAGCTCCCTCAGTTTTTGTTCCTTTGAAAATATCTTCATTTTACCCCCATTTTGAAGTGATAATTTTACTAGATTTACTATTCTGGATTGACAGTTATATTCTGTCTGGCTCTGAAGTTAGTAATGCTCAGTCTTTGGCTTCCACTGCTGCCAATGAGGGGTGGGTTATGGGTATAATTATCATTCCTGGTAAATGGCCTGTCTTTTCTCTCCATCTGCTTCGATGTTTCTTTTCTTGTTTTCAGTATTCTGTAGCCTTTTCAAAAGTGACCCAGTGTGTATCTCATGGTCTGTCCTGTTTGGTTTATGTGCAAACTTCCTGTTCATATGTGTGTGTGTGTGTGTGTATACACTTTATCAATTCTGAAAATTTTTACACTGATTGTATCTTCAAACCTAGCCCTTCTGTGTTTTTTTCCATTTTGTTTTTAAAAATCATTCAGAAGCATTGTTTAATCATGTTCTTATCAAAACAAAACTTGCAGAAAAGTTCACAAATCAGACATCTTGGCAAATTATCACTTGGTTATCCACTTTATTCATTTATTTATTTAAAATTTATTTTTAATTGGAGGATAATTGCTTTATAATATTGTGTTAGTTTCTGCCATACATTACATGAATCAGCCATAGGTATACATATGTCCTTTCCCTCTTGAACCTCCTTCTCACCTCCCACCCCATCCCATGCCTCTAGATTGTCATAGAGTACCAGTTTTGAGCCCCCTGCATCATGCAGCAGTCTCACTGGCTGGCTGTTTTATGTGTGATGTTATGTTTCCATGCTATTCTCAGTCCGTCCCTCCCTCTCCTTCCCTTCCTGTGTCCACAAGTCTGTTCTCTGTGTCTGTGTCTTCACTCCTGCCCTGCAAATAGGTTCATCAGTCCCTTTTACCTTTTAAAATGTTCCCTTCTTCTGGGGCTCAATTGGATGCATGATAGAATCTCTCATTTCTCTGTTCTTTCATACCGTTCTCGTTTTCTTTCTGTGCAGTACTCTAGGTAATGTTTTCATATCTCTTTTCCAGTTTACCAACTTGCTTTGTTCTAATGCCTCACCCATTCACTGAGACTCCATCTTTACCCTATTTGTGTTTTATTTCTAAATTTTGATTCTGCCTTAATTCCTCATGGTGTTTTCTGATCATATTTTCAAAGATTGAAAATACATTTTCAATCATATTTTGGCCCAAATACTTTAAAAGATTGTAACGTTTTATACATGTTTGTTAATGCTGTTGTTGTTTTTCAGTCATCGAGTCTAGTCTGACTCTTTGTGATCCCATGGACTGCAGCACCCCAGGCTTCCCTATCCGTCACCGTCTTCTGGAGCTTGCTCAAACTCATGTCCATTGAGTCTGTGATGCCATCCAGCCATCTCATCCTTTGTTGCTTCCTTCTCCTACTGCCCTCAATCTTCCCAGCATCAGGGCCTTTTCCAATGAGTCAGCTCTTCTCATCTGGTGGCCAAAGTATTGTTTATGCTTTGTATCTAATAATTATAAAAGCCAAGTCTTTGATGTCCTAAAACTGTTGTTTGTCTTTTCTGCTCATACTCACAGTGGGTTGCATGGCCTCTATTTTGGCCGTCTCTGTTTCTGAGGTTTCATTATTTTGAACTTAAATTAGATCCTAAATCAGGGATATATTTCTGAATTTTTTTAAATTTATGTGTCTTATAGCCTGTATTCCTTGACAGGAATATTAGCTCCCCAAGATCAGGAACCTTATCTTATTCACACTGTATTTTCAGTATCTTGAACAAGACCTGATACATAGAAATTACTCCATCTTTGTGTATTTTCTCATCTTGTCTCTGCCCCTACCCAACATACATACACATGCTCATACTTTGTCATGAGCTACCATTGATTCTGCTTCCCCGGTGACTCAGTGGTAAAGAATCCACATGCCAATGCAGGAGATGCACGTTTGATCCCTGGGTTGGGAAGATCCCCTGGAGAAGGAAATGGCAACCTACTCCAGTATTCATTGTTCATGCCTAGGAAATCCCACGGACAGAGAGGCCTGGCAAGCTCCACTCCATGGGGTAGCAAAAGAGTTGGACACAACTTAGTGACTAAACAACAACAGCAACCATTGATTGTAATTCAACAATGCTGCTTCAAATTCAGTTGTTTGGTCATATACATATCGTGCCCTCAGCTTCTAAGATGGGAAAAAAATGTGCCAAGTATATTCAGGTCGTATTTCCTTATATTTTTCCAATTTATGCCTCTAAGATGTGTGCTTTTAAACACACGTTATCATTGATTTTGGATCAATAAGTGCTTGAAATTACAAGCTAAAAATGTTTTCCCTCATGGCTGAAAGGGCAAATATAGTTGAGAATTCCTTACTTAATCCTGAAAATAATTTCATGTGTTTTCTGGAGAGACTTTTCTAAGTCACAGTAAGTTGTTAAGATTCTCAGTGTAAATGAGGTAAGGAACACACATTGCATTATTAAGCTTGGAATGATGTAAAATGTAAAGATTGACTCCTACAGTCTTGAAAAAATGTTTGTGATTAAGTGGACTGCTTCAGGAGCACAGAGAAAATATGGCCAAATCAATAATGCATTTATAAAATTGATATTTACCCCGGAATTTTTGTATTTAATCTCTAAAACAAGTGATTTGAGACAGCCTTATCAGGCTCACGCTTAACTTGGAATTGAAAATTATAAACTATTTCTCATTCTGAAGTCTGAACTTTGTATGCTACATCTTCTTTAGGCATTTATAAAGCCTATGCAGAGTAGTAAGTTCAGTTCAGTTACTCAGTTGTGTCCAACTCTTTGCGACCCCATGGATTACAGCATGGGAGGCTTCCCTGTCCATCACCAACTCTGGGAGCTTGCTCAAATTTATGTCCATTGAGTTGGTGATGCCATCCAACCATCTCATCCTCTGTTGTCCCCTTCTCCTCCTGTCTTATCTTTCCCAGCATTAGGGTCTTTTCTAATGAGTCAATTATTTGCATCAGGTCGCCAAAGTATTGGAGCTTCAGCTTCAGCATCAGTCCTTCCAATGAATATTCAGGACTGATTTCCTTTAGGATGGACTGGTTTGATCTCCTTGCAGTCCAAGGGACTCTCAGTCTTCTCCAACACAGTCAAAAGCAGTAATTCTTTGGCGCTCGGCTTTCCTTATGGTCCAACTCTCATATCCATACATGACTACTGGAAAAACCATAGCTTTGACTAGACGGGCCTTTGTCAGCAAAGTAATAAGTTGAGTCTCAGAAATTAAGCACTTTTCTTGATTTAATTGCTTGCATACATAGGGCACTTGACAATAACCTCCACGCTATAAAGTAGGGACTAACATTCATTAAGGTCATAAAAGATAACGATAATAAGAACCCTGGAATGAATCCCTTAAGAAAAATCGTTAGGCCACTAGGGAAGTGGATTTAAGGAAATGATTTTAAGAACTAAGTGCTATGTATGTTATTAATGAATTGTATGGTAGTGGTGGCAGTTTAGTCTCTGAATCGTATCCAGCTCTTGTGACTCCATGGACTGTAGCTCACCAGGTTCCTCTGCCCATGGGATTTCCCAGGCAAGAATACTGGAGTGGGTTGCCATTTGCTCCTCCAGGCGATCTTCCTGAGCCAGGGGTCGAACCTGTGTCTCCTGCATTGGTAGGTGAATTCTTTACCACTGAGCCACCAGGGAAGCCCAATGAATTGCATGTTTACCTTCAAAGTATCACTCATGAACTTGTAACCTGTTATCAGAAGCAGTGTTTACTTGGAACATAAATAGCTTTATAAAACATTTTGAAGACCCTGTGAAGATCACAAATGACTTAAGTGTTTCTACCTTTTTCTTCCCTGAAAAATGTAAGGCCATTGGAAATTCTACTTCTTCACTAACAACTGTGTGTTCTCTGCATTTCATTCAGTGAGAATGATTTTATGGAACCGCTTTTAAAATAAGAATTTTCAAGCCTTTGGAGAACTTCCAGATCCTTTGGGTACTTAACAGGAAAGGAGTCAGTGACTGAATTATCTGTGTCAGTGCTTCAGTGCTCTTTCATCCTCATTTTGGAGTCTCAGCTTCTAACACCCTTTCTGTTGTTTCTTCTCTTGTGCTTTATTCTTCCTGACACCTAGAATATACAGGTGATGAGGATAGATCGAAAGTTTCTTCAACTCACGCCAGGTGAACAGTGTTTGAAGTAGTCTGCAAGAGGACATTATGCATTTCTGAAAATATCAAGACTCTTGGGAGAAGTTTCAGCCTTGGAATAGTAGAGTAGGGAATCATATTATGTTTGGTTTCATGAGTTATGACATGCTTAAGATACTAGTAAAAATTCAGGAAATGCTTATTGAATGAAAGACTTATTTTTTTAACATTTATTTATTTTTAATTGGAGGATGATTGCTTTATAATATTGTGTTTGTTTCTGCCTTATATCAACATGAATCAGCCTGAAAAACATATTGAATGAAGTTATTACATGTGGAAAACAGGATGAGGATGTAACTGGCTACCTTGATGCCAGGTATAAAGTAAAGCAAGTGTTTTTTTGCTGTTAAAGTACCTGAATTGTCTTCCAGAATTTTATTCAGAGATTAAATCTTTAAACCAGGAGTTGTAAATGAATGAAAAAAATTTTGCAAACTGAAACAAGGAGCCAGTGTAGGTTGGCTTAAAAAATAAATATACACCGAGTGAGTATCAAGTTTATAGCTCCACAAATGACTAATGAAATCACTGCCACAATAACACAGAACTGAGCCTGGAGAATATCCAGGTAGACTTGATTACATTACATTTCCTTTATATAATTCTCCAAACCCAGCTTGGCTTCCTTTCTATTCAGATATTTCCCTCTGGATGGGATTCTGGTTGTGCTTTTTTTTGACTTGTCCTCACATTTACCTGTTAGAGTCCCTTCAAGGACCAAGGTCTCTTTCTTCAACACTTTCAGGCAAATGAACCTTTTTCAAGATATTAGGCTGCTGATAAAGTCTCCTCTACCCCTCTTTCTTTGGTGTTCAATGTACTGAGGTTTTTCACTCTCTCCCTCTAAGTTATTTCCCTTCCTTCTAAGGCACATAGAAATATGATACAGGCCTATTACCTTCCAGCCAAATGTACTGGAAGAAATTGTTCAAAGCAAAATGTGCATGAAAGGAAGGATCATTATGAGTACTGACATCTAACTCCCATGCTTGGTGAACAAAGAAGTGGAATTCATAAGCAAAAAAAAAAAAATTTTTTTTTGATGTGGCACTTCAGTGGTAATTATGGGACATTAAAGGGTTCAATAATTATCACCATTATTAATAATAATGCCACCTGAACAACCAGTCACTCTAACCCAGTCATCTGGAAAAATCATGGCAGCCTCTTATCTAATTATCACTTTGCGCTTTTATCCACAATACACATTAATCTGAATTTATCGACTTTTTGGTTTTAGGGCATGCAAGATGGCAACTGCAGCATCACAAATTTTGTAGAAGATTAAAACTGCTAAACCTTTTTTTCAATAACTAAAATTATTTTGTAACTAATGTTATATCTCCGTCATTAATGAAACATTGCTCAGAATTTGGGATGATAAAATAGTAATGATAACAACAACAACAATAATAGCAGCTCCTGTTTGATGAGTGCTTCATGTGTGTCAAGCACAAGGTTAAATGATTTACATGCATTGTTTCATTTGCTTTTCTACTTACAAGCCCTCAAAGTAGGTATTATCTCCATTTTACAAGTGAAAATTGAAGCTTAGTGAGTTTAACTTGCCCAAGGCCACTTAGCTAATACGTAGGAGAACAGAAACCTCAGTCTGGATCTAATGGCACAGTCTAGTCTTTTGACCACATTGCTGTTCTGTGTGTGTGTGTGTGTGTGTGTGTGTGTGCATGCGTACGTGTGCATGTGTGCACACATGTAGGTATTGTCCATATACCCAGCTCAACTGATCATGATAATAACAATAAACATTTGTTATCATTGGAACACTTGCCATTCCTGCTGCTGCTGCTAAGTCGCTTCAGTCGAGTCCAACTCTATGCGACCCCATAGACTGCAGCCCATCAAGCTCTGCCGTACCTGGGATTCTCCAGGCAAGAATACTGGAGTGGGTTGCCATTTCCTCCTCCAATTCATGAAAGTGAACAGGTTTAATTCTAAATGACACAGCTTTGGTTACTGAGTAATTTCTTATGGGCACCATGTCTCTGCCTTGGAAGATGTCATCAACCACTTGATGAAGCCAACTGGGATAACCAGTTATCACTAATTAGGACCTTTCCTCAGGCATCTCTCTTTGAGAATTTTAGAGATACAGACATATAAGTCAGCAATTATGTTATGGAGGTATGAAGAAACTTAAATCTTCCATCTGTATATTTATGATTTGTCATTTTCCGTATGCAGATGTTTCAGTTTCTAAGAACTATTGTTTTCTTTCACTGATGAAAGATCTGATGTCCAGGCAGTTTAAGCAAGTTACCCTAAAGTGTAAAGATTATAACTGGCAGAGCTGGGGTTGTAATCAGACCATTATACCACAGAACACATGACCTATTACAGGGGAATCAGTGGTGAGAAGAACTCTCTAATCCTTTGGAATGTAGAAGAGAAAGATATGAATAGCAGTTCTCTGCTTTAGTCAATGAATACCAATGAATTAATTTTCCAAATCAGAGTTTCATTGTGCAATTGAAACTTCCAGTAGATTGTGGGGAAACTTCATTTCTTGTGATAATTTGCTTATTGGTAAAGTCTTGGGGCTTCCCAGGTGGCTCAGTGGGTAAAGAATCTGCTTGCAGTGCTGGAGACACAGGTTTGATCCCTGGGTTGGGAAGATCCCCCAGGGAACAGCAACCCATTCTATTATTCTTGCCTGGAGAATCCCATGGACAGAGGAGTCTGGCAAGCTATAGTCTATAGGGTCAAAAAGAGTCAGACATGACTGAAATGACTTCACATACATGAAGAGTCTTGAACTACTAAAGGTGAGGCTGACAGCCGTGCCTGCTGAATTCCTACCGTTAAGCTTAACATGGCTTGAAATATTACACCTGGATAATTCGTGTCAAAACAAGTACTTTCAAGCCAGAATTCCTCAGATATTTAGCTTAGAGTAGTGGCCAGTAAATATTTACTTTGTGCTGCTATTTTTCCAAATTTGTTCTTCACTTATGTGAGTACAGATGGTTTGCATAACCCTGATAAAGCAAAGTTTGTATGTCTTCAAATGATATCTTTCAATCAGATACTCTCGTGAGGTGTCTTAGTGTGTTTGGGCTTCTGTAAAAAAGTACCATAGACAAGGTGCTAATAAACAAGGGAAATTTATTTCTTATGGGTTTGGAGGCTGAGAAGTCCAAGATCAAGGTGTTGACAGATCTGGTGTCTGATGAGAGCCTGCTTCCGGGTTCATGTGTCCTTACTTGGCAGAAGAGGTGAAGGAATTTCTGGACTTTCTTTACCAGGGCACTAACTCCATCATAAAGGCTCCATCCTCATGACCTCGTGACCTCCCAAAGGCCTTGCTTCCAAATACCATTGCATTTGAATTTTTTTTCAATATATGAATTTTGAGGGGACACAAACATTCAGTTTACAATGTGAGGTCAAATTATAAATAAGGCAGTGAAGATGAAAAACAAACAAACAAACAAAAAAACCAAAAAAACAAAAACCAAGAGCTAAAATCCAGAATAGCGATCAAGACATATTAGTTTTGATAATTGGGTAAAGACAGAGTTTATTACTTCATTTATTTATTTCCAAACTCAAATTATCCCACAAAGGATTTGAAGTGGCTTATACAAAATGCATAAACAAGCATGTTAAAAACAACAAGAATTTTTAAATAAAAATATCAAGTAAATATACATTAGAAGATCAAGGCAAAATTATAGGCAGGATTAAGAGTTTGAGATAATGATGCATCTGAGTCAGTTTTTAAATTGCTATATATGAAAAGGTAAGAATTTATACTCCTGAATTAACTATATTGGGTGTCTCTACCAGCTAATTTGTCTGGGTAGATGCAGGCTTCGTTGGGCATTCCAGTATAATTTTTAGTACATGTGTGTGTTACAACATTACTCTGAAAAGCACAAGCCTACTCATTCACAGAGCAAAAGCTGGACAGACATAAAATCAAGAGATGATGTCACAATCTTAGTTAAAACATCCATTCAGCCTCATTTTTTTTTTTTTTTTTACTTTTGTAGACTGGGAATTTTCCATTGGAAACTACATTGTGATTGGGAGTGCAGTAACAACGCGGACTTAATTAGCTGCTGTGCATTTGCCTGCTTTAGACATTGTCAGAAGGATTGGCAATGGAATGAGTCAAGTGGGTGCTTACTGGGAACCACCCACACTCCCCTACCTACCTCACTATGGCCATCAGTTCCGCCACCAGGCTGGCGGGACTTGAGGAGCCACCAGTGATCACTAACGGAAAGTACTTTGTGTTCCTGCAGTACAGTCAGCAGACAACTGTTTATTACTGTTGTTGTTATCTTTATCATTATCATTATTTTTGAATGGAGTCAGGAAGGAGGAGGAGATGAGGAGGAGAATGGGGATAGGATGACGATGGTAGATGTCACACAGGAGAACAAAGAGGAGGAAAATAACAGCTCGAGGGAGGAAGCACTGATCAAAGGAGAATAGAAAGGGACAGAGAAAAACCAAGAATGAGATTGAAACTGATGGTAAAGAGATTTGAGGGGGAGAACCAGAGACAGAATCAGTTTGACATCTCTATTTGTCCCGGTATGATCCTGCTAATTCCTGTGGATGCCAGCTTGTTCATTTCTGGGATAATGGGGGAGGATAAGCAATGAGACCTCAGAGGTCACTGCCTCGGTCACTCTTCGGTAACTCCAGTCTCTAGGAACCTGTAGGCAGCTGTGACCGCTGTGGGAACAAAGTACGGGGGAGGAGGAAAAGTCTCAGTTTATTGGTGACTCATTCTGGCACTGACTTGGCCTTCTGAAAGTAATTTAACTCCACTGGGCTGAACCTCGTCATAATTAATAACAGGATACCTGTTTATAGAGTAGGTCCAGTATTATCAACAAAGTGCTGCCTCAGGCAGAGGCTGGCAAGAAGAAACAATGGCAGCAGAAAAAGAAAAGGGAAACAAGAGAAGGGAGGGAGGACAGCAGTAGCTTCCAACATTCTTTGGGTTGTAGAGGCCTTGCAGAGGGGGAATTTGTGGGTTCATATGTACAGTGCAATTGAGATTTCATGGAATTAATACTTCACTGCCTATTAGGTACCAGACAGAGTGGTGAATGCTTTTTCTATGTAACTGTGTAATCTCTTCAACAGTCCTGGGCAGTAGCTGTTATTATACTTCTTCAACTGAGGCTAGGAAAATAGCTTGCTTGATATAACAGGTTTGAACTCAGGTCTACAGGGCTTGATCAATGCTTTGAACTTTAAAATAATTGTACAATCTAGACTACTTAAAGAGACGTAGTGCATATTATATATATATATATATATATATATATATATATATATATATATATAAAAGCAAGCAAATTTTCTGCCAGAGTCATTGCCTCTTTTTTCTAGTGTCTAAATTTGTCTTAAAATCCCAATGTGTCAATCTGTCCTTCAGCCTTAGAAAATACTCAAGGATTCTGGGGTGGGAAGAAAATGGAAGGAAATGAACTTTGAAGTTAGACATCTGGCCTTGGATTTTATTCTCACGGTTGGGTGTCCTTGTGTATGTGTAGGTGTGTACTTAGTTGTGTCCAACTCTGTGGCCCCATGCACTGTAGCCCACCGGGCCCCTCTGTCCATGGAAATTTCCAGGCAAGAATACTGGAGTGGGTTGCCATTTCCTTCTCCAGGGGATTTTCCTAACCCAGGGATCAAACTTGTGTCTCTTGCATTGGCAGGTAGATTCTTAACCACTGCGCCACTTGGGAAGCCCTAGGTGATCTTTGGAATCTGTAAAACAGGATTACTATTAGGTTGTTTTTTTCTAAGGATGAATGAGTTATGGGGACATACCTAGCATGGTGCTTTTCACTTATGGGGCACTAAATTATTGGTTTTCTTTCTTGAAATTTTAGATAGGATTCATTTGTTCCATAATTTCCCAAACTATGCTTTGCAGAATGTTAAGAGTTGTGAGAGATGTTACTAATATTCATCATGAAAACATTTTTAATGGTTTGCTATGTTGGCATTAAGTAAATTATTGTTTTTCCTTTATTCTTACCACCCCTCGCCCCAAATAGTCTACCACAGAGGGCTTATTGTATTAAGAAACTAAATGTAAAAACTAAAAAATAAAACCATTTAAAAAAACATATAAAAATATTTATATGATCTTTTGACAGTGAGGATTTCTTTAAAAAGACAAAACCTCAAAACGTGGAGGAAAGAATTTTGACTATATTAAACTTCTGTATGACAAAAGACACTATTAAAATATATACCAGCCATAGACTATAAGAAGATATTCAAATGTATTTTACCCACAAAGGATTAGTATCTGAACACATAAGTATTCTTATGTATTAGTAAGAAAAAGGCAGACAGTGTGGTAGAAAAATAAGCAAAGGGTGTAAATTGACAGTTCACAAAAGGATTTGTTACATGGCCAAGAACATAAAAAGAGAGTAACTTCACTAATAATTGAGCAAGTGCCAACTAATATAAAAATACTTTACACTGATGAAATTCACAAAAATTGAAAAGGTTGACAGTACATGCCTTTTTATTGTTAGTTATTAATATTGTTTCTACTATATTTCTGCATTTTACTAGCAGTATAGTAACATACCTCGACAGCATAGTAACATACCTCGACACACAAACACATACAAATGAGATAGACTGCGTAAGGATTGGGAAAGAAGACACAAAACTGTTATTGTTTATGAAGAGTGGAATATCTACCAAGAAAATCTAACAGAAACTCCAGACGAACGATTAAAACCAACAAGGTAGTTTAGCGAGTTGATAACGTTTAAGATGAAGTTTTTATTTTTAATTCAATATTGGGGACTTCCCTGGCAGTCCACTGGTTATGACTCCAATGCAGTGGGTATGGGTTTGATCTCTGATTGGGGAACTAAAATCCCATGTGCCCAGTGGCGTGACCAAAAAAAAAGTTCAGTTTGTATAAACTGTACAGTAGTAACTACAAGAGCCTTTAATACTGTTCAGTAAG
Organism: Bos taurus; assembly: GCF_002263795.3. NCBI lineage: Eukaryota > Metazoa > Chordata > Mammalia > Artiodactyla > Bovidae > Bos > Bos taurus. The sequence continues at coordinate 91,201,179 of NC_037332.1, forward strand.
TAATTTTGGTTCTGTCTTAGTACATGGCAGGGTTTTACTTTTTTATCCCTTTAAAGTTAGCTTTGATCAGATGACTGTCTGTGACCAATGAAATGTAATCAGAAGTGATACCTGTCACTTCCAGGTGAAAGCATTGGGAACTAGTATTGATACATGACTGGAAACACTTTTTCATTGTTTCTTAGAACATGGCAATCTGCTGGGTGATAGCTGTTTTGTCAGTTGGGCCCTGGGGTGAGAAAAATAGAGCAGTGGCCCACCTAATATAAGAAATACAAGACAAATAAGAAATAAATACATACAAATAAGAAATACACACAAGACAAACAAGAAATAAACTTTGTTGTTTTCAGTCACTGAGATTTTAGAGTTAAAACTTCTCTGAGTCCATAAGAATGAAATCTGTGAGGGCTGACACAGGAATAGATAAGCCAATGGAATAGAAAAGGAAATTTAGAGACAAATCTATTTATTTGAGGAATGTGGTAATAAAATTTGGCAGAAACAAGAAGGATTATTAAATAAATGATATTATGACAAAAATTGATATAGAAAAAGTTTATATCTCTTCATATATACAAAGTGAATTCCAGATGAACTAAAAGCCTAAATTTAAAAAGTAAAATAATAAAATACAGAGAAGAAACATGGGAAAATAGTATTTTAGTTATATCAGGTCTAGATTTTTTACATGTGATGTAGAAGCACAGACTAATAAGGAAAATATTAATAAATCCAACTACACAATCACTTCTGTAATATACCATGGACAACGTGAAAAAATAAGATAAAAACTGCCAGAAATTTGTAATGTATACAACCATTAAAGTATTAGTATCCAGAATATGTAAAGAGCTTCTGCAAATTAATGATAGAAAACCAGCCCAATAGAAAGATAGTCAAAGGCCATGATGGGCAATTCACAGAAGAAAGTGAATGCAAATGAAAATTTGAAAAGATTTCAACATTGTCAGTATTCAATTAAAAGTCATGACATGCTATATCAAACTTATATAATGAATACAATGTAATAATTCTGGTGACACCTGCTGGAGAGATTATGTATTAACAATGGTGTTATAAATGTGAAAAGAGATTGGGACAGCAGAGGATGAGATATTTGGATAGCATCACCAACTCAAAGGACATGGATTTGAGCAAACTCTGAGAGATAGCGAAGGACAGAGGAGCCTGGCATGCTACAGTCCATGGGGTTCCAGAGAGTAAAACACAACTTAGCAATGGAACAACAAATAAATATGAGGGTACTTGTGTGCTGTGATCCAGCAATTATACATTTAGGGAGAAATTCATGTATATAAGCAGACACATTATATAATTATTTTTCAACACTGTGTTATAGAGCCATACCAATAAACAAATTTGAACTGCAGGTGCCAGCATAGATCAATGTCAGAAATATAATTTTTAGGGATTTCCTTGATAGTCCATTGGCTGAGACTCCTCACTCCCAGTGCAGGGGGCCTGGGTTCCATCCCTGGTCAGGGAACTAGATCCCACAAGGAGCAACTAAAAAAAAAAGATCCAATGTGCCACCGCTAAGACCTGGCATACTCCAATAAATAAATAGATATTAAAAAAAGAAATGTACTTTTAAAAAAGAAATATATTTTTTAGAGGGAAACGATTAAAAGGGTATGTTTAGTATGTATGTAAAGTTTTAAAGTACACTAATATTAGTACATTTTCTTTATGGAGGTAAATGTCTCGAAACTTGTATGGAAAACATACACAACAATTTCAGCAAAGTGATTGTTTGAGAGGAAGAAGAGAGGAAAACAAGGGAGATAGGTCTTTAATTTTAGCTGCAACATTTTATTTTTTCAAAAGGAAAAAATGAAACATATAATGGGAAACATTAACATCTGTTCATATTCAGTTCAGTTCAGTTCAGTCACTCAGTCGTGTCTGACTCTTTGCGACCCCATGAATCGCGGCATGCCAGGCCTCCCTGTCCATCACCAACTCCCGGAGTTCACTCAAACTCATGTCCATTGAGTCAGTGATGCCATCCAGCCATCTCATCCTCTGTCGTCCCCTTCTCCTCCTGCCCCCAATCCCTCCCAGCATCAGAGTCTTTTCCAATGAGTCAACTCTTCGCATGAGGTGGCCAAAGTACTGGAGTTTCAGCTTTAGCATCAGTCCTTCCAATGAACACCCAGGACTGATCTTTAGGATGGACTGGTTGGACCTCCTTGCAGTCCAAGGGACTCTCAAGAGTCTTCTCCAACACCACAGTTCAAAAGCATCAATTCTTCGACACTCAGCTTTCTTCACAGTCCAACTCTCACATTATACATGACCCCTGGAAAACCATAGCCTTGACTAGCCAGACCTTTGTTGGCAAAGTAATATCTCTGATTTTGAATATGCTATCTAGGTTGGTCATAACTTTCCTTCCAAGGAGTAAGCGTCTCTTCATTTCTGCAATCACCATCTGCAGTGATTTTGGAGCCCCCCAAAATAAAGTCTGACACTGTCTCCCCATCTATTTCCCATGAAGTGATGGGACCAGATGCCATGATCTTCGTTTTCTGAATGTTGAGCTTTAAGCCGACTTTTAACTCTCCTCTTTGACTTTCATCAAGAGACTCTTTAGTTCCTCTTCACTTTCTGCCATAAGGGTGGTGTCATCTGCATATCTGAGGTTATTGATATTTCTCCCGGCAATCTTGATTCCAGCTTGTGCTTCTTCCAGCACAGCATTTCTCATGATGTACTCTGTATAGAAGTTAAATAAGCAGGGTGACAATATACAGACTTGACGTACTCCTTTTCCTATTTGGAACCAGTCTGTTGTTCTATGTCCAGTTCTAACTGTTGCTTCCTGACCTGCATATAGGTTTCTCAAGAGGCAGGTCAGTGGTCTGGTATTCCCATCTCTTTCAGAATTTTCCACAGTTTATTGTGATCCACACAGTCAAAGGCTTTGGCATAGTCAATATTAGAGGTATGTTAATAGGTCACTGTTATCGTATTTCTACACTTTTCATGTCTGCAGTATTTTGTGACTAAAATTTAAACTTGAAATATCCTTGGATGATATATTTGTATTGTAAAACAATTGTTCTTAAATCTTACAGCTATGCAAAGGAGGAGGAAATGGCAACCCAATCCAGTATTTTTCCCTAGAGAATCCCATGGACAGAGAAGCCTGGTGGGCTATAGTCCATGGGGTCGCAAAAAGTTGGACACAATTGAGTGACTAATACTTTATAGTTGGTCCTTTGTTTATCATAAATAAGACAGTTTTTCCTCAGGTGTGTGTTTTTTTAATCCATGTTTTAAAACAGGTGGCTTAATTATTTCTGGGATCTTTAGCAATAATTATACATATTCTTAAACCCCACCCCCTGAGTTTATATGTCAAAGCCTGTTATCCCCATGTAATGGTCAGTTGGAGATTTGGCCTTTGAGAGAGTATTCAATTTAGATGAGGTTTTAAGGGTGAGAACCTTGTGATGGGTTAGTGTCCTTATAAGAAGAGAAAGAGATACAAGAGTTCTCTTTGTCATACAGGGGCACAATAACATGGCCATCTGCAAGCCAGGAAGAGAACCTGACCATTCTAGCACTCTGATCTCAGCCTTTTAGCCTCCAGAAATATAAGATATAAATTTCTGTTGCTTACATAAAAAAAAAAAAAAAACTTGTAAGGTCTACAAGCTTAATTTGAAGATGTTGACTTGATCGTCACACGTTCCTCAGGAAGTAGATGCCTTATTTTTATTTTAAAGATTTTCTTTTGATGTGGACCATTTTCAAAGTCTGTATTGAATTTGTTACAATATTGCTTCTGCTTTACATTTTGGTTTTTTGGCCTGGAGGCATGTGGGATCTTAGCTCCCTGACCAGGGATCAAACTCGCAGCCTCTGTATTGGAAGGTGAAGTGTTGGAAGGTTAACCATTGGACCGCCAGGGAAGTCCCCACCAGAATCTTACACGAAGGTCATGGGACTGGGACAGATTGCCTCCAGTCTTCTATTGAAAAGCAGCAAGGCTGTTCTTTGTACTTGGGATTTCACCCCTTAAATAAAATCATTCTTTTCTGCCTTCAACTGTCATCATTTTTTGTTTTCCTTCCGTGCACAATGGGGTCCATACTGGGCAAAGGTGACCTAGAAATACAACTCTTTGGCCATGGTCTCAGTGATCTCTTTTTATTAAATATTTTAATTTGCCTTCAATGTATGGGACTGTTAATGATTTTAAGTCCTAGCATGAAAAGGCAGACTAGAAACATTTCAAAGGAAATTTTTGGGGCAAGCATTATAAATTCTGAGGGAATAAGATATCCTTAAGGTAACAGGTATCTACAGGAAGAAGTAAGAGAGGTAAGAGCGAAATGAACCAGGGAGAGGAGGAGAGCAAGATGATGGAAGGAGAGAAAAGAGAGAAGAGGAACAGGATCTATGATGATAAAGTGCTGCTGACAACGGCCTCACGGGCTCCTCAGTGGCCCTCAGGCTCCTTCGCATCTGCTGTCATCCATCCTTTCTGGTCATGCAGGGTTTTCCAGGTGGGAACCTGACATTTAGGAATGAGGCTTGCAACCCAATCTGCTGCGGTCCATGCACTGACTTGCATGTAATGCTGGCAATTGGCATTGTTGAAAGTGGGAGCAGACAAGATTTAAAGGGTGAGGAAAGGAGAAAAACTTGGACACGGGAGCTTCAAGAGAAGAATCAATGAAGCATGTGACATGTAGGTCTTCTCTTTGCCAGGCAGAGTTCATTAAGTGGCCAGTGTCTACCGCTTACAGCTCACAAACAGAAAGATGGCAATGATAGCTCAGTTGTCACTAATAGATCAGACAACTCTTTCTTGACACTATTCCTCCAGTTAAAGAGGGTATCAAATCCGACATTGGAAGGAATATAATTAACATGTAAGATCAGCAAACTTTCTATGTAAATTGCACTTAAAAATATCAGAAGTGAAGACATTTTAGCTAGGTTCTAAGCTGAAATTTGTATAGCAAAAGGCAGAAACAAGCTTAGTGGGGGTATTTTTCATAAACTTGTGTGTATGGATGAAATTTTAAATATAGATAGATTTTGAAATACTGCACTGTTGAGAAATGCAGATTCTAAGAAAAGTAAGGAGAAATAAAATAAATATGAATGAAAGAATCTCTGTGGTATTGTTTACCAAAACACCTATCTTGCTATATGAGAGAGATGAATTTAATAATTGAACTTTTTTTTTAATTTGTTAAAATTTATGTGTTAAACTCATCTATTGAGGGTCTGTTCTGTGCTCGGCATTGTTTTAGGTGTTTGGGATGTATAAGTAAATCAAAGGCACAAAATCCCTGCTCATGTATGTCCTACATTCTACTAAATGTAATAAATAAGCAAATTATATAATACATTAGAAAGCAGTAAGTAATATAAAAATCAACCTATAGGAGGCCAGGGAGCATGTGTGTTTGGGAGAAGGTCTGTGCAGTACAGTTTTATACTGGGTTAGGCCTCATGAGGAGCTGATACTTGAGCAAAGACATGTAAGGAGGGGGAAAGGCTGTTTCACACAGAGAGAACAGCTAGTACAAAGCTCTCAGGTTGGAGTATGCCTGGTGCATTCAAAGACCAGCATGGAGACCAGTGATGACTGGTACAGAGTGAGCAAGATGGCAGGTAGAGGATGATATCATCAAGGTAACAGGGGCTAGAGCACAGGGAACCTAGAGGCTGTGCATGCTATGTTGCTTCAGTCGTGTCTGACTCTAACCCTGTGGTCTGTAGCCCCTAAGGCTCCTCTGTCCATGGGATTCTCCAGGCAAGAATACTGGAGTGGGTTGCAATGCCCTTCTCCAGCGGATCTTCCCAACCCAGGGACTGAACCCGAGGAGTCTCCTACGTCTCCTGCATTAGCAGGTAGGTTCTTTACCAGTAGCGCCACCCAGGAAGCCCCACCTAGAGGTTATTGTAAGGCTTTTGTCTTCAGGGGGCCTTTGAGATATTTTGAGCAGAGTGACATGATCAAACTTTGATTTTAGAAGGATCACTGTTGAGAATAGACTGTGGAATGGTGAGTATGAAAGTACATAGATTGATAAGCATTCCAACACAGTAATCCAGGTTGAAAATGATGGTTGGAGCAGGGACAGCAGTGGATCTTGGAGCCAACACGTTTACCTGATAGAATGGATAGAAAGAATGGGGAGTGAAAGAGAAAGACAGAAATCCAGAATGACTCGAGGTTTTTGACAAAAGCACCTGCCAGGGTGGGATTACAGTCAGATGAGTTAGGAATCTACAGGTTTAGAGTGAAAGATTAGGAGTTTGATTTTAGACTTGTTTAAATTTGAGATAGCTATTAAATATATGGGACTTCCATGGTGGCTCAGGGGTAAAGAATCTGCCTACCAATGCAGGGGACACAAGTTTGATCCCTGGGTGGGGAAGATCCCCTGGAGGAGGAAATGGTGACCCACTCCAGTATTCTCGTTTGGGAAACCCCATGAATGGAGAAGCCTGGCAGGCTACAGTCCATGGGGTCACAAAAGAATCAGACATGACCGAGCAACTAAATAGTAACAACATTAGATATACAAATAGAGGTTGTATCAGTTCAGTTCAGTGGCTCAGTCATATCTGACTTTGCAACCCCATGGACTGCAGCACGCCAGGCCTCCCTGTCCATCACCAACTCCTGGAATCCACTCAAACTCATGTCCATCGAGTCGGTGATGCCATCCAACCATCTCATCCCCTGTCATCCCGTTCTCCTCCTGCCTTCAATCTTTCCCAGCATCAGGGTCTTTTCAAATGAGTCAGCTCTTCCCATCAGGTGGCCAAAGTACTGAAGTTTCAGCTTCAACATCAGTTTTTCCAATGAACATTCAGGACTGATTTCCTTTAGGATGGACTGGTTGGATTTGCTTGCTGTCCAAGGGACTCTCAAGAGTCTTCTCCAACACCACAGTTCAAAAGCATTAACTCTTCAGTGCTCAGCTTTCTTTATTATCCAACTCTCACATCATACATGACTACTGGAAAAACATAGCCTTGACTAGATGGACCTTTGTTGGCAACGTGCTCTCTAGGTTGGTCATAACTTTTCTTCCAACCAGTAAGCGTCTTTTAATTTCATGGCTGCAGTCACCATCTGCAATTACTTTGGAGCCCCCCAAAATAAAGTCTAACACTGTTTCCCCATCTATTTGCCATGAAGTGATGGAACTGGATGCCATGATCTTAGTTTTCTGAGTGTTGAACTTTAAGCCAACTTTTTCACTCTCCTCTTTCACTTTCATTAAGAGGCTCCTTAGTTCTTCTTCACTTTCTGCCATATGGGTGGTGTCATCTGCATATCTGAGGTTATTGGTATTTCTCCCGGCAATCTTGATTCCAGCTTGTGCTTCCTCCAGCCCAGCATTTCTCATGATGTATTCTGCATATAAGTTAAATAAGCAGGGTGACGATATACAGGCTTAATGTACTCCTTTCCCAATTTGGAACCAGTCTGTTGTTCCATGTCCAGTTCTAACTGTTGCTTCCTGACCTGCATACAGATTTCTCAAGAGGTGGGTCAAATGGTCTGGTATTCCCATCTCTTTCAGAATTTTCTACAGCTTATTGTGATCCACACAGTCAAAGGCTTTGGCATAGTCAATAAAGCAGAAGTAGATGTTTTTCTGGAACTCTTTTGCTTTTTTGATGATCCAGCAGATGTTGGGCCGCAATCTAATAACATGGACCACAGTCTTGTCTAACTCAATGAAACTATGAGCCATGCCGTGTCGGGCCACCCAAGATGGATGAATCATGGTGGAAAGTTCTGACAAAATGTGGTCCACTGGATAAGTGGATGGCAAACCACTTCAGTATTCCTGCCTTGAGAACCCCATGAACAGTATGAAAAGGCAAAAAGAGGTTGTATGGTTAGAACCTGAATAGAAGAAGCTGGATTTCAGAAGAGAAGTCTGGGTTGGAGACACAAAAATCATCCCATGACCCAAAGTGGTAGGATAAGATAAGATTTCCTGGAAAATAAATGTGGATGGATAAACGAAAGAAGCCCAAGGACTAAGCCCCAGGGTTCTCCAGTATTAAAAGGTGGAGAGAAGAGGAGAAACTCGCAGTAGAGACTGAGGAGGAAACCTTGGTAAATTGGAGGAAGATCAAGGAAATATAGTATTGGCAAAAGACATGGGAAGAAAGTGTATTGAAGAGGAACGGGGGATCAGGTATGTTAAGTGCTGATGGAGTTTAGCAATGGGGAGGTCATTGGTGAGATCACTGGTGATACTGTGGAGTCATGAGAGCAAAAGGCTTGTGGGAGCAGATTGTTAACAGCTCTTATATTTTGCAAACCATTTTTCAAAGCTGTATTAAAAAATTATAAGCTTGTCATTTAAAGTCATTAGACTTTAAAACATGAACTTTTCATTCATTTGTCCAAATCATGCCCTTTTTTCCCTCTTACCACTTTGTTTTATTTTGTTTGTGATGCAACCAGGAATACACAATACCCAGACCATGTCAGAATGATATTGTTTGTGATTGTACTGCATTGTTGAGTTATTTTCTTATTTGCACTTTTCTTCACAGCAATAACTATGGTAATCTGGGGACAATGTGTAATACTCAAAATTTTCCAACATAGAATAATACATTAATTGAAAAATTGTTGCTTTAACTACACCAAGCACCTTGGCTGGAAGCTTACTCCCAATATGAGAACATACGTTGAAATATTTCATCCCAAGATGTCGGTTTACTGTGATGAAGCAGTATCTATCTGTAACTTTATTTACTAGGCAAAAGTTCATTGACAGTGATCAGTTATTCACCCCTCCGTAAGTCTACATCTTTGCAGTGCCCTTCCACCATGGTTGGAGGGATATGTCCCACTCTTTGGCAATGGGTTCAGCCACGTGGCTTGCTTTGGTCAATGGATGTTCACAGATAATAGCATAAGAAGAGGCTTGAAGTAGGCTTGTGTGTTGGGATTTGCTCTTCTTGGCCTCTGCCATCACCACGGGAGCTTCCTCAAGTTGTCCTTCTGGGGCATGTTGAACCACACCCCACCCCAGGAGTCATCACTGTCTGGGTGAGCCAACTACCAGGTGACTCCCAGACATGCCAGTGAGAAAAACTCACAAAAGCCACTGAAATCTTGTGGCAATAAACAACTGATGCTCTACCCTTTTCTACCCTTTTCTCAGTATACTCATGTCACTGAAAGTGGCTAATTGACTTAGAGGCAATGCAGCTTAGAAAATTTTATATTTTTCTATATTGATACATTTCCAACTTAAGACCATTACTTGTCTGTGAGCCTAGAGTTAAAACCCTGCTCGCATTCCAAGCAGGTGACTTTTACTTTTCTGAAAAAATTAAATTAATTTGCATGAGCTCTTTTAATTTCTTCCCTGACAATGCCTTAATTTGCCTTTCGACTACTTTTTTTTCTTTTTTTGGCCTTCTGTCAAGTTTGACAGAAGAAATACATCCTTTTCATGGCTAACCCTACCAAGTTATTCTCTTGATCCATCCCTTTACCCTCTCCCTGACTTTGCTCCATCAAGTATTCTTTTTACTTTTTTTTTTTTGGCAGGGGTTGATTTTTTATGTTTATTTTTGGATATATTTTTAATTAATTTTTATTGAAATATAGTTGCTTTACAATGTTTTGTTAGTTTCTGTTGTATAGCAAAGTGAATCAGCTGTATGTTTACATATAGTCCCTTTTTATACACTATTGATACTATGTATAAAATAGATACATTTTATACATAGGTTTTCATTAGTTTTAATGAAAACCTACTATATAGCACTGAGAACTCTATTCAATGCTCTCTGGAGACCTAAACGGGAGGGAAGTCCAAATCTTATTTTTATTTTCTGTCCTCATTCTATTTTGCTCCATTTGCTCCTTCCCTTCAGCATATAGATTAACTTTTATTTCTTCTAAGAACAGAACCTCATGTTTTTCCAAGTTATCCATGCTCTGAAGTTACCATTAGAACTCTCTGCATAATTTTACTTTTATCATGTCTACTTTCTCAGTTCTTACTTATTTTTTCACTTGGAGCTATGTAAATCCTGCCAACTGAAATTGCACTCTTAAAGACCACCATTGATCCTCTCCAGCCTTGTAATAGGTATCCCCTTAAGAGCATATAATGCTATCGACCACTTTACTTCTTTTATGAAACTCTCTGTTATAGATTCTTGGGATACAGCACTCAGCCATTTCTTTCCCCACCTTCTTTCTGGTTTTCTTTTCCTTTTCTAATCGCTTACATTTAAATACTCCCCAAAGCTCACCTTTTAGCTTTTCTCTTCTCTTCTCCTTCCCCTCCTTTCCTCTTGAGCAATCTCACAGGCTCCCATGGTTTCAACTACAATCTCTATGCCTAGGACTTGTAAAACTACCTTGTCTGATTCTAGATGTGTTCAGTAAGTCCCCTATAAATGAATGAGTTCTGTTCCAAGAGCATTTCCCTAGCCCAGTTTGTTTGTCAGTCCAACAAAGTTAGCCTAGCTACCCAACTAACACAACTGGCTATGTAGTACTATACTATGATAGGTTTATAATAGTTTTCATGAAAATAATACATAAAAAAACAAACACACACAAAAAAACATTTTTAATCATGCAGTACGGTACCAGAGTTCCAAAGAATAGCAAGAAGAGATAAGAAAGCCTTCTTCAGCGATCAATGCAAAGAAATAGAGGAAAACAACAGAATGGGAAAGACTAGAGATCTCTTCAAGAAAATCAGAGATACCAAAGGAACATTTCATGCAAAGATGGGCTCGATAAAGGACATAAATGGTTTGGACCTAACAGAAGCAGAAGATATTAAGAAGACATGGCAAGAATACACAGAAGAACTGTACAAAAAAGATCTTCACGACCCAGATAATCACGATGGTGTGATCACTCACCTAGAGCCAGACATCCTGGAATGTGAAGTCAAGTGGGCCTTAGAAAGCATCACTACGAAAAAAGCTAGTGGAGGTGATAGAATTCCAGTTGAACTATTCCAAATCTTGAAAGATGATGCTGTGAAAGTGCTGCACTCAGTATGCCAGCAAATGTGGAAAACTCAGCAGTGGCCACAAGACTGGAAAAGGTCAGTTTTCATTCCAATCCCAAAGAAAGGCAATGCCAAAGAATGCTCAAACTACCACACAATTGCACTCATCTCACATGCTAGTAAAGTAATGCTCAAAATTCTCCAAGCCATGGTTCAGCAATATGTGAACGGTGAACTTCGTGATGTTCAAGCTGGTTTTAGAAAAGGCAGAGGAACCAGAGATCAAATTGCCAACATCCGCTGGATCATGGAAAAAGCAAGAGAGTTCCAGAAAAACATTTATTTCTGCTTTATTGACTATGCCAAAGCCTTTGACTGTGTGGATCACAATAAACTGTGGGAAATTCTGAAAGAGATGGGAATACCAGACCACCTGATCTGCCTCTTGAGAAATTTGTGTGCAGGTCAGAAAGCAACAGTTAGAAGTGGACATGGAACAACAGACTGGTTCCAAATAGGAAAAGGAGTGCGTCAAGGCTGTATATTGTCACCCCGTTTATTTAACTTATATGCAGAGTACATCATGAGAAACACCGGACTGGAAGAAACACAAGCTGGAATCAAGATTGCTGGGAGAAATATCAATAACCTCAGATATGCAGATGACACCACCCTTATGGCAGAAAGTGAAGAGGAACTCAAAAGCCTCTTGATGAAAGTGAAAGTGGAGAGTGAAAAAGTTGGCTTAAAGCTCAACATTCAGAAAATGAAGATCATGGCATCCGGTCCCATCACTTCATGGGAAATAGATGGGGAAACAGTGGAAACAGTGTCAGACTTTATTTTTCTGGGCTCCAAAATCACTGCAGATGGTGACTGCAGCCATGAAATTAAAAGACGCTTACTCCTTGGAAGGAAAGTTATGACCAACCTAGATAGCATATTCAAAAGCAGAGACATTACTTTGCCAACAAAGGTTCGTCTAGTCAAGGCTATGGTTTTTCCTGTGGTCACGTATGGATGTGAGAGTTGGACTGTGAAGAAGGCTGAGCGCCGAAGAATTGATGCTTTTGAACTGTGGTGTTGGTGAAGACTCTTGAGAGTCCCTTGGACTGCAAGGAGATCCAACCAGTCCATTCTAAAGGAGATCAGCCCTGGGATTTCTTTGGAAGGAATGATGCTGAAGCTGAGACTCCAGTTCTTTGGCCACCTTACGCGAAGAGTTGACTCATTGAAAAAGACTCTGATGCTGGGAGGGATTGGGGGCAAGAGGAGTGGGGGACGACAGAGGATGAGATGGCTGGATGGCATCACTGACTCAATGGACGTGAGTCTCAGTGAACTCCAGGAGTTGGTGATGCACAGGGAGGCCTGGCGTGCTGCGATTCATGGGGTTGCAAAGAGTCGGACACGACTGAGCAACTGATCTGATCTGATCTGATCTGACAGTACCTTAAAAATTGCAGTAGTACAGTACAACAGCTGACATACAGGGACTGGCATCAGGTGAAGAGGCAAGAACAGTTACTGACTGGAGGAGGGAGAGGAGGAGGAAGATGGTAGAGCTGAAGGATCGATAGCAATAGGAGAGAGAGGGCAAGCTGTAATGTCACTCACCTGATGCTGATGGAATGCCTGTGTGCATCTTTGAAAATTAGCAACTTGAAGGTTTGTATGTAGGGGATTTAACTGTATATGTAGTTGCTCACAGGATAACTCTAGTATTTCAAACTCACATGTTGATAATCAAATAAGTTATTTTCTCTATTTTCATGGGTTTGTGCTACAGTATTACAAACATCATCATTATTCTCTTAAAATGGTAACTTCAGATGCATCTTTAATTCTTCCATTTAGTTTATATTCAACCTCTAATCTTTCGCTGGATACTGTGTATGTTAGTTGCTCAGTCGTGTCCGACTCTTTTCAACCCGTCAGGCTCCTCTGTCCATGGGATTCTCCAGGCAAGAATACTGGAGTGGGTTGCCATTTCCTTCTCCAGGGGATCTTCCCAACCCAGGTATCGATTCGGCATCTCTCTTCTTTTTCTGACATCCCACCCATTATCTCGTTTTAACTCTTACTGCCTTTCAACTGCATTAGTACAGTAATTCTTTAGTCTTTTCCTCATCTAATCTGCTGCCTTTAAATTCTAGAATAGTCTTTCTTTTTTTTTTTTAATTTTATTTTATTTTTAAACTTTACAATATTATATTGGTTTTGCCAAATATTGAAATGAATCCGCTACAGGTATACACGTGTTCCCCATCCTGAACCCTCCTCCCTCCTCCTCATCTACTTCAAAACCTCTATTGTTTCCTCATCACTTACACGCTAATGTTTACACACTGCTGCTGCTGCTGCTAAGTCGCTTCAGTCGTGTCCGACTCTGTGTTACCCCATAGACGGCAGCCCACCAGGCTCCACTGTCCCTGGGATTCTCCAGGCAAGAACACTGGAGTGGGTTGCCATTTCCTTCTCCAATGCATGAAAGTGAAAAGTGAAAGTGAAGTCGCTGAGTCTTGTCCAACTCTTAGCGACCCCATGGACTGTGGCCCACCAGGCTCCTCCGTCCATGGGATTCTCCAGGCAAGAGTGCTGGAGTGGGGTGCCATTGCCTTCTCCAGTTTACACACTAGGGTTTCTCAAAACATCCTAATACAGATATAGAACAGATTACGCTGAAATAATTGTGGAAATGCAGATTTTGGGGCACATCCTCAAGCCCCCTAAATCAGACTCTCTGGGCATGGGGACCTGGAGTGGGCAACAGCCTGCTCTTTGAATGACTGAATATACTAAAGTTTGCAATTCTCTAGCTTAAATTTGCCTGCATGTTAAATTTGATATATGGATTAGTTCCTTGAATCAAGCTTGATTTGTAATTCCACATGGACTTCTTGTTATTCAGATCTACTTGGATTTTTCATATTACTTTGAAAAATAATAAAATTGTTCTTACTTTATATGTCAAATTTCTATTTATGTTTTTATATCTAAGATGATTATATTCAAGGATAAGCACTTTATGTTATGATTTTACAGAAGATTGTCCTTATTTTTTTTGCATCTGAGGGAGCAAAATGTTCTCCAATGACTGGGACAAGCTGTGTCTTTCCATCCTTTTTGAAGGGATGCTGCTCTTCTTTCAGGCTCTGGGTCATTTCTTTTTCGCTCCCTCTTCAGTCTTCCAGGGAAAAAGAAGGACAGTAGCTATCTTAGACTAATAGCTGGTGGGCTGGCCTGAGTGAATGTCAACATAGTCCAAGATGTTCTTTAAGAGTGGGTGGAAAGGGATGAGATTCACATAAAGCAGTGGAGTAAGAGGGCCTGAACCATCTTTCATTTCCAGGTAGTAAAAATTCTTGATAAAACTTGACAAAAAACTGTCTTAAGCACATAACTGAGTTTACAACACAGAGAGAACTTTACAAGTGATACGTATAAAGCTGAAAATGAAAAGGAGCAAAGCACCATGACTGCTGAAAAGTAGTCCAGTGGGGCAAGGACATTACTTACATTTGAATCTGTGTGAGTCTTTGCTTACAGGTTCATTAAAGAAAGTGCCCCCTTCAGCATTTGATGACACAAAAGGAGACGATTTCCAAATTATCTGATAGTTAACCACAAAGCTTTGCTTTACTTACCAGAGAGTGTGACTTTTATGTGACAAAACCCACCATGAATGAAGCAAAAATATATACCACAAGCAAGTAAAAAATAATTACAATGCATGTAAAGAACAAAGGGTTAGTGTCTAGAATATACAAAGATCTCAAACAAATCATCATAATAATAATCAACCTAACAGGACAATGTGCAAATTATATGAACAGGCAATTCATAGAGGAGAAAAGTACTAATAAAAAAAACTAAAATATGCCAACCTGCGTCTCCTGTGTTTCCTACATTTCAGGTGGATTCTTTACCCACTGAGACAATCTAAGACATTCAGACTGAATAAGACTCAGATACCACTTCACATCCATCTGCTTGACAAATGTTTGTAAGACTAATGTTAGTATGTATTTGTGAGAATGTACACAACCAGTCCATTCTAAAGGAGATCAGTCCTGGGTGTTCTTTGGAAGGAATGATGCTAAAGCTGAAACTCCAGTACTTTGGCCACCTCACGTGAAGAGTTGACTCACTGGAAAAGACTCTGATACTTGGAGGGATTGGGGGCAGGAGGAGAAGGGGACAACAGAGGATGAGATGGCCAGATGGCATCACCGACTCAATGGACATGAGTTTGAGTGAACTCCGGGAGATGGTGATGGACAGGGAGGCCTGGCATGCTGCAATTCACGGGGTCAGAAACAGTCGGACACAATTGAGCGACTGAACTGAACCCAGAAATAAATTGCTGTGGGAGAGTAAAATTTGTTCAGGTTCTTTGGAAAGCAGTTTCCAACACGTGATAAAGTTTAAGATGCTTATGCCTTGTAATGTAGCATTTCACTTCTGACTGTTTTAGAAAAACTCTTATGTAAATTTACAAAGAGTTAATTCAAGAGTATTCACTACAGGGTTCAGGATGGGGAACACGTGTATACCTGTGGCTGATTCATTTTGATATATGGCAAAACCAATATAATATTGTAAAGTTAAAAAATAAAATAAAAAAAAGAATATTCACTACAGAGAAATAATAGTGAAACATTAAAAACAAACTAAATTTTCCTTATTAGTAGAAGGGAGAAATAAACTAGTATTAATTTATTCAATGTAATACTATATAGCCATTGAAAAGGAGTTATCTATATATATATATATATACACACACACACACACACACATATATATATATATATATTTATATATGTATACACACACACACACACCCCTGTAAGAATAAACCTTAAAACATAATGTTAAAGATATGGTATATTTATGTAAAATTTTAAGTATACACAGTTTATTATCTACTTATCTACCTACCTATTTACCTGTCTATCTCCTTTGCCTAATTACCTTTTTACATTGCATTTGAACTGGAATCTGTTAGAAGCACCTGTCTTATAAAAAATTAAAACGTTTTTTCTGTCATCAGGTAAATCTAAACCCAAGGTGTCTGAATCTTCCTGAGGAGCAAGAGAAACTGCTCTTATATATATGGTACTGGTTTAATAAATACAAAATATGTGAGGACATTTATGGCTTAGATGGCCAAATTTTAATTCTTATTACAAATATATTGTTTGGTTGAACAGTTGCCTAAAACAAAATTTGGAGTTTTCATATGCCTTCACAGTCTTTGAATTTTGTAGTTAAATGTTGGCTAATGTAGGGATCTACTTTCTCCTCCTTGAACACTGAAGTCATTTACTTTAATGAAAATAATAAGCAAAATTTGCACAGGTTTAGATTTAAGTAATATTATTATCTCACTTAGCCAGTGTCATAGCAATTTCTTCATTTGCTTCCAGGGGTTGTTGGAATATTAATATTTTCTAATCATGTCCTTCTTTTCCTGAAGCAGGTAATGACCAGTACAATGGTTTGACTTTCCAAAGTACCTCTTTCAACAATGTTTGTTCAATCCAAGTTTTCTCTCACATACCACTGTGATATAGATTTTTCTCTTAATTTTACCCAATGCTGAGTTAACATTTTTAGATTTACTACTAGTCTTCCCACCATTGTTGTTCAGTTGCTCAGTCATGTCTGACTCTTTGCGACCCATGGACTGCGTGGGTCAGGGAGTCCGTGGGTCACGGAAAGACAGGGAAGCCTGTCCTTCACCATTCCACCATAGTAAAAGAAAGACAGGTGTGAGATTGAGACACCCTGACCTCAGCAGAGCAACGATCCTGGGGGAGTAGAGTTAAGAGAAAATGGGGGGTGTCTTTTGCTCATATGTACCAATTTATCTCTTTAAAAAAGATCAGTCATCAGAAGCAATTATAGCAAAATATTAACATCTGCTTAATCTCTGTAGAGGCTACACATGTATTGAATTATTTTCTGTTTGAAAAGTTTTATAATTAGACATTCAAAAGGGAGGGAGTGGAGGAGGAGAAATTGCACTTAGATAGGATAATCCTGGAATGTTCTGTCTACCTCAAATTAAGCACATATTAAATCCAAGATCTCTAGGTGATTAAAAAAAATTTTTTTTTTTTTTAGTTTTTATAGATAAACTGATGGAACTTTGTACCCTCTTTAAGCTTGCTTGTCAGTGGGTAGGCTGTATGCTTATTGCCTTAGGACCATGCTCCTGCATTTTGCCAGCACCTGGATCCATACACCTATAGCTCCCAATCTTATTCTTGGCCAAGCCCTTGCTTCAGTTCCTGCATGGGTCCAGGCCCACAGTCAGCTTTACACCCACTTGCTCATGACCCCAGATTGCTTGGCATTAACATTGTCTCCAACTTTTAGGGTTTCTGGGCTGGATCAGTCTACTTAGTTACTAGCTTTATGTTACCTGGGTTGATGTCAGCTAGTTCTCAGCATGGGTCTTATATACACAGTCTTAGGAAGTTTGGTCAACACTTATCCAGAGTTTTTGTGAGCAGTTCCACTCACAACCTTTTCTGCAGCTTCTGTCTCAAATTTGCTTAATCCTTACAAGCAGCTCTTTGGTGAGCACTGGAGATTAGTGAGCACAGTTTTAGGAAGACTGGGAATGGAAACAAAGACTTCAAAATTATCAATATATAGCCAATGGAAAATGTAATGGGAATGAATGAAATTATCCCAGAAGAGAGCCTAGAAATGCAAAAGGAGAAAACAAAGGCTGAACTCTGAAATAACTCAAAATGTATGGCCCAAGGCAGTGGGAAAGGATTCAGTGAAGAAAACAAACCAAGTCAAATGAGAAGAAAGAACCTGGAGGGACTGCTACCTTGGAAGCCAAGAAATAGAAAGTTCTAAGAAAGACAGAGTGGTAAAAATGGTCATTGTTTTAGGATAGTAAATTCGAATAATGGCATTGGAGCTGAAAATTAAGATGTTATTGGATATTTCAGCAAGAGAAGAACAGATAGGACAGTAGAAGCCAGATTGACATGAATCAAGTATGAAGTGAGGAAGTGGAAGTGAGAATAGATCATCAGTTTAGTTCAGTTCAGTCGCTCAGTCGTGTCTGACTCTTTGTGACCCCATGAATTGCAGCACGGCAGTCCATCACCAACTCCTGGAGTTCACTCAAACTCATGTCCATCAAGTCAGTGATGCTATCCAGCCATCTCATCCTCTGTTGTCCCCTTCTCCTCCTGCCCCCAATCCCTCCCAGCATCAGAGTCTTTTCCAATGAGTCAGCTCTTTGCATGAGGTGGCCAAAGTACTGGAGTTTCAGCTTTAGCATCAACTGATGCTCTAATATGCATTGAAATCATTTGGATGGCGTGCTGAAGCTGTTAAAAAAATGGAGATGTCAGGCTCTCACTCTCAGAAGTTTAATTTAGTCTTAGCAAGGGCTAGAAATTTGCCATTTTAAAAACTTCCCAGTTTTAATAAAGACTGGACTATAGTTTTAGAAACTGGCAATGAAACAGAAGGATTATATGGGGAAAAATGCTAGAGGGTGACGAATACCTTATAATTTTAAACTTGTTTCCCCCACCCCAAAAACTTTCCTCCAGGGCAATTATGTGTTGTCCAGCCAAGATAAAGAACATCCAGCTTAACAGTTATGCTTTTCATGGTAAATTATTTAATTGATTTTGGTTTGAATCAATTTGGGCACCATGACCTAATATATCCTAGGGCCTGATGGCCCTTGGATAAACTGAATGTTGGGTTTTTAAGCCTTCAAAAAACATTTATTGTTTGATTTTTAGCTCTGCAGTCCCTAGAAGTCGAGTACTTGAGGATTAAAAAAAATTCTGAATTCTTTCCCAACGATCATTTTTTCAGCCTCCATTCTTGTTTGCCAAGAACAAAGATTACTAGTGATAACCTTCCAGGCAATCTTTGCAAGAAAAGCCTTTTACTGTTTTCAATCTTTCCAAAAAACCTTTTATTATTTTCAGAGTTCTTGAGAGCTTGCTCTTTTCAAACCCTTGCCATCTGAATTCTACCCTTCCTATTCTGCTTAAATTTTACCATTTAAGGTTACTCAGTGATGTCAAAATCCACATTAAATTTTTTTTGTTTTTAATTTTTGACTATTCTAAAGCATTAGAGATTGTTAATGTCACATTTCTAAAATTAACCTATTCTTTGGATGTTTCTTATTCTCCATATTGCAGCCTAATTGTGGATGGCCACAAAATATCTGATTTCCAACTTTTATGTAGTAGTCTCATCTACTCCTAAAAATACAGATGTAAATTGTGTGCCATTTATTTAAAGAATTCTAATTTTCAGCCCTGCCTTTCTTTTTTAGTTACTATCTTTCTCACTGCTTTTCAGGCTTTTTAACTTGATTGGCCTGAGCACTGTCATGTGTCTTAAATGTAGTGGTCAATGCTGAAATAAACATTCATATCCTTTTAATTCTTTTCCAGATACTTTGCTGTCAGTGCAACTGATTTCTATATGTTCATTTTGTGTCTTGCAACTTTACTAAATTTGTTTTAATTCTGACTTTTTTGGTGGAGTTATTAGGATTTTTTTGTACGTAAGATCACATCATCTGCAAACAGAGACAATTTTACTTCTTCGCTTCCAAGTTGAATGCATTTTTCTTGCCTAATTTCTCTGACTAGGGCTACTGTGTTGAATATGAGTCGTGGGAGTTGGCACCTTGTCTTTTCCCTGATCTTAGAGAAAAAGCTTTCAGTCTTTCATCGCTGAGTATGATGTTAACTGTAGGCTTGTCATGTATGCATGTGTGCTCAGTTGTGTCCGACTCTTTGCGTCCCCATGGACTGTAGCCCACCGGGCTCCTCTGTCCATGGGATTTCCCAGGCAAGAATACTGGAGTGGGTTGCTATTTCCTTCTCCAGGGGATCTTCCTGTCCC
Source organism: Bos taurus (assembly GCF_002263795.3). Taxonomy (NCBI): domain Eukaryota; kingdom Metazoa; phylum Chordata; class Mammalia; order Artiodactyla; family Bovidae; genus Bos; species Bos taurus. Next base: position 91,221,110 of record NC_037332.1, read on the forward strand.
AGGGATTGAACCCTTGTCTCCTGCATTGGCAGATGATACCTTACCACTGCACCACTTGGGAAGCCCAGGCTTGTCATTTATGACCTTTATTATGTTGAAGTACATTCTTTTTATATCTACTTTGTGGAGAGGTTTTATCAGGAAAGAATGTTAAACTTTGTCAAATGCTTTTTCTGCATATATTGAGGTTAGGGTTAGGGTCATGATGTATGACTTAACGTGTTGCTGAATTTTGTTTGCTATACTTTGTTGAGAGATTTTGTATCTATTCTCATCAAGTATGTTGGCCTTTAATTTTCTTTTATTGTAGTGCCTTTATCTGGCTTTGTTATCAGGGTAATGGTGGCCTTAAATGAAGTTACTGTTCTTCAATTTTTTGATGGAGTTTGAGAAGGATTGGTATAAGTTCTTCTTTACTTGTTTGGTAAAATTTACCAGTGAAACAATCCAGTTCTGGGCTTTTCTTTGTTAGGAGGTTTTCCGTTACTGATTTGATCTCCTTACTTGTTATTGGTTTGTTCAGATTTTCTGTTTCTTCATAATTCAGTTTAAGTACATTGCATGTTTCTAGGAGTTCATCCATTTCTTATAGGTTGTCCAATTTGTTGAAGTAACAACTATTTTTAGTAGTCTTTTATGATCTTTTGTATTTCTGTGGTATCTTTTGTAATGTGTCTTTCATTACTGATTTTATTTCAGTCTTGTTTCTTTTCTTAGTCTAGCTAAAGTTTTGTCAATTTTGTCTATCTTTTTAGAAAATGAGCTCTGAATTTTGTTGATCATGTCTATTTTTTCTGGTCTTTATTTCATTAATTTTGTTCTCATCTTTCTTATCTCCTTCCTTCTGATAACCTGAGACTCAGTGTATTTTTCTTATTCTAGTTCCTGAAAAAAAATAAGGAAAATAATCTAATTTACAATATCATTAAAAATGATACAATATTTGGAAATAAATGTAATCAAGGAGGTGAAAGGTTTGTACACTAAAAGTGATAATATTTTGATGAAAGAAATTGAAGAAGACACAAATAAGTGGAAAGACATCCCGTGTTCATGAATCAGAAGAACTGATATTGCTAGAATGCTCATACTATCTAAAGCCATCTGTAGATTCAATGCAGTCTTCATTGAATTCCAATGACAGTTTTCATTTAAAAAAAAAAAAAATAGAGACCCTGAATAGCCAAGGCAATTTTGACAAAGCTGGAGGCATCACACTTCTTGATTTCAAACTATATTACAAAGCTATGGTAATCAAAATATTATGGTACTTTCATGAATATTCAGTGGGAATAAAGGATAGACTCTTCAATAAATGGTGTTGGCAAAACTGGATGATCATATATAAAAGAATGAAAGTGAAAATAATTTATTACATCATTCACAGAAATTAGCTCAAATGAATTAAAAACTAAAATGTAAGACCTGAGAAGTGGGGATTATAACTGGTGTATCCACTATGGAAACTAGTATGGACGTTTCTTAAAAAATTAAAAATAGAACTACCATGTGCTGTTCTTAGTCGCTCAGTCATGTCCAACTCTTTGCAACCCCATGGACTGCAGCCCACCAGTCTCCTATGTCCATGGGATTCTCTAGGCAAGAATACTAGAGTGGGTTGCCATGCCCTCCTCCAGGGGATTTTCCCAACCCAGGGATCAAACCAGGGTCTCCTACATTGCAGGCCGATTCTTTACCAGCTGAGCTACCAGGGAAGCCTGAAGAACTACCATGTGATCTAGCAGTTCCACTCCTGCATATTTATTCAAAGTAAACAAAATCCTTATCCCAAAGAGACATCTGCACTCTCATATTCATTGCAGCATTATTTATAATAAGGCATGAGGACAATCTTAAGTTCATTCACTGTTGGATGAATGGATAAAGAAAGTGTGGTAAGTATATACAATGGAATATTATTTAGCCACAAAAAGAAGGAAATTCTATTTGTGACAACGTGGGTGGACCTTGAACATATAGAAAATTACTGTAAAGTCTCACTTATATGTGGAATCTAAATAATAATAATACTCTCACAGACACAGAGAGTATAATGGTGGTTACCAGAGGCTGAGGGTGTGTGAGAAATGAGATACTTGTCAAAGAGAATAAACTTTCAGGTATAAGTTGAATAAATTTTGGGAATCTAATGAACAGCACTGTAGCTATAGTCAGTAATACCACATTATATATTTGAAAGTTGCTTAGAGAGTATATCTTAAATGTTTTCACAATAAAAGCAAAATGGTAATTATATGAGATAATGAAAATGTTCACTAACCCTATGTGACATTTATTTTATAATATATACATATTCAGATCTTCATCCTGCACGTTTAACTTTATGTCAATTACATCTTATTAATTCTGAAGAAAAAAATCCAACTCCCAAACCACTTCCTTTTCTTGGATTCTTTATTTATTTATTTATTTTTAGTGATTCCACCATGCTTTCAGAAGAAAGCTACTCCTTTGATTTTATATGCAGTTAGTTGCTGACATCTATCATTTATTCCTTTTTGATGTATTTAGAATCAGTCTCAATGTCTAGTCACACTACCATCAGATTTAATTTGGATATTTTTTATAGGTTTCAGTTCAATTCAGTTCAGTTGCTCAGTCGTGTCTGACTCTTTGCAACCTCATGAACTGCAGCATGCCAGTCTTCCCTGTCCATATAGGTTTATCTGGGTATAATTACATATTATAAAATTCACTCTTTTTGAGTGTATATTTTAATAAATTTTGGCAAATGTATATAGTTGTGTAATCACTGCTACAATCAAGACATAGAACATTTGCATCATCCAAAAATGTGGCAATCACCATGGACAGTCAGTTCCTTTGCCACCCCCCTGATCTCTAGCCCTTGGCAACTGCTGATCTGTTTTTCTGTCCTTCTGATTTTGCCTTTTTTATAAAGTCACATGAATTAGTTCATTCAGTATGTAAAATTTTTAATGAGGTTAATTGCACTTAGAATGCTTTTGGGATTAATTCATGTTGCATGTATTATTGTAATTCTTTCCTTTTTTATTTCTGAATAATATTCCACATATGGTTGCCCTGAAATTTGTTTATTGACTAGTTGATGGATACTTGGACATTTCAGTTTTTTGGCTATAATGAAAACACCTGTTGCAAATATTTGCATGCACATCTTTGGATATATGTGGTCATTGTAATGACATGTTAGTCATTTCCAGCATATAGTTTCTTAAGTTCATGATGCATGCATGCATGTGTGTGTGCTAAGTTGCTTCAGTCACGTCCAACTCTTTGTGACCATTTGGACTCAATTCAGTTCAGTTGCTCAGTCGTGTCTGACTCTTTGCGACCCCATGGACTACAGCATGCCAGGACCCCCAGTCTATCACCAACTCCCAGAGTCTACTCAAACTCAAGAACATTGAGTCAGTGATGCCATCCAACCATCTCATCCTCTGTCGTGCCCTTCTCTTCCTGCCTTCAGTCTTTCCCAGCATCAGGGTCTTTTCCAATGAGTTAGTTCTTTGCATCAAGTGGCCAAAGTATTGGAGTTTGAGCTTCAGCATCAGTCCTTCCAATGAATATTCAGGACTGATTTCCTTTAGGCTGGACTGGTTGGATCTCCTTGCAGTCCAAGGGACTCTCAAGAGTCTTCTCCAACACCACAGTTCAAAAGCATCAATTCTTCAGCTTTCACTTTCATCAATTCTTTATAGTTCAACTTTCACATCCATACATGACTACTGGAAAAACCATAGCTTTGACTAGACCAACCTTTGTTGGCTAAGTAATGTCTCTGCTTTTTAATAATGCTGTTTAGGTTGGTCATAACTTTTCTTTCAAGGAGCAAGTGTGTTTTAATTTCACAGCTGCATCACCATCTACAGTGATTTTTGAGCTTCCAAAAATAAAGTCAGCCCCTGTTTCCACTGTGTCCCCATCTATTTTCCATGAAGTGACGGGACTGGATGCCATGATCTTAATTTTCCAAATGTTGAACTTTAAGCCAACTTTTTCACTTTCCTCTTTCATTTTCATCAAGAGGCTCTTTAGTTCTTCTTCGCTTTCTGCCAAAAGGGTGGTGTCATCTGGATATCTGAGGTTATTGATATTTCTCTTGGCAATCTTGATTCTAGCTTGTGCTTCCTCCAGCCTAATGTATACTGGGCTGTACTCATGATGTACTCTGCCTATAAGTTAAATAAACAGGGTGACAATATACAGCCTTGATGTAGTCATTTTCCTATTTGGAACCAGTCTGTTGTTCCATGTCCAGTGCTAACTGTTTCCTCCTGACCTGCATACAGATTTCTCAAGAGGCAGGTCAAATGGTCTGGTATTCCCATCTCTTGAGGAATTTTCCACAGTTTGTTGTGATCCACACAGTCAAAGGCTTTGGCGTAGTCAATAAAGCAGAAATAAATATTTTTCTGGAACTCTCTTGCTTTTTCGATGACCCAGCAGAAGTTGGCAATTTGATCTCTGGTTCCTCTGCCTTTTCTAAATCCAGCTTGAACATCTGGAAGTTCACAGTTCATGTATTGTTGAAGCCTGGCTTGGAGAATTTTGAGGATTACTTTGCTAGTGTGTGAGATGAGTGCAATTGTGCCATAATTTGAGCATTCTTTGGCATTGCCTTTCTTTGGGATTGGAACGAAAACTGACCTTTTCCAGTCCTGTGGCCACTGCTGAGTTTTCCAAATTTGTTGGCATATTGAGTGCAGCACTTTCACAGCATCATCTTTTAGGATTTGAAATAGCTTAACTGGAATCCCATCACCTCCACTAGCTTTGTTCATAGTGATGCTTCCTAAGGCCCACTTGACTTCACATTCCAGGATGTCTGGCTCTAGGTGAATGATCTCACCATTGTGATTATATGGGACATGATGACCTTTTTTGTATAGTTCTGCTGTATATTCTTGCCACCTCTTAATATCTTCTGCTTCTGTTAGGTCCATACCATTTCTGTCCTTTACTGAGCCTATCTTTGCATGAAATGTTCCCTTGGTATCTCTAACTTTCTTGAAGAGATCTCCAGTCTTTCCCATTCTATTGTTTTCCTTTATTTCTTTGTATTGATTGCTAAGGAAGGCTTTCTTATCTCTCCTTGCTCTTATTTGGAATTCTGCATTCAAATGGGTATATCTTTCCTTTTCTCCTTTGCCTTTCATTTCTCTTCTTTTCACAGCTATTGGTAAGGCCTCCTCAGATAGCCATTTTGCCTTTTTGAATTTCTTTTTCTTGGGGGTGTCTTGATCTCTGCCTCCTGTACATTGTCATGAACCTCCATCCATAGTTCTTCAGGCACTCTATCGGATCTAATACCTTGAATCTATTTGTCATTTCCACTGTATAATCATAAGGGATTTGATTTAGGTCATACCTGAGTGGTCTAGTGGTTTTCCCTACTTTCTTCAATTTAAGTCTGAATTTGGCAATAAGGAGTTCATGATCTGAGCCACAGTCAGCTCCTGGTCTTGTTTTTGCTGACTGTATAGAGCTTCTCCATCTTTGGCTGCAAAGAATATAATCAATCTGATTTTGGTATTGACCATCTGGTGATGTCCATGTGTAGAGTCTTCTCTTGTGTTGTTGGAAGAGGTTGTTTGCTATGACCAGTGTGTTCTCTTGGCAAAAAGTTTATTAGCCTTTGCCCTGCTTCATTCTGTACTCCAAGGCCAAATTTGTCTGTTACTTCAGGTATGTCTTGACTTCTACTTATGCATTCCAGTCCCCTATAATGAAAAGGACATCTTTTTTGGGTGTTAGTTCTAGAAGGTCTTGTAGGTCTTAATAAAACCAGTCAACTTTAACTTCTTCAGCCTGACTTGTTGGGGCATAGACTTGGATTACTGTGATATTGAATGATTTGCCTTGGAAATGAACAGAGATCATTCTGTTGTTTTTGAGACTGCATCTAAGTACCGCATTTCAGACTCTTTTGTTTACTATGGACTATAGGTTACCAACAGAAAAAGAGTAATAGCTATGACAATGCTTTGCACTTACACCAAAACTTTTAGTGGTTTTCCATTCCATTAGATTAGACAAAACTTATTCATTAGATAACATTATTAGATAAACATCAAACCACCTGTTTTTGCATTAAAGACTTCCATAGCCGATCTCAATCCACGTTTTCAGGTATATTACTTACTTTATGCTCATTTGTGCTTCTGGATTATTTATCATTCCCAGAATGAGCTATAATTTAATACTTTCTCGGCTTCCACCATTAATTTAAGTAGAATTTAGCTAAGTAAACATTCATTGATTACTTACTATGTATAAGTTGGAATGTTTTGTAGATACTAGTTTTCCTTGCAGATCATGTCTTATTGGTTCTTAAGTTCTGAGAGCAAATGGTGAGAATTCAGCTATTGAAAGATGCTGGCTCCGTATTAAATGTTTATTTGTGTATTTAAAGAAAAGCTTTTTATTTTGTATTGGGGTATAGCATATTAACAATATTGTGATAGTTTCAGGTGAACAGCAAAGGGATTCAGCCACACATATACATGTATCCATTCTTTACACAACTCCCCTCCCATCCAGACTGCCACATTACGTTTAGCAGAGTTTCATATGTTTTACAGTAGGACTTGTTGGTTATGAGACTCGAGGTTGGAATGTAGAGGATTAGCATATGTGGATTTGGTCAGTAATTCCTGTCTCCAAGATGGCAACAAAAAGCCTACATGTGATATGGATGAGTTCAAAGTCGTATGTTATATGACTTCAGTCATATTTTATACAGTCATATGTTATACAGTAGGACTTGTTGGTTATCCAGTTAAAATATAGCAGTGTGTACATGTCCATCCCAAACTCCCTAACTATCCCTTTCCCCATCCTTCCCCCCTTGGTGCCGGCAACCGTAAGTTTGTTCTCTAAGTCTGTGAGTCTCTTTCTGTTTTGTAAGTAAGTTCATTTTTATCATTTCTTTTTAGATTCCACATAAAAGGAATGTCATATGATATTTCTCCTTCTCTGTCTAACTTCATTCAGTTTGACAATCTCTAGGTCCATCTAGTTGAGTACTTTTGAGTTCAGATAGTGGCAGGAGAATCTCTAGCCCGTGACAAGTCTCTTGTATACAGTGGATGTTTAGTAACTGCTTGTTGAATTAAATATTATTTATGTCAGTGGTATGAGCTTTGAAGTAGATTTCATGTGAGTAGGGTGAGTTTATTTTTAGACACACTGAGATAGAGGCATCATGAAAACGTGGGATAGTAACTAAAGAGAGATCTCATTTAAAGACATCGCTTGAAGCAGCAGTTACAAAGATGTGGTAGTTGATGCCAAGGGAGAAAGGTCCCTGAGGGAAAAAGTAAAGGAAGAGGAAAGACAGAGCTGAGAAAGCTTTAGGGAATGCAGGCACTTCATGCCTGTTTGCTGGAGTGGGGCTGAGATAATTAAAGAATGAGTGAAACAGAAGCAGTGGAGTAGACAAGCATATGCAGGAAATGGGCAAGGTGGTGAAGGGAGGGCCTGGTGAAAGGCTTGAACATTTATGGAATGACTATTATATGTCCGATAAGGATTAATTGGCAATTTACATAACTTGCCTCATTTAACCATAATAATATTTCTCATGAAATAGTACTATTCTCCTTTTATAGGTGAGCAAGATTACACCCAGACAATTTAGTAGGTTTTCTCATGCTGATATGGCTGGGAAATGCTATAGCTAGGTTAAATATTAAGCACAGTGAGGGCATGGTGTTTCATGTCTGTCTTTATCATTGATCCCCCAGAACCTAGTTTAGTCCCTGGCACAGACTGTGCATTCTGTAAACACTTATTGATTGCATTAAATCAAATTTAGGTTCATTTGACTTCAAGGCCCATGGTCTTTGCACAGTACCTTGTTGAATGATCACAGAAACCAAGGAAGGTGAAAGTTTGAATATAAAAGCAAACATTAAATCATGTAGAAATGTTGAGTCATCACAAGGACTTAGAAAAGTGCATTGAATTTTTCAGCATGGAAAATCGTCATTGGCAGCTTTTAAAAGAGCATTATTCTATAGAGGAGACCTAGAAACCAGAAGATAATAGGCTGGAAAATGCCTTGCCCCAGTGAACAGTGGGATTTCACACTGATCCTTACAAAAAGCAGCAGCACGTCAGTGCTCTTAAGATAACTGCAGCTTACCAGCCTAATTCTATCTCCTCATCTTGGTGGTAGTTAGATTCCAGGCAACTGTGCTCCTCCCAGCTTCAGGGCTCACATGCTGAGTTTCAGGAGCAGACTCACTGATGCTCCCTCATGAGGCCTGAGAGCTTCCCCACCCCCATGGAAGCTGTGACTCCAAGCACAGTCTTGGAAACACTCAGAAAGTCCATCTCCTATCTCCATTTTTCATTTTTAAAAATACTTTTGATGTGGTGGAGGGATTCAGACATTTTTTCTAATGAACTATTTTAAAGTTATTTTTAAATTAATTAATTTACTTTTAAAACGTTTTATTTTGTATTGGAGTGTAGCCGATTAACTGTGCTGTGATAGTTTCAGGTGGACAGCCGGTGACTCAGCCCTGCATATGCATGTATCCATTCTCCCCCAGACTCCCCTTCCATTCAGGCTGCTACATCACACCGAGCAGAGTTCCCTGTGCTGTATAGTAGGGACCTTGTTGATTATCCATTTTAAATAAATCAGTGTATACATAACGATCTCCAGTGAACTATTTTTAAAATTCTCTAAGTGGTCTGGGCTTCCCCGGTGGCTCTGTGGTAAAGAATTCAGCTGCCATTGCAGGACATCAATCCCTGGGTCAGGAAGATCCCTTGGAGGAAGAAATGGCAACCTACTGCAGTGTTCTTGCTTGAGAAGTCCCATGGACAGGGGAGCCTGGCAGACTACCGTCTATGGGGTTGCAAAAGAGTTGGACACAGTTTAACAACTAAACAACAATAACAACAAATAAATGGTCTAGCACCTCCTTTGGAATGTCACGTCTATTGTGTTGGTGTCTCCATTGAAATTTACAATTTAACATCCTGTTATATCAGCAAATATTTGCAATACAGTGCAATGTGTATTATATAAGAGGTGTGAAAAGGCATGGGGCAAAGGAAAGAGTGATCAAATCTCCCCTGGCGTGGGGATATGATCAGGCAGGACTTCACAGGAAATGTGGCGTTTGACTTGGGTTTTGAAGGATGGCAGCGTGTGGGTGGCATAGGGCTTTGACAATGAATGGAAAATAGTGTTCTTCTTGTATCTTTCCCTCACTGGCCTCTTTCCAAACTATTTTGGTTCAGGTGATAAACTACATGTGCATAGCATTGCATTTTTTGAAATAATTTTGTCCTTTTTTTCCCCTTTAAGTTTATGTAAGAAATGGTTCTGTTGCTGCTGGCATGCTCACATGCAATAGATGGAAAATAAAAAGGAAAATGACTTAAAACACAGAGGAAGCAAAATTAGATTTTAAAAAAAGGCTGGAGAAGCCAGAGAAGAAGCTTTTTATGAGCCAGTTATGGGAAGGGTAACTATTAAAGAGATGGGGTGACTATCTAGAATGTCATTTTGCCTACTGAATTGCTTTATATAGGCAAGTTGAATCATAGACATAATTTAATGTGTTGAAATAAATTCTCACAGATTGAACCAAATAGATAGCATTAATATTAATGTGGTAGTAGAATAGTATTTTAAGTCAAATTTCAGACCATGCAGATAGAAGGGAAGACCTCCCTGGTGACTCAGTGGTAAAGAATCTACCTGCAATGCAGGAGACTGTCTGCAATGCCAGAGATGCAGGTTCGATCCCTGGACCAGGAAGATCCCCTGGAGAAGGAAATGGCAAGCCACTCCAGTATTCTTGCCTGGGAAATCTTATGGACAAAGGAGCCTGGTGGGCTGCAGTCCATGGGGTCGCAAGAGTCAGACACGACTTAGCGACTGAACCACCAGATAGAAGAAAAAGAGTATTGAGGATACTTGTGATTCAGTGATCAGAAAGTTCTTTCTGAGGTGATTGAGGGTGGGGAGAGAATCAGGGTCATGGAGTGTAGACCTGCATGCAAAGTCCAGTTGTGCTAATTTCTGTGTCTTGACTTCAGGAAAACTTCTCCTTTGAAACTTCAGTTTTCTCATGTCTAAAATGCAAATGATGACATCTTTGATGTTAATTATGTGAATTACATGAGTGCAGGTACCTGCAGTACCTTACATAGTGTCTGGACCGAAGTAGTTGTTCCATTACTGTTGGTTAATTTCTCCCTTCTCTTGTTTTCTTTTCCATCCTTCCCCTGTTTATCTCCTCCTGTTTTCCTTTCCTCTTCTCTTACTATTATAAAATGGGAATGAGAAGTTATGGTATATTTATGGAAAGTCTCAGTAATCATTAAAGAGTCAAGAATTGAGAGTTAAAACTTATATAAAAGAATGATGACATGGTATATGTCATGTTGAAGATTATCACTCTCATCTTACATATAAGGGAACTAAGCTTTGGAGAGATTAAGTAATTTGCCAAGCTTAGCCCACAATACAAGTGAGATCTGGGACTTTATCCTTCCATCTTCTTGACCCTAAAGAGCAAGTCTGTAATCACGGTTCACACTATTGATTGATGGTAAGCTTGCCATGAGCTTGACTAAATTCCTCAGTTCTCATTTCACCTGCTGCCTTAAGCCACAACTCCCCCAGCCTGTGCTTAAATAGCAAGGCTCTTTTCTTTTCTTTTTCTTGTTGTTGTTGTATTGACCTTACATTTATCCTTATTAAATTCCATCTTGTCAGGTTTGGCCCATCTCTCTAGCCTGTCAAGATCTCTTTGGCTCACAGTACTGGCATACTGTCATCCAACCTATTCCTATCCTTCCAAGTTTTGTATCCTCTGCAAATATAATACACATATATTTTCTGTCTTCATTCAAGTCATTGATAAAATCATTGAACAAGACAGGGCTGAAGGTAGAGGCCACAGACTGTGACATCATTTCATTAATCAGTATCCTCAAGAAATGACTTTCAATTCATTTCAAGTCCGTCCAGTTGTATTAGCTTTCAATCACATTGTCTCTTTCACAAGGGTATTAAAAAAAGCTTTCTCAAGCCTTTTGGCCTTGATAACCTAGATACATGATGTCTTCTGAATTTTCCTGATGTATAAGTGAAATAACCCTGTCAAAAGGGGAACTCTTCAGTTTTCAACATAGTGTGCATTACATATTGTTTGCTAAAATATCTCCTTTCAAAAGAAGATCAAATTCTATTTAATATTTTTTTTTTACAGCTATCTAGTTAAAATAGAACTTAAATCTGCAGCTCCTGATTGTAACCGTCTTTGTACAAAGGTTCTCACTTATGCCTTTTCTAAATACCATAGGCTCATAGATTATTCTCTTCAGCATGAAGTTAAATATAAATATATATCAGATCAGATCAGATCAGTCGCTCAGTTGTGTCTGACTCTTTGCGACCCCATGAATCGCAGCACGCCAGGCCTCCCTATCCATCACCAACTCCCGGAGTTCACTGAGATTCACGTCCATCGAGTCAGTGATGCCATCCAGCCATCTCATCCTCTGTTGTCCCCTTATCCTCCTGCCCCCAATCCCTCCCAGCATCAGAGTCTTTTCCAATGAGTCAACTCTTCGCATTAATTTTTATAATTCACACATTCTCAATAGGGTGTGCTTAAAGCTTCTTATTTTCCCTAGATAAAGAATTTGAAGGTCATTCCCAGGAAGCTGACAAAAGTCACAGAATTCTATGTTAAAAGTAACTGACACAAAGAATGGTGCAAGGCAAAATCAAAAATATTTAAAATCTAAAGTCTATGTGATTGTATCTTCATTATAACAGGAATATTAAGAAGCGATGCTGTGATGATAGAGTAGGAGACTGTCCCACAAAGATCAATGTCCCCCTACAAAGATCAATCATTAGACAGTGATCTGCCAATAAAAACAGCTCTGGGTGATTGCAGGAGTTCACTTTAAAAACCTCAGGGGCACAGTAGAACAAAACCCTTGGGAATAAGAACAAACAAAGGGAAGGAAGAGTAGCTTCAGTTTTGCCTTGCACCATCCCATTCCCCAGAGGCCAGTGCTCTGTGCAAAGAGGGAACTTCCAGCTAGAGAGAGTTTCCCTGGCCAGGAAAGAGAGTAGGGTGAGCCACTGGCGTCCCCAGCCTTTCAGGGACCACATGAAAGACCTGCTTCAGTTGCATCTCAGCAGAGACCAGCAGAGCTGAGACGTAGTGACAACTAGGAGCAAGGAAGAAAGGCTGTCAGCCATGCAGCAGGAGTTCCTGGGGTTCCCAGTGACCTTCTCTGCAGAGGGAACCCCAGCAGCTTTAGCCACTAAAGAAACCAGCAACCAGCACAGCCACTGCAGACCCTTTGCAGATTTTATTGGGCTTTGTCCCACAGGTTTTGTGTGTGTGTGTGTGTGTGTTCACAGGTGTTAGCATAAGGTGTCAGCCTAGACCCCTGCAACTGACCGCCACCCCCACCACGAGCTATAACTGACATATAACATTGTGCCATTTTAACGTCTAAAATGTGATGATTTGATAAACATATATATATTGCAGAACAATTACCACAATTATGTTAGTTAACACTTCAGCTCAAATGATTGCCATTTTTTTTGGTTGTTGTCATGGCGAGAACATTTAAGGTGTATTCTCTTAGCAACTTTTTTTTTAAATTTTTTTTTTTTTAATATGGACCATTTTTTAAGAAGTCTTAATTGAATTTATTACAGTATTGCTTCTGTTTTAAGTTTTGGTTTTTTGGATGTAAGGCATCTGGAATCTTAGCTCCCTGAATAGGGATTGATCTTGCACTCCCCTGCATTGGAAGGCAGTCTTTTTTTTTTTGTTTTTGACTCCTACAATCTTTATTATTATTAATATTTTTAGCTCTTAATTTTTAAATAGTAGATTGAAAGGAAGTTCAAAGATAGTACAGAGAGGTCCTGAGCACCCTTCTAGGACATTAGTGGATTCTTATAACCATCACTGCAGTCAAGACTCATAACTATTCCAGCACAGCCAGAAGCCCCTCCCCTCCATGTACCCCTTTATAGTCACACCCACTCCTCCCTGTCTCAACATTCTTTTTTTTTTTTTTTTAATTTTATTTGGAGGCTAATTACTTTACAATATTATAGTGGTTTTTGCCATACATTGACATGAATCAGCCATGGGTGTACCTGTATTCCCCATCCTGAAACCTCCTCCCACCTCCCTCCCCATCCAGGGAAGTCCCTCTTAGCAACATTTAAATGTACAATGCAGTATTGTTAACTGTAGTTGCCATAGTGCACATTAGATCCCCAGACTTTATCCTAGAGATGGAAGGTTGTATCATTTGACCTGTATCTCAACATTTCCCCAGCCTCTGTCTCGCCCCTGGTAATCACTACTTTCTGTTTCTGTAAATTCAGATTTTCTGGATTCCACAAATAAGTGAGATTATACGATCTTTGCCTTTCTTTGCTGGTTTATTTCACATGCCATAATGCCCTGAAGGTCCATCATGTTGTCGCAAATAGCAGGACTTCTTCCTTTTTTTATGGGTGAATACTGCTTTTAGAGTAATGGGGGCTTCCCTTGTGGCTCAGGTGGTAGAGCATCTGCCTGCAATATGGGAGATCCAGGTTCGATTCCTGTTTTGGGAAGATCCCTTGGAAAAGGAAAGGGAAGTCCATTCCAGTATTCTTGCCTAGAGAATTACATGGACAGAGGAGCCTGGCGGGCTGCAGTCCATGGGGTCACAAAGAGTCAGACACGACTGAGTGACAACACTTTCAATGCTTAGAGGGATACCACCAAATTCAAGTTGTTTTAAGAGGCAAAGGAGATGAAAGAGATGCTTCTGCTGGTTAATCCAGAAAGATAGGCATGGCTTTTAAAAGAATTATTTTAAAAGAATTTTTATGTGCAATACCTTGCTTGACTTTATCTGTTTCATAAGATATTTTTTATAGCATTTTAAAGCAATATTATTACCCAGGAAGATATGGAATAAGCACTTATAAAATTCTGAAATTTGCAGTAACCTATTGGGACTTCCCGGTGACTTAGTGGTGAAGTATCTGCCTGCCAGTGCCGGAGATGTGGGCTCGATCCCTGGGTCAGGAAGATCACTTGGAGAAGGAAATGGCAGTCCAGTATTCTTGCCTGGGAAATCTTACTGACAGAAGAGCCTGGTGGACTACAATCTATGGGGCCATAAAAAATCATGGACCTGATTTAGCGACTCAAAAACAACAATGTATACATGCACATATGTGTATATGTATCCATCACATTCATTTTATTCATTTATCCCTCAATGGACATTTAGATTGTTTCCATGACTTGGCTGTTACAAATAATACTGCTATGAATATGGGGTTCAGATATCTGGCCAACCTTTACTTTTGTGTGTGTGTGTGTGTGTGTGTGTGTGTTTATTTTATTTATTTATTTTTAAATTTTATTTTATTTAACTTTACAATATTGTATTGGTTTTTCCATGTATCAAAATGAATCTGCCACAGGTATACATGTGTTCCCCATCCTGAACCCTAAGGAGTAATGCATGAGGAATCTCTGGCTTATTACATCAGGTAGAATCCTATGAATCTGCCATTTTTAAAGTCAAATAGTTGAATATTGGCAATCTCATATAGTTTGCACTAATAATTATTTGAAATTTGACAGAGAAAATTTACTGAAGCAATTTCTTTGCAACTGGTTAATAGCAGGAAGCAACTAGTTTGTGGACGGGTTTCTGAGGTAACAGGACCGTTACCATCTTGCAGCTTATTCCTCTAATTGACACTGAACAAATCTCCCATATTATGAAGAGGAATGAATGCTCACATGATACCAGAGAAGGAAATACACAGCATTCGAATGCCAAAATAGAATCTTTATAGTGATGAAACAAACAATAAATGAGGTGCTCGCCAAAGTGAATAATCACTGTTGAAAAAAAAGTGAAGACACAGCAGTGTTTCGCTTTCGAAGACAATGAACAGATGGCCTGTTCTCATAATTAGAATGATGCTGGAGCACTTATTTGAGTTAGTGACTGTGATTCATTGGTCTTACATCACATGTTGGGAAACAAGATTGGTTATAGGAATGTTTGGATGGCTTTCCTTGTCAGCTTCTTTTGACTACACTTAAAATATTTAAAAACTTGACATAAAACAAGTGAGATGGAAATATTGGATGAATTATGTTGCATTCATTTATAGAACCTGATATTGATCCCAACCATGATTTTGTAGGCAACATAGAGTGAGACAGGCCACATGGTTGTAAACCTTAGCATAAATTTATATTATAAAAAGTTGGTGCCTTTTCCAAAGTAGCACTTTGTCCTTGAAATATCTTTTTGGATTTTCTTTTTCTTTTTTTCTTAACCTATTAAGTGGACCCTTTCTTTAAGTTACATGCATCCTGAAATCTCATCTCTTTCTGCTTGGATCATAATGCTTTACTCCATCTTTCTTCGGTTCTGAAATTCACTGGACATATGCCTTGCTTTTCATGTGTGTCTTACTTAGAACTTTTTATTCTGTTGCTATTCATGGGCCTTTGTCACTTTATCATCCCAACTCTATATGCATAACTATAGCAGCGTACATAAACCAAATGAAATATGGTGTGTGAATCACTTTTTGAATTGTGAAATAACATGTAAATGATTATTGTTAGCCTATGTCTATTGAATTATAAAATCCCACAGGGTGGTGGTAAGCTGTGTTTATGAAATTCTTTGTTTTATCACTATACAAGGCCAATGATGGTGTTGACATGTGTTAGGATGTATTGATGGTGTTTTGAAAGGAGGAAGAATCAGAACCAGCAAAGCTTTTATGTGTTCTGGGTTCAGTCTCAGCTCAAAAGACAAAAAGTATCAGTTATTGTACAGTTCTAAAAATTGTTCAGTATCATTGTGTTAAGAGCTTTGTGTTCTTTGTCAGGGATCTCCCAGTGCTTAGTGCAATAGAAGTTAATGACTTTGTTAATGAGTGAATGAAATGTAACTTTAGTAGATGAAGGTTATTTTTGAGCATTATCTATTTGTTACTTACTAATAGCTTTTTTCCCTTTCTTTTCTTCCCTGCCCTCCTTCCAAATACATATCTTGTCTATTTAGAGTTTTAGTAGCTATTTAGAACCTTAATTTTTAGTACATTTTATCTTCTGACTTGATTTACTTGAGTTAGTGGTCAATTAACATAGACATATGAAAAGGTAACCATTTACTAATTGAAGAAACATAATGAGTTAACTTACCCCAAATTATAATTAACATCTGTGGCACTGTAAACCTCTCTTCTCTCTCTCTCTCTCTATACATACATATATATATATATATATACACACACACAATGTGTGTGTGCATGTGCATATACACACACACACACACACACACACACACACACACTTATGTACATGGTGAAGGAAATGGCAACCCACTCCAGTATTCTTGCCTGGGAAATCCCATGGACAGAAGAGCCTGATGGGCTGCAGTCCATGGGTTGCAAAGAGTCAGACACAACTTAGTGACTAAAGTATCATATATAAGAATGCCAGAAAATTTTGTTTCTTTATAGTGTTCAGGTTTTACTCATTATTACCTACTGAACCAAACTTTTTCTACATTTGCACTTCTCCAGTATTTAGCCTTTAAAGGAAGACTGTGTTGATGTAGTTTTCAAGAATTTAGCTGTGAATATTTGAGAAGATAGATTATATATGTAGGTGGCCTTCAGTTATAATATTATACATATTTAAGGTAGTAACTAATAATAATAGAACCAAAATGGTTTTTTAGCTGTCATACCACTGTAAAATGAGAGGCAGTAATTTCTAAAGCAGTTTGAGATGGCTCAGATTGGTAATTTTTCACAATGGTGCTATCATTTGTATTCTAGGAAGAAATTTAATTTATTTTTATACTAAACTGTAACAGTCACTTTCCCCTACATTTTATTTTAAAATGCTTTTCTACTATAAATTCTCACAAATTATAGAAATAAAATGCAAACTGAAGTATAATCACACATCAAACTAAAATAGTGTAACATGTTTTATTTATAACTAGGTACTAAGTATAATGCAGAGAATAAAAATAAAAGTAAAACTCATGTGCACCAAGCTCTGTAGCTAATGTGTGCAAAAGCCCTGTGTCTGTGTCCTGGGACATGAAAGAGACTTTGAATTTAACTACAATAGACTTAGAGCTTAGTTCTTCCTTTCTTCTCCTAAAGACAATTTAGAGATCAAAGAATGTAATGACAAAACAAATGATTTCTCTTGTATCCAGTCCTGAAAACATTTGACCCTGGCCAGAAATAGGATCATATTTGCTTTAGCCTTAGGAATAAGACCAATTTATCTACAATTTTGCAACTCTAGTCCCTGTCATTAGGAAACTTATGTAGGACATTTGCACATTCTCTTCTGTCTTTCCTTCTTTTTGTACTTGGGTAACTGCTAGTCATCCTTCTCATTTCAATACAAGAATGAGTTTTTTGGGAAAGCTGTTTCTGAGTATGTCACATTTCCTTATTATAAGCTCTTACATTACCATATCCTCATCTTACAGCAGTTATCATAAGTTGATAACTTCTATAATTTCTTTGTGGTTATTTGATTGTCTTTCCTGCCCCCATTCCAACTGTAATCTTTGAGATTAAGGAGTGCTTTTGTTTTTGCTGATGATTTTTTTTTTCTGTCCCTGAGTATAGAGGCCAATTCACTTTGGGGCATTAAATATATAGCAGTTGAATGAATGAATGAGTATGATAAATTGTACTCAATAAGCTTATAGGAGATAACATAAAAGAAGAAGAGAAAAAAAGTGAAGTAATGTTCACTTAATAGTAGGGAATGATGGTATGAGTGGTAAAATATTATCCTCAAGTTGAGGGTTAGTGCAAATCTTTATGTCCCAATGCAGTTCACTATATTGCTTAATTTGAATTAACCTGAATGATAACTGTAACGAGTATAACCACATTCTAGCCAAGGTTTTTGTTTGTTTGTTTGTTTTTAAATAGCCTTTGCAGGCCTAATTACAGCATAACATTCTTTGTCATGGTTTTATGGAACCCAATTAAAGAAAGCTATTGGAATGACAATCATTACTAAGTTTTGTCTACTCTTAATTTCTTTAATCTGTTGTTTCTTAGCCAAAGGAACATACAGGACATGAAGAAAAGAAGCTAGTTATTATACACTTCCACTTTACATTCTTAGATAACTTAGGAAGCAATGGTCTATCATTCTAATGACTTACCCAAAGAATTACTTACTTTATTTTAAAAAAATTTGTTTATTTATTTGGCTAAATCACGTCCTAGTTGCAGCACATGGAATTTTCTTTGTGGCATGCAGAATCTTCCATGCTGGTGCAAGGGTTTCTGTTGTTGTGGCTCGAGTGTTTAGCTGCCCCACAGCCTGTGGGATCTTAGTTCCCTGACCAGGGATCGAACCTGTGTCCCCTATATTGAGGTGATTCTTAACCTCTGGGCCATGAGGTAACTCCCCAAAGAATTCTTTGAAATACTCCAGCTAATATGGCAAGAGACTAGAAATTAGAAAGTTCGAATTTGATATCGTAATTCTACTGCATATAAACGGTCTTTTTTGGCTGTTTTATTAGAAGTCTTTGAAATGGTCAGGCTTGACATAAGGCTGATCCCTGTAACAAGCAAGACCTGTTCCTGACTCACCCTTACTGCTGACTTTCATGTATGTTTTGTGTACAGGTGATTCCAATCCTATTTCCCTCCCTGGAAGTTATTAGGAAAAACATTTGTATTGATAAATGCCAACAGTATCTCTTATGTAAAAATCTATGCTATGAAACACAAAAGTAGCCCCAAACAAATTCTGTTGGTGGTTTGTGCTATTTGTTTTACTGCCTCCTGTGTTTCCATCTTTAAACACTTTTTTTTTTTTTCTTTCTTCATTAAGCAGGCTCAGAAACCAGCTCCCTGGTGTTTTTACAACTATGGATAATGCAGACAGAATATCTCTCTCTAGAGAACCATCAAAATCTACTAAGGTGCTGTTGACAGTCTCTTTTATCTCCTGCAACATAATAAGCTTTGTCCTTAAAAAAGGTTCTGCTTAGACCTAGTTAGCTCTGTTGTCTAGGTTACTAATGAGGCCAGGATCAAGGAACAGAACCTTAGCAAAGTTAATCAGGTTTGTATCATTCTGTAGTCATCCATTGTTCCTAAACCTTATACAGTAGTTTTATAAATTTGTGTTGTCATTCACAACAGGAACCTGGCAAGAGAGGAAATGGATCAGGAATAATTTACCATTCAATGGAGTAGCCATGATGGTCAACAAAAGAGTCCGAAATGCAGTACTTGGATGCAATCTCAAATATGACAGAATGATCTCTGTTCGTTTCCAAGGCAAACCATTCAATATCACAGTAATCCAAGTCTATGCCCCAACCAGTAACACTGAAGAAGCTGGAGTTGAACGGTTCTATGAAGACCTACAAGACCTTTTAGAACTAACACCCCAAAAAGATGTCCTTTTCATTATAGGGGACTGGAATGCAAAAGTAGGAAGTCAAGAAACACCTGGAGTAACAGGCAAATTTGGCCTTGGAATACAGAATGAAGCAGGGCAAAGGCTAATAGAGCTTTGCCAAGAAAATGCACTGGTCATAACAAGCACCCTCTTCCAACAACACAAGAGAAGACTCTATACATGGACATCACCAGATGGTCAACACCGAAATCAGATTGATTATATTCTTTGCAGTCAAAGATGGAGAAGCTCTATACAGTCAACAAAAACAAGACCAAGAGCTGACTGTGGCTCAGATCATGAACTCCTTATTGCCAAATTCAGACTTAAATTGAAGAAAGTAGGGAAAACCACTAGACCATTCAAGTATGACCTAAATCAAATCCCTTATGATTATACAGTGGAAGTGAGAAATAGATGTAAGGGCCTAGATCTGATACATAGAGTGCCTGATGAACTATGGAATGAGGTTCATGACATCGTACAGGAGACAGGGAACAAGACCATCCCATGGAAAAGAAATGCAAAAAAGCAAAATGGCTGTCTGGGGAGGCCTTACAAATAGGTGTGAAAAGAAGAGAAGTGAAAAGCAAAGGAGACAAGGAAAGATATAAACATCTGAATGCAGAGTTCCAAAGAATAGCAAGAAGAGATAAGAAAACCTTCCTCAGCGATCAATGCAAAGAAATAGAGGAAAACAACAGAATGGGAAAGACTAGAGATCTCTTAAAGAAAATCAGAGATACCAAAGGAACATTTCATGCAAAGATGGGCTCGATAAAGGACAGAAATGGTATGGACCTAACAGGAGCAGAAGATATTAAGAAGACGTGGCAAGAATACACCTGTACAAAAAAGATCTTCACAACCAAGATAATCACGATGGTGTGATCACTCACCTAGAGCCAGACATCCTGGCTGAATGTGAAGTCAAGTGGGCCTTAGAAAGCATCAGTACAAACAAAGCTAGTGGAGGTAATGGAATTCCAGTGGAGCTATTTCAAATCCTGAAAGATGATGCTGTGAAAATGCTGCACTCAATATGCCAGCAAATTTGGAAAACTCAGCAGTGGCCACAGGACTGGAAAAGGTCAGTTTTCATTCCAATCCCAAAGAAAGGCAATGCCAAAGAATGCTCAAACTACCACACAACTGCAGTCATCTCAAACGCTAGTAAAGTAATGCTCAAAGTTCTCCAAGCCAGGCTTCAGCAATATGTGAACCGTGAACTTCGTGATGTTCAAGCTGGTTTTAGAAAAGGCAGAGGAACCAGAGATCAAATTGCCAACATCTTCTGGATCATGGAAAAAGCAAGAGAGTTCCAGAAAAACATTTATTTCTGCTTTATTGACTATGCCAAAGCCTTTGACCATGTGGATCACAACAAACTGTGGAAAATTCTGAAAGAGATGGGAATACCAGACCACCTGATCTGCCTCTTGAGAAATTTGTATGCAGGTCAGGAAGCAACAGTTAGAACTGGACATGGAACAACAGACTGGCTCCAAATAGGAAAAGGAGTACATCAAGGCTGTGTATTTTCACCCTGCTTATTTAACTTCTATGCAGAGTACATCATGAGAAATGCTGGACTGGAAGAAGCACAAGCTGGAATCAAGATTGCCTGGAGAAATACCAGTAACCTCAGATATGCAGATGACACCACCCTTATGGCAGAAAGTGAAGAGGAACTCAAAAGCCTCTTGATGAAAGTGAAAGTGGAGAGTGAAAAAGTTGGCTTAAAGCTCACCATTCAGAAAACGAACATCATGGCATCCGGTCCCATCACTTCATGGGAAATAGATGGGGAAACAATGGAAACAGTGTCAGACTTTATTTTTTGGGCTCCAAAATCACTGCAGATGGTGACTGCAGCCATGAAATTAAAAGACGCTTACTCCTTGGAAGGAAGGTTATGACCAACCTAGACAGCATATTCAAAAGCAGAGATGTTACTTTGTCAACAAATGTTCATCTAGTCAAGGCTATGGTTTTTCCTGTGGTCACGTATGGATGTGAGAGTTGGACTGTGAAGAAGGCTTAGCGCCGAAGAATTGATGCTTTTGAACTGTGATGTTGGAGAAGACTCTTGAGAGTCCCTTGGACTGCAAGGAGATCCAACCAGTCCATTCTGAAGGAGATCAGCCCTGGGATTTCTTTGGAAGGAATGATGCTGAAGCTGAAACTCCAGTACTTTGGCCACCTGATGCGAAGCGTTGACTCATTGGAAAAGACTCTGATGCTGGGAGGGATTGGGAGCAGGAGGAGAAGGGGACGACAGAAGATGAGATGGCTGGATGGCATCACTGACTCGATGGATGTGAGTCTTGGTGAACTCTGGGAGTTGGTGATGGACAGGGAGGCCTGGTGTGCTGTGATTCATGGGGTCGCAAAGAGTCGGACACGACTGAGCGACTGACCTGAACTGAACTGAGCTGGTAAATAAACAGCCAAAAAAAAAAAAAAAAAACAAAACAAAACAAAAAACACCCAGAAAACCAACAAACAGAAGTTAATTAATAATGATTTTATATATGGAGTTCAACATATCATTACTATGGTAAATTATTTTTCCAAAAACTTGTGAGTTTTCTCATGGATCATTTGTTTATTGACTTCTCCCACTCTCTGATTCTCTTTTACACACAGATGCTCAAACTTTACTCTGGAATGATTGCCACATTAATAAATGTAGAAGAGTGCTCCACAGAAAATAGGCTGTTTGTGTTTCTTCAAGTTTTGAGTGCCAGAAATAACCAAAAGAAATTTGCTTGTTTTTAAACTTGCATTGTCTTTGACTTTAAAAGCAAATAGTTTCTGGTCTTACATTGAAGCCTTTAATCCATTTTGAGTATATCTTTGTGTATGGTGTTAGGAGGTATTCTAATTTCATTCTTTTACATGTAGCTGTCCAGTTTTCCTAGCACCATTTATTGAAGAGGCTGTCTTTGCCCCATTTTATATTCTTGCCTCCTTTGTCAAAAATAAGGTACCCATAGGTGCATGGGTTTGTTTCTGGGCTTTCTATCTTGTTCCATTTGTCTATATTTCTGTTTTTGTGCCAGTACCATACTGTCTTGATGACTGTAGCTTTGTAGTATAATCTGAAGTCAGGAAGGTTGATTCCTCCAGCTCCATTCTTCTTTCTCAAGACTGCTTTGGCTATTCTGGCTCTTTTGTGTTCCATATGAACTGTGAAATTTTTGTTCTAAGTTCTGTGAAAAATGCCATTGGTAATTTGATCAGGATTGGATTGAATCTGTAGACTGTGTTGGTAGTATAGTCATTTTCATAATACTGATTCTTCCTATCCTGGAACATGGAATATTTCTCCATTTGTTTATGTTGTCTTTGATTTTTTCATCAGTGTCTTATAATTTTCTGTGTACAGTTCTTTTGTCTCCTTAGGTAAGTTTATTCCTAGATATTTAATTCTTTTTGTTGCAATGGTGAATGGGATTGATTCCTTAATTGCTCTTTCTGATTTTTCATTGTTAGTATATAGAAATTCAAGTGATTTCTGTGTATTGATTTTGTATCCTGCAACTTTGCTAAATTCACTGATTAGCTCTAATAATTTTTTGTTACTATCTTTAGGGTTTTCTATGTACAGTATCATGTCATCTGCAAACAGTGAGAGATTTACTTCTTCTTTTCCAATATGGATTCCTTTTATTTGTTTTTCTCCTCTGATTGCTGAGCTAGGACTTCCAGAACTATGTTGAATAATAGCAGTGAAAGTGGACACCCTTGTCTTGTTCCTGATCTTAGGGGGAAAAATGGTACTGAAGAATTTATTTACAGGGCAACAGTGGAGAAACAGACATAGAGAATAGACTTATGGACATGGGGAGAGGGGAGGAGAGGGTGAGATGTGTGAAAAGAGTAACATGGAAACTTACATTACTATAGGTAAAATAGATAGCCAATGGGAATTTGCTGTATGAGTCAGGAAACTCAAACAGGAGCTCTGTATGAACCTATAGGGGTGAGATGGGGAGGGAGATAGGAGGGAGGTTCCAAAAGGGAGGGGATAAATGTATACATATGGCTGATTCATGTCGAGTTTTGACAGAAAACAGCAAAATTCTGTAAAGCAATTATCCTTCAATAAAAAATAAATAAATTTAAAAAAACAGGTAGTACATGTGTCTCTTTCAATTCTTGTTTCCTCAGTGTGTATGCCCAGCAGTGGGATTGGTGGGTCATAAGGCAGTTCTATTTCCAGTTTTTTAAGGAATCTCCACACTGTTCTCCATAGTGGCTGTACTAGTTTGCATTCCCACCAACAGTGTAAGAGGGTTCCCTTTTCTCCACACCCTCTCCAGCACTGTTTATAATAGCCTGGACATGGAAGCAACCTAGATGTTCATCAGCAGATGAATGGATAAGAAAACTGTGGTACATATACACAATGGAGTATTACTCAGCCATTAAAAAGAATACATTTAGAACTGATTCATTCTAATGAGGTGGATGAAACTGGAGCCTATTATACAGAGTGAAGTAAGCCAGAAAGAAAAACACCAATACAGTATACTAATGCATATATATGGAATTTAGAAAGATGGTAATGATAACTCTGTATGCAAGACAGCAAAAGAGATACTGATGTATAGAACAGTCTTTTGGACTCTGTGGGAGAGGGAGAGGGTGGGATGATTTGGGAGAATGACATTGAAACATGTATAATATCATTTATGAAATGAGTCACCAGTCCAGGTTTGGTGCACGATACTAGATGCTTGGGGCTGGTGCACTGGGATGACCCAGAGGGATGGTAGGGGGAGGGAGGAGGGAGGAGGGTTCAGGATGGGGAACACGTGTATACCTGTGGTGGATTCATGTTGATATATGGCAAAACCAATACAA
The DNA here is from genome assembly GCF_002263795.3 of Bos taurus. Taxonomy (NCBI): domain Eukaryota; kingdom Metazoa; phylum Chordata; class Mammalia; order Artiodactyla; family Bovidae; genus Bos; species Bos taurus. The sequence continues at coordinate 91,245,505 of NC_037332.1, forward strand.
TATTGTAAAGTTAAAAAATAAAATTAAAAAAAATAAATTAAAAAAAGCAGATAGTAATTCTGTTATTGAATTGCAACAGAATACATGGTTCCAGATATTTTATTAATTGTGGGTAGACACATAAACATTTTTCTTTGACTTTTGACTTGTCCTCTGAGCACTTGTGCTTTATTGTCAACTACCTTCTGGCTATTTCCAACTAGAGGTCCTCATCATCAGTGAGAAGAGTGTTTGAGAAAGATGATGGGCACAGGATCACAATGTATAAAAATCCTATCTGGTCGCTGCAGTATCTTGTAAAGTCAGGATGTCTTTTACTTTTAAAACAGTGGAATTGGCCAAATCCCTTCATCCTGGCCCAAGGTGTGCATTGGTAGGTAGCCAAAAGTCATGTCCCAGATTGTATAGAAATATGGAGCTAAGTGAGTATCATAGAAACTATTCTGAAACCAGTGAAACTTAAAGACTTCATCAGCAGAAATTATAAAGTTGGTCCATATGGGTAAAACTCTCTAACCTAGGACACATGTGACTGTCTATGAAAATCATCATAAATAATGCAATGAGATAAAGTCAGCAGACTAAACAAATGTGAATATTTATACATGAGGGGAATAAGACCTATCTAAGAAAAGCTCTGAAAGAAGTATGTCTAAAATGTTCAGTTATCTTTTGAGAAATAAGTTAATTGACAAAATAATACTGCATTGAATAACAACAGGAAGATTGAAAATAACTCTCCAAACATTATAGAAATAGAAAATGAAGTTATTGAAATAAAATATTTATAGATGAATTAACAGTAGACTCAACAAGATTAAAGAGAGAATTATTTAATTGAACAACAGCTCTGAGGAAATCATCCAGAATATAGTATAGTGAGATAAAAATAGGAAATATTTTAGAGAAGTTTAAAGATGTGAAAGATAGATCTAAAAGCTCCAACATGTGTTTGATGGGGAGGGAGGTGGGAGGAGGATTCAGGACGGGGAACACATGTACACCCATGGCTGATTCATGTCAATGTATTTTTTAAATATAATTTTTTAAAAAAGAAAAAATATGCAATGCATAAGAGAAAATAAAGAAGTGAATTAAAAGACACAATAGCCAAAAATTCTTAAAATTGAAGAAAGATTTGAGCAGTCAGATAGTAAAAGCACACAGAGTTGTGAGAAAGATAAAATAAATTCATAGTTAGTTTATTCTTTCATTCATTTAGCAGAAAAAAAATTTTTTTTGGATACCTGTTATGTACCAGATACTGTTTGCAGCCCAGCGAATTGATCACAGCAGGCATACTTTGTGCCCTCATGGAGCTGACATTGTAGCGTGTGGCACTTGTATGCAAATTGCAAGTGAAGAAGAGAGGAGGTATCCAGCATAACTGGGGAACAGCAAGGGTCCATTGTGGCTGGAATGGAGAAATAACCTGAAGTCAGGGATTGATAAATAAAACTATGCTAATATTAAGTTCACTTCCTCAGAAGATGTCATTTGGTGAATGAAAAGGCAAGGTGCAGGGTGGAGAACATATTTGTAATATGTTTTTCCAGTGAAAAGACTGTTGTCCTATATGTGTGTGTGTGTGTGTGTAAGCTGGAGAAGGAAATGGCAACCTACTTCAGTATTTTTTGCCTGGGAAATCCCATGGGCGAAGAGCCTGGTGGGTTTGCAAAGAGTCTGACATGACTGAGTGACCAAACAACAATATATATATAAGCACAGTAGTAAGGAAAAGGCAGAAAACAATTGAAAAGGACAAAAATATTTGAAGCAGCTTTCAGAAAGTAAACATTCAAAAGGCTTGTGAGCGTATGAAAAGATGCTCAACTCTATTAATCATTAGGGATTACATTAATCCTTAACTGCATATGCAATTAGAAACCACATTATGATGCCATAGTACATCTAGAAGATGGCAAAAAAAAAAAAAAAAAGAAATAAAACCATTTAGTGGTGAGGATATGGAGCAACAAAATTCTCATACATTGCTGGTGGGAATGTACATTGGTAAAAAACCACTTTGCAAAGCTGGGAGACCTAATAAAGTTGTAATTCCATGGCCCTGTAAGTATAGCTATATAATCAGCTGAAGTCCTTTTTGGCTGCTCTAACACAATATTACAGACTAGGTAGTTTGCAAAACAGAGAAATTTGTTTCTTATAGTTCTCGGCATTGAAAGTATGAGATAAGGGTGATAGCATGCCAGCATGAGGGCCCTTTTTGGGTCTCAGACTTGTCATTGGATCCCCACGTGGTGAAAGGGGCAAGGGACCGCTCTGGGTCTTTTATAAAAGCACTAATCCCACTCATGAGAATTTCACTTTCATTACATAGGCACCACACAAAGGCCCATCTTCTAATATTATCACACTGAGGATTTCAGCATACAGACTGGGGATAGGGGCACAAAAGTTCAGGCCAGAGTAAATGTATACATTTGATTACCATATTAGATGTATAGGAATGTTCATGGTATCACTATTTGTAGCAGCCAAAATCAAAAACTAACCAAGATGTGGTAGAATTGATAGAAATGTATACTTTGTTTATACAGTGGAATATTATACAGCAGTGGAAATGACTGAACTACTGCTACATGAAATAACACATGTGTATCTCACAACCATAATATTGAGCACACTAAGCCAGATACAAAAGGGTACAATAGTCACTACGTAGAATATGTTCCTAACCATGTGTAGTTCAGCAAAATATTTGTTGTTTAGATCACTCTGTTAGGATCCGTGAAAACTGAAGTATAATACAAGTTCTGGATCTCCTCTATTTATAACCCAATAAGAAAGGGAAAGCTTTTTGTTTTCCATGCTTAGTCTGCTCTAGAGAATTCTCACTTAGCCAAAATAATTTTGAAATTTTAGTTTCTATCAGTACCAAAGCTTGCTTTTTAATTAATTCTTAAATTTTTCTTGGTTTTACTGGTCATCTTCAGAACTTTCAGGGGAAGTCATGATGCTTAATGTATAAATGTGATGGGCTTATTTTGAGAGGAGAGGTTTGTTTCTTTTAGACAGTAGAGATGCTTTAAACTGAAGGGAAGCTAGTTTTCTTTCCATTTCCTTTCCTGTATGAGGTATATGCTTCCCTGATGGCTCAGCTGGTAAAGAATCTGTCTGCAATGTGGGAGACCTGGGTTCTATCCCTGAGTTGGGAAGATCCTCTGGAGATGGGAATAGCTACCCACTCCAGTATTCTGGCCTGGAGAATTCCATGGACTACTCCATGGGGTTACGAAGAGTTGGACAAAAGAGTAGTTTTCTTTCTATTTCCTTTCCTATGGTATATAAGTCAGAGTAGCTTGTTGGCAAAACATGCTGTTCAGTGTGGAGGTAGGGGATGGAGAGTGAGATTTTCAATTTGGTTATGAAAACACTCCCTTCTGAACAAGTTAGGATGTCTTCCTTTAGAAGGGGAGGTAAAAACATTTTTAATGAGCTGGCAAATTACTTCATACAGAACTGAAAACCAAGAAAATCCTTAGGCCAGTCCCCAAATGCTCATGGTAGAGCAGTTATGGAGATTCTAAGGAGATTTGATGGTACTAATTATTTTTCAAATCATCAGAGACTTGGGGACTCTTTTGATTGGAGGGGTACTTCTTATCTTAATTTTAAAGTGTAATAATTTTATTTTGTAAAAAAATTTAATACCAACCCCCATAAATATAGTCGTGTACTTAAAAGTGCTATAAAAACCAACTGAATGATAATAGTATTTATTCCTTTTTTAAAAAAACTGTTTCCTCACATATTTCTGCTTATTTATGGGAAAGGTCAGGTAGGAGTGAGATTGAAGGGGAGTATGTGTTTAACCTTGTTTGGTGTCTTGTTTTATTCTTTGCTTTTCTACAAGCTGTGATCTGCAAGCTGGAGTTTTTAGCCTCCATAAAAGAAGTGGTAGGCTTGGTAGTAATATGACTGGAATATGAAATGAATTCGTGTATTGGAAGCCACCTTAATTTGGTTTATGGTAACAGGGCATGCACTGGCAAGATAGTTGGTTTTATTTTCAAGCCTTTAATGAGGGAACTTACAAGAGGAGCAAAGAGACATTGCTTTTCCCTAAGTCTTATAATTTTTGGTCTGTGTCTTCATGACAATCAATGTTGAATTATTTCAGCTTATCTGAGTATAGTGCTTATCAGTTCCAGATCATTAATTCAGTTCCCATATGGGCCAGTTTGGCTTTGTTCAGTTCCTTGGCCACATGTTAGCTCTGAACTGTCATCTCTTAAGTGGGTTCTATTGATCACTGAAGACAGAACCAGAGATTATGAATGAATAAGCTCAAATCCATCACCATTGCCAGAAAGGAACTCAAACCACAGGCTCACCATGGCAAATTAGTGTCATCTTCTGTATAAAAAAGGAAATAATGACTTTTGTTGATATTTAAGGTCTACACACCATCTGACCCCATGGGCTGTAGCCTATCAGGCTCCTCTGTACATGGGATTTTTCCAGACAAGAGTACTGGAGTGGGTTGCCATTTCTTTCTCCAGGGATCTTCCCTGCCCAGGGATCAAACCTGGGTCTCCCACATTGTAGGCAGATGCTTTTACCATCTGAGCCACCAGGGAAGCCGATCCTGAAATTAAGCTCACAGCAACTCTTTGAGGTAGACTTTTATCTCACTTACAGGAAAATCAGACTCAATGAGGTTAAATATGGCCAAAGGGGAAGATGGTATGCTTTGAATTCAAATAAAGTTGAGTTTGGGCTTTCCAGGTGGCTCAGTGGTTAATAATCTGCTTGCAATGCAGGAGATGTGGCAGGAGTCATGGCTTTGATCCCTGGGTCAGGAAGATGCTCTGGAGGAGCAAACGGCAACACACTCTACTATTCTTGTCTGGGAAATCCCATGGATAGAAGTGCCTGGTGGGCTACAGTCCATGGAGTCACAAAGAGTCAGACACAACTTAGTGACTGAGCATGCAAAATTGAGTTTGAAATCTAGCTTTGATAACATATAAAATGTGAAGTGGGAAAGCTTATCTATTTTCTTACTAAGATAGGATTAAAAATATGTGCCTTGCATTATCAAGGTTAAAAGAAAATGATGCATATAAATCACTTACTACTAAGCCTGTATGTGTTATTTTTATGAAGGGATCTGCCGGGGATCACACAATTCATGGCAGAACTAGGGCTTGCTTGCACATGGATCCTCTAACTCTAAGTTGAGTGCCCTCCCTTCTGTATGACAGCTGAGATTAGGTGAAATGAAGGGTAGAGGTGGGAAGTCACCATCACTTTCCTCTATATCAGTTCAGTCTCTCAGTCATGTCTGACTCCTTGTGATCCCAAGAACTGCAGCACGCCAGGCCTCCCTGTCCGTCACCAACTCCTGGAGTCCACCCAAACCCATGTCCATCGAGTCAGTGATGCCATACAACCATCTCATCCTCTCTCGTCCCCTTCTCCTCCTACCCTCAATCTTTCCCAGCATCAGGGTCTTTTCAAATGAGTCAGCTCTTTGCATCAGGTGGCCAAAGTATTGCAGTTTCAGCTTCAACATCAGTTTTTCCAATGAACACCCAGGACTGATCTCCTTTAGAATGGACTGGTTGGATCTCCTTGCAGTCCAAGGGACTCTCAGGAGTCTTCTCCAACACCACAGTTCTACAGCATCAATTCTTCAGCGCTCAGCTTTCTTTATAGTCCAACTCTCACATCCATACATGACCACTGGAAAAACCACAGCCTTGACTAGACGGACCTTTGTTGGCAAAGTAATGTCTCTGCTTTTGAATATGCTATCTAGGTTGGTCATAACTTTCCTTCCAAGGAGTAAGTGTCTTTTAATTTCATGACTGCAATCACCATCTGCAGTAATTTTGGAGCCCAGAAAAATAAAGTCAGCCATTGTTTCCATTGTTTCCCCATCTATTTGCCATGAAGTGGCAATATATGAACCTCTTTATAGCAGTTCCCAAACCTGCCTGTGCATTTAAAAGAGGCAATTGAGGAGTATGATTAAATGCTTGGATTTCCACATCATCCTAGACCCATGACTGTCCAGCTACAGACTGTGTTTCCCAATCAAATGACTAAGTTCTCACTGAGCGGTTGAGAGACTTAGTGTTATGGGCAACTTCTACCCTGCTGCTGATAAAGAAATCATTTGGCTTGAATATCGACTCTTTACCTTCCCAAAGCTGAAAAGTAAATATGACAGTGACCTCACTTTGACCCAAGAGTCAAGGCAAGACTTCCGCCATTAAGTTTGCAAAAAGTGTCTTGTTTAATAGTTAATATTTTATAACTGTAAATGGAATGTATCCTTTAAAAATTGTGAATCACTGTGTTGTACAACTGGAACTTACATAATATTGTACATCAAATCTGCTTTGATTAAAAAAAAATCACTTCTTGTTTGTAAGCTGGTGATGTGGATGAGCAAGAAGGAAGAAAACTGGGATCTTTAGTGATTAGATGGAGCCCAGCTACTCTGCCTATCTGGGTTACTCATTGTCAGGACTGTTAAGAAAGAAATACATGTCTATCTTAAATTATGTTGCTGTATTTTGGGGTGGGAGATGCTCTTTGCTTCAGAAGTTTAGTCTTTAAGCTACTTAGGAGGCTTTGAAAATGTAAACAGTCAAACTCTATGAGACTTTAAAATCACAATCTTTGTGAGTGAACTGTACTGTTTACATTAGTAAACTGTACTGATAGCTAGACTTGAGAACCACTGTTCTGTGTAACAAAAGACCCTTTCTCTGAAAGTCTTTACTTTTTGTAAAACAAGAAAGATTAGGAGGAGAGGGAGGGAAAACTAGAGAGATGGATAAAGCACATGAACAGAGACAAGCTAAGATAAAACTGGAGTTTCCTAATGTTGATCGTGGTTTTCATACTTTTGGATCCAATCGCTTTTCAAGACTGATTTAGCATTCCTGCTCTTGGTATGGTTGTGTGTGTGTGTGTTCATTTGCTCAGTTGTGTCTGACTCCTTATGGCCCCATGGACTGTAGCTCACCAGGCTCCTCTGTCCATGAGATTTTCCAGGGAAGAATACTGGAGTGGGTTGACATGTCCTCCTCCAGGTGATCTTCCTGACCCAGGGATCGAACCTGCATCTCTTGCATCTTGTGCATTGGGCAGGTGGATTCTTTACCACTAGTGCCATCTGGTGGAGAGGGCAATGGCACCCCACCCCAGTATTCTTCCCTGGAGAATACTCCCATGGGGTCACTGAGAGATGGACATGACTGAGCGACTTCACTTCCACTTTTCACTTTCATTCATTGGAGAAGGAAATGGCAACCCACTCCAGTGTTCTTGCCTGGAGAATCCCAGGGATGGGGGAGCCTGGTGGGCTGCCGTCTATGGGGTCGCAGAGTCGGACACGACTGAAGTGACTTAGCAGCAGCAACAGTGCCATCTGGGAAGCCCCCTTGAGAGATGTGCATATCCCTAAATCTGTGAAAAGAGAAAATATTTATTATTTAGAGTTTTCCCTGCCTTCCAAGAAAGTGGGTACTTCACTGCATTGGTGAAATACAACAGGCTGGGGAGTTAGAGACCTCAGTTGTTCTGCATAAGTAAAGGGACTTAAGTTTCAGTCCTAGACCTGTGTTGGAAATGCTAGGACAGCAGAACTTGTAGTTCAGAAGAGAGATTGCTGCACTGGGAGAGAACATTTGGGGAGACGATGGAAGTTTGACCATGCAGTATGGGGTAGAAGCCCTCTTTTCCATCTCCCCACAGAACTTTCAACGACACATCGTTTGTGTGTGTAGCTAGTATGTTGATGAGCTGGATATATATATATATATATATATATTTAAAGTTATTTATTTCTGATTTTTTTTTTTGACTGCACTATGTCTTCACTGCTGTGTGCGAGCTTTCTCTACTAGTAGCGAGTGGGGACTACTTTCTAATTATGGTGTATGGGTTTCTCATTGCAGTGGCTTCTCTTGTTGAAGAGCATGGGGTCTGGGCATACAGGCTTCAGTAGTTATATTGTGTGGCCTCAGTTGTGGCTCACGGTCCTAAGAGCACAGGCTATGTAGTTGTGGTACATGGAATTCATTGTCCTGCAGCATGTGGGATCTTCCTGGACCAGGGATTGAGCCCGTGTCCCCTGCACTGACCAGTAGATTCTTAACCACAGTGCCACTGGGGAAGTCTGAGCTGGATATATCTTGACGTCCAGGGTTTTTCCAAGTACTAAATTCAGCTTCCAGGTTGATATGAAGTGACATGAGCATTCTTCCTATGGGATCTAACCAGTATCACTTAAAATAGTTGGCTTTTGTAATTAGCACCCAAAAACAAACAAACAAACAAAAACCCCACCAGTTAGGACTATTTGTTCTGTGTAGACGACTTCCCTGGTGGCTCACACGGTAAAGCGTCTGCCTACAGTGCAGGAGACCCGGGTTCAATCCCTGGCTTAGGAAGATCTCCTGGAGAAGGAAATGGCAACCCACTCCAGTATTCTTGCCTGGAAAATCCCATGGATGGAGGAGCCTGGTGGGCTACAGTCCATGGGGTCTCAAAGAGTCAGACACGACTGAGCGACTTCACTTCATTTCACTTCAGAGGGCTGCCCAGGTGGTGCCAGTGGTAAAAGAATCTGCTGGCCACTGTAGCTGATGCCAGAGACACGGGTTTGATCCCTGAGACAGAAAGATCCCCTGGAGTGGGAAATGGCAGCCCACTCCAGTGTTCTTGCCTGGAAACTCCCATGGACTGGAGAGCCTGGCGGGCTACACTCCTTAGGGTTGCAAAGGGTCAGATATGAGGGCGCACATGTACTGCACTGCAACATTTGGTATAGATACAAACTTAGCCCTTCTGTGTAATCCTCATGCTAACTTCTGTATACCTATGCAATTTTTGACACCTTGTGCTTTTCAATAATGGCCCTTGAATGTTTATTCCCTCTACACCTGATACTTATATGTGAGATATCAAATTGAGTTTGGGAAGAGGAAAATGATGCCTGCACTGTCAGTAGTCATCTTTATCTTCCTGTTGTAGACTGCTGCTCATATGATGAACAGCCTCATTCCACTCTGCAACAGCTGCATTTTATTGATGTGGCTTGTTATGTTTGTAAAGAGTCCATAGGTTACAAGTCGGCTCAAGTGCAAAGTGTTCTGATTAATGATCATCTTCAAAATGACAAGTGATAAAGCACTTGAGGATTCTAGGAGTGAAGAGACAACCTTGCAGCATTATTGGAGGCTCCTGAATTTCTGGTGACTGTAAAAATATCTCTTTAGAGATGGGCTAACACACACATCCTCTAATAAATTAAAATTTTGGATGCACACCCCTTTTTGCTGCCAAGTACTACTACACTTTAGTCAGATAAAAGGCAGAGTGTGTGCCTGGTATTTGATCACTTTAGAAGACTTCTAGTGTAACACGGGCTTCTCAGGTTGTACAGTGATAAAGAATCTACCTGCCAATGTTGGAGATGCTGGAGACTTGGGTTTCTTCCCTGGGTGGAGAAGATTCCCCTGGAGAAGGAAATGGCAACCCACTCCAGTATTTTTGCCTGGAAAAACCCATGGACAGAGGAACCTGGTGGGCTACAGTCCATGGGGTTGCAAAAAGTCAGACATGACTGGGCACAACAATAGCAATAACAAAAGTGTAACACACTACTGTTTTTATCCTTTGCATTTAGATTATAAACTAATAAAATTGAGGATTTCCTTTTATAATCAAAAGACAGGATGTTCAGAATTTCAGGACCATCCCAGAGATACCATTAGAGAGACTGTGCTGGGAGGCTTGATTTATTTGTGATCTGTTTCACTGTTGTTCCTTTGTTTGGCTTTGTTTTTATAACTTTTCAGAATAAGAGAGTGATTGCATCTACTGCTGTAGCATTTTCTCAGAACACCCATATGGGGCATATTTTAGATGAAACAGAGTCTCTGGTTGGCAGTAGCTCCCTTTCATTTCACTCTATTATTAAGAGTCATTTCTCAAACCGTTTTTAAAATTTACATCTGGAATAGAAAAATAGAGGACTCTAAAGATGTCTTTGAAAATTAATTCTGTAGTAAGTCTTCTCACCGTCTAGGGAATTGAAACTTAGCTGCAGATTTTCTTTAAGTGGGCTTTCTGGATGCAGAGCAGGATTCAGTTAGTGGATAAGAGGAAGGGTGTATTTGAAAACAAGGGAATGTTAGTGATGGCAATCAGCACACATTAAATAGTGCATTTTTTTTTTTTTTTGAAAATGAGCACTGAATCAGAAGTCATAATCACTCAGTCACCTGCTGGGTTCATTTGCCCTTCAGAAATGAGGACATCTCAAAGTGTAGAGCATTTTAATAGAATAGCCAGACAAGCTTGTTATATAGAATTTTATTTGACAGGCTGGAACTTGTTTCCAATATTCTTTTTTCCGAATTACATGAAAAACTGTATTCCACGGTGCATTGTGAAAGGATAAATGGTAGACGACATCAAAATAAAGCAAAGTGATCTTTTTTTCTCCATTTTTTTTTACCGATAGTATCTTCCTGTGGCTGTGACTACCAGATCCCATGATAAGGCAATTAAATAGTTCATGTAACAGACTTAAATTGAAGAAAGTGGGGAAAACTACTAGACCATTCAGGTATGACCTAAATCAAATCTCTTATGACTATACAGTGGAAGTGAGAAATAGATTGAAGGGACTAGATCTGATAGGCAGAGTGCCTGGTGAACTATGGACAGAGGTTTGTGACATTGTACAGGAGACAGGGAGCAAGACCATCCCCAAGAAAAAGAAATGCAAAAAAGCAAAATGGCTGCCTGAGGATGCCTTACAAATAGCTGTGAAAAGAAGAGAAGTGAAAAGCAAAGGAGAATAGGAAATATATACCCATTTGAATGCAGAGTTCCAAAGAAAAGCAAGGAGAGATATGAAAGCCTTCCTCAGCAATCAATGCAAAGAAATAGAGGAAAACAATACAATGGGAAAGACCAGAGATCTCTTCAAGAACATTAGAGATACCAAGGGAACATTTCATGCAAAGATGGGCTCGATAAAGGACAGAAATGGTATGGACCTAACAGAAGCAGAAGATATTAAGAAGACATGGCAAGAATACACAGAAGAACTGTACAAAAAAAAATCTTCACGACTCAGATAATCATGAAGGTGTGATCACTCACACTCATCTAGAGCTGGACATCCTGGAATGTGAAGTCAAGTGGGCCTTAGGAAGCATCACTATGAACAAAGCTAGTGGAGGTGATGGAATTCAGTTAAGCTATTTCAAATCCTAAAAGATGATGCTGTGAAAGTGCTGCACTCAGTATGCCAGCAAATTTGGAAAACTCAGCAGTGGCCACAGGACTGGAAAGGTCAGTTTTCATTGCAATCCCAAAGAAAGACAATGCCAAAGAATGCTCAAATTACTGCACAAATTGCACTCATCTCACATGCTAGTCAAGTAATGCTCAAAATTTTCCAAGCCAGGCTTCAGCAATACATGAACCGTGAACTTCCAGATGTTCAAGCTGGTTTTAAAAAAGGCAGAGGAACCAGAGATCAAATTGCCAACATCTGCTGGATCAGGGAAAAAGCAAGAGAGTTCCAGAAAAATATCTATTTCTGCTTTATTGACTATGCCAAAGCATAGTCTGTGTGTGGATCTTTTGACTGTGTGGATCACAATAAACTGTGGAAAATTCTGAAAGAGATGGGGATAACAGACCACCTGGCCTGCCTCTTGAGAAATCTGTATGCAAGTCAGGAAGCAACAGTTAGAACTGGACATGGAACAACAGACTGGTTCCAAATAGGAAACAGAGTATGTCAAGGCTGTATATTGTCACACTGCTTATTTAACTTATATGCAGAGTACATCATGAGAAATGCTGGGCTGGAGGAAGCACAAGCTGGAGTCAAGATTGCTGGGAGAAATATCAATAACCTCAGATATGCAGATGACACCACCCTTCTGGCAGAAAGTGAAGAAGAACCAAAGAGCCTCTTGATGAAAGTGAAAGAGAAGAATGAAAAAGTTGGCTTAAAGCTTAACATTCAGAAAGCGAGGATCATGGCATCCAGTCCCATCACTTCTTGGGAAATAGATGGGGAAACAGTGGCTAAGTTTATTTTTCTGGGTTCCAAAATCACTGCAGATGGTGATTGCAGCCATGAAATCAAAAGACGCTTACTCCTTGGAAGGAAAGTTGTGACCAACCTAGAAAGCATATTCAAAAGCAGAGACTATGCTAAGCAAAGCTATGTTTTTTCCAGTAGTCATGTATGGATGTGAGAGTTGGACTATAAAGAAAGCTGAGTGCCGAACAATTGATGCTTTTGAACTGTGGTGTTGGAGAAGACTCTTGAGAGTCCCTTGGACTGCAAGGAGATCCAACCTGTCCATCCTAAAGGAGATTAGTCCTGGGTGTTCATTGGAGGGACTGATGTTGAAGCTGAAACCCCAATACTTTGGCCACCTGATGCGGAGACCTGACTCATTTGAAAAGACCCTGATGCTGGGAAAGATTGAGGGCAGGAGGAGAAGGGGATGACAGAGGATGAGATGGTTGGATGGCATCACCAATTCAATAGACATGGGTTTGGGTGGAATCTGGGAGTTGGTGATGGACAGGGAAGCCTGGTTTGCTGCAGTTCATGGGGTCTCAAAGAGCCAGACACGACTGAGTGACTGAACTGAAGTGAACTGAATAGTCTTACTCCAATGATGGCCTGGGGCAGTAAAATAATGCAAATAGATGTACCATTTGAGCATGTAGTTCCATAAAATAAACTTGAAGGAGGCATTACAGTGAAAATAGTAAGGCACTGCAACCAATTTTTTTTCCTTTGTAAAGTCTTTGTAAAGACTTTCATACAAATTGACTTTCCAGTCTTGTCTTCTACCAGCATTAATGTGGTTATTATTCATTTTTTATCTTTGTTGAAGATTTTGAACACATTTGCTATTTCTGATAAGATAGAGGGTTCATGATCCTGCTGACTTTAAGTCCATGTTCATGAATATATAAAACTGACACTTCATACATACACAATTTGACCTACAGTTCACAAAAGCAAAGCAGGCTGAATTGGATGGGAAATGATAAGGACTGCTGTTTCATAATATATTCTTTGTCAAGTTGGCCACAGCATGTATCATGATGATATCCAAATAGTCCATTTTATGGGACCCTGGGTCCTCCAAACATTATCCTTGTTTCTCTAGCTGTGCATTCTCAACAGTATTTCCTCCATCCCTTTCATGAGTCTCATACATCAGATCTTACACTTCCATAATTCTTACTGTATCACTTTGTTAATTGTAGAAAATTTTGAAAAGGTGAAAATAAGAATCCCCTGACTCTGTGTCCAGACATAACTAATATTAATATCTCAGTTTCTTTTCTTTTTTTCTACCCTCCACTCCTCTTCCTATGTTTTCCCCTCCTTCCTACTTTCCCTGTAAGATTAAATCAAATTATAAAGAGGACAGTCTTCCTCATAATGCTTTAAGGCAGAAGCCCCTAACCTTTTTGTAACCAAGGGCCAGTTTCATGGAAGACAGTTTTTCCCTGCTCAGGTGGGGGACGGTGTCAAGATGATTTGAGCACATTGCACTTACTGTGCACTTTATTTCTATTATTATTACCACATCAGCTCCCCCTCAGATCTTCAGACATTAGCTCCTGGATGTTGGGGACCCCTGCTTTAGAGAATTCATCATTTGGAAGTGGAATCTCTACCAGGCTATTTTGGTCCATTAGTTCCTCAGGTAGGTAGTGGATGTACACATACAAAAATATTTCCCCATGTTTAGAATCCTGCTTATGAGCCCTCTCACACAGAGAGAGCCTTTTCATAGAGTCTTATCTGTAACATGTAACATCAGCATTAGAGGCTGTATTGAGGTGGCTGCAGTTATGAGAGAGTATCTTACCTGGCTTAAGCGAAGGCTCAGCGTATGGAGAGGAGAGTGGCAGTGTTTATTTTATTTTTTCATTTCCAGCCTTGTTAAGAGCCACACAAGGGGTATGAGCTAATTATGAATAATGTAGTAATAAAATGCCAGGTTCTTAAGTCAGGCAGGCTTGGCCATGATGACCTTAGGGAAATCTTTCCTATTATCCAAGCTTCTATGTCCTCATCTAAACAATATAGACAATAATAGGGTGTCCCCTATAGGGTTCTTGTGAGCACCCCCCTCTTTCTCATCTGCTCCCTTGTTATAATGTGTGTGTGTGTGTGTTCAGTTGTTTGACTTTTTGTGACCCCATGGACTGTAGCCTACCAGGCTTCTCTGTCCATGGGATTTCTCAGGCAGCAGTACTGGAGTAGGTTGCCATTTCCTCTTCCAGGGATCTTCCCGACCCAAGGATCGAGCCCACATATCTTGTGTCTCCTGCATTGGCAGGCAGATTCTTTACCACTGCACCACCTGGCAGTCCTCAGTAATTACAGGCCCCAATATTCACATCCTTGTGCATTCTCTGCCTGCCCTGATCCTGGACTTGATCCTGTGATTTTTCTTTAACTATGAAACTCGCTTGGTTAATGGGACATTAGCAATCATGACACAAAGCACTGTCCAGTGGGGCTTGGTTTCTTCTGCAAACCAATCATTATGAAGAATCCCAAGTTACCCTATTGATGACATAGGGTACAATCAACAGCCAACACCAACTGTCAGATATATGTGTAAAGACATCTTAGATGATCTAGTCTCAGCTAAATTGTTGATTAAGTCCAGGAAAGATCTGCAGAAGAATCACACCAAATGGTAAATTAAGTGGTAATTGTTTTATGTTACTGAGTTTTGAGGTCGTTTTTAATGGAGTGATAGACAGCCAACATAACACCTGTTGTGTACGACTGTGTATTTTCTTTTACTAAAAGGCAGAGTTCATTTTACCATCTCTTGATTCTGAGTTTGGTCATAGGACTTGCTTTGGGCAATGGGATACTAAGCAGAAATGATGCAGGTAGAAGCTTGTAAAAAGCACTTTTCTTTTTCTGTTTTCTCGCTTGCTTCTCTGCCCTTGCCTTGAGAAAGCCTGGCTTGGTAGAGAAGAGACTCAGTTCAGAATTGCTCAGTTTTAACTGAGGCTGTTTAAGATCAGTGACTGAGTGGCAACTGTCAGATGTGTGAGTGAGCGCAGCTAAGGCCAGAATTGCTAAGCCCACATTGCCAGCCTTCATTGATGACTCACAGGCTTGTGACCAAAGGAATGCCTATTGTTTTAAGCTGCTAGTCTTAGGGTAATTTGTTGTGCACCGTTATTGTGAATAGATAACTAATGCATCCCCCTTGCCTAAATGTTGTGCATTCACAGCAGCTGCTAAAACATTGTCTCATCTATCCAGATCTTTCCATGTGATTCTCTCAGTGCCCTAATTTTCTCAGTGTGTATTCCATCCTCTTTCCTCAAGCCCATCTTGTTGACTCAGGTCTGGACTCTATTTTTTGGTCTTGTTCCCAAAAGACATCTAGTATCACCTCAGATCTGATGAGCCTCATAACTCTGAGAATATAATGCAGCCTCTACTTTTATGGTAAAACTCAGGATTTTTGAATAATTGATAGATCAAAATCACATTCGTCGAGACTGACCCAATCAATTCTGATGCTCAAGGCTTAGCTTTACTTTTTCTGGATAGCTGGTGCACTGCAGCTGTCCCTGTAATAGAAACCACAAAAATGGAACATTTCTCCCCATTTTAATGTTTGGTTATGAATTCCACATGCAAATCCTCACTACTTTTCAATCTGCTATAGAAGCTTTCCGGGCAGAGAAACAATCTACCAAGGACATGGAAAACCCAGTGCTTGGGACTCTTGGAATAAACTCAGGTACGGAGTCCTGTGCATACTCAGGCTCCCCAGGTGGCGTGGTGGTAAAGAATCCACCTGCCAGTGCAGGAGATGCAGGTTTGATTCCTGGGTCAAGAAGATCCGCTGGAGAAGGAAATGGAAACCCACTCTACTATTCTTGCCTAGGAAATCGCATGGACAGAGGAGCCTGGTGGGCTACAGTCCATGGGGTTGCAAAAGGGACATGACCAAGCACACCTGCACTCACGTACACTCTCACTTAATCCTTTAGCCATATCTGTCCCAGAGCACTTTCAGTGCTGTGTGCTAATCATGACTCAGAGGACTACTGTTGAGATGGTGCTGTCTGAAAATTTCTGTACTCATGGTATTGGTGTTGCCTGTATTGGTACAGAGACCCCTTAGACCAATTAGAAGACCCACAGTTCAGTTCAGTCGCTCAGTTGTGTCCGACTCTTTGCGACCCCATGAATTGCAGCACACCAAGCCTCCCTGTCCATCATCAACTCCCGGAGTTCACTCAGACTCACGTCCATTGAGTTGGTGATGCCATCCAGCCATCTCATCCTCTGTCGTCCCCTTTTCTTCCTGCCTCCAGTCCCTCCCAGCATCAGAGTCTTTTCCAATGAGTCAACTCTTCGCATGAGGTGGTCAAAGTATTGGAGTTTCAGCTTCAGCATCAGTCCTTCCATTGAACACCCAGGGCTGATCTCCTTCAGAATGGACTGGTTGGATCTCCTTGCAGTCCAAGGGACTCTCAAGAGTCTTCTCCAACACCACAGTTCAAAAGCTTCACAGTCCAACTCTCACATCCATACATGACCACTGGAAAAATCATAGCCTTGACTGGGCGGACCTTTGTTGGCAAAGTAATATCTAAGTTTTTCAATATGCTATCTAGGTTGGTCATAACTTTCCTTCCAAGGAGTAACCACAGCTGCCTCCAAAGTCTCCAGGTGATCTAGTTATTAAAAAAGACACACAAATTTGAACTATTCCAAGCATGGCTGATCACTCTCTTCTAAAAATTAATTCTTATTTCTAAAATATAATGGATATGCATTGAAATGAGGTTTAACACTAATATCCAGTGTGTAATTTTGTCAATAAACTTTCTCATTTTAGTAAATTCATACAATGCTATTTGATTCTGGTTTCCACTCAGAACATTCATTCTTGAACCACATTTTCAACTTAAACTGTTGTTTTAATCTCAGCAAGATCTTTTCAATGCACGCTCTGGTTTACCACTGTTATTCCAAGAATCACAATGACTCAGGTCTGCTTGAGTGTGAGACTTTTCATATACTTTTTCAGCAGACTATTAGGCATACTGAAAATGAGCTCAGAAAAGTAAGATTTTGAAGTGACTTCAGCAACCTAGGGAAATTTCCTTAGTCTCAATTTCTTCATCTCTGAAATGGGATTAGCAGTACATTAGGAATACTATTATAATAGTAATGTACAATCATGTTGTTATGAGAATTAAATCCGATCATCTCTGTAAAGCACTTTAGCACCATGACTAGCATGTGATACCTCTATACATGGTCATTGTAGTTATTAAAAGGAGCTGTGAAAACGTGTCTATTGTTTTAGCCATAGTTCATAGTTTAGGAGATGATGAACATGACCAAAAGCTGTATTTAACCCAAATGACATGACAGATTCCCACTTAATTCATTTCTTGAATAGGTTTTTATTGTTCACATACCATGTACTGGGATCAGTACATGAATCCTGCCCTCATCAGGCACATATTTAAGGGGATAGATAGGTACTAAACACATAGTGTTGTTATCTATTCGCTAAGTCATGTCCAGCTCTTACCAGGCTCCTCTGTCCATGGAATTTTCCAAGCAAGAATGCTGGAGTGGGTTGCCATTTCCATCTGCAAGGGATCTTCCCCACCGAGAGACTGAACCTACATCTTTAATTCTTTAAGATACAAGCAACATGGTATTAAAATAGGCATGATTATTATTTACTTTGCAAATAAATACTTTATTACAATTCTCTTAACAAAATATAAGATTGGTTCCATCATAAACAGTATGGAAAGGACTATAAGGTTAGAGTGTAGGACACTGATACTGCAGTGTCCTACAGACATTTTAAAGAATCTTGTTCTGATTCTTGCTAATGAAGTATACTTTATGGATGGTGTTTAATGACCCAGAAATAGCAGGATTAAAAAATATATATATATAATATATATATTTATCTATATATTGGGCTTCCCTGTGGCTCAGCTGGTAAAGAATCTACCTGCAATGCGGGAGACCTGGGTTTGATCCCTGGGTTGGGAAGATCCTCTGGAGAAGGGAAAGGCTCCCCACTCAAGTATTCTGGCCTGGAGAAGTCCACGGACTGTATAGTTCATGGGGTCGCAAAGAGTCGGACATGACTGAGTGACTGTCACTTTCGCTTTTCAGTGTGCTTTTCATTATTTAAGGTGAGCTGAACTGTGATCTGTTAGAAAAGGATATTTTGTTTTGCCTAAATGGTGGGGTTTGTACTAAGTGCAATGTAACTGTCATTTTCTAAAGATTACCCCATATTGTTCTAACTTCTTTGTCTCTTATAACTGACCTTAATTTGGCACTGACTGCTTAAGCCACTTGCCTTACAAGAAGTCTGTGTGTGTATGTATGTGTTTGTGTGTGTGTGTGTGTGTGTGTGTGTTAGTTGCTCAGTTCTGTCTGACTCTTTGCCACCCCATTGACTGTAACCTGCCTAGCTCCTCTGTCCATTGAATTCTCCTGGCGAGAATACTGGAGTAGGTTGCCATTCCCTTCTCCAGGGGATCTTCCCAAGCCAGGGACTGAGCCTGAGTCTCTGCATTATGGGCAATTTCTTTATCCTCTGAGCCACCAGAGTCTGAGGAATTAGTAAATAAACACCTAAATGGACTAAGGGGGTAGCTTTTTTTAAGGAAGTCCTTTTGAAATTCAAATAATCACCCCCTAATGTGTAAGGGTTTTTCACTGGGAAGCTTGCTCTTGTGCTAGCTGTACTCTGCTGCATGTGGTAAGAAAATTTCTTCAAAAGATAATGTGAATACATGTTTTAAAGTATACTGCATGGTTTGAAGAAAATAGTATGTAGAGGGAAAAATAATAAAATCTGAAGAAGTGAACCCAGGGACTTTAATAATGCTGAAGGATTTTTAATGAGATGTCAATTTATAGCATGTCAGTTTAACAAGAGGGAGAACAAGTCTTTGGGGGAAAAGAAAAAAATCAAATTGACTTAAACAAGAAGAAAGAAGAAAGAGCACGAGGTTCCCCAACAGGGTGAGTTGAATATTTTTTAAAAATCAAGTAAAAGCAAGAAGGTAGGATTTCCTAAGGTATTCTTGAGTCTCTTTTCTTAATAACTTTGCATCTCCTCTCCCAAGGGGGCTGCACCTTATACACTCATATTAAATGTCAAGTGTTACAACAAACGGTGATGCTCTTTCATTACTCTCGTCACCGATTTCTGCTGAGCATATAGAAGGCTTCTCTGATTAGAAATCATTGACAGAGAAGCTCAACGGGGTTTCTTTTGAACAGAGTAGTTGAAGTAGTTGAAGACTTGTATGCATCACATTATAACTCCTAATAGTTGCTAAGCAGAAAAAATATCCTCTTCTGTAACTTAAAAATATATTTGGTCATGTATTCAAATATAACATATATTCAGATTCTGAGTGATCAGACTAAAATCTCTTTCTATTAATATTGCATTTAATATTTAAACCCATTGGAACTTGAGTAGAATTTGTATCCTATTGTTGTATGAAAATTGTGTAAATCTTAATTATGTTGACTTGGTTCATAGTGCTTTTCAGGCCTACTATATTCTACTTTTCTGTATGTTCATTCTATTAATTTTTGAGAGTTTGTTGTTGAAACTCTAACTAAAGATCTCAATTGATCTACTTAAAAAATAACTGTAATATATAATGGAACTATATGTAACTTTGTTCTGTATTTTCCAAGTCTCCTGTAAATGTGTTATCATATTTACATAATTAAAAAAATGTTAAAAGTATTAACTCATATGCTTACAGGATCAAATGTCCTTTCTGGTTATCTTTGGAGGTGCCATTTCTTTCATGTCACTTTAGAAGAATCACAGCATCATAATATCTCACAACTGGAAGGGCATCCAACTCTGTTTTGCTTTGCCCAAGTTAGTGGCAGAGCTCCTGTTAGAACTAAGTCTACCACATCCATCTCCCATGATCTTTCTGCAGTAATGCTACTCCATGTCCAAGGATACTTAATTTTAAAACAAATATCCTCCAATGGAGATATAGACTATCATTTATTTTATTATTTTCTTAATGGATGCAAGGATTGAAGTTTTTTTGGCTCTGCCTTTTACCAGCTGTGAAACTTAATCAAGTTTTTAAGCTTCAGTTGGCCTTAGTTTTTCTCACCAAAATGATCAAGAAATTAGATTAATTTTTAAGGTCTCTTCAAATATCCAGCTTATGATTTTTTAAAAGTTGAGGATAATTGCTTTACAATGTCGTGTTGGTTTCTGCCATACAACAATGTGAATCTTCCGTAATTATATATCTTTCTTGAGTCTCCACCCCACTCCTTTCCCACCCCTCTAGATTGTCACAGAGTGCCAGGCTGGGCTCTTTGTGTTATATAGCAGCTTCCTACTGGCTACCTATTTTACACATGATAATGTATATATATCAGTGCTACTTTCTCAATTTGTCCCATCCTCTCCTTCCTCCTCTATGTCCATAAGTCTGTTCTCTATGTCTGTATTTCCATTCCTTTCCTGAAGATAGGTTCATCAGTATTATTCTTCTAGATTCCATATATATATATATATATATATATATATATGTATATGTATATGTATATGTAAGTAAGTAAAAGCCGCTCAGTTGTGTCCAACTCTTTGTGAACCCATGGACTATACAGTCCATGGCATTCTCTAGGCCGGAATTCTCTAGGCCAGAATTCTGGAGTGGGTTGCCATTCCCTTATCCAGGGGGATCTTCCCAGCCCAGGGATTGAACCCAGGTCTCCTGCATTGCAGGCATATTCTTTACCAGCTAAGCCACAAGGGAAACTGCAATGAACATTCAGACCAGATGCTGATTTTATGCTATGCTTTCCACTACCAAATATTTCACAACAAATATGCTGCAGTCCATGGGGTCGTGAAGAGGTGACTGAACAACATGGATTTATCAGATTTATCAGACATTAGTGTGTGATGAAGAAGTCAGTCTTCATAACTCACAGAGTGGGTCAAATCTCTAAAGCCAAAACGATCCATAGTGATTCCTTTGGGCAAAAACCCTGGACGTTTATAGATGTTCAGTATCTTTGGGGACAGTTAGGATAGCCTGTTCTACCTATTTGCCAACATGTGACCAGTCTTTTCTCTCCTGTTCAGTAGCATTAGGATTTCTCCTGCTACCTGAGTGTCACTAACACCCTATTGCCCAGTTGACATCACGGCAGTGGGAGGGGGAAAGTTTGTAATTCAACTGCATTAAGGAACTGGATTGAGTTGGTCCCCAGGCTCTAGTGTGTGCATACTTCGCTTCTTATTCTCTGACATTTATTTTTAATATGTGAGTCTTGACTGTAATTCTGAGTCTGTGGTCTTCTTCCCCGCCCCCAGCCAACATGTGTAAGTGCTATCAGAAAAGGAGAGGCATGATTTTTGTCTTTGAGAACCCCAAGCTTAAATTATTACAGTTTGTAGAGAAGTACGATGTTGTGGTTTAACTCTTTTCATCAAAAGAAGGACATTGACAACATTCAGTCCCATAAAGGAGGGAAAGCCATCAAGTTCTGATATTTGGTGAGGACAGGGAGCAGACAAAGGGGAGTGAAATTTTAGGGAAAAATAATATGTTTTTTTTTTTTAACATTTAAAAAGATTTATTTTTATTAAAGTACAGTTGATTTAGGGGAAAATAATGTTGAAAAAGTGATTGCCTAAGTAGGCAAGTACTATCCAAACATTTGTAGTGCTAGTTGATTTCTCCATTCTTATAAATGAAGAACCAGGTTCAAGGAAGTTAAGTAATTTATCCCAAGTCACATAATTAGTGATTAGCAGCAGATCCAGGTTTTAAATTCATGTCCATGTAATTTCACAAGATGTTATTTTCTGATTCTTTATCCACATCCCTTGATGCCAGATTTATTTTGAATATAAGAATTTAGAAGGCAATACAGTGCAAATATCATGTGTTATATAAACAGTCCCAGCAAGGTCTAAGGCTCCCTGTAATCAAAACAGATTCATATGCTGGCAGAAAAGCATGAATATTCACCTACGGTGGGATAAGTGAAGTCTATAAATAGCCTCATACGAGTTCAGGTCAGATTTTGCAGCCAAATAATTCAGGTCAGTTCAGTTTTATGGCCAAAAAAACTGGGCTTTAGAACTTTCTGAATATCACAGCTGGGGACCTAAGGATTGTGGACTTGATTACCAGCCTGCCTGAGTCTATTGAGGGAGTTCTGAGTGGGCCCTGGGTTTTCTGATTGAGGAAATAGTCTCTATGTCAGGCTTCTGAGCAGTCCCGTCAGAACTGGTGGTCAGCGATCAGAGTCAGGGGCTGTGACTGTCTCTGTAGGGGGTGCCAGACCCAGGCAGCCAAATCCAAGGGCCAGACAGTGTGCAATACCAGGGGGAACCTCTGTTGGCCATGTTTTTGCTGCCCCTTGAGCCTTTTTCCAGGTGGCTCAGTGGTACAGAATTTGCCTCCCAACCCAGGAGACTTTGGTTTGACCCTAAGTTTGATCCCTTTGGGGATCCCTGGAAGATCCCCTGGAGAAAGAAATGGCAACTCCTTCCAGTATTCTTGCCTGGGGAACCCCGTGGACAGAGGAGCCTAGTGGGCTATAGCCATGGGGTCTCAAAGAGTCAGACATGACTGAGCACGCATGCATGAAACTTTTTCATGTCAGAAGTTTCTAGAGTGAACTTTTTCAGTGATATCACATATTCTATATTTGGGAAGTCATTGAAAAATAGAGGACTTGTTCTGTATAGATTCACATTGCAGTCAAATTCAATGAAGCATAGATTATTTGAAAAGTGATGGATATCCATCATTAATGAGCTAAAGCTGTGTTATGGTAAGGTTATTTGAAAATAAAGGCAGATGAGAACTGGAACTGACAGTGTTTTTTTTTTCTCCACAGGTCAGGCTACTGAGACAGGGAAAAGCTAACATGTACCTGAAATCTTTCAAAAACTCGTATATAATCATTTTTTCCACATAGTATTTAAAATAGAACTGGCTTTGTTGTTGTTATGTAGCCCTTCTTGGTTCCACATCTTAACATGAGATAATCATTAATAATTTCAAAATTGTGATTGAATATGAAGTTACTGTTATGAGAACATTAAGAATTCATGCCATGCCAGTAGTCAACATTGCGGATGTACATTGTGTTGTATCCAAAATAAATTTGACCTTGTTACTCCACATGCATTAATCACTTTCTTCTGGGCACAATAGCGGAACACTAACTGGATATGAATAATGGATACCAAAATTTGAGATTAATTTTTAGCATACTAGTCTTTGTATGAACACAAAATGAGGTTAAATTAGGATTCTGGTTGTCACTCAACTGTTCAAATTGCCAGATATTTTAAATTTATTAGGCTTGGAGATTTTCCCCCTGCCATTAACTGAGTAACTGCTACAATAAAGACAGACAGTGTCCTGTAGATGTAATGTCCTTCCCTAATCTCTATAATCAAATTCATATTGACCAGGTGAGATGATAAAAACTGCACTGGATTCCAACAAAGCACCAAGGATAAAACAGTACATCCATAGAATGATAGGTGAGAGTAAATTTCTATAGATAAGAACCATCAAAGACGTATCTAACCTGATTATAAAGTTTTAAAATCAAATTAAGCTTTTCCCATAAATTGACTAAGAAGTATTAATGTATGTACTGGAAGTATTAATGTATATACTGTTAGTACTATCTTCTGGCTGAAAAAAGGTCTCTAACTTAAAAACTAGAAACCAAGACACTGGTCTTTACCTATTATGTTCTAAGACTTAGAACATACTTTGATTTAATTTAATCTTAAATGTACTCAAGATTAGTAAATTAATTTTGTTTAATAAACCTGAATAGTCCCAAATATAGAATCTAAACTACCTCAAAGTGAAAGTCGCTCAGTCATGTCGGACTCTTTGCAACCCTGTGAACTATACAGTCCATGGAATTCTCTAGGCCAGAATACTGGAGTGAATAGCCTTTCCCTTCTCCAGGGGATCTTCCCAACCCAGGGATCAAACCCAGGTCTCTCAAATTGCAGGCGGATTCTTTACCAGCTGAGCCACCAAGGAAGTCCAAGAATACCAACTGAGCTATGAGAGAAGCCCAAGTGTTCTATAAATTATATCCAGCAGTTTTTTCATCTGCCTGAAAATTGTAGAATGAGGTAGTGTTCTTTACTCAGTCGTGTCCGACTCTTTGCCACTTCCTGGACTGTAGCATGTCCGACTCTGCCACTTCCTGGACTGTAGCCTGCCAGGCTCTTCTGTCCACAGAATTCTCCAGGCAAGAATACTGGAGTGGGTAGCCATTCCCTTCTCCAGGGGATCTTCCCAACCTAGGGGTTGAACCTGGGTCTCCTGCCTTGAAGGCAGATTCTTTACTGTCTTTACTAACCCTAACTCTAATCCTAACCCTAACCAGGGAAGTC
Source organism: Bos taurus (assembly GCF_002263795.3). Taxonomy (NCBI): domain Eukaryota; kingdom Metazoa; phylum Chordata; class Mammalia; order Artiodactyla; family Bovidae; genus Bos; species Bos taurus. The sequence continues at coordinate 91,270,032 of NC_037332.1, forward strand.
GTGGCAAAGAGAGATGAGTATAAATAAATGAATAAAAACCAAAGAGCTAAGTCTGTTTCTGTGACTGAGAACTAATGCATCCATATTTCTTTTGCATTTGGAATAATATTCAGCAGTTCAGTTATTATTGGGGCACAACTTTTACTACTGAGGAGAAGTTTGATTATGCAGACACATTCAAAGGATGTTTACACATAAATAGATTTTGTTCCTTTAGTATCTTTTAGTATCTATTTTTAAAATCTTAAAGTTCTTTTTGGCTGCATCTTCATTCTTTATGGGGGTTATTTCTGCTAAAATAAAATCATCTTGAGATAAATCTTCAATAATAAATAAATAAGCAACTAAATATTGTATTTTGCTTTTAAATTAGAGCCTAGAGATAGCTAAGAATTATTTTTTAATTAGGGGATGTTTCAGTTTTCTCAAATACATTTAATCCTGGAGGAAGAGTATTCTCTGAGGATGGCTTCAGTATGGTGCTGTAAGCTAGTGTTTATGCAAGTCTAAATAGAAATTGTTTTTTCTTAATCATTGTGGAAAGAGAGTAGTATGTGTTCCAGTGTTGCTTTTAAATTTGGGACTACACATCATGATTTTTATGACACGTGTTAAATTCCATGTAGTAAGTTGAATATTGATATTTCCTAATTTGATTATTCAAAAATAAGAAAGAATGTAGTACCTGAAAACATTTCTGGTGAACACATTGTTCTTTCCTGGAAGGGAATAGTTGTGGTAAGGGTATTTTATTGGTATCATTAGCAGATGAAACACAATTATAATCCTTTCTTTGAGATGATACGCTATACAGAATGGGAAATTAATGTAGCAGCAGAGGCTAAGCTATCAAGAATAACTGATATATGGCTGTTTTATTTACTTTTATTAAAATGTAGTTGATATACCATCTTATGCTAGTTTCAGGTGTACTACAGAGTGATTTGTTATTTGCATACATTATGAAAGGAACACCATGATAAGGATAGTACTCATCTGTCCCTGGACAAAATTATTACAGTATTATTGCCGATATTCCTTATGCTGGATATTACATCTCCACGGCTTAATCTTCTTCACCTACTTCACATACCCCTTCCCAAATCCCCCTACTTGTGGTAGCTTCCTGTTTATTCTCTGAGCCTATGTCTGTTTTCATTTTGTTTTGTTCGTTAGATTCCATGTTTAAGTAAAATCATATGGTATTTGTCTTTTTCTGTCTGACTTATTTATCATAATACCCTCTAGTACTAATGCGTTCTAACTACCTTGCATTTTTACTCCTCCCTCCAATATTTTTTGACGTCATCTTTTTGTTTTGCGTGAATATAGATGATTTTACTACATTTGCTTTTTAACTTTCTAGTTTTCAAAGTGGTTGATTACTACAGTTATATATTTGCCTTACATGTGACATTTTTCCTCTTACAATTTTCATATTTCTAGTTGTGGCTTTTTGTTTTCCACTTCAAGGAGTCCCTTTAACATTTCTTTGTAAAGCTGGTTTAGTGGTGTTGAGAGTATTTTTTAGCTTTTGTTCCTCTGTAAAACTCATGATCTCTCTTTCAAATCTGAATGATAAGCTTTCTGGGTAGAGTGTTTTTGCTTCTACATTTTTTCCTTCCATCAACTTGCATATACTGTGCCACTCTCTTCTGACCTGCAGAGTTTCAGCTGAAAAGTCATCTGATAGTCCTGTGGGAGTTCCCTGTATGTAACTGGTTGCTTATCTCTTGCTGCTTTTGAGATCCTATCTTTATATTTAATGTTTGCTATTTTAATTTTAATGTGTCTTGGTGTGGACCTCTTTGGATTCACCTTGTTAAGGACTCTCTGTGCTTCTTGGACTTGGATGTCTGTTTCCTTCCCCAGGTTAGGGAAATTTGCAGCTATTTATTTCTTCAAACAAGTTCTTTGACACTTTTCTCTCTCTTCTTCTTCTGACATCCATATAATGCAAATGTTATTATGCTTGATATTGCCCCAGAAGTCTCATAAACTATCCTCATTTTAAAAATTATTTTTTCTTTTTTCTGTTCAGCTCTGTTCAGACAGAGATTTCCATTTACTCTGTCTTCCAGACCACTGATAATTTCCTCTGTATCATTAGTAATCTACTGTTGATCCCTTCTAGTGTATCATTTATTTCAGTTATTTTATTATTCAGCTCAGTTTAGTGCTTCTTTATATTTTCTATCTCTGTTGCAATTCTCACTGTGTATATCCATTCTTCTCCTAAGTTCCCTAATCATCTTTAGGATGGTTGCCTTGAAACCTTTATTAGGTAGGTTGCATATCTTTACTTCATTTAACTTTTCTTCTCAAGTTTTGTTTTGTTCCACCATTTACAACATATTCTTCTCTCTCCAAATTTTGTCTAATTCTCTGTGATTATGTGTCTGTATTAGGTAGATTGGTTACATGTCCTGAGTTTGTCGTCTCCTTTTATAGACGGTAGCCTATGGGGCTCAACAGTATGCTCCCCTCTGGTCACCAGAGCCCATATATGGGCTGTATGCACCCCTCTCTTATGGTGGAACTGACTATTGTGGACATGCTAATAGGTGGGGCTGGCCCCTGGCCAGGTTGGCTATGATGCTGTGCCTCATGTGGTGAGTGCAGGCCTACTGGAAGGCAGAGTAAGTTCCCACATGGTTGGCTGTACGTCCTGGGCTGGTGCTGGCTCACTGGAAGGTGGGAGATCACCTGCTAAAAAATAGGATAAAGTACTCTCTAGATCCATCCAGATGAAGCCAAATTACTACAGTCCATGAGGGTAAGCAAACTGGTGTTTGCCAGAGTGGACCATCCACAGTTCTGTCAGGGGAACCAAAGAATCAAAAAAATCTTTATTCAGTGTAAGCTTCTCTGTTACCTGAGCTTAAATAAAAGAATTGTCTGTGTTCAAGTAGAAAGAGATCTGAGGTTGGTAAGATTCAGGGAAGTATTCCTTGGGTCATTAAATTGAAAAAATAAATGGGCTCAGTTGTGACAATCATGCCATGGGTAAATACATTCCAGAATCTAGTCTCATTCCCAGTTATAACTGTCAAACCCAGATCCTTATAATAGAATGCTAAGAAGGTTGTAGCATGATTTAAATTACATAGAATTTAAGGTACTTTCTGAGTTTTTTTCTTTTGACTGCCCCACATGGCTTGCAGGATCTCAGTTTCCTGCCCAGGGATCAAACCTGTGCCCTCTGCAGTGGAAGTGTGCAGTCTTAACCACTGGACAGTTTGCTTTCCAATGTTCCTATTCAACTAACAGGGTAAGCCTCATATATACTCAAACACATTTATTTTTTCAACCAATACATACTTTTTAAACACAAACTGTGTGTTAAGTTCTATTCTAATAACAGTTCCAACCCTCATGGATCTTACATGAGCCATGGGGGAAAGGTCAGATAAATAAAAAAAGAAGTACATATATAGTATATCAAATTCTATGAAGGAAATTCATAAGGAATATAAAGCAATTCTATGAAGGAATATAAAGTAAGTTCTGTGAAGGAATATAAAGCAGTATGGAGGACAGGCAATATACATAGGCATGGTGAGGGTAGAATTTTATATGAAGTGGCCAAGAAGGATCTCTTTCATGGAGTAACCCCTGTGGCTATCTGGGGGAAGGGCAGTCAGTTAGCAGGGACAAGTGTAAGAGTCCCAGGATAGGGGCATATTTTTAATGTCTGAAAGCAAAGACCAGTGTGGCATATTGAAAACTGGGGAAGAATAGAGAGTATGAGTTCAGAGAGATAATAGAAAGCCAGATTATGTGGATCATTGTAAGGATTTAGGAAGACGTTTTGAATGATTTGGGAAACCACTGGAGGACTTTGGGAAAATGAGTGACCTCATCTAATTTGTGTTTCAGAATGATCAATTGTATATGCATGAAAAGCCTACCACTAATATCATATTTAATTATGAAGACTAAATGCTGTGCACCTAAGCTCAAGAACAAGGCAAAGATGTCTGCTGTAGTTATTTCTATTTAACATTAAACTGGAAGGCCACACTAAGACAGTAAGTCAAGAAAAAGAAATAGAAGGCTCAAGACTGGAAAAAAAAAGACCAAATTATTTATTTTCTGATGACTTTTTTTTAAATGGAGAAAATCCTAAGGAATCTAACAACTAGTTTACTAGGTCAATATATATAAATATATTATGTTTTTATATACTGGCAACAGAGAATTGGAAAGTGAAATAAAATATAATTTTTTTTTATTTGCTATTATTTTCTCCCATTCTGAAGGCTGTCTTTTCACCTTGCTAATAGTTTCCTTTGATGTGCAGAAGCTTTTAAGTTTAATTAGGTCCCATTTGTTTATTTTTGCTTTTATTTCCAATATTCTGGGAGGTGGGTCATAGAGGATCCTGCTGTGATGTATGTCAGAGAGTGTTTTGCCTATGTTCTCCTCTAGGAGTTTTATAGTTTCTGGTCTTACGTTGAGATCTTTAATCCATTTTGAGTTTATTTTTGTATATGGTGTTAGAAAGTGTTCTAGTTTCATTCTTTTACAAGTGGTTGACCAGATTTCCCAGCACCACTTGTTAAAGAGATTGTCTTTAATCCATTGTATATTCTTGCCTCCTTTGTCAAAGATAAGGTGTCCATATGTGCGTGGATTTATCTCTGGGCTTTCTATTTTGTTCCATTGATCTATATTTCTGTCTTTGTGCCAGTACCATACTGTCTTGATAACTGTGGCTTTGTAGTAGAGCCTGAAGTCAGGTAGGTTGATTCCTCCAGTTCCATTCTTCTTTCTCAGGATCGCTTTGGCTATTCGAGGTTTTTTGTATTTCCATACATATTGTGAAATTATTTGTTCTAGCTCTGTGAAGAATACTGTTGGTAGCTTGATAGGGATTGCATTGAATCTATAAATTGCTTTGGGTAGTATACTCATTTTCACTATATTGATTCTTCCAATCCATGAACATGGTATATTTCTCCATCTATTAGTGTCCTCTTTGATTTCTTTCACCAGTGTTTTATAGTTTTCTATATATAGGTCTTTAGTTTCTTTAGGTAGATATATTCCTAAGTATTTTATTCTTTCCGTTGCAATGGTGAATGGAATTGTTTCCTTAATTTCTCTTTCTGTTTTCTCATTATTAGTGTATAGGAATGCAAGGGATTTCTGTGTGTTGATTTTATATCCTGCAACTTTACTATAATCATTGATTAGTTCTAGTAATTTTCTGGTGGAGTCTTTAGGGTTTTCTATGTAGAGGATCATGTCATCTGCAAATAGTGAGAGTTTTACTTCTTCTTTTCCAATTTGGATTCCTTTTATTTCTTTTTCTGCTCTGATTGCTGTGGCCAAAACTTCCAAAACTATGTTGAATAGTAATGGTGAAAGTGGGCACCCTTGTCTTTTTCCTGACTTTAGAGGAAATGCTTTCAATTTTTCACCATTGAGGATAATGTTTGCTGTGGGTTTGTCATATATAGCTTTTATTATGTTGAGGTATGTTCCTTCTATTCCTGCTTTCTGGAGAGTTTTTATCATAAATGGGTGTTGAATTTTGTCAAAGGCTTTCTCTGCATCTATTGAGATAATCATATGGTTTTTATTTTTCAATTTGTTAATGTGGTGTATTACATTGATTGATTTGCGGATATTGAAGAATCCTTGCATCCCTGGGATAAAGCCCACTTGGTCATGGTGTATGATCTTTTTAATGTGTTGTTGGATTCTGATTGCTAGAATTTTGTTTAGGATTTTTGCATCTATGTTCATCAGTGATATTGGCCTGTAGTTTTCTTTTTTTGTGGCATCTTTGTCAGGTTTTGGTATTGGGGTGATGGTGGCCTCATAGAATGAGTTTGGAAGTTTACCTTCCTCTGCAATTTTCTGGAAGAGTTTGAGCAGGATAGGTGTTAGCTCTTCTCTAAATTTTTGGTAGAATTCAGCTGTGAAGCTGTCTGGACCTGGGCTTTTGTTTGCTGGAAGATTTTTGATTACAGTTTCAATTTCCGTGCTTGTGATGGGTCTGTTAAGGTTTTCTATTTCTTCCTGGTCGAGTTTTGGAAAGTTGTACTTTTCTAAGAATTTGTCCATTTCTTCCTCGTTGTCCATTTTATTGGCATATAATTGTTGATAATAGTCTCTTATGATCCTTTGTATTTCTGTGTTGTCTGTTGTGATCTCTCCATTTTCGTTTCTAATTTTATTGATTTGATTTTTCTTCCTTTGTTTCTTGATGAGTCTGGCTAATGGTTTATCAATTTTATTTATCCTTTCAAAGAACCAGCTTTTGGCTTTGTTGATTTTTGCTATGGTCTCTTTTGTTTCTTTTGCATTTATTTCTGCTCTAATTTTTAAGATTTCTTTCCTTCTACTAACCCTGGGGTTCTTCATTTCTTCCTTTTCTAGTTGCTTTAGGTGTAGAGTTAGGTTATTTATTTGACTTTTTTCTTGTTTCTTGAGGTGTGCCTGTATTGCTATGAACTTTCCCCTTAGGACTGCTTTTACTGTGTCCCACAGGTTTTGGGTTGTTGTGTTTTCATTTTCATTCGTTTCTATGAAGACCCACCTCAAAACAGGGGACACATACAGACTGAAAGTGAAGGGCTGGAAAAAGATTTTCCATGCAAATAGGGACCAAAAGAAAGCAGGAGTAGCAATACTCATATCAGATAAAATAGACTTTAAAACAAAGGCTGTGAAAAGAGACAAAGAAGGTCACTACATAATGATCAAAGGATCAATCCAAGAAGAAGATATAACAATTATAAATATATATGCACCCAACACGGGAGCACCGCAGTATGTAAGACAAATGCTAACAAGTATGAAAGGAGAAATTAACAATAACACAATAATAGTGGGAGACTTTAATACCCCACTCACACCTATGGATAGATCAACTAAACAGAAAATTAACAAGGAAACACAAACTTTAAATGATACAATAGACCAGTTAGACCTAATTGATATCTATAGGACATTTCATCCCAAAAGAATGAACTTCACCTTTTTCTCAAGCGCACATGGAACCGTCTCCAGGATAGATCACATCCTGGGCCATAAAGCTAGCCTTGGTAAATTCAAAAAAATAGAAATCATTCCAAGCATCTTTTCTGACCACAATGCAGTAAGATTAGATCTCAATTACAGGCGAAAATATAATTTATAATAATGTATTCAAATATAAAATACTTAGTGATAAATTTAATAAAAATAAAACCTCTATGCAGAAAACTACAAAATGATTGAGTGACATTAAGGAAGACAAATAAATTGGAGAGATATATCACATTCAAGGATTATAAGACAATATTAACAAGGGAGGTCTCCATGAAGCAACAGCCAATTTGGTGAAATTAGAACTTAAACTCAGAAAAAACAAATCCCCATTTAGTAAGCCATGGCACTTGGGAAATTTCCCTGGGATTTACAGATCCCTGGGTGATAGTCCTTAGTTAGAATTTTTCTTTCTAGAAAGAAAAACAAAAGGTTTACAATTGTTTATAGGAAGTGATAAGTTTTTACAAAACTCTGGTCTTTAGCCAACCTACAATATTAAACTCCATTACAAAGACCAGTACCTAGGAAGGTTTTCCTTTTGAAACTCAATCAATATGTTTGAAGTAAAACCAAAAATAATTTTTTTTCTTTTATTGAAGCTGAACTTTAGAGTACCCCATGTTAAAAAGCCAATTTGCTAGCTTCTTCAAATTATAGTTCTGTTAATTTGTGGCATATCCCTTCTTAGTCTGCTGCTTGCTTAAAAGTCTGGGATTCTTAGGTTAATACTTAATGTAGCAGTCAGATTTTATGTGTGGCTACTGCACACCTAGTAAATCAGGGATGATAATAGACAATTTGTGGCTTTTATTGGTTCTCGTTTAGAATCATTATACATCTGTGGGATTTAGACGGATCAGTGACCACTCCCAGATGGAGAAGCTAGAAACTGCTAACATGTGGTACCTTTAACCTGCTTCTCATTATTTCTCTGCATTCTCCCTGTTTCAATTTATAGTTTCATCTTCTAGTTCCACTTTTGGATGAGCCTGATGCCTATGCTTGCTAGGGGAGACAAAAAGATAATCTTTTGAAAATAATTATTTATTTATATTTGGCTATACTGGGTCTTTGCAGCAGCACATGGGGCTCTTCATTGCTGCGTGAGGGCTTTCTCTAGTTGCAGAGAGCAAGGACTACTCTCTTGTTTTGGTGGCAGGCTTCTCATTATGGTGGCTTGTCTTGTGACGAAGCACCAGCTCTAGAGTGCACAGGCTCAGTAGTTGTGGGGCACGGGCTTAGTTACCCTGCGGCATGTGGGATCTTAGTTCCTGGACTGGGAATTGAATCTATGTCCCCTGCATTGGCAGGTGGATTTGTAACCACTGGGCCACCAGGGAAATTCCCCCAAAAGATAAGTTTTGTTTAATGTGTGGACCACATGAGTTTGCTAGTTAATTATTGCCAAAATAAAATTTATTTTCTTTTCTAAAACTAAGATTACTTATTTGCTTGTTTGGTATCTATTGCCTAACTTGTAACTGAGCAACAAATAGCAGTCCCATGGCTCAGGCAGTAAAGAATCGGCCTGCAATGTGGGAGACCTGGGTTCAATCCCTGGGTTGGGCAGATCTCCTAGAGAAGGGCATGGCAACCCACTCCAGTATTCTTGCCTGGAGAATTCCCAAGGACAGAAGAGTTTGGTGGGCTGCAGATATGATTGTAAAGAGTCAGACATGACTGAGCGATTAAGCACACACAGCATAAAACTGACTGCTTACTCTGTTATATTTTGGCTAGTAGTTTATCCTGGAAGGAATCCGAGGAAATAGTGTCATTCAAACCTAAGCATTCTGAGATTTCATGGTTGTGAGTTTGTTTTGTCAAGGCAGGATTCTGGTTTGAACTGCCTTTATGATTTTTCTGGCTGAAAGTATCTTGATCATACTCTTTAGAAGAGAACTTTAAAACTTCTTCATTTATTTTTGTCCTGGAGGACATTCAGAGTAATTTTCTGAGAAGAGTTCTGGCTCTGCCCAAGGGTGTTCCCTCTGCTCAGAGCAAAGGTAATATAAGTCAGGCTTTTGATTCATATCTTTTTTTTTTTCTTTGCAAGGTACAGAAACTCACTCAAATTAGCTAATGGCAAAGGGGTTTATTGTAAAGTTCAGTTCAGTTCAGTATAGTCGCTCAGTCATGTCCGACTCTTTGCAACCCCATGAATCACAGCATGCCAGGCCTCCCTGTCCATCACCAACTCCTGGAGTTCACTCAAACTCACGTCCATTGAGTCAGTGATGCCATCCAGCCATCTCATCCTCTGTCGTCCCCTTCTCCTCCTGCCCTGAATCCCTCCCAGCATCAGAGTCTTTTCCAATGAGTCAACTCTTTGCATGAAGTGGCCAAAGTACTGGAGTTTCAGCTTTAGCATTAGTCCTTCCAATGAACACACAGGACTGATCTCCTTTAGAATGGATTGGTTGGATCTCCTTGTGGGCCAAGGGACTCTCAAGAGTCTTCTCCAACACCACAGTTCAAAACCAGCAATTCTTTTTCTTTTTTTTTTTTTAATTTTATTTTATTTTTAAACTTTACATAATTGTATTAGTTTTGCCAAATATCAAAATGAATCCACCACAGGTATACATGTGTTCCCCTTCTTCAGTGCTCAGCTTTCTTCACAGTCCAACTCTCACATCCACACATGACTACTGGAAAAACCATAGCATTGACTAGACGGACCTTTGTTGACAAAGTAATGTCTCTGCTTTTGAATATGCTATCTAGGTTGGTCATAACTTTCCTTCCAAGGAGTAAGTGTCTTTTAATTTCATGGCTGCAATCACCATCTGCAGTGATTTTGGAGCCCCAAAAAATCAAGTCTGACACTGTTTCCACTGTTTCCCCATCTATTTCCCATGAAGTGATGGGACCGGATGCCATGATGTTCGTTTTCTGAATGTTGAGCTTTAAGCCAACTTTTTCACTCTCCACTTTCACTTTCATCAAGAGGCTTTTGAGTTCCTCTTCACTTTCTGCCGTAAGGGTGGTGTCATCTGCATATCTGAGGTTATTGATATTTCTCCCAGCAGTCTTGATTCCAGCTTGTGCTTCATCCAGTCCAGCATTTCTCATGATGTACTCTGCATATAAGTTAAATTAGGGTCGTTATATTAGTTTGCCAGGGATACCATAATAAAGTACCACGAACTGGGAGCTTTCCTGGTGATCCAATGCTTCCATTGCAGGGGACACAGGTGTGATCCCTGAATTGGGAACTAAGATCCCACATGCCATATAGCATGACCAAAAATTAAAAAAACTAATTAAAATAACTTTTAAAAAGGTACCACAAGCTGAGGGCTTCCGTAGTAGCTCAGTGGTAAAGAATCCACTTGCAGTGCAGGAGCTGTAGGTGACATAGGTTTGATCCCTGGGTTGGGAAGATCCCCTGGAGGTGAGCATGGGAACCCACTCCAGTATTCTTGCCTGGAGAATCCCATAGACATAGGAGCCTGGTGGGCTATAATCCATGGAGTCTCAAAGAGTCAGACATGACTAAAGCGACTTAGCACCTAACATAAGTTGAATGGCTGAAATAGTAAGAATTTGTGGCCGCATGGTTCTGGAAGCTAGAAATCTGAAGACAGGTTCTCTTCATGGTTTGCTCATTCTGAAGCCTGTGAGGAAGAATCTGTTCCCCGTCTCTTCCCTAACTTCTGGTGGTTTGCTGGAAAGCTTTGGTATTCTTGGTCTGTGGTAGCATCACTCACTCCTTTTATCTTCACATGATATTCTCCCTGTGTGTGTATGTGTGTGTGTCCAGATTCTCTCATTTTATAATGACATGATCACATTGAAATAGGGGCCCACTCTACCTCAATGTGGGCTTCCCTGGTGGCTCAGAGGGTAAAGAATCTGCCTGCAATGCAGGAGACACAGGAGATGGGGTTTCGACCCCTGAGTTGGGAAGTTCCCCTGGAGGAGGAAATGGCCACCCACTCCAGTATTCTTGCCTAGAGAATCCCATGGGCAGAGAAGCCTGGAGGGCTACAGTCCATTGGGTCGCAAAGACTTGGATGTGACTGAGCGACTAAGAACACACACACACACGTGTTGCAAAGAGTTGGACACGACTGAGCGACTAAGCGCACACACACACATGTTGACTATAGACAAGTACTTCTTTTATCCTTGATTTCCTTGTCTGTAAAGAGATTAGAATAAAATTTATCTCACAGGATTAGCAATTAGGCAGAAACATGAAACAAAAGCCCTTTCCATAATAACCACCATATAGTAAGCAATGCTGCTGCTGCTGCTAAGTCGCTTCAGTTGTGTCTGACACTGTGCGACCCCATACACGGCAGCCCACCAGGCTCCACCATCCCTGGGATTCTCCAGGCAAGAACACTGGAGTGGGTTGCCATTTCCTTCTCCAATGCATGAAAGTGAAACGTGAAAGTTAAGTTGCTCAGTTGTGTCCGACTCTTAGCGACCCCATGGACTGCAGCCTTCCAGGCTCCTCCATCCATGGGATGTGCCAGGCAAGAGTACTGGAGTGGGATGCCATTGCCTTCTCTGATAGTAAGCAATAAATGCTATTTATTACTGTTATTAATTTATTAAATATAATAGCTATGGAGTATTGACATCTCTTCTGCATTAACACTCCCAATGAGAATCCTAATATATTGCTACAACTCTTTTTGTCTGTTTCTGTTATGCTATTTAAAAAAAAAAAACCCTTATGACCTAAATTAAATGAATTGTCTAGTCTTTAAATATGCTGACCTCTATTATCAGTGAAACTGATTCTGTTTCTGAATTATTCTAATCACGTATCATTTTTACAAAGAGATGCAATTAAGTTTAGTGGATTTATCACATAGTCTGGAGCCTTGCTGGGTTATTGTCTCTGATAATAGTTTCATTCTTTCCTTTTGGCTTTCTGGATATGTATTCATGCCATCTGCAAATGTGGTTCATTTATATCGTCATTTTAATGATGATTTCTTTTCCTGCTTGGATAGTAATTGCCAATATTATTAATACATGAATTGTGAGTCTTATTAATATACTCAGTAGAAGTGCTAAAAGAAAGACATTCATTGTCTTTTTTTATTTAAAGAAATAACTCCGATGAATTTGTATTAAATATATAAACACATTACTTGAAATGGACGTATTCTTTGGTGGTTAAGAAATTCCCAATGACTTTAGCTTTAGACTTAAAATTTAGAACAAATATTGGATTTTGTCAAATGTATTCTTGGCATTTACTGAGAAGCTTAGAAGATTTTAGTTTTTTCCTGCCTTGTTAATGTGAAGAGCCATGTTGATTATTTTATTTGTGGTCCGTCAGTTTAAAATCCCAGGATAGATCACTGAGAGTTTTTATAATACTTGAATATTTGTGTATCATTTAAGAGTTAAAACCGGCTTAATAAACCTTTCTTTGGTATTTCCTTTTTAGATTTTGGAGTCCAACAGTTTTTGCCTGATAGAATTATTTGACCTAGTTTTAATTTTGAATATTTCTGGACAGTTATTGTTATTTATATTTATAGTTTTGAAAATTTTACATGTTTTATTAATACAGTGAATCTGTCACTATGGGATACTCTTATATTTTTGTCTCATTGATTATATAAATGTGGGTCTTTATTATGTTTCTCTGAATATGTTCTATTTTTGTAAATAGTTATCAGTGCTGTTCAGTTGAGAATATTTGTCACAGGTTAAATAACCTTTTAATATAGAATTTATTAAAATTTTAAAAACGAAGCCCATTTAAAAATGAAGTGGTTGATCAATGTTGTTAGGTTTTATTCTGTTGCTTAATGAACTACCAACAAACAGGGTAGAATTGAAAAGCCAGCCCCACGTTGATCAGAAATCTTACCTAGTATCAAGCTTCACAAATTAGATCAAGGCCACAGGCAGTTAAAAGACTCAGATGCGACAGAGAGAGATCCTTCCTGTGTCCAGTGTGCCCCTCTGACCAGGAGCAGATGGGTCTCTTGTGATGTTGACAGGAGCACAGCACATGGTGGAAGCATTCGGTTATGAAACGTCTCTATTTTTATACCCTGGGTGAATAGCCTGCATTGACATCCTCTAAAGAGCCATGCCCCTGTCATCTTTGATTCTGTTTACTCTAGGTAATCTTTAGCCAGAGATTTCCCCTTCAAGTCATTTCAGAAATAAGTTGTCTCCTTTCTAGCAAATATCTCAAGTCTATTTACTGGGAGATCCAGGTTGACAAGGGGGTCACCTGCTTTTTCCCCTGGGGATCTCTTCACCCCATGAAAGAAAGCCAGTTGCCTTATCTACTTCTTCCCAGTTAATTATTGTTTCCAATGATCAATTTTTACTGATTTTTGTCTTCCTTTTCCCAAGCACATTTGTTTCTGCTATTAGTTGCATCATTTCTCTTTCCCACCTTTATTTGGCTTAATAATCTGTTTCTTTCCCAAGTCTTAGGTGGCTGGTGTCCAGTAACATTTATATTCAGAAAAGTGTATTTTCTTTAAAGTATGGTAATGTCTTATGAATTTGGATGTTTTTAACTGTTTTTATCATCCAAGTCTTTTGATATCTTGTCTTTCCCTTAAATAAGATTTTGAAATATAGGGTTGACCAGAAAGTTCATTTGGGTTTTTCCTAAAAACCCAAATTAATTTTTTGTCCAACCCAGTAGTATTTTTAATTTCTTTATTATTGGGTAACTTATTTGTCTAATTTTGCTATGAATATTACAAATGTAACACAAGTTTCTGCCTTTTGGTATCTTTTGTGTAAATACTTGAGCTTCAGAATAGCATGTATTTAGAGTGCCTGCAAACATTTACAAGCTCTTCAAATGTGCCAAGTACTGCTAAAATGGGAGCAGTATCCTTGAATGCTATTTTCTTTTATTTCTTAAGGATTTTGCTATCGTATCATTTCTCTGGCATCATCATCTTTCCTTTCTACTACATTTCCTTTCTACTAGATTTACAGTATCTCTCATCTTAAAATGGGACAGAGGGAATTTGAGGGACTTGGTGTTTGTGTCTTAACCCCTAAAACCTGTGTATCTGTTACCTTACTTAACCAAAGGGACTCTGCAGATATTCATGCGTGCTCAGTCACTCCAGTTGTATCTTTGTGATCCCATGGACTGTAACCCATGAAGTTCCTTTGTTCATGAGATTCTCCAGGCAAGAATACTGGAGTGGGTTGCCTGGCCCTCCTCCAGGAAATCTTTCCTACCCAAGGGTCGAACTCAGGTCTCCTACATCACAGGCAGATTCTTTACCACTGAGCCCCTGGGGAAGCCCCTTGCAGATGTGATTAAGTATCTAAAAGTGGAGAGATTATCCTGGGTTATCTGGTGGGCTCAGTGTAATCACAAGGGTCCTTATAAGAGGGAATTAGGAGGGATCAAAGCCAGAGGAGATATGATGATGGAGCAATGATGTGGATTCATGAGCCAAGGAAAGCAGGTGGCCTCTGGAAAAGGCTAGGAAATAGGTTCTTTCATAGAGCTTTTAGAAGAAACCTTGTGAGCCTATTTTAGACATCTGACCTCCAGAAGTGTAAGATAATAAGTATATGTTGTTTTATGGAAACAAGGTTGTGGTAATTCATTACAGCAGCAATAGGAAACTAATACACTTGGAATATTTTACTCCCAATTAGAGAGTGCTGTTTTATGTCCCATCCTGGTAGCCATCTCTGAGCAATCAAGTTCCAATATCTTTGCCCTTGCAGCCACCTGATATAAGGTTAACTGTCTTCTGATATCTTTTATCAATTACCATTCTGTTGTCATGCGTATGTAGATGAAATGGTAGGAAATTGCTCTGTAGTTACAAAGAAGTGATTCAGAGACTATAATCAAACTTCCAGGTTGCTAATATTTTTGAATCTAGATGTAACTTAGATAGGCAATGGCTTGTTGTCATTTTTAAACTTAATTAAGGTCAATTTTGCTTTACAGAAAAACAGCTTCCGTACTTATAATTTTTTGCTTCATTCAATTGTTATTCATCATCAGTTCATAAATATTTAATACGCCATATTTTGACTTCCTCTTTTTATTACATGATACCTCAGTGCACATTAAACTTCTCAAACACTGCATTTTGTTTTACACCATTTTTGGGAGATTTCAGGGTAAAATATTGATATTAGAATATACATCCTTATCTCCAAAATTCCCACTGCAATGATCATTTTAAAAAATTTCAGATTTCAAGTAAGGAGATAAAAATCAAATTTTCCTCAGAATTTTTTTCCTATGGACTATTAGGAAGTTTTTTCCTATGACTATTATAAGATAATGGAGGAAACTTACAAACTTCTGGATGAAAACTGTTTGAAATAGATAGTATTATGACCGGGCAAATTTTTATTCATGGTGAAGACACAAAATCCTTCCTGCTAATGCAAGGGAAAATGAAAAAAAAGTCAAAGACAAGACCTTTGCTATGATGAAATAGCAATTGAAAAGAACTAGTGACCACTGAACCCAAACTATTTCTTCATCTACTCATTCACTTGACAGATATTTACTGAATGATGATTATGTCTTGATTACTGTTCTAGATGCTAGAGAGACAATTGTCAGCCAAACATGCCCTGGAGGTAGGACAGGAGTGAAGGGAGTATTATCATTTTAAATATGATAGTTAGGGCTGAGAAGATGATATTTGAATAAAAGCATGAAGAAGGTGTAGACCAAGATAAGTTTTAATAATTACTTAAATACAATAAAAATCGGGAAATTCCCTGGCAGTCCAGTGGTTAGGACTTCACCTGCCATTTCAGGGTGTGTGGGTTCAGTCCTTGATTGGGGAATTAAGATCCCACATGCCTTAAGGCCAAAAATCAGAACATAAACAACAGAACCAATACTGTAACAAATTCAATAAAGACTTTAAAAATGGTCCACATCAAAAAAATAATCTTTAAAAAAATCAAATCCACTGTTTCTCTTTTCAGGTTATAATTTATACAATTAGATGAAATATTAAATGTAAGAGAAATTTAGTGTAGTAGCTAGATGGTTAGGCTTTAACTCCAGTTTTCTGAGTTCAAAGTCCAGATTCACCACACACAAATTCTGTGACCTGTGACCTTCTCAGCCACACAGTTTTCCTACCTGTAATTGTGGACAAGAGCAATATTCATAGGGTTGGGGTAAGGATGAAATGAATTAATATAAAAAGTGCTTAAAACAGTGACTGACACATGGTAAGTACTCAGTAAGCATTAGCTATTATTATTGTGATCATTATTATTATCACATCAAAACTACATGGGTTGGAAAGAGATGTAGATCAAGATTAGGAACTCTTGTTATAATAGCTATAAATGGATTATAACCTTTAAAAATTGAGAGTCAATATGTTGTACCTCTGAAATTTATGTAATAATGTATATCAACTATATCCCAAGTTAAAAAAGAGCAGGAATCCTTACCGTCCGTAAAAGGAAGTAAAATAATATTACTCTATTATTGAATTTGGTAGTTTATTTAATATGAAAGTAAAAGTGTTAGTCGCTTAGTTTTGTCCATCTCTGTAATCCCATGGACTGTAGCCTCAGACTCCTCTGTCCATGGATTTCTCCAGGCAAGAATACTGGAATGGATAGCCTTTCCCTTCTCCAGGAGATCTTCCCAACCCAGGGATCAAATCTGGGTCTCCCACATTATGAGCAGATTCTTTACCATCTAAGCTACCAGGGAAGCTCTAATTTAATATAGACCATTGCAAAACTTCCTGAGATTCACAAGTAGAACAAATGATTCTTTCTCTTTAGAATTTTTTGAGAGAATAATAACAAATATTAACAGGATAATGAAGAAAATTATGAAGAGAATAGATGGAATAAGTGTACTAAAACCAAAGCAAAGTTAACAATTATGACATTTAATGTAAATAGGTGAGATATTATATTGATCAATCAGATCAGATCAGATCAGTCACTCAGTCGTGTCCGACTCTTTGTGACCCCATGAAACGCAGCACACCAGGCCTCCCTGTCCCTCACTATCTTCCAGAGTTCACTCAAACTCATGTCCATTGAGTCGGTGATGCCATCCAGCCATCTCATCCTCTGTTGTCCCCTTTTCCTCCTGCCCCCCATCCCTCCCAGCATCAGAGTCTTTTCCAGTGAGTCAACTCTTCGCATGAGGTGGCCAAAGTACTGGAGTTTCAGCTTTAGCATCAATCCTTCCAAAGAACACTCAGGGCTGGTCAATCTCCTTTACAATGGACTGGTTGGATATCCTTGTGGTCCAAGGGACTCTCAAGAGTCTTCTCCAACACCACAGTTCAAAAGCATAAAGTCTTCGGTGCTCAGCTTTCTTCACAGTCCAACTCTCACATGCAAACATGGCCACTGGAAAAACCATAGCCTTGACTTTGTTGGCAAAGTAATGTCTCTGCTTTTCTTTTATTTATTTATTTATTATTTCAATATGCTATCTAGGTTGGTCATAACTTTTCTTCCAAGGAGTAAGCATCTTTTAATTTCATGGCTGCAATCACCATCTGCAGTGATTTTGGAGCCCCCCAAAATAAAGTCTGATATTGTTTCCACTGTTTCTCCATTTCCCATGAAGTGATGGGACCAGAAGCCATGATCTTCGTTTTCTGAATGTTGAACTTTAAGCCAACTTTTTCACTCTCCTCTTTCACTCTCATCAAGAGGCTTGTTATTAATCAATAAATTCCATTAAATTCTATCTGATGGCTTTTTAATTTTTTTGCAAAGGGGAGGCTTTACATTAGAGCATACCATTATAAAATGAAACAGGAGCAAAGAGATCTTTATTAGGCAAAAATATTTAAAATTTTTAAAAAAGAAGGTGGCATTATTCATATCAAACAGAAATAAACAAAAACCAGTTTCAACAAGACAATCATTTTTTAAAAAGGCAGCTACTTAATAATGTTCAAAGTTACAATACCAAATTTGGGTAAAAAATCTTGAAATAATACAATTTTGCAATTTATAGACCAAGATCTATTAGAAGTACAAAATGAAATCTACAAAAATACAGTGGAAATTTTTAATATTTCTTAATATATTTATACTAGAGCAAGAAGACAGAAAACACATTATAATACTTGAATAATATGGTTACTAATTTGGAAGAAAAGTTATGATCAACCTAGATAGCATATTCAAAAGCAGAGACATTATTTTGCCAACAAAGGTCCGTCTAGTCAAGGCTATAGTTTTTCCAGTGGTCATGGATGCATGTGAGAGTTGGACTGTGAAGAAAGCTGAACGTCGAAGAATTGATGCTTTTGAACTGTGGTGTTGGAGAAGACTCTTGAGAGTCCAAGGGACTTCAAGGAGATCCAACCAGTCCATTCTGAAGGAGATCAGCCCTGGGATTTCTTTGGGAGGAATGATGCTAAAGCTGAAACTCCAGTACTTTGGCCACCTCATGCGAAGAGTTGACTCACTGGAAAAGACTCTGATGCTGGGAGGGATTGGGGGCAGGAGGAAAAGGGGACGACAGAGGATGAGATGGCTGGATGGCATCACTGACTCGATGGACGTGAGTCTGAGTGAAGTCTGGGAGTTGGTGATGGACAGGGAGGCCTGGCGTGCTACAATTCATGGGGTCGCAAAGAATCGGACATGACTGAGCAACTGAACTGAACTGAACTCATCCAATTTTATAAGTGACAAACAGAAAATATTTTAAAATTTTCAAATGTCAAGGGAGCATTTATTAACATTAAATCTTAACTAGCTCTATTCCCCGCCCACCCCTGGAAAAAAAACTCAGTAAAATTTAAAAGTAGAAAGTATACAGAGATTGTTGCAATCAATTTGGAACATAATTTGGGATCTCTTTCCAGGTTGAAGGTGTGCATAACCTGTCATTAGACAGTTACAGTCCTAAGTACCCTACAAAAATTTTTCCTCATGTGCTCAAAAAGATCCATACAAAAATGTTTCTGATACCAATTTTCATCCTCCCAAAAAACTGGAGTGAATTTAACTGTCCATCTATAGAAGGAAAGATGCATGTACTGTTCAACTGAGCACTCATGCAAAGAACAAATGGAAATTCAGCAGTTTAGCAAAGAAAAAATAAAGTCATAAAAACTTACATGATTTGGCTAAAAATATATTCAGAACTAAACACTTTGACATGGTTTTAAAATTTAAAAAGGAAAGAAATGAATCATTCAACTCAAGAAGAGGGAAATAAAATATTAATTTAGGAAATCCAAATGGAAAGAGATTTATATATTTGTTGTTCAGTCGTTCAGTCATGTCAGACTCTACAACCCCATGGACTGCAGCACACCAGGCTTCCCTGTCCTTCACTCTCTCCCAGAGTTTGCTTAAACTCATGTCCATTGATTTGGTGATGCCATCCAACCATCTCACCTTCTATTGTCCTGTTCTTCTCCTGCCTTAAATTTTTCCCAGCATCAGGGTCTTTTCCAGTGAGTTGGGTCTTCTCATTAGGTGACGAAAGTATTGGAGCTTCAGCTTCAGCATCAGTCCTTCCAATGAATATTTAGGGTTGATTTCCTTTAGGACTGACTGGTTTGATCTCCTTGCTGTCCAAGGGATGCTCAAGAGTCTTCTTGAGAACCACAGTTTGAAAGCATCAATTCTTCCACTCTCAGCCTTCTTTGTGGTCCCAACTCTTACATCCGTACATGACTAATGGAAAAACAGCAGCTTTGACAATATGAACCTTTGTCGGCAAGGAGATGTCTTTGCTTTTTAATATGCTGTCTAGGTTTTTTCTATAAAATAGATAATTAAAAATGGGACAGAAATTAAAAAGAAATGAGAACAACTAGTATTTTCAAATAAGTCAAGTCGGCGGAAAACCTAAAAAAAAATATACAAATTCAGTTTGAAATGAGAGGATTTTAATAAATGAAGAGTATATAAAATCATAGGAGAATTTTATGCTGATTAGAGCTTTTAAAAAAACTATTAACTTCAAATTAACTCAAGATGTAGAAAACTTTTCTAACATAATCATTAAAAAAAATGTAGTAGCACTCCAATTATCTAAAATTATATACTCCAGAGTCACAGAGTCTTTATAAACCATCTATTTAAAATTTCAAGGAAGAGTTCCTTTCAGAAGTCTATTTTTCACTCCAGAGCATTGAAAACCTGTGCTTCATATGCCTCTCTGGGTTAACTCCTCGTCTCTACCCTACCCTCTGTAACAGACCGCTTCATCAAAAAACTTCGTGTCCTCTGCTTTTACACTGGGCTTAGCCAAATGGGAAACCCAGCAGGAGACAGAAAGGAGGGAGGAAAGGGAGGGTGTAGTATTTATTCCCTTGGCTCCCTTCTCAAGTAGTTACCTGTTTGAGAACCCAATTGAAGATCACAAATTTTCTCCAGGTGACCATTTTCAAGTTATTCTCTCATTTCAGGTCTGGTATCTACTCCTACCTGTGAACTAGGCGTGTTAGATCTTTTCCATCAGATCTAAGTGTTAGCAGCCCTAATGTACTGCAGTGTAGTGTGTGGTTTCTCTACTCCCTGTTCACCTCTTTGTACATTGTTACTTTATTAATCTTTGGAATTATCTTAATTTTGCCATATGGTATTTGTTTCTTCCTGGTACTCTGATTGAAACAATAAGTAAATAATATAATAAAGTATCACACATTTTATTAAAAGCTGAAAAAGATACTGTACAACAGAATTACAAACTTTCACCCTTCATTAAGAAGGAAATTCTAATGAGATATTAATAAATTTAAATACTCTATCATGGTATAAAACACTTCACCATGAGTAAGTAGTTTGTATTTTAAAAATACAAGGATGATTTGATATTAATCCATTTATTTCATATCAATGGATTAAATAAGGAAAAATAATATTAAAAATATTCAAAAGGTATTTAATAAAATCTAATGTATTAACAATAAAAGTAATAAATACTTTAAAATTAATTAATAAAAAATTATCTCAAACTAAGAGTTATGTATAAAAAAAGACCTTTCTTATTGTTAAATTATTTTTTGCACTATATTACTTGACAGTATTAGAGGTCAATGTAGTTTTATAAGAAACAGTAAAAACCAGAATAGTTTGAAAGACTGAGACCAATTATCATTGTTTGCTGATGACATAATTTTTCAGAAGTTACCATTCCAGAATTAAGAAATCTCACTGAAGTGACTGAATGCACAAAACAATAATTATTAATGATATAATGACCATTTAAATGAAACAGCAAGGAATTTCATTCACAATTGCAGTAAAACAAATTATACTAGTAGGAATTAACTTAAGAAATGTAAAGAAATATAAAGAAAACCATAATATTTTACTGCTGTATATGTAAGAATTCTTGAATGGATGTAGAGACATATAACACTCAATGAGAAGAGTATCATTTCAGTTCAGTCACTGTCATGTCCAACTCTTTGCGGCCCCATGGACTGCAGCATGGCAGGTGTCCCTGTCCATCACCAACTCCCCGAGCTTGTTCAAACTCATGTCCACCAAGTTGGTGATGCCATCCAACCATCTCATCCTCTGTTGTTCCCTTCTCCTCTTGCCTTAATCTTTCCCAGCATCAGGGTCTTTTCTAATGAGTCAGTTCTTTGTATCAGGTCGCCAAGGTATTGGAGCTTCAGCTTCAGCATTAATCCTTCTGCTGAACATTCAGGACTGATTTCCTTTAGGATGGACTGGTTGGATCTCCTTGCAGTCCGAGGGACTCTCAAGAGTCTTCTCCAACACCACATTCAAAAGCATCAATTCTTTGGTGCTCAGCTTTCTTTATGGTCCAACTCTCACATGCGTACATGACTACTGGAAAAACCATAGCTTTGTCTAGATGGACCTTTGCTGACAAAGTACTGTCTCTGCTTTTTAATATGTTGTCTATGTTGGTCATAACCTTCCTTCCAAGGAGCAGCAGCCTTTTAATTTCATGGCTGCAGTCCCCATCTCCAAGAAAATAAAGTTTTTCACTGTTTCCATTGTTTCCCCATCATGAAGTGATGGGACCAGATGCCATGATCTGAGTCTTTTGAATGTTGAGTTTGAAGCCAACTTTTTCACTCTCCTCTTTCATTTTCATCAAGAGGCTTTTTATTTCCTCTTCACTTTCTGCCATAAGGGTGGTGTCACCTGCGTATCAGAGGTTATTGATATCTCTCCTGGCAATCTTGATTCCAGCTTGTGCTTCATCCAGCCTGGCATTTTGCATGGGGTACTCTGCATATATTGTGATACAGTTATTGAGAATACTGTATCTTGATATAATTAACATTGTGGGTTTGGATTCAAACTGGCCCAAGCTTGGATTCTGGTTCCTCCACTTGGTAGCAGCCTAGAATTACTCTCTGTAATTTAGGAATAGCGATGATACTTCCTAGGGTTCTTATCAGTATGTGCATTCATGCTCAGTCACCTCAATGGTGTCTGACTCTTTGCGACCCTATGGACTGTAGCCCCCAGGCTGCTCTGTCCATGAGATTCTCCAGGCAAGAATCATGGGGTGGGTTGCCATGCCCTCCTCCAAGGGATCTTCCCTACCCAAGGATTGAACCTGCATCTCCTGCGGTTCTTACATTGCAGGTAGTTTCTTTACTGCTGAGCCACTGGGGAAGCCCAGGTTTAACAGACTTACAGTTAAATTAGAGAGTAATTTTTGGAGCAACTTGACAAAAATTCTTATGTTAATGTAGAGGAAAAAATAATGAGGTAAGAATGGTCAAAACCCTTTTTGACAAAGAAGAGCTATGGCCTAAAGTGACATGTTTAAAAATATGGAATAAGGACTTACTGGAAGAAAAACAGAAAAATGGAAACATGCACAAATACAAGTGAGCATTTATGATCTCATAAAGGGTGTCCACCACGTAATGGACTAGCCAGGAATATTCAACCAAGTGGCATCAGCTCTTGGCAGAGAAAAAAAATCAGTTTAGTAACGATTTCACATAAACTGGCAAAATAAAATCCAGATAGTTTTAAAAGTTTAAAGATGTATTGTCACACTATCAAATCATAAGGGAAAACATGTGTAACTTGAATTTAAATTCCTATTGAAGTGTGCGCTGCTGCATGTTGAATAATAGGTGTACTTTAACTTTATTGATGGATGATTTAGGTTCTCCAGGTCTTAAGAAAAAACCCTTCTTTATCTTTAGAAAGCAAATTTGTTTACTTGGGCACTTCCTATGATTCCTCGTTCCATTTTTAAAGTTTAATTTTAAATTTGGATACATTCCACTCCAGATTTTCTACAATAACTGCATGTTCACATGTAAAGTCACATTAGTATTTTGTGTTTTAGACCAATTACCCCCATTTTTCCAGGCAGATAATAAGATCTGGCTATGATTCACATATAAAATCTTTTCATTAGGACTTAAACAGTATGTACTCATGTGAAACACAAGTTTGGTTAATTAGAGGACTTTTTCCCATCTCTTTATCTCACAGACTTTAAAATTGGACTTTATAACTATTTTTCTCCCATTCTTAGGCAATAGGACCCCACTCCAGTACTCTTTCCTGGAAAACCCATGGTCGGAGGAGCCTGGTAGGCTGCAGTCCATGAGGTCGCTAAGAGTCGGACACGACTGAGTGACTTCACTTTCATTTTTCAGTTTCATACATTGGAGAAGGAAATTGCAACCCACTCCAGTGTTCTTGCCTGAAGAATCCTAGGGACGGGGAGCCTGGTAGGCTGCCATCTATGGGGTCGCACAGAGTTGGACACGACTGAAGTGACTTAGCAGCAGCAGTAGCAGCAGCTTCTCCCATTCTTAGTCTGCTTAGTTAGTGATGGCCCCTTTTCTTCCCCATAAAGAGACTCTCTCATAAGCATTAAACAAGGGGGTTTTTCCTCCCTTAAGGAAATGGTCTGCTGTTTCTTTTACACTTTGTAGATTGGGTGCGTTTTCTACAGAACAACTAGGTGTTCCTACAAAGCTTTACTAGGATGCACCAGTCCATTTCTCTATCCAGAATGCTCCATTTCCCTCTCACAATGGCTTTCATTTTCCTGGTTCTGAGGTGAAATTTCATAGCCTTTGCCCTTTTAATTCTTAAAGTGGCAGAAGCTTGGGGACAAGCCAAAGAGTAGCATCTGACACTTTCATTTCCACCATAAAGTGATTAATGGACTGCTCAACCAAAATTATAACTATAATGCATGGGGCACTATATGGGGCATGGTCTTATTGAACTTGGTACTGGTCAAAATACATCAATTGTGTTAATGTGATATTTGACTTTGGTTACCTTTGGTTTGTAGGAAAGTTGAAAAGTTGCAATGTCAGTGGAAGAAATGAAGATAATGAAGTGTTTAAAGAGCATAGAACCCTAAGTAAAAAGGATAAAAACAGAGCTTCTGGGGTTTAATCAGCAGCAAAGTCCTCAGGCCCTATCCACAAGGTCTCCTTCCTCTCCACATGGCAAAGTTTCCTCTTGAGTAGCAGTGTAGACACTTCCATAGACCTCCTTTATGGAGAACACAGAGTAAATCCATAGGAAAATTGGATTAAAGACGAACATCAACTTTATAGGCTGAATTACTCAAAATTGCCAATTTTGCACCTCCATAATGGTCAAATATCAACAACTTCATGTTGTTCCTCCTGACAGAGAGACTGTGTGAGGTTAGAAGTGTCCTTTTTCTGATCTTTGTGTCTGTCCCTTAAACGCTGAGGCCTGCCTAGTTGCTTGTTGTAAGAAAAGGAGAAGTGCAAAAACCTCGTATCCTTCTTTGAAAAAATCTTATTCTCACTTAAGGTGGGAAAAATTCACCTTGTGATAGCAGTGGGGAAAATGTATATTTATAGTAGTGAGTCTGCTGTAATGTCCATGAGTATAATAAACTTGCTTTAATTGGCTTGTAATAAATTGAGAACTTTTCACAGTAGGAAATATTTTAAACCCTTAAGGAATGTTTTCCATGAGTTTCTGAATACAGAAACAGGTCCTAGTAATATCCAATACTAACAAAAATATCTGTATATATGCATTTTACTTTGTATATCATTTAATTAATTTCATAGCAGGACATTTGCAATTAAGAAATATCCAAAACATCTTCAAAAATACTGATGTTTGTATTAATATCAATGGTTGGGTTCTTTCAAATCTGTCTCTTTAAGAAGATTTTTGTTTTTTCTATTTTACTTTTTTTTAATTTAAGTATAATTGACTTACAATATTATGTTAGTTTCAGGTATACAACATAGTGATTCAATATTTTTATACATTTGAATTGAAATCTGTTTTAAAGAGATTAAGGAATGCAAACTAAATTCCAGAGGATAAAGTAGCATCTTGTTTCATGAAAAGTCTACAGGTTAGAACAGTTAATGTTGTTGATATGACTTCAAACCAGCCTTTTGATAAAGAGAAAAATGTTGACAGAAATTGTAATATGCTTAAATGAAAATGAACTTCAAATAGAATCCCAATTATTAAAATAACTGGACTGAAAAAGACTATTAGCTGAAAACAGTAGTTAATTTTTCAGAAAGTACCATGGAATAAATTTACATTCACAAGTTAGGCAGACAAAATAATAGCACCAAATATATGAAGCCCTCTTGGTTTTAATGTATTACTTTCCGAACATATAGATAGATGAGCAGGAAGGTAACTTTAATATAGATGCACTTGAGGCTTTAATTCATTAGTAATCCAAGAAGGAATAATAAATACTTCAAATAAGCTGCACTTTTCATATCTGCTCTCTAATGAAATTTTAATTAACTATAGAACCAATTATAAGATTTTGTATAAAATGTTGCAAGATTAATTTTTAAAATGGAAATTGAAGCACTCAAGCAGTTTTCCTACTAGGCCTCCTTTAGAAAGATGTTCCTTCCGTTTTATCATAATAAAGATGAATATGTAAGTATTTAGGTTTGAAAAACAAGCCTCTTTTTTATTTGTATGATATATAAATATATAGTCTTTATATATATATATATAATAATTTGGGGGGACTTCCTTGTTAATTCAGTGGTTGAGACTTCGATGGGCCTAGAGATTATCATAGTGAGCAAAATATGTCAGACAAATGTCTTGTGATATCTCTTATATGTGAAATCTGAAAAAATGGTACAAATGAACCTTTTACAAAACAGAGACAGAGTCACAGATGTAGAAAACAAACATGATTACCAAGGAAGAAAGGGGAGAGGGATAACTTGGGAAATTGGGATTGACATTTGCACACTACTATATATAAAATAAATAACTTATAAGAACCTACTGTATAGCACAGGGAACTCTACTCAGTACTCCGTAATGACCTATATGGGAATAGAATCTAAAAAAGAATGGATGCATGCATATGTATAACTGGTTGACTTTGCTGTATAGCAGAAAATAACACATTGTAAATCAAGTGTACTCCAGTAAAAATTAATTTAAAAAAGAGAGAGTGAGAGAGAGCATGGCCCTTTTATGAGCAGATGTCTTGAACTGACAAATCTTTAAAATCCTCCAGATAGTTTTGGGAAACTGTGTATACAATTGTACATTTACAAGTTACCCTTAAGATTTTTCATAAAAAGTTTAAATTGTTCCATGTAATTTCATTCATAAATATTTACATCTTGAAATAAAATATTACACATCAACAAAATCTGAAAAAAATTTAAAATGTATAAAATTATGTATCACATAATTTAGATAATTTAGATAAATTTTTAGCCAAAGAGGGATTTTCTTCTGCTTTGTAGGCCCTAACTGAATTAATGGCTTTGTTTATATGACAGTCAGTGAAATACTCAGAAGTTTAGGAAAATGGTTGTTGTTCAGTCCTGTCATGTCTGACTCTTTGCGACCCCTTGAACTGCAGCATGCCAGGCTTTCTTGGCCTTCACTATCTCCCAGAATTTGCTCAGACTCATGTCCATTGAATCAGTGGTGCCATCCAACCATCTCATCCCGTCATCCCCTTCTTCTCTTGCCTTCAGTCCTTCCCAGCATCAGGGTCATTTCCATTGAGTCGGCTCTTCGGATCAGGTGGTCAAAGTATTGGAGCTTCAGCTTCAGCATCAGTCCTTCCAATGAATATTCAAGGTTGATTTCCTTTAGGATTGACTGGTTTGATCTCCTTGAAGCAGACAGCAACCTAAAAATTTTTTCAATAAAGTGCCTTTTACTCTCCTATCATAAATATTAAGTTGTAAACAGATACTGATTGTACTGGTTTTTCAGTTCTACAGTGGGACGGTTTACTTTCCTGGAGTTCTCCCAAATGACTGAACAGTGAAGATACTCCCTCTGCTCTGCTCCAGTGGCCTCACCTTTACCCCATCCCCCAATACATCACATCCCTATCTTACGAAGCAACCTCTGTGAAATGGATTGGTCATTTCTTACCTGGAAGTGAGGGGACCCTTTTTATTTAAATCTGAGATGATTGACAATAATGATGGCCCTCTATTATAACTTTTTATTTTTTGTTTAAGGGATTTGATTAATGTCACACCTCAATGGTCTAGTGGTTTTCCCTACTTTCTTCAATTTAAGTCTGAATTTGGCAATAAGGAGTTCATGATCTGAGCCACAGTCAGCTCCCGGTCTTGTTTTTGCTGACTGTATAGAGCTTCTCCATCTTTGACTGCAAAGAATATAATCAATCTGATTTTGGTGTTGACCATCTGGTGATGTCCATGTATAGAGTCTTCTCTTGTGTTGTTGGAAGAGGGTGTTTGTTATGACCAGCGCATTTTCTTGGCAAAACTATTAGTCTTTGCCTTGCTTCATTCCGTATTCCAAGGCCAAATTTGCCTGTTATTCCAGGTGTTTCTTGACTTCCTACTTTTGCATTCCAGTCCCCTATAGTGAAAAGGACATCTTTTTTTGGGTGTTAGTTCTAAAAGGTCTTATAGGTCTTCATAGAACCATTTAACTTCAGCTTCCTCAGCGTTACTGTTTGGGGCATAGACTTGGATTACTGTGATATTGAATGGTTTGCCTTGGAAACGAACAGAGATCATTTTGTCATTTTTGAGATTGCATCCAAGTACTGCATTTCAAACTCTTTTGTTGACCACGATGGCTACTCCTTTTCTTCTGAGGGATTCCTGCCCGCAGTAGTAGATATAATGGTCATCTGAGTTAAATTCACCCATTCCAGTCCATTTTAGTTCGCTGATTCCTAGAATGTTGACATTCACTCTTGCCATCTCTTGTTTGACCACTTCCAATTTGTCTTGATTCATGGACCTGACATTCCAGGTTCCTATGCATCGGACCTTGCTTCTATCACCAGTTACATCCACAGCTGGGTATTGTTTTTGCTTTGGCTCCATCCCTTCATTCTTTCTGGAGTTATTTTTCCACTGATCTCCAGTAGCATATTGGGGACCTACTGACCTGGGGAGTTCCTCTTTCAATATCCTATCATTTTGCTTTTTCATACTGTTCATGGGGTTCTCAAGGCAAGAATACTGAAGTGGTTTGCCATTCCCTTCTCCAGTGGACCACATTCTGTCAGATCTCTCTACCATGACCCGCCTATCTTGGGTTGCCCCACGGGCATGGCTTAGTTTTATTGAGTTAGACAAGGCTGTGGTCCTAGTGTGATTAGATTGACCAGTTTTATGTGAGTATGGTTTCAGTGTGTCTGTGGAAGTGAGAAATAGATTTAAGGGCCTAGATCTGATAGACAGAGTGCCTGAAGAACTATGGAATGAGGTTCATGACAGTGTACAGGAGACAGGGATCAAGACCATCCCCATGGAAAAGAAATGCAAAAAAGCAAAATGGCTGTCTGGGGAGGCCGTACAAATAGCTGTGAAAAGAAGAGAAGCGAAAAGCAAAGGAGAAAAGGAAAGATATAAGCATCTGAATGCAGAGTTCCAAAGAATAGCAAGAAGAGATAAGAAAGCCTTCTTCAGTGATCAGTGCAAAGAAATAGAGGAAACAACAGAATGGGAAAGACTAGAGATCTCTTCAAGAAAATTAGAGATACCAAGGGAATATTTCATGCAAAGATGGCTCGATAAAGGACATAAATGGTATGGACCTAACAGAAGCAGAAGATATTAAGAAGAGATGGCAAGAATATACAGAAGAACTGTACAAAAAAGATCTTCACAACCCAGATAATCACGATGGTGTGATCACTGACCTAGAGCTAGACATCCTGCAATGTGAAGTCAAGTGGGCCTTAGAAAGCATCACTACGAACAAAGCTAGCAGAGGTAATGGAATTCCAGTTGAGCTATTTCAAATCCTGAAAGATGATTCTGTGAAAGTGCTGCACTCAATATGCCAGCAAATTTGGAAAACTCAGCAGTGGCCACAGGACTGGAAAAGGTCAGTTTTCATTCCAATCCCAAAGAAAGGCAATACCAAAGAATGCTCAAACTACTGCACAATTGCACTCATCTTACATGCTAATAAAGTAATGCTCAAAATTCTCCAAGCCAGGCTTCAGCAATATGTGAACTGTGAACTTCCTGATGTTCAAGCTGGTTTTAGAAAAGGCAGAGGAACCAGACATCAAATAGCCAACATCCAATGGATCATGGAAAAAGCAAGAGAGTTCCAGAAAAACATCTATTTCTGCTTTATTGACTATGCCAAAGCCTTTGACTGTGTGGATCACAATAAACTGTGGAAAATTCTGAAAGAGATGGGAATACCAACCACCTGATCTGCCTCTTGAGAAATTTGTATGCAGGTCTGGAAGCAACAGTAAGAACTGGACATGGAACAACAGACTGGTTCCAAATAGGAAAAGGAGTACATCAAGGCTGTATATTGTCACCCTGTTTATTTAGCATATGCAGAGTACATCATGAGAAACGCTGGCCTGGATGAAGCACAAGCTGGAATCAAGATTTCCAGGAGAAATATCAATAACCTCAGATATGCAGATGACACCACTCTTATGGCAGAAAGTGAAGAGGAACTAAAAAGCCTCTTGATGAAAGTGAAAGTGGAGAGTGAAAAAGTTGGCTTAAAGCTCAACATTCAGAAAACGAAGATCATGGCATCCGGTCCCATCACTTCATGGGAAATCGATGGGGAAACAGTGGAAACAGTGTCAGACTTGCTTTTTGTGGGCTCCAAAATCACTGCAGATGGTGACTGCAGCCATGAAATTAAAAGACGCTTACTCCTTGAAAGGAAAGTTATGACCAACCTAAATAGCATATTGAAAAGCAGAGACATTACTTTGCCAACAAAGGTTCATCTAATCAAGGCTATGGTTTTTCCTGTGGTCATGTATGGATGTGAGAGTTGGACTGTGAAGAAGGCTGAGCGCCGAAGAATTGATGCTTTTGAACTGTGGTGTTGGAGAAGACTCTTGAGAGTCCAAGGGACTTCAAGGAGATCCAACCAGTCCATTCTGAAGGAGATCAGCCCTGGGATTTCTTTGGAAGGAATGATGCTGAAGCTGAAACTCCAGTACTTTGGCCACCTCATGCAAAGAGTTGACTCATTGGAAAAGCCTCTGATGCTGGGAGGGATTGGGGTCAGGAGGAGAAGGGGACAACAGAGGATGAGATGGCTGGATGGCATCACTGACTCTATGGACGTGAGTCTGGGTGAATCCCGGGAGTTGGTGATGGACAGGGAGGCCTGGCGTGCTGTGATTCATGGGGTCGCAGAATCGGACATGACTGAACAACTGAACTGAACTTTTTTGTTTGTGACATAAAGAAGTGAACTCTTTCTCTTCTTTCATAGAAATATTATGAAGAAGCAAATGTGCAGAATCACTTGTGACATAGAGTAGGGCATGAACCCTTTGCAAGTTATCTCATGCTTTTTGTTCATTTCCTTATTATTAGTTTTCTATTTCTAGTAGTCTGAAACTAGATTGCACAAGCCTCAGTATGACAGTCTTCCAAGTGGACTGTTCATACCTTTGGGAGTTTGCAAAGAAAGTTAAGGGAATTATTTTCTGGAGTCTCAATTTCCATATATGCTTTTCCTAAAATGTATCTACTGAGAACTCTCCTGCATGATCAAGCAGATTCTCTGTTGCCACCTGTCTTTTCTTAATAGTTTTATCTCCACTCTGTAAAACAACGGCACATTCTGGCTCAAATCTTGCTATGGGACATTTTCCCTGGGTATGAAAATTTCTAGGCTAATGGTTTGTCAATTTTATTTATCCTTTCAAAGAACCAGCTTTTGGCTTTGTTGATTTTTGCTATGGCCTCTTTTGTTGCCTTTGCATTTATTTCTGCCCTAATTTTTAAGACTTCTTTCCTTCTACTAACCCTGGGGTTCTTCATTTCTTCCTTTTCTAGTTGCTTTAGATGTAGAGTTAGGTTATTTGTTTGACTTGTTTCTTGATATGCCTGTAGTGCTGTGAACCTTCCCCTTAGCACTGCTTTTACAGTGTTCCACAGGTTTTGGGTTGTTGTGTTTTCATTTTCATTCGTTTCTATGCATATTTTGATTTCTTTTTTTATTTCTTCTATGATTTGTTGGTTATTCAGCAGCCTGTTGTTCAGCCTCCATATGTTGGAATTTTTAATAGTTTTTCTCTTGTAATTGAGATCTAATCTTACTGCATTGTCGTCAGAAAAGATGCTTGGAATGGTTTCAATTTTTTTGAATTTACCAAGGCTTGATTTATGGCCCAGGATGTGATCTATCCTGGAGAAGGTTCCGTGTGCGCTTGAGAAAAAGATGAAATTTATTGTTTTGTGGTGAAATGTCCTATAGATATCAGTTAGGTCTAACTGGTCTGTTGTATCATTTAAAGTTTTTGTTTCCTTGTTAATTTTCTGTTTAGTTGATCTATCCATAGGTGTGAGTAGGGTATTAAAGTCTCCCACTATTATTGTGTTATTGTTAATTTCCCCTTTCATACTTGTTAGCATTTGTCTACATATTGCGGTGCTCCTATGTTGGGTGCATATATATTTATAATTGTTGTAGCTTCTTCTTGGATTGATCCTTTGATCATTATGTAGTGTCCTTCTTTGTCTCTTTTCACAGCCTTTGTTTTAAGGTCTATTTCATCTGATATGAGTATTGCTACTCCTGCTTTCTTTTGGTCTCTGTTTGCATGGAATATCTTTTTCCAGCCCTTCACTTTCAGTCTGTATGTGTTCCTTATTTCAGGGTGGGTCCCTTGTAGACAACATATATAGGGATCTTGTTTTTGTATGCATTCAGCCAGTCTTTGTCTTTTGGTTGAGGTATTCAGCCCATTTACATTTAAGGTAATTATTGATAAGTATGATCCCATTGCCACTTACTTTATTGTTTTGGGTTTGAGTTTATACACCCTTTCTGTGTTTCCTGTCTAGAGAAGATCCTTTAGTATTTGTTGGAGAGCTGGTTTGGTGGTGTTGAATTCTCTCAGCTTTTGCTTGTAGGTAAAGCTTTTGATTTCTCCTTCATATTTGAATGAGATCCTTGCTGGGTACAGTAATCTGGGCTGAGGTTATTTTCTTTCATCACTTTAAGTATGTCCTGACATTCCCTCCTGGCCTGAAGAGTTTCTATTGAAAGATCAGCTGTTATCCTTATGGGAATCCCCTTGTGTGTTATTTGTTGTTTTTCCCTTGCTACTTTTAATATTTGTTCTTTGTGTTTTATCTTTGGTAATTGGATTAATATGTGTCTTGGGGTGTTTTGCCTTGGGTTTATCCTGTTTGGGACCATTAGCCAGACTCATCAAGAAACAAAGGGAGAAAAATAAAATCAATAAAATTAGAAATGAAAATGGGGAGATCACAACAGATAACACAGAAATACAAAGGATCATAAGAGACTACTATCAGCAACTATATGCCAATAAAATGGACAACTTGGAAGAAATGGACAAATTCTTAGAAAAGTATGACTTTCCAAAACTGAACCAGGAAGAATTAGAGAATCTTAACAGACCCATCAGAGAAGGCAATGGCACCCGACTCCAGTACTTTTGCCTAGAAAATCCCATGGACGGAGGAGCCTGGTAGGCTGCAGTCCATGGGGTCACTAGGAGTCAGACATGACTGAGTGACTTCCCTTTCACTTTTCACTTTCATGCACTGGAGAAGGAAATGACAACCCACTCCAGTGTTCTTGCCTGGAGAATCCCAGGGACGGCAGAGCCTGGTGGGCTGGTGTCTATGGGGTCACACAGAGTTGGACACGACTGAAGTGACTTAGCAGCAGCAGCAACAGACTCATCACAAGCATGGAAATTGAAACTGTAATCAGAAATCTTCCAGCAAACAAAAGCCCAGGACCAGACGGCTTCACAGCTGAATTCTACCAAAAATTTAGAGAAGAGCTAACACCTACCCTACTCTTCCAGAAAATTGCAGAGGAAGGTAAACTTCCAAACTCATTCTATGAGGTCACCATCACCCTAATAACAAAACCTGACAAAGATGCCACAAAAAAGGAAAACTACAGGACAATATCACTGATGAACATAGATGCAAAAATCCTTTACAAAATTCTAGCAAACAGAATCCAACAACACATTAAAAGGATCATACATCATGACCAAGTGGGCTTTATCCCAGGGATGCAAGGATTCTTCAATATCTTCAAATCAATGTAATACACCACATTAACAAGTTGAAAAATAAAAGTCATATGATTATCTCAACAGATGCAGAGAAAGCCTTTGACAAAATTCAACATTCATTTATGATAAAAACCCTCCAGAAAGCAGGAATAGAAGGAACATACCTCAACATAATAAAAGCTATATATGACAAACCCTCAGAAAACATTATCCTCAATGGGGAAAAATTGAAAGCATTTCCCCTAAAGTCAGGAACAAGACAAGGGTTGCCCACTCTCACCACTATTATTCAACATAGTTTTGGAAGTTTTGGCCACAGCAACCAAACAGGAAAAGAAATAAAAGGAATCCAAATTGGGAAAGAAGAAGTAAAACTCTCACTGTTTGCAGATGACATGATCCTCTACATAGAAAACCTTAAAGACTCCACCAAAAAATTATTAGAGCTAATCAATGAATTTAATAAAGTTGCAGGATATAAAAATCAACACACAGAAATTCCTTGCATTCCTATACACTAATAATGAGAAAATAGAAAGAGAAATTAAGGAAACAATTCCATTCACCATTGCAACGGAAAGAATAAAATACTTAGGAATATATCTACCTAAAGAAACTAAAGACCTATATATAGAAAACTATAAAACACTGGTGAAAGAAATCAAAGAGAACACTAATAGATGGAGAAATATATTGTGTTCATGGATCAGAAGAATCAATATAGTGAAAATGAGTATACTATGCAAAGTAATATATAGATTCAGTGCAATTCCTATCAAGCTACCAATGGTGTTTTTCACAGAGCGAGAACAATAATTTCACAATTTGTATGGAAATACAAAAAAACCTCGAATAGCCAAAGCCATCTTGAGAAAGAGGAATGGAACTGAAGGAATCAACCTGCCTGACTTCAGGCTCTACTACAAAGCCACAGTCACCAAGAGAGTATGGTACTGGCTCAAAGACAGAAATATAGATCAATGGAACAAAATAGAAAGTCCAGAGATAAATCCACTCACCTATGGACACCTTATTTTTGACAAAGGAGGCAAGAATATACAATGGAGAAAAGACAATCTCTTTAACAAGTGGTGCTGGGAAAACTGGTCAACCACTTGTAAAAGAATGAAACTAGAACACTTTCTAACACCATACACAAAAGTAAACTCAAAATGGATTAAAGATCTAAATGTAAGACCAGAAACTATAAAACTCCTAGAGGAGAACATAGGTAAAACACTCTCCAACATAAATCACAGCAGGATCCTCTATGACCCACCTCCCAGAATATTGGAAATAAAAGCAAAAATAAATAAATGGGGCCTAATTAAAATTAGAAGCTTCTGCACAACAAAGGAAACTATAAGCAAGGTGAAAAAACAGCCTTTAGAATGGGAAACAATAATAGCAAATGAAGCAACTGACAAACAACTAATCTCAAAAATATACAAGCAACTCCTACAGCTCAATTCCAGAAAAATAAAAGACCCAGTCAAAAAATGGGCCAAAGAACTAAACAGATATTTCTCCAAAGAAGACATACAGATGGCTAACAAACACATGAAAAGATGCTCAACATCACTCATTATCAGAGAAATGAAAATCAAAACCACAATTATGTACCATTTCATGCCAGTCAGAATGGCTGCGATCCAAAAGTCTACAAGCAATAAATGCTGGAGAGGGTGTGGAGAAAAGGGAACCTGCTTACACTGTTGCTGGGAATGCAAACTAGTACAGCCACTATGGAGAACAGTGTGGAGATTCCTTAAAAAACTGGAAATAGAACTGCCATACAACCCAGCAATCCTACTGCTGGGCATACACACCGAGGAAACCAGAATTGAAAGAGACACGTGTACCCCAATCTTCATCACAGTACTGTTTATAACAGCCAGGACATGGAAGCAACCTAGATGTCCATCAGCAGATGAATGGATAAGAAAGCTATGGTACATATACACAATGGAGTATTACTCAGCCATTAAAAAGAATTCATTTGAATCAGTACTTTGGCCACCTATGCGATGAGTTGACTCTTTGGAAAAGACTCTGATGCTGGGAGGGATTGGGGGCAGGAGGAGAAGGGGACGACAGAGGATGAGATGGCTGGATGGCTTCACTGACTGGATGGATGTGAATCTGAGTGAACTCTGGGAGTTGGTGATGGACAGGGAGGCCTGGCATGCTGCGATTCATGGGGTCACAAAGAGTCAGACACGACTGAGCAACTGATCTGATCTGACTGAGGTGGATGAAATTGGAGCCTATTATACAGAGTGAAATAAGCCAGAAAGAAAAACACCAATATAGTATAATAACACATATATATGGAATTTAGAAAGATGGTAACAATAACCATGTATGTGAGACAGCAAAAGAGACACAGATATATAGAACAGTCTTTTGGACTCTGTGGGAGAGGGTAAGGGTGGGATGATTTGGGAGAATGGCATTTAAGCATGTATATTATCATATGTGAAATGAATCACCAGTCCAGGTTTGATGCATGATACAGGATGCTTGGGACTGGTGTGCTGGGATGACCCAGAGGAATGGTATGGGAAGGGAGGTGGGAGGGGGGTTCAGAATGGGTAACTCATGTACACCCATGGTGGATTCATGTCAATGTATGGCAAAACCAATACAATATTGCAAAGTAATTAGCCTCCAATTAAAATAAATAAATTTATATTTAAAAGAAGTTCTTTTTTTTAATTAATTTTATTTTTAAACTTTACATAATTGTATTAGTTTTGCCAAATATCAAAATGAATCCACCACAGGTATACATGTGTTCCCCATCCTGAATCCTCCTCACTCCCCCCTCCCCATACCATCCCTCTGGGTCGTCCCAGTGCACCAGCCCCAAGCATCCAGTATCGTGCATCGAACCTGGACTGGCATCTCATTAAAAAAAAAAAAAGAAGTTCTAGGGCAATAAGCAGAAAAACATTTGAATGTTGGTTGAGGGTTGTTATATTCTGAATTCAGGTACGTTGTGGAGCTGAATGATGGGAGTGACTTTGCCTCTTCTGTTGCCTCCAGTGTTGTAGGCACATGCATTGATCAGGAGAGAATGTCCTGAGAACAGGTTTTCCACTTAAAGGTAACTAATTCTTTTCAGCCATTTCTGATAGACATCCTCAAGTCATGCCATTAGCTCAAAATGAAGAACCAAAGGATTAAAATACTTTCACCTCTAATTGGAAATAATTTTAACATTATAAAATTTCTTAAGACATAGGATGATAACTGTAAATGGACATTTTATGTGATTTCTTTCAGATTGGAGTTCATTATTTGCTAATGTAGTTAAACTTACTTTCTCAAGTCATTTCATAAAATATTTATTCTGATTTCAGTCAGCCTAATCTTTCTCATCTATAAAATATTTAATATTTTCTGCTTTCTATTAGCAAGAAATACAACTGTGTGCTTTGGACTAAGTAATTTTAGCATTGCATATCATTTCTTTCATAAAATATATAGGGCATTTTAATTCTGGATTTATTATCATTTAAACACAGTTCTTATTTAATTATATACTAAAGCTGAACATCAGTGTTTAAAACATACAAGTTACATATTTGCCAAAGGAGTACTGTGCTGATACACTCCACACTTCATAAATAACTTGTAATTTTACGTACAGCAGTCTTGCAAATGAAGAAATAAAGATGGCATTTTATTATGCTTTTGACTTTATTAGAATATGTATAAATTAAATTAGATATGAAAAATTTTAATCTTAATGACTGCTTTTAGTAATTTGTACTACAAGGCCTGATTTCTAATTTGTTTCACAGTGATTTTTATATTTCTGAAACTATGTGTTAACACTTTTATTGAAAGTGAAAACTTGAAGTTCAGTGTTTTTCTGATGTGGGTTAATTTTGCTTATTAGGTTGTATGGTGTAGGTTTTCCACTAATTACAGGAGTTAACTCTGAATCTCCTAGACCTTCATAAGATAAAAACTGACAGTTAAAAGGATTTTTACCTTATCAAAGGTGTACTGAATTTAATACTTTGTTTTCCTCCTCTCTAAGAATATTGGATAAATAAAATGCCTCTAAGTGACAGAGTTGCAGGCACAAGGCAAGTCATTGGCTGAGCCTTGGTAAAGCCTTTGTGCTCTTCCAAGAAACTGAGAATGTCAGGGTCTAGTATAGTAAAGTGAAAGTGTTAGTCACTCAGTTGTGTCAGACTTTTTGTGACCCCATGGATTGTAGCCCACAAGGCTCCTCTGCCCATGGGATTTCTAGGCAAGAATACTGGAGTGGGTTGCCATGCCCTCCTCCAGGGGATCTTCCCAACCCAGGGATAGAACCCGGATCTCCCTCATTGCAAGCCGACTCTACCATCTGCACCACCAGGGAAGTCCATTATAATAAAGCCCTTTGCAAATAAGTTGGTTTCTAATTTTTTGCTTTCAATACAATAAAAGGGCTACCTAACAAGTTTGTTAATTGATACATCATTGCAATAATTTTTGATAATAGATTATGGTGTGACTTTTAGTATATAATTCAGAAGAATTTAAAGAACAGAGTGACATTACTATCAGAAAACTTTTTATTCCTGTCCACTTATTTATCTTATAGTTTGCTCATTTCTTGTATCTATGAAATAAGAAGAAAAATATATTTGATGCTGAATCCTTTCTCTCTTCAGCAATTAATAATATTTATTCAAAGATATATAAATTCAATGAAAATCAGTTAGTTTAAGCCATACATTATAAGGTATATCTTCAGTAAGTTTTATTTTATATTCAATAACCAATCACCAAATTTTTAATATATTTATGCTGTTCTGAATAAATGTTTATAGGAGAAAAAACTATTTTTAAACTAAGCCTCTATAGATAATGGAGAAAATTACATACAGATTTTTGAGCAAAGATGTATTATATTTTCTAGCATAAAAGACTTTTACTTTCAGTAAAAACCTTTCCAGCATAAAGATATATGATATTAGCATAAAATGTGTTGGTGAAATGAAATAGAAAAATTCAAAGAGATAAAGGAACTATATAAAATAAAGTGTTCACTTATTTTTTAGATAGATAAATCTAGGATATTTAGATTCTGTTGACTGCTTTTTAAAACCTGATATAAAAAGAAAAAAAACTTGATATGTGTATTTTATTTCAAGATGTAAATATTTACAATATGCCTGAATTACCTGGAATAATTTAAGCTTTTTATGAAAAATCTTAAGGGTAACTTATAAATACACAAGTGGATATACAGTTCCCAAAATTATTTTGAGGACTTTAAGGATGTGTCAGTTGAAGATCTCTTCTCATCAAGGGACCAGTCTCTGTCTCTCTTTCTCTTTTCTTTAAATTACTTTTTATTGGTGTACAATTGATTTACAGTGTTGTGTGATTTTCTGCTATATGGCAAAATGAATCAGTTATGCATATACATATATCCATTCTTTTTTAGATTCTATTCTCATATAGATCTTTGCAGAGTATTGAGTAGTATTGAGTTCCTGTGCTACACAGTAGGTTCTTATAAGTGATCTATTTTATATATAATAGTGTGTATATGGCAATCTCAATCTCTCCATTTATCCTTCTCCTTTTTCCCCCTTCGCAATTCTAAGTTTTTTTCTACATCTGTGACTATTTCTGTTTTGTAAATAGGTTTGCTTGTACCTTTTTTTTTTTTACATTTCACATACAAACAATATCATATGAAATTTGTCTGACTTAGTATGACAATCTCTAGGTCCATCCAGGTCACTACAAATGGCATTATTTCATTCTTTTTTATGGCTGAGCAATATTCCATTGTATATATGTGCCACATCTTTATCCATTCCTCTGTAGGTGGACTTTTAGGATGCTTCTTTTTGTCCATTGCAGGACTTAGTCTCCCTTGGCTAGTCACCAAGCCTCTTTACCTCCATGAGGGGACTGTACAAAGGCCTCAGGAATTTTCCTGCAACAAGGATCCAGTTCTTGGTTTAACGTATGAGGTTGATTCAATCTACCCTCACTGGCATTCACTCAGACTCCAACCACAACTCTCGATTCCTGCCACATCAGACTTCCTCTTGTCTCTTTGACAATACCAGGTCCTTTCATGCCTTAGTGCCTGTGTTTATTGTTTCTTTTGCCTGTGGTTATCTCAGTTTCAAAAGCAAAACACCCAGAACAGGTAATTAAATTGAATTTATTCATAATATTGCAATAGGGGGATCTGAGGATAGGAGTGTCTCAGCAGGGTGGTTTTGTGTCTGGGGAGGCCTTACAAATAGCTGTGAAAAGAAGAGAAGCGAAAAGCAAAGGAGAAAAGGAAAGATATAAACATGTGAATGCAGAGTTCCAAAGAATAGCAAGAAGAGATAAGAAAGCCTTCTTCAGCGATCAATGCAAAGAAATAGAGGAAAACAACAGAATGGGCAAGACTAGAGATCTCTTCAAGAAAATCAGAGATACCAAAGGAACATTTCATGCAAAGATGGGCTCGATAAAGGACAGAAATGGTATGGACCTAACAGAAGCATAAGATATTAAGAAGAGATGGCAAGAATATACAGAAGAACTGTACAAAAAAGATCTTCATGACCCAGATAATCATGATGGTGTGATCACTGACCTAGAGCCAGATATCCTGGAATGTGAAGTCAAGTGGGCCTTAGAAAGCATCACTACGAACAAAGCTAGTGGAGGTGATGGAATTCCAGTTGAGCTATTCCAAATCCTGAAAGATGATGCTGTGAAGTGCTGCACTCAATATGCCAGCAAATTTGGAAAACTCAGCAGTGGCCACAGGACTGGAAAAGGTCAGTTTTCATTCCAATCCCAAAGAAAGGCAATACCAAAGAATGCTCAAACTACTGCACAATTGCACTCATCTCACACACTAGTAAAGTAATGCTCAAAGTTCTCCAAGCCAGGCTTTAGCAATATATGAACCGTGAACTTCTTGATGTTCAAGCTGGTTTTAGAAAAGGCAGAGGAACCAGAGATCAAATAGCCAACATCCAATGGATCATGGAAAAAGCAAGAGAGTTCCAGAAAAGCATCTATTTCTGCTTTATTGACTATGCCAAAGCCTTTGACTGTGTGGATCACAATAAACTGTGGAAAATTCTGAAAGACATGGGAATACCAGACCACCTGATCTGCCTCTTGAGAAATTTGTAAACAGGTCAGGAAGCAACAGTTAGAACAGTATATGGAACAACAGACTGGTTCCAAATAGGAAAAAGAGTACGTCGAGGCTGTATATTGTCACCCTGCTTATTTAACTTACATGCAGAGTACATCATGAGAAACGCTGGACTGGAAGAAACACAAGCTGGAATCAAGATTGCCGGGAGAAATATCAGTAACCTCAGATATGCAGATGACACCGCCCTTATGGCCGAAAGTGAAGAGGAACTAAAAAGCCTCTTGATGAAAGTGAAAGTGGAGAGTGAAAAAGTTGGCTTAAAGCTCAACATTCAGAAAACTAAGATCATGGCATCCGGTCCCATCACTTTATGGCAAATCGATGGGGAAACAGTGGAAACACTGTCAGACTTGATTTTTCTGGGCTCCAAAATCACTACAGATGGTGACTGCAGTCATGAAATTAAAAGATGCTTACTCCTTGGAAGGAAAGTTATGACCAAACTAGATAGCATATTCAAAAGCAGAGACATTACTTTGGCAACAAAGGTCCGTCTAGTCAAGGCTATGGTTTTTCCTGTGGTCATATATGGATGTGAGAGTTGGACTGTGAAGAAGGCTGAGCGCCAAAGAATTGATGCTTTTGAACTGTGGTGTTGGAGAAGACTCTTGAGAGTCCCTTGGACTGCAAGGAGATCCAACCAGTCCATTCTGAAGGAGATCAGCCCTGGAATTTCTTTGGAAGGAATGATGCTAAAGCTGAAACTCCAGTACTTTGGCCCCCTCATGCGAAGAGTTGACTCATTGGAAAAGACTGATGCTGGGAGGGATTGGGGGCAGAGGAGAAGGGGACGACAGAGGATGAGATGGCTGGATGGCATCACTGACTCGATGGACGTGAGTCTGGGTGAACTCCGGGAGTTGGTGCTGGACAGGGAGGCCTGGCGTGCTGCGATTCATGGGGTAGCAAAGAGTCAGACATGACTGAGCGACTGATCTGATCTGATCTGATCTGATCTGATAGGGAAGAATCTTGAAGCTGCAGGTGAAGCGATTTTACACTTGGGATTGTTTTTTGTCATCAGAGGAAGCCTCAGTCTGTTAGAAGAACAGGGACAGTTTATTTCCTTGTCTAGCTAGTTTTGGCGGGACAGATGGTTCAGCCAATCACTTATGAGACAAAGAATGGGAATTTTGAGGGGTGGTGTCTGGCCTTATATGCAAACAAGGGAGTCATCTAGGAGTCTCATGGGAGTTAGGAGAAAGTAGAGGGTGATCTGAGTTGTATGGTGGGGTGGTTCTTCACAGGAAGCCCTTTCCTGGAACACAATAGGGTGGGAGTTTTTGTAAAACTGATTCGGAACAGCAGTCCCCAACCTTTTTTGGCACTAGCCCTGGGTTTAATGGAAAACAATTTTTCCACAGACCAGGGCAGGGGATGTTTTCAGGATGATTCAATTGCATTTATTGTGCACTTTATTTCTATTATTATTACATCAAGTCCACCTTAGATCATCAGGCACTGTATTTCAGAGGTTGTGGACCCCTGGTTTGGAGGATTAATTGTTTCTATTTTCTAGGACCATAGAGCTTGGGTAAAATCAACGTTGTCACCACTTTCCCTAACAAATTCTTGTTAAACCTCTCAGTCTCAGTCCTCCCTTTGTTAAGCTGTCATAACTAGGTTCCCAGGAAACCAGCTCTGAGACAAGGATTTGCTTGCAGTATTTTTATTGGGGTGTCCTCTTGAAATTAACAGGAGCAGGCGAGGAAACAGTTATGGTTGGAGCAGGCTCTGCAAACCAAATTGGGCCCACAGCCTGTATGGCCCCAAGTTAAGTAAGAATTATTCTTACATTTTTAAAGGGTTAAAAAATATATATAGATAGATAGAGGTTGACCTTTTGTTACCTGCAAAGCCTAAAAAATATGTGATCCAACGTTTTCAGAAAAAAGTTTGCCTACTCCTGGATTAGGAAGGGAAGTGAACTGCTGATGCTGTCACAACAAAGGCCCTACCTGACCCATCTTACTCAGAAGCTGGAAGAGTGTGCACTTCTTCAGTTGCTAAGTCATCTCCTATTCTTTGCGACCCCACGGACTGCAGCATGCCAGACTTCCCTGTCCTTCACTATCTCCCAGAGTTTGCTCAAACTCATGTCCATTGAACTGATGATTCCATTCAACCATCTCATCCTCTGTGGCCCCTTTCTCCTCCTACCTTCAATCTTTCCTAACATCAGGGTCTTTTCCAGTGAATCAGCTTTTCGTATCAGGTGGCCAAAGTATTGGAGCTTCAGCATCAGTCCTTTCAGTGAATATTCAGGGTTGATTTCCTTTAGGATTGACTAGTTCGATTTCCTTGCTGTCCAAGGGACTCTCAAGAGTCTTCTCCAGTCTTCTCCACAATTTGAAAGCATCAGTTCTTTGGCTCTCAGCCTTCTTTATCGTCCTGCTCTCACATCCACATGTGACTACTGGAAAAACCATAGATTTGACTATACAGCCTTTTGTTTTGTAGACCTCATGTTCTGTAGACCTTTGGAAAGAGTTTACTGTGGTATCATTAAAAGCTTCTCCATGATCACTTTCCCAGGAGAAAGCTAATAGGGTGGGAATGCAGACACAGGGGCATAGTTTTATTAGATGGATAGAATACACAGATTTCTAACTCTGGACTTCAGTGGTTGGAGATGAGAGGGTTGCCTGAGCATCTCTTGCTGATTCCATAAGGTATTGTCTCACTATAGCCATTCCAAACACCTTTTGGCCTCTGTGCATAAGAACCATATTTTAATAATGTAATTAAAAAGTTATTGTATATAGTTTGAGTTGGGCTATAGGATGCCCAAAATATTTTCCATAGCTACAGTGTTCACTGTAAAAATGCACTGTATTCCTCTGAATCTCGTTTCTTGGGGTGGATATAAATTGACATTCTAGTGTCAAGTCTTGTGCTCTCTGTTCTTTGTGCCATAAACTCCAGGGCATCTTGAGAATACATGTGATTGTATGGTGAGGGCATCAAAGCCCCTCCAGTACTTATTTGAAAAGTGTCAATTAATTTTTCCCAGAAAAATATCACGGATAATTTTACAGCTAAATTCCTTCAAATGCAGTACTCTGCTTAAAGATAAATGGATTTTATCTTGGTGGTTTTGCTTTTTCTGACACACGCACTGAATTCTAATAAGTAAATTTTTTATTTATTTTTTTCTTTTTTTAATTTAATTTTATTTTTTAACTTTACAATATTGTATTGGTTCAGCCATATATCAGAAACCTCTATCTGCTAATTTTCTTCACCATCAGGAAGCTAGGTGAGGCAACAAGATAGAGGAGAACGAAATTGAGGATCAGAAGGAGGGAAACTGGAGAAGCAGGTAATTTATGTCCTCGACACAGCACTTTTATTACACAGAAAATTGTTACAATTTTGTGCCAGTTACAGTAAAGCTACACTCTATCTTTATGGTCAGACTTTTATAATTTTTTGACCTGGCAAGAAATATGCTGCCTTTCCAATTTTCCACAAGTCCAG
Source organism: Bos taurus (assembly GCF_002263795.3). Classification (NCBI taxonomy): domain Eukaryota; kingdom Metazoa; phylum Chordata; class Mammalia; order Artiodactyla; family Bovidae; genus Bos; species Bos taurus. The sequence goes on from NC_037332.1 coordinate 91,314,191, forward strand.
GTCTTTTTTGGTCTCTCCTAGACAGTGGTACCCGTGACAGTCTGTGGAGCCAAACTCACCCTTTCCAGTCACCCCCTTGAGAAAAACAGGGATGGGCTTTCTTTTCCAGCCCCAGTTCATGCTTATCTTGAGGAAGGCAACCTCAGACCCGTGAGTGACATTCCAGACTTCATTCAGGGCACAGCCTTCTCTTGTCCTTGGCCTCGGTCTCACTCCTGCAGACTTTTCACAGCTACATGAGCTGGAGATGAAGTGTGGTGCCTTCTAAACCACGCAAAGTGAGGGATGGTGAGGGAAATGTGGGCGGGGGGTGGTATTTCTGCTCGTCTTTGGGGACTTTAAGTTCACACTGCTTCTAACCAAGTAAAGCTCTTTTTACTTCTGTTTCTCTTTCCTTTTTTCTGCAATTGTTTCTTTATTGTTTAAAATTTCTTTTTTGGGGGGGTAATTTTATTTATGTATTTATCTCTTTCTGACTGTGATGGGTCTTTGCTGCTGTGTGGGCTTTCCTCTAGTTGTGGGGAGTGGGGGCTACTCTCTAGCTGCAGTGCTCAGGCTCCTCACTGCAGTGGCTTCTCTTGTTGAGGAGCACAGGTTCTAGGGTCTGTATGCTTCAGTAGTTATGACACTTGTGCTCTAGAGCTCGTTATTTGTGGCACACGAGCTCAGTTGCTCCTCAGCATGTGGGATCTTCCCGGATCAGGGTTCGAATCCATCTCTTCTAAATTGGAAGGCGAATTATTTACTACTGAGTCACCAGGGAAGCCTAAAATTTAATTTTAATTGGACGATAATTGCTTTTACAATGTCGTGTCGCTTTCTGCCATACAACAGCACAAATCAGCCATAAGTATATTGTATCCCCTCCCTCTTGAACCTCCCTCCCACCCTCACCCACCATCTCACTCCTCTAGGTTGTTACAGAGCAGTGGGTTGAGCTCCCTGTGTTATAGCAACTTCCCACTAGCTATTTTACAGGTGTGTTTATTATTAGTACTTTTCAATTTGTTTCCTATATCAGAAACTATTCTAATGCATTTAATGTATGTTTTAAAAAATACGTTCTTTTGCTGTCTCGTATACAGGGTTATTGATAGAACAGTCTTTTGGACTCTGTGGGAGAGGGAGAGGGTGGGATGATTTGTGAAAATGGCATTGAAACATGTATAATATCATATATGAAACGAGTTGCCAGTCCAGGTTCGATGCACGATACTGGATGCTTGGGGCTGGTGCACTGGGACGACCCAGAGAGATGGTATGGGGAGGGAGGAGGGAGGAGGGTTCAGGATGGGGAACACGTGTATACCTGTGGTGGATTCATTTTGATATATGGCAAAACCAATACAATATTGTAAAATTAAAAAATAAAATAAAATAAAATTAAAAAAATACGTTCTTAAAAAGTGTGCATTATTTGGCGTATCTGTGTTTAATCTCTGCATTTGTTTTTGTGATACAAATCATATTGTTTCTTACTTGCTTTTATCCAGCAGTGTGCTCATACCATCCACCAAGAAGGATGTGGCAACCCATGCCAGTATTCTTGCCTGGAAAATCCTGTGAACAGAGGAGCCTGGTGGGCTACAGTCCATGGGGTCACAAAGAGTCAAGACATGACGGAAGTGATTTAGCTTACATACACTGTTCTGTGTACATTTGCTCTATTCTTCCAGCCATTCATGATATTCCTTGGTGTGTATTTACCATGTTTAACTTTTCAAAAATTTATTCATTTCTTTACTTTTTGGCTGCACCATGCAGCATGTGGGATCTTAGTTCCCCAACCAGGAATCAAACCCGCGTGCCCCTGCAGTGGAAGCGTGGAGTCCCAGCTGATAGACCGCCAGGAAAGTCCCACCACATTTGACCTTTAATCCATCATTGGTGAACTTCTAAACCGAGATTAGCTTCCTGCTGCAACAAACAACATGGCAGTGGACATCCTTGTACATGTTTCCTTCCGGAGACGTGTGAGAAATTTGGAAGGAAATATACCCAGGAATGAAATTGCTAGGACATAGGATCTGCATACAATGAATTTGACTAAATAGTGCCAGATTGCTCCTGAGAACAGGACCTTTTGTTTAATTTCCCACTAGCAATAATATATGAGAGTTCCTACACACACACACATACACAGGCACATACACACACATGCATGTATATGGAAACATGTACGGGGACTTGTACATATACACAACTACACATTGTTACCATAATTTACTTAAATCAGCTTCTAATATTTTGCCTTTTTAAATTAAAACCACTAATGGTGGTTTTAATTTGCATTTCTTTGATTATTGCACATGTTTTTCTTATTTGTTTTGGATTATCTTGGCTCAGTCAGGAAAGAATCTACTTTACTGTAGGAAGGCAGGAGATGCAGGTTCGATTCTTAGGTGGGGAAGATTCCCCTGGAGGAGGAGATGGTGATCCAGTCCAGTATCCTTACCTGGGAAATCCCATGGACAGACGAGCCTGGCAGGCTACAGTCCATGGAGTCGAAAGAGTCAGACACAACTTGGCATCTAAACCACCACTAGACTGCCTGTTTCTATACTTCGCCCATTTTAAAATTAGGATTGCTGTCTTCTTCTGTCTAATTTAAGCAGCTTCTTGTGTCAAATTGAGTATATTAACAGAAGAACAATAAGATTTACTTCCCTTCTTTATAGCTTCTCACTCAAGACCTGTGTAATTTCACCATTCATCAACCACATGTACAGAATTTTAAAAAAAATCTGTTAAAATTATGAGCATTAGTGTTACCTCAATTTACTAAGAAATTGTAGAGTCTGGTTTTTTTTTTTTTTCTTTTTTTTGAGGGGAGGAGGATAGTATTCACTTGTAGGCAAGTTGGTAGTATAAATGGGAATGGAACTGTTAGGATTTTCTTTGTTAGGACAAGTTCCTCCAGTTATCAACAGATAATTATCAAAAGGAAATAAATGGGTATCTGATTCTACTTAGGTCATAATGAACAGCTAATCAACTGCTGCACTGTAATAGAAATGGAAGTGGGTCTTTCCAGGCATCCTCTCTGAAATTAGGTGTTGCTCAACATCGTCGTTTGGATCCAGTCCCCCATACATGGGCTTCCTGGATGGCTCAGTGGTAAAGAATCAGGCTGCCAATCCAGGAGACACAAGAGACATCCATTTGATCCCTGCATAGGTCAGAAAGATTCCCTGGAGGAGGAAATGGCAACCCATTCCAGTATTCTTGCCTGGAAAATCTCATGGACAGAGGAATCTGGCAGGCTACAGTCCATGGGGCTGCAGAGAGCTGGACATGACACACATCCCATATATACTCCTTCTAATTTCTGTCTTGTGAACTTAGAAATAATAGGGAAAATAGAACAAAATGTGAAAGTAACCTGGACCCAGGACTATAGTGTTAATTAAAGTTGCATGATTTTGAAAAAGGCACTCAAATTCCCAGGGCCTCATTTCAATTTCCCAGTCTCTAAAAGAAGAAATAAAACTGTATGGTGATTAGACATTTAGTCCAAAAAAGAACCAAAAATGCTATGAAACTCTTACTATTTCCAAACTTAGAAGAGTTTATCAACAGAAGACTTTAACATCAATTTTTTAAGTCAAGGATGAAATCAATTATAAGGAAACATACAAAGCAAGAGAGAATTATTTGTAGAAATTAGGACTATAATGGCTAATTAAAATGTATTAACACAGTAGATAAATAAAGGATTTCCCTGGGGTGTGTGTGTGTGTGTGTGTGTGTGTGTGTGTGTGTGCATGTGCCTGCTCAGTCATGTCCGACTCTTTGTGACTCCATAAATAGCCCACCAGGCTCCTTTGTCCATGGGATTCTCCAGACAAAAATACTGAAGTGGGTTTCCATGCCCTCCTCCAGGGGATTTTCCTGATCCAGGTGTTGAACCCACATCTCTTGCGTTGGCAAGTTGATTGTTTACTGCTGAGCAATCAGGGAAGAATCAACCTGCTGAAGAAGGAGACGAAAGAGATGTGGGTTTGATCCTCTGCTCTGAAAGATCCCCTGGAGGAGGAAATGGCAACACTTCAGTATTCTTGCCTGGGAAATTTCATGGACAGAGGAGCCTGGTGGCTAGAGTCCATGGGGTTGAAAAGAGTTGGCCGTGACTGAGCACGCACTTCCACACACCTAATAGCCTTGACATTAGTTATGTATGTATACATACATGTATAGTATTAATGTATTATGTATTAGTAATGGATTTTTGAGCACATATATAATAACTTGTGTCAGAATTATAAAGCTCATTACATATGAATAGAAATTCTTAACTCCTTGAAGATATGCCTCAACCTCTTATGTAAAGTGATAACTTTTCAGCCTATGCTTGACTTTCTGTGATCTGTGGAATGTTAGTAAGTTTTACGTCAAAGAGGATCCCCTAAATAAACGTATTTGTTCAGTGCATATTTATTCCCTACCATGTGTCAGGTATTATTTAGGTGCTAAGGATGTTCTAGTAAATAAACAAGGTTGCTGCCCCCATAGGGTTGGTATTCTGAAATCAGAATTTAAAAAATTGTAGTGGTGATGAGTGCTTGCCAGGTGGTGCCAGTGATAAAGAACCAATCTGCCAATGCAGGAGACATAAAGAGATGCTGGTTGGATCCCTGGGTCAGGAAGATCCCCTGGAGAAGGACATGGCAATCTACTCCAGTATTCTTGCCTGGAGAATCCCATGGACAGAGGAGCCTGGCAGGCTACAGTCCATGGGGTCACAAACAGTTGGATACAACTGAAGCAACTGGGCATACAAGCACCCACTATGAAATAAATAAAGTTGGTGATGTGGGGAGAACTGGGAAGGGCCAGTGCTTTAGAGGAGGTTCAGATAGAAGACACTTGAGCTGAGGTTTAAAGAGTCAAGAGAGTTAATCATAAGAGCTGAAGGATATGTTTTCAGGCAAAGGAAATTCCAAGTACAAAGTCCCTCATGTCGGAAAGGGTTTGGCAGGTAAAAGGCAGAGGATGGGACCTAGTGGACAAAAGAGTGGTGGGCAAGTAGTGATTGATAAGGTTTGAGAGTGAGGTTCCAGCTAAAGGTCAAAAGGCTCTGCAGGCCTATTTATGAAGACTGTACTTTAAGAACATTTAACTCATTGTTATGCAGGGAATCAATTTATATTTTTGAAAGCTTATTTTGGCTTCATTGTTGGAATGGTTATGTGTCTAAGAGTGGATGCAGAGATGTCAATTGGGAGGCAATTGCAGTACTCCTGAGAGACACAATGGGGCCATAGTCTACAGTAATAGCAGTTGTGTGGAGAGAAGTAGACAGATATTCTTTGAAAGGTTAAACTCATAGACCTTGCAGATAAGTTAGATGTGGATGGTGAGGGGGAAAAGGAGGAATCAAAATTGATTGCAGAAAATACTCAACTAAAAAAACTTTTTTAGCAGCAGACTACCTCTGAGCCTTTAATGCAGATCGAGACTCTCTAAGTAGGGGCATATGCAGCATATTCAAACTTATATGGGATCTCAGGCACATCCTTTGTCCCTGCGTTTTCAGCATCATCTCTTGATGCTTTGAAGATTAAAATATTTAGTAGAGAAGTTATCTATTTAAAGGAAACAGAGTTTGTTTTCTCCCTTCAATGTATTCATTCATTTTACTGTCCATCTACACATTCCGCAAATATCTTAGGATGAATTGAGAAGGTAGCATTGACATACTTTACCTTATCATGTGTAAAATAGATAATTATCAGGAAGCAGCTATATAATCTGGGAATTCCAGCCTGGTGCTCTGTGACAACCTAGAGGGATGGGATGGGATGGGAGAGGGAGGCTCAAGAGGAAGAGAATATATACATAAAATTCTGACTGGTTTACATTTTTGTATGGTAGAAACCAACACAACATTATAAAGTAATTGTCCTCAAAAAAAAAAAAAAATCTGCTAAATACTCATTATATTCCACACTCCGTAATGGACTCACCAAAGTAAGTAAGTCCTTTTTCTTGAGGCATACATCTATAAAGACCTATTTTTTTTTAATAAAAACCTATTTTTTGAAGGTTAATTTAAAAGAATTGAGTAATAGGAATGTAAAAAGGAAGCAGGGTTAGTAATAAGTCCATGAAAATATTTTGCAGAAGAATTCTGGAGTTAAATAAATTTACAGTAACATAAGAGAGGATCTTGGGATTTTAGTCTCTTAAAAAGGAAGAAGATGAGACACATATGGATGAATTGGGCCAGGTCAGATTGTTCTGCAAAGTCCAAAAGGGTTTGGTATGAGGTCTTCTTGGGTGAATGAATACAGTGTGACTATGGGTGTTGGTAGCTGGTTAGAAGTACATCCCCAAACCAACACAATATTGTGAAGCAGTTTTCCTCCAATTAAAAAATAAAAGTACATCCTAGGCCAAGCTAAGGCAATGCAGCTTAACTCAAATTTTCCAGTCAAATTCCTTATGAATAGATGTGTACTGAGAGTCAATGGCCAATAAAGTGTATTGAATGGTTCCATATGACTATAAATAGTCACTGCCATCATATTTTCTTCTGTATCATGAGATCTTGTCATTAGAAATCATGACACAGTGCAAGAATTTCTAGAAATTCTGAAGAGATCAGTTTGACCAAGGAATTTCAGTGCTAGACTTGGTGAATTTAATGCCAGACAAATACCTCAGACCCTTCTTGAACTTTGGGCATTTGTTATGCTATAATAATAGTTTGGCAAAAGAGTCTTGATTTTTCTTTTTTTGTTATTTTCTAATAAATTTGAAAGCATTTGAGCTGTTGAAGATTGTTTAATCCAAGAATGAGGTATAAAATGAAGTACTGAAGTGAACCTAGTAAATATCTTTTGGAAACATTGGGATACTGTTCAGGTATCTCTACTAAAAAAATATGATTTTATGGAATTTTTGCATTACTTCATTGTCCCTTGCCTTAACTATCTCTGAACTGAGGGGCTGCATTTGCATGCTGTTAGGGTCACAGATCACATTCCTGGGGAATAAAAAAAAGAATTTGTCCAATTAGTAAATCCTGTTCACACCATAAATTCTTTTTTATTCATAAGAGTTTGGTGCACAGACATGGTGCTTGCAAAGTGCAGGTACTTTACATATTCTAAAATAAGAATAAAACGTGGCTAGGGAAATAAGAACAGTATGATAAGCATTATATTTATGTAATAAAATTAATTCAGGAAAGCTGTTGCATTTATAACCTAGAAGAGGTTGTCCTTTTCAGAGGAGTTAAAATGGACTGAAGTATATAGAAAAATTATTTGAAGTCCTTCCAAACACAGCTTTTATGTAGCTTTACAAAATATATTTACTTGTTCAAAATAATGACATTTTTAAATGAACAAAAGGATGAAACGTACTAAGAAAATGCCAGATGTTTGTCATGCTAAAACAAAAGACCTGCCTGGTATGAGAAATCATATTCAGATGAATGAATGTGTTTCTGGTATCTTCCATTTGCCCCATCCAGACCCATCTTCTTCCTTTCACCTCCCTGCCTCCCAACTCTTGGCCTTGGAAGACAGATGTGCATGAACTATTCATGGACTCCTTTGCCCTCTCATTTTTGATTGGGTTTGCCAAAGGGAATCTCTGACAGAAGCCGGAGAAAGAAGTATACTGATGCCCTTGGCTCTCTTCCTGAGGGGTCTCCTTGAGCTGGAGTGTTCCTCCACAGAAGGTTACAGCATTTCTTCTGTTGAGCCATTATACTGACTCCTTCTACATTCTAGTGGTCACTCCCTGACCCTGCTCTAAAGAGGTAAACAGCTCTCACTTTATTCCACTGTCTCTTATGTTCCCACATCTTTGTGGATAATCCCTTCATTATACTTTCTGTGAAGTATCCTATCTGTATTTGTATCTGTTTCCTGTTGGGACGTAGGTTGATGAATTTTTAAATTATTCATTTATTTACTTTTGGCTGTGCTGAGTCTTCACTGCTGCTGTGCGGGCTTTTCTCTAGTTGCAGGGAGTGAGGGCTACTCTAGTTGCAATGCACGGGCTTCTCACTGCAGTGGCTTCTCTTGTTGTGAAGCATGGGCTCTAGGGCTTGGGGGTTTCAATAGCTGTGACTTCCAGGCTCTAGAGCACAAACTCCATAGTTGTGGCACACAGCCTTCATTGTTCTTGGAATGTTGTATCTTCCCGGACCAGGGAAGATTGAACCCATGTCTCCTGCATTGGCAGGTGGATTCTTTACCACTGAGCTGCCAGGGAAGCCTGATTGATTAAATTTGAAAGCAAATCTTATCTCTGGAGCTTCCTTCAGTGTAGTTCAGTTCAGTTGCTAGGTCGTGTCCGACTCTTTGTGACCCCAAAAACCACAGCATGCCGGGCCTCCCTGTCCATCACCAACTCCTGGAGTCCACCCAGACCCATGTCCACCGAGTGGGTGATGCCATCCAACCATCTCATCCTCTGTTGTCCCCTTCTCCTCCTGCCCTCAATCTTTCCCAGCATCAGGGTCTTTTCAAATGAGTCAACTCTTTGCATCAGGTGGCCAAAGTATTGGAGTTTCAACTTGAGCATCAGTCCCTCCAGTGAACGCCCAGGACTGATCTCCTTTAGGATGGACCGGTTGGATCTCCTTGCAGTCCAAGGGACTCTCAAGGCTTCTCCAACACCACAGTTCAAAAGCATCAATTCTTCGGCACTCAGCTTTCTTTATAGTCCAACTCTCACATCCATACATGACCACTGGAAAAACCATAGCCTTGACTAGACGGACCTTTGTTGGCAAAGTAATGTCTCTGCTCTTTAATATGCTGTCTAGGTTGGTCATAATGTTCCTTCCAAGGAGTAAGTGTCTTTTAATTTCATGGCTGCAATCACCATCTTCAGTGATTTTGGAGCCCAGAAAAATAAAGTCTGACACTGTTTCCCCATCTACTTGCCATGAAGTGAGGGGACCAGATGCCATGATATTAGTTTTCTGAATGTTGAGCTTTAAGCCAACTTTTTCACTCTCCTCTTTGAATTTCAGTAAGAGGCTCTTTAGTTATTCTTCACTTTCTGCCATAAGGGTGGTGTCATCTGCATATCTGAGGTTATTGATATTTCTCCAGGCAATCTTAATTCCAGCTTGTGCTTCCTCCAGCCCAGCGTTTCTCATGATGTACTCTGCATATACGTTAAATAAGCAGGGTGACAATATACAACCTTGACGTACTCCTTTTCCTATTTGGAACCAGTCTGTTGTTCCATGTCCAGTTCTTACTGTAGCTTCCTGACCTGCATACAGGTTTCTCAAAAAGCAGGTCAACTAGTCTGGATTTCCCATCTCTTTCAGGATTTTCCACAGTTTATTGTGATCCACACAGTCAAAGGCTTTGGCATAGTCAATAAATCTGGAACTCTCTTGCTTTTTCGATGATCCATCGGATGTTGGCAATTTGATCTCTGGTTCCTCTGACTTTTCTAAAACCAGCTTGAACATCTGAAAGTTCATGGTTCACATATTGCTGAAGTCTGGCTTGGAGAATTTTAAGCATTACTTTACTAGCGTGTGAGATGAGTGCAATTGTGCGGTAGTTTGAGCATTCTTTGGTATTGCCTTCCTTTGGGATTGGAATGAAAACGGACCTTTTCCAGTCCTGTGGCCCCTGCTGAGTTTTCCAAATTTGTTGGCATATTGAGTGTAGCACTTTCATAGTGTTATCTTTCAGGATTTGAAAGAGCTCAACTGGAATTCCATCACCTCCACTAGATTTACTCATAGTGATGCTTCCTAAGGCCCACTTGACTTCACATTCCAGGATGTCTGGCTCTAGGTGAGTGATCACACCATCGTGATTATCTTGGTTGTGAAGATCTTTTTTGTACAGTTCTTCTGTGTATTTTTGCCACCTCTTCTTAATATCTTCTGCTTTTGTTAGATCCCTACCATTTCTGTCCTTTACCGAGCCCGTCTTTGCATGAAATGTTCCCTTGGTATCTCTAATCTTCTTGAAGAGATCTCTAGTCTTTCCCATTCTATTGTTTTCCTCTATTTCTTTGCACTGATCACTGAGGAAGGCTTTCTTATCTCTCCTTGCTATTCCTTGGAACTCTGAATTCAAATGGGTGTATCTTTCCTTTTCTCCTTTGCTTTTCACTTCTCTTCTTTTCACAGCTATTTGTAAGGCCTCTTCAGACAGCCATTTTGCTGTTTTTGCATTTCTTTTTCTTGGTGACGGTCTTGATTCCTGTCTCCTGTACAATGTCACAAACCTCCACCCATAGTTCATCAGGCACTCTGTCTATCAGATCTAGTCCCTTAAATCTATTTCTCACTTCCACTGTATAATCATAAGGGATTTGATTTAGGTCATACCTGAATGGTCTAGTGGTTTTCTCCACTTTCTTCAATTTCAGTCTATATTTGGCAAGAAGGAGTTCATGATCCGAACCATAGTCAGCTTCCAGTCTTGTTTTTGCTGACTGTATAGAGCTTCTCCATCTTTGGCTGCAAAGTATAGATTTTGTGTAGACTATCTGGTGAAGTCCATGTGTAGAGTCTTCTCCTGTGTTGTTGGAAACAGATGTTTGCTATGACCAGTGCATTCTCTTGGCAGAACTCTATTAGCTTTTGCCCTGCTTCATTCCATATTCCAAGGCCAAATTTGCCTGTTACTCCAGGTGTTTCTTGACTTCCTACTTTTGCATTCCAGTCCCCTATAGTGAAAAGGACATCTTTTTTGGGGTGTTAGTTCTAGAAGGTCTTGTAGGTCTTCATAGATTCTTCATCTTCAGCTTCTTCAGTGTTACTGGTCAGGGCATAGACTTGGATTACCATGATATTGAATGGTTTTCCTTGGAAATGAACAGAGATTATTCTGTCGTTTTTGAGATTGCATCCAAGTACTGCATTTTGGACTCTTTTGTTGACTATGATGGCTACTCCATTTCTTCTAAGGGATTCCTCCCCACAGAAGTAGATATAATGGTCATCTGAGTTAAATTCACAGATTCCAGTCCATATTAGTTCACTGATTCCTAGAATGTCAATGTTCACTATTGTGAACTCCTGTTAGACCACTTCCAATTTGCCTTGATTCATGGACCTGACATTCCAGGTTCCTATGCAATATTGCTCTTTACAGCATCGAACCCTGGTTCCATCACCAATCCCATTCACAACTGGGTGCTGTTTTTGATTTGGCTCCATCCCTTCATTCTTGATGGAGTCATTTCTCCACTGATCTCCAGTAGCATATTGGGCACTTACCGACCTGGGGAGTTTGTCTTTCAGTGTCCTATCTTTTTGCCCTTTCATACTATTAATGGGGTTCTCAAGGCAAGAATACTGAAATGGTTTGCCATTCCCTTCTCTAGTGGAACACATTCTGTCAGACCTCTCCATCATGACATGGCCATCTTGGGTGGCCCCACATGGCATGGCTTAGTTTCATTGAGTTAGACAAGGCTGTGGTCTTTGTGATCATATTGGCTAGTTGTCTGTGATTGTGGTTTCAGTTTGTCTGCCCTCTGACCCCCTCTCTCAGTGCCTACCGTCTTACTTGGGTTTCTCTTACCTTGGACGTGGGGTCTCCATGGCTGCTCCAGTAAAGCACATCTGCTGCTCCTTACCTCAGATGCGGGGCTTCCTTAAGGGATCTATTTTCATTTGGCATATAATAAGATACAAAGAATTTATTTCCAGGAAAATAGAGCATGGGATTATATTTTTATCTTGTGCCAGACACTATGAAAGATCTTCAAAATATTAATCTGTATTTCCAAATCAGAGATATTGGTAAACAGTTCCAAGAAGATAGAGAGCTTTGGTTAAATTGAGGAATGATGCTCTCAGATCCCTTCTTTTATATTTAGGAAATACTGCTTGTGAAGCTCTGGCCAACCTGAGAGACTTACAGGAAGCTCTCCTACCTGGGACATTTACACTATTTATTTTTCATACATTATATGTAATTTAATAAATGGAACAATTGGGTATCAGAGAAATCATATATTTTAACCTTGTGTTTTGTTACAAAAGAGATTATTGGTAGAATCAGAACTCAAATTTAGATATTCTGACTCAAAATTTTATAGATTTCCACTACATTGTGTATGAATGAAGCAAAATCCCTTCCTTTGTGTATTAAGATGAATAGGACAAACACAGATGTCTAATATTCAAAATAGGATGGTAAAGTTTCATGGCAAAATTAGAGAAAGTAGGTGTGTACATGTAGGAAATGAAGATAGCATTTGTGATGAAGCTTCTCATAGGCTTTTTGGAAAAGGTGTTTAAGTCCAATCCTAAAGTCCAGTCTAGCCATATTAAATCCATGGAAGATGGGGCATTTGGGTCATGGGGGACCTTGGAATGCTAAGCCAGGAAATTTAAAATGTAGCCCCTAGTCAGTAGATATTTTCTAAAAGTATTTGATTAAGATTGTAACACCAGTGAATAATCAGTTAAGGTTTATGAAAATTAATTTGGCAGCATCTCAGAGAAGAGATTTTAAAAAGGAAATAAAAGAAGGCTAGTTATAAAACATGATATATGAGAAGTAACAAAATTTACTGATAAATGAGAAAGGGAAAAAATAAGAAAAATACTTAAAAGAATAGAAATAAAAAGTTACAATGACTAATTGGATTTTAGGAAATAGGAAGGAAGTTAAAGATGCCAGAAGTTTTGACTTTGAATTAATGGTAAGACAGAGATTCTAAAGCAGGAAAAAATCATATTATTGAAGAGGAGAGAGGCAGGAAAGAATAAAAACTTAATTCTGAAATTTCTGCCTTTGACACACTGTAAGTAGGACTTCTAGAGAATATTGAAATGTAGAAGTGAGGCACAGTCAAGCTGATTGGGTCATCTCTAATATTATTTAGTAGGTGTCTTGTTTTTGTTTGTAGAACATAGGTGGCCAGAGTTGGAGGGATGGTGGGATGGAGTGTGGGTCAAGGGGGAGCTGTGTCAAGACAGGATGTTCTTGAAGGTCAGGTCTAACTGGGAGATGTGTTCATGTGAAGCTACCCTGGGAGATGTGGTCAAGGTTGTATCTTAGTGCTTAGCAACAAGTTCAATAATAAAATAAAACTGAAAAAATAAGCAACAAGTTTGAAAGCCAAGAGCAAAGAGAAGACACATATGCTATAAAAAAAATACTGTTTTGAAGAGCTACTTAATCATAGGTGTGGATTGTGAGTATCCAGTACCGTTGTAGCTGCATATTATGATGAATATTGTGAAGAAAAGGGTGGTTGCTGAAAACCTTGGTGCGTGAGGGTGATCATGTAAGAGGAAGAGAATGGAGAGCTAAAGCTTGGAGGATGCCTGTGTCTGATTGAGTGTGGGGTACACTGGAAGAGGAAAAATGAAAAGACTTAGAGGAGGAGGAGACTAGGATGCAGTTAGAACTGAGGAAAGAAAAGCTTTTCAGGATAAAGAAATAGTCAAGTTCCCATGATGATGACCGAGGGGATGTCACTGGAATGAAGAACGATGATACTGCAAACTTGCAAGAATGGATTCTCAGTATACTCCTGGACCAGAAGCCACAGAGGTAAGGGCAGGAGTTTTGAAGTGTGACATCCCTAAATTGGAATCCCAGTTCTGTCACTTACCAGCTGTGTCAATTTGGCCAAATTTCTTAAGAATATTCTTAGTTTTCTACAGTGTAAAAAATAATTCCCTGTTGTATGATTCTTATAAGAATTCAATGAGGCAAGTGAAATTGCTTGGTAGAATGCCTAGAACATAGCACAGCCTTAATTAAACCTATTCCTTTAAGAAAATAATAAGTGGTAAGCAAACAGAAAAAAAGCTAAGAATAGGGTAATCTTTTGAAAAGTTTCACAATGAAAGGACCTGAGAAATTCAAGGGAAGATTTTTTTTAGGATAATTGGAACTGAGTATGTTTGCTTATTCAGTATGGGCTTCCCTGGTGGCTCAGATGGTAAAGAATCTGCCTGCAATGCAGGAGACCCGGGTTCAACCCCAGGGTCAGGAAGATCCCCTGGAGAAGGGATGGCTACCCACTCCAATATTCTTGTCTGAAGAATCCCATGGACAATAGAGCCTGGTGAGCTATAGTCCATGGGGTCACAAAGAATTGGAAATGAATGAGCAACTAACACACACATACATTAGCTTATAGAGGAGAGACGCTAAGAGAGGGTAGAGAACATGAAGAGTCAAGAAAAAAAACCAAAAAACAAAAAATGATGAATCAAGAGCCTGGATGACAAAAGATCAAGAATTTAGGATCAGGTGTGCAAGAAGAATGGGCCTCAAAGGGAACATACATAACTTTGGTGACTCTTAGGAAGGAGAAGGAAATAAATATGTTTTTAAGTGCAGAGAAGAGAAGCTGTCAGAGCTCTTTTTGAAAGCATGTGTCTTGCTAGTAAAGGAACAAAGTTGTTTATTTAGTGTTAGAAAAAAAATACTGTACATCATTTTTGGAGAACTTGATTTTCTTAAACATGTTGGAGGAAACAATCTCTCTCCATTGGGAGTGGGAAAAGAGCAAAGGTTTTCATCAGAGCTTGAGGCAGCTTCAGAAAGCAATCAACTGCCTTAGTATGAAGAGTCCCAGTGTCAGTCTTGGTAATAGGCAGAGGAATGCATGGCTCCTAAAGGGACAGCAGTAATTCACGGTTTACAAAATAAACCTCAAGCCCGATGAAGTCTACCATGCTTCATGTGTCTATTATCCTGCTTTGTTCATTCATTCATTCGTTGAGTACTTATCTTAACACAGACAATAATAAACTAGATACTTGGGATAAACAAGGTCCATGTTCTTATGGAGATCACAGTCCAGGTGGAAATAGCATTGAGAAGGAGAAAATACTAGAATATTAAGAAAAATATCACACTGAGTCTTCAGAATCTGAAGCATTTTGTGTGTCTGTATGCATATGCCTGTATGTATGCATGCTAAATCACTTCAGTCATGTCCGACTCTTTGCAACCCATTGGACTTTAGCCCACCAGGCTCCTCTGTCCATGGGATTCTCCAGGCAAGAATACTGGAGTGGTTTCCAATGCCCTCCTCCCAGGGATCTTCCCAACTTGGAGATCGAACCCACATCTCTTACATCTCCTGCATTGACAGGCAGTTTCTTTACTACTAGTGCCACCTGGGAAATCCCTATATGCCTAGGCATATGTACATGTGTTTGTATCCATATCCAGCTTTAAATGTAAATGTATTTGTGTATGTGTGCGATAAATATTCAGAGAAGAGGTAGTAACTGTAGATTTTCCTGACTATGCCAGCCTTCATATAAAGAAAATAACTACTGAATAATATCACTGTGGACATGCTTTTAGGTAGAGGGCAGCATAAGTTAGAAGGAGTACAGAATGAAGCAGGGCAAAAGCTAAAGAGTTTTGTCAAGAGAACACACTGGTCATAGCAAACACCCTCTTCCAACAACACAAGAGAAGACTCTACACATGGACATCACCAAATGGTCAACACTGAAATCAGATTGATTATATTCTTTGCAGCCAAAGATGGAGAAGCCCTATACAGTCAGCAAAAACAAGACTGGGAGCTGACTGTGGCTCAGATCATGAACTCCTTATTGCCAAATTCAGACTTAAATTGAAGAAAGTAGGGGAATCCACTAGACCATTCAGGTATGACCCAAATCAAATCCCTTACGGCTATACAGTGGAAGTGACAAACAGATTCAAGTGATTAGATCTGATAGAATACCTGAAGAACTTTGGGCAGAGGTTCTTGACATTGTACAGGAGGTGGAGATCAAGACCATCCCCAAGAAAAAGAAATGCAAAAAGGCAAATTGGCTGTCTGAGGAGGCCTTACAAATAGCTGTGAAAAGAAGAGAAGCCATAAGCAAAGGAGAAAAGGAAAGATAAACCCATCTGAATGCAGAGTTCCAAAGAATAGAAAGGAAAGATAAGATCAGCTCAGTGCAAAGAAATAGAGGAAAACAGTAGAATGGGAAAGACTAGAGATCTCTTCAAGAAAATTAGAGATACCAAGGGAACATTTCATGCAAAGATGGGCTCAATAAAGGATAGAAATGGTATGGACCTGACAGAAGCAGATGATATTAAGAAGAGGTGGCAAGAATACACAGAAGAACCGTACAAAAAAGATCTTCATGACCCAGATAATCACGATGGTGTGATCACCAACCTAGAGCCAGACATTCTGGAATGTGAAGTTAAGTGGGCCTTAGGAAGCATCACTGAACAAAGCTAGTGGATGTGATGGAATTCCAGTTGAACTATTTCAAATCCTAAAAGATGATGCTGTGAAAGTGCTGCACTCAATATACCAGCAAATTTGGAAAAGTCAGCAGTGGCCATAGGACTAGAAAATATCAGTTTTCATTCCAATCTCAAAGAAAGGCAATGCTAAAAAATACTCAAACTACCGCACAATTGCACTCATCTCACACGTGAGTAAAGTAATGCTCAAAATTTTCCAAGTCAGTCTTCAACAGTACGTGAACTGTGAACTTCCAGATGTTCAAGCTGGATTTAGAAAAGGCAGAGGAACTAGAGATTCAACATCCATTGGATCATCACAAAAGCAAGAGAGTTCCAGAAAAAACATCTGCTTTCTTGATTACACCAAAGGCTTTGATTGTGTGGATCAAAACAAACTGTGGAAAATTCTGAAAGAGATGGGAATACCAGACCATGTGACCTGCCTCTTGAGAAATCTGTGTGCAGTTTAGGAGGCAACAGTTAGAACTGGACATGAAACAGACTGTTTCCAAATAGGGAAAGGAATACATCAAGGCTGTATATTGTCACCCTGCTTTATTAACTTATATGCAGAGTACATCATGAGAAATGCTGGACTGGATGAAGCACAAGCTGGAATCAAAATTTCTGGGAGAAATATCAGTAACCTCAGGTATGCAGGTGACACCACCCTTATGGCAGAAAGTAAAGAAGAACTAAAGAGCCCCTTGATGAAAGTCAAAGAGGAGTGAAAAAGTTGGCTTAAAACTCAACATTCAGAAAATGAAGATCATGGCATCTAGTCCCATCATTTCTTGGCAAATCATGGGGAAACAGTGGAAACAGTGAGAGATTTTATTTTCTTGGGCTCCAAAATCACTGCAGATGGTGACTGCAGCCATGAAATTAAAAGACGCTTGCTCCTTGGAAGAAAAGCTATGAGCAACCTAGACATCATATTCAAAAGAAGAGACATTACTTTGCCAACAAAGGTCCATCTAGACAAACCTATGGTTTTTCCAGTAGTCATGTATGGATATGAGAGTTGGACTATAGAGAATGCTGAGCGCCGAAGAATTGCTGGTTTTGAATTGTGGTGTTGGAGAAGACTGTTGAGAGTCCCTTGGACTGCAAGGAGATCCAACCTGTCATTGGAAGGACTGATGCTGAAGCTGAAACTCAATACTTTGGCCACCTGATGCAAAGAGCTGACTCATTGGAAAAGACCCAGATGCTGGGAAAGATTGAAGGTGGGAGGAGAAGGGGACAACAGAGGATGAGATGGTTGGATGGCATCACCAACTAAATGGACATGAGTTTGTGCCCATCACCAGGATTTGGTGATGGACAGGAAGGCCCGGCGTGCTGCAGTCCATTGGATCTGAAAAAGAGTTGGACACGACTGAGCGACTGAACTGAATGAAACTGAGCATAAGTTAGTGAAATGTCTTTTATACTTGTTTTACTTTAAAGTATGTTTCCTTTCAAAGAAAAATTTGATATTCAGTATTGCCAAGATTTTAGCGAGGCACTGTCATGCTACCGATGGGAGTATAAATTGTTGAATCTGTCTGGAAAGCAATTTGGCAGTATGTACTAAGAACATTAATATGTTCATATCTTTTCAATATGTGATTTTAGGGAATTTATCTTAAGGGAAATAATGTAGGATGTGGGCAAAGCTTTATACACAGAGATACTGTAGCCTAATTAATAACAGAAATAAAATGCTAAAAATTTAAATTATGTATCAATAGAGAAATGGTTGTCTTGTTATTGCACATGAAAATATGAGTATCATATAAATAATTAAAAGTATTTGCTCAAGGAGTTTTAATGACATGGGACAATATGATACAGGAAATTATATAAAAAGAACAGGATACAAATTTTTATATGCTGTATATCCTTAATATTTAAAGCAATTCCATAAAATTGGATGCAAGGAAATAGGCCAAAATGCTTTACACTTTAAGCATTTTTATGATTTGTACATGTGATTTTTATATTCAGAAATAGCAATAAATATTATTTTAAATACCCTGTGTTAATAGGTAGCTAGTGGGAAGCTGCTATATAGCACAGGGAGCTTAGCTTGGTGCTCTGTGATGACCTGGGTGGAGGATGGGGGATGGGGGATGGGCAGAGGCTCAAGAGGGAGGGAATATTTGTATACATAAAATAAAAATAAAAACCCCAGTGTCAGAGTAGGCATTAAATGCTTCTGTGATTGTCCCATGAAACACTGAACTCTTATGCTGGACCAATCTGGAATATCAGCGCTTCCATATATAACCATAATATCAATTCAGAGTTTTGTGAAAGAATTTGTCAGATGGGTATATTTTAGTGCAATGAGAGCACTTTTCTTGGTTGCTTTTCTTTAGTTTTTTTTCCTTAAATTTTTAACATGGCAAATGAAGGTAGAACTATGTCTTTGGCCTGTGTGTGGTGAATGCAGTGAAGGAGTAGAAGCAGCCTTCAGTGGACAGTAGCTGTATAGGAAATGATTTCAATTAAGTAAATGGAAAGCAGAGATGTGTTACTTTAAGAGTAGAACAATATATCTTAAAATGTGATCCTATAGCCCCTTGTATCAGAATCATCACTATAATTGCTCAAGCGTAGATTTGCTGACCTAGTAATTCAGAATCTGAGGATAGGTACAGGGAAGTTGTTTTAAAGGTATACCCCTGGGTCACCCTCCTGAGATTCTCTAAGATCTACTACCAATTAAGAGAGGTATGACATTTAGACATTTTTGTAGAGGAACCTTAAACATTGGCTCCAATGTTCATTAAATAGAATTTAACCTTTTTTTTCAGTTGCATGGGTCCAAACTGTAAAGCACTTTGTTTATCACATAAGTTGGATGTAGGGCTGGGACCCAGCTACTGCTCAACTGCAATCTTAGTAGAGAGGTTTAGATTTGGAATTCTTAAAGAACAGACAAAGTGTTCAGCAACATTGCTGGGACAAATGATAGGGGACTGGTTGGCTAGAAAACAGCGACCCATCAGTTCTAGTTCCCTTGGGAGTGGTATCCTTTGGGTGGAATGCTTACCTGAGTCATTGCAGAGTAGAGTTCACAACTTTTAATGAAACGGGCTTCCCCCGAGAGCTGCAGTGCTTTAGAGCAGCGGAGTCCAACCTTTTTGGCACCAGGGACCAGTTTCATGGAAGAGTTTTTCCACAGACCAGGGGTGGGAGGTGGTTTCAGGATGATTCGAGCACATTACATTTATTATGCACTTTATTTCTATTATTATTACATCAGCTGCACCTCAGATCATCAGACATTAGATCCTGGAGATTGGGGACCCTGGCCTAGAGATTAAGAGTGCTAGGGGTCAGTAACACTCATCATTCACCATGTGCCTGGATGAATTAAGTGACTCCATTTTTAGATTCTTCTCATATAAAATGGGGTTACCACTAGTAGCAGCCTAATGACAAAAAAATTGTTGTAAATCATCTAGCACAGGGTTCAGCATCTAATTCTTGTATAAATGACTTCACAAGAGCTAGACTATATAAGCTGGGGAATCAAGCTTTTCTACTTGATTCTTTGAAGAAAAGCCTGGAGATTAGAGTAATTCCAGATTCTTTTGAGGGGTTGGAGTATGAGGGGGAGTGGTCATGGGTCCAGTAGTCCTTCATATGAGCTAGATTTTTGATATTTTTTGGTTTCATGGACCATCCAACCCTAATGTCACTGATTGAAATCTACCCCTTTATTGGTGAGTTGAGTTAGGTGAATTATCATTTGCAGAATGACTTTTGTTTGCATGCCTTCTCCAGTTACAAAGAAAGTCAAAAGTCATTCCTACACACACTCACACAGCCTTAACTCTGGCTACCTATATTAATACTTCTGGGTGCCACGTTCTACAAAGTCATTTTAGGTTCTAATAAATGTTTCTGGCTTTGTGATTGTCACTACCATGAAACACATTACCATCACCCTTTCCTTAAGTTACTGGTAAATATTCCTTGAATAAAATGATTTGAAAGACTTGTCCCTAATTTAAACTTTCATCTGGAATTCCTTGGTGGTCCAGCGGTGAGGACTCTGCTTTCAATTGCTGAAGGCTCAGGTTCAGTTCTAGGCTGGGGAACCAAGTTCCTACAAATTGTGTGATGTGCCCCTACCCCAAAAAAGTAAAACCAAAAATCGCCCCAAAATTTACATCTGCCAAGTGATGGACATATCTTGTGGGTTCTTAACTTTAGGAAAATAACCTCAGTGCCTCCCCCACCCGCTGTCCCTGGAAACACAACTGAATCAGATCAAGAGAGTTACCAGGAGCAATCCTTTATATTATCCAGTTGCATAGCACACTTCTTGAATAAATGACATACCCTAATTTAGGGTACATCACCAGATTCAAGTCAGAGAGTATCCTCTGCCAGTCAATATGAGTACGGGTCACTGGAAGATCTCTTCGTAGAATTTTTCTCAGAGCTTCATTCGATAACTCCTGTAGTTCTTCCAACAGTGCAGCTTGAAATTTATTCTCTTGCTCTTCCACAAGTCTTGCAAAACTTAGAGCCAGTTGAGCTTGGTTCACTACCTCCAAGCTTTCTTTCAGGTCCTTGGAGATTTCGATGTGTAGGTTGACACACCTGAAATAGTGAGCTTGCACAAAAATTCTCCCTGTTACCTGGGTTAGAAATGGATTGACTTGGAAAATCCATTTTGATTTCCAAAGCCCATTCCAGTAGTCTGCTGTTTCATAGCTGTGGTCTTCGATGCAGGCGATCAAGAACTCCTTATTTTTCACTGTTTTTCTCAGCACATTGCAGTTTCCCTTTGGGTAGTGGTCGTTCACATACAGCTTCAAGGCGCACAGAACTACAGTCCTCAGGTACTCTGTCTCATTCCGAATGATTCCATGACTCTGGATGTCCTTTAACTGGTTTTGAAGCAGGTCAAATTTGAAAGAAAGTTTGCTCTGGTAATCGAAAAACCTGTAGTCGCCCACGACATTGTGGTGAGACAGGAGGACAGCATTCCCATCAATGCTGAGTGGGACAGAGTATTTTTGGCAGTGTTGGTGGCCCGCACACTCCCCTTGATGGTGCATGAGTTTTTCATCACGGATAAGCAGACAGAGATCATCGAAGGCATTTACAAATTCCCCTGGAGGAGCCTGTATCAATAGTCTGCGAATTACTTTTTCTTTCTCTTTCCTACTCAGAGTGCTACGTGACATGTTTGGTTGCGGCAGAAGCAGAGCTTCTGGAATAAACAGTGTTCAGAGGATGAGAGAACATTCCATGGGGCACCTTTCCCATCCAGGTGTTAAACATTTAAGCTTAAGATTACCATGTCTGACCATGCAAAAACCAGGTTGTCTGGCCAGCTCTGAGTCTCCTGATGAAGTCATAAAGGAGCTTGCTCTGTGAAGTATGGAACTTTTGATGAGATCACAATGGGCGTTTGGACCCAAAGGAAAACATGACAGTCACCTGACAGCGTGGTGCCCGGCCAACCAGTTATACGAATTTTGAAGAATTTTTAAGAACTTAGCCTCCAGAACAGCCTTCTTCATAAAGTGGTGTGTTTATTGCATAGGTGGTCATAGATCTAAGAGAAGCATCCCAGAGTTTCTAAGGAGTATTTGGAAGCTCTTTGACGCTTTGGGGACCACAGTGGCAGTGATTTGTAATCAGACCGTCAGAATAACTGTCCCCAACCCAGTGGAAGCATGTTATCCTGAAAGGTTTGAGGGGTTTAAACAAAATAGTAAAAATAAAATGAGAGATGATGGCTGTTCATGGGAAAATGCCGGACGGCAAGGGTTGCCTCTCTCATAAACATTGTGGGTTTGGAAATGGTCAGAACATAAGCAAGAAGCCAGAAAAATTTTAAGGGCAGTGAAGTGCAGAGACCACAAACCTCCATACAGTCTCTGGGGGATTTTAGTGTTGTGCTAACTGCAAAGAACAAAGGCAACAAACCACTGTGTTTTCTGCTTTCTTTCTAGAAAAGGGGCAGTGGCAACAGCGGATGAGTTTCAAGGAATCCCTTTCTTGCCAAGCGGCAGAGTTAATTATATTTGGAACCTGCAACAACTCATAATGGAGAGAAGCTTCTAAGTGAGGAGGAACAAACTTCAGGTCATGAAAATATGGAGAACAAATATCCACTCAGAAGTCCTTTCTGTTCCTCTTTCTTTCTCTTGATTTATCCCCTTTGAAGACTCCTGAGCTTGTTTCTCTCATTTGAGTATAAACTGCTTCCTTCTTTTTGCATCCTGAGTTTTTTTTTTTTTTTTTAATTTCCCTACCTTCCTATATCTTTTTCTTATAACATGAGCTTTGCCATATTAAGTCACAGCCATTAAATTGAAGGGCTTCCTATTAGTTCTAACAATCTGAAATTGAGTGTATTGTTGAACAATTTTTACTGATACTTTTCATGATTTTATAGGCTGTCATATTAATCCTTCTCAATCTTATTTTTTCAATTTGAAGTGTCCTAAATTTTGTTGTTTCTCTGTAGATAAAGCAAACTTGATTATTTTTGTTTTCTCCTTCATATTAATTAGACACTCATCATGGCATTAGGGAAAAAAAAAAAACCTCTTTCTGATGGTCCTTAAAATGTTGCTTTTGGAGGCATGTGAGTAGCTGGACATTTGGCTAGTATAATGGTAATAATCATATCAGACGTGGTTACTATTTATTGAACTCTCAGTAACATAAACTATATTGAATGATATATTATGAGCTCATTTAATGCCCCTACCTTCCTGAAGTATTAATTTGACCACTTTTCAGATGAGGAAACTAACCCTGAGAGAGATCAAGTGATAGAAAGATCTTGATGTTCATGTCTTCAGAAAATAGACTGTATTTCCCAAGTAATAGCTGGATTTCTCAAATGTTAACTTTTGTTCTTTTCCTATAATTCTTATTTTATTAAGTCCTTTCATACCTTTAACACTAAATAGTACCTACTTAATTTTGTTTTAAATATTATTTATCATATAATTATTTTCTCACTTAGGCATGAGATAGACTATCCTCTGAAAAGAAAAAGAAAAACATTGAATTGAAGAGAGACAAAATATTCTTTAGTCATTTTAAGTACTTAATGACTTTCTGTGAGAATTTCCTTAACTTATTTTTTTGGTGTGTCTCCTACATGGTTTTTGTTGATGGTTCGAGATGACTTCAAAGGTGGAAAAATTACTCTAGAAAAAGCTCTGAAACTACTTGAAAAATTAGATATTCAGTGCAATACTATTCATGTGAAATATATTTTTAAGGTGAGATAATATCTGTCCCCTGCATATCCCACCCTAGGAAGGACTTCATCCAATATAAGAAAATGTGGATAGCTACTTGTATGTTTTCTGCAGAAAATACATATGAAAGATTAGTCTCTGAGAAATTAAAGCAATTAATTATGTTAGATATATTTATAATCAAAATGGAAAGCATTTAGGTAAGAGGAAAAATGAGTTGTTGATAAAATTTGAAATAATACCAGGTTATCTGCTTAGAACAATCTGCTGAGAATGCATAGATGTTCACATCAGATTAAGATTTGTCATCTGATTAGATCAAATCATATAAATGATGAAATGGTAACTGGATTGGATGTTAGTGATTTATAGAAGGCATGGGCAATCTTGATAAAAATCATATTTTACTCATCTTCAAGGAATTATACCATAAGCTCCCCTGGAGAAGGGAAAGGTTACCAACTCCAGTATTCTGGCCTGGAGATCCCACTGTATATAGTCCATGGGGTCGCAAAGAGTCAAATACGACTGAGTGACTTTCACTTCCCTTTGTTTAAAGAAGAATTAGTAGGAAGGGAACCTGGTTCAATTCTGTCACTAGAGGATGAATGGAAAGATCATGAAAAAAAGAAAAAGCTGCATGTTAGAGCTGAGTTTTTTGTTTTTTTGTTTTTTTTACTAGGAAGATGGCAAATTTCTTGGTGAATCAGGCAAGAATACTAGACTAGCCAACCCAGACAGTTAGGAAGGGTAGACATCTTGAGTATGATTTTGTTTCTTGGAACTGGGAAGCCAGATAACACAATCTGTGGTGAAATTGTTAGCAACTAACCTATCCTGGGAAGCCTGTGTTACTTTGAAAGTGAAAGTGTTAGTTGCACAGTCTTGTCCAACTCTTTGTAACCCTGTGGACTGTAATCCTCCAGTCTCCTCTGTCTGTGGGATTCTCCAGGCAAGAATTCTGGAGTGGATAGCCATGTCCTTCTTCAGGGGATCTTCCTGACTGAGGGATCAAACCCAAGTCTTCTATATTGCAGGCAGATTGTTTATGGTCTGAGCCACCTGGGAAGCCCCTGTTGTTACTTCACACGTGGGCTAACCAGCGAGCCTGGTAGAGTTCCAGGAATGCTTGCACAGGCAGGTTCCAGTTCAGAGAAAAAAGACAGCTTGGTACTCCCAAATATACCAGTTGCCAGGCTATCACCATTTTGCTGCCATTTCTCCTGGCCCTGTTCCCAAAGTGATATGAGGAGGGCCTGGTGACATGTGCACATACAGTGGGTGTATTACCTGAGAGGGACCTCAGAAGAAAGCTTAAGAAACCCAGAGCTTTTATTATGGGCAATAAGCCTGTCTGATCTTTGCCGCGGAGGGTGTCGTTATTAATGTTATTATCCTGGACAGTAAACAAACCTGCTTTTTCCTCTGGAATGAAGAACTATCTCTTCATCATGTAAATATCCTTGAAGAGCTAGTCCTGAAGAAAGGCAATTGGTGACTCTGCTCAGAAAATAAGCAGAAACACAGGAGCAAGCATTTCTCTCAGTCAGATTTAGTCCTCAGGTTTACTAACCAAAAGAGGAGGTTCAGAAAAGAAAAACTGAACTTCTCAGGAGACTGCTGTAAAAGACAAAGAATTCAGAGTTGCTTCTATGGCTCCAAGTAGCTTGTGCTGCCATAAGCGATAAGAATTTTGATTAATTTCTAATACCACACCTGAAGAACACAAATTTATGTGAAAGGCCTTTACACATAGAATTTTAACCCAGTGGTATTGCCCAAAGGGAGAAACATCTGTGTGCTTTCTGGTTTAATAAAATTCACATTCAGCACAATATAGAGGTAGTAATATGTTAAATCTGTATTTAATGTGAAATACTGTAAATCTTAGTGATTTTCAAGTTGCTTTGAATTAGCTGCAAGATAGAGATAGGTCTTTGAAATGCTCTTGAGTAAAACTCAAGCTGTATCGAAAAGCATTATGTAGAATGTTCAACAGGTATAACAATTAAATAAATAGCTCATTAATTGGAATTTATGATTATTTGGACATAGCCAGGCTGAAGGTCTATTTTGTATAGCAAAACCTTTTTAAAGTAGCTATGAAAACAATGTTAATTATAAAAATTAGAGGAGCAGAGATTCCTTAGAATACTTCAAAAACCCCTTTAAAGTGACCTCAGATACTTTAGAAGCATGAATTATGTATAAAAGAGTGATGATTATGGTAAACCATTATCTTCTATTTAAATAACTCTCCTAATAGAAATACTTTGTTGCCTTAGGTGAAATTGCTGTATATTGGTTAAAATGTTGATTAAGTAGTATGCCTAGGGAAAGTATATTGGTTAACTGAATTTTCTAGATAGCTCAAGATTAATCTTAAACATCCAACTCTTTTGCTTTAACTTATGTTGCTGATCTCTCCACTCGGCAAAGATACACCTATTAGTGAGACCAAATAAAATGAATCACAGTGAATCTTTTTTTTTTTTTTTTTTTGGTGTCCACACAAACACAAAGACGCTCAGTGTCTCAGAGCTGTTATCATTAGCAAGCTTAGTGGGTGTAGAGAGTCTTCAGTCTCTGAGAACCTAGTTGTACAGTACTTGATTGACAAGTCAGAAATCTCTGAGCAAATGTCTTAATCTGCAGGATGGGGATACTAATATATTTATTTTGCAGGATGGTTCTAAATATTAAATGTTATCATTTGTGAATGTACCTAGTATCAGGCTTGGCATAAAGTAGGCACCAAGTAAATTTTAGTTGAAGCTACATCATGACTGTTCAAAAAAATAGAGAAAATTACATTATATTTATTGATTTCCTAAGTGTTTAATAGTTGACATAAATTCTGACATGAATTTACTTTCTGACAAAGTGAAATTTTATTATAAAACTTGAGTAAAGCACATATAACTTCATGACCCTGGCAAAATATTCTAAATTTCTTTTTCCAAAATTAATTACTGAATCTTGACTTGAGCAGTAGTTCTCTAAGTTTTCTTTAAAAAATCCCTTTATTAAATTAAAAAAATTGTTTTTAATCATTATTTTTAATTTGTAGCAGGAAAGATCCCCTGGAGGAGGGTATGGCAACCCACTCCAGTATTCTTGCCTGGAGAATCCACACGGACAGATTAGCCTGGAGGGTACAGTCCATGGGGTCACAAAGAGTCTGACACAACTGATAGACTAAGCACAGCACAACACAGCACAAGCTAATATCTCCTGTCATTTCAATTCACATAGCTAGTCTTAGATTACAGTCTTGATTGTTGGCTGAATATGAAATAGTATCCTTTTCAATTTTAAGAGGTTATATTTCTCTATATTTGCCACGGTTCAGCTGAACCCAGAAATACAAGCCCACTGGCTACTGGAGCCAATGTGTCCTCTGGACAAGGGGTGTGTCCTCTGGACAAGAGGTGTGACCTCTGGACAAGGAATGTGTCCTCTGCACAGCAGCTTGTGTGCTCAAGCTCCCTTCTTCAGGCTAGACTCCAAGATATGCACAAAGGCCTTCTTCAGGGAAGACTGGGTCTTAGGTGCCTTTGATTACTGTATCTGCATTAGGGCTTCCCAGGTGGTGCTAGTGGTAAAGAACCTGCCTGCCAGTGCTGGAGACCTAAGAGACCCTGGAGGATGGCATGGCATCCCACTGCAGTGTTCTTGCCTGGAGAATCCCATGGACAGAGGAGCCTGGCAGGCGACAGTGCATGTGCTCGCAGAGTTGGACACGACTGAAGTACTTAGCATGCATAGCATGCATGCATGCATTAGGGACAGAAGGAAACAGGGAATAAGAAAAGGGGAAAGAACAAGTTGCCTGCTAATTTAAACTGGTATGTCAGTTCAGTTCAGTCTCTCAGCCGTGTCCAACTCTTTAAGACCCCATGGACTGCAGCATGCCAGGCCTCCCTGTCCATCACCAACTCCTGGAGTTTACTCAAACTCATGTCCATTGAGTTGGTGATACCATCCAACCATCTCATCCTCTGTCATCCCCTTCTCCTCCTGCCTTCAGTCTTTCCAAGCATCAGGGTCTTTTCAGATGAGTCAGTTCTTCACATCAGGTGGCCAAAATATTGGAGTTCCAGCTTCAGCATTAGTCCTTCTAATGAATATTCAGGGTTGATTTCCTTTAGGACGGACTGGTTGAATCTCCTTGCAGTTCAAGAGACTCTCAAAAGTCTTCTCCAACACCACAGTTCAAAAGCATCAATTCTTTGGTGGTCAGCTTTCTTTATAGTCCAACTCTCACATCCATCATCCATACATGCCCACTGGAAAAACCGTAGCCTTGACTAGACGGACCTTTGTTGGCAAAGTAATGTCTCTGCTTTTTAATAAGCTGTCTAGGTTGGTCATAACTTTTCTTCCAAGGAGCATAAGAAAAGTATATCAGAGTTTGAGGAAAAAGTTGCAAGTCATAAGATTTCCTAGACTATATTTTGAATACATTGTTTTTAGGGTAATTTCAGAGAGAATTTTAAAATGCTACATTTTATGTTAGAAGTTCTGGCTTTGATAGCTCAGCTTTCTCATCAGATAGATCAGCTTTCTTATAATGTTGTTTATTAAGTAACATTTCATCTTTTTACTAGCAAACTGAGCAATGGAAATGGTAACAACATGAAAGAACTTTATTCTGTTTTCTAAAGTGTACTATCAGAATGACTAACAATAGAATTATTTTAATATGTTCTTTTATCCTCCTGGATTCAATCATTCATTTAAACATATGATCACTAGGCTCCTAATTTAGGGTGTACTCAGTTGCTCAGTTATCTCTGACTCTTTGCAGCCCCATGTGGCCCCTTGGACCATAGCCTGCCAGGCTCCCCTGTCCATGGAATTTCCCAGACAAGAATACTGGAGAGGGTTCCCATTTCCATCTTCCAGTAATAGGCTTTGGAAATAAAAAAAGAATAAAGTATCTACCTTCATGGGGTCATAGGCTTAAGGTAAAAGATATATTTTATTTCTTAAATTTAAAAAATTATTCAAACTTTTCATTTTTATTTATTTATTTAGTTATTATTGGCTGTACTGCATGATGTGTGGGTTTAGTTCTCTTACTAGGGATCAAACCCTGGCTCCCTGCATTGGAAGCATGGTGTCTTGGCCACTGGACTGCCATGGAAGTCCCCAAAAGATATATTTTGGAATTATACATAAATTATTTGGGAAAGTTCTTTTTGTAATGCCTTGCAAAAAATAACCACTTAATGAACTTTATTTTTTTGTAAACTTGAGAAAGATGATTTCATTACTCTTTTTTTTTATGTTGTAAACTGTAAGTGATTAATATGTAACATTTTGAAAAGCTGTAGTATTCCCTGCAGTGGGCCCTGAGATTTTGCATATTTTCTGTAATAAAAGACATCTTTTCCTGCTCTCCCTAGTTTTAGGGAGATACTTAGTTCCTTTTTCCAATTAAATGAACATATTTCATCAGAATCATCAAGTTCTGAAGGCCTCAGTCAGACACTCTTATACATACCAAGTGTTAGTCAGTCATGTTCGATTCTTTGTGATCCCATGGACTGTAGCCCGCCAAGCTCCTCTGTCCATGGAACTCTCCAGGCAAGAATACTGGAGTGGGTTGCCATTTCTTCCTTCAGGGGATCTTCTCGATCCTGGGACTGAACCCAGGTCTCCTACATTAAAGGGAAATTATTTACCATCTGAGCCAACAGGGAAGCCCTATATGTACTAAGGATATGGGAAACAAATGACAGACTTTGCATCTGAGACAATTCTAGAAGGGATGCGTAAAGGTTTTATTCTGGTGTAATAAACCCCAGTAGAGAAGCAGGTATAGAATCTTCTAGGAATCTTAGGTAGGGCTCTCTAACATGATGTGGGGAGGAGACACAGAGGGACATAGGGAAGACTTCAAGAGAAGGACATTTTTTTGAAGATTAGTAGAAATTCATGCTCATGCTCAGTCATTTGATCATGTCTGACTCTTTGTGACCCCATGGACTGCAGTCCCTTAGGCTCATCTGTCCATGGAATTTTCCAGGCAAGAATACTGGAGTGGGTTGGCATTTCCTGCTCCAGGGGCTCTTCCCAACCAACTTAAATAAAAAAGAAAACAATATTCCAGACAGAAGAAAGAGCCTTTACAATAGCAAGAGGTAGCTTGGTATTTGTATTGTAACTGATTCAGAGCACAGTACAGTGTGAAATGCATGGAAGAAGTGGTGGTGGGGCGGGGGAAGAAACCATGTCTTTGAGGGTCTTGGATGCCAATAGTTTGGATTTTGTCTTGAAACCAGAGGAGAAACACTGAGAAATTTAAGAGAATTAGAGAGATCAGACTTGTATTTGGCAATTTATTTCTGCACATATACTCTTGTCAACTGAATCAATACATGCAACCTAAAAGTTGAGAGTTACGTTCTGTTTGATGGGAAGTTTTAGGATTTTGGCCCTGGGAGGTAGCATCTAAAGTAATCCTGGGAGAATTGCTCTGAGGAGGCAAGGGGGACCCAGGTTACATAGAAATTTTACAAAGGGTAGGTAGTCTGAATGTCAAAAGTTCATTGTAAATTAAAGAAAACCAGATATCTTAAGTAGTTTAGTACTTTTCTAAGTATAGGAAGATGTAAGTGTCTGGGCTCACTGAAATCCTTCCTTTGATATGCACCTCAGCTATCTGGGGTCATTATTCTGTGTTTTCATATCCTCCTCAGGGCTCAACATAGGGAGTGGCTGCAGTCTGATGGCAGGTGTTCTTTCCTTCCTGAGTTCCCTCAGGGCTCACCAGCTCATATTGAAAGAAGGTGAAAGTGAAAGTCATTCAGTCCTGTCTGACTCTCTGAGAACCCATAGACTGTAAAGTCCATGGGATTCTCCAGGCCAGAATACTGGTGTGGGTAGCCTTTCCCTTCTCCAGAGGATCTTCTCAACCCAGGGATCAAACCCAGGTTTCCCGCATTGCAGGCGGATTCTTTACCAGCTGAGCCACAAGGGAAGCCCACGAATACTGGAGTGGGTAGCCTATCCCTTCTCCAGTGGATCTTCCTGACCCAGGAATTGAACCAGGGTCTCCTGCATTACAGGTGATTTTTTACCAACTGAGCTATCAGGGAAGCCCCCTGCCAGCTCACATTGGAGGGCTGCAATCACTGATGATATCCTTTGTTTATTGATATGGCAGGAAATATTCCATTTCTCACTTTGAGTACAGGCAATAGTGTATTGTTTTTTCTTTCCTTCCTTGGAGTTAGTTCAAGTCCTGGTCTACCATGGCTCTGGGACTGGTGACAATCAACATATAAAGGTTTTTGCTCTTCAGTTTTATCCTACAGGGGAGATATTAATACATTGATACCCTATGTTAACATTGAGGCTGCTGTTAAGAGGTTCAGTACTCAGATTTGAACCTTCCTTGCTTACCACTATTCTTCTTCCCCCTTTTCTTCTGCTGACACTGTGTTCCCCAGGCCTTATATTTCTTCTCCTTATTACTTACCCTTTGTGCTTTCCTTTCCCTTCTCTACCAAAATTATAATTTCCCATCTTCAATGATAGGAGACCCCAGTTTGATTCCTGGGTCAGGAAGATCCCCTGCAGAAGGAAATGGCAACCCATTCCAGTATTCTTACCTTAAAAATCCCATGGATAGAGGAACCTGGTGGGCGACAGTCTATGAGGTTGCAAAAAAGTCGGACATGACTGAGCACACCTAAGTACCTCCCAGGATGGTGGATGTCATCACCACAGTAAGGACGAGGTTTGAAGCAAATCCAGATGGTTCAGGGACGTCCTCAGTCTTGAAGAATCATGAGTATCAATACCTCAGCCTGAAGTTGGGCAAGTCTTTCTGGGCAGAGAGCTATTTATGGGCTGCAGTTCTCCTGAGGAACAGGGTTTGCTTCTTTGCTTAAACTGGGCAGCCCAGGCCACCAGGTTGTTTTTTTTTTTTTTTTTTTTTAATTTGTATTGAGGTATGGTTGCTTTAAAATAGTGTATTAGTTTCTACTGTACAGCAAAGGGAATGAGCAATAAATATACATATATCCCCTCTTTCAGATATCCTTTTCCCTTTAGGATCACCACAGAGCACTGAATAGAGTTCCCTGTGCTATACAATATGTTCTCATTCAGTACAGTCGCTCAGTTGTGTCCGACTTAGTTGTGTCCAAGACCACATGGACTGCAGCACGCCAGGCCTCCCTGTCCATCACCAACTCCCGGAATTTGCTCAAACTCATGTCCATTGAGTTGGTGATGCCATCCAACCATCTCATCCTCTGTCATCCCCTTCTCTTCCCACCTTCAATCTTCCCCAGCATCAGGGTCCTTTCCAATGAATCAGCTCTTTGTATCAGGTGACCAAAGTATTGGAGTTTCAGCTTCAACATCAGTCCTTCCAATGAATATTCAGGACTGATTTCTTTTAGGATGGACTGGTTGGATCTTCTTGCAGTACAAGGAACTCTCAAGAGTCTTCTCCAGCACTACAGTTCAAAAGCATAAATTCTTAGGTGGTCAGCTTTCTTTATAGTCCAACTCACATCCATACATGACTATAGGAAAAACCATAGCTTTGACTAGTCAGACCTTTGTTGGCAAAGTAATGTCTCTGCTTTTTAATATGCTGTTTAGGTTGGTCATAACTTTTCTTCCAAGGAGCAAGCATCTTTTAATTTCATGGCTGCAGTCACCATCTGCAGTGATTTTGGAGCCCCCCAAAATATTCTGTCACTGTTTCTGCTGTTTCTCCTTCTATTTGCTATGAAGCGATGGGACCAGATGCCATGACCTTAGTTTTCTGAATTTTGCATTTTAAGCTAACTTTTTCACTCTTCTCTTTCACTTTCATCAAGGGGCTCTTTAGTTCTTCGCTTTCTGCCATAAGGGTGGTGTCATCTGCATATCTAAGGTTATTGATATTTCTCCTGGCAATCTTGATTCCAGCTTGTGCTTCTCCAGCCTAGCATTTCTCATGATGTACTCTGCATATAAGTTAAATAAACAGGGTGACAATATATACCCTTGACATACTCCTTTCCCTATTTGGAGCCAGTCTGTTTTCTATGTCCAGTTTTAAGTGTTGCTTCCTGACTTGCATATAGATTTCTCAAGAGGCAGGTCAGGTAGTCTGGTATTCCCATCTCTTTCAGAATTTTCCACAGTTTGTTGTGATCCACACAGTCAGTCTTTGGCATAGTCAATAAAGCAGAAATAGATGTTTTTCTGGAACTCTCTTGCTTTTTTGAAGATCCAGTGGGTGTTGGCAATTTGATCTCTGGTTCCTCTGTCTTTTCTAAATTCAGCTTGAACATTTGGAAGTTCATGGTTCACATATTGTTGAAGCCTGGCTTGGAGAGTTTTGAGCATTACTTTACTAGCATGTGAGATGAGTGCAGTTGTGCAGTAGTTTGAGCATTCTTTGGCATTGCCTTTCTTTGGGATTGGAATGAAAACTGACCTTTTCCAGTCCTGTGGCCACTGCTGAGTTTTCCAGATTTGCTGGCATATTGAGTGCAGCACTTTCACAGCATCATCTTTCAGGATATGAAATAACTCCACTGGAATTCCATCACCTCCACTAGCTCTGCTTTTAGTGATGCTTCCTAAGGCCCACTTGACTTCATACTCCAGGATGTCTGGCTCTAGGTGGGTGATTATATCTTCATGATCAGCTGGGTCATGAAGATCTTTTTTGTACAGTTCTTCTGTGTATTTTTGCCACCACCTCTTAATATCTTCTGCTTCTGTTAGGTCCATACCTTTTCTGTCCTTTATTGTACCTATCTTTCCATGAAATGTTCCCTTGGTATCTCTAATTTCTTGAAGAGATCTCTAGTCTTTCGCATTCTATTGTTTTCCTCTATTTCTTTGCATTGATCGCTGAGGAAGGCTTTCTTATCTCTCCTTGCTGTTGTTTGGAACTCTGTATTCAACCCATTTGAATTAGTTATCTATTTTCCACATTAAAAAGGAATGGAATTAGGTCATTTGTAGAGATGTGGTTGGACCTACAGACTATCATATAGAGTAAAGTAAGTCAGAAAGAGAAAAACAAATACCGTATATTAATGCATATATGTGAAATCCAACCTATTTGCAAAGCAGAAGTAGTAATAGAGAATAAAGCCACCAGGTTTTAAGTGGTAATTATCCACTAGTGATTCCCAAGCTTTGGCATCATCTCATGCAGTTTTATATATTTATGTAAAATAAGAATCCAATGTAACTTGTTTTCAGGATGAGTTGGTATATATATTACACAACTACTCTAACATTTTTGTTTTGTGTATTTTTTACATTCGAAATGTGAGCCCACCAGTAAATTTTTTTAGTAGGATAATGACAGGCTGAAACAAGGAAGAATCACCATAGAAGAATTTAGAACAATTTATCGAATTATTACATACAGAGAAGAAATTATTGAGATTTTCAACACGTATTCTGAAAACCGGAAAATTCTTTTAGAAAAGAACCTGGTCGAATTTTTGATGCGAGAACAGTATACACTTGACTTCAATAAAAGTATTGCTTCTGAGATCATTCAGAAATATGAGCCTATTGAAGAAGGTATGCTTGTACTTCAAAGTTTTATCAAATATTTATATGCAAACTGTTTTTTATTAATAGAAGTTTTCAAATTCAATCTTGATTGGGTCAGCTTTCTTCTAGGTAATATTATATATTGACAGTTATAATTTTGTAACTTACAGACAGTGTACATACCTTTTAGAAAGCTATGTTGTGTAACCACGACTTTCTTTCATTGTCCAGTTCCTTCCTTTTAACTGTTTCTGTATCTTTCAAGTGTTCAGAGATGAACTTAGGCATGGAAAACAAGATGAGGATCTTATTATTATAAATACCATAATGGAAGAAAGGGTCCTGATATTCATTAGTAAGATAAAAACCCAGGTGTAGGCAGTTTTCCGTTTTTATATATTATTGACAAAATATAGAATATTAAATTAGCTAAACGAAAACAGTTCTAGGGAAGAGATAAAACATTGTAAAATCACTCATTTCTCTGTTGTTGACACTTAATTGTTTACAACATTTCATAAACATTAAAAGATTTTTGCTTTTCTTTCATTTTCCTATGCACTCATCTGGTTTAAGTCCAATAACCATTTTGGCTAGTGATCTCTTGTATAGTTTTTGATCTTTGTTTCATCTTTAATGGGTAAAGCACTTCAATTTTTTCCATTTATACTTATTTTTAAATAAAATAATAAAGACATAATATAATACAATATTCATATAGTTGCAGAAAAAGCACTATTAAAGCATGCTGTTTAACCCTACAGAGATTAATGGAATAGCTCAGAATATTTATTTAATAAGGGATATATGAAAGTGCAGGTCTTTTCAGGAGGCACTATTGGTAAAGAACTCACCTGCCAATGCAGGATACAAGAGATGTGAGTTCAGTCCCTGGGTCAGGAAGATCCCCTGGAGGAGAGCATGGCAACCCACCCCAGTATTCTTGCCTGGAGAATTCCATGGACAGAGGAGTCTGGCAGTTTACACTCCATAGGGTCGCAAGGAGTCAAACAAGATAAAGGGACTTAGCAGACACACACACACATGTGAAAGCCCGAGTTCTGCCTTTGCAAACTGGTTTATGTCTACCAGTGCTTAACATATGATGATATGGGTTCTAACAAAACAAAACATTCCTTCATGGACTCATACATTCCTGATTTACTGAAGCATTTATTTGTGGCAACCAAGCATGTTTCTAGGGCCTGAGGATACAGTGGAGTATGAGGCAAACTAGGTCTTATATTCCTGATAAGGGTTGGAAGGAGACTGACAATAAATAATTAAACATACAAATAGTTTCAGAGAGTACTATGTACTATGAAAAAAATAAAATAAAATAGACAGTAGACAACCCACAAGGTCTAGCTCAGGTGAGTGTTTAGCAGAGTCCTTCATGGGGAATGTAACATTTGAGCTGAGACAAAAATGATGAGAAAGAATTAGTCATGTGACAAAATGGGAGAAGGGTCTGACGTCTAGGCAAGGGAAGTGTTGGCTCTGAGGTGGAGAGGCAAGGAACAGGAAGAGGACAGTGTGGTTCGAACCTGGAGAGATAGGCAGGGATTAAATCATGTAGGTCTCATTGGTCGTAAGCTAGATTTTGGCTCATGACTCGGTACCACATAAAGACTTGGAATGCTTCTAAGCATCGTTGTGGTAAGACTGAAGATAGTGCTAGTAAGAGTTTGGTCTCCATTAAAACTTGCAAGTTTGCAGCAAGATAAAGCACTTGTATCAGAATGTAAAACAAGTACGTCTCTAAGCACATCTGATGAGTCCAGATGCTTAGTCTTTACTTTCTTTCTTCCTTTTTTTTTTCTTCTTTTTTTTTAAATTAAATTTAATTTTATTTTATTTTTTAACTTTACAATATTGTATTGGTTTTGCCATAGCCAGGACATAGAAGCAACCTAGATGTCCATCATCAGATGAATGGATAAAAAAGCTGTGGTACATATACACAATGGAGTCTTTACTTTCAATTGCAAAGACTTTCCATAAGAATGTAGTGAATTGATTTATGTTTTGGTTCAAACTCTTTATATCATTTCCACCTGGAAACAACCAGTTCACAGACATGCACTTTATGGCCCTGTTCCAGTGAAGATTTTTAAAACACGTACTTTGGAATTGTTACCTGCAGATGGTAAATTAAATGGTTGTTGTTTAGTTGCTAAATTGTGTCTGACTCTTTTGTGACCCCATGGACTGTAGCCCGCCAGGCATCTTTGTTCATGGGATTTCCCAGGCAAGAATATTGGAGTAGGTTGCCATTTTCTTCTCCAGGGGATCTGCCCAACCAGGAATCGAACCCAGGTCTCCTGCACTGCAGGAGGATTCTTTACAGTTTAAGCCACCAGGGAAGCCCAACTTAAAAGGTACAAAAGCATAGTGGAATGGTGCCACTGACATTTTGGAATTGTGTTTACATTTTAACTATAATATTATAATGTGTATCTATTCCATCTTTTGAGTCTTCCTCTGCTTTCCATTCAGATAGTTTTGCACACAGGCAAGACCACTCATTTCATTTACAAGGCTATTGATCACTTTAGAGACTTATTGGGGCCAATTTGAATTATGAACTTATAGTCCCAAATGCTGCTAAGTTTCTCAACCTTGTCCCACAGTGATATGTGACATGTACCAAATGAGGAGAACCTCATTTTATTTTAAATATAAAAATCCATCAGATTAACTGTCATCTCAGTCTGGTAGTTTTTAAGGGCATAACATGAGTTTGTTTTCTATTCCATTACCAAAGATATTTACTTAGTTAATAGTTCAAAGACCTATAAGCCAATCATTGGTAATTGCACTGGGAAAAAGAATAAATTCATGCAAATCATTACAATTATGATATATGAAGCATTTGCCCCGTTCACTTGCATGTTTCTAATTTGTATAGCTTTGAAATAGAGAGTTTAGTTTGCATCACTATAAATATTTTATGTATTTTATTCTAGCTTTCATTTTTAAAAGTAAGATTGTAATAGCATTTTGAATGCTGGCTTTTTTGTTTTTATGATGTCATAAACATTTACTTAATGTCACTATATATTTTTTTCTGATACATTGTTTGTAATGGCTGCTTAGTATTGTGTCATATTTTGAGATTTAATCTCTTTCCTCCCCTCCCCCATTTATTTTGCTTTTATAAATAATGCTGGTGTGAGCATTCTTGCATATCAAGCTTTGTCTGAGTCTCTATTTCTGTAATTTAAATTCCCAGAAATAAAATTCTCTGCCAAGGACCACTCTCTAAAGTGAATACTCACACCAACTTTTAATATGAGGCAAACTGAGTTATCAGCAACAAAAGCAACAGTAACTAACTTTTATAGATCTAATATACAGCACTAGTATGCACGAATGGGTGTTATGATTGCCATCATTCCTAAGACAGGGAGAGGTTAACAGACTCGTATATAACAAATTAGTGGATTTAACCCAAGCTGTCTCATTCCAGAGCCAGTGTTCTGCTTAAATAGATAATTTTGGTATATATGATACTGAGCAAAAAAGTTCACAGATCATTTGCTAAAGATAATTATATGCAAATGACTTAGTAATTCGATTCATAAGAATGCACCCAATAGAAACATGTACATATTTGCACCAAAAGATATATACTGGTTATTTATAGCAGTGTAGTTTTGTAAATAGCCCCAAACTGGAAATTATCTAAATGCTTGTCAAGAACAGAATTGATAAATTGTGGTATATTCACACAATGGAGAACTATACAAAAATAGGAATAAAAAATATCTGTGTACCACTATAAGAATAAATTTTATAAATAATGTTGAGCAAAACAAACCAGTCATAAAAAATACATATTGTGTGAGTTCATTTATGTAAAACGCAAAAACTAAAGAAAACTTATCTGCTTCTAGAAGCCATACCATTGAATATACTTGGCAGTTGGGGGTTGGGGTTTGGAGGAAAACTAGAAAGTTGGCAGGCAGCAGTCTTCTGGGGTGCTGTCATCTTCTGTTCTTTGACCTTGGTGTTGGCTACATGGATGGTTCACTTGTGGAAATTCATGAATCTACGACACGTGTCCTTTTCTTGTATGTATTTTAATTATTAAAAAAATTTTTCTAACAATAGTTCCTTGTTGGTTATTTTAAATATAGTAGTCTTGTATATGTTTTTTAAACATTAAAAGAAGAGATGATTAAGTAATATTTAGTCTTGAAAGAACTAAAAATAAAAACCTTAGAAAAATTTGTTTCCAAAGAAACTTAGATCAGTATTAATTCTAAATGAATACTTTAGAATCATGCTCTGCTACTATGTTTAAAGTGAAATGTAATTTTTATACTATTTATGGTATTTCTGCATTCTTTTTATTTTTTAAAGTTAAACAAGCACACCAGATGTCATTTGAAGGTTTTAGAAGATACATGGATTCATCTGAATGTCTGCTATTTGATAATAAGTGTGATCATGTTTACCAAGATATGACTCATCCATTGACTGATTATTTTATTTCAAGTTCACATAATACATACTTGATATCTGACCAATTATGGGGACCAAGTGACCTTTGGGGATATATAAGGTATTTCTTTTGATTTTTGAATCCATCACATTTAAAAAATGTTTGAAAGTTCCTAGTGGTTTCTACTCCAGCAAGCTGTAATTCATTGGAGGGGTTTTCCTTAGGAAAATGTCATAATTTAATTTATTCTTTACTGAGGAGGAAAGACTGATGGTGAAAGAGTGGAGGTAGAAGATGCTTTGGGAAAATATTGTAGGAGTCCAGGGATGATGGTGATCTAGATGGTTAATTCATGAGGCAGCAGTTGAGATACATGGTTGAATTTGAAATATTTTAGGGAGACAGAGCCAACAAGGTGATTTACCAGGCAGTTTGAAGAGAAGTATGAGGGAAAGAGAGTATCAGGATTTTGGGCCTGATAACCTAGAATGTGAAGACATTATGGGCAGAGATGGTGAAGCCATTGTAGGGTGTGATTCAAAAGCAAAAGTTCCATGATGTCTGTGTTCAGTTGGAGATATCAGTTAGTTATCAAAGGGCTAGGCTAGATAGTCAGTTGGGTATATGTGTCTGGGATTTGGAAGAAGTATCCAGTTCAGTTCAGTTCAGTTCAGTCGCTCAGTCATGTCCCACTATTTGCGACCCCATGAATTGCAGCACGCCAGGCCTCCCTGTCCATCAGCAACTCCTGGAGTTCACTCAGACTCACGTCCATTGGAGTCAGTGATGCCATCCAGCCATCTCATCCTCTGTCATCCCCTTTTCCTCCTGCCCCCAATCCATCCCAGCATCAGAGTCTTTTCCAATGAGTCAACTCTTCGCATGAGGTGG
This sequence comes from Bos taurus, assembly GCF_002263795.3. Classification (NCBI taxonomy): domain Eukaryota; kingdom Metazoa; phylum Chordata; class Mammalia; order Artiodactyla; family Bovidae; genus Bos; species Bos taurus. The sequence goes on from NC_037332.1 coordinate 91,353,502, forward strand.
CCAAAGTACTGGAGTTTCAGCTTTAGCATCCTTCCTTCCAAAGAACACCCAAGACTGATCTTTAGAATGGACTGGTTGGATCTCCTTGCAGTCCAAGGGACTCTCAGGAGTCTTCTCCAACACCACAGTTCAAAAGCATCAATTCTTTGGTGCTCAGCTTTCTTCACAGTCCAACTCTCACATCCATACATGACCACTGGAAAAACCGTAGCCTTGACTAGATGGACCTTTGTTGGCAAAGTAATGTTTCTGCTTTTCAATATGCTATCTAGGTTGGTCATAACTTTCCTTCCAAAGAATAAGCGTCTTTTAATTTCATGGCTGCAGTCACCATCTGCAGTGATGTTAGACCCCCCAAAAAATAAATTCTGACACTGTTTCCACTGTTTCCCCATCTACTTGCCATGAAGTGATGGGACCAGATGCCATGATCTTCGTTTTCTGAATGTTGAGCTTTAAGCCAACTTTTTCCACTCTCCTCTTTCATTTTCATCAAGAAGCTTTTTAGTTCCTCTTCACTTTCTGCCATAAGAGTGGTGTCATCTGCATATCTGAGGTTATTGATATTTCTCCCAGCAATCTTGATTCCACCTTATGTTTCTTCCAGCCCAGCGTTTCTCATGATGTACTCTGTATATATGTTCGATAAGCAGGGTGACAACATACAGCCTTGACATACTCCTTTTCCTATTTGGAACCAGTCAGTTGTTCCATGTCCAGTTCTAACTGTTGCTTCCTGACCTGCATATAGGTTTCTCAAGAGGCAGGTCAGGTGGTTTGGTATTCCCATCTCTTTCAGAATTTTCCACAGTTTATTGTGATCCACACAGTCAAAGGCTTTGGCATAGTCTATAAAGCAGAAATAAACGTTTTTCTGGAACTCTCTTGCTTTTTTGATGATCCAGCGGATGTTGGCAATTTGATCTCTGGTTCCTCTGCCTTTTCTAAAACCAGCTTGAACATCTGGAATTTCACAGTTCACATACTGCTGAAGCCTGGCTTGAAGAATTTTAAGCATCACTTGACTAGCGTGTGCGATGAGAGCAATTGTGCAGTAGTTTGAACATTCTTTGGCATTGCCTTTGTTTGGGATTGGAATGAAAACTGACCTTTTCCAGTCCTGTGGCCACTGCTGAGGTTTCCTTATTTGCTGGCATATTGAGTGAAGCACTTTCACTGCATCATCTTTCAGGATTTGAAATAGCTCAACTGGAATTCCATCACCTCTGCTAGCTTTGTTTGTAGTGATGCTTTCTAAGGCCCACTTGACTTCACATTCAAGGATGTCTGGCTCTGTGTGAGTGATTACACCATTGTGATTATCTTGGTTGTGAGGATCTTTTTTGTACAGTTTTTCTGTGTATTCTTGCCACCTCTTCTTGATATCTTCTGCTTCTGTTAGGTCCATACCATTTCCGTCCTTTATCGAGGCCATCTTTGCATGAAATGTTCCCTTGGTATCTCTAATTTTCTTGAAGAGATCTCTAGTCTTTCCCATTCTATTGTTTTCCTCTATTTCTTTGCATTGATCGCTGAGGAAGGCTTTATCTTTCCTTGCTATTCTTTGGAACTCTGCATTCAGATGCTTATATCTTTCCTTTTCTCCTTTGCTTTTCACTTCTCTTCTTTTCACAGCTATTTGTAAGGCCTCCCCAGACAGCTATTTTGCATTTTTGCATTTCTTTTGGGGTGGTCTTGATCCCTGACTCCTGTACATTGTCACGAACCTCCATCTATAGTTCTTCAGGCACTCTATCAGATCTAATACCTTAAATCTATTTGTCACTTCCACTGTATAATCGTAAGGGATTTGATTTGGATCATATCTGAATAGTTTAGTGGTTTCCCCTACTTTCTTCAATTTACGTCTGAATTTGGCAGTAAGGAGTTCATGATCTGAGCAACAGTCAGCTCCCGGTCTTGTTTTTGCTGACTGTATAGAGCTTCTCCATCTTTGGCTGCAAAGAATATAATCAATCTGATTTTGGTGTTGACCATCTGGTGATGTCCATGTGTAGAGTATTCTCTTGTGTTGTTGGAAGAGGGTGTTTGCTATGACCAGTATGTTCTCTTGGCAAAACTCTATTAGCCTTTGCCCAGCTTCATTCTTTATTCCAAGGCCAAATTTGCCTGTTACTCCAGGTATTTCTTGACTTCCTACTTTTGCATTCCAGTCCTCTATAATGAAAAGGACATCTCTTTTGGGTGTTAGTTCTAAAAGGTCTTGTAGGTCTTCATAGAACCGTTCAACTTCAGCTTCTTCAGTGTTACTGGTTGGGGCATAGACTTGGATTACTGTGATATTGAATGGATTGCCTTGGAAACAAGCAGAGATCATTCTGTCGTTTTTGAGATTGCATCCAAGTACTGCATTTCGGACTCTTTTGTTGACCATGATGGCTACTCCATTTCTTTTGAGGGATTCCTGCCTGTAGTAGTAGATATAATGGTCATCTGAGTTAAATTCACCCATTCCAGTCCACTTTAGTTCGCTGATTCTTAGAATGTCGATGTTCACTTTTGCCATCTCTTGTTTGACCACTTCCAATTTGCCTTGATTAATGGACCTGACATTCCAGGTTCCTATGCAATATTGCTCTTTACAGCATTGGACCTTGCTTCTATCACCAGTCACACCCACAACTGGGTATTGTTTTTGCTTTGGCTCCATCCCTTCATTCTTTCTGGAGTTATTTCTCTACTGATCTCCAGTAGCATATTGGGGACCTACTGACCTGGGGAGTTCCTCTTTCAGTATTCTATCATTCTGCATTTTCATACTGTTCATGGGATTCTCAAGGCAAGAATACTGAAGTGGCTTGCCATTCCCTTCTCCAGTGGACCACATTCTGTCGGACCTCTCCACCATGACACGTCCATCTTGGGTGGCCCCACGGGCATGGCTTAGTTTCATTGAGTTAGACAAGGCTGTGGTCCTAGTGTGATTAGATTGACTAGTTCTGTGATTATGGTTTCAGTGTGTCTGCCCTCTGATGCCCTCTTACAACACCTACCATCTTACTTGGGTTTCTCTTACCTTGGACGTGGGGCATCTCTTCATGGCTGCTCCAGCAAAGCTTAGCTGCTGTTCCTTACCTTGGATGAAGGGTATCTTCTCACCATCACCCCTCTTGACCTTAAGAAGTATCCAGGTTGGAAAAATAATCTTGGAAGCCCTTGGCATATAGATGTCATTCAAAGCTATGTGATTGGGTGATATTACTTAGGAAAAATCATAGAAAATATATCTTATAATCCCATGATAACATCAAACTCACAAATTAACATTGCTTCTATAATTTAAAATCTAAGTAAGTACATAAATCCCCAAATTCAGAAATATACCCACTTAAAATCCTGTAAGGATAAGCCCATTCATAGCTCTACAGAAATTTCTGTTCATACACCATTATATTTTTTTGAGAGAAAATACCTTTTCAATAGGTTTATTTAGAAATACAGAAATTTAATTTTGAATTCTGAGAAAATGTTCTACCCCTGTGAACATTTAAAGTTAACTTTAATTATATTTCTTCCTCTATTTCCTTACCCACTTATAAGGGTTACAGTTTGATAAAAGTCTTCGAAATTTCTCTACTTGTGAGAGGTGGTGTAGAATGATGTTTACCTATTAATATTTAAGTTTCTGGTGTTTATCTTTCCTCTCAGTCCCTCATTTGTTAATTACCTGATGGGTATAACATTTTTTATGTCTCAGTTTCCTCCTCTTTAAAAGATAAAAACCAATATTAACTGCACTAAAGATTTTAATTCTTGAAACCCCCTTAGATTTATTTAAGTGGAGAATTTCTTTATTGAGTGAGAAATTTTTCATGATTCATTCCCATGATTCATTATTCAATCATTTCACTCAGTGTGAGACAGTGAAAAGTGGCTTCCATACCACCACTGAAAGAGAGCTTTCTCTTACCAGCTTCTGAGTAAAGGGTTTGCCATGACACAGTGCAGTCCCCTCATTTTTTGCTGGGGACCAAACCATGTAGTTAAAATAAGCAGCTAAAGGTTGGCTTGATCATGGATAAAGTTAACCTATCTTTATGACCAAGCTAGATAGCATATTGAAAAGCAGAGACATACTTTGCCAACAAAGGTCCGTCTAGTCAAGGCTATGGTTTTTCCAGTGGTCATGTGTGGGTGTGAGAGTTGGACGGTGAAGAAAGCTGAGCGCTGAAGAATTGATGCTTTTAAACTGTGGTGTTGAAGAAGACTCTTGAGAGTCCCTTGGACTGCAAGGAGATCCAATCAGTCCATCCTAAAGGAGATCAGCCCTGGGATTTCTTTGGAAGGAATTATGTTGAAGCTTAAACTCCAATACTTTGGCTACCTCATGTGAAGAGTTGACTCATTGGAAAAGACTCTGATGCTGGGAGGAATTGGGGGCAGGAGACGACAGAGGATGAGATGGCTGGATGGCATCACTGACTCAATGGACGTGAATTTGAGTGAACTCCGGGAGTTGGTGATGGACAGGGAGGCCTGGTGTGCTGCAATTTGTGGGGTCGCAAAGAGATGGACATGACTGAGCAGTCTGACTGAAGTGAACTGAACTGAGAGATTGTAGCAAGAAGCAATATTCTTAAGTTTGTCCTCCATGAAAAAAAATTTTTCTATAAAACCACAGAGGGTTTTGATCTACTAGTAGGCAATATAACCCAGGTAGTATATGGTTAAAAATGAAAGTAAAAGTCACTCGGTTGTGTCTGATTCTTTGCAACCCCATGCATTGTATAGTCCATGGAATATGGTTAAAGGTTTAACCTATAGTCCAGGAGTGACAATTTTATTTTGTTTAAATTTTACTAGTGCCCTTGTGAAAGGATGCCGCTGTCTGGAAATTGACTGCTGGGATGGATCACAAAATGAACCTGTTGTATACCATGGCTATACATTCACCAGCAAGCTTCTGTTTAAAACTGTTATCCAAGCTATAAACAAATATGCATTCCTAGTATGTACATGCCTTTGTTAAGTCACAGTTATTTAAACATAAGATAATTTGTTTCAAAATCCTATAATGCTTGGCCTTAGTTTAGATCAGTGACCTTTCAATTGTAGGTTATGATCCATTAGTTGGCAGCAAAATCCATGTATTATGTATCATTATGTGTGTATGCTCAGTCATATCCCACTCTTTGTGACCCCATGGACTGTATGCCCATCAGGTGGGATTTTCCAGGCAGGAATGCTGGAGTGGGTTACCATTTCCGTCTTCAGGGAGTATATCATTAAAGGTAGATTTATTAAAACAGATCTCAGGTAGGAAGGTATATGTAGTTTCAAGGAACTTTTTGTTTAATTATGTAATTATATTATATGTGTGTATATGTATGCATGCATGTGTATTGTGTCTTAATGTAAATTATATTTCTTACCATGAGTTATGGCCAAAAAGTTTAAGAAATACTGTTCTATGTAATAGTAAATATTTTACCAACATTCAGATATTTTACTTTCAGGACACAAATGTAAAAAATGTATTATCTCAACTTTTGGCATATTTTATACTCTGATGGCAGGTATTTATACAGAAAAGAATGTTTAAAAGTTTACTTTGGATTTAAAAATTATTGTTAAATTTATTAAGTTAAAGATTCAAAGATCTATTTCTTTCTGTCTAAAGCTTCTAATTCAGTTTAAAAATACTCATCTGTAAATTGAGCAGGTTTTAATAGTCACTGAATTTTGAGTAATACTTGATCTCATTGACAAGCTTGGTTAATTGAGCACCTTCAGACATTTTAAATTGTGTTTTTAAACTTAGTATATTTGATTTCTTTCTTAAGTACTTCAATTGTAGTGTAATTGAAGAGATTTAACAAAATCTAAGTACTTAATGTCTATTTAATAAATTAAACTTAAAAAGTTGAAAAACCTAAAGTTCTCCTAGCTTGGTCAATCTTTTATCTGTAAACAGAAGCCTAACTTAAAATCACATACTTAGATTCATTGTTCCATTATTTATTAGAGTATAAAATAATAAATATTTATAAAATGTTTTAAAATTTATCATAATATAAAACCTTAATATATGGCATTGATTCTCTTAAACATCTAATTTCTGATGTTTAAATTTATCCAAACTTCTCCTTTAAATTTTACACCAGTGTAGACAACTTCCTATTTGACATTTCCACTTGCATGTTTAATAGCTATAGTTAACATGTTTCAGCTTGAGCTCCAGATCATATCCTTCTTTTTCCTAGTCCCACTTTTCCTATGGTCTTTTCCATCTCACTTAATGACAACTGTGTTTGCCCTAAATCATTATTGTCTACTTTAATGTTCCCTTCTTTTCTCTCTGAATCCTCTATATATTCTTCAGCAAATCCTCCTGGCTCTACTTTCCAAATGTACACTGAATTTAATCCCTTTCCCCCATTCTCACTGTCACTCTCCTGGTCAACTACCATCACCTCTGACTTGCATTATTGCAATGGCTTCTTATCCAGGGTCTCTGCTTCTCTCCCTCCTCTTCTGCAGTTTCATCTTAATGTAGCAGAGTGACTTTTTGATAAGTCCAATCATGGCATTCCCCTTTTCAAACTCTTTAATTCCACTCAAAATAAAAGTTAAAATCTGTACCATGACTCCCAAGGCCCTACATGACCTGTTTACCATTACCTCCCTGACGTCTTCTCCTCCTCTCTCCTTTGTTCATGTGGCCATTCTGGCCTCCTTACCTCTTTTCAGACCCATCTCAAAGCCTTTGCACTTGCTATTCCCTTCATCTGAAATACTCTTCCCAAATATTTTTGTACCAAACTCTCCCACTTCATTCAGGGTGTATAACTGAGGGAATAAAAGGAAATAGAGACAGTCTGAAAATTCAAAGGCCTTACAAGGATGGACAGACATCTACAACTTCTAAGACTCCAAAGAGTACGTGATGGAATGAAAAAAAAAAAAAAAGGCTTTCAACAGACTCAATGAAACTTCTCAGTTGGATGCAGTGACACAGTTTTGCAGCAAAGATTAGACTGAAGTTTAGACTTTCTACTCAACATAGTTGCCATTAACTTGGGGATAAGAGAGTGATGAAATAAAATACACTTGATATCTATGGTGCAGAAAGAACTTTGAGTATAGGCCCCAGCACATGCGACTTACTAGAAACAAGCATATACGAAATTGTGGTTTATACGAAATTGTGGTTTTTGAGGGCATTAGATTGCTAAAAACAAAAGATAAGTCTGACTTGTTAGGGGAAACCTAAAACCACCATTAGTCAGAAAGCGAGCTGCAAAAGTTGTTTGGCTTTAAGAAAAGCCAACTCCTCAGTTCGTACTTCAGATATGGCCAAGGAGGATAAAGACAAGATGATCTTCCCAGAGGATGGAACAAAGACCACAGAAGACAATGAGCTCTTCCCAGTGAGTAAAGTCAGGGCCTAAGTGAGAAATCTATTTGCTAGGCCTTCACTTTGCCTAAACTCAAAATCACTTATTATATTTGGGAAAAAAAATTTACACTCTTCTCTTGATATTAGACTTAAGTTTATATATGTATAAATGAAAATGAAAGTATTAGTTTATCAGTTGTATCCAACTCTTTGTGACCCCATGGACTGTAGCCCAGCAGGCTTCTCTGTCCAAGGAATTCTCCAGGCAATAATACTGGAATGGGTTGCCATTCCTTTCTCCAGGGAATCTTCCTGACCCAGGGATTGAACTTGGGTCTCCACAGGCAGATTCTTTACTGTCTGAGCCACCAGGGAAGCCCTATAAATATATGTGGGTATTTACAGGAAGATCATTTTGTAGGCTGAATAAGAGCCCCAAAGATACTAGATTCTAATTCCTGGAACCTGTAAATGTTATTTTATTTGTTAAAAGGATCTTTGCAGATGTGATAAGTTAAGAATCTTGAGATGAGACACCACCCTGAATTATCTGGACGGGTCCTAAATGCCAGTATTGTATCCTTATTCATGGGGGGCAGAGGGAGATTTGACACATAACAGAGGAAGAGGCAATGCAAAGATGAGGGCCAGACACTGGAGTGATATGACCACAAGCCAAGAAATGTTGGCCACCATCAGAAGCTGAAAGAGGCAGGGACCAGATCTCCCCTAGAACCTGCTGGCATCTTCATTTTAGCCTGTGAAACTGATTTCAAAATCTAGGCCTCCACAATTATGAAAAGATAAATATCTGTTGTTTCATGCCACCTAATTTATAGTAATTTGTTACAGCAGCCATAAGAAATTAATAGACTCAGACTTAATGTGGTATGCTATATGCAATATGACATATGACATATATATCAAAGGTCTATAATAATTCAGCAGACCTTACAATTCCTTTTCTTGTTACTGTAAATTGGCAAATGTGCCCTGAAAATTATATGTGGAAAGGAAGAAAATAATTTTGAATAAGATCTCCAAATGAGTGATATTCACTATTTTGTGGCAAATTTAAAAGTTACAGTGGTGGAAAACACCTTTGTAGAGTCACTTTTGACCCACTCCAGTATTCTTGCCTAGAGATTCCCATGGACAGAGGAGCCTGGTGGGCTAGAATCCACAGAGTCACAAAGAATAGACATGACTGAAGTGACTTAGCATGCACACACACACGCACACACACACAAAGTTGCTTTTACTTACTAGATATTCTTTATTATTTAAAACCTGGAAATATCTTTATCTTTGTTTCTAATTATAATGCAGTGAATTTCGATTATAGAATTTAAAATAGAAAAAAGTAGAAAATTAACATTTTCTCTAACATATCAGTGTTAAAGTTTTTCCTAAAAATATTGAAACATATGTACCTTATAAAGTAAAAATGTAGAATCTTACTGTTTGGCAACTTGTTTTTCTTCATAAGACTAGATCAAAGATACTGTATATCTATAGCAGTGTATATAGCTCTACTTCCTTTGTGACAGATCTTTATCATTTCTTTATATGACTATGCTATAATTTATTTTTAAAAATTGGGAGTTTTAACAAATTTATTTAAACTATTGGGAGTTTCAGTTTTTTCCCTATATTTTAAGTACAACTAGGACTAATTTACCTTTATATACAGATTTAATGTTCCCTGTTTTGTCAGACTCAAAAGTATTTTCAGTTTAAAGAATAGGTAATTATTTTGCTAAGATACTGAACATTAGAAGTTAGTTTTAAAATCAATTAAGTACTTCTATTAATTGCATTAAAGTTATTGAAGAATTTTGACTATTAACCGTGGTAATGGTTAATTTTTTTAGGCATCTGAGTACCCAGTGGTGCTCTCTTTAGAAAATCACTGCTCCCCTTCCCAACAAGAAGTGATGGCCGACAGTTTGCTCGCTACATTTGGGGATGCCTTGCTGTCATATACGCTTGATAATTTTTCAGACAGACTACCTTCACCAGAGGTAATATTTTGTCTGAGAAGCTTAGGCTAAGAAAAAGCCTACTGCTATTATAATTGCCAATGAAACTGAGCTAGAGATCAATGAAAAATGCTTAGTTTTAATTATAGTGGTGTATCTTTGCAATGTTCCTAGGAAATAGCCCGTGAGCATTTAGGTGAATATATTTTGATAAAAAGGATAGTCTAGTGTAGCTCAGTCGTATCTGACTCTTTGCAACCCTATAGATTGTAGCCCTCCAGGCTCCTCTGTCCATGGGATTCTCCAGGTAAGAATACTGGAGTGGATAGTCATTGCCTTCTGCAGGGAATCTGCCTCAACCAGGGTTCAAGCCTAGGTCTCCTGCATTTCAGGGAGATTCTTTGCCTCTGAGCCACCAGGTAGATCTCTTGGTTTCTATTAGGTTTTTAGGAATATGGAAAAAGGAGCTACATATATTACTACTGTGGGCATATTGAAAATATGATGAAAGACTTTTCAATGACCATGACAAGTACAAATTTACCTGTACATGTATAATTGTATCTTTTTCAAATTGTTTCTCTAGGCATTAAAATTCAAAATATTAGTTAGAAACAAGAAAATAGGAACCTTACATGAAACCCTTGAAAGGAAAGGTTCTGATATGCATGGGAAGGTAGAGGAATTTGAAGAAGAGGAGGAGATAGAACAAGAGGAGGATGGAAGTGGTGCCAAAGAACCAGAACCAGTGGGTGATTTTCAAGATGATTTGGCAAAGGAAGAACAGTTGAAACGGGTGGTCGGAATCCCACTCTTCAGGAAAAAGAAGGTGAGGCAACGTTTTGTGAAAATTTTACAAGTGATTGAAAAGTTGTTTTATTTTTTTGTTAGTTGAGAATTTTTTAAACTTTTTGGAGGAAAACATCTTTTTCCTACTTGTAATCACTTTAGTTTATCATTTAAAATTTATTTTGGGAAAAATTAGCAGTGGAAAAGAAATTTTAGAAGTTGTTACCTCTTTCCCCGTGTTAGCTGTTTGTAAATTCTTTTTCTCTACAGCCAACGCATATTAAGCCTTCTCATATATTAGACCTTGTGCCGTGTACAAAAGGTAATGTCTCTGCCTTGAAGGAGAGATTACTGTGAAGATAAGAAAATCACTGCTTATATTATATAGTATTTTAAGTATACAAGTTAGCACGACAAAGGAAGGTATACAAGGTTGCAAGCAATACAAAACTAATTCAGCTGCTTTAAGTAAAATATGAATTAATTCAGCTGGTCCATAGAAATGAAACATTCAGGAAAGGGAATCTAATTTCAGGAATGATTGGTTAAAGTTGTATTAAGCAAAGTCCACAGAATTTTCTTTCTGCCAACTTTGGCCCCACTTTCCTAATATGGGTGCAAGCCTTTGCAAAGCTTCAGTTTTACATGCTTTCAGATTCAAATCTGAAAGTCCTGTCTTTTCAGCTGCCCAAGCTGACTCCTTTTGGATCTCGGCAGGCTGGCTGTGATCCAAGTATGCACACATGCCTAAGTTGGTTACTGTTGCCAGGGGAATGCAGTCTGCTTAGCCACGCCCACTCCACATGATCGACACTTAAGCACATGGATTGAGCATGGGCTGGCAATGTTTTCCTGAAGAAAGAAAAAAAAAACACACTTTGGAAGAGGCTAACAGAAGTGCAGAGAATATAGATCCTGGGCTGGAAAAGTGTACAATAGTGTACTATACAGCAGAAGTTATTCCAAAATGTTAGATCACATTGGAAATAGTCTAAAATACCTGAACTTGTAAAATTTATGAGACCAGACTAAGACCTTTGGGAAAAGGAAATAGAAATAATTGCCATCTTCAGTACTTACTGCATAAATTGGGATTTTAGGTTTAGATTGCCTGGTAAGTAACATCAAGTGCTATTATCATTGAACATATTTACATTGACCCAATCCAAATAGTTTTTGAGGATATAATCTTATGAAAAAACTAAAATCATTGATTTGAAAGCATATTTTCTTTATTGGAGAAAGAATTTTTCAAATGATTAGTGCAAAATTGTGAAATTACTGTTTTTTTTTTTTTGTTTGCATCACAAAGATAAAAATATCTATGGCCCTATCTGATCTTGTTATTTATACTAAAGTTGAGAAGTTCAAAAGTTTTCATCATTCACATCTATATCAACAATTTAATGAAAGCAACTCTATTGGGGAGTCCCAAGCCCGAAAACTTACAAAGTTGGCAGGTAAATTCTTATAATTCAAATAGAGGAAGTGTTTAAACAAGTTATATTCACTCTTAAGATGTCAAAATTGGTCATTGATGTTCATAAAACTATGTTCTAATACAATTTCAATGTATTTAACAGATTTTAAAAAGGGTTATATGCCTCAGGTCACTTTACATTTTATTTCACAGAACCGAACCATTAATTTACTTCTCTAAGTCATGAAAGTTTGCTTGAGAATGTCCAGTCTGGACACTTGTTGGGAGGGGCTGTGGTGAGCAGGTTATATGAGAGAGTAGTGAGTGACAAGGTTGCAGATGTAGGCAAAGCTAAATTACAAGAAACTTGAACTTTGTAAGTGAGCAGAAGATTGAAATCTCAGGAGTTACATGATCCCTTGTGCGTAAACTTGCAGACTGTGGAAAAGGGGGACTAAGACACAGTGTGATGCTGATGCACTCTCTGCTCTCTAACAAAAATACAGGCAAGTATGGCAAGCATTTAGGAAAACGCTTAGGCTGTAGGTGCTAGTTCAGTGACTAGGAAAAGTAGAAGCGTGTGGCAGGAGGAGGGACTAAAGAGTTCTACAATTTGACTTAATTTCTTAAATATTGGATGCTTAGTACATAGATTCATTGAATTTCTAAGTGCTGCTGAACTTAATAATACTTTATTCGGAGATACCATACTGACCGGAGAAGGCAATGGCAACCCACTCCAGTACTCTTGCCTGGAAAATCCTGTGGACCGAGGGGCCTGGTGGGCTGCAGTCCATGGGGTCGCTAGGAGTCGGACATGACTGAGCGACTTCACTTTCACTTTCACTTTTCACTTTCATGCATTGGAGAAGGAAACGGCAACCCACTCCAGTGTTCTTGCCTTGAGAATCCCAGGGATGGGGAAGCCTGGTGGGCTGCCATCTCTGGGGTCGCACAGAGTCAGACACGACTGAAGTGACTTACAGTACAGTACAGTTGTATGTTTCTAATAGATGCTTTGTTAGCAGCCTAAAAGTGATGCTGGCTGTAGGCAGGAGATGATAAAGGCTTGTTGTTGTTCAGTCACCCATTTGTGTCTGACTCTTTTGAGACCCCATGGACTGCAGCATGCCAGGCCTCCCTATCTCTCACCATCTCCTGAAGTTTGCCCAAATTCATGCCCATTGCATCGGTGATGCCATCCAGCCATCTCATCCTCTGATGCCCTCTTCTCCTCCTGCTCTCAATCTTTCCCAGCATCAGGGGCTTTTCCAATGAGTCGGCTGTTCACGTCAGATGACGAAAATACTGAAGGTTCAGCTTCAGCATCAGGCCTTCCAGCGAGTATTCAGGGTTGATTTCCCTTGAGATTGATTGGCTTGTGGCAGCAAAATTGAAGCCAGGGTGAACTTTGTGGACATCTATGAATGAATGAATGCCTAGTCACTCAGTTGTGTCTGACTCTTTGTGACTGTAGCCTGCCAGGCTCCTCTTTCCGTGGAATTTTACAGCCAAGAATACTGGAGTGGAATCCTACTCCATGGGATCTTCCCAACCCAGGGATCAAAGCCATGTCTCCTGTGTCTCCTGCATTGGTAGGATTCTTTACCACTAGCAGAAGTGGGCATCTATGAGGTAGAGATAAATAGACTGGAAGCTGCATCTCTAAAGTGAAGAAGAAGGTAAAAATGATACCCAGACCAGGCTGCCAGATGGCTGTGTACCTACAGAGGAGCCATTTGTCTCTGAATCTTGTTTTCATTGTCTCCAGATTCTAAATCTGAGGTTCGTTACTCTACATGGTACAGCCAGAGATACAACTGTTAGGCCTGGGAAAAAGAATGGAAAGCGGACTCTGCCTTGTTCTCAGACTTACATGGTGGGGAACATCATCAACTTGGAGCTTCCTTGGTGGCTCAGTGGTAAAGAATACAGCTGCCAAAGTGGGAGACTCAGGTTACATCCCTGGGTCAGGAAAATCCCCTGGAGAAGAAAATGGCAACCCACTCCAGTTCTTTCCTGGAAAATCCCATGGACAGAGGAGCCTGGTGGCTACAGTCCATGGGGTCACAAAAGAGTCAGACATAACTTAATGACTAAATAACAGTTATCAACTTAAAAAGGAATTGTCTGTTGGTAGGGGAAATCTTTTCTCTCTTACCCCTCCTGAGTTCTTGTGACTGGACTAGTAATAAAATTGATGCCAGACATATTGACATGAGAAAAAGAAACAAAATTAATTCATAGAAATGGGACCCTAAGAAGTGACCAAAGTAGGCAGCTTTTATGCTTTCCAGACAAAGAAACAAATGTGTGAGAAACTGACAGGAAATTAGTGAAGAATCTAAACAGTTTGAGCTTGGGGTTGTAATTAAATAAGGCACCAGGTTTATGTTTATAGGCTTCTCAGCTCTGAATTCCCTGTCATTGGTGGAAAGGATGTCCTACCTTTGGATACAGGGAATGTACCTGTCACATGAGAGATTTATTTACTGTTTTGAAAGAGAAAGAAAAGAGGGAGAGTGTCTCTCTTGCACTGACCATTGCTTAACTTTAATCCAAAATAATCAGTATGCCACTGAGGCACATTTTGAGGCAGCCTATGCAATGGCACCCCACTCCAGTACTCTTGCCTGGGAAATCCCATGGATGGAGGAGCCTGGTGGGCTGCAGTCCATGGGGTCGCCAAGAGTCGGACACGACTAAGCGACTTCACTTTCACTTTCATGCATTGGAGAAGGAAATGGCAACATACTCCAGTGTTTTTGCCTGGAGAATCCCAGGGACTGGGGAGCCTGGTGGACTGCCATCTATGGGGTTGCACAGAGTCGGACACGACTGACGCGACTCAGCAGCAGCAGCAGCATGCTGGGCCTCCACAGTCAATGAGAATAAGGTGACTTGCCATATCCTTTTTAAAAACTGCAATCTACTATCTTTTTTTAAAATATAAATTTATTTATTTTAATTGGAGGTTAATTACTTTACAATATTGTATTGGTTTTGCCATACATCTAGAAACAGAAAAATCAGCACCTCCAAACCTGCAAAAGAAAACTTGAGAAAAGCTCCTGGCTATTTGGAAATGCAGATTCTAATATATATGGTGGTTAACCTCATTGGGCTGGCCACCGGCGCTTTAGGGTTTTGAGGCATGCTTTAACTCATCTCCTCAAAATGCCTGTTAGAAACATGCTGGATATTTTAGGACTTTTTGGTTTTTGTTGTAAACTGAGGCTTGTGACCAAAAATCTATTCAGTAGCTCTTAGAATGAAATGTAACATAACAAAATGGAATGGAATAGAACTAAATAATAGAATATAGAAGAGTATATTGTATGCAGGAAACATAAGTATTATTTTATAAAACAATTGTGTGTGTGTGTGGTGTTGGATTGTGATATAAAGTGTATTTTTACTGTGAAATATTGTGAACGGAGTTTGAATTTGACCTACTTTACTAGAGTCCATGATTTCAAACTATAGGATGGTTTTTATTGTTGTTCATGTGGTTGGGACTTCTGGGCACAGCAAAGGTGGTTATTATTCTCTCATTCTCATCATATTAAACACTAGATCAGCATTTGAAAAGGGACTGAGTAGAGTCAGAAAAGATAGCATCACCATTTCTTTGGAAAGAGTATAGAGCACTTTTCTTGAAACAAAACTCAGTTCAGTTCAGTACGGTCGCTCAGTCGTGTCCGACTCTTTGTGACCCCCTGGACTAAAGCATGCCAGGCCTCCCTGTCCATCACCAACTCCTGGAGCTTGCTCAAACTCATATTCATCAAGTTGGTGATGCCATCCAACCATCTCATCCTCTGTTGTCCCCTTCTCTTCCTGCCTTCAGTCCTTCCCTGCATCAAGGTCTTTTCCAATGAGTCAGCTCTTCACATCAGGTGGCCAAAATATTGGAGTTCTAGCTTCAGCATCAGTTCTTCCAATGAATATTCAGAGTTGATTTACTTAAGGATTGACTGGTTGGATCTCCTTGCAGTCCAAGGGACTCTCAAGAGTCTTCTCCAACACCATAGTTCAAAAGCATCAATTCTTTGGCACTCAGCTTTCTTTATAGTCCAACTCTCACATCCATACATGACTTCTGGAAAAACCATAGCTTTGTCTAGATGGACCTTTGTTGGCAAAGTATTGTCTCTGCTTTTTAATATGCTGTCTAGGTTGGTCATAGCTTTTCTTCCAAGGAGCAAGCATCTTTTAATTTCATGGCTGCAGTCACCATCTGCAGTGATTTTAGTGCCCAAGAAAATAAAGTCTCTCACTGTTTCCACTGCTTCACCATCTATTTGCCATAAAGTGATGAGACAAGATGCTATGATCTTTGTTTTCTGAATGTTGAACTTTAAGCCAACTTTTTCACTCTCCTCTTTCACTTTAGTGAAAGTTCTCCTCTTTAGTTCTTCACTT
Organism: Bos taurus; assembly: GCF_002263795.3. Taxonomy (NCBI): domain Eukaryota; kingdom Metazoa; phylum Chordata; class Mammalia; order Artiodactyla; family Bovidae; genus Bos; species Bos taurus. The sequence continues at coordinate 91,369,478 of NC_037332.1, forward strand.
TCTGCCATAAGGGTGGTGTCATCTGCATAGCTGAAGTTATTGATATTTCTCCTGGCAATCTTGATTCCAGCTTGTGCTTCACCTAGTCCAGCATTTCTCATGATGTACTCTGCATATAAGTTAAATAAGCAGGATGCCAATATACAGCCTTGACCTACTCCTTTCCCAGTTTGTAATCAGTCTGTTGTTCCATGTCTGGTTCGAACTACTGCTTCTTGACCTGCATACAGATTTCTCAGGAGACAGGTAAGGTGGTCTGGTATTCCCATCTCTTTCAAAATTTTCCACAGTTTGTTGTGATCCAGACAGTGGGAGGCTCTGGTGTAGTTAATAAAGCAGAAGTAGATGGTTTTCTGGAACTCTCTTGCTTTTTTAATGATCCAGCGGATGTTGGCAATTTGATCTCTGGTTCCTCTGCCTTTTCTAAATCCAGCTTGAATATCTGGAATTTCACGGTTCACATACTGTTGAAGCCTGGCTTGGAGAGTTTTAAGCATTACTTTGCAAGTGTGTGAGATGAATGCAATTGTATGGTAGTTTGAGCAATCTTTGGCATTGCCTTTTTTTGGGACTTCCCTGGTGGCTCAGATGGTAAAGTGTCTGCCTGCAATGCAGGAGACCCAGGTACGATCCCTGAGTTGGGAAGATCCCCTGGAGAAGGAAATGGCAGCCCACTCCAGTACTCTTGCCTTGAAAATTCCATGGACAGAGGAAGCTACAATCCATGGGGTCACAAAGAGTTGGACATGACTGAGAGACTTCACTTTCACTTTCACTTTTCTTTGGGATTGGAATGAAAACTGACCTTTTCCAGTCCTGTGGCCACTGCTGAGTTTTCCAGATTTGCTGGCATATTGAGTGCAGCACTTTCACAGCATCATCTTTTTGGATTTGAAATAGCTCAACTGGAATTCCATCACCTCCACTAGCTTTGGTTGATGCTTTCTAAGGCCCATTTGAGTTTGCATTCCAAGATGCCTGGCTCTAGTATATAATGATTGGTCAAAGATGTACTACAAAGAGGTCCATCATTCTTAAAATATAATAAACATCATTAATTTTATTATAAGGAAAAATCAGAAACAAGTTTTCATATATATGAATACTTTTCATTCATCTAAAAATAATATCATAGGTGAATATTTTTTAAATGGGATGATTTTCATGTTATCTTAGTAAGTCAAAAATGGAAGTTTATAAAAGAGAGTTAACAATAAGATTCAATTGAAGCATAAGTATATACCTATGTCAGAAGAATGGAAATATATTTATCAAGAGGTTATCAGGGTTATTAATAGAGAGATGAGATTATATGTTGTTTTCTTCTATTTTCTATTTGATTTTCTCATTTATCTAAAATAAACATAAATCGCATTTGTGAAAACATAACATGTTTAATTTATAAGTCTCAGAAGTAACAAAATCAGATTAAGGATATTTAGTGATCATTCATGTTTATCAATTTGTAGATGAAAATAATTAAGACCCAGAAGAGTCCATGTTTTATCGAAAGGTAGACATCTAATGTAGGACTAGATAAGGAATCGTAAGAGTTGGACACACAAAACACATTTATACATAAGCAGCTTCAAAATGAACTTTTCCTCAAGGAGAGTATAGCCTCTAGAAATGAGTTAATTAAATTAACTATAATTACTATTAACTTCAGTAACCAATTTTTTATCTGACCATGCATCTTAGGAAAAGAATAGCATTTAGGATGAGAGTAACAATGATTCTGCTCAAACTTGACTAGGAAATAGAGTGGATGTAGGCAATAACCATTTCTTCCACGATTCTTACCATATTAGCTGAAATAGATGTGGGAAGAGGATCTACATAGTGAAAGAATAAAAACGTTGGAGAAATATGAAGTCTGTGTTCAAAAATTTGAGGGGTATCCAATGGTGGTTTTTGTTTAGTCACTAAGTCATGTCTGGCTCTTTGTGATGCCATGGGACCCCATGGCCTCCTCTGTCCTTGGGAGTTCCCAGGCAAGAACACTAGAGTGGGTTGCCATTTCCTCCTCCAGGAGATCTTCCCGATCTAAGGATTGAACCAGAGTCTCTTACATTGGCAGGCAGACTCTGTACCACTGAGTCACCTGGGACAAACCCATATATACACACTGTCTGTTTCATTTTCTTTACAATTCCTATACATATTCTTTAAGTGTCTATGTATATTTTTTACACATTTCTATTTATTCTATTTAAATCACTTAAGATTCAAAAGTAATTTGCACTATTTACCATTATGGATGATATTTTATTTTGGAATTTTATATTCTCTATGTCAAAGTGAAATTAACTTGAATGTGAGAAAAAGAAACATGTTATTCACTTGTTTATTTCTTTAAATGAATGATTACATAAAATTGTAAAATAAATTATTATTAACTTTTCAATAACAGTTGAATTATACTGTGAAACAAAAGCATGAATTTATTTTGATTTCCATGAATTGCAAATACTTTTGCCAAGACAGTAGACATCAAAATTGTAGAATTAAATAAATATATATACATAGTAGTTTATTTGAAATATTTTACAATATTTTAATAAATTTGTTTTTCAGCCAGGGAATTTATTCTTCACACCAGGAGGTTCATTACCAGAGTATATCCCAAAGCATTAAGAGCTGACTCTTCTAATTTTAATCCTCAAGAATTTTGGAATGTAGGTTGTCAAATGGGTATGTTATATAGAATATTGAGCTTTGGGTTTATTTTTTGTTTGTTTGTTTGTTTTGCAAAAATAAGACAAAATAAGTTCATTTTGTGAACTAATAAAATATTCATGAAAAGAGCTTCCTTTGAAAAATTTTTGACCCTGGATATTTTGGAGTCAAGCAATGATGAATCATTGACTTCAAGAGTTGAGTTTATTCTTAAATGGGTTGCATAGGATAAATCTAGGTAAGGGTATAGACATGGAGGTTAAATTCATGAAGAGTTTGCATGGAAAATGTAGGAAGGGGAAAAGGAAACTGAAAATGAATGTAAGAGGACAGTGAAGATCAAGTGCTTTGCATTAAAGATTTGATAAGGGCCTCTTCAAATCAAATGACCTGTACTTTTTGTACTTTAATCACTTCTGAATTCATAGTATTGAAAAATGAGTAATGAGCTCTGTTATTTATCTTTGTCAGACCCTCCTTATTCCAAACTGATCAACTGGTAATGCCATTGGGATTAACCAGTTAGAAAGTGCCAAGTGTTAACTCTTCTGTTACTGAACTGTGGAAAGGCCCATAGGTTTGTAGAGAGGGAACAATTGGGACCAGGATGGTAGAGTGGGCAGTGGGGGGCAGATGGTGGTACTGAATACCACCAGTGTCTGTTTACCAGGCTATATGAAGTTGTCTGTATATTTTAACAACAATTATCGCTCTGCTTGTTCCTTGCTTTCTCCTCAAGTGATAACAGTACCCCTTTAGACCTGAAAGTTTATGATACATTGGTGTCAACCCTCCCAGCATTTAATGTAGTGATTTTCTTTATTCTCATGTTTCCTGAATGTTATCTGACATGTACATTGCTATTCTATAATCTGTGCTATGTGCCATTTTGATTTTTTAACTCAAAAGCTGTAGAATAATTTACAGATTAAGTTTTGAAACTCACCTTCATCTGTTAATGTAGACATGGTGACAACAAATATTTAAACATCATGAGTCATTCGGTGAACACTTGCTCTTAAAATGTTCAAAGATATATAATCCATGATTAGGTTTCACTCAACTGTTTAACTATGTTTTTTTAGATATTCCCTCATTTCCTGACAAGGTCAAAATACTCTTTTCCCTTATAGTGGCCTTAAATTTCCAGACCCCTGGTGTCCCTATGGATCTTCAAAATGGGAAATTTTTGGATAATGGTTGTTCTGGATATGTTTTAAAACCACGCTTCCTAAGAGATAAAAAAACAAAGTTTAATCCACATAAAGTACAAATAGACAGTAATCCACTCACACTTACAATAAGGGTAAGATTACTTTTACCTTTTTTTCAGTTATGATATAAGCTAGATAGTACCCATTAATATTTTTAGTTCCACTGATTTTTCCTTAATACCTTTTAAATTTCTGTTAATCTTTTCAGGTACTGTTGGTGGATGGTATTGCAGCATCTTGCCATATCTTTTTGTTGCTTTTTTGCATGAATAAAAAATTCAAAAAGTTGCATTGCTCTAATTAGAGGAACATGGGAACATGTCTAGTTGTTCTAGGGAATAGCTGGGAGGAAGCAGCCACATTTTCAGGCCCCTTCCTAATCCACACAAATCTCATTGATGTGCTTCTGTGTGTTTTCTCTTTCCTTTTTCAATCTGCTGCTGCTACTGCTGCTGCTAAGTCGCATCAGTCGTGTCCGACTCTGTGCGACCCCATGGACTGCAGCCTACCAGGCTCCTCCGTCTATGGGATTGTCCAGGCAAGAGTACTGGAGTGGGTTGCTATTGCCTTCTACCTCCAAGAAATTCTTTCTCACTTTCATTTGTCGGTTCCTCTTTAGTTGTTATTTAGTCACTAAATCATGTCTAACTGTTTTGCAGCCCCATGGACTGTAGCCCACCAGGCTTCTCTGTCCATGGTATTTCCCAGACAAGAATACTGGGGTGGGTTTCCATTACCTTCTCTAGAGAATCTTCCCAACCCAGGGATTGCACCCACATCTCCTGATTTGACAGGTGTTTTCTTTACTATTGAGCCAGCTGGGAAACCCCTGCATGCTTAGTCGCTCAGTCGTGTCTATCTTTTTGTGACCCCATGCACTGGAGCCTGCCAGGCTCCTCTGTCTATGGGATTCTCCAGGCAAGAATACTGGAGTGGGTAGCCATTCTCTTCTTCAGGGTAACCCCTAAATGCCCCTAAAATATTCATGTTGCCAAAGGCTTTTTCTCAATCCTCATCTCAAACTAAACATTCTCTTTGTGTTCTTTTATACACTTTAATGGTTTCAACCACAAACATGCTCACATTGCTAATCTGACTTCATTTTTTAACTCTAAAGGCTTATTTTTAATAGCCCATCTAGCATCCCTATCAGTGTTCTGTTAGACTTAAAATATTAAAGCTGAACATCCCTTCCTAATTAACTCTCTTCTATTTTGTTGAAATCTCAGTGTATTGAGTCAAATTCATTTATTCAGTTGACTCAGGCCATAAAATTGGGAGCTATTCTTCTCTTCCACATCTCCTTCACGTCCCATGTCTTATCAGTCTCTAACTTCTGTAGATCTTACTTTAACTGTCTTTCTTATTCATTCCCTTAATCTGATGTCATTTGCTGCTGTCTTTTTTTTTTAAGGAATTTGTTAACTGTCATCACCTCTGTTCATTTGGCTTCCTAAGGGGTTTTTAGGTAGCCTGTCTCAGTCATCCTGATCCATCTTCTACAAGTCAACATGAGAGATTTTGCTGAGGCTAATCTGATCATGTCTACTTAATATTTATTCTGTCTCCTGATTGTTTTCTTAGTCTGGCTTTGTCCCACTCCTCTACCTCATCTCTCACCACTTCCAGCATTTTAACCCATTTTAAAACCATATGGAAGCCTTTTTTTTTTTTTTTTTTTGGTCCACAATGGCACCTCTAGGTACTGCATATGCTATTTCCTTTGACTGGACTACTCTTCCATTCCTCATCTGCCTGTTGCATTCTGACTCATTTTCAAGACTTTCAGAGTCACTTCTTTTTGGAAATCTTTTCCTGTGCTAAGTTGCATTTCTTTTGGAGTTTTCTTCTGTTTTTCCATGACACCCTATGTTGTTGTTTAGTCACTCAGTCGTGTCTGACTCTTTGGCAATTCCATGGACTGTAGCTAACCAGGCTCCCCTCTCCATGGGACTTCCTAGGTAAGAATATTGGAGTGGGTTGCCATTTCCTTTTCTGGGAGGTCTTCCTGGCCAAGGAATCGAACCCATGTCTCCTGCATTGGCAGGCAGATTCTTGACCACTGAGCCACCAGGGAAGCCCATAAAACCCTATACATGCATGCATTATGGCACTTACCACACTGTGAGTTATAATTATTTACTTGTTATACTTGTCTTTCTCCCCCTACTTGTCCGAGGGTCCTTTAAAAATAAGGACTATGTTTTGTTCAATCCTTATCCACAGTCACTGACACAAAGTACTTGCTTAGTACATGTAGGTTAATTTGAAAAAGCGAAGCTGGAAGATAGCTGGTATGCACAGATGTTTATAAATGCCACCTATTTATACTCCAAAAGGGGCTTAAGTGACATGATGTGAAAGAGGTAGGGTTAATGATTTTCCTAGGAAGCTGCTCTCATAGCCACGTGGGTCTTCCCCTCTTCTGATTGTTCTAGAGAGCTTTGTGATTACTTGCACAAATTGTGGAGAGCATGATTTGAGAATCAGAAGACCCAGTTTTGCCATTATTTTTCTTAGCTCCTTGATAAAGTCATTCAACATTTCTGGTTTACTCTTTGTCATCTGTAAACAGAGAACTTTGGATTAAATCAGTTATTTTCAAGCTTATAAAAACTATGGAATAATTTCCTAAGTTTAAAGTCTCCTGAGTAAGACCACCAGATGAAAGCAAGAGCTATCTGGTTGACCACTAAGGGTCGTCTGCTTGACATCCATCCTCTGCAGTGGCCCCTGAAAGGGCTTTGTGAATCGGAGTGTACAAATTATTTGAACAATAAATCTCTTAAATTCTATTTAAGTGCTCATATTCAATTATCATTATTACTTAGTTAGCAATTTTTTTTTTTTTGTCATGAGTTACACCTTCTCCCTACTGAAAAGGATATATCGCCCGGAGGGCTGATAGTCAGCTGATGCGTGGGTGTTCAGTCACTGTCGTGTGTGACTCTTTGGGACCCAATGGACTGTAACCCACTAGGCTCCTCTGTCCATGGAATTCTCCAAGCAAGAATACTACAGTGGGTTGCTGGGCCAATTCCAAGCTGATCATTAAATATTTGTGCAGTCACTCTGGTTTCTAGTGGGTGCTGCTATGTATGGAGGTAGGAAAGGAAAAATTACAAATTGGCACTTTTTTCTTTTCTCTTTCCTCCTTTTTTCTTTTTAATAAACTTTTATTGGATATGGCCTAATTCTTTTTCTTTCTTTCATTTTTCCCTTTATTCAAAGTTATTTATTTGTTCCTATTTATTATAATCTTCAGAAATTGAAATCATGTCTCAATTTCTACATTAGTGATAGCTCAGTTTGTAAAGAATCTGTTGGCAATGCAGGTGACCCTGCTTTGATTTCTGGGTTGGGAAGATCAGCTGGAGAAGGGATAGGCTATTCACTCCAGTATTCTTGGGCTTCCCTTGTGACTCAGCTGGTAAAGGATCCACTTGCAATGCGGGAGACATGGGTTCGATCTCTGGATTGGGAAGATTGCCTGGAGAAGGGAAAGGCTACCCACTCCAGTATTCTGGCCTAGAGAATTCCATGGACTGTATAGTCCCTGGGGTCCCAAAGAGTTGGACAGGACTGAGCGACTTTCACTTTCACACTTTATAAATTAGTACACTTCAAGTGCTGTGTTTTTTTATTTAGACTTTGATCCCTTTGTTCAGTTCAGTTGCTGTCATGTCCGACTCTTTGCGATCCCATGGACTGCAGCATGCCAGGCCTCCCTGTCAGTCACCAATGCCCAGAGTTTACTCAAACTCATGTCCATTGAGTCGATGATGCCATTCAGCCATATCATCCTCTGTCGTCCCCTTTTCCTCCAAACTTCAATCTTTCCCAGCATCAGGGACTTTTCCAATCAGTCAGTTCTTCGCAACACATGGCCAAAGTATTGGAGTTTCAGCTTCAACATCAATCCTTCCAATGAATATTCAGGACTGATTTCCTTTAGGATGGACTGGTTGGATCTCCTTGCTGTCCAAGGGACTCTCAAGAGTCTTCTCCAACATCACAGTTCAAAAGCATCAATTCTTTGGTGCTCAGCTTTCTTTATAGTCCAACTCTCACATCCATACATGACTTCTGGAAAAACCATAGCTTTTTCTGGATGGACCTTTGTTGGCAAAGTGATGTCTCTGCTTTTTAATATGCTGTCTAGGTTGGTCATAGCTTTTCTTCCAAGGAGCAAGCGTCTTTTAATTTCAGGGCTGCAGTCACCATCTGCAATGATTTTGGAGCCCAAGAAAATAAAGTCTCTCACTGTTTCCCCATCTATTTCCCATGCAGTGATGGGACCAGATGCCATGATCTTTGTTTTCTAAATGTTGAGCTTTAAGCCAACTTCTTCACTCTACTCTTTCACTTTCATCAAGAGGCTCTTTAGTTCTTCTTCACTTTCTGCCATAAGGGTGGTGTCATCTGCATATCTGAGGTTATTGATATTTCTCCCAGCAATCTTGATTCCAGCTTGTGCTTCATCCAGTCCAGCATTTCTCATGATGTACTCTGCATAGAAGTTAAATAAGCAAGGTGACAATACATAGCCTTGACATACTCCTTTCCCTATTTGGAACCAGGCTGTTGTTCCATGTCCAGTTCTAACTGTTGCTTCCTGACCTGCATATAGGTTTCTCAAGAGGCAGGTCAGGTGGTCTGGTATTCCCATCTCTTTTAGAATTTTCCACAGTTTATTTTGATCCACACAGTCAAAGGCTTTGGTATAGTCAATAAAGCAGAAATAGATGTTTTCTGGAACTCTCTTCCTTTTTCCATGATCCAGGGGATGTTGGCAATTTGATCTCTGGTTCCTCTGCCTTTTCTAAAACCAGCTTGAACATCCAGAAGTTCACAGTTCACGTACTGTTGAAGCCTGGCTTGGAGAGTTTTGAGCATTACTTTGCTAGCGTGTGAGATGAGTGCAGTTTTGTGGTAGTTTGAGCATTCTTTGGCATTGCCTTTCTTTGGGATTGGAATGAAAACTGACCTTTTCCAGTCCTGTGGCCACTGCTGAATTTTCTAGATTTTCTGGCATATTGAGTATAGCACTTTAACAACATCATTTCCTTTGTTCCTTAAAGTAAAATAAATCTGTGCTTCAACAATTAGCTTGAATAATAGAAGGTGAAATAATATTATTATTAATCACTTTGTTAACATTTTTCTGCTATTCAATCCCTAAGATATGTATATATGAAATAATTGATTTTTCAAACTCAGGTGACTTATGATAATATAGACAACAATGGATAAGGTAAAAATTCATGATAATTTATCCAAATATATAAATTATATTGTCAGAAAATGCTATCATAGAAAATTATGTGGTGCTTTTTCATACATTTCAGAAGTAATATTTATAGTTTCCATTTTTTCCATTGTTTATAGACTATATAGATTTAAAAATAGTTCAAGTTATCAGAGTGCTCAGTCTGTATTAAAGCAGAAGGGCGGTCATAATATTTTTAACATTGTTTTATAACAATCATAACAAATGTTGTTAGAATAAAAATATATGTTCGACCGTAATTATTGGAGAATGTGGATTCTACTATAATCACATCTGGGTCAAATGGAATAATTTGGTAATCATCTTTTGATACTTAAGTTGAAATTTAACTCAAAAAGGACTAAAATTTAAGATTTGCCTTGTTTTCTATGTTGTTTTTTGGTGGGACTTAGTTCATCATAATTTTTGGAAAACATTTTATTTTGAAAATTAGCAGTGATACAGTTTGTTATGCTGAGTTCTTGAATTTACTTATTTTTGTGCAGCTCATCAGTGGTATCCAGTTGCCTCCCAGTTATCAAAACAAAGCTGATACCTTAGTGATTGTAGAAATTTTTGGGGTTCCAAATGATCAAATGAAGCAGCAGAGTCGTGTAATTAAAAAAAATGGTGAGCTCCTAATATATTTTATTGATCGGTCTATTAGACTTCATGTTGGAAAGCTTAAAAATTGTGTATTGATAGTGTTTTGATACATATTTATTTTTCATAAGAGCTTTTGCATGATGTTCAAGATGATGAAAGTATTATATCAGCAAAAAATTTAATAATTACTTAATGTTGGTTAGATATAGTTTTAATTACAGATACAAAAATGTATCTGACCTGAAGAAGTAGTGTTTTTTCCATTTGTACTTCCTCTTTATGTTTTCTTATTTGACTGGTTAAGAGAGATATTTTGACTGCCTCAAATCTAGCTGCTAGCTTCTGTGTAAAATAAAGAGCTTAAGATTTCTCTGATATAGTGTGTTGCACAGTTTTACTTAACAGCTTGAATTATTTTAGATCAAAAGTCTGTGGCTTCTGACTCAATATGCCATAGAAACCTACTCATAACAGTATTTAGATTCATAATTCAGTCATTTTTGCCAGAAGGGAAATGTAGGAATGAAAGAAGTGACTTTGGTGAGATTTTCAGTGTGCCAGCATCTCATGACAGTTTACATAATACAGTACTAACACTGTTATTTATTCTCTGAAGTTGAAATCATTAAGGACATTAGAAAAGTATAGATTCTTGGGGCTGACTGTTAGATAGTCAGAATCACTCAGGAAGAGAACTTGCAACTGATCCTTTGAGAGCAGAACCTTCTTTGAGTGAATATTCTCAAAGTATAGTGGACTTCATTTCAGAGTCTGGAAATCTGCTCCAGGTTGAATGGCATGGACAGAGAAGCAGGTGCAGTTTGAGCTATCTTTTTCTTCTTTGGTGATAATTCCCTCAAAATCCAATGTTTGCCTCCTCCCAAACCCCAAATATTCCTCCACCTCAGCCTCTAGGAACAAAGGAGAGAAAAAAGTTTTGGAAAGTTTTATTACCTCATCCTGTGTTATCATCGGGAAGGGATACTAGTAGTAACTCACTGCCTTATTTGGCTTCTGTTAGAGTTGAAATGGCAATGTCAAGAAATGGTAACTGCTAATATCAGGAAGCTTCTAGTAACCTATCCTTTGTTCTCTCCATCCCCCTTACTTGAGTCTTCATGACTAAATGCACAGAACATTAATTTATTCCATGCACCCCTTATGTAATACTGTGATTTTAGCTCCCATTAGAAATTTGATTGCATCCCTGGTTTCATCGGAATATACCTACAAAAATTCAGTTTGGTTCACCAGACATTATTGAGCCTATCATGTTAAAAGCCTGATTCTAAGTATCAAAAAACTTAAAACCTCTATTGACTACATTCTTATGTATGCCCCAACTAATTTTATTATAGATAGTTTATAGTTCAGTGTGGAATATGAGATGTAAGTGAAATTGTTATGAAAGAGTCATTAGTGCCTTAAAGAAAGTACAAAGAATTGTATGGAAGGGGCAAATTTGAAGATGGTTCTTGGCAAATGAGTAGAATTTTTTTTAATAGAGATTGAAGATAAGGGAATTTTCTTTCTTTCTTTTTTCTCCATTTTTGGCCACACTTTGAGACTTGTGGGATCTTAGTTCTCTGACCAGGGATAGAACCCAGGTGATAGAGAACATGCTGAATCCTAACCACTGTTCCTCTAGGGAATTCCCTAGGATAAGGGAATTTAAGGCAAAAGTAATATGTGTGCTAAAACATGGAGAAAACAAAATTCAAACATGTTAGCAGAAAGTACAAAAGTTCAAGTACAGTATACTTAAGAAAGATTAGTTGTGAGATAAAATGAGAGATTTACTCTGGAGATGGCTATGGAAAATCATGAAAGCCATGACACAGTAATAGAAACTTTCTTTTCTGTATAAAATGAATAAAACTAAAACTTTTAAACAGGGATATAAAGCACTAAGAACTGAGTGTTCACAGAGATCGTTTCTACAGAGTAGAGAGGAAGAAGTGTGAGAGAGAAAGATGAGAAATACAGGAGAGTCAGGATGTGGTTTCACAGCGACACGATGCAGAAGTCGAGTCTTAAAGAAGGGCTGCACCATCAGAAAAGGGACGGAGGATGCACGTGAGCAAGACCGGCAGGACTGAAAGTGTCGATAGCGGACGAGAAGGGTGCTGAGATCGCCTAGCTACTAGGGTGATGGTAGTGCATTGAAAGACAGGAGCGTCTGGGAGGAAAACAATCACGTTTGCGTACAATAAGGAAGTGAGTTTTTAGAAACACTTATTCATTTGGTGGCATCAGGTGTTAGCTGCAGCATGGAGTATCTTCATTTCGTCATGTGGGATCTTTCCTTGTGGTGCTGGACTCTCTAGTTGTGGCGCAGGCTCTGGGATGTACAGGCTTAAGTAGCTGCAGCACTTGGTCTTTCTAGGTGTGGTGGGTAGGCCTCGTTGCTCCAAAGCACGTGGGATCTTAGTTCCCTGAACAGGGATTGAACCTGGGTCTCCTGTATTGCAAGGTGGATTCTTAACCACTGGACCACCGGGGAAGTCCCATGATTTTTAACTATATTTGTAACTATCAAATTATTATTATTTTTTTTTTACTTTGACAACTAAAAGGACTTTCACATATATCTATGTATGATTTTATGTGTATATGAAAGAGTATGGTCAAGCAGGGTTAGAAGACAGAGAATAAGTCAGTATAAGAATTTTGTGCAGACATTTTGTAGTGTCTATAGAGATTTCACTCTTAAACCTGTTTCCTGTACTTCACTGAATTATTTCTCTACTAGGGCAAGGTAAGGTGGTCATTATTTCAATGTGAGTCGATTCGTTTAATATTTTCACTAGCATTGACTGCATTCTGAATTCCTACCTAGTAAACATGCACTTGTGACCAAAGATATACCATAAAAAGCATAGATAAGGTATAATAAGTCACAGATGCTTCAATATGTGCTGAAACGTGACACAAAGGGCAAATCTTTTGAGGTAGTATGTGTAGCATTGCCTTTGTACATGAAAAACAATGCATTATTTTTCCCTGAACTTTTTTTTATTAAAGTAAGAGCATTTATTTGATCTGGATGAGAATTTCTTGGTTCCATTCAATTATGCTTAATTTTTATCTGATTTGGGTCACATTGTAATGCAATTTGGATTTCTTGTTTGGCAGGAGAGTATTTGGGATGATCTGTTTCGCTAGGGACATAGATTACTCATCAATTTTGGATTTGAAAATAAGCATTTAATCAAAAGAAGGATCAAGAGCTGACTTTAGAGCAAACATTAGTGAACTCTCAGTCCAACCACTGTCTGTAGTTCTTCCCATAATATGTCCTGATCTAGAAAAATGATGTTATATAACTTCCTGTTGTCTCAAGTTCTTTGTTGATAAAATACTTGAACACCAACAGTCATATTATATAACAGTTACACGTTTCTGCTGTGAAATCAGACACCATTTGTTTGATTTCCTGCCCCACTACTTAATGGCTATTTCTTGAAGGCTATTTCATACACACACAAAAATGGCTATTTTTTGAAGATTATGAAACATCTTTGTGACTCAGTTTCCCATCTGTAAGTGTTGACAGAGATAACCCTGGCGTGGGGATAAGTGAGATTATCTCCTTAAAGTTTTTAGAATATTGCCCAGCACTTGTAAACACCTAATAAGTATTATTATTGCCATTATTATTTCTTTCTCATTGGATGCATAAAGATTTAAGTCCTCTAAACCATTAGCTTTCATTATTACTATTAAAGTGTTAAAAATAAGAATTTTAGAGAACAGATATTAAGCATTTTCCCCTAGGAACAGTCTTTGATTTTTTTTTTTATTCTATCTCTTCCTTTATATTTCAGCTTTTAATCCAAGATGGAATGAAACATTCACATTTGTTATTCAGGTGCCAGAATTAGCATTGATTCGTTTTGTTGCTGAAAATCAAGGTTTAATAGCTGGAAATGAATTTCTTGGACAATATACTTTACCAGTTCTATGCATGAACAGAGGTAATATTCTGAAAAGTAAGATGACTGTGCTAATATTTATGTGTAACTTGAGTTTAACAAAGAGACTCTTTGATATACCAAATAGCTGTCTTCATTACAGATATGTAAAGAAAAAAAATTTATATATATATATATATATATATATATATATTGATATAGTTCTTCCTAGTGGAATTATAGAAGTATGTTCTGATACATAAGGTGGGATTGGGGACTGGGAATGCCAGGAAGACTAATTAGACAAACTTGACTTATATGAAAATTTCTCTGCATGGATTATAGCTCTTTTGTTTCAGTTAAGAGTAGGCATGACTGCCATGAAGGAATGAAGGATGGGAACCATTCAGAAGGGAGAAGCAGTGACTCTTTTTTTCCACCTGAGAAGAGACAGGGAGCCCAAGACTCTTATCTTGACTCTTTTCAGAGCTGCCTTGCAGTCACCTCTCTGGGGTGATTTACAGTGTGCTCCCAATTTTATCCTTATATTTACTTCTCTAGTACCATCTGAGATGTACCTAGAAAACGGCCTTTCTGAAGCAGAAGGGTGATGGCTAATTTTGGAGATGCATCATTTTCGGGGCAGGGCAGGGGGGAAGTATGAGCTGTTGTGGTACTTAATATGAAGTTGGAGTAGAAACTTCAAATATTTTAGTTTGGAGGAAAATGAATATACATGATGGAATATAGTTGCATAGTCCTAGTTTTTATATGTACTTTATATTTCTTGCTGGGAAAGATTGAAGGCAAAAGGAGAAGGGGGAAGCAGAGGATGAGATGGTTAGATAGCATCACCGACTCAATAGACATGGATTTCTGGCACAACAACAGACAGCACAAGACTTGACATGAGACAGTCAATTTATATCTACCCCAAGTTTGAGATTCAGTAGAATACAGTGTATTTTTACAGTTAACACTGTAGCAGTGGAAAATATTTTGGGCATCCCTATAGCCCAACTCATGGACATGAATTTGAGCAAACTCCAGGAGATAGTGGTAGACAGAGGAGTCTGGCATGCTGTATAGTCCATGGGGTTGCAAAGAGTCAGACGACTGAGCAACAAACAACAAAGTATGTTATTTCTCAGGAGCCCTATTGGGGCCCCTGCTGATGAATGTATTTTTATTGTGTTAATCAGATGTGATTCCTTTTGCAGGTTACCGTCGTGTTCCTCTGTTTTCCAAAATGGGTGAGAGTCTTGAGCCCGCTTCCCTTTTTATTTATGTTTGGTACATCAGATAGCCACTCATGGTACTTGACATATCATTAGCTTACACATTGCAATAAAACAGTCTAGAATGAATGTCTAGATATTTTTTCTCTTTTTAAATTTATTTATTTATTATTATTTTATTATTTTTTAATGTAAAGAAAAATAATTATTTTGAAGTACTGAGCAAATTCACTTTTAAATATGCAAACGAGCAATGGAAACAAAACAAAAGCTTCAGTGGGTCCCGACTCAGCGTGACATCCTTGTCAGCCAATTTCTCTTCCCCCCCTGTTTCTGAGGCTGCTCTTTCAACTTGCTTGTATCATGTTTAATTAGTAGAATTTACAAGTTTCTAAAATATGTCTGAGTGAATAAGATACGTTGGCAAATATTTGGAGGTATAAAAGAAATGTGAAATCTAAGAGTGTTTTAACTTCTAGACACCCACTAGTGCATATTGTAGTGGGAAGGAATTGGATTCCAGGTGCTTAGTGCCCTTTTACATCCCGGAGAGTAATTAGCCCTTACACTGTCAGACTAGTTCTTAAATGCTGTGCACTGGATTGGGTACCCTGTAATTACATAGACGTTTTTATGAGTGCATATGATTTTGATTTGCGTTCAAACTGCCTTCCAGACTCTGTATCTCTAAAAGTGATCTACTACAGTGGCTTACATGCTCAGATCTCGGAATGAATTTGCACTGTGTCTGAATCTGCTTCCCTGGTGGCTCAGCTGGTAAAGAATCTGCCTGCAATGTGGTAGACCTGGGTATGATCCCTGGGTTGGGAAGATCCCCTGGAGAAGGGAAAGGCTACCCACTCCAGTATTCTGGCCTGGAGAATTCCATGGACCATATAGTCCATGGGGTAACAAAGAGTCAGATGCAACTGAGTGACTTTCACTTCCCTTCTGAATCTGCACTAAGTGTACATTGAAGTTAGTCTCTTGGTCAGATTTGAAAATTGCTGTGCTATTTCATATACTGGGCTTCTCACCATCAGCAAGGTTTTGCTTTACTAAATGTCATATGTAGAAGAATATGGTTCAGTGTTAACTGTTTTTCAAAAAACCAAGCATACTAATACTGATTCTACCATATTGTTGCATGGCAGTGAGGTGAAATCACCCAGTTGCCCTTTTGACAACAAAAAGAGCCATTATAAGTATTTCTTGAAATTAAATCTGACTTTATAATTAAAACAACAAAAATGACTCTTTGTTTATGATTGTTAATGCATTATCACTTGATAGCCAGAAAAATACACTAAAAGTCATCTACCATGTTTTCCTACTATCATGATTTAGCCTCAGAACTAAATATTTAAAATAAACATGCCACTGGGAATTGAAATACCCAGCCTATAAGAAGTTGGGTATCCCAGATTGCTCAGTGTATAATCATCCAGATCCTCCTTCATGGGCTGTCAGGAGTTAAGACCAAGAGACAGTCTTCCCAGTGGGCTTCCCCAGTGGCACGGTGCCTGCAGTGCAGAGGACTCCAGAGATGCAGGTTTGATCCTTGGGTTGGGAAGATCCTTTAGAGTAGGAAAGCACTGGTAAAAACTCATAGACTGAGGAGCCTGGCAGGCTATGGCTTATGGACTCACACAGGAGTTGGGCATAATGAGCACATAAGCACAGTCTTCCCAGGGGGGAAATGAACAGCCAATTCTCACAGGAATGCTTCTCTTTTGCCAGATTACAAAAGGATTTTATATTTATTTATAATGCTTTTATTTTATGAAAAAAACCAATTTCAAATCTCCCTGAAAACTAAGCCGGATACAAAGTCTTAGTGAAGCAGGCCTGGTGGTTCTGTGTGCAGAAACGTGGCTACTGTCCTTTGGCATTCCAGCTTCAGGAAGAGCCCTTCAAAAGGCCTCACGTGTGCATGTTTTAGTGACCTGAGCACAGAAATAGACTCTGGCATTTACTCTCAGATACCCTTCAGCTACCAGAGCACCCCGTCTCTTCAGCAGGTCATTCTTTAGTAAGGAAATTACTTCCACAAATTCTCCATCTCTTGACTGTGGCTTAGGCCTTACATTTTCATTATCATCTGCACTGAGAGTTATGGTAGAGATGTGCGGGGTGCAACTAATTTGACAAACCCAGATCCATACGTATGGCTGAAGAACATGCAGCATTACCCTTATAGCTGGTTTTCTTCCTCGAGCTCCCGAAGAGCAGCTGCTTCTGGGCTTTCGCTGTTATCCATCGGACCGGGGGGAATTCATGACAGTAGCCTCCCATCGGTGGTTGGAACTGCTTCACTAGAATGATGCGTTCCTAGCAAAGGGTTCTTTGAGGCTCTGGGGTAACTGCCACCCCCATCACCCGACTATCCTCTTTGCTTTGCTGTTTCACAACTTCTTGTGTGACCAGTAGGATCCCTGTAAGTTGTTTTTTCAAGCATGATCCATTCCAGAAGGATCTTATTTAAATCATTTACTGTTCAACCTAATAGCAAGTGGCCTGTTCCGCCCATTAATGCAAGGCTTTCACCTTCTCTAAACTCCTAAAGCCTTTTGAAGATTTGGAATTCCATGAAAGTTTAAAGGCTTTTATCGGTGAATATTGTAAGAGTTCCTTAATTCTTGAAGCAGAAAGAACTTATTTCTCATTTACACCAAAAAGATTTAAAATAAGGAAGAAAAAAGGCTTTCCTTTTCTCACTTTCCTTCAGGTACCACTCAAACTCAGCTCACTCTTTGAAGACAAAATCTTTCTTTAATATCCCACACTACTTTAGAAATGCAATTTTGAAAGGAAACATTAGATTGTTATTTCCCTTCCAGTAATCTTGGAATGTCTTTAGGCATGTCTGTTTTCATTTTATGTGCATTATTTATCATTTACATCACCCTTTAAATTAAACTGGTACCATTATTATTACTATTATTATTTTCTCACAAGAGCTTTTACCAGATACTACCCATAGAAACTCCACTGCCAGAGATGTTCTCATATTAGAGAAGATTGGGAATGGTGTGAAAAGCCAGCTTTGACTTATTTCTAAGCCTAATTCACTTGTAGAAAAATAATTGTGTTGGTGAGGGAAAAGAAACAGAAGAAACAGCTAAAATGAACCTCTAGGCTGTGCTAATGGAAGATCTTTTAGCTTTTAAACTCTAGTTTAAATGTCACTTCCTCAGGGTGGCCAACCATGACCTCCTAGATTAGGTTACATTCCTTGCTTTATGTCTCCATGCAACTGAGGAAAGTGACAGCTAGGAAGTGACTTTGCACTGTCAGGGAGGCCTTGGTGTTGCTGGAAGCTAGCCTGACACTCACAGTCAGGCTACGGTGTTCTTTTGCCAGACGTGAACGATTTCACATCAATACCCAACAGGGCCACTGTGTGACCACGATGGATAAGGAGAAAAACGGGACCAGTCTGTAAGTCTGCAACCCTGGTGGGGCACCTGACAGAAGCATGAATATTGTCCAAACACCAAAGTGCCAAACACTCCTGGGGAAACGTGAATGACTCTTGGATTCTTCACCTGCTTCCTTGGACCTTCTCTCAAATCATCTAACACAAGCCTGAATCCAACAGTACGTCCTTTGCTGAGACACTCCATGGCTCTTCATTTGTGTATCTCCCTCATTGAGATGAGGAGTCAACCCACTGTGTGTGTTTCTGGTGGTCTTTGGCTGGAGGTCATTAACACAAACCTGGACTCTTCCTTTTGTTACTCTCATGACCTTTTAGTGATCAATGACAGGAAAGTTTTGTTATGTCATTAATTTTGACCTTTATTTTCCCCCCCCTTGCTTCTGGTTGTTTAGAACTTCAAATAGAAAACATGCAGATCACAGTCTAGACTTACCTTGACTTTTGTTTGGGAGATGGTGGCCACTGGAGGCCACTGATGGTGGTTGCTCTTAAGTTGCCCTATTTTTGAAAGAAGTGTGGAAGAACTGCCTAGAGCTGTAAAAAGGAGGTCGTTATGTAAATTTTGGTTAGGGAGGAGTATATGGTGTCCTGAGATGCAGACATGAGAATCCCAGATTCCACTTGAAAAATTTATGCAAATTTCAGGGGTTATTTGGGAGCCACAAAGGCAGGAACCTCATGCTGTGGATTAGGATCGGGAAAATGGAATCGCTTACTTTTAGTGAAGCCCTTCTGGGCTTGACCAATAAACATTTTATTGAGAGACTATATGAATTAGATTCTATTTTCAGGAGTTATTGAAATTCCTTGTTTTTTGCTAGTCTCTAAACATTTGCTGAATTACATTTCTTTCAAGGTAACAACCCTCTGGAAATATTTGTACCAACAAAGCTTTCTTGTGATGCATTCTGGATTCTTAGGCCATCAAGTTTGAGTCCCCTGTAGTATTTGGAGGTAAGTTATTTTTACCAGCCACTAGAAATTTCCACTTAAACATCAAAGAGGTAGATTAAAGTGGAATTTGAGATTATGAGAGGTTGGTCTTCTTTGAGTCTTGCATTCTTATGCATCACCTTAGCACATGGTAGTGGCGGGGATGGTGGTGGGAGCTGATGTTAAATTCCTTACAAACCTACACATTCGCAGGAACGCATGCTCTCTGTCTACTTTCCATTCCATTTGTATACAATTTAACCTTTAAAAAATTATTTATTTATTTGACTGTGCCAGGTCTTAGTTGCAGCATGTGCGGACTAGTTGTTTTATGTTTCTGGTTTTTTGACCTAGAGGCATGTGGGATCTTACCTCCCCAACCAGGGATCAAATCCACACCCCCTGCATTGGATGGCGAAGTCTTAACCACTGTCCCTAAAGTTCTTTTTCTGATGACATGAGGAAAACTTTTGGTATTTCCCCCCTCTTATTGTTTTAATATTATTTTCAGATAGTTTGAGCTGGATTTATACCTTTTTTTTTTGTTACTCCATCCTTTGGTCTGTCTATTTCTGTAGTTCATATAAGGATAACAGTGTTTCCTGGACCTGAGTGTCATGTTTACTTTTCCTATCCCTTCACTCTGGCCTAGGCGTTTGTTTTTCTTTCTACTCTCAAAGTTCTGTCTAGAGGGAGATGAAGTCAGTGAGTTTCATGTTTGTTCCACATCCCTTGTTCATATGAGTCTTGACCATCTTGATCCTCTGGAGTAGGTTGTGTTGTTATTATTTAGTTGCAAGTCATGTCTGACTCTTCTGTGACTCCATAGATTATAGCCCGCCAGGCTCCTCTGTCCATGGAATTCTACAGGCAAGGATACTGGAGTGGGTTGCCATTTCCTTCTCCAGAGGATCTTCCTTACCCAGGGATCAAACCCTCATCTCCTGCACTGGCAGGCGATTCTTTACCACTGAGCCACCCAGGAAATGGTTAGTCTCACCTAAACTGTTCCTTTCAGACCAATATCTGCTCCAGAGCAAGTCTTGACCTGTAACCATCCTGTCTGATTTCCCTTCAGTAAGTCCTCTGTTTGCTTCATTTTCCCTTACAGTACCAGTTTTAGAGATTTTCCAAATAGGTTCCCCTAGGCCCTCTTGCCAATAATTATTTTCTTTTGAAAGTCACATAATAATTCTTGGAATCCTTTACACCTGTCTTCCTGGGTTTCCCTCTCAAATATGACCAGATTTGCTTATCACTTAATTACTCTGTCTCAGTTTTTGAGAGACGGTTTCCCAGTTGTTCTTACAAAATGCTGCTGCTTTATGAGAAATCTTTTTAAAGTTTTTCTAATTTTAACTCTCTCTAGGATGTCATGATAGCTGCTCTCCAAGGCCTTTCCTCTTTTTATCTGGTTGACTTTTTTTTTGAACCAGTAACAATTGAAATATATTGCCGTTTTCGATTACTTTTTCAAGAGAAAGTGGATTTGAATCTGTCACCTTTTTCACTTTGTAGTTCTCTCTCCTGGCTCTTAGCATCTCATTTCCCCTTCATATCTTCCCAGTTTATGTTTTTAAGACCCCAGTATTTCTTTCAAGGAAATATCATTCTCATTACTACTCTGTTTGATGCCTTCTATTTTATTTTCCTTTTTCTACTACCTTTGTTCTGATGGTAAGAAATTCCAGTTCCTTCTTGATTCCTGGGGTAAATCAGAATTTCAGAGCCAGAGGCTAACGGGCACAGACTTTTAAATTGCTTTTTCAGTTTTGGGGCATTTAATAATCTCAGTCAGTTATTTTTTGACCTCAGCCTAGGAAGAGGGCATATTCTCTTTATGAAAAGAATACCCATTTTTGTTGATTTAAATATTAATAAAATCCACTTCCCTTCTGGCAATTGGAGGCATGGTTGAAATATCTGAACTCTAATAATTAGAGTTTCTTTAATTATCAAATGCAGTACCTCCTTGAGACTAGTGTTATTTCTTTGACTGAAGACTGTGGACATGACACACAAATTCAGGTTTGGCCCCTTCTCTTCCACAGCTGTTATCCTAAAGTCACTTCAAAATAATACACACACACACACACACACACACACAAGAACACAGTTTGGGGAAGTTGATACAGTAGGAAACATATCTGTCTCTGGAGCTAAGAATTTTAAGCTCTAACTTTACTAGAGCTTGTAGCACACTTTAAATTCAGCTAATGTTCAAATTTCTGGCCTAGTTATTTTGAGATATGGCTGAGAAATCCATTAAAGAAAGCAGTCGATGTTCTTTTATCACCTAATGCTTAAAAAGCTTAAGAAAATTTTAAAAGGGTTATCTTTCTCTTATAGTCTGTTTTGTTCTAAAGACTAAATCTTACATGGTCTGTACTCATTAATGCCTAAAAGTTTAATGCTATATCCCTTTAATGATAAAAACCAGTCATTTGGTGCAATCTAAGCCATTACAAACTACCAAGGTTAATAAATCCACATAGCCCGTGCTTACCAAAGCCTAAAGTCCAAGAGTGTCTCTTGGTCTACTGAAACTTGTGTTGATGCTGTGTTCACTCCAACATTAAAAAAAAATTTTTTTTTAATTTAATTTTGGCTGTGTTGGGTCTTCATTCTTGTGTTGGCTTTTCTCTAGTTTCGGCGAGCAGGGGCTACAGTTCATTATAGGGCATGGGCTTCTCATTGCAGTGGCTTCTCTTGTTGCCAAGCACAGGCTCTAGGGCTCATGAGTTTCAGTGGTTTCAGCATGCGAGTTTTAGTAGTTGTGGCTCCTGGGCTCTAAAGCACAGGCTTAGCAGTTGTGGTACATGGGCTTAGTTGATCTGCAGCATGTGGGATCTTTCCAGAGCAAGGATCAAACCATGTCTCCTGCATTGGCCGGTGGATTCTCCATCACTGAGCCAACAGGGAAGCCCTCCAATATTTTTTTGAAGAAAAAGTGTTAGGTTTAATATGTTTATCTAAATTGTATTGAGAACATTCTGGATCCTGTGCTAAGAAATAAAGTATATCTTAATTTGTGACATTTGTGTTAACAATATGAGGGTTAAGGTTGCTGGGCAGTTTAGTCACTAGAATTTCTCTCATGTATTAAATCTTCACTTTGGGCCTAGATAATATGTCAGTCATGGTAGCTCTTCAGTAATCCATTTCTTTTTGGGAATCAAGTCCTGACCTTGAGCTGTGTTTGCTAGAAATGAGTCTGTTACCATAACCGCTTAATTGTTTGATATCGGTAGCCATGTCATATCTGTGACCCTCAGTTTCTTTTAGCCTGCTCGTTTTGAGATGTCTTAATTTTCTGTGGAAGTTTCTCAGGGATTTTGAAGATGAGAATGCAGGGGTTGGGGTTCATGGGATGGGCAGTCGTCCAGTGCTTCCAGTCCCTCACATCCAGGTAACCTAAAAATCCGCCCCTCCCCCAGTGTGTATGTAAACATTACATTCAAGAATTCATTTGACTGGAAAGTTTACTATGAAACATTTGAATATTATTAGTTTCTAAAACTATAATAATCTCTCCCTTCCCCATCTCATTGGGTTTCCCTGATAGCTCAGTTGGTAAAGAATCCACCTGCAATGCAGGAGACCCCAGTTCAATTTCTGGGTCAGGAAAATTCACTGGAGAAGGGATAGGCTACCCATGACAGTATTTTTGGGCTTCCCTTTTGGATCAGCTGGTAAAGAATCCTCCTGCAATGTGTGAGACCTGGGTGTGATCCCTGGTTGGAAAGATGCCCTAGAGAAAGAAAAGGCTACCCATTGCAGTATTCAGGCCCAGAGAATTCCATGGACTGTATAGCCCATGAGATCACAAAGAGTTGGACACGACTGAGCGGCTTTCACTTCCCCATCTCATTAGACTTCTTGTAAAAGGCAAATAAAATACAGATATAAAAAGGCTGAAAGAGCTGTAAAACATGATATGAATGAGAGTTAAGACTAGGAACCTTGTTTTTCTCATTCACTGGTGTCTTGTTTTTCTCGTTCACTGGTGTGTCATTCAGTCATTATTCAGGCATTTAATTTATAAAGACTTACTAAGCATCTACTACATGCCAGGTTTTTGTAGGGGCTAAAACAGCAAAACAAATGAAGACTCAATGTTAGATTCATTTGTTAGAGCTGCCATAAAAAATTACACCAACTTGGTGACTTAAACAACAGAAATGTTTTTGTCTCACACTTCTGGGAGATAGAAGCCTGAAATTAAGGGGCTGGCAGGGTTGGTTCCTTCTGACAATCTGTTCCACGCATCTCTGTAGCGTACCAGGCTCCTCTGTCCATGGGATTTTCCAGGCAATAGTACTGGAGTGGATTGCCATTTCCTTCTCCAGGGGATCTTCCCAACCCAGGGCTCGAACCTGGGTCTTCTGCATTGTAGACAGACGCTTTACCATCTGAGCCACCAGGGAAGTCCAAAACTTACATAACATCTGTCTAAATATAAAAGTTATAAATAAAGCCAAGAAGTCATTAAGTGCAACATGTCTTGATCTCCTCTATAAACACCTGAAAAGACAGCTTTTAATTGAGAATTCTTGGATGTCTTAGAGATCTGTGTTGGATTATGGTGACCTGAAAAGGACTGGGTCCTCTCCTAGAACTGGCTCTCCTTCTGTATGTCCTGTTTCGCCTACGGGCTCCCTCCTGTACTGTCAGTGGCCTCATGCACATTTGTGGACGCTCCAGCTGGTACATTTAAGCTGCATCCATATACACTGTAAGCAGCTTGCCCTTGGCCACCACTGGAGCCTAGGCATTCCTCGCCCTGATGTGGTGTCTGACTTCAGGCGAATGGATCCTTAGAAGGCCTGCAGAGGCTGTTTGGGCAGGGAATTCTGGAGTCACGTGTACCTAGAATTTGGTCTAGAATGAGGCTTGTGGGTATAGGTGAGTCATAGACCTCACCATAGGTATATAGTGAGGGCACCTGAGCAAGGATTCTTCTTGCCTGGGGCTATAGCTGTACTGTCAGTGACATCACTTCTTGAGAGTCTTGTGTTTTAGTGAAAGGATACAAAACATGAATAATAAAAAAAATGAATAAGTAAATTGTATAGAATGTTCAAAGGTGATAAGGATATAAGAAAAAAAGTAGAGCCAAGTGGGAAGGATCTGGTGTGTATTTGAGGACAGAGCAGGTTTCAGTATGACACAGACAGGTCAAGATGGAAACATATGACCAAGACTAGAAAGAGGTGAGAGAACAGGTAGGTGGATACATGGGACAAAAACACATTTTGGAGGAAAGGATCTGCATGATAAAGATTCCAGGGAAGAAGCATATGCCTAGAACACTCAGGGAATGGAAAGGAGGCCAGTGTTTCTTGAGTGTGTTGAGCATAGGAGGATGTAATGGGAGTTAAAATCAGAGAGATGACCAATGGGAGGCCAGATCACATTGGGCTTTTAGGCTATTTTGAAGGTTTGTGCTTTTACTCTGAGATTAGAAGGCTCTGCAAGGTTTTGAGCCAGAAGAACAATATGATGACTCCAATTGCTGAGTTGAGAATACACTCTAAGGACTTCCCTGTAGCTCAAACAGTAGAGAATCTTCTTGCAACGCAGGAGACCTGAGTTTGATTCTTGGGTTGGGAAGATCTTCTGGATAAGGAAATGGCAACCCACACCAGTATTCTTGCCTGGAGAATCCCAAGGACAGAGAATCCTGGCAGGATACAGTCCGTGGGGTCACAAAGAGTCTGACATGACTGAGCGACTGAAACTATTACTATTACTATAAGGGCTGCTGCTGCTAAGTCACTTGAGTCATGTCTGACTCTGTGCAACCCCAGAGACGGCAGCCCACCAGGCTCCCCCATCCCTGGGATTCTCCAGGCAAGAACACTGGAGTGGGTTGCCATTTCCTTCTCCAATGCATGATAGTGAAAAGTGAAAGTGAAGTCACTCAGTCAGGTCCGACTTTTAGCGACCCCATGGACTGCAGCCTACTGGGCTCCTCTGTCCATAGGATTTTCCAGGTAAGAGTACTGGAGTGGGGTGCCATTGCCTTCTCCCAACTGTAAGGGCAGGCGGGGTAAACACAGAAACTAAGACTATTTAGAAGAAGGCAATTGTAGTAATTTGGGCCAAAGTCGATAGGATTGCCTTGAAAAGGAGAGGAAACAGATGGAGAGGGGTAAGTGGTTGGATCTGGAAAAAGTTGACTATACTTTGTGTGTCCATTCCTCCTATTCATCTTGTTGTGATTCCTTCTTCTTATCTCCAATTGTAGAAATTTTCTACTAGTCTTCAGATTATTCTTATTTATAGTTGCTCTGTTGTTTTTCAGTAGCTAAGTTGTATCCGACATGGACTGCAGCACTCTGAGGCTCCTCTGTCCTCCACTATTGCCCAGAGTTTGTGCAAATTCATGTCCATTGAGTGGCTGTCTTTAGAAATAGCTGAGTTGCTTTGTAATTGGTTGTTATTTTGGTGTGCTTATGGAAGGAGGCGAATTCAGAGTCTTCCTACTCCATCATCCTGGCCATTCTTTGGGCTGGAGTTGTAAAACTGGGGAATACATAAGAGATAAGTGTTCAATTCCTGGGTTGGAAAGATTCTGGGTTGGAAAGACCCTGGAGGAGGATGTGGCAACCCACTCCAGTATTCTTGCCTGGAGAATCCTATGGACAGAGGAGGCTGGTGGGCTACAGTTCATGGGTCACAGAGTCAGACATGACTGAAGCAACTTAGCACGTATGTAGCATATGATATTTAAAGCCATCAAAATGGGATGAGACCAGTAGGGAGTGGAAGTTGATGGAGAAGAGGACCAAGGACTGGGCCCTAGACACTTCAACATTGGAGACTGTGGAGATGCTCCTGCACGGAAGACTGAGAAGGAGGGACCAGTGTTATAGAAGGAAAGCACAAGTGGGGGTTGTATTCTGGAAGCCAAAGGAAGAGCTTTGAGAAAGAAGGTTATTGACTGTGTATTTCAATGCTGCTGATAGGTAAGTTTGGATCAGGGCTAAATAGCTAAATCCCAAGGAAACTAAATAGCTAAATCCAAAGGAATCGGTTTGGAAACTGACCTTTGGATTTAGCTTTGTGGAGGTCAGTAGGTATCGTGACAAAAGCAGTTTTGTTGAAGTGTTTGGGACAAACATCTCCTTGGAATGATCTGAGAGAAAATGAGAAGAGAAAATCTGGAGGCAGAGATTAGAGACAACCATTTTGAAAAGTTCTGCTGCAGAAAAGAGCCAGTCAATTAGATGAATATTTGGAAAGAAGACAGAAGTGCTGAGATATTTTTTAGAATAGTTGTTCCATCATGTAACCATGTATGTTGAAGAGACTTGTCTAGAAGAGAATAAAGAAATGATGCTTTTGCATAGAGGAGAATTCCAGTACTGTTTTTGAGTAGGTAAGAGGTTGTTGTTGTTCAGTCCCTCAGTCATGTCTGACTCTTTGCGACCCCATGGACTGCATCATGCCAGGCTTCCCTGTCCTTCATCATCTCCCAGCATGCTCAGACTCATGTCCATTGAGTTGGTGATGCCATCCAACCATCTTGTGCTCTGTCGTCCCCTTCTCCTCCTGCCTTCTATCTTTCCCAGCATCAGAGTCTTTCTCAATGAGTTGACTCTTTGCATCAGGTGGCCAAAGTATTGGAGCTTCAGCTTCAGCATCAGTCTTCCGATGAATATTCAGAGTTGATTCCTTTAGGACTGACTGATTGGATCTCCTTGCAGTCCAAGGGACTCTCAAGAGTCTTTTCCAAATCCACAGTTCAAAACCATCAGTTCGACTGAGCTGGATAATCCCTCTTATAATATTTCTTTTTCTAAATGTTATTTAGAAACTTCAAGTGAGAAAAACAGCTCTTTGGAGGATGAAACGTCACATGTATAAAATACACCTTTTAGGATCATTTTTTTTTCTGGCCTATTTGAAATGCAAAGCCTCACTGAAAATCGATTTTGACAGAATTTCAATGTATCAGTCAATCTGTTGTGTGATTTTTATGTGTGGTGTTCTGTTATTGTTTTAAATAATTTTGGTTCTTCTCAGTTTCAAAGATACATTTTATTGTGCTAAGAAATACAAAGCAATTTGTCTTGCCAGATGAGCTTCAGGAGTTATGTTTGTCTAAGGAATGTTGTCTGTGTTTTAAATGAACATATAATTGTTTACCAAAAGCTTGAGAAATGTACTTCAGTGTTTCAGAGGATCATTTGACTTCTGTGCACTAACAGCTGAGTCGTTTTGTGGTATTTACAGATTCTTCTTAACTGTAAATACAACTTGGGAGGTTATAATAAATGTTGGGGGAGAGTTGTAATAAATGACTGATGTCAATAGGAATTCAAGGAAGGCTGGAGCAAGATAGCGTGGGGTGGGGTGGTTATGGATCTATAAGTGAATAAAATATATACTACTGGGACTAGAGTCTGACAAACATTTTTTGCCCTGAAGACCGTCTTCCTTTGAAAAGGAAATTCCTGGGGGGAAAATGTACCAGATGATGAGGACCAACCAGGAGACAAACCAGTAATTCTGTGCTATGGAAGAAAACATGCTGGCTGTCCTTTTGTTAAGGATGTAATTACACTTGTTTTGTTTTTTTTTTTTTTATTGTATATTAGATGACCTTACTGCAGTTTTTACCTGTTATAAATAAAGAGACCTTGATGTTTTAAAAAAAACAAAAATCAGTTCTTTGGTGCTCAGCCTTCTTTATAGTCTAACTCTCACATCCATACATGACTACTGGAAAAACCATAGCTTTGATTAGATGGATTTTTGTTGGCAAAGTAATGTCTTTGCTTTTTAATATACTGTCTAGGTTTTTCATAATAGCTTTTCTTCCAAGGAGCCAGCGCCTTTTAATTTCATGGCTGCAGTCACTGTCCACAGTGTTTTTGGAGCCCAAGTAAACAAAGCCTTTCACTGTTTTCATTGTTTCCCCATCTCTATGCCATGAAGTGATGGGACAAGATGCCATGATCTTTGTATTTTGAATGTTGAGTTTTAGGCCAGCTTTTTCACTCTCCTCTTCTGCCTTTGTCAAGAGGCTCTTTGGTTCCTTTTCACTTTCTGCCATTAAGATGGTGTCATCTGCATATCTGAGGTTATTGATATTTCTCCCTGCAGACTTGATTCCAGCTTGTGATTCATCCAGCCCAGCATTTCACATGATGTACTCTGCATATAAGTTAAATAAGCAGGGTGACAATATACAGCCTTGACATATTCCTCCCCAATTTGGAACCAATGTGTTGTTCCAGGTTTGGTCCTCACTGTTGCTTCTTGACCTGCATACAAGTTTCTCAGGAGGCAGATAAGGTAGTCTGTTGTTCCCATGTCTTTAAGAATTTTATACAGTTTGTTGTGATCCACACAGTCAAGGGCTTTCGCACAGTCAGTGAAACAGAAGTAGATGTTTTTCTGGAATTCCCTTGCTTTTTCTATGATCCAAAAGCTTCCCAGGTGGCACAATTGGTAAAGAACCACTTGCCAATGCATGAGCTAAGAGGGCCTGGAGTCAAATGTACAAGCTGAGGGATTGGTTTTGGGTAGGAGCTGGGGTGGTTTTTCTATGATAATAAGTAGAAAGGTGGAATGTAGACTGTGCTGAGTGGGTAGACGTGCTAGTGGACTGATTCCAATTTCTAAGTGAAGTAGGAAACACAGTCATCAACTGAGAGTGAGGATTACGGTAGAGGGTTCTGGGGTTTCATCAGAGAGAAGGATATGGAATCACTCTATTAGAAAAGGACAGGGAATCGACCTGAAACACCCAGTCACTGCCCAGAGGATTATGGATGATTTGACTCACATGATCATGTGTTCAGAGCAAGACCATATCAGCCCACACTAGGCACACATGTATTTTCAATGAATAAATGTACAGTCTTTTACAAGTTTACGCCAATGACTGTATAAAAAAGAACTTAAGTTGCTTTTTTAATATACACACAGGAGAACGCTGAGTAAAGCAAGGGTTTTAATAATTTAATTGGCAGGAATTTTTTAAAGCAATTTAATTCTCTTAAAAAATATGATAAAGTGCCTTGATTTGTACCTACTTTGCAGGGTGGAAATCTGCAGGATTTTGAAAAAGTTAATTCATGGCTGCACTGGGTCTTGCTGCTGTGTAAGGGCTTTCTCTATCTGTAGTAAGCGGGAGTACTTTCTGGTGGTGGTGCGTGGGCTTCTTGTTGCGATGGCTCCTCTCCTTGTGGGGCACAGCTCTAGGGCTCCCAGGCTCCATAGTAAGGCAGTAGGGCGTAGTTGCCCTGTGGTGTGTGGTATATTCATTCCTTGACCAGGGATCGAACCTGTGTCCCCTGCACTGCAATGTAGATTCTTAACCACTGAATCACCGGGGAAGTCCCTCCAGGATTGTCTACTCAGGTCACGATGGGTATGAAAGTAGGTTCAGAAGTAAGAAAACTTTTTGTTGTACAGAAAAGATGTTTTGATCAGAAGGGAGGGTTTCAGAGTTTGAGATCTTTGAATTAAGGTATACCACAGTTTAAAATGTGATAATGCCTCTGATTGGGTGATATCCAGTGGTGATGAGTATTGAAGACGGTGAAAAACTACAAAAATTCTTCCAAAAATTGGATTTAAGAATTTTAGGCATTTATGCTTGGTTTTTCTGTTAGAAAATAACTATAGTATTCTGCCAGAGCTTACTAATGCCTTCAATACATATAAAATTATAAGTGGATGTGTAGGTATATATACTTAATCCAAATTTTAAAAACTTGTTTCAGATATACTTAGGTCTTGAAGTGATAAGATTTATTTGCTTTGGTTTTTTTTGAAAACTACATTAAAAGTATTGCTTTTAACTATAGGCACATAATTATAAAGTGCACGCATGTTTGATTTAAAAGATACACTAAAATATCCTTTTATTATTTTACATATTGAATTTACACAATCAATTGGAGAAATGGTTCTAAGAAAACAGTGAAATACACAGAGAATAAATAACTAAAAACATTGATTCTGATTTCTTTTCTCTGTGTCCTTAATTTACCACACTACCTTTGATTAAAAAAATGTCCTGATCTTGTGATAGAGAGGCCCAAAAGTGAAAAAAATATGAGTAGTTAATGAATCTGTATGTTCAAAGCAATGCTCAAATTATACTGTTACCTAGTGGATACCATTTTTCTTCATTGAGTGTGACACTGCAGAGTTGGATGTTAATTGCTCCTACAAACGTGGTTTTGCTCTTTACAATAAGCATTAAGACATGTCCTTGGAGCTCTGTGACTTCATCATATACTACCTGAAAAGGGAGAGAATTTTGAAAATATAAATTAGATATGCTTAAATGCATCTTTTAAAAAATATTTCTTTTAACAAAATAATTGCATCTCATATTTTGTACCTTGGAATGGACAGGTTAATGTTGTTAGAATCTTTCATTTCTAACTCTTAATTCTGAAGAGCTAAAGGTTCTGCTAACATGAAGGAGTTTAATGACAAAGTATTTCTTAAGAAGCTTAAAATTTACTCTGATTCCATTAATAATTGTCTATCCCAAATTTAATAAGGTTGCAAATCATTCTCTAGGAAGAAATTTAAATACTTACCACCTTTTAACTGTCCTTGAATTTATGTGCAGCATGGAGCCTTGAACACTATTTTTCTTTGTTGAAGGCTAATGAGGAAATCAGACCAATCTCCATGATTTCCTTGTGTTAATGTAGTCCAACAATATTTCCTTCTCCATGTGAAGCAGTCATACTATGGTTACTTTAATTTAAAATTGTTTAATATTTAGTTATGAAAATATATGCTCATTAAGTAAAATATGGGGATGAAACAGAAATGAATATAAAAGAACATTTTTATATTTCTACCATTAGGAGATAATTATAGTTAACATTTTGCTGTGCTTTTTGTTTTCTATATATAATCAATTTTTAGATTCTGAGCTATGATTATGTTGTGTGTACAGTTTTGTGTCTTTCTTCTTTTCATTTACTAGTCATGGAACTATTTTTAAGGAGAGAGAGCTATTCAACTGCGATTTATAATATCCAAGAAGTAAGTTACAGGCATTATCACTGTGTTCCTGCAGTGGTAAAGAAACTTTAAAAACTGCAGGATCAAGAAGTTAGTTGTACATCATAAAAGGAGGAGATTGCTGTGTATAAACCCAAAGTGGTTGCCAAGGAAACTCCTTATAACACATTTAGAGGAGTCTCATATGATGCTACAAATGTGCTTGCTTTTTATAGTGAAGCTACAAGATAGAAAGAAGTGCTTTATATGCAAAGAAGAATCAGAGGAAACAAATTGAGAGGAAAGCCTTGAATCTTCTAGGAAGCCTGCTCAGTGTGTATGGATGTGATTTCTGGCCATCTTAAGATATCAATGAAATTCCACTAAAGAATCTACCAGCAGCTCTGAGCAGTGATTTATTTATCAAAAAAATAATAATTCAATTAAGGGATATGACATACAATACAGGATGTTGATGCAGTCTATATTACTTCTTGTGACAGCTCCTGGCTACCTACTCTTCTATTATCTTGCTCCCATTCCAGGCAGGAGATTACCTTTTAAATTCTTGTGTGTGCGTACTAAGTCACCTCAGCTGTGTCCGACTCTTTGAGACCCCATGGACTGTAGCCTGCCAGACTCCTCTGTCCATGGGATTCTCAGGGCAGAACTGCTTATTCAAGTTATTCCACTTAAGTTCTTGAGTTCCCCCAGATAGTAAAGGATTTTAAGGGCTGCCTTAAAAATTTCAAAGTCTTACTGATGTAATTCATCTTTAATGGCAAAGAGAAGTCTAACGTGGACTCTGAATCACTCTTATCTCCTGAACACCTATTTTTCCAGGACTTCAGAGTAAGCTCCTTTTCCTCTTCTCTATGGTGGTTATTTTGAACTGTCTAAATTATCCTCCATTTTCCTCCCCACAACACATTCGGCAGATACACTCAATTCCTATTTTACAGAGGAAATAGACAAAGGGCTCTTCAAAGTGTATAAAAAAAAATGGAATAGCTCTGACCATTAGGCTTTTGGAAAATCTGGTTTCAGAACACTGGGAATCTTATAAATTAGTGCTAAAGATGTAACTTTCTAAGAAACATATCTATGATACATATTTATTTAAATCTGTTGTCACTATGACTGCAAGGAGATCCAACCAGTCCATTCTGAAGGAATCAGCCCTGGGATTTCTTTGGAAGGAATGATGCTAAAGCTGAAACTCCAGTTCTTTGGCCACCTCATGCAAAGAGTTGACTCATTAGAAAAGACTCTGATGCTGGGAGGGATTGGGGGCAAGAGAAGAAGGGGACGACAGAGGATGAGATGGCTGGATGGCATCACTGACTCGATGGACGTGAGTCTGAGTGAAGTCCGGGAGTTGGTGGATGGACAGGGAGGCCTGGCGTGCTGTGATTCATGGGGTCGCAAAGAGTCGGACACGACTGAGGGACTGATCTGATCTGATAGTTCTTCCTCCATTTACAATGGGGTTACATCCTGATGGGCTTATAAACCCATGGTAAACTGAACAGATGGCGCTAGTGGTAGAACCTGCCTGCCCATACAGGAGACATAAGAGACCCGGGTTCGATCCCTGGGTTGGGAAGATCCCCTGGAGGAGGGCATGGCAACCCACTCCAGTATTCTTGCCTGGGGAAATTCCATGGACAGAGGAGCCTAGAGGGCTACTGTCCATGAGGTTGCAGAGTCGGAGACAACTGAGCAACTGAGCACACACACACTTAACCCGTCGAACATCATAGCTTAGCCTCATCTACCTTAAATGCATTCAGGACACTTATGTCAGCCTACAGTTAGACAAAATCATCTAACACAAAGCCTCTTCTATAACAATGTGTGTATGTCTCATATAATTTATTGGATACAGTACTGAAAGTGAAAAGCAGAATGGCTGGCTGGGTACAAAATGGTTGTGAGAGTATTGGTTGTTTACTCTCATGATTGCGTGACTGACTGAGACTTGTGGCTCACTGCCACTGCCCAGCATCAGGAGAGAATATTCTACCACGCACTGATAAGCTGGGAGAAGATCAGAATTTGTAGTACAGGTTCTACTGAATGCATACTGCTTTTGCACCACTGTAAGTTCAAAAAATTTCAGGTTGAACCAGCCCAAGTTGGGGGCCATCTGAATGAACTTTCTTATTTGAATATGGTGATAATATTTACCTTTTAGTATTGTGAAGAAGAATAAAATGAGAGAATGAATATAATTAGCCTTGGTGCAAAACCTGGTACATAGTAAACACTAATGAATTATAACCAAAAAAGATCCATCAAATACACAAAAAAAGAACAGTCATTTCTTGGTATTTTTGACTTGAAAAGTGAAACTGTTAGTTGCTCAGTCATGGCCGACTCTTTGTGACCCCATGGACTGTAGCCCATCAGGCTCCTCTGTCCATGGAATTCTCCAGGCAAGAATAGTGGAGTGAGGGCTATTCCCTTCTCTAGGGGATCTTCCCAACTAGGGATCGAACCTGGGTCTCCCTCATTGCAGGCAGATTCTATACCAGCTGAGGCACCAGGGAAGCCCATTTTACCTTAGCTGACAGGAAATAACAGTGGTAGACAAAGTTGAGTCTCCAGCTATTTAGCAAGCAGAATTTCTCTAATATTCGATGCTAGGAATTAATTGCCTTCCTGGTTAAAATGCAAACATTTAAACTCCAAAGTTTATATTACTATGGATTTTTTTCCTATGCTTTATTATGTAAAAGCTATTTTTCTTGAAAGTGACTGTTTTATAACATGTAATCATTGCACATCATAGATGATATATACATATATTCTAATTGCTTTACTTCATCTGTAACATTTTAAAAATAAGCACTTTTTTCTTCATTGCAATGAATAATTAGTGTGTAATGCTAGAGATGTATGCAGATGACTATATTCTTTGAGACTTTTCACCAAATGATTTAATATGTATTCTGCCTTAATATAAACAGAACCAAAAATACACAGCTCTTTTAATTTCACTTTGTAATACTTTTTACCCATGCTGCTGCTGCTAAGTCACTTCAGTCGTGTCCGACTCTGTGTGACCCCATAGACGGCAGCCGACCAGGCTCCCTGTCCCTGGGATTCTCCAGGCAAGAACACTGGAGTGGGTTGCCATTTCCTTCTCCAATGCATGAAAGCGGAAAGTGAAAGTGAAGTCGCTCAGTCATGTCCGACTCCTAGCGACCCCATGGACTGTAGCCTACCAGGCTCCTCTGCCCATGGGATTCTCCAGGCAAGAGTACTGGAGTGGGGTGCCATTGAGGCATGTGTCAAGTCTTCACTGCCTTCTGACAAACACTGAATGTGTAAGTTTGAAACTGTTATATCAAGTAGAACACTGTTTAGGGTAATTTAGTATCTACTAACTTATATGCAAGCATTCACTATGTCATTTGACACCAAGTTCTAGTAAATAATTCTAAAGAGTGTTTGAAGGATTGCAAGGGGAGGAAAATAGTATGGGAACCGAATTGTGCTTAGGGCTGGTGAGAGAAGGAGTGGAGAGGTGACTGTGAAAGGCAGAGTTGAAAGCCAGGACTCTGCCGAATTGTGCTTAGGGCTGGTGAGAGAAGGAGTGGAGAGGTGACTGTGAAAGGCAGAGTTGAAAGCCAGGACTCTGCCGAATTGTGCTTAGGGCTGGTGAGAGAAGGAGTGGAGAGGTGACTGTGAAAGGCAGAGTTGAAAGCCAGGACTCTGCCGAATTGTGCTTAGGGCTGGTGAGAGAAGGAGTGGAGAGGTGACTGTGAAAGGGAGAGTTGAAAGCCAGGACTCTGCCGAATTGTGCTTAGGGCTGGTGAGAGAAGGAGTGGAGAGGTGACTGTGAAAGGGAGAGTTGAAAGCCAGGACTCTGCCGAATTGTGCTTAGGGCTGGTGAGAGAAGGAGTGGAGAGGTGACTGTGAAAGGCAGAGTTGAAAGCCAGGACTCTGCCGAATTGTGCTTAGGGCTGGTGAGAGAAGGAGTGGAGAGGTGACTGTGAAAGGCAGAGTTGAAAGCCAGGACTCTGCGGGTAGAGCGAGGGAGGGACAGCACAGAAAGTTTAATGGGGTCAGTCAGAGCTTTGGAATCAGGCACTTCTGGGCTTGAAATTTAGTTACCTAACCCTGATCAAAATATCTACCTCAGGGCCTCAGGGTCTTCCTCTACAAAAAGAATTATCATTACTTTATGAGTATGGAATGAGAGGATGCTATAGACAACAATAACCATTGCTTACTGAGTGTACCATTCACCGCGTTCTATGCTAGATATTCATGCACATGCTGGATATTTTAAGGCACGTGAACTACATAGAACATTCTTATTCTGTCCTTTCTAATATCTCCTCTAGGATAATGTCTAAGAAAGGAATGTAATGTCAGTTACTAGATACAGGATGGATAAACCACAAGGCCTTACTGTATAGCATAGAGAACTATATTCAATATCCTGTCATAACCAGAATGGGAAAGAATATAAAAAGAATGTCTCTATATTATAAGTGAGTCTATATGCCCAGTGATTGGCACAACACTGTAAATCAATTATATTTCAATTAAAAAAAAAAGGAATACAATGTGCAAGATACATGGACTATAACAATATAATTAATTTTTAAAATTGAATCTATTTCTAATGAGTCATTAAAAATGATGGTTCTTTTTTTTACTTTTTATTTATTTATTTTTAATATAAATTTATTTATTTTAATTGGAGGTTAATTACTTTACAATATTGTATTGGAAAATGATGGTTCTCAACCAGATAACAAAGACAGTAGAGTAGAAAGAGCAGTGGCAGCGGCGTTAGCAGCCCACTCTGCTTCTGAAAGACTTGGAGGGAACTTCTGGGGGCACTCCGACCACCAGCCCCACCCTGTCCTGAGCCCAGTCGTGTCCACCACAAGGCTCTGTATGTGAGAAGGGTTTTCAGGAAGGCTGCAGGCAGTCCTGTTGGGAGCCACTCTGGAGAGCATCAAGGTGACAAACTTGGCCTTGTATCAGAGCTTTAGTATCTGAAGGGTGGATGCTGAAGGGACACTTGGCAGTGGTCCTGACCCAGCCTCTCTCAGGTCTGAGTATTAGGGAGAAAGAGGCTTGTGAATAACACCTCAAAGAACTATTTTCCTGAAAAGCTTTCTGAAGTGATGCAATATGATATTCCCTTTGAATTCCTCTAAGAGGTTTATATAAGAAGGGGAGTGAAGTCATTCTCTCCCACTCCCCAGATCTCTGCCTGGCTTTGGCAGTTTGAGAAATCCCAAAGTCCCTGATATAGCAGCCCTCAGGAAGCAAACGGGAGAAGTTAAATACAAGGTAGATGCCATGTGATAATTACCAGGCTCCTCAGAAAACACAAATGGTTGGCCCTCTGTAGCCATGAGCTCTGCAGTCATGGACTCAATCAACCACATATCAAAAAATATTCAGGGAAAAATATTTCCAAAGTTCTAGAAAGCAAATTTGAATAGGTTGCCTACCAGCTACTATTTGCATGACATATACATTGTATCAACTCTTATGAGTCACCTAGAGACAATTTAATGTAAATGGGGGATGTGTATAGGTTATATGCAAATATGCCATTTTATAGAAAGAACTTGGGCACCCAAGAATTTTGGTATGCTCAGGAGTCCTGGAGCTAACCTCCCCTGCAGATACGAAGGGATGAGGACGTCTGTATAAGGTGTTGCTAAGAATGCACAGAAATAATAGAGGGGACTTAGCAAAGAGATGGGAGCCTATAGTATAGCTGAAGGGGAGAGAAAATAAAACCACAGTTAAAACTGGTACCCTTTTGTGGGATATTTCTTAGAAATATTCTTGTATTGATACAGACACAGCATAATGGGAGAAAAATTAAAATACTGTAGTCTTATATGCTTATTGAATAAAGCAGGTAACAAATTAATAGGTACAATATGATCCCATTTTTGTTAGAGAATGTGTCTGTTGAGAGAAAGAGACATAATTCAGAAAGAATACTTATTAAAATATTAACAAGGACTCCTAAAAAAGATGTCTTTTTCTTCTCATGGCTTTCTAAATTCAACCACTTCCTTGACAAATTTGTTTACATGATGATCGTTACTATTAAGGCAGTCACTTACTCACGCATGAATTCATCTTCCTGCTCATTCGGATTATGTATGAATTGGAGTTTGCTATGCATAGACTTATGGGCTTCCCAGGTGGTGCTAGTGCTAAATAATTCACCTGCCAATACAGGAGATTTAAGAGATGTGGGTTTGACCTCCCTGGGTCAGGAAGATGCCCTGGAGGAGGGCATGGCAACCCACTCCAGTATCTTTGCCTGGAGAATCCCATGGACAGAGGAGCCTGGCAGGCTATGGCCCATAGGGTTGCAAACAGTTTGATGCAACTGAGCATGTACATATATCTCTAGTGGTTGACATCATGGCAAATAATAAAATGTCAAAGTATCTTTCCTTACTAAATTATACATACAGTTGAATATATATAAATGTTTGCTGGTTTTACATTTTTCCACATACACAAAAAGTGTCACTTACGGAATTACCCCAAATATTTAATTCCACAAATCTTTTAAGAAATAGCTAAGTTGCAGTATTGTGCATCGAACCACTGGGACAACCCAGAGGGGTGGTATGGGGAGGGAGGAGGGAGGAGGGTTCAGGATGGGGAACGCATGTATACCTGTGGTGGACTCATTTTGATATATGGCAAAACTAATACAATATTGTAAAGTTAAAAAAAAAAAAGAAATAGCTAAGTTTCAGAGATACTAAGAAAGATAAAACTTTTTCTTTGTCCTCAAGAAGTTTTCAGTGTACTAAAAGAAAAAAATAATTATGTAGGACTGAACAAGAGATGGTAAATGTGGTATAAGAGTCAGGGAGGAAAGAGTGGTTCACAGAGTCCATATTTGAGGGGAACCTCAAAGTTGGCAGAAAAGGGCAGGAGGGTGAACAGCCTCATGAGCTCAGTCACAGAGGTCACAGGGATTATTCATGGAGTGACAAGCTGTGTAATGTGACTGGAGAATATGACTAAGTGTGGGGCAGTGGAAGGGCATGAGCAAGCAAATGTTCCTGACTTATTTTTGTTAAAGGTGCTGAAAGGTGCAAAAGACATTAAATGTAGGAAGAATTGCTTTTTCAATAGATGGTGCTGGAATAATTGGCATTCATAGGCAAAAGAAAAGTGAACTTTAACCTAAAATACACACTTTATTGAAAAGTCAACTCAAAATGAATAATGGACTTAGATGTAAAATATAAAACTATAAAATATTTCCCTGGTGGCTCAGAGGGTAAAGTGTCTGCCGGCAATGTAGGAGACCTGGGTTCGATCCCTGGGTCAGGAAGATCCCCTGGAGAAGGAAATGGCAACCCACTCCAGTACTCTTGCCTGGAAAATCCCATGGACAGAGAAGCCTGGTAGACTACAGTCCATGGGATCGCAAAGAGTCGGACACGACTGAGTGACTCACTTTCTATGGGAGAAAATCTTTAGAAAGTGCTAGGTGAAGAGTTCTTAGACTTTCCACCAAATATGCAGTCTATAAGAGAAAAACAACTGATGAATTGGACCTCATCAAGATTAAAAACTTTTACTTGTGAAAGACCCTGAGAAAAGGATGGAAAGTCAAGCTACAGACTTGGAGAAAATATTTGCAAACCACATATCTGACAAAGGTTATTGATAATATATAAAGAATCTCAAAAGTCAATAGTAAACATAAGTAAAAATGTAGACTCTCTAATTAGAAAATGAACAAAGACACACAGACATATTTCACCAAAGAAGATATGTAGATAGTAAATAAGCACATGAAAAGAAATTTGCATCATTAGCTACTGCTGCTGCTACTGCTAAGTCGCTTCAGTCGTGTCCGATTCTGTGCGACCCCATAGACGGCAGCCCACCAGGCTCCTCCGTCCCTGGGATTCTCCAGGCAAGAACACTGGAGTGGACTGCCATTTCCTTCTCCAATGCATGAAAGTGAAAAGTGAAAGTGAAGTCGCTCAGTCGTGTCCAACTCTTAGCGACCCCATGGACTGCAGCCCACCAGGCTCCTCCGTCCATGGGATTTTCCAGGCAAGAGTACTGGAGTGGGGTGCCATTCATTCTCTGATCATTAGCTACTAGATACATGCAAATTAAAACCACAGTGAGCTATCACTCATTACTTGTCAAATGAACTAAAATTAAAAAGTGATATTTTTATTTGATAAAATAAAAATGATACCAAATGCTGGCAGAGATGCAGCGAAACTAGCACAAATATTGCATTGGGAGTGTAAAATGGTGTGGAAAAAGAGTATGACAATTTCTTTGGAAAACTATACGCTGGGACGACCCAGAGGGATGGTATGGGGAGGGAGGAGGGAGGAGGGTTCAGGATGGGGAACACATGTATACCTGTGGCAGATTCATTTTGATATATGGCAAAACCAATACAATATTGTAAAGTTAAATAAAATAAAATTAAAAAAAAAGAAAAAACTATATGTGGCATTACCATATACCCCTGTAATTACATCTTGAGCATCTCTCTTAGAGAAATTACAACTTATATTTACACGAAAATCTATACATCAGCGTTCAGAACAGCTTTGTATTGCAGTAGTCCCCAGTCAGAAACAACCCAAATGTCCTTTAATTGGTAAATAGTTAAACTTTCATACCTCCCTGCCGTGACTACTACTCAGCAGCGAAAACAAACTGTTGATACATGCAGCTACTTGGATGGATCTCTCGTGAGATGTATAGTAAAAGAAAAAAGCCAACCTCAAAATGTTACAAACTGTATGATTCCATTTATATAACATTTGAAATGACAAAATTATAGAGATAGTGAATATATTAAGCATTGCCAGAGTTGGGCGTGGAGTGTTAGAGTGGGAAGAGTGACTGTGGCTTTACTCCGACAGCACCAGGAATCATTGTGATGGAATGGCCTAGACCTTGGTTGATTGTGGTGATCACACAAACCTATACATGTGATATAAATGTACAGAACTAAATATACGCATACATAAGAACACGTGTAAAACGAGAAATCCTAATAAGGTCAGTGAATTGTACCAATGTTAATTTCCTGATTATGATATTGTCAATAGTCAGGCAAAGTGTTACCATTTTAGGAAAAGTGGTTGAAGGGTATTTGAATTCTCTCTATATTGTTTCTTCTAACTGCTTGTGAATCTACGATTATCTCAAAACAAAAAAAATTTTAAAGGTATATAAGGATGATACTGCTCCAGAGACAACTTTGGAAAATTACTGAGTCAAATTTGAAGGGCTGTGAATGCCACACTTAGGATTTTGGATATTATCCAGTAGGTAGTAAGGAACATTTGGAAAAAGTTATGTAGGAGAGCAATAAAAATGAGTAGTTTTTGATACTTTAGATAGAAATTTGAATGATTTAATTGAAAAGCGCAAGACGGGCAGATAGGAAGCTATTATATTAGCCAAAGTTATGAGGCCTTTCACCAGAGACACAGTTATGGGACACAGAGGAGAAGATGGATTGAAGAGACAGACGACTGCCCAAGTGAAACTGACAAAACTTGGGGATTAACTGGACTTGTGAGTGAGGAAGAGAGTGATGTCATTAGTATCTTCTGAGATGACAGTGGAGGGAAACCTGGTTTAAAAGGGCCTAGGAGGCATCCTAAAGGGGCTCTTTCTTTTTTAATTGGAGTATAATTGCTTTGGGCTTCCCTGGTGGCTCAGAAAGTAGTGTGGCATCTTTGTCTCTGTCTTGGATAACTTGCTGTTTGGGAAGCCAGCAGCATGTGGTAAAGAACATCAAGCACACATGTGGCTAACACCTGAGACCTCCTCCAACAGCCAGAGAGAAGTGAGGCCAGATGAGCATCTGAGTCAACTCAGAAAGGACTCTGGCAGCCCCAGTCAATCCCTGGATCAGGAAGATCCCCTGGAGAAAGGAATGGCTATCCATTCCACTACTCTTGCCTGGAGAATTCCATGGATAGAGGAGCCTGGTGGGCTACAGTCCATGGGGTTGCAAAGAGTCGGTCACAACTGAGTCACTAACTGTTAACTTACTCTTGTAATTGCTTTACAATCTTGTGTTGATTTCTGCCGTACAATGTGAATTCAGCTATAAGTATACATGTATCCCCTTCATCTTCAGCTTCCCTCCCACCCTCCCTGACATCTCAGGGGCTCTTCAATAATCAGGTAAAATTACAGGTTTAAAGGGCTCCCCTGGTGGCTTAGTGATAAAGAATCTGCCTGCCATCTGGAGACCTGGGTTCAATCCCTAGGTTGGGAAGATCCCCTGGAGGAGGGCATGGCAAACCAATCCAGTATTCTTTCCTGGAGAATCCCCATGAACAGAGCAGCCTGGTGGGTCCACAGGGTCACAAAGACTCAGACACGACTGAACATGCACACACAGGTTTAGAGCTTAGGAAAGAAGCTAGAGTTTGAGGAAATAATTGAGATGCAAGCTTCAAGTAGGTAATAAATGAAAATCTGTAGATCCATAAGATCATTTTGAGTGTATACATCAAGAAGAGATGAGGTCACATCATGGAACTCCAGTAAATAAATATTTTCAGGGGAAGAATGGCAATGAAGGAAAATGAGAGAGTGGTTAAAGAAAACAAGGGACTTAAAAGGCAGAGCTCAAGAAGCAAAAGGGAGGTGTCAAGAAAGAGAAAGAAGTTAATAGAGTTGCTGTCTAAGTGCTCAGGAGAGGACAGCCCATTGGATCACTGGACTGAACAATCAGGAGTCTTCTGGTGCCCTTTGAACAAAGCAGCATTGGTCAAGGTAGAATCCATATTGCAAAGGATTAAGTGGTGAGAAGGAGGCGATGAACAGAGAGCAGGAAATATGCCAAGTTTGCTAAAGTGTGGAGGTGATAGCAAGAGAAGAAAAAATTGATGCTTTATAAAAGCTGAGTTGAAGACTTTTTTTTTTAAGATTTTGGAGTTGAGGATCCAGTGGGTAAGACAACCCACTGGAAAGGTAAGCAAAGAATCAAGTGAGCAAGCTACAGAAGAGATGGGAAAGGATGGAATCAAGAGGGAAATGTAGGGTTTGCCGTAGAAAAAAAGAGAGGATCAGATGTTCAGATTGTATACTACAAAGGAATTAGAGAGCTGTATATAATATAAATTAACTTTAATATAATTTGTGCTTTGTACTTATTTTTTTTTTCAGTTTTTCAAAGGAGATTTTATAATGTTTACAATAGATTAGACTATGATAAAGTTATCAGGTAAGGAAAACGAGGGAAAGAAAAGCTTATTAGAGAAAACAAGATGGAGTCAGGGATAATGTTAGGAGGCAAAACAAATGCCATAAAGTCTTGGGCTCTTGCTGTAAGCTAGCCACAATTTGAAAATTGGTTCATAAGCACTTTGAAAGCTGTATTTTCCTATTCCTATAGCATCAAGAACAGTGAGTGGCACACAGTGGCTATTTTGGGAAACATCTTCCCTTTATGAAATAATGCTGCCAATTACTACAGATTTTCCATATTTCATTGTGAAGCTGAAAAATGGTAAGAAAAAATACAAAGTGACTGGACAAGAGATGAATCATACTTACAATCTCATTGTAAGTGGGGTCAGTACATTTTGGAACAGATTTTGTTTTCCTCCTCCGGGCTTCACTGGGATACGGTAAAAGATAAAATTCAACATGTGCGCTGGGCGTGGAGCCATCTGGGAGATGCTGCAGAGAAAAATGGTTATAAATATTAATGTGCGCAGCTATCAAAGAAAACAAATACATGGCTACTAAATATCTAGACCAAAGACAGGATCGAGATTTATTATAGTCACTGTTTACCAGAAAAGAAGAGAACAATCAAAAGAAATACATCACGGCTCCAAAGGAATCCCAAAATACAGTTTAAAGGAGTAAAACAGTCCATCTTAAATTAAGCACTGTTTCAGAGAGCTACATTTAAAACTCCAGTAAGTATGAGTTACTTTAGTTTTTTGTAGTAAAAATGAAATTTGCATTTTTGACAGAAATGGTCAAGAGATGAATATAAGCCACTGGCTGAGATAGGACCTGAGTGCCTCAGGGGACTGTACACCACTTGAAAATTAAAAAAAAAAGAAAAAAAAAATTCAAGTTTAACACCTAAAATAAGATGTAGCACTTGATGACATGTATATTGCATAATATCATATTTTCATATTTACATAATACAATTATGTAAAGTTTAAAAATAAAATTAAAAAAAATAAATAAAATATCAATTAGACCTACTTACAAGATTTTAAGATAGTTTTAATAATTTTATTATCTGAGTCAGGGGTCCCCAGCCTCTGAGACCTAATGCCTGATGATGTGAGGTAGAGCTGATGTAATAATAATAGAAATAAAGTCCACAATAAATGTGATGTGCATGAATCATCCTAAAACCACCCCCCACTCCAGTCCATGGAAAGACTGTCCTCCATAAAACCAGTCCTTGGTGCCAAAAATGTTGGGGAGCACTGATCTAAATTATCCTAAAATATATTGGATGATCCTTTTAAAATTGTGTTCTGTGGCGCTCCCAAAGTTGCGTGAGTTCCAGCCTGATGGGTGGATCAATGCTCTCCAGCCTTCCTCCCCCCAAACTTCCCCAACGGCTTCAGAACGTCTCCCTTTTTCAACCTTTTTTCTTATGAATATTTTTATTTCTTAATAAATTTGAAGACAGAGTATACTTTTAAAAGTTTGGAAACAACTGTACTTCAGAGAAATGGGTTCTATCTTTGTAACCAAATGGAGAGAAAATTGTACTAAAAGCTGTGCCTATCTCGCTTGATAAAATGAGAAATGTTTGTGTAATTTACATTTAAAGAGGATGATTTGAAAGTCACAATTGAGGAGTTTAAATGCTTATCTTGGTGAATACATCCTAACTACTAAATCAGTAGTTTTCAACAAATTCTGTGAATGACAGTGACAATCACACA
Source organism: Bos taurus (assembly GCF_002263795.3). Classification (NCBI taxonomy): domain Eukaryota; kingdom Metazoa; phylum Chordata; class Mammalia; order Artiodactyla; family Bovidae; genus Bos; species Bos taurus. The sequence continues at coordinate 91,413,711 of NC_037332.1, forward strand.
TGAACATCCAGTGCCACCCCCAAGGTCATTAGCTTGAATTTTACATCGTTCTTTGGCAGTTAGAAAAGCATATTGGAAAGGAAGGAGAGTAAGGAAATGTGATATACATTATTATAGGACTAACTTCTATTCTGTTCTAATTTACATAGTAAAAATCATGTCATCAGGAGAATCTGGGTCTTTATTATTATTCACAAATTAGATAAAATACATCTGGACACATGCACATGTCCAAATGCTAAGATCATCAAAACTGCTGCTTTGGATGGTGCTCAAGGTACCTTGCTCCACTCAAAACCCTCCCCCAGGAGGAGCTCTGGAATTTGTCAATGACACAATGGACTTTTCTGTGACACAGAAAAACATTGCTATTAAAATTTGAGAGAGCTGATTTTGTGTGTGTGTGAGAGACAGAGAAAGAGAGAGAAATGAAGGCAGTAAAGTGTTTCTGCTCTGTGTAATTGTCTCTCTTTCCTACCACTGGGCTTGAGCATTCCATACCTATAATCACTGTATGTGTCATCTTAGTGGTGACATCTTAGAATTGTGGTTCTGGGAGGGGCTTTTTGGTTGCAGTCTGGGCCCCCAAATTTCTCAACTGTGTGGCTTTTGGTAGATAACTTCTCTGTGGATCGGTTTCCTAACCTCTTAAATGGAGATAAAGGTGGTGTTGATCTCAAAGGATTCAAAAGATTAAATAAAATAAACCATGTAATGTGAGTATAGTGCCTGAAAGAGTAAGATCCAATATATGCTTCCTACTATTTTTATTTTCTATAAATTGAATAAGAATACACTATATGCACTGATTGGACTAGATAGCCCTAATGTACTCTGACATTTGAGAGCAGGATTTCTCAACATTGACACTATTGGCATTTGGGGCCAAGTGAGTCTTTGTTGTAGGGAGCTGTTGTGTGCACAGAGGATACTTTAACAGCATCACTGACCTTTACCTACCAGCCTGCAGCAATACCATCCTGCTAGTTGTGACAGCAAAGATGTCCCCAGACATTGTTAAATGACCCCTGGGGGGCAAAGCTGACCCCAATTGAAAACCACTGATATTGATGACTCCCAAATTGGAATCTGTAATTCAGCCTTCAGATTCCAGTCTAGTGACCTATGAAGAGCTCTACAAGTAGGTTACACTCTAACCAAAATTCATCTTCACTTTCCTCATTACTCCAAAATCGATTTCTTTTTCAGCCTGTTGAAATTGTATTAAATGATACAGTTTCATTTCTCCAGTATCTCCCTTGTCACTGATTTTCAAATCCAAGTATGTACCAAGATCAACATCCTCCCTTTTTGCTTTAGTTCATCTGCCACCATAGATCTTTATTCCCTACCTTATAATTAGATTTCAGTTCCTTTTTTGTGTCCCAGTCTTCCCACTTCATTCCCTCATTTATTCTGTTTATCACTGTTGTATTTAACCTTCTTGGAAACTGTTTTGACTGTGTCACTTTCCTTCTCAGAACATTTCAAGGATTCCCCACAGAGGGATAAGCTCCCAATCAGAGAACAGAAAAAGGATTTTGTATACCAGCTTTCACCAGGCATTTACTAATTAAAGGTTTGGGCTTCTGTTTCCAATTAGTGTCTTTGACAAGATCTTTGAATATCCTATTGTTTTCAGAATAATAGAACAATTTAAGTCAGGGATGCATTTGATTTGAGCAGCACAGTTAGTCTGTCCTTAGCAGCTGTAAATATGCAGACATGGATTTCTCAAGTCTTTAAGAAAATCCTTTTTCCCCCTAAATAATACACCTAGAATGCAGGAGACCCTGGTTTGATTCCTGGATAGGGAAGATCTGCTGGAGAAGGGATAGGCCACCCACTCCAGTATTTTGGGGCTTCCCTTGTGGCTCAGCTGGTAAAGAATCCACCTGCAATGTGAAAGACCTGGGTTCCATTCCTGGATTGGGAAGATCTCCTGGAGCAGGGAAAGGCTACCCACTCCAGTATTCTGGCCTGGAGAATTCCATGGACTGTATAGTCCATGGGGTTGCAAAGAGACGGACATGACCGAGCAACTTTCACTTTCACTTTTTTCCCGTAGCAGCTGTCTTATCAACACTTTTCCCTTGCTCCTCTTACTGGGACTGTAACCTGCCCCTTAAAGATCTCATCTGATATGTTAAAGAAATCACTAGGTGTCTTTTCATCAACACTTCTCATTTCACCCTTATGTTTATATGAACTAAATTTTTATTTTAAAATGACTAAATAACTCCTACTTGTCTGTCTTACCCCAGGATTGTATTCTGGTTGTGTTTTAGACCTTCACAAAGACTTAACACTTTGAAGAGTGATAAGGCTTGGGGTTAGAGTTCTTAGACTGAGGTTCAGTCTAAACAATGAGACGTTTCCTTGTATCACCCAGAGGACGTTCTTATTCATGGTGGGCTAAGGTCAAGGAACACTACTACAGTCTTCTAGAATTCTGCCTGATGTTCTTACTGTGCTCAGAAGATGATGTGAAGTCATCCAAATTTCATTTTGTTGCCTAGACCAATTCTGAATTTTTATATTCTAGATTTCCCGTTAAACTGCTTATTATTTTTCAAAGTTCAATAAATAGTTTTATATGTGTGTTAGTTTCCTTATGAGATAAGAAATCATTTAAAAGGAAAATCCATGTCTTCTTGTTCCTCTCTTCCCCTACCCCTGCATTTGCTTTGGATTTTGCTGCATTGGTTATTTTATCCTGCTAACCTAACCCCAACCCTCATTTCCTTCTTCTAAGCGTTCAGTATGTTTCTGAATCACCAATTAAAAATTTTAAATCCTCACTTGAGATTGGGCTTTTCTTTACCTTATTCGTGTCTTTCTTTTCACAGCTGTCTTCCTCAATAGCATTCTTTTCCTTCATAGAAGCTCTAACCCTAACACAGTACTTGGCACTTAGTCAATACTCAAGAAATGAAGCAAAATGAAGTGGAAGTCACTCAGTTGTGTCTGACTCTTCACGACCCCATGGACTATACAGTCCATGGTTTTCTCCAGGCCAGAATACTGGAGTGGGTAGCTGCTCCTTTCTCCAGGGGATTTTCTGAATCCAGGGATCAAACCCAGGTCTCCCTCATTGCGGGCAGATTCTTTACCAGCTGAGCGTCCAAATACTCAATAAGCAGCTATCAAATGACTGAGTAAATAAGCTATATATTTATAGTGCCTGGCTCTTTGAAAGTTATTCATAAATATTTGCTGAATCATTATTTATAATGCAATATAAAAACCAGTTTGTTCCACAGTTTGTTGTGATCCACACAAAGGCTTTTGCGTCATCAAGAAAACAAGTAGATTTTTTTCTGGAATTCCCTTGTTTTCTCTATGATCCAACCAACGAATGTTGGCAATTTGATCTCCGATTCCTCTGCCTTTTCTAAGCCCAGCTTGTATACCTGGAAGCTCTTGACTCAAGTATTGCTGAAGCCTAGCTTGAAGGATTTTGAGCATAACCTTACTAGGATGGGAAGTGAGCACAACTGACTGGTAATTTGAACATTCTTTAGGACTGCCCTTTTTTGGAATTGGGATGAAAACTGACCTTTTCCAGAGGATGAGATCATTGGATAGCATCACTGATTCAATGGACATGAACTTGGGTGAACTCCAGGAGATGGTAAGGGACAGGGAGGTCTGGCCTGCAGTCCATGAGGTTGTAAAGTCAGACATGACTTAGCAACAGAACAACAACATAAAAACCAGAAGTCTTCCTAACTTCCTAAGATATAAGTAGTTTCTGTTACCTACTGCAACATTTCTTACTGTGCTGCTAAGTTGCTTCAGTCATGTTCGACTCTGTGCAACCCCATAGACGGCAGCCCACTAGGCTCCTCTGTCCCTGGGATTCTCCAGGCAAGAACACTGGAGTGGGTTTCCATTTCCTTCTCCAATGCATGAAAGTGAAAAGTGAAAGTGAAGTCGCTCAGTAGTGCCCGACTCCCAACGACCCCATGGACTGCAGCCCACCAGGCTCCTCCATCCATGGGATTCTCCAGGCAAGAGTACTGTAACCAAGCAATAAAAAGCCCACTGGATGGACTTAAGAGTCTGTCATAAACAGTGAAGTAAGTCAGAGAAAGGAAAACAATATTGTATATTAACATGTGTGCATATGTGTGGAATCCAGGAAAATGGTATGGATGAACCTATGTGGAAGGCAGAGATAGAGACACAGACGTAGGGAATGGATGTGTGGACACGGGACGAGGTGGTGGGCTGAATTGGGAGACTGGGATTGACATATGTGTGCTGCCAAGTGTAAAACAGATAGCTATTGGGAAGCAGCTATATAGCACAGGGAGCTCTGCTCCATGCTCTATGATGACATAGAGGGGTGGGATGGTGGGTTGGGAGGGAGGTCCAATATAGAGGGGATATGTGAATATTTTTAGCTCTTCCTTGAGAGTCCCTTGAACTGCAAGGAGATCAAACTAGTCAATCCTAAAGGAAATCAATCCTGAATATTCACTGGAGGGACTGATGCTGAGGCTGAAGCTCCAATAATTTGGCCACCTGATGTGAAGAGCCGACTCATTAGAAAAGACCCTGATGCTGAGAGAGACTGAAGGCGGGAGGAGAAGGGGACGACAGAGGATGAGATGGTTGGATGGCATCACTGATTCAATGGACAGGAGTTTGACCAAACTCCAGGAAGCCTGGCATGCTGCTGTCCATGGGGTCGCAAAGAGTTGGACATGACTGAGTGACTGAACAACATAACTGATTCACTTGGTTGTTCAGCAGAAATTAACACAACTCTATAAAGAAACTATCCCAGTTAAAAAAAGAGAAAAAAAGCTGACTGCAGGGTAAAATAGATGTATCTTGGGGTCTGCTTCCCAGGTCTGTCCTAGGTGTTTACCCTGAACGCAAAGCTGTCTGAAGGCAAGCTGTCTGAAGGCATCTCTCTGCTAGAGCTGATCTTTTCATGCACACCGCTGCATCAGGAACTTATGCATTAAGGTCTGTTTGTTATGTTCAGTATCTTAATGTAGCCGCTCAGTTGGCTATATCCTGACCCAGGGATGGAACCCAGGTCTCCTGCATTGCAGGCAGATTCTTTACCATCTGAATAGTCTCTTAATGCTTCACTTCAAAAACTTTGACTTCATCTAATCTCTCAGATCCTGTTAGACAATTAGATCCTTATGACCCTTTCTTACTCCTTTTTTGCTCCAACTGGAGCTAGACTGTATTTGTAACATAACTACTTGCACTCTGTCTCAGAATGAGTCCTTGGTCACCATTCTTCTCACTCAGAGGCTTGATCTCTAATTGCTGTCCTTTTCCTGAGATCTTGTTTACTCTTCTGTGATAGTCCTCTCAACCCTCCGGACTTTACTAACTCATTAAAAATCTCCTTGACAATAAGCACAGCAGGTTATTTAAGTCTGCTTCTAGGAGCTAATGATTATCCAACAATTTCTTGGGGACCTAATAAATGGCGGAGTGTGAACTAAAGTCATATTTTTGCGCTACATTCCTATGCCCTCTCACAACCACCAATAAGTTTTCCTCTCCATGTCCTGCTGTGTGGAGTACATGGAAGAAACAGAAAGAGGTACATTCAGTTTAATTGGAGGAGTGCCTTATGGGGGACTTTGTGTGGGGGCAGGGAGATGGCCCCACATTAGCAGCAAGCACTCCCTGGAGAGGAAATAAATATGTCTCACACGTATTTACTATTTTTTCAAATATATGTAGGCGCTTTTGTTAACACAATTTTATTATTTAAAAGCACTGCTGCATTTATAGTAGTTTTAAACACTTTTTGTATTTCTTAGATATATCAGATAGCAAAAGGACTTCAGTGGCATCTGAGAAATCAGAAACTTTTTTGCTTGTTTAAAAAGAGGCTCCTCTAGTTGAAAAGATTAGAAACAAAAGTCTTAGGATACTCTTAGCATTCACTGGTGGAAGAGACTTCTCAACTGAAGAGTGAAATATAGGGGATTCTCATTTTAAATTAGAAAAATTAATATATATATATATATATATATATATATATATATAAACATATACATTAGTAAATCTTTATTCACAATGTGTACTTAGTTGCTCAGTCATGTCCTACTCTTTGCAGGCCTGTGGACAGAAGCCCATTAGGCTCCTCTGTCCATGGGGATTCTCCAGGCAAGAATACTGGAGTGGTTTGCCATGCCCTCCTCCAGGGGAATTTCCCAACCCAGGGATTGAGCCCATGTCTCCCACATTGCAGGTGGATTCTTTACCATCTGAGCCACCAGGGAAGCCCAGTGCCACCTGGGTAGCCCTGTTAATAGTTAAATATGCCAAATTTCTGTCTTCATTTCTTGCCTTAGGTTGCACACAGCCTTTCAAATGGTTTTCAGTGTTACTTTTGTATTTTTTGTGACCAGTGGATGAAAGTATCTTGAAAATATAATTTATCAGAATTGAAAAAATAGTAAGCAGTAGTAAGTTGGTGTAGAAAGAAAATGAAATATAAACTGTTTGTTAAGTAAATAAAACCATCTTCATATTGTAGGGTATGCCAGCAACTCTTCATATGAGTATATGAAAAAAGACTTTTATCTTTCATACACAGTAATAATAATAAGAGCTACCACATCGTGAATATTTAGTTCATTTAAAGCACTCTCTTAAAATAATCGTTGAGCTGGTATTGTCTTTATTTTATTCAAGATTTTTCAATGTACAGGCTATGCTTTTATCCACTATCTTGTAAGGTCTCTACAGAGAATGCAAAGGAAACTGACAGATTCAAATTAAGAGCACTTCTAGATCAAATTTTCTTAGTTATGTGATGAACGTACATGGTTTAAAAATATCAGACTCTTTGGAAGTGTCTGTAGATTAATTCAAAGTTTAATTGTATTTAATAGGTTATTATCTTTTTGATGAATAATTTATGAGAATTTTCCATCAAGTTTTTTTTTTTTTTAACTTAAATGTTTCCAATCATAGGGTAATATAGGCATTGGTAGAATTCAACTAACAACGATTAAAACAAGATAGGACTATCAAAACCTGAGGTCTATGCCAGAAACAAAACAATGTAATAAAAAAGTATTTCCCTCATTTATGTGCCTGCCAAATGGCAATTTTGAAATTCAGGCTGGCCATCATGAAGAGGGTGTTTTTATAAAATGACAATGTACAATAAAAGTACAGGAGTACAATAAAAATGCTTGTGATGTATGGTTTGCTGTATGCCTCAAAGAAATGGTGGAATGGTTTTTCCAGTCTTTGTGTTAATTTGTGTAGAATGGGATGATTTCAGGTCTTCGTGAATTCAATTCGAATGGTCTTCTGCTTCATTTCACATCAATTTAAGCCTTAAATAGAGCTTATCATCAATAGGTGATTTCCAATAATTTAAAAAAAAATCAAACTACCATATGTCTAGCACTTTGGATGTTCTGAGAGAGGACACAGAAAAGTGATCAAAATAGTTTCTGCCTTCAAAGCAATAACAAACTCATTGGCATGATCATCTTGTATCATATATATATATATATATATATTAAAATTTTTAATCCTCTACTTAATATAGTTAGCAACCAGACAGAAGTCACAGTCTAGTAGATAGAAATTCTTTTCTGACTCAGTACATATGGATTGAATTGCTTTTAAAAGTTCAGAATTCTAACTAGGACTCCAGACTTTCACTGAAGTATCTTGTGAAGCTTGAAAAGTTTTTCCATTTCTCAGTCTTAATAGCATGTAACAAGTAAGGCATTAACCTTATTTACTTTTTACAATCTACCTAATAGATAATACTGAAGAACTATTTGAGTTAACTGGTAATTAAATTTTTTTTTTTTTTACAGTTGCATTGAACCACTGTAGATGATTTCCAATTTCCAAAGCCTTAGCTTCTATTTACAGTGCTGAGAAATCGAAATACAAGAGACAGACTATGTTTTGTTAGTGATTGCTGAGGAATTGTGATGAACAGATAAATACTGGAAGGTTAGCTTTGATGATGTTATATTTGATAGATGGGGAAAAAAAGATGAATTATAAAAAGCAGAAACTAGTAATTTAGAGGTAAAATGTAACAGTTTTTTTTTTATCCATATACCTCAAATATTTGCCTTGATCATGTCCAACTAAACAGTTATGGCTAATATGCTAGATCAGATCATCGGGACTGAGTTATGACCGGCTGGAATGATGAACTATATCTAACAAAGTTAAAAACAATAGACTGAATGTCAAATTCTTCTTTTGGGCCTGGAAAACTCATTCTGCAAATCCAGGGTATGAAATTCTTTTTGCTTTCCTCCACTGGAATAGGCATTTTTCTTTTGTTGCTGAAGGGGATATGCCGTCTGCAGAAATCTAAATTGACATTCCTTTTTATTTTCCAATTCTTTAACATGTTCCCCTGTCTTCAAGCTTTGGTTATTTCTTACCTACATTTTTTTTTTTTGTTCTCCTACTTGCTAAGTGTTGTTTTTCTCTAGCTCTTTCACAATTTTTTCCCACTATCTTTGGTTTTTAGCAGTTTGAGAACAATATATAAATGCATGCTTTTGTTTGAGCTTTTCCTTTTGGTACTCAATAAGGTACTTAAATTTATAAATGTATGCCTTTCACTAAACTTTGTACATTTCTGGCAATTATTTCTTCAAATATTTTTCTGCCTCAAACTCTTACTTCTGTCTTTGGAGTCCAGAAACAAATGTGACCTAATGTTAGATCTTTGAGTATTTTCCCACAGACCTTTAAAATTCTATTCTTCTTTTTCTAATATTTTTTCTCCATGTTCTTTAAATTGGATAATTTCCCTTGATCTATCTTCTGGTTTACTGACTCTCCCATCATCTCCATTCTTCTCTTGAGTGCAAGATTTTTAATTTTAGATATTTTATATTTAAGTCCTTAAATTTATACTGGTACTTAAAAAATGAAGCTTAGGGTTAGGGTTAGGGTTAGGGTTAGGATTAGACCATTAATAGAACAATATCAATATAGCATTATATTAATTTTAGGGGTACAACATAATGATTTGATTATGATGCCTAATTTACACCCATGACCACACAGAGTTAAATTTTTTTCTTATGATAGCAAAAACTTTTAAAATCTACTCTCCCCAGCTTTCAAATATACAATACAGTATTATTAACTATAGTCAGCATGCTGTACGCTGTATCCTCAGTTATTTATGTATTTTATAACTGATAGATTATACTTTTTGATTCCCTTTATCCATTTCACCCCTTCCCTGATCTCTGGCAGTCATCAGTCTATTATCTGTATCTATAAGCTTGGTTTCATTTTTGTCTAGATTCCACATACAAATGAAATCTTGTGGTATTTTCTTTGTCTGCCTGACTTGTTTTGCTAAGCACGGTGCCCTTAAAGTCCATCCATGATGTCACCAAAGACAAGATTTTCTTCTTTTTATGGATGAATAATATTCCATTGTATGACTATACACTTTCTTTATTCATTCATCCATTGATGGACACTTAAGTTGCCCCCACATCTTGTCTACAGCCAATAATGCTGCAGTAAACACGGAGGTACACATATAATTTTGAATTAGCATTTTCATTTTCTTTGAATAAATATTCAGAAGTAAAATTGCTAGATCACATGGTAGTTCTATTTTCAATTTCTTCAGGAAACTTCATATTTTTTCATAAGGGAAAATAACAATTTACATTTCCACCAACAGTGGATGAGGGTCCACTTTTCTATACATCTTTGCCAACACCTGTTATTTCTTGTCTTTTTTTTTTTATAATAGCCATTCTATTTGTGAAGTGATATCTCACCATGGTTTTGATTAGTATTTTCCTGATGATTAGTGATGTGCAATACCTTTTCAAGTACTTATTGGCCATCTGTATATTTTCTTTGGGAAAATGTCTTTTCAGATCATCTGTCCAGTTTTTAATTTGCTTGTTTGGTTTTCTTGCTGAATTAAATGAGGTCTCTGTATTTTAGATATTCGTCTTTTACTAGATATCTGATTTGTTAATCATGTATCTTACTCCCATTCAGTAAGCTGCCTTCTCATTTTGTTGATGATGGCTTTCCATGATGTGTGGAAGCTTTGTAGATTGATATAGTCTCACTTGTTTATTTCTCCTTTTGTTGCCTTTATTTTTGGTATCAAATCCAAAAATCATCAGAAAGATCAATCTCAGGGAGCCTTTTTCCAGTGTTTTTTTTTTTTTTTTTGCCTAGGTGTTTTATGGTTTCAAGTCTTACATTCAAGTCCTTAATCAATTTTGACTTAAGATTTGTGTATGGTATAAGATGGGCTCCCCTGGTGGCTCAGGTAAAGAATCCACCTGCCAACGGAGGAGACTCAGGTTCAATCCATGGGTTGGGAAGATTCCCTGGAGAAGGAAATGGCAATCCACTCCACTATTTTTTGCCTGCACAGAGGAGTCTGGCAGGCTACGGCCCATGGGGTCACAAAAGAGACAGACACAATGTAGCGACTAAATAAAAGCAACAAGTATAAGATAGTGACCCAGTTCCTTTTTTTTTTTTTTTTAAAGCATGTAGCTGTCCAGTTTTCCAAGCACTGTTATTAAAGAGACTGTTTTCCCCTATTGTATGTTTTAGGCTCATATGCCATAAATTTGTTCTTTCTCAAGACTGCTTTGGCTATTTGGGGTCTTTTATGTTCCATACAAATTTTAAGATTGTTTCTTCTGTTTCTTTGGAAAGGCCATTGGGATATTGATAGAAAACTGATTCATATTAAGATGACTCAGAGGGATGGTACGGGGAGGGAGGAGGGAGGGGGTTCAGGATGGGGAACACGTGTATACCTGTGGCGAATTCATGTTGATGTATGGCAAAACCAATACAATATTGTAAAGTAATTAACCTCCAATTAAAATAAATAAATTTATATTAAAAAATATTGAGTGAATCTGTAGACCACTTTGGGTAGTATGGACATTTAATGTTAATTCTTCCAATTCATGAGTATGGAATATTTTCCATTTACTTTTAATTCTTCAAATTTATTTTGGTATCTTATGACTTTTCTGTGAACAGGTCTTTCATCTCCTTGGTTAAATTTATTCCTAGGTATTTAATTCTTTTAAATGCAGTTATACTTGGAATTGTTATCTTAATTTCTCTTTCTGATTGCTCATTATTACTATAATGCAGGTGATTTATATATATATATATATATATATATATATATATATGTATTTTCTGCTTTTTGGAAGTTTGCTTTATGCCATTTTGCTTTTAGGAAAAACCTACATTATCACCTGTTTTTGCTAACTGAACAAAATCCAGAGAATTTTCGCTTTTACAAGGAAAGGTGAAAAGTGAAAACAGCCTTCAGTGTTTTTTGGGGGCAACAATCTGTTAATAGCAGTGCTCTCATTGCTCAAGGTAGCATGAACCCTGAACAGTGAGACATGCTGCCAAGCTCATTCCCCAAGAACAACACTTAGAACTTCAGTATCAAGCTGCTATAGCTCTGAACTGTCTGTGAGCATGTATGCTTTATCTTGATTTATTCTGTGAATTTGTTAGCAAAATGCACCTGAAGGTAATTGCTTTTTCATTTTTGCCATTTTGGCTTACTTAAGATTTCATAGGAATGCCCTATTTTTAGATAGTGAGGGAAATGTGGTGATTTCATATCCTGCAATTTTACTGAATTTATTTATTAATTCTAATAACTGTTTGAGAAGTGGTCAGGGTTTTCTATATGTAATATCATGTCATCTATAAACAGGGACATTTTTATACCTTCCTTTCCAATTTGGATGCCTTTAATTTCTTTTTCTGACCTAACTGAATAAGAGTGGTGAGAGTGGGTATCCTTGTCTTGTTCTTGATTTTTGAGGAGAAGCTCTAAGATTTTTACCACTGAGTACAATGTTAGCTGCCCTCCCCCTGCTCCTGCCTGCCCCAGCCCCCCCCCCCCCCCCCCCGCCACCCCACCCACAGTCCCTTTCATGGATCACAGCCTTGTTGTGGTGAAGGGGCTTGTGTAACTCAATGAAGCTACGAGCCATGCCATGCAGAGCCACCCAAGATGGACAGGTCATAGTGAAGAATTCTGACAAAATATGGTCCACTGGAGGAAGAAATGGCAAGCCACTCTAATATTCTTGCCACGAGAACCCTATGGACAATATGAAAAGGCAAAAAGATATGATGCTGAAAATTGAGGCCCCAAGGTGGAAGGTGTCCAGTATGCTACTGGGGAGGAACGGAGGGAAATTACTAATAGCTCTAGAAGGAATGAAGGCTGAGCCGAAGAAGAAACAAGGCCCAGTTGCGGATGTATCTGGTGGTGAAAGTAAAGTCCAATGATGTTAAGAACCATATTGCATAGAAATGTGGAATGTTAGGTCCATGAATCAGGGTAAATTGGATGTGGTCAAGTGGGAGATGGCAAGAGTGAATATTAACATCCTAGGAATCAGTGAACTTGTAGGGAAGGGAATGGGTGAATTTAATTCAGATGGCCCTTATATCTGCTACTGTGGGTAAGAATCCCTTAGAAGAAATGGAGTAGCCCTCAGTGTCAACAAAAGAGCCCAAAATGCAGTACTTGGGTGCAATCTCAAAAACGACAGAATGATCTCAGTTCATTTCCAAGGCAAACCATTCAAAATCACAGTAGTCCAAGTCTATGATCCAACCACTGATGCTGAAGAAGCTGAAGTTGTATGGTTCTATGAGGAGCTAAAAGGCCTTCTAGAAGTAACACTCAAAAAGATGTCCTTTTCATCACAGGGCATTGGAATGCCAAAGTCAAGATATACCTGGAGTTATAAGCAAGTTTGGCTTTGGAGTACAAAATGAAGCAGGGCAAAGGCTAACAGTTTTGTAAAGAGAATACACTGGTCACAGCAAACTTCTTTTCCCAACAACACAAATGGTCAATACTGAAATCAGATTGATTATATTCTTTGCAGTCAGAGATGGAGAGGCTCTATACAGTCAGTAAAAACAAGCCCTGGAGCTGATTGTGGCTCATATCATCAGCTCTGTATTGCAAAATTTAGGCTTGAATTGAAGAAAGTAGAGAAAACTACTAGGCCATTCAGGTATGACCTTAATTAAATTCCTTATAATTTTACATGGAGATGATGAATAGATTCAAGGAATTAGATTTGGTAGACAGAGTGCCTGAAGAACTATGGACAGAGGTTCATGATATTATACAGGAGGCAGTGACCCCATCCTAAAGAAAAAGTGATACAAAATGGCAAAATGATTGCCCAAGGAGGCTTTATAAATAGCTGAGAAAAGAGAATCAAAAAGCAAGGGAGAAAGGGAAAGATATGCCCAACTGAATGCAGAGTTCCAGAGAATAGCAAGGAGAGATAAGAAGGCCTTCTTACATGAACAATGCAAAGAAATAAAGGAAAGCAATTTATTCAAGAAAATTAGAGATACCAAGGGAACATTTCATGCAAAGATGGGCACAATAAACGACAGAAATGTTATGGGCCTAATAGAAGCAGAAGATGCTAAGAAGAAGTGGGAAGAATATACAAAAGAACTGTGCAAAAAAAAGTCTTAATGACCCAGATAACCACGATGGTGTGATCACTCACCTAAAGCCAGACATCCTGGAATGTGAAGTCAAGTGGGCCTTAGTATGCATTACTAAGAACAAAGCTAGTGGAGGTGATGGAATTCCAGTTGAGCTATTTCAAATCTTGAAAGATGATGCTGTGAAAGTGCTGCACTCAATATGCCAGCAAATTTGGAAAACTCATCAGTGGCCACAAGACCGGAAAAGTTCAGTTTTCATTCCAATCCCAAAGAAAGACAATGCCAAAGAATGCTCAAACTACCACACAATTGCACTCATCTCACACGCTAGTAAAGTAATGCTCAAAATTCTCCAAGCCAGGCTTCAGCAATACATGAACTGTGAACTTCCAGATGTTCAAGCTGGTTTTAGAAAAGGCAGAGGAACCAGAGATCAAATTGCCAACATCCGCTGGGTCATCATAAAAGCAAGAGAATACCAGAAAAACATCTATTTCTGATTTATTGACTATGCCAACGCCTCTGACTGTGTGGACCACAACAAACTGTGGAAAATTCTTAGAGATGGGAATACCAGACCACCTTTCCTGTCTCCTGAGAAATCTGTATGCAGGTCAAGAAGTAATAGTTAGAACCAGACATGGAACAACAGACTGATTACAAATTGGGAAAGGAGTATGTCAAGGCTGTGAATTGTTACCCTACTTGTTTAACGTCTATGCAGAGCATATCATGCAAAATGCCAGGCTGGATGAAGCACAAGCTGGAATCAAGATTGCTGGGAGAAATATCAATAACCTCAGATATGCAGATGATACCACCCTTTTGGCAGAAAACAAAGAAGAACTAAAGAGCCTCTTGATGAATGTGAAAGAGGAGAGTGAAAAAAAATGGCTTAAAACCCAACATTCAGAAAATGAAGATCATGGCATCTTGTGTCATCACTTCATGGCAAATAGATGAGGCAACAATGGAAACAGTGAGAGACTTCATTTTCTTGGACTCTAAGATCACTGCAGATGGTGACTGCAGCCATGAAATTAAAAGATGCTTGCTCCTTGGAAGAAAAGCTATGACTAACCTAGAGAGCATATTAAAAAGCAGACATCACTTTGCCAACAAAGGTTTGTCTAGTTAAAGCTATGGTTTTTCCAGTAATCATGTATGGATATGAGAGTTGGACTATAAAGAAAGCTGAGCACTGAAGAATTGATGCTTTTGAACTGTGGTGTGGAGAAGACTCTTAAGAGTCCCTTGGACTGCAAGGAGATCAAACCAGTCAATCCTATGGGAAATCAACCCCGAATATTCATTGGAAGGACTGATTGTGAAGCTGAAACTCCAGTACTTTGGCCACCTGTTGCAAAGAGTTGACCCGTTGGAAAAGACCCTGATGGCAGAAAAGATTGAGGACAAGAGGAGTAGTGGGCAACAGAAGATGAAATAGTTGGAAGCATCATCAACTCAATCGATGTGAGTTTGAGCAAACTCAGGGAGATAGTGAAGGACAGGGAAGCCTGGCCTGCTGCATCCGTGAGGTTGGGAAGAGTCGGACAGGACTTAGCAACTGAACTACAACATAGTTTGTTTCCTTAAGAAACAATTGGTAATCTTTGAGGGTCAATTTTTTGGTTGAAAAGTCATGAAACAAAGTAAGTTATGTATATCTGGGCTGGGTACTCCTCACTGTTCATTGCTTTGCATCTCATTTATTCTTTGAAATGGGAAATGGATGTCATAATACGCCAACTCTGGAAGAACAATTTTTATTCATGGAATACAAGGCAAATATAATTGTTTGAATAATTATTATTAGAAAATTTCCCTTTAACAAGAAATTGTCATTCATTTAGATAAAGTGAATCTAAGATGGAGCAATGACAAATTTCTTTTAAAGGTCTAGATTTTAAAAAATTGAAAAGAATTGAGAGCAGGAGAGAAGAAAACAAGTCTAGAAATGCAAGAGTAGAGGAGTCCACGAATCGCCTATAAAAGGCAGATGCAGAAATCCCAACCCATACTGACAGAGTCAATGTCATGGAAGTTGCATCCAGGAATGTGGATTTTAAAAACAAGACCCCCCAGCCCCCGCCAGACTACAAATACATAGTAAAACTGTAAGAATTTTTAAAAATAAAACATAATAAAATTTAATGTGTGTATTTAGTTCTTTTTGTTGTGTTTGACTACTTCTCTCTCTTCCGTTGATTTCATACAGTAAGGATTTTCTGCCATTTTGTGTCTTAGGAAAGGACTAAAGAGCACTCCAGCTGAGATATATCCGACTTTCCTGGTCATTACTTGCTCTTCATATGAAATGACTTATTATTCTGTTACAGACTAAGGAGACTCTCCTGGTGTGAGCATATTCCATATCAGAAGGGGGTTTGGCATCCCTACTGATGCCATTACTGATGCTAATCAGTAATCCTTACTGATTATCTTAAGAGGCTTCTGGAACGTGATCACTCAGGAGCAGGTAGAAGAAAACAGTCTAGAAATGACACAACACTAGGGGAATCCACAAGACCAGGAGACACACAGCAATGCAAAGAGAGATCGCAGAAGTCAGTGGAAGAGAGCATTTTAATGTAGGCTACATGGGAAAACACTAGAAAGATTTAAAGACATATTTTAACTGTAAATCATTTTTCTGTTTCTCGGTTATACAAACTGAACTATTATTTTTAAAAATCTTGGTCAGTTCTAAATAACTGCACTATTTTGTCAGTCTCTGTTCACTAGGATAAATCATATTGTGTGGCTTTGAAAGGGAAGAATTTTAGCAATTTTGTTTTAGGCTGTGAATTCACAGGAGGGAAGTAGTTCTGACAGCAAAGCTTCAAAGATTTAATATAAGATAAACAATTCTTTTCATCAAGCTTACTATCAAATATAACAGAACTGCAGGCAGAATAATTCATTTTAATATTAAAATAAAATCAAACACAACTTCTTTAGTCTGATTACTCAAGCATGTGAAAATACTGAAGGCGAAAAAAATAAATAACAATTAGTTACAACTTGAAATGAGCAAAGAAAATGTGTTGAGAATTTATAGATTTTTTTGTCATTTGCATTATAGTGTCATCTCAGTCTTCAGATAAGCCAAAGAAATAAAGTAGTCATTTAAAAGAAACTGTGAAAAATGCAAAGCGTGAGAACTTTGTTGTGATGATTTTGGGAAGGTGAGAGATTGTTGTCCACATTAGAAGTAACTTAACATTCTTTTATTTAACAAAGTATTCATTGAGCACCTATGATATACTTGACCCTGCTTTAGCCCTGGGGTTATAACACTGAAACAGGGCAGTGGAGGAAGGAAGTTTGGAAGTGCCAACCAACAGGGGTGTTTCCGCAATTTTATATATGGGAGTAGGAGAGGACCTCATGGGAAAAGGTGACAGTAAAAATAGCTGTTTAGCATATGTGAGATTGAACCACTGGGGAATTTGAACCATGGGCTTGGGGAAGAGCAGTCCAGGTATGCTGAGTAGTAGGTACAAATGCCCTGGGGCAGAAACATGCTTCAGTATTCAAGATATAGGAAGAAAATCATTGCAGCTGGAATGGAGTGATTTAGGGAGTCTGCCTGGGAAATCCCATGGAGAGAGGAGCCTGGCAGGCTACAGTCCACAGGGTTGTAAGAGTCTGACACGACTCTGGGACTGATTACAACAGGCGTGAGGTGAAGCTGGAGAGGTCAAGGGTGGTACTTGGCTATCATTGTAAGTAGAATGAGATTCCTTCTGCAGAGGAATATAGGATTTGACTTTTATTCTCAAAGGAATATTTTGGATGCTAGGTTAGAAAAAGACTAAAAAGATATAAAGCAGCAGTCCCTACCCTTTTTGGCACCAGTGTCTGGTTTCCTGAAGACAGGTTTTCCATGGATTAGGGGGTGGGGGGATGGTTTGGGAATGATTCAACAACATTACCTTTATTGTGCACTTTATTTCTAGTATTATTACATCAGCTCCACTGCAGATCATCAGGCATTAGATCCTGGAGGTTGGGAGCTCCTGATATAAAGGTAAAATCAGGGAAAGCTATTGAGAGGCAACAGCAGTAATTCAAGTGAGAAGACATGGCAGCTTGATCCAACTGTGGTAGTGGTGGTGGTACAACACAATGGAATCCTGGCTTTATTTTGCAAGATGAAACTGAGAATTTGCTGATAAATTGGGATGTAGTTTTTGAGAGCAGTCAAAAGAACTCTAAAGATTGTAACCTGAGCAACTAGTAGGATAAGGGTGTTATTTAGAGGTGAGACAAGTTGCCAAAGAAGCAGGTTTAGGGGGACAATAATCAGAAGTTTGACTGGATGTATGTTAAGTCGTGATGCCTATTGAATTTCTACTAGAGTTGTTGAGTAATCAGTTGTACATATAACTGGATTTTAGGGAGACTTTCAAGTTGTATTATAAATACAGAAGGAAAAGACATGTAAAGGGTATTTAAAGCTACAGGCCTGGCAATAAAAAGCGAAGAGGGACTGCCCTGGTGGTCCAGTGGTTAAGAATCTACTTCCAATGCAAGGGGCAAGGGTTTGAACCTGGGTTGGGGAACTAAGATCCCACATCTGTGAGGTGAGGCAAAGAAAATATTTTTAAAAGAGAGAAAGAGATGAGTTCCAGGGCAATGTTAAGAGATTAGGGGGCAGAGAACAACCAGGAGGAAACATGACTTCATTATTAACAACTTCCCTTTCAAGGGCATTGGCAACATATAGGCCCTAGTGGCCCTAACATGTTAGTCACTCAATTGTGTCCCCATGGACTGTAGCCTGCCAGCCTCCTCTGTCCATGGAATTCTCCAGGCAAGAATACTGGAGTGGGTGACCATGTCCTTCCATGGGATCTTCCCCACCCAGGGATTGAACCCTGGTCTCCTGTGTTGCAGGCAGATTGTTTACTGTCTGAGCCACCGGGGAATTCCAAGCAGTTTTCAAATTTTTAAAGGATTCACTGTCTCATTTTCCATTTACTCATAACTTGATCCAAATCTTAAACTCTTACTCTTACTCACTCCCCTCCTTTATGCTTTCATCACACTTGTTTTGAATATACTTATTGGTAGTACAACTTGATCGGAGTGTAAAATGCATTTTTGAAAACTGTCAAAAGTAATTTGGGGATTTCGCTAATGAATAAAATGAGTGATCAGGTTGGTTAATACTGTTTTTGATGAAACATTAGGCGTGACTGTTGAATAATATCAACAAGCTTACTGTGTGGTTTATCTGCAGATCTAAAAGCAATGTCGACAGGCATGTTCTAAAATGTCTTCAGCAATGACATTACTGAAATATATGTATACTTTCCAAGAGGACTATTTTCAGTTGCCCATTATATGTCATATATATATATATAAATTCTGTTAAATTGATTAACACTATTTCTTAAATACTATTTCTTTATCATGTGTATTTATATAGATTCTTAAAGTCCATGAACATACATATTGCTATAAATTATATCTAACTTAATCTTCATTTCCCAGCCTAAGACTGTCTTAAACAACTGCTATTCTCAGTTAAGCTGATTAACTTACTCAGTTCAGTTCAGTTCAGTCACTCAGTCGTGTCCGACTCTTTGCGACCCCATGAATCACAGCACGCCAGGCCTCCCTGTCCATCACCAACTCCCGGAGTTCACCCAGACTCACATCCATCGAGTCAGTGATGCCATCCAGCCATCTCATCCTCTGTTGTCCCCTTCTCCTCCTTCCCCCAATCCCTCCCAGCATCAGAGTCTTTTCCAATGAGTCAACTCTTCGCATGAGGTGGCCAAAGTACTGGAGTTTCAGCTTTAGCATCAGTCCTTCCAAAGAACACCCAGGACTAATCTCCTTTAGAATGGACTGGTTGGATCCCCTTGCAGTCCAAGGGACTCTCAAGAGTCTTCTCCAGCACCACAGTTCAAAAGCATCAATTCTTCAGCGCTCAGCTTTCTTCACAGTCCAATTCTAACATCCGTACATGACCACTGGAAAACCATAGCCTTGACTAGATGGACCTTTGTTGGCAAAGTAATGTCTCGGCTTTTGAATATGCTATCTAGGTTGGTCATAACTTTCCTTCCAAGGAGTAAGCATCCTTTAATTTCATGGCTACAATCACCATCTTCAGTGATTTTGGAGCCCCCAAAAATAAAGACTGACACTGTTTCCACTGTTTCCCCATCTATTTGCCGTGAAGTGATGGGACCAGATGCCATGATCTTCATTTTCTGAATGTTGAGCTTTAAGCCCACTTTTTCACTCTTCTCTTTCACTTTCATCAAGAGGCTTTTTAGTTCCTCTTCACTTTCTGCCATAAGGGTGATGTCATCTGCATATCTGAGGTTATTGATATTTGTCCCGGCAATCTTGATTCCAGCTTGTGCTTCTTCCAGCCCAGCGTTTCTCATGATGCCCTCTGCATATAACTTAAATAAGCTAAAGCAATTGAAAATAATTATTTTTAAAGAGTAAAAGTTCTACAAAGCACATTTAATAATATTTGCCCAGTTCTTATAAAAATTGCTGATTGCAAACAACACAGATTTACAGACAGGCATCTTTGGATGTCTGGCTAATACTAAATTTATAAAGGATGTATTCCCTGAAAATTATGCCAAATATTTTTCAGTGAACAAATATTTATCAAGTGCTAGTATGTTCCAGATGCACATGATGTTGAGAAGAGTTTGCTCCTTTAAGTCCATCCAAGTGCATCCTTAGAGATTTATATGCACAAAGGAGAGAGCCGAAGTAATGCTTCTGACTTGCCACATCAGTGGATTCTCCGGGGAGTTTTGCCATGTGGAGGATCCATTTTGCTAGGCTAGTGGAAGACCAGAGAAGCTAGTGAGGCTTAGTGTTACCCTTGCCACTTACTGCATCCAGATTCAGACGTTTAACCAATTAAAGGTGACTCAGATATTCAAGCTGAATTTAGAAAAGGCAGAGGAATCAGAGATCAAATTGTCAACATCTTGTTGGATCATAGAAAAAGCAAGAGAGTTCCAGAAAAACATTTACTTCTGTTTCATTGACTATGCTAAAGTTTTTGATTGTGTGGATCACAACAAACTGTGGAAAATTTTTAGAGATGGGAATACCAGACCACCTGACCTGCCTCCTGAGAAGCCTGTAGGCAGGTCAAGAAGCAACAGTTAGAACCGGGCATGAAACAAGGGATTGGTTCCAAATTGGGAAAGGAGTACGTCAAAGTTGTATATTGTCACCTTGCTTGTTTAACTTCTCTGAAGAGTACATTATGAGAAATGCCAGGCTGGGATGAAGCACAAGCTGGAATCAAGATTGCAGGGGGAAATATCAATAACCTCAGATATGCAGATGACACCACCCTTACGGCAGAAAGTGAAGAGGAACTAAAGAGCCTCTTGATGAAAGTGAAAGAAGAGAGTGAATAAGTTGGCTTAAAGCTCAACATTCAGAAAATTAAGATCATGGCATCTGGTCCCATCACTCCGTGGCAAATAGATGGGGAAACAGTGGAAACAATGAGAAACTGTTTTCTTGGGCTCCAAAATCACTGCAGATGGTGACTGTGGCCATGAAATTAAAAGCTGCTTGCTCCTTGGAAGAAAAGCTATCACAAACCTAGACAGCATATTAAAAAGCCGAGATGTTACTTTGCCAACAAAGGTCCATCTAGACAAATCAAGGTTTTTCCAGTAGTCATGTATGGATATGAGAGTTGGATGATAAAGAAAGCGGAGAGCTGAAGAATTGATGGTTTTGAACTGTGGTTTGGAGAAGACTCTTGAGAGTCCCTTGAACTGCAAGGAGATCCAACCAGTCAATCCTAAAGGAAGTCAGTCCTGAATATTCATTGGAAGGACTGGTGCTAAGTCTCCAATCCTTTGGCCACCTGATGTGAAGAACTGACTCACTGGAAAAGACCTTGGTGCTGGGAAAGATTGAAGGCAGGAGGATAAGGGGATGACAGAGAGTGAGATGGTTGGATGGCATCACCGACTCAATGGACATGAGTTTGAGCAAGCTCTGGGAGTTGGTGATGGACAGGGAACCCTGGCGTGCTGCACTCCATAGGGATGCAAAGAGTCGGGCATGACTGAGAGACTAACTGTGACACAGAAGGCTCCCTCTCTTAAAGACATGATCCATTTGCCATCCTTGGAGAAGGAAATGGCAACCCACTCTAGTATTCTTGCCTGGAGAATCCTGTGGACAGAGGAGCCTGGTGGGCTGCCGTCCATGGGGTTGTACAGTTGGATAGGACTAAAGTGACTTAGCAGCAGCAATTGCCATCCTGGTCTCTCTGACTTGACCCATCTTCAGGGAGTAATGGGGTATAATAGAGCAGTTTTTGGTTTTCCTTAGAGGCTAACTACCATTCTTGGTTCTGGGGATGCAAAGATGGGGGGTCCCTGTTATTGGAAAAATTATTACTTTTTGAGGGAAGAAAAACATCTTTGAGCAATTATATCAGAATATGATAAGTGTTCAAAGCACTAAATGGGAATCTGTGAGAAAATTACCTCTCTGGCTTCACATAGAAGGTGTTGGCACTGTTCAAAGAGATGAGTCAGCCTTCCATGAAACTTAACTTGATGAGACAGATGTAAACTTGGGACTTAGTTTTTTTTTTTTGTTTCTTCTTTTCCTTCTTTTGGTTCTCAATATTCTAGCTATGCTGGACTTGACTTGTTCTGACAGTTCACTTTGAAAAAAGTCTGACTTTCATTTTAGGACTTTACCTGTGAAATATGTTATAGCCTTTCCAGCAAGGATCACCATTATCCTGTACACTGAGCATACTGAATACTGTAATTGGCTCATTGTTCCTCACTGATACTTGGTGGCTGGCCCCATTCCTCTCACAAGTGTTGACATTAATTGCTTAAAGGAAGAAAGTTATTTCTAAATGTAGGTTTACATGTTTCTTATTAGATAAGAGAAACTCACGATGTTTTTCATGTGCTTCACAAGTATGGTCAGCTTCGCGTCTTTGTAGGATATGACTAACTGCACTTTAGGCTTCTTGTCAGCAAACTTCTCACCTGATGAAAGAGTAGAATTTCAGTGAGTTAAATTGGAAGTGGCTGATCATGGGATGGGGGCTTCCCAGGTGGCTCAGTGGTAATGAATGCGCCTGCTTACGTAGGAGACGCAGGTTTGATCCCTGGGTGGGGAAGATCCCCTGGAAGAGGAAATGGGAACCCACTCCAGTATTCTTGCCTGGGAAATCTCATGTACAGAGGAGCCTGGTGATCTACAGTCCATGGGGCTGCAAAGAGTTGGACGTGACTGAGCATGACCACATGATACACTGAACATTCAAAGACTAAAACTAAAATATACTCCATATATTTACCTCGTCTCTTCCTTTCCAGTTCCATGGCACCTAGTTCAGATGCATATGGATCTTTTGCCTAAATTGCTAGAACACTCTCTTGCCCATCCCCAGAACCCAAATGTAACCCATATTGTACACAATTACCAGTATAATCTTCCTAGGGCAACTTTTATAAAATTACCCTTTCAATCAAAGTACTGTTCATAGCTTTCCATTGCTTATGAAAAAAATTCTGAATTTCTCGGCTTCATATTGTTGCTTCTTATTGAATCCATGTTTGTTTTATTTCCCATTAATATTATTTCATACTGCAGTCCATATGCTCAGTTCTACAGACATGCTCTGCTATTTGCTTCCAGACATTGCTCATATTATTCCCTTTATTTGAAATGATCTCTTTTCACTATTTCTGGCTGTTGAATTTTTACCTCTCCACAAAGCCGAATTAAAATGCAAAATAGTTTCTGTGGTCACCTCCCTCTGAATTTCACTAGCACAGCCCTTATCACTTATTATTTATATTTTAATTATTACCTTACCTGTCTCAATTTGCTTAGTAGATTACAATCTCCCTTAAGGCTTACTTTTTTCCCTCTTTCCCCAAAGGATATGTAAATCAGCACTTGCTCCATAATGTTGCACTAAACGTCTATTTAATGACAAAAGTAAACCTCAATTTTCTTTTCAAGTTATATAATAGCATTCCAACATTAAAATGAAGGCTTTAGTTTTTTAATTAAAAATTTCCAGTTTATAGCCCAAGGATTAAATATAATTCACAGTTTTCTAATATTTCCCTTGGTAATCACTGGTTGTATGTTCTCTGAGGGAATTCAGAGAGAAGAAATTTATTAATAATAAGAAATTTGGCAATGTCTTGTGGGCTTATTGGGGTCTAGGTTGTTTTCTGATAGTCAATCTTAGCTCTCTGGCCCTAACGTTTGAATATTAAAGCTGAGTGGTATGTTTCCTCTCCCAAAGTCTTTTACATGTTTATTAGAATTGCACACATTGTAAACAGGTGTATTAATTATTAATAGTTTTCATCTTAATGTGGATTATTGACATTGAAATAATTAAAATTGACATCGAGTGTTTCTTACCACTAAAATGACAATTATGTAGATAAATAAAGAATTCTTCCTAAGAATATCTTGATTACAGTGGTAGAGTGATACTGTGAGTCTGAGATACTATGAGGTAATTCTGACTGTATTACATGGGTAAACTGCATTTCATGATTAAAAAATGTAGCTGAACTTTTGGTATGAGGATGCTAAAAAATGCTGATACTTTCTTATGAACAATGAACATTATTTTTGAATTAAAGAGTGAAAGGATTATTAGACACATTAATAAGAAACTTAATGTGTTGAATTAGAGGAGCATTAATTCAAAGATAGGAGATTAATATAAATTTATGGATGAGTGTCTAAATGATAGCCATACAACTGTTACTTGAATTGACAAGAGGATCAGTTCGGTTCAGTTCAGTTGCTCAGTCGTGTCCGACTTTGCGACCCCATGGACTACAGCACGCCAGGTTTCCCTGTCCATCACCAACTCCCGGAATGTACTCAAATTTATGTCCATCGAGTTGATGATGCCATCCAACCATCTCATGCAAGATTAGTAACCAGAGTATCCATCAAAACACGTCAGAGTTTAGAACCCACTGGAAATGCCAGCCACTAGGAAGTCACCAACTCAATGGACATGAGTTTGAGCAAACCCAAGAAGCTAGTGAAGGACGGGGAAGCCTGGTGTGCAGTAGTCCGTGGTGTTGCGAAGAGTCAGATACGACTAAACAACTGCAACACAGGAAGTCCTTGTAGTCAGTGTAAGAATAGTCGAGGTGCTTAGTATTTCTAGAATTCTTATCATATGCCAATGGTGGGCTCAGAGTTTCACGTACATAACTCACTAAATCCTCACAGCAAATCTATAAAGTTTATGTTTACTTCCATTTTACACCTGAGGAAATTGAAGTATTTGGTCCAAGCTTATGCAGACAATTAATGATATCTGGTCAAATGATCTCTACAGCCTGTTTTTTTGTTTTTTGTTTTTTTGGTGTGATTATATGTACATAAAATAAAATAGAATTACAGCCTGTTTTTGAATATCATGCGGTAAAGGGTAGATGAAGAGTCTGTAAACTAAGGGGAAAGACTTTAAATGAACAGCCCAGAGAGGGAGGCTTTTTTTTTTTTTTTTTTGACTACAGGGCATATGAGATCTTGGTCCCCCTACCAGGGATCGAACCTGCGCCCCTGGCATTGGAAGCTCAGAGTCCTACCACTGGACCATCAGAAATCCTGAGAGAGATTTGAGAATAGCTTCAGATGGACAAGAAGATGCTAGAATATTTTGATTTTTCTGTTTCAAGTTATTCTGGGGGAATCTCATCATGCTTAATCTAACCATTTATAGTAACCCCAAGAACTGTTAAAATAATGTTGATCCAAAGAATGACCATGTTGAAATGCTTGAATGCATGCCATACAGTAGATAATACAGGGCTTATTATGCATAATGTGTACATTCATGTTAAAAATGGCATTTCAAAATTTAACTTCCTTTCAGCTGATAATATATTCATATGATTCAAAAGTGAAAATGCATTTTCAAAGTACACAGTAAAAAGTCTTTCTTCTGTTCCTAATACCTATCCAGCCAGTTCTCCAATTATTATTTTATTAGTTTTGCAAGTATTCCTCCAGAGGGACACATATTCTTCCAGAATTTCTCCATTTAAGTAAATATGAATAAGTATTTTTATTCTTCCCCCTTTTCCTCAAAAAGAATAGCATATTTACTTTTCTGCACAACCATCTTGGAGATACTTTCATATCAATAATACAAAGCTTCTTTATTTTTAAATATACTTTCAGAATATTCCATCATGAGGAAATACCATAATTTATTTAACAATTTACCCACTGATGGGCAAGTCGGTTGTTTCCAATGCTTTCCAGCTGTTACAAACCATGCTGCATTAAATAGCTTTGTATGTGTATTATTTTGTACCCCTGTACAAGTGTTATAGGATAAATTTCAACAGCAGAATTTCGGGGTCAATGGGTATTGGTATTTATAATTTTGGTAAATTCGCCAAACTGCCTTCCATGAAGGTTATACCAATTTGCATTACCACCAACAGTGTATGAGTACTTGCTGATTCATAACCAAGCTTGTTAATTAAGTTTTTGAATTTTTGCTGATCTGATGAGTTAAAACAGGGTCAGTGTAGCTGTAATTTGCATTTTTCTTATGAGTGACATTGAGGATTCTTTCATTTCATTAAGAGCCACTTGCATTCTGTTTTTGTTTTCTGAAGGTTTGGATTTATTTATTTATTTATTATTGTATTCTTTACACTGTTTTATATTTGGTCATTTTTAAAAACCAATTCATAGGAGATGGTAACATGTTAAATACTTGCAAATATTTCACCCATTTTGTCACTTATCTTCACTTTTTTGAACTTTGCTACAGTGTCTTATATCATGCAGAATTGTTACAGCTTCTGAATTTATCATTGTCGTTCAGTTGCTCAGTTGTGTCTGACTCTTTTTGACCTCATGGACTGCAGCATGCTAGGCTTCCTGTCCTTCACCATCTTCCGAAGCTTGCTCAAATCATGTCCATTGAGTCGGTGATGCCATCCAACCATCTCGTCCTCTATCATCCCCTTCTCCTCCTGCCTTCAATCTTTCCTCACATCAGGGTCTTTTCCAATGAGTCGGCTCTTTGTATCAGGTGGCCAAACTAATGGAGCTTCAGCTTCAACATCAGTCCTTCCAATGAATATTCAGGATTGATTTCCTTCAGGATTGTCTGGTTTGATCTCCATGCAGTCCAAGGGACTCTTACGAGTCTTCTCCAACACCACAGTTCTAAAGCATCGATTCATTGGCACTCAGCTGTCACAGCTATAGCAGCTCATCCCAAGATTAAAAAGAATTTTTCCATGTTTTCTTTGTCATATATATAATTTCATTATTTACATTTAAAGTCTTTCATTCACTTGGTATTTTTCCTGGCATATGGTATGAAGTATACTATGCCAACATTCTTTGTTTTCTCTTACTGGTTTGGGCACCTATTAAATTCCTGAATATATTTGACTCTATGGACATTCTATTATGTTTTACTTGCTCCTCTACTTATGCACTGACATCACACCATTTTAATTATTGAGACTTTTAATGTGTTTTTGTATCAGATAAGGCAACCTCACCTCTTTGTTTTGCTAAGTTTTCCTGATTTTTCTTTGTTTATTTTTGTTTATAAACTGTAGAATTAGCTCATGTTGTTAAAAATAAATCTTCTGGAGATCAATCAAGATGGTGGGGTAAGGGGATGTAGAGCTTACCTCCCCTCAAGAACATATCAGAAAATACATCTAAATGTGGGACAAATTTCACTAGAAATTGGCAGAAGGACTCCTATACAATCAAGGCTATAAGAAAGATATACATGTAATCAGGTAGGAAGGAAAGAAAAGATATTGAGTTGGGATCTTTGCTCCTGGGAGAGACTCAGAGGAAAAGGGAGAATTCATTGGAAGACACCTGCCCTGGGGAGTGAGCAGTGAGAGCTGTGGGTTGGGCACCCCAGTCCTGTAAGAAGCGCCCCCTTGGCTGGCTGGGGGACCACTGGAACTAGTAGGGGAGCTGTGAGAAGCCTGGATTCTGCTCCTGAGGAGCACATGCACACTGGCTTGCCCCCAGGACGGGCAGAAGGAGGTGGTCAAGTGGCCGCTCGGTTTCCCACAACCACCTTGGTGCATGTCCCAGCCCCAGTTGAGTGAATATTCCAGCCCCATTCACTCTTCATATCACAGTGTGGTGTTGGATCTAGGGCAGCTATTACTGAGGAGAAGACATAACTTAGGGATCCAGAGACTACCCAGACCCAGGGCAAGTCTTGTGGGGTGGCAGTGGCCATGGTTGGTGCTTACTCAAGCTGCGCATCAGAAGCAGCCCAGAGCTCTGAAAGCAGCCCTTCCACCGCAGCTCATGCCCCAGTACATGCTGAGTATCCATGTGGGGCCCTGCCTGCCCTGTGGTGTGGCTCCACAGTGGAAAGGAGGGTGGTGGAGGCTGGAGGCAGTGACTGACTGTGAAGGATGAAGAATACTTGGACCTCAGGCTGCAACTGAGCTAAGGGACACACTTGCAGGTGCTTGCACAGGCAGTGTGGCGCAGAAAGCTTGGACCTCTGCTATGGCTGGCACAAGCTGATAGCTTGCATGGGCCCCCTTGCTTCAATACTCCCCAACTCTGGGACATAGGTTCCAGGGTGGGGATAGGGGAAAACCCACCCTTAAAGGCACCTGTGGGTTTTCCTTGGTGGCTAAATAGTAAAGAATCCACCTGCTAATGCATCAGACATGGGTTTGATCTCTGATCCAGGAAGATCCCTCATGCCTCAGAGCAACTAAGCCCGTGAGCCACAACTACTGAGCCTGTGTGCTGCAACTACTGAGGCCCTTGCACCCTGAAACCTGTGCTCCACAAGAGAAGCCACTGCAAAGAGAAGCCCGCATACCGCAGCAAGAGAGTAACCCTGCTTGCCGTGACTAGAGAAAAGCCCGGGCAACAAGGAAGACCCAGCAAAGCCAAAAATAAATAAGTAAAACTATTTTAAAAAGGAACTTGCCATTTTTTAGCACTTGACTCCAGCTCCAGCCCTTCCATTTCCAGTTTCACTCCCTACCAAGGGGGTAGCTGTCATCACACCCTGACTAAACATGTGATTTGCACCCATGTCAAATCCAGCTCTCCCATTAAAGCCCTGAGTCTGTGCGGTCTGAATAGGGATGTTCCCACATAAGAACACCCCTTCAAGACTGCAACAGGCAACTGTTTCACACTAAATTCATGGAGTCAGAGAAAGTTAAGCAAAATGAAAAGACAGAGGAAATGCTCTCAGTTGAAAGAGCAAGAGAAAACCCTTGAAAAAGCAGATAATGAAACAGAAATAAAGAATTCAAAGCACTGGCAGTCAAAATGTTAATTGAATTAGGGTAAAGAATAGATGAATACAGTGGAAAATTTACAAAGAACTAGAAAATATAAAAAAGACTCAATCAGAAATGAAGAATTCAATAGCCTAAATAAATAACATACTAGAAGGAATGAATAGTAGATTGATACAGAAGAAAGCATGAGTGATCAATGAAACCAGGAGTTAGTTTTTTGAAAAGATAAAATTGATAAACATTTATCCAGGCTCACCAAGAAGAAAAGAAAGAGGACCCAAATAAAATGAGAACTGAAAGAGAAGATACCATAGAGATACATACTGATACCATAGAGATACAAAAAAAAAAAAAAAACATAAAATACTACCATAAGTCAGATGCCAATTAATTGGATAACCTAAAAGAAATGGACAAATTTCTGGAAACATACAGCCTGTCAAGATTGAGTCAAGAAAAATAGATAATTTGAACAAACCAATCACCAGTGGTGAAACTGCATTTGTAATTTAAAAACTCCCAGCAAACGAAAGTTCAGGACTGGATGACTACACAGGGGAATTTTACAAAACATATAAAGAAGGACTAATGCCTATCTTTTTCAAACTATTCCAAAAAATTGAAGAGGACAGAAACTCTCAAGTTTATTTTACTAGGCCACCCTGATACCAAAACCGGACAAAGACACTACAATAAAATAAAATTACAGGCTAATTTCTATGATGACTATATATGTAAAAATCCTTAATAACAGAAAAGTGAATTTAACAATATATAAAAAGGATCATTCACCATGATCAAGCTGGTTTTATTCCAGGGACACAAAGATGGTTCAATACTGACAAATCCATCGATGTGAAATACCATATTAGCAAAAGGAAGGATAATCATTACATGAGCATCTTAATAGATGCAGAAAAAAACATGTTACAAAATGCAACATTTATTCATGATAAAAACTCTCATCAAAGTGAATACACAGGGAACGTATCTCAATATATCTTCTTGCTCAGTTGTGTCTGACTCTTTGTGACCTCATGGACTGTAGCCCGCCAGGCTCCTCTGTCCATGGGATTTCCCAGACAAGAATACTGGAGTGGATTGCCATTTCCTCCTCCAGGGGATCTTCCCAACCCAGGAATTGAACCCTCTCTTCCAACTCCTGCATTGGCAGATGGATTCTTTACCAAATGCACCATCTGGGAAGCCCACGTATCTTCTTGGACATAATAAAATTCATTTAGGACATGCTGACAACTAATATCATATTCAATGGTGAAAAGCTTTGTTCTAACTCATATATTTACTTTTACCTTTATCCATTTTTTTTTTTTTTGTCTTCCTTTGGTTTGTTTTTTGGCTTTTATTCTAATTATTCCAATTTCCCTCTGAGTGCTGCTTTATCTTTCTCTTGTAGTTTTATGAGATGTGGTTTTTCATTATTGCTATTCTTTGTAAGTTTTGTAATTTTGATTTGTAAGTCCTTTGACCCAAAAGTTGTTCAAGAGAACTTAATTTTTTAAACCTTCAAACTTAAGTATCTTTTAGCTTTATGAATTTTTCCATGGGTGTCTCACTGTATTGTCTCATGATCAGGGAATATTTCTTAGGCAATTTCTACTTTTGAGGATTTATTGAAATTAATTTCCTTTGTGACTTACTATATAATCTGTTTTCATGCATATTCCATGGGCTCTTGAAAAGAAGATATATTCTCTATTTTCAGAATAAGAGTTTGGTATAAATTACAGTTTGCCTTATTAATGTTACTATTTAGTTTTTCTATGTATAGCTTATTTTTTCTACTCAATCTTTCAAAAGTCAAGAGAAGTAAATTAGAATATCCTATTACTGGTTTGTTTTTGTATGTTTCTCCTTGTATGTTCCACAATTTCCATAATTTTATACATGTTGCAGCAGTTGCTTATATCTTTATTGAGAATTGTACTTGTTATAGTCTAAAGTTCTATTCAAGTCTTCTGGGACTAAATTGCATTTGTTTTTATATGTGCTTGTGACTTTTGATTTCCATGTTCTTGCCTTGCCTAATATGTGTGTGCTCAGTTGCTCAGTCGTGTCCAATTCTTTGGTGACTCCATGGACTACAGCCCACCAGGCTCCTCAGTCCATGGAATTTTCCACGCAAGAAGACTGGAGTGGGTTGACATTTCCTACTCAGGGAATGTTCCTCACCCAGGGATTGAACCCATGTTTACTTCGTCTCCTGTAGTGGCAGGAGGCTTCTTTACCACTGAGCCACCTAGGAAGCCCCATTGCCTAATATACCTATGCCTATATTTCAATTTTCAGTCTTCTAAAATCATTTTGCTTTAGGTGTATTTTTACATTAAATATAGTTAGGATTTTCCCTTTCACTCCTATAGGAATTTTCTTAATAGACTTATATTTATTGATATATAGTTTTTCTCTTCATTCTTATTTTTATTGATATAATATATTCTCTCTTTGTTCTTATTAAATTAGTAAAGAAATAGCCCGCGCCGCCGCTGCACTCACTGGCTGGTCCCGTGCGGGCGCCGGGCTCCCGCCGCAGGAGACGACCACTAGGGCCGCTGCCACCGCTTTAGCCCAGCCCCGCCCCGGCCGGAGCCCCCTGCTCTGTCGGGCGATGAATTGTCACGACGAAGCGCTAGGGGTGCAGCGCCACGCCAGCGAGGAGGAGCTCAAGAAGGCCTATCGGAAGCTGGCCCAGAAAGGGCACCCGGATAAAAATCTGGATGATGCCGCAGAAGCAGCTGAACAATTTAAACTAATCCAAGCGGCGTATAATGTGTTGAGCGACCCTCAGGAAAGAGCGTGGTGCAATAATCATAGAGAAGCTCTGGTGAAAGGTGGACGTGATGCAGAATATCAAGATGACAGCTTAGACTTGCTTCACTATTTCACTGTGACCTGCTACCCTGGTTACGGCGATGATGAAAAGGGCTTTTACACGGTGCACCGTAATGACTTTGAAATGACTGCAAAGGAAGAACTAGAATCTGCTTTAGAAGAGGACATGGAAGATTTCCCAACTTTTGGAGACTCCCAGAGTGACTATGATATGGTAGTCCACCATTCTATGCTTACCGGCAGAGTTTCTGCACTCAGAACTTTGCTTGGAAAGAATATGATACACAGCAGGCTTCAAACGGCTGGGAGGAATGAGCCATGGAAAAAGAAAACAAATGAAAAAGTGAGGAAAAGCGAGGAAAGGGGAGGAAGGAGAATGAACTTGTCCGTCAGCAGGTCGCTTTCATCCATAAAAAGGATAGAAGAGTGCAGGCTCATCGAAAGCTTGTGGAAGAACAAAATGCAGAGAAGGCAAGGAAAGCGGAGGCAATGAGGTGGCAGCAGAAGCTAAAACAGGCCAAGCTGGCAGAGCAGTACAGACAGCAGAGCTGGATGGCAGTGGCTGACTTTGGGAAGGAGCTCAGGGAGATGGAGGCGCAGTATGAAAAGCAGTTTGGAGATGGATTGGGTGAAGATGAAGCGGAAGAACTGGAGCTCAGAGACGGATAGGATGGTAAAGACAGAGACGAGGCCGAGGACACAGAACTTTATGATGGCCTTTACTGCCCCGCGTGTGATAAGTCTTTCAAGACTGAAAAGGCTCTGAGGAATCATGAAAAATCAAAGAAGCATCGGGAAATGGCTGCCTTGTTAAAACAACAGTTGGAGGAGGAGGAAGCAAATTTTTCAGGACCTCAAACTGGTGAAAACAGTCTGAATGTCAATTCCTAGGAAGAAATGGAGGAGGCGCCAAAACAAAAGCTTTCTAAAAAACAGAAGAAAAAGAAACAGAAACCAGCACAGAACTGTGATGATAATTTCCATGAAAATGGAACTGGAGAAGGAGTAAAGCTTGACCCGGAAGATACCAACCTAAATGAAAACAATGCCAGAGAATTGGAAGATAGTCTCCAAGAAAATGTTGGGGTCACATAGACTGTGGAACTGTGCGATGACCCAAAAACTGAGGCTAAAAGGGTTTCTAAACCCAAAGGAAAGAAAGCCAAAGATACTAAAAAGTCTGTCAGAGTACCTGCTGAACCACAGACAATGAGTGATGTGCTTATCAGCTGTACAACCTGCCACAGTGAATTTCCATCCCGAAATAAACTTTTTGATCATCTAAAGGCCATCAGTCAAAGAGCACCTTCATCCTTAACATCTTTAAACAGTGTAACAAATAGTTGAAACAAAAAAGAGAGACTTAAAAATAGAAATTCTGCCAATGCTTTTTCCTTTCAATTGTCTCTAGATTTTGAAACCAAAAACTGAAGTGAAATTATCTAAAGAGTTAAAATTTCAGTGATCTGCAAGATCTGCAAGAATGATCTTGTGGAAGATTATTTTTTATCTTGTAAAAACATTTTTTAAAATATATATATTTTTAAACATGTCATTAGTGACTGAATTCTACTTTTGCCATCTGAAATTGACTTGAATATCTCAAAACAGGTAAATATTGTAAAGTATGCATTCTTGACTTTTGTTGGCTCATGTGGACAGAAATGTACAGGAGAATTAAATTAACACATAAAAAAAGAAATATAACTTTTAACAATGATTTTTAAAGAAAGTCTTTCACAAAGTAATTTGCTTTATGTACTTATGATATTTATAGAAGTTTTAATTTTTGTTCTAGTGGTTATTTTATTTAATATTCTTAGACTTTTATTTCTTTTGACAATATTTCTTTCCTAATAGAAGCAAAGATAAAATTAGTGTGATGATCTTTCTCATCTACTTTGATCTACCACCCAATTACATTCAATGTTGTGATCTTTCTCAGTGTTTTTCTAATACTAATATTACATATGCTAAAATTTTTTATTGCTTGATTTGCTACACTTTAAGTGATATCTTTTGACACAGAGCTATTAGACATGAGGTAATTAGAGAAAGTTTTTTCTCATCTTTGTTTCATCTTTTCCTTCCTATATCAGCCACAGCAACAGTCTAAAATAATCTAATTACATGAGATTATATGAGATGCTATAGCAAAGTGTATATTTTAAAGCTTTCCAACCCCATGGACTGTAGGTGGCCAAGCTCCTCTGTACATGGGATTCTCCAGGCAAGAATACTGAAGTGGGTTGGCAGTCCCTTCTGCAGGGGATCAAACCCAGGTCTCCCATACTGTAGGTAAATTCTTGACTGTCTGAACCGTCTTCCCACCAGGGAAGCCTAATCTAAAATAATCTTCTAATTAAAAACATGAGATCATATGATATATTGTAGCAAAATGTATATTTCAAAGCTTTCAGTGGAAAATTTAAAAAACAATACAAGTATTTATTTACAGACAATCATAACTAGCCCTTCATCTCTTGTCCTTCCATATCAGTAAAATTTAAATTCAAAACCTGAGTAACATGGACTTCCCCAGTGGCTCAGTGGTAAAGAAGCCACCTGCCAATGGTGTAGACTTGGGTTTGATCCCCGGGTTGAGAAGATCTCCTGGAATAGGAAATGGCAAACCACTCCGGTATTCTTGCCTGGGAAATCCCACAGACTGAGGAGACTGGCGGCTACAGTCCAGGGAGGTCACAACAAGTCGGCCATGACTGAGCGACTGAGCACGCTTGCATGAGTAACATACTTCAACCTATGGACAATTGGTCTGGGCTTTGCCAGAACAAGCAGCTAGAACATTAACCAGAGAGACCTTGCCATAGAGACTGTGTGGCTTCCTTTTAAATTAACATCTCAAAGGGAAAGTAGTGATGTAAGGTAATGATTGAAAGCTCCTCTTTGTAATCATTTATAATTATCAATGGCATCTAAACATGCTCATTAATTCATCCTCTTAACTCTGGCAACTGTTGTCTTTGATCAAGTTCTAGCCCATTACCTACATTATTATTTCTGTATTGTGACAAAAATCTATCTTCTGTGTATCAGAGCTGCGTACTGGTGGAAGGTGGATAATTTTTATTTTTGTAAAAGTATTATTTGGCATGGTGGCTGTATTAATTTGTGGGGAGTACAGAGAGTCTGTCATTAGAGAATTAAAGAATACACAAGATAAAATTCAGCAACTTTCTGGTTAGTGCCTTGGTTGAGTCTGGTGTCTATAATATTAAACATGATAATTTACAGATTTTTTTTTCCCCCTGGTGATACTTCAGGAGAATTCTAGTGGTTGGGAAGCTTTGAATTCCTTGTGCTGGGATTTTTCCACTTAAAATGGTGAGTGTGAGAGAAGGAGCTTAAATTTGGATTTTGGTGTCTTCTCTACTGTCCTTTTATTGTCAGTTATTTATTCAGGAATTCTTTATGGACTATCTAGAGGAGACAAGGCACGTTGCTCAGCACTGGGTTTACACTGGTAAGCCAGATACACATGGCTTGTGTCTTCATGGATTTTTAGTCTGCAAAGAAGCACATAGCATAGTTATCATTGCAATATGTGTTTTGAGGGAAAAAAACATTATATAGGTCTATATAGTAAAGGCAATTGAGATGAGATCTGAAGGATGCAGATAATGATGGGGAAGGTGGAACAGGAATCAAGAAATCTAGGCAGAGAAAATTGATCTGTGAGGTACTGAGGGTCTTGTCTTAGTTGAAGAATTGGAAAAAGACAAGAGTCAAGATTGGGAAGGACCTGATATTTGACTTTTAAGGGAAATTGGTGGGTACCAGATTCTGCTGAGATACAGCTGGAGAATTCTGATCTTTTTCCAAATTGCTGGGCCAGCCGCATACATAATTTGTGGGAGTCATTGAAATAAAAATGCAAGATGAAAATTCACAGTTCTTTTCCCCCAAAAACTTTTTATTAAGAATTTCAAGTTAGTGACAACAGAATATTAAACCAAGTATAGGATTGTTCTAAGTACTGTACTTTGTACGACTGCATAGGTTACAAGCCCAGGAAGTTGGCTCTGCCTAAATTAGGCAATGCAAAGCCAAGGAAAAGGGATAAGTAGAGGAGAGAGTATACTTGGTTGGCACTTCCTGTTGTTCTACCAAGGCATGTTTAGTTAGTGAGTAACTGGAGAAGGCGATGGCACCCCACTCCAGTACTCTTGCCTGGAAAATCCCATGGATGGAGGAGCCTGGTAGGCTGCAGTCCATGGGGTCTCGAAGAGTCAGACACGACTGAGCGACTTCACTTTCACTTTTCACTTTCATACATTGGAGAAGGAAATGGCAATCCACTCCAGTGTTCTTGCCTGGAGAATCCCAGGGACGGGGGAGCCTGGTGGGCTGCCGTCTATGGGGTCGCACAGAGTCAGACACGACTGAATCGACTTAGCAGCAGCAGCAACGGCAGAGGTGGGACTACAAATGATTACTAATATGATCTTTGCAAGTCTTGTGCCTAGATACATAGGTGTCCAGATGTGCTGTGCTAAGTCACTTCAATCCACTCTCAGTTCGTTAGTAGGGGTAGTAAAATGGTACAGTCTGGGATTTTTGCTTCAGGTCATCCTATTTAACCATTACTTTAATACACTGAATAAATTTATCATCTAATTATTTAACAATTCAAAGTTTCAAATGACTGACAAGAAGTGTCCTTAGTAGTGTGCTTCTTTTTTGGAATCAACTGATATTCTGTGACCAAAGTATTCAGAATTCAGAATAAGAAAGAGGAAATAATTTAAAGAATACAAAAAGGAACAACTTCCTGCTAATCCTTCTTTGTTTCAGTGATTTGCATATCCTGCTTAGAATATGCAGTCCTGCTGTTGTAACATAAAATATCGAGAACCAAAACTTTTGTCCATTATCACTGACAAAAAAGTCTTAAGTATTATATGATGTAGTAAGAAGAAAGCAAACCAAAAAAACCCAAAAAGAATTCTGAAACAACCATTTTAGTTTTTATAATAAGAACCCTACTTTTTTTGTATGCATGTATTTTAAAACACTTTATAGACAAATAATAATCACAAAATCAAAAACTTGATAGTGACCCATAGTCTATGTTTTGAAAGAATTTTCTTTAAGGGCTTTAATGACAAAATAGAGGCCAACCTAGTAGCTTTTTTTTAAAGTTAACTTCTCTAGAAATTGGCTACTTTCTTATTATTTGTTTTTTTAATCTGGTTAACTCAAGTTTACAAATAATGATTGTTAAAAATCTATCCAATTAATACTGTTTTTTAGAGAATATTTATAAATTATGACAATCAGTTCACTTTAGTCACTTAGTCCTGTCTGACTCTTTGCCACCCCATGGACTGCAGCACGCCAGGCCTCCCAGTCCATCACCAACTCCTGGAGTTTATTCAAACTCATGTCCACTGAGTTGGTGATACCATCCAACCATCTCATCCTCTGTCGTCACCTTCTCCTCCTGCCTTCAGTCTTTCCCAGCATCAGGGTCTTTTCCAGTGTGTAAGCTCTTCACATCAGGTGGCCAAAGTATTGAAGTTTCAGCTTCAACATCAGTCCTTCCAATGAACACTCAGGACTGATCTCCTTTAGGATGGACTGGTTGGATCACCTTGCAGTCCAAGGGACTCTCAAGAGTCTTCTCCAACACCATAGTTCAAAAGCATCAATTCTTCGGTGATCAGCTTTCTTTACAGTCCAACTATCACATCCATACACGACTACTGGGAAAACCATAGCCTTGACTAGACGGACCTTTGTTGGCAAAGTAATGTCTCTGCTTTTGAATATGCTGTCTAGGTTGGTCATAACTTTCCTTCCAAGGAGTAAGCATCTTTTAATTTCATGGATGCAGTCACCATCTACAGTGACTTTGCAGCCCCCAAAAATAAAGTCTGTCAATGCTTCCCCATCTATTTGCCATGAAGTGATGGGACCAGATGCTATGATCTTAGTTTTCTGAACATTGAGCTTTAAGCCAGCTTTTTCACTCTCCTTTTTCACTGTCATCAAGAGGCTCTTTAGTTCTTCTTCACTTCCTGCCGTGAGGGTGGTGTCATCTGCATATCTGACATTATTGATATTTGTCCTGGCAATCTTGATTCTAGCTTGTGGTTCATTCAGCCCAGCATGTCTAATGATGTTTTCTGCATAGAAGGTAAATAAGCAGGGTGAAAATATACAGCCTTGACGTACTCCTTTCCCTATTTGGAGCCAGTCTGTTGTTCCATGTTGAGTTCTAACTATTGCTTCTTGACCTGCATACAGGTTTCTCAAGAGGCAGGTCAGGTGGTCTGATATTCCCATCTTTTTAAGAATTTTCTGCAGTTTATTGTGATCCACACAGTCAAAGGATTTGGCATAGTCAATAAAATAGAAGTAGGTGTTTTTCTGGAACTCTCTTGCTTTTTCCATCATCCAGTGGATGTTGGTAATTTGATCTCTGGTTCCTCTGGCTTTTCTAAAACCAGCTTGAACATCTGGAAGATTATGGTTCACATATTGTTGAAGCCTGGCTTAGAGAATTTTGAGCATTACTTTACTAGCGTGTGAGATGAATGCAATTGTGTGGTAGTTTGAGCATTCTTTGGCATTGCCTTTCTTTGAGATTGGAATTAAAACTGATATTTTCCAATCCTGTGGCTACTGCTGCATTTTCCAAATTTGCTGGCATATTTAGTGCAGCATTTTCACAGCATCATTTTTTAGGATTTGAAATAG
The DNA here is from genome assembly GCF_002263795.3 of Bos taurus. Lineage (NCBI taxonomy): Eukaryota > Metazoa > Chordata > Mammalia > Artiodactyla > Bovidae > Bos > Bos taurus. Next base: position 91,452,113 of record NC_037332.1, read on the forward strand.
CTCAACTGGAGTTCTATCACCTCCACTAGCTTTGTTCATAGTGATATTTCCTAAGGCCCACTTGACTTCACATTCCAGGATGTCTGGCTCTAGTTGAGTGATTACACCATCATGATTGTCTGGGTCGTGAAGATCTTTTGTACAGTTCTTCTGTGTATTCTTATGATCTTTTCTTAATATCGTTGGCTTCGGTTAGATTCGTACCATTTCTGTCCTTTCTCGAGCCCATCTTTGCATGAAATGTTCCCTTGGTATTTCTAATTTTCTTGAAGAGATCTCTAGTCTTTTGCATTCTATTGTTTTCCTCTATTTCTTTGCACTGATCTCTGAGGAAGGCTTTCTTATCTCTCCTTGCTGTTCTTTGAAACTCTGCATTCAAATGGGTATATCTTTCCTTTTCTCCTTTGTTTTTCACTTCCCTTCTTTTCAAAGCTATTTGTAAGGCCTCCTCAGACAACCATTTTGCTGTTTTGCATTTCTTTTTCTTGTGGATGTTCTTGATCCCTGTCTCCTGTACAATGTCACCAACCTCTGTTGATAGTTCATCAGGCACTCTGTCTATCAGATCTAGTCCCTTAAATCTATTTCTCACTTCCACTGTATAATCATAAGGGATTTGATTTAAATCATACCTGAATGGTCTAGTGATTTCCCCTACTTTCTTCAGTTTCAGTCTGAATTTGGCAGTAAGGAGTTCATGATCTGAGCCACAGCCAGCTCCCAGTCTTGTTTTTGTTGACTGTATAGAGCTTCTCCATCTTTGGCTGCAAAGAATATATTCAGTCTGATTTCAGTGTTAACCATCTGGTGATGTATATGTGTAGAGTCTTCTCTTGTCTTGTTGGAAGAGGTTGTTTGCTATGACCAGTGAGTTCTCTTGGCAAAACTCTATTACTTTGTCCTGCTTCATTCTGTACTCCATGGCCAAATTTGCCTGTTACTCCACGTGTTTTTGACTTCCTAGTTTTGCATTTCAGTCCCCTATAATGAAAAAGAAGTCTTTTTTTGGGTATTAATTCTAGAAGGTCTTGTAGGTCTTCATAGAACCATTCAACTTCAGCTTCTTCAGCATTACTGGTCGGGGCATGGACTTGGATTACTGTGATATTGAATGGTTTGCCTTGGAAACAGAGATCATTCTGTCCTTTTTGAGACTGCATCCAAGAACTGCATTTCGGACTCTTTTGTTGACTCGTTTCCTTCTAAGGGATTCTTGCCCACAATAGCAGATATAATGGTCATCTGAGATAAATTCACCCATTCCAGTCCATTTTAGTTCGCTGATTCCTAAAATGTCGATGTTCACTCTTGCCATCTCCTGTTTGACCACTTCCAATTTGCCTTGACTCATGGACCTAACATTCCAGGTTCTTATGCAATATTGCTCTTTACGGCATTGGACCTTGCTTCTATCACCAGTCACATCCACAACTGGGTGTTGTTTTTGCTTTGGCTCTGTCTCTTCATTCTTTCTGGAGTTATTTCTCTACTTCTCTCCAGTAGCATATTGGGCACCTACTGACCTGGGGAGTTCATCTTTCAGTGTCCTGTCTTTTCACCTTTTCATACTGTTCATGGGGTTCTCAAGGCAAGAATACTGAAGGGGTTTGCCATTCTCTTCTCCAGTGGATCACATTTTGTCAGAACTCTCCACCATGACCTTTCTCTCTTGGGTGGCCCTACAGGACATGGCTCATAGTTTCATTGTGTAAGACAAGGCTGTGGTCTATGTGATTAGAATGGTTAGTTTTCTGTGATTGTGGTTTTCAGTCTGTCTGCTGTCTGATGGAGAAGGATAAGAGGGTTATGGAAGCTTCCTGATGGGAGAGACTGACTGTGGGGAAAATTGGATCTTGTTCTTATGGGCAGGGCTATGCTCAATAAATCTTTAATCCAATTTTCTGTTGATGGCTGGAGCTGTGTTCCCTCCCTGCTATTTACCTGTGGCCAAACTATGGTGGAGGTAATGAAGATAATGATGACCTCCTTCAAAAGATCCCATGCATGTACTGCTACACTCAGTGCCCCCAGCCCTGCAGCAGGCTACCACCAAGCCATGCCTCTGCTAGACACTCCTGGACACTCACATGCAAATCTGGGTCAGTCTCTTGTGTGGTCACTGCTCCTTTCTCCTGGGTCCTAGGAGACAAGCTTCTGTTTGTGCCCTCCAAGAGTCTATTTCTCAGTCCTGTGTAAGTTCTGGCAGCTCTGTGGTGGTGTTAATGGTGACTTCTCCAAGAGGGCTTATGTCATACCCAAGTCTGCAGCACCCAGAGCCCCGTCCCAGTGGCAGTCCACTGCTGACCCACACCTCCACAGGAGACGTTCAAACACAGTTCTGTCTCAGTCTCTAAAAATATTTTATTTTGTGGACATCATTCTTCTTTAGATACATGCTATGAAATGTAAGAAATTTCCTTACTCAATACTGTTTATGGTTTAACTATAAAAGCAAAGCATCTTAGAGGGTAACATTACTTACATGAATAAAATATAGGCACAATAAAAGTAATTTAATTATCATATATTAATTTAGAATTTGTTAGTGTAGAGCAGTACATAATGGAGAAGTGAGTGCTTGACTGAAAGTTATTTTCAGTCTAACAAGAGAAACAAGGCAGACACAAAAATACATATGTAACAGTAAACAATCACACTATAAGACTTGATCTGGCTATAGAGAACTGTACTCATAAGGGGTAAGTAACTAGGATATCAGGTACAGAGAGAGGTGATGAGCAGATGGGCCTAATCTTAAAGGTAGAGAATACGAAGGTGGATGTGGACAAAAGGAAGACTGGGAGTTGCAAAGGGAAGTTTGGGGTGGGGGGTGGTGAGGCCTAGCCAATCATGAGTTTGCAAATTTTGTGTGAGATAAAAACCAGTATCAGTATTAGATGGCCACTGGCAATGGATTTACATTAAAGAATGCTTTAGATTGATAGGATATTTAAAAAGTCTTTGCCAATCTATGTGAGATGATAGAGCAATTAATTAGAATTAACACACATTTGGCAGAGAATAGGGTAGATAATTTTGCTGGGCTCATTTAGGATCCTGTTAATAAAATAAGACTTCATGAAGGAGGTGGAATAATTATTGAGCTTTAAAAGATAAGTATGAAACTGCTAGATAATTCATGGTCATTATTATTGCCCAATATTTATTTTTGTTATTTTCTAAGATGCTGAGTAAACTGTAAGATTTACATGCAGGGGAAACCAGGATCTCTCTCTCTGAAATGCAATTCCACCTCAAAGCACAATTAACTGAAGTAAGTTAATAGTGGGGTAGCATGGAATTATTATAATTAGACAAACACACCTGGGTTTAATTTAACTTGATAAACATATTCTAAGGGGTTAAAAATGGTTTGAAAAGACTATGAAAGCCTTATTGTTAAAAAATATTTTAATTTGAAAATTAAAAACATATAGTTCTTATTTTTTATACAATTAAAACTCAATAATTGTACATACATGCTCTGTTGTGGTCTGACTCTGCAACCCATGGCCTATAGCCCACTAGGCTTCTCTGTCCACAGGATTCTCCAGGCAAGAATACTGGAGTGGGTTGCCATTTCCTCCTCCAGGGGATCTTCCCAATCCAGGAATTGAACCTGGGTCTCCTGCACTGGCAGGCAGATTCTTTACCACTGAGCCACTGGGGAAGCCTCACAATTATATTGAAACTCAATAATTGTACATGGTAATAATGATAAAATTACTTGCCTAGGTCCACAGCTGATGATTCTTTCACTGCTTGTTCCACAGGCTCAGAGAGAAAAAAGCTAAGTACACAATCACTCTGAAAAATAAGACAAAATATATTTTTTTCATTTCATACATTTATTTATCATTCCTATTTCTTAGTCTCTGAAAACACTGACCCAAATATAGAATATTTATATATACCTGTTTTTATTTATAGATATATCTATATTTATATATTCCATAAATAAGCAAAATATACTAGGAAATCTATTAAGCCAATGCTATAATTTTTCACTAAATTAAGCTAATCTCTCACGAGATTAGAATCTGGCTATTTTATATTTCTTTAAGAGGCTCAGGTGTACACCGCTTTTAGAGCTCACCACAATGTTTACACTCTTGAACTTTATAATTATGCATCAATCTCACATGTCCTTTTTCTAGAAAATGTGTACTGTTGGACAAAACTTTTGGAGAAAAATTACTCTCAGTAGGACACAGACACTCAGTGAAAAACCATTGCTCTTCAGAGTTCAGTTCTAGAAATGCTCACTAAGCTTTAAGCATTATGGAATGTTAGGGTATATTTAGAAAGAGAAAGATGCAAAAGGTGACCTCTGTATTAGAACACAATCTGATTAGTGGAGGAAACAGATTGTATTGAATGCTTCAGCAGAAATTCTGGTTCTGTGTAATTTTACTACAAAGAAGTGAGTGTGCTTCTCTTTTAAACTGATATGATCACAAACAAACTGACATTTAACCTGGACTCCAAATAAATGGGCTAACTGATGAATCAGAATGACTTGTCCTTAGTGACACTGACAGGCATTTTGTTTTAAGCCATTATATTGACACGCATTTTGTTTTAAGCAAAGTAGCCTTTCCTATATTTTTTTATCTGAAGGGCACCACTACATAACTGATTACTGCTTTTGACTATCATAAGCTGATGCCATATTAGCTGCAAAGCCACCTGACATTCTCCATCCTCCCCAGCTAGCTTTGTTCTGTGCAATGGTTCTTTCAACCTTTTCCAGAAACTTAAGCTTCCAACTCTGACTCCTTTCCTGATGATTTTGTCTCCACTCTAGAGAAAAACAAAAGGCAGATGGAGATTTCTGAATTTCCTGCTGAAAAATCTACAGATGCACAAAGTCATGTTTTCTCTTTTCTTCCTTCTCCAAGGGAAGATCTGTCTCTCTTCCCATCTATTCTAAATTGAATTGCACCCTCCCCCAAAATGTTGAAATCCTAACCCACAGTAGCTCAGAATGTGAACTTCTTTGGAAATAGGATAACTACAGATATAATTAGTTAAGTTAGGATGAGGTCATATGGTGGAGGGTGGACCTCTCATCCGATATGACTAGTGTCTTTATAAAAAGGGGAAATTTAGACATATTTCATGCTGCAAAGATGGTGTGGAGAGACAGGGAGGAGATGGCCATCTATCATCTACAATCCATGGTGAAAGCCTGGGATAGATTCTGCATTCACACCTGTCAGAAGAAATCAACCCTGTGACACCTTGATTTCAGGTGTTCATTCACAGCTTCGAGAACTGTGGTGCAATGCATTTCTGTTGTTTTAAGTCACCCAGTGTATGGTACTTTGTTATGGCATCCCTTGCAAACTAAAACACCACTGAATGCTGCTCATGTCCTTCAGTGTCCCAGATTCTATACCTTTCTCCTCAAGAACCTTGTAGAATGTCCCAGTCTATAGTCTTTTTCTTCCTTCCTCCTTTCCCTCCCTCCTTCCCTCTCATTCTTGCTTGCTTCCTTCCTTCCTCTTCCTTTCCTCCCTCTTTCTTTCTCTCCCTTAAGAATCAAGTATGGACATTTCCCTTCACTTTACAACCATATTTCTCTTTTTATGATGTTTACATTTCTGTCCATTTTATTAATAGCATCTTATTTAAAAGTAGGGCTTCCCTGGTGGCTCAGAGGTTAAAGCCTCTGCCTGCAATGTGGGAGACCTGGGTTCGATCCCTGGGTCAGGAAGATCCCCTGGAGAAGGAAATGGCAACCCACTCCAGTATTCTTGCCTGGAGAATCCCATGGACGGAGGAGCTTGGTGGGCTACAGTCCACGGGGTCGCAAAGAGTCGGACACGACTGAGAGACTTCACTTTATTTAAAAATAACTGCAAGGGAGGCCACAGTATACATAAAGCACAAAAAGACTATAGCCCTAACAGTTATTCCTAGAGAAATTTTTCCTTCACCATTTCCATTCCTTCCAAGTTTTATTCCAGAAAGAGAGGGAAGGATGATTAATATGTCCATAAGGAGTAATCGCCATCACAATATTAACTTGGACAAAAACAATAAGGACCCAATTTAGCTGGTACCATCTTATTTTTCCTGGGCTTCCCTTGTGGTTCAGCTGGTAAGGAATCCACCTGCAATGTGGGAGACCTGGCTTCAGTCCCTGGGTTGGGAAGATCCCCTGGAGAAGGGAAAGGCTACCCACTCCAGTATTCTGGCCTAGAGAATTCCATGGACTGTACAGTCCATGGGGTCGCAAAGAGTCGGACATGACTGAACGACTTTCAGTTTCAGTTTTCAGTATCCTATTTTCCCACCAGATAAGTTTAAAAAAAAGTCAAAGTTTTCTCAGTGTGGAAGAGTAGGACAGCTTATACACTGACATGGTACCCCAGATGAGTTATAAAATTTCTCAAACCATGCAAAGTATACTCATACAAAAACAATTTCTTGTCATTAATGTCCTTTTCAAGTCCTGTTATTTTTCTCCTCTCTAACACAAACTTATGGGAAGAGCTGTCAGTACTCACACTGATTCCACTTCTTCAACTTTCTCTCACTTTATGATCTACCACACTCAGGTTTCTGTCATTAATTGAACTTTGAAAATGCTCTTACCATCATTTCTCTTGTTTAAGGTCTTTTCCCCCCCTAAATCCAATAGAGATTTTCTTGGCCCTTTATATATATATAGCTGCTCCATTTTTAGTGAAAAATTCTCTTTCACTTGCTTTCTTGTTCTCCCAGTTTTTCTTCCATTTGTCCTGCCATCTCTTCTTACACTTTTTTTCAGGCTCCTTTTCGTTTTGCTTATAACTTCAGATCTAGTGTCCTTCACTTTTGGCTCATTTCTCTCATTGTTCTAACATGTTCTTTCTGGGTAATGTTATCCCCTTTGGTGGCTTCTATATTCCCTGGTGGTCTAGGGGTAAGATTCTGAACTCCCAATGCAGGGAACCCAGGTTTGATAACTGGTCAAGGAACTACATCCCACATGGTGCAGGTGAGAGTTCACACACCGCAACTAAGACCCGGCGTAGCCAAATAAACAAATGAATAAATACATAAATATTTTTAAAAAATAGACATTATAATGATTTGCAAATCTACAGTTTTATCTCCATTCTATCTCTTGAACCTCAGCCTTCTACTTCACTACATCAAAATATCTTTTTATTGGCTTCCTTGACTGTTCTAAAGATAATTAAAACCCCCAAAGAACACAACTAAATGCATTTTTTTTTCTCTTGATTTGCTACTTCCTGTGCATGCATGCTCAGTCACTAAGTAGTGTCTGACTCTTTGCAACCCTATGGACTGTGGCCCACCAGGCTCCTCTGTCCATGGGATTTTTCAGGCAAGAATACCAGAGTGGGTTGCCATTTCCTCCTCCAGGGGATCTTCCTGACCCAGGGATCAAGCCCACATCTCCCATATCTCCTGCACTGTAGGCAGATGCGTTATCACTGTGCCACCACTATGCTGCTGCCGATGATAAGTCGCTTCAGTCGTGTCCGACTCTGTGCGACCCCATAGACGGCAGCCCACCAGGCTCCCTCGTCCCTGGGATTCTCCAGGCAAGAACACTGGAGTGGGTTGCCATTTCCTTCTCCAGTGCATGAAAGTGAAAAGTGAAAGTGAAGTCGCTCAGTCGTGTCCAACTCTTAGCGACCCCATGGACTGCAGCCCCCCAGGCTCCTCCGTCCATGGGAGTTTCCAGGCAAGAGTAGTGCCACCACTCTACTGAACTGTATTTCCTCATGCTCTCTCACCTCTGCTTTTCTATATGTTCCTTTCTCCATTCTTTCCACCTCTATCCACCCACTTGCCCAAGCTTTATCACATTCTCTTTTCTCTACTCATTTAGGGTAGTCAGTGTGATATCAAGAGCAGAGATCATTTATTCACTCATATCTAGTAGAGTAGTTTTACTCAATAAATATTTATTAATAAAAACAGGTCTGATTTCAGATATAGAATACATTGATCTTCTAATGGAAATATTTTTCTCTGTGTAGCAGTTTTATGCATCATTATAAACTAGTTGATTAGCAATTTTGATCTCTACATGTTGTTCTCTTGTGAACTTGTTTAATAATGTATCTTCAAGAAATATATCCATATTCAGAGAGCTGACCAAATCAAGTTTTTTAGTTTGAGAGTCTGAAGTCAAATTTCAGACCGTGCAGAATTTGTGGAAGGAAATCTGACCTTCATTGGTTTTTGCCAACTAGTCAGTTATTCTTCTCATTTTGGCAACATTTTGACCTCACCTCCTAATGGTTATTAAACTTCAGTAGTAGGCAGAATAACTCCCCAATTAGTGTTTGAAATGTCACCACTAGCTAATTATTCCCTTGTGTTTACACTGTCATATCCTTGAAACCCTCATTTGTAATTCCAGGTGTGGGTGACATGCTTAACGCTAATTTCTTCTTGTGGCAAGATGGTTTTCACTCTATGAGAAACATGATCCAGTGTCAATGGAAGGGGAAAAAAAATTAATAAAAATGATGATAGGATGGGAAAGTTGATATTGCTGGATTTCAAAATAATTAAATTTTTTTTCACATTTGACTTTACTTGTGCGCATGTATCCCACAGCTTTTTAGCACATTGCACTACTGGAGAGTTTGGAGAATTATTGAAATGTTAGTGCTACGATTGCTTTCACTGAAACTCTGAACCAGTGTTTTCAGTTGAGTTTGTACTGACCACCAGGCAGTGTGGCTGTCTTTAGTCGTGTAGACTGAGCAACTCTATGCGTGCCTTCTTTACACTGACTATAGATATACTCCTAGTCTGCAGGGCTCTCCAAATGTAGAACTGCCAGATATAATTAATAAAAACAGATGATGCTCGGGACTTCCTTGGTGGTCCAGTGGCCAAGTCTCTGCTCCCAATGTAGGGGAGCTGGATTCTATCCCTGGTCAAGGAACTAGATCCCACATGCTGCAATTGAAAGATTTCTGCATGCCACAATGAAAATTGAAGATCCTGCATGCTGCAACTAGGACCTGGCACAGACAGATAAATCAATCAATTTTTTTTTTTAATATGGTCGCAAAGAGTTGGACACAACTGAGCGACTAATCTGATCTGATCTGATATGTTTTAAAAAAAGATGATGTCCATGCAATATTTCAAGTGTGAAAACTTAAAGTGTTAGTCACTCAGCTATGTCCAACTCTTTGCAGTCCCCTGAATTGTAGAGGGCCATACTCCTCTATCCATGGGATTCTCCAGGCAAGGACACTGGAGTGGGTTGCCATGCCCTTTCCCAAGGAATCTTCCTGACCCAGGGACAGAACCTGGGTCTCCCATATTGCAGGCAGATTCTTTACCCTCTGAGCCAGAAATTTATTTATCTCATATTCAGATTTAACTGGGCAGCCTGCATTTTATCTAGCTATCCTACAGTGTAAGATGCTTAAAGATGTATGGGCACACTTTTGGTTGTCTCAATGACTAGCAAGTACAATTGGCAATTAATGAATAAGGCTACTTATTCTAAATATCCTGACATACCTACAATATTCTCCCATCACAAAGAATGTTACTTTTCTGTTTAATTCTTCAAAAGGTAATGGTTTCCCAGAGGAAAAACTCTACTTCATTCTAGAAATGAGAAAACTGAATATCAGAACTCATAAGGGGTTGACTGATTGAAATTAGTATAAAAAAGAATGTAGAGTATAATTGGTATGCCCAGGCTCAACTGTGTTACCACTGCCAATGACCTATAGACATGAAGAATACCTAGAGGACCGGTGTGCCTACAGAGAGTTTTGCAGGAATCCTAGGGCACTCTAGTCTTCTGCACAAGCGTGAAGCAACTGGGACATATTGATGAGTTATAAACAGAAAAATATGATATTATTTTCAGAAAAATAATTTTATACTTATATACTATATATTCTGGAGAAGGGAATGGCAACCCACTCTAGTATTTCTGTCTGGAAAATTCCATGGACAGGGGAGCCTGGCGAGCTACAGTCAATGGGGTTGCAAAGAGTCGGACATGACTGAGCAACTAACACACACAATATACTTATATGCGATAAGTATATTTCTAAGATATTTCTTAAAAAGTTTACAGTGCAGGATTGTGGAGGAAAGGAAAAATAGAAGCCAGACTTAGAGAATGTCATCAGCAAAATCCTTTGTAAGCTCAACATATTCTATTCTCCAAGTATTCCACTCTGCTTTCCTTCTAAGTTTCTGAAATGATGGTAGTGCTGTCTCACATTTCCCTTTATAACCCTGGTCCTGGTGATGGGGTAGGTCTCCTCCTTGCATCTCCTTTCTCTTCTAATCTCCACACTTGCTTTCTATCTAAAAATGCCTTGCTTTGAATATCCATGTCTACTACACAGCCCTCTCCCTCTTATTTCACTTGTCTACTGAGCTCTAGGTCACTGGCCTTTATTCCAAGAACATTTAAAATCTTGGAACATTGTCATTTTCTCCTATAGTACCAGTCACAATTCACACTTATGTTTTTCTTTTTCTTTCTTTCTTTCCAATTACTTTACAATATTGTAGTGGTTTTTGCCATACGTTGACATGAATCAGTCATATACTTTAATATTGACACAAAACATCCTTTTAAAAAAACATTCATTTCATCCAGTAATCTTATTCTGCATCTCACTCCATTGCTCACTTTTGTTCTATTGATCTTATCTTGATCAATGACTGAAGTTCTTCCATTTTCTTGATTTCTAGACTCTGAGGCTACAAGCACCTGCTCCCTCCTTTTCAGCTCACTTCCTCTAGTTATGTAACTTGAACAATCTGTTGATCTTTACACTGAACTTAACCCCTCTCATATTCTCATATCCTTCCTTAGCCAATATGGATCTCATGGTCGATACTTATAATAACTCTCTTGCATACTCCTTTCAACTCCTTTGACCCTTTCTCCCCTTTATGTTATCATTCACTTGCAAAAAATGAAAACAAAATAACTCTGGTTACTCTCTGCCAACTCTGCAACTGTAACAGGCCTGAAGAATATTGCTAAAGAAAATCACTCATTCATGCTTACTGATCTTACTGTCACCTCAAGCCCACTACCCGATGGTACTTGAATTGGCATTCAAGATTTTCTGGCAATTTTACACATATCACTATCCCATTTGGTGTTCCATTCACCTATAGGACTATTTAATGTCTTAACCTCACTCCTCAAAATGTGAACATGCTTTCTCCATCTTTCAATCTTCTTGTTGATAGACAAAACAGCCACAGAGAAGAATTTTTATAAGCTCCCAATATCTATTATCTTACCATACCTCTGCCATTTTGTCTGCTACGTAGGTGGACTGCCTGTGCTCTAATTTGAGACTGATTGGGCACCAGATAGCATGCCTTCTTCTCTACTTTACGTCATCACTCTGATATCTGGCTAAGTGCATCACCAATTTTTGATTCTTTAGTGGATTTTCCTACCAGCTTATACATCATTCATTAAAAAAAAAAAAAAAATTCTTGACTTACATTTCCCTGCACACTATTTTCCCCCTCCTCCTTTGCCTCCCCTCCCCATTCATCCTTAGAGCAAAGATTCTACAAGGATTGTTTTCTTCTTTCTACCCCAAATTTCTCTCTTCACATTCTCCTTTGAGCCCATTTTAATCAGATTTTTGTTCCCAACACTCTCATCAAACTGACTTGGTAAATTCACCAAAGATATCCATTTTGTTAATCCAGTGGTCAGTTCTCAATTTTTGACCCATCAGTAGCATCTGAAACAGGATGTCATCAGCCCTTCTTCTTTGAAATATTTCCTTCTCTTAAATTCCAGGCACCAGATTCTTTCAGTTTCTAACAGATTGCTTTTTCTCAGTCTCTTAGATTGATTCTCTTCCATCATCTCAAATTTCAAAATTGGTGTGCTACATGGTCTCATCCTCAGACCTCTTCTCTTTAATATTTACATTTTTACCCTAAGTAATATCCAGGCTCATGGCAAGAAAAACCAATTATTAGCTGAAACTCCAATATTTATATTTCCAGTCTCTCTTTTCCCCTCAACTGAAAATAGTCAATTTTCTACTGGACATCTCTACTTAAAAGCCTCATAAGCAACTCAGTATATTTTGATCCAAACTCCTGAAAACCTTCACTCCCCACTGCTCCTCCTGTAGTTTTATCCATCACAACAAACATTCAACCAATGCAAGCATGTATGGCCAAAAAGGTGGGTTGTTGGCCTGCATTTATCCTGATTAATCAGTTCATGTGCCCTAACAGTTGTTAATATATGGAACATCCTTCCTATGTAAAACATTATATACTTGGTGAATAAATTAATGCATGGTTGATATTCATCTTCAGTTCAGTTCAGTTCAGTCATTCATTTGTGTCCCACTCTTTGCGACCCCATGAATGGCAACACGCCAGGCCTCCCTTTCCATCACCAGCTCCTAGAGTTTACCCAAACTCATGTCCATTGAGTCGGTGATGCCATCCAGCCACCTCCTCCTCTGTTGTCCCCTTCTCCTCCTGCCCTCAATCTTTCCCAGCATCAGAGTCTTTTCCAATGAGTCAAATCTTCGCATGAGGTGGCCAGAGTATTGGAGTTTCAGCTTCAGCATCAGTCCTTGCAATGAACACCCAGGACTGATCTCCTTTAGGATGGACTGGTTGGATCTCCTTGCAGTCCAAGGGACTCTCAAGAGTCTTCTCCAACACCACAGTTCAAAAGCATCAATTCTTTGGTGCTCAACTTTCTTCACAGTCCAACTCTCACATCCATACATGGACCTTTGTTGGCAAAGTAATGTCTCTGCTTTTGAATATACTGTCTAGGTTGGTCATAACTTTCCTTCCAAGGAGTAAGCATCTTTTAATTTCATGGCTGCAATCACCATCTGCAGTGATTTTGGAGCCCCCTCAAAAAATAAAATCTGATACTGTTTCCACTGTTTCCCTATCTATTTCCCATGAAGTGATGGGACCAGATGCCATGATCTTAGTTTTCTGAATGTTGAGCCGACTTTCTCACTCTCCTTTTTCACGTTCATCAAGAGGCTTTTTAGTTCCTCTTTACTTTCTGCCATAATGGTGGTGTCATCTGCATATCTGAGGTTATTGATATTTCTCCCGGCAATCTTGATTCCAGCTTGTGCTTCTTCCAGACCAGCGTTTCTCATGAGGTACTCTGCATATAAGTTAAATAAGCAGGGTGACAATATATAACCTTGATGTACTCCTTTTCCTATTTGGAGCCAGTCTGTTGTTCCATGTCCAGTTCTAACTGTTGCTTCCTGACCTGCATATAGGTTTCTCAAGAGGCAGATCAAGTGGTCTGGTATTCCCATCTCTTTCAGAATTTCCCACAGTTTATTGTGACCCACACAGTCAAAGGCTTTTGCATAGTCAATAAAGCAGAAATAAATGTTTTTCTGGAACTCTCTTGCTTTTTTGATGAGCCAGCGGATATTGGCAATTTGATCTCTGGTTCCTCTGCCTTTTCTAAAACCAGCTCGAACATCTGGAAGTTCACAGTTCACGTAATGCTGAAGCCTGGCTTGGAGAATTTTGAGTATTACTTTAGTAGCGTGTGAGATGAGTGCAATTGTGCAGTAGTTTGAGCATTCTTTGGCATTGCCTTTCTTTGGGATTGGAATGAAAACTGACCTTTTCCAGTCCTGTGGCCACTGCTGAGTTTTCCAAATTTGCTGACATATTGAGTGCAGCACTTTCATAGCATCATCTTTCAGGATTTGGAATAGCTCAACTGGAATTCCATCACTTCCACTAGCTTTGTTCGTAGTGATGCTTTCTAAGGCCCACTTGACTTCACATTCCAGGATTTCTGGTTGTAGGTGAGTGATCATACCATCATCATTATCTGGGTCATGAAGATCTTTTTTGCACAGGTCTTCTGTGTATTCTTGCCACCTCTTAACATCTTCTGCTTCTGTAAGGTCCATACCATTTCTGTCCTTTTCGAGCCCATCTTTGCATGAAATGTTCCCTGGTATCTCTGATTTTCTTGAAGAGATCTCTAGTCTTTCCCATCTGTTGTTTTCCTCTATTTCTTTGCATTGATCACTGAGGAAGGCTTTCTTATCTCTCCTTGGTATTCTTTGGAACTCTGCATTCAGATGCTTATATCTTTCCTTTTCTCCTTTGCTTTTTCCTTCTCTTCTTTTCACAGCTATTTGTAAGGCCTCCTCAGATAGCCATTTTGCTTTTTTGCATTTCTTTTTCTTAGGGATGGTCTTGATCCCTGTCTCCTGTACAATGTCACAAACCTCTGTCCATAGTTCATCAGGCACTCTATCTACCAGATCTAGACCCTTAAATCTATTTCTCACTTCCACTTCCATTTATCTTAAATGATTCTAAAGTTATTGAACTTTGATATCAATGATCCAGGTAAATGCACTAAGCTATACTAAATACACTATGAGGTTATACATATTTTTTATTTGCTAAAGTTGATCTTTATTTAAGTAATACAGGATTCTTAATGTCTAATAATGTGTTTTTAAATTAGAAATTCAGTCAGCAAAAAGTAAATCTAAAAGCCAACTGAGCAATTTTAAACCAAAATCTCCATCAGCTTATATTTCAAACTCAGAGCTCATATTAATAGTTTGTTTACCAATTATATTAATAAGTCGTTTGTAATTTTAAATAATTGATTTTTGAGAGAGTTGATCAATTCAAAGTCACCCAAAACCTAAGTGTTTTTCTAATATCATATGAATATATTCTTGTTCTCAAAGACGACAGAGAGTTAAATCCTTGCGAAGATCAGAAGTAATGTAATATGACACTGAGATCAATTTTTTCTTTCTTTAAAATAACACATTAAGAATTCCCATTTATTAACTGGCCAGCCAACATCTAGAACTGACTGCAAGATTTAGTTTCAACAAGTTAAAACAATAAGCTAAATCTATCTCTCTCAAACACCATGAAGCACTATAAAAATGTGAATTTAAAAATGAATTCCTTTAAGAGTTTTAAATCAAAGTTGAACAGTAATTATATTTTATTGCTTTTTTCATAGAGCAGCTTGTCAGAATGTCCAGTCTTTAATGTAGTTCAACCCACTATATTTGTATTGGAGTTACATGGAAGAATGGCACTGTGAAAAATAGTGAACTTCTAAGGAATCTTTTATAATCCTGGCTCTAAAATGTCATCAGCATTTTTCCAGAGTCTGAAAAATAATCTTAGTTTTACTGATGATACACATATGACATTTATCCTGCCTGCATCATAAGCTCAGCCAGCTTCAAATAGGAAAAGAGCAATATAGTGACAAATGCAGTAATTAACATCTGGGTTTAGCAAGCAGAGAACAAGAAACATATGTTCACTATTAAGACAGGATTTACCCGTTTGGATTTATTTTGACATTTGATTTCTGCTTTAAAAAATAATATTGCTTATGCCGAAAGTGATAGTATTCCTTATTTTAAGGGACTACTAGAAATAAGCAATAAGACTAAGAGCTAAAAATCACAGTGAATATGGTTTTTAAAAGTTTTCAGACAACAGCTGTTGGATTATCTCAGCTAAACCCAATGTGGGAACACATTTGTTTAGGTACTGCAATCATTTGCTGTAACTTTTATTACATGTTTATATTGCCCTTTATAAAGATCTTACTTAGTTTACAACATAATTTAACCAAAACAGAGCAAAATTTAAAGAAACAAAAGGAATTCCTGTTATGACGACTATCGTTTACTTGTGGAATGAAACTGCACACATTGAAAGAACAAAAGAAGTTTCAATCAGTTTGAGGGACGGGAGTCAAGCTAAACAAGCAAAAATAAAACCAAGTAGATAGAGGGCTAGAATGTCTAAATTGGTGCTTACAGCCTCATTAGAAGAAAGTGAAATAGTGTGTAACTGCAGTCCTCATTTTTGTCTGTTTTATCAGCCAATTTATGTGTGGAGAAGGGGAGTGGAGAGAAGAGAGAGAAGGAGAGGGGAGAACGATGGTCTCAGGGATTCATAGTCATCCCTCTATTTGAGTTGCTGGCCTAGAGGAGCTATTCCATGTTCAAGGTCAGAAGGGGCGGCAGTGAGGAGATAGCCCTCATCAAAGGTAAGGAGCAGTGGCTGTGCTTTGCTGGAGCAGCTGTGAAGAGATACCCCACGTCCAAGGTAAGAGAAACCCAAGTAAGATGGTAGGTGTTGCAAGAGGGCATCAGAGCACAGACACACTGAAACCATACTCAGAGAAAAATAGTCAATCTAATCACACTAGAACCACAGCCTTGTCTAACTCAATGAAACTAAGCCATGCCTTGTGGGGCCACCCAAGATGGGCAGGTAATGGTGGAGAGGTCTGACAGAATGTGGTCCACTGGAGAAGGGAATGGCAAACCACTTCAGTATTCTTGCCTTGAGAACCCCATGAACAGTATGAAAAGGCAAAATGATAGGATACTGAAAGAGGAACTCCCCAGGTCAGTAGGTGCCCAATATGCTACTGGAGATCAGTGGAGAAATAACTCCAGAAAAAATGAAGGGTTGGAGCCAAAGCAAAAACAATACCCAGTTGTGAATGAGACTGGTGATAGAAGCAGGTCCAATGCTGTAAAGAGCAATATTGCATAGGAACCTGGAATGTCAGGTCCATTAATCAAGGCAAATTGGAAGTGGTCAAACAGGAGATGGCAAGAGTGAACATCAACATTCTAGGAATCAGTGAACTAAAATGGACTGGAATGGGTGAATTTAACTCAGATGACCACTATATCTACTACTTCAGGCAGGAATCCCTCAGAAGAAATGGAGTAGCCATCATGGTCAACAAAAGAGTTTGAAATGCAGTACTTGGATGCAATCTCAAAAACGACAGAACGATCTCTGTTCGTTTCCAAGGCAAACTATTCAGTATCATAGTAATCCAAGTCTATGCCCCAACCAGTAACACTGAAGAAGCTGAAGTTGAATGGTTCTACGAAGATCTACAAGACCTTTTAGAACTAACACCCAAAAAAGATGTCCTTTTCATTATAGGGGGTTGGAATGCAAAAGTAGGAAGTCAAGAAACACCTGGAGTAACAGGCAAATTTGGTCTTGGAATACGGAATGAAGCAGGGCAAAGACTAATAGAGTTTTTCCAAGAAAATGCACTGGTCATAGCAAACACCCTCGTCCAACAACACAAGAGAAGACTCTACACATGGACATCACCAGATGGTCAACACCGAAATCAGATTGATTCTATTCTTTGCAGCCAAGGATGGAGAAGCTCTATAGAGTCAACCAAAACAAGACCAGGAGCTGACTGTGGCTCAGATCATGAACTCCTTATTGCCAAATTCAGACTGAAATTGAAGAAAGTAGTGAAAACCACTAGACCATTCAGGTATGACCTAAATCAAATCCCTTATGATTATACAGTGGAAGTGAGAAATAGATTTAAGGGACTAGATCTGATAGATACAGTGCCTGATGAAGTATGGACGGAGGTTCGTGATATTGTACAGGAGACAGGAATCAAGACCATCTCCATGGAAAAGAAATGCAAAAAAGCAAAATGGCTGTCTGAGGAGGCCTTACAAATAGCTGTGAAAAGAAGAGAAGCAAAAAGCAAAGGAGAAAAGGAAAGATATAAGCATCTGAATGCAGAGTTCCAAAGAATAGCAAGAAGAGATAAGAAAGCCTTCCTCAGCGATCAATGCAAAGAAATAGAGGAAAACAACAGAATGGGAAAGACTAAGGATCTCTTCAAGAAAATTAGAGATACCTAGGGAATATTTCATGCAAAGATGGGCCCAATAAAGGACAGAAATGGTATGGACCTAACAGAAGCAGAAGATATTAAGAAGAGGTGACAAGAATACACAGAAGAACTATACAAAAAAGATCTTTACAATCCAGATAATCACGATGGTGTGATCACTCACCTAGAGCCAGACATCCTGGAATGTGAAGTCAAGTGGGCCTTAGAAAGCATCACTATGAACAAAACTAGTGGAAGTGATGGAATTCCAGTTAAGCTATTTCAAATCCTGAAAGATGATGCTGTGAAAGTGCTGCACTCAATATGCCAGCAAATTTGGAAAACGCAGCAATGGCCACAGGACTGGAAAAGGTCAGTTTTCATTCCAGTCCCAAAGAAAGGCAATGCCAAAGAATGCTCAAACTACTGCACAATTGCACTCATCTCACATGCTAGTAAAATAATACTCAAAATTCTCCAAGCCAGGCTTCAGCATTACGTGAACCGTGAACTTCCAGATGTTCAAGCTGGTTTAAGAAAAGGCAGAGGAACCAGAGATCAAATTGCCAACATCCGCTGGATCATCGAAAAAGCAAGAGAGTTCCAGAAAAACATTTATTTCTGCTTTATTGACTATGCAAAAGCCTTTGACTATGTGGATCACAATAAACTGTGGAAAATTCTGAAAGAGATGGGAATACCAGACTACCTGACCTGCCTCTTGAGAAATTTGTATGTAGATCAGGAAGCAACAGTTAGAACTGGACATGGAACAACAGACTGGTTCCAAATAGGAAAAGGAGTATGTCAAGGCTGTATATTGTCACCCTGCTTATTTAACTTCTATGCAGAGTACATCATGAGAAACGCTGGTCTGGAAGAAGCACAAGCTGGAATCAAGATTGCCGGGAGAAATATCAATCACCTCAGATATGCAGATGACACCACCCTTATGGCAGAAAGTGAAGAGGAACTCAAAAGCCTCTTGATGAAAGTGAAAAAGGAGAGTGAGAAAGTCGGCTTAAAGCTCAACATTCAGAAAATGAAGATCAGGCATCTGGTCCCATCACTTCATGGGAGATCGATGGGGAAACAGTGGAAATAGTGTCAGACTTTATTTCTTTGGGCTGCAAAACCACTGCAGATGGTGACTGCAGCCATGAAATTAAAAGGCACTTACTCCTTGGAAGGAAAGTTATGACCAATCTAGATAGCATATTCAAAAGCAGAGACATTACTTTGCCAACAAAAGTTTGTCTAGTCAAGGCTATGTTTTTTCCAGTGGTCATGTATGGATGTGAGAGTTGGACTGTGAAGAAAGCTGAGTGCTGAAGAATTGATGCTTTTGACTGGTGTTGGAGAAGACTCTTGAGAGTCCCTTGGACTGCAAAGAGATCCAACCAGTCCATTCTGAAGGAGATCAGCCCTGGGATTTCTTTGGAGGGAATGATGCTAAAACTGAAACTCCAGTACTTTGGCCACCTCATGGGAAGAGTTGACTCATTGGAAAAGCCTCTGATGCTGGGAGGGATTGGGGGCAGGAGGAGAAGGGGACGACAGAGGATGAGATGGCTGGATGGCATCACTGACTCTATGGACGTGAACTCCAGGAGTTGGTGATGGACAGGGAGGCCTGGCGTGCTGTGATTCATGGGGTCGCAAAGAGTCGGACAGGACTGAGTGACTGAAGTGAACTGAACTGGTTTTACTGATGATACATATATGTGTATCATTGGTAATTGAAACACATATGATGCACATATACCTTGGGTTCAGATAAAACCTCCAGAGACATCTCACATCTAACTTAACTCTGATACTTGAGACCGGACTTCAAAGCAGCTTTTTCATCTCATTTCCTTGACAAGAAAACAAGACTGCTTACAACTGACTATGCCCCTGAAAGGGTATATAATATTTTATTTTTAAAAGGTAATGTTGTCCAATTTCATATTCAAGATGTACCTACTACTTTCTTTTCTCCTCCTTTTCCACTCGCTGCCATCTATTATTTATATTTAATGTCTGTATTTATCACCATATTATAAATTCATTGAGAGTAAAGAACATATTGCATTATTTTAATCTTTCCAATTTGTTCTCTACAACCAATTTTAAGTTTTTAATCTAGAGTGTTATACATAGTAAGTGATCAGTAAAAATTAAAAGCCTTTACAGAGTTATGTACAGTGATATAAAATATTTTTAAATAGTTACAGATACCTGCTTCACATAACTAAAAAGACTGCAATGTTTAATGTATAGACATAATAGAATTGTTTGTCTTTCCTACATTGCCAAATGATAAGCAGCTATGGAAGAAGAAAAGTATTTTTATGAGATTTTTCCAGGGTCAGAAATGAGGATAATCCTATCACAGGAGTATTCAGCAGAGAAATATCTGCTGAAATAAAATAAAATAAAATATCTGCTAAAATAAAATAAAATATTTGCTAAAATAAAATAAAATATCTGCTAAAATAAAATAAATTTATTTTATAAATATTACAAAATAACTGTCTTATTAGAAGAGGAAAAATATGTGTATGTAAACAAGTCCTCTAAGTTGTCCATATCACTTAAAATAATTACAATATTTATGTTATATCCCTGACTTTATAGATTTTAGTGTTTATGCAGATAGCTCTTTTAAAACATATGAGAGAAGGGAAGAACTGCATCAGTAATACAAAGGTTTTTAAAAATTTCAAAATAACATGATTTACTTTGAAGTTATTTATGTGATTTTTAGGCCAATAATGTTTATTTAGCTGCTCTTAAAATAAGTTTTCATTCCTTGTATATAAACAAATGGAATCAGGGAAGCATACGCCAGCATATGGAGACACTTAAGCTTTCACTGTGGATAATCTATTTGAAGATAATTGAAAATTGACATTATATATCACGGAGAACCTGGGTGGTCAGTCAGGTCACACTGATTATTAAGGCTAGTCAGCATCTGCTGATGTCCCTGTCAAATTATTAGTGTTCTATCACTGTATAATATGTATAACGAGTAATGGATCAGATGCATAAAGTTCGTTGTTGTTTAGTCGGTAAG
The DNA here is from genome assembly GCF_002263795.3 of Bos taurus. Taxonomy (NCBI): domain Eukaryota; kingdom Metazoa; phylum Chordata; class Mammalia; order Artiodactyla; family Bovidae; genus Bos; species Bos taurus. Next base: position 91,472,872 of record NC_037332.1, read on the forward strand.
TCATGTCTGATTCTCTGTGACCCTGTGGACTGTGGCCCGCCCAGCTCCTCTGTCCCTGGGATTTTCCAGGCAAGAATACTGGAGTGGGTTGCCATTTCCTTCTCCAGGGTAATCTTCCCAATCCAGTGACTGAACCTGCCTCTCTTGCATTGCAGGTTGGTTCTTTACCACTGAGCCACCAGGAAAACCCCCATAAAGTTCCTTAGCAATAAAGGAAAGAAAACTCCCATGTGTGAAATTATGAGTCTTTATGAAGCTCTGGAACATAATCAACATACACAGAATATGGACAAGGATTGTAATTTTCTTAGAGCAGTGTACATATCTGATTCAGCTTTTGAATTTCTAGAGCTGTTCCCAAACCTGGTGGTGTCAGAAACGTGTGTGTGTGCTCAGTCACTTCAGTCGTGTCTGCCTCTTGGTGACCCTATGGACTTATAGCCCGCCAGACTCCTCTGTCCATGGGATTCTCTAGGCAAGAATATTGGGGTGTGTTGCCATGCCCTCCTCCAGGGGATCTTCCCAACCCAGGGATTAAACCCACGTCTCTTATGTCTCCTGCATTGGTAGGCAGGTTCTTTACTGCTAGCATCACCTGGGAAGCACATGTCAGAAAAAGGTTCTTAAAAAAACATACCAATACCTAGCTAGATACAGTCATACCTTGGAGATATTGCAGGTTCAATTTCAGAACGCCATAATAAAGTGAATATAGCAATAAAGTGAGTCACACAAACTTTTTGGTTTCTTGGTGCATATAAAAGTGATGTTTATAATATACTGTAGTCTATTAAGTGAGCAATAGCAATATGTCTTTAAAAAACATACATAACTTGTTTAAAAATACTTTATTGCTAAAAGAATGCTAACTATCATCTGAGCCTTCAGCAAATTGTAATCTTTCAATGGTGGAGGGTCTTACCCTGCTGTTGATGGTTGCTGACTAATCAGGCTGAAGGTCGGGGTGGTTGCAGCAACTTCTTCAAATAAGATGACATGCTGCCTCTTTGACAAATGATTTCTCTGTAGCAGGCAATGCTGTTTGATAGCATTTATCCACAGTAGAATGTTTTTTTAAATTGCAATCAATCTGCTCAAGCTGTGCTGTTGTTTTATCAACTAAGTTATGTAATATTTAAAAGTTTTTGTTGTCATTTCAACAATCTTCATGGCATCTTTACCAAGAGTAGATTCCACCTCAAGAAACAAGTTGATTTGCTTAACCATAAGAAGCAAGTCCACTTCACCTGTTAAAGCTTCATCGTAAGATTATAGCAATTCAGTCCCATCTTCAGGCTCCACTTCCAAATCTAATTCTCTTGCTATTTATGTCATATGCAGGTCAGGAAGCAACAGTTAGAACTGGACATGAAACAACAGACTGGTTCCAAATAGGAAAAGGAGTTCATCAAGGCTGTATATTGTCACCCTGCTTATTTAACTTCTATGCAGAGTATATCATGAGAAACGCTGGACTGAAAGAAACACAAGCTGGAATCAAGATTGCCGGGAGAAATATCAATAACCTCAGATATGCAGATGACACCACCATTATGGCAGAAAGTGAAGAGGAACTCAAAAGCCTCTTGATGAAAGTGAAAGTGGAGAGTGAAAAAGTTGGCTTAAAGCTCAACATTCAGAAAACGAAGATCATGGCATCCGGTCCCATCACTTCATGGGAAATCGATGGGGAAACAGTGGAAACAGTATCAGACTTTATTTTTCTGGGCTCCAAAATTACTACAGATGGTGACTGCAGCCATGAAATTAAAAGACGCTTACTCCTTGGAAGGAAAGTTATGACCAACCTAGACAGCATATTCAAAAGCAAAGACATTACTTTGCCAACAAAGGTCTGGCTAGACAAGGCTATGGTTTTCCCTGTGGTCATGTATGGATGTGAGAGTTGGACTGTGAAGAAGGCTGAGCGCCGAAGAATTGATGCTTTTGAACGGTGGTGTTGGAGAAGACTCTTGAGAGTCCCTTGGACTGCAAGAAGATCCAACCAGTCCATTCTGAAGGAGATCAGCCCTGGAATTTCTTTGGAAGGAATGATACTAAAGCTGAAACTCCAGTACTTTGGCCACCTCATTCAAAGAGTTGACTCATTGGAAAAGACTGATGCTGGGAGGGATCGGGGGCAGGAGGAGAAGGGGACAACAGAGGATGAGATGCCTGGATGGGATCACTGACTCGATGGACGTGAGTCTGAGTGAACTCCGGGAGTTGGTGATGGACAGGGAGGCCTGGCGTGCTGCGATTCATGGGGTTGCAAAGAGTCAGACACGACTGAGCGACTGATCTCTCTCTCTGTCTCTGTAGTTACTTCCCCCACTGAAGTCTTGCACCTCTCAAAGTCATCCATGAGGGCTAGAATCAACTTCTTCTAAACTGTGAATGTTGATACCTTGACCTCTTCCCAGGAGCCATGAAATGTTTTTAATGGCATCTAGAATGGTGAATCCTTTCCAGGAGAGTGTCAATTGACTTTACCCAGATCATCAGAGGCATCACTATCTATGGCAACTTTAGCCGTAAAAAATGTTTTTTCTTAAATATTAATGTTGGTGTAAACGTAATTGCAGTTTTGCATTGTGGATATTTGCCATTTGATATTGGAATGCATTCTTCATAAATGCAGTCATGTTATACATCATTTTAATGTGCATTTCTTGGTTTATATATTTTTTCTAATGACATTACTTGCTGTATATTTGATATTTACCTTAGACTATCGAAATGATGTTAAGACAAAAAGCAAATCTGAGCGACTTTCTTCTTTGAATTAAAAATGGATCATAAAGCAGTGGAGACAACTTGCAACATCAACACATTTGGCCCAGGAACTGCTAATGAATATACAGTGTAGTGATGGTTCAAGAAATTTTGCAAAGGAGATGAGAGCCTTGAAGACGAGGAGCACAATGGCCAGCCATTGGAAGGTGACAGTGACCAATTAAGAGCATCATCGGAGCTGATCCTCTTAAAACTACATGAGAAGTTGCCAAAGAACTCAGCGTCGACCATTCTATGGTGGTTCAGCATTTGAAGCAAGTGGAAAAGGGGGAAAAGCTCGATAACTGGGTGCCTCATGAGCTGACTGAAAATTAAAAAATCGTCGTCTTTAAGTGTTGTCTTCTCTTATTCTACACAACAACAATGAACCATTTTTCAATTGGATTGTGATGTGCGATGAAAAGTGGATTTTATATGACAACCAGCGGTGACCAGCTCAGTGGCTAGACCGAGAAGAAGCTCCAAAGAACTTCCCATAGCCAAACTTGTACCAATAAAAGGTCATGGTCACTGTTTGGTGATCTGCTGCCAGTCTGATCCACTACAGTTATCTGAATTTGGCAAAATCATTACATCTGAGAGGTATGCTCAGCAAATCAATGAGATGCATGGAAAACCACGACATCTACAGTTAGCATTTGTCAACAGAAAGGGCCCAGTTCTTCTCAACAACACCCAACTGCACGTCACCCAACCAATACTTCAAAAATCGAATGAATTGGCCTACAAAGTTTTGCCTCATCCACCATATTCACCTGAGCTGTTGCCAACCAACTACCACTTCTTCAAGTGTCTTGACAACTTTTTGCAGGGAAAATGCTCCCACAACCAGCAGGAGGCAGAAAATGCTTTCCAAGAATTCATCAAATCCTGAAGCACAGATTTTTATGCTAAATGAATAAGCAAACTTCTCGTTGTCAAAAACGTGTTACTTGTAATGGTTCCTATTTTGATTAATAAAGATGTGTTCAAGTCTGGTTATGATGATTCATGGTCTGAAACCGCAATTACTTTTGCATCAACCTAATAATAAGACTTGAAAGTCAAAATTGCTCCTTGATCCATGGCTGCACAATGGATGTTGTATCAGCAGGCATGAACAATATTAATCTCATTGTCCGTATCCATTTAGTGCACTGTGAGTGAACAGTAATATTTTATAAAGAGTCTTTTCCCCCTCAGCAATAGCTCTTCAACAATGGGCTTAAAATATCCAGTAAACCATGTTGTAAACAGATGTGTAAACAGATGTCATCCAGGCTTTGTTGTTTCATTTACAGACCAGAGGGCACAGTAGATTTAGCATACTGTTTGAGGGCCCTAGGTTTTTTGGAATTGCAAATGAACACTGGTTTCAACTTAAACACCAGCTGTATTAGTGTAATTACTCTCCCTTGACAAGAGAGTCAGCTTGAGCTTTGAAATTCTAAAGCCATGCATTGACTTCTATCTGTGAAAGTCCTGCACAGCATCTTCATCCAAAGGAAGGGTGTTTTGTTTAAACCAAAAACCTGTTGTTTAGTATAGCCACCTTCATCAATTATCCTAGCTAGATCCTTTGGATAACTTGCTGGGCCTTCTGTATCAGCATTTGGTGCTTCACCTTGCACTTTGAGGTTATAGAGACAACTTCTTTCCATAAACCTCATGAACCAACCTCTGTGAGCTTCAGACTTTTCTTCTGCAGCTTCCTCACCTCTCTCAACCTTCATATAACTGAAGAGAGTTAAAGTCTTGCTCTGTTTTAAGGGAATGTGTGGCTGGTTTGATTTTCTATCCAGACCACAAAAACTTTCTCTTATCAGCAGTAAGGCTGTTTTTATTTCTTGTGATTCATGTGTTCACTGGACTAGTACTTTTAATTTCCCTCGAGAACTTTTGCTTTGCATTCACAGCTTGACTGAGTATTTGGTGCAAGAGGCCCAGCTTTCAGACCATCTCATCTTTCAGTATACCTTTCTCACTAAGCTTGATCATTTCTAGCTTTTGATTTAAAGTGTGAGATGTGCAACTCTTCTTTCCACTTGAACATTTAGAGGCCATTGTAGGGTTACTCATTGGCCTAATTTCAATCTTTTTGTGTCTCAGAGAATAGATGGAGGCCCAAGGATGGTGGTGGCAAGAGAGAGAGAGAGAGAAATAGAGAGAGATGAAGGCAAGGCTAATCAGCAATATGGACCAGTCAGAACACACAAAGGCTCAGAGTCTTATATGGGTCCAGTTCGTGGCACCCTCCCAAAACAATTACAGTAGTAATATTAAAGATCACTTGTCTCAGATCACCAAAACAAATATAATAATAGAAACATTTTGAGAATTACCACAATGTGATACAAAGACACAAACTGAGCATATTCTGTTTGGAAAATGGCACCAATAGATTTGTTTAAAGTAGGGTTGCCACAAGCTTCAATTTGTTAAAAAAAAACATAATTCCTGTGCATGGCAAATAAAGCGAAGTGCAATAAAATGGAGTATACCTATATCTCCCTTTGCCTGTATGACCAGCATCTCTAATGACTGGCCTTAGAACATACTTTTTAAAACCTCCCCATGAAACACTTGATCAATAGGTACTATTTTGGTTTCTTGGCCAGAAAGTATACAATGTAGGCATTGTATTAATTAATTAATTAATGTATTAATTAATTAATAAACATTTGTTGAGTGACAAAGACAGTAGATTTTGAAAGTATTAATAGTCTTTATTATTCCAGTCTTCAGATTTAATTTTTATTGATTTTATCTTTGTTAATCTAGCACTATTTAATTTTGTTATATATAAAGGACAACTAAGAAGTAGATGTAGGATTTGCATCTTAGAAAGGTATTTTCTTGTACTTCAAATACTCATTTTACAAAATTCAATTAAACTATTAGCAGGGCGTTACTTTATGAGAATCACACCCATCATATCAGTTTCCTTTTGCTTGATACTATTATGGCACAAAATAGGATTGCTCTCTTTGGAAGTCCAAGGTTAGAAAGTGGTTGACATAGCCTTACTGGGAGCATTTCTGGGATCTGTGATTTCACAGTAGTATCTCATGTTTGATGGTATAAATGTATCTTCTTTTTTCTTCTCCTCCTTTTTTTTTTTCCCATTCAAATCCTAGATCTTAATTCATCCGAAACAAAAATAATGTGGTGCTTGAAATTTCTTAAGCCTTGTTTTCCCTGAATGTTTGCCAATGGAATTTCAGAATAGCACAAAACAAAATAAAAACATCTCTTCTTGAGGCCGCTTCAGTAGCACTTTAATTTAGCACAGTAGTAAATGTGAATGTGATGAAAACGGAGGTCCTCTGGTAGTTCTGTTCAGCTGTTTCAGTGCAGCTGTGATCATGATGAACTGTAACACTATCCATTAAAACTTGTGGTGATAAACTTCACTTTGCAAGTCTTCTCTACCTGTATATGTCTGACTCCTTTACTTTTCCCCTCTCATGACAGTCCTTTGCTAACAGTTCTCTGTGAACCCATCCTCTAGGCAGATATACTGAGGAAATCTCTGTTGTTGCCATACCAAGACAGATCTCAATATTTACCCTATTCACACCAGGACCAGAAATCAGAAGCCTCTTCACTTTGCACTCACTTGCCTCTGCTTAGATAGGCCAAAGCCTGACATTTTCAGTGGTTACTAGATATTTTGTCAATTACCCTGAAAAGTCTTTAAAACTATCTAATCTGTAAGGCAGCCCTCATCCTGAAAGATGACAATCCCATTCATGGTCCTCTCAGCATGATCCCTTACAGACAGTTGTCATAGCCATGTGTCATTCACTATGACAAAGTGAATGGACATGACCTTCAGAGAATGTCAGAGTTAGTCAGAACATTAAGATTTCAACACACTACATTCTTGAATATGCAAAAAGCATTTGAAGTCCAATGACATAAATTCAGTTGCCTTGATCCTATAGAACAGAAGCCTCTCTTATCACTTATTTCCCATTACTCACTGATTTGAGACCTAAATACTAAATATATTCAAAAGATATAATATATAGTTTATATTGAGTATGCTAGTATAATATTGGGTTGGCCAAAAACATTCTTTCAGTTTTCTGTATACGAGACAGCAAAAGAGACACTGATGTATAGAACAGGCTTATGGACTCTGTGGGAGAGGGAGAGGGTGGGAAGATTTGGGAGAATGGCATTGAAACATGTAAAATGTCATGTATGAAATGAGATGCCAGTCCAGGTTCAATGCACGATGCTGGATGCTTGGGGCTGGTGCACTGGGACGACTCAGAGGGATGGTATGGAGAGGGAGGAGGGAGGAGGGTTTATTTTTAGAAATTTTTATTAGTAAAAAAATAAAAATAAAAAAAATTTTAAAAAAAGAAAAAAAAAAAAAAGATTTACAGAGAAGTCCTAATGAATGTTTTGGCCATCTCAAACAGTTAAACTCATGCACATGCAAGATATCTACATATATCATTTAGTATAGTGTAGCTTTTCTATTGTCTATTGCTGTTTCAACAATCATTTTGCATCTTTATTTTCAGTTAGCTTATTATGTGGTTCTGTTCCCATGATGAACAGATACTGTTCACTTCTTTCTCTCTGTTCATAGCAGATATGTTACAGATGTGCTCTGAGTGATCTTTCTGAAGGGTAAAATCATGACCCAGTACACCAGTAATGCTCATCATTTAAAGCATGGCCAAGCAGTGTTCCTGGCTTTAGCACTAGGTAACAAAGGAACTTGTCCTCAAGCTGGCAGCTAGCAAGATTCTCCAGATCATTGTTTACCAACCAGAGGTGTCTGGTCACAGGGTTCATGTGGGATTATACAATGGGGTGAGAAAAAAATCAAAATTGCATTCATATTTATTTTATAATATCATCCAAAATTTCCCCCAAATTTTGCATTATTTTCTATAAATTTTAAAGCCTTTATCGCTTACTAGCATCGTAGTTTATATATTAAAAATAAATTATGTATTTTGGGAGCATGCATTAAATTAAAATAAAACTGTAAGAATAAATTAGAAGACTGCTAGTACTCTTCAGATACTCTTCAGTTTCAGTCCCCTAAGTTTTACAAAACAACATAAATCCTATAGGTTAATATATGCTAATAATTCTGTTATTTTTCATTTAAAGTATTTGTTAAATATTGATGAGATTATAAGTGTGCTATCCATGAATAAAAATTAAGTGAATATAGTCATTGATTTCTTTAAGCTTCCAAACAAGAGAAAAACATGTAACCATAATGGATGCTTTGTCCTTGCAATTCCCCTTGTCTAGGGCAACTTTTTCCCAGTTGCTATTTACTAACTTGTATTATGTTTGCCCTTTAACAACAACCTGAATGCCGTACTCCCTGGGATGCCTTCTTTACCTCACTGGGAACTGGGTTAAGTATACCTCCTTAAGTGCTCAGGCATTTGTCCTTTGATACAAAACAGCATCTCCAGCTGAGCTATCAGTCTGGAAACAATATTGCAGCACAATGTTCTTGAGTCCAGATTTGCTAAAAATCAATAATATAGTAGGGTACCTGCCGGGGACCAGCCCCAGCTGATCCAGGGTATTCGAAGGAGAGACGGCCTAGGCGACTATTTACATGCTAATTAGAGATATAGAGAACAATAGAATGAGGATAGCTCAGTAGGAAAATTCAGTGGAGAAAAGAAGCTGAGTAGCTTGGTTTACGCGGGAGACCAATAAAACTTCAAGACAAGAAGTTTGCACCACTGACGTAGGCCGCAGGCGCCCTCTCGAATAGCGGAAGGTGTCTCACCCTAGACTCCTTCTCGAGTGGGTCTTAGAAGCCCAGGCATGATTAGTCAGCGTGGTGGGTTCCGCGCTCCAGATGGAGACTCAGCTGGAAGTTAAAGGGAAGAATGACATGGGGAGACCAAGCGCTGGTAAACAAGGCCCGTAGCTTTATTTTTAACAGGGGCTTTTATACCCTAAGTTACACATAGAGGATAATAGGGGATGCAAAGTCAGCAGTCTTTGGTTCTTATCAAAAACCAAGGTTTCTTTCCTGCAAATGTATCGTATACAAATGGTTTAGGTGATTTACATCATCTTCTGGCCAGAAGGCCTACTAACATTTTATGACTCTTGACAAGGACTTATCAACAAAGACTTACTTTCTCTAAGAGTAATTATTTCAAGGTTTGGCACCATCTTCCAAAGATAAAATTGCATTCCTATAGGGCGGATGTGTAATGGGTTTACAACAAAGAAAGAATTTATTACCTTAAGGGTCTAAAGTTACTAACACCAAGGCCACTACTTATTTTTTCTACATACCCACTATTAATTGATACATATTCAAGGATACAATTCAGGGGATGTGAAAACTTGGCAACAAGCATTGACTCATCAATGAAATCCTTTACTAGTTTATTCTGACAGTTTTTAACTCTCTGAGAGGCTCTAAGCTATTTGAATATCTTAAGCTTCCCATGCCTCTCCTGGGAGACTGTAAACAATCGTATGCATAGCTGCAGGAGTCCGGGTAAACTTGTCAGGCGAGTTAGAGAGCCATCAGAGGGGTTTGGATTTTAACACTCCTAATTGCCCAGCAACTTTATTAATTGGAGCTGTAAGTTAACTCTTTGACACACAGAGAGAGAGAGACGGTGGTAGGGGACAGCCCCCAGTAAAGTCAGAGGTGAGAGCACAAAGCAATAAAGTAGGCAGACTCTGGTTTTTTGGGGGAAAATGCTCGAGAATATCCGGGGGGACTCCTGAGGCTCGATCCCGCCTTTGCGTATGCCGAGCCTCCTTCCTCATGACCTTTGTCACGAGTGGAATGCCTCACCGGCTCCCCGCAGGTACCTTAATATCTACTACATTGGAAACCAAACATCTGACCATGTCCAAACTGGAAAAAAAAAAGAGGAAAGATGACTAGACTATGAAATATGGTTCTCAAATATGTCCTGGGAATTTCCCTCGTGATGCAGTGCATAAAAAAAAAAAAAAATCTGTCTACTAATGCAGGGGACATAGGTTCAGTCCCAGGTCCAGGAAGATTTCACATGCTATAGAATAACCAAGCCCATGCGTTTCAACTACTGAGCCTGAGCTCCAGAGCCTGTGAGTGGCAACAATTGAGTCCACTGTTCCACTTACTGAACCCTTAGTGGCTAGAGCCTGTGCTTGACAACAAGATAAGCCACCTCAACGAGAAGCCCTCATGCCCCTGCTCACCACATCTAGACAAAGTCAGAGCAAAGAAATGAAGACCCAGCAAAGCCAACAACAACAACAACACTATCACAGATCAGAACACCCTGGAAGGCTTATTAAAACACATTGCTGTACCTCATCCCCAAAGTTTCTGATTTAGATTCTTATTGAGGATGAGGCTGATATTTTGCAGTCTTATAAATTTTCAGTTGATGTTCCAAGCACAGTGCAGAAACTGAGCTTTGAGAACCACTATTCTTAGGGACTGGTGATAGGGATTTAAAATTTTCTCTTCTTGATCCTGACTACATGCAATCTAATACAATCATTACTGACAACTGTGTTTTTTTTTTTTTCCTAATAGATTTAGGATGCTTATAATCTGAACTGTGGGATTTTTTTTAAAGTGGGTCTATTCATCAGCAAACCACAATATTACCTAACTAGGAGGTCTAGCAATATGCCAACATCCTGAATCAGCAAACCTACAGTTAGGAAACAATTTTGAACATGTTCATTAATATATTTTATTTTTAAATTTCAGTAAGGTTACCTTGATATATACTGACTTAATCTGCTATATAACATGTAACTAAAACAATTCACACTCTGACTGGAAAGTAATCTCATCTAATGTCTTTCCCAAGCTCCACATGGAGAAGAAAAGTTGTTGAATTCACAGCTGAGAGAAATAGGATTCTTTGGTGCTTTATTAAGTCCCAGTTATGGGGTCAGTTGTGGAAGATTCCCTGGAGAAGAGAACAGCTACCTGTTCCAGTATTCTTGCCTGGAGAATTCCATGGACAGAGGAGCCTGGCAGGCTATAGTCCATGGGGTCGCAAAGAATCAGACACAACTCAGTGACTTACACTTTTATAGGGTTAGTTGTAGTCCTCTTGTTACAATACCTTTAACTTACTGAAGTTCAAAGTCTGCATATTGTATGTTTCTTAGATCAAAGTATACCAAAGTGCTGCTAGGATTTAATCAAGACTGCAAAAAAATTATCAAATCACTATGCTGTACACCTGAAACTAATATAATATTGTGAGTCAACTATACTTCAATAAAAGGAAAAGAGACTAGAATCCAGGAGTGGTCTGTTAATGTCCTAATTGGATGGCATCACCGACTCACTGGACAGGAGTTTGAGTAAGCTTCGGGAGTTGGTGATGGACAAGGAAGCCTGGCTTGCTGCAGTCCATAGGGTCGCAAAGAGTCAGACACAACTGAGCAACTGATCTCAACTGAAAGGCTTCACTATCAGGATGCCTGGATAGAGGAGAAGGAAATAGGAGGTTCTCATTGTTTTAATCAAGAAATTCATACTAAAAGCAGTCAATGTAAGTGCTACTTTTATATACTCACAACTCAATCAACAGTAGACAGTTTACAAATGCTAATTACTGATGTAATTAAAAGCACTCTAAAATTTGGGGGAGAGGATGAAGAAGAGGTAGAGCTATTATATGTTCATCTTATGATATTTATAAATTTAAAAATTGCTTTTTTCTCTTCTTTTTATTGTATCTTTAGGAGATGATAGATGTTAACTAAACCTATTGTAACCAGTTCAAAATATATGTAACTTAAGCCATCATGCTGAAAACCTTGAAAAAATGGACATTATTAATTAGCACACTGGATGTCAAAGATGAGATTTTGTTCATAAAAGTGGTAGCTTGTTGACTAGCATGATTAATATTAGAAATGGTCTCTTGTTGGGACACTAAAGTTATTCCAGATATGTGGATTAGCTAAAGATATTCCATAAGTAGTCTCCATTCTTTCATCAAAAGGCAAAAAGCTTAATAGACCTTGTACCTTTTACACTTGGGCTTCCCTGGTCGTTCAGGAGTAAAGAATCTGCCTAATGCAGGAGATGTGGGTTTGATCCCTGGGTTGGGAAGATCCCTTAGAGAAGGAAATGGCTGCTCACTCCAGTATTCTTGCCTGGGAAATCTCAAGGACAAAACTGGTTGGCTACAGTCTGTGGGATCACAAAGAATTGGACAGAGCTTAGCAACTAAACAACAATAACAGTAACTTTTTACCCTTAGGGATGATGTTCAAAATAAATCCCTAAAGGGTCCTATGTCTAGCCAATAACCCCAGAGGATTCTATTAGCTTTGTACTTGCCTCTGTAACTTACTTTTATCTCATAGGAACTTTTCATGCAAGATGATGATAAGGACTTAATAGTAAAGGGAGCAAGTGCTCCCTTGAATCCTCAGAAGGACCTGTATCTTCTGTGTGCTCGTGTATGTTGTATGTATGTGGATTAGGTAGGGATCTTAAGTGTCCTTTTTTTTTTGATGCATATGACAGAAGACAGCAAAACTGGGAAGTGGCATATCTTTTCAATTTTCCAGCCTACTCAGAATCACTGGTGAGTAGTACCAAAATCTCACCAAGAAATTCTTAAATACTTTTTCATATGGGAAGTGACCACAACCTTAGATCCTCTGAAACAGCTCCCTATGAGAGACAAGGTTTGTTAGAACACAGGATGGAGGTGAGGAGGTAGAATGGCAGGTATCTCTGGAAGGGAAGGGATTGAGTGGGTGATGACTGCAGCTCTAAACTACCAGTTTTAGTGACAGTATATTCAGTCATTTATTCTAGACCTCCCAGTGAGAATAACTTGTATAATTAGACAATTTGTTTTCAAACTCCTTGAAAGCATCAGATAGCTAACAAGATAGTGAGGAATTACCAGACTAAAATCTGGGGCAAGACAATTTTGGGGATGTGAACTTGGGTTTTGGCACAATTTTCTGTTGTAGGTGTGTGTTGATGTAGGTTGCAGCAGTGGAAGACTGAGACATAGATTAGCACTTCTGATCACCTGGCAGAGTTAAGAGGAAAGGGAATAGAATCCAGAGCTGCCACATAATTTTTTGGTGAGTCTGTCTCAACTTGGGTTTATATCCAAAGTGACTGCACCTAAGGAATAGGGTGAACCAGTAATAGTCCTGCACAAGAGCTACCATTCAGTTTCAAATACTCTGAACCCCTGCAGCTGAATTTCTGCAACCCCAAATTGTTAATGTACTCACATATACCAGGCTTCCCTGGTGGCTAAGAGGGTAAAGCGTCTGTCTACAATGTGGGAGACGTGGGTTCGATCCCTGGGTCAGGAAGATCCCCTGGAGAAGGAAATGGCAACCCATTCCAGTACTCTTGCCTGGAAAATTCCATAGACTGAGAAGCCTGGTAGGCTACAGTCCATGGGGGTTTCAAAGAGTTGGACAGGACTGAGTGTCTTCACTTTCACTTTTCACTTTCACATATTTTAATTCTCTAGATTCGAATGATAGTTATATAGGTGTCCAATTTATACAAGGGATGTTACAGTAAAATATGTGGTCACTATAAAAGGAAAAAGAAACAGGCTCACAACAGAACAAGACTACATGATTTAAAACTAGCAGAAACTTTAGAACATAGAAATATACATGCAGTGGGTCCCAATATTGGGGTTTTTAGGAAGATTTTAATGCTTACCATTTTCAAACAAATAATAAAAGGGACAGATTTTTAGCAAACAACTAGGAACTGGAAAAAAAATTCTAAATCTGAAGAATATAATAATTGAAATTAAGAACTCAAAGAATGGACTCCACAGTATGTTGAACACAGGTCAGTAGATAAGTTAGAAGAAACTATTCGAAACTAAGTCGCAGAGGACAAAGAATAAAACATACAGGAGTACAGGCATGAGACATAGAGGGTACAGTGAGAAGGATTAACATATATGTGATTGAAGTCCCAGAAAAGGAGGAGAGAGGAAATGGCTTGAACAACATGTGAAGTGATCATAACAGGACTTTCCCAAGGTGATGAAAGACATCATGGCACAAATTCAAAAAGTGCTGAAGCTCAAGCATCATCAGTAGAAACAAAGTCGTATCTGAGTAAATGAAAATAAAACTGCAGAAAACCAACAGTAAAAAGAACAATATTATAAAGAATAAAAACAACTTTTCAAAGAAACAATTATAACAGATGAATTCCCAATAGAATCAATGAAAGCTAAAAGACAATGAAATGATAGCTTTAAAGTTTTTTAGAATAAAAATCACTGCTATCCAAATACCATAGTCAGCAAAAATATCCTTCAAGAATGTAGGTAAAATAAAAACTTTTCAGACATATGCAAATACAGAGTTTGTTTTTTTTTTTTTTTTTTGAGCAGGAACTTCATATTCAAGGGAATAGTAGACAATGTTCTTCAGGTAGAGGGGAAAAAAATTCCAAGATGGAAATCCAGAGTTTACAGGAAGCAATGGAAATGATATATCTGAGTAATATTAAAGATATATTGATTGCATAAAACAATAATAAGTATTTATTAAGTTTACAGATATAGTATATTTTTGGTACAGCACATAAAACTCAAGTGGGTTAAAGAGACTTAATCCACGAGTCTAGGAAAATTCACAGTGAAAATTTTATAAATAGTTTGGAAGAATGATAAAATATAATACTAAATATAAAAACTTATGGGGTGCTATTAAAACTTGATTAGAAGAAATGATTTAGAATTTTAAATGGTTTCATTCTTTTACAAGTGGTTGACCAGATTTCCCAGCACCACTTGTTAAAGAGATTGTCTTTAATCCACTGTATATTCTTGCCTCCTTTGTCAAAGATAAGCTGTCCATATGTGCGTGGATTTATCTCTGGGCTTTCTATTTTGTTCCATTGATCTATATTTCTGTCTTTGTGCCAGTACCATACTGTCTTGATAACTGTGGCTTTGTAGTAGAGCCTGAAGTCAGGTAGGTTGATTCCTCCAGTTCCATTTTTCTTTCTCAAGATCGCTTTGGCTATTCGAGGTTTTTTGTATTTCCATACAAATTGTGAAATTATTTGTTCTAGCTCTGTGAAGAATACTGTTGGTAGCTTGATAGGGATTGCATTGAATCTATAAATTGCTTTGGGTAGTATACTCATTTTCACTATATTGATTCTTCCAATCCATGAACATGGTATATATCTCCATCTATTAGTGTCCTCTTTGATTTCTTTCACCAGTGTTTTATAGTTTTCTATATATAGGTCTTTAGTTTCTTTAGGTAGATATATTCCTAAGTATTTTATTCTTTTCATTGCAATGGTGAATGGAATTGTTTCCTTAATTTCTCTTTCTGTTTTCTCATTATTAGTGTATAGGAATGCAAGGGATTTCTGTGTGTTGATTTTATATCCTGCAACTTTACTATAATCATTGATTAGTTCTAGTAATTAACACTTTCTAACACCATATACAAAAATAAACTCAAAATGGATTAAAGATCTCAACGTAAGACCAGAAACTATAAAACTCCTAGAGGAGAACATAGGCAAAACACTCTCTGACATACATCACAGCAGGATCCTCTATGACCCACCTCCCAGAATATTGGAAATAAAAGCAAAAATAAACAAATGGGACCTAATTAAACTTAAAAGCTTCTGCACATCAAAGGAAACTATTAGCAAGGTGAAAAGACAGCCTTCAGAATGGGAGAAAATAATAGCAAATGAAGCAATCGACAAACAACTAATCTCAAAAATATACAAGCAACTCCTACAGCTCAACTCCAGAAAAATAAATGACCCAATCAAAAAATGGGCCAAAGATCTAAATAGACATTTCTCCAAAGAAAACATACAGATGGCTAACAAACACATGAAAAGATGCTCAACATCACTCCTTATCAGAGAAATGCAAATCAAAACCACTATGAGGTACCATTTCACGCCAGTCAGAATGGCTGCGATCCAAAAGTCTACAAATAATAAATGCTGGAGAGGGTGTGGAGAAAAGGGAACCCTCTTACACTGTTGGTGGGAATGCAAACTAGTACAGCCACTGTGGAGAACAGTGTGGAGATTCCTTAAAAAACTGGAAATAGAACTGCCTTATGATCCAGCAATCCCACTGCTTGGCATACACACTGAGGAAACCAGAAGGGAAAGAGACACGTGTACCCCAATGTTCATCGCAGCACTGTTTATAATAGCCAGGACATGGAAGCAACCTAGATGTCCATCAGCAGATGAATGGATAAGAAAGCTGTGGTACATATACACAATGGAGTATTCCTCAGCCATTAAAAAGAATACATTTGAATCAGTTCTAATGAGGTGGATGAAACTGGAGCCTATTATACAGAGTGAAGTAAGCCAGAAGGAAAAACATAAATACAGTATACTAACGCATATTTATGGAATTTAGAAAGATGGTAATGATAACCCTGTATACGAGACAGCAAAAGAGACACTGATGTATGGAGCAGTCTTATGGACTCTGTGGGAGAGGGAGAGGGTGGGAAGTTTTGGGAGAATGGCATTGAAACACGTGAAATGTCATGTATGAAACGAGATGCCAGTCCAGGTTCAGTGCACGATGCTGGATGCTTGGGGCTGGTGCGCTGGGACGGCCCAGGGGGATGGTATGGGGAGGGGGGAGGGAGGAGGGTTCAGGATGGGGAGCACGTGTATACCTGAAATTTTTTTAATTTTAAAAATAAAAATAAAAAAAAGGAAAAAAAAAAAAGAATTTTAAATGAGTAAGTGAGGATAGGTTGAAAATAATTAGCTATGTGAGGATGTTATTAATAGAAAGGAGGCAAAGGAAGAAAATAATAAAGATAAAAAATAAATGAAATAGTGAAATAACACAATAGAGAGTGTCAATAAATTCCAAGTTTCATATTTTGCGAAGACTGGTAAAATTCATAATTCTCAGAAGTACTGATCAGGAAATGGTATGTGTGAGAAATCAAAGAGTGAATATCTGTTCAGATCCTATAAATGTTTAAAAGATTATAATATGATATTATGAATAACTTTATACCAATAGATTAGCACAAACTCCTAGAGAAATGTAACTTAACAAATGGAACCAAGAATAAATAGAAAATATGAAATGACTTACAACTCAAACAAATTGAATCTCCAGACCTACATGACTTTACACATTGAAGAAATAAAACCAATTTTATACAAACTCTTCCAGAGTGTGTGTCTGTGTGTGGGGAAAGCTATAACTCTTTGCAATTAATATTATGAGGCCAGCATGTTCTTGATTCTGAAACCTGGTAATGACTTTGTAAGAAGGCAAAACTTCAGGCCAGTCTCTATCATAAACAAAGATGTAAACAAATAGTAAAGAAAAAAGTGTTAAATCAAATCCAATAATACATAAAAAGGATAATACATACAACAATGTGAAGTTTATTTTAGTAAAGCAAACTTGTTTAAAATTAGAAAGTTCAGCAGTGTAATTCACCACATTAACACAATAAAGGAGAAAACCAGGATTATTGGATGATCATTGATTAGCCCAATAGATTCAGGAAAAAAATTTGATAAATTCAAGCTTCACTGTAAAAACTAATACAATCTAGAAATAAAAGGAAATAAAACAATAAAGGGTACTTATAAAACGTACATACTTGAAAGTGAAAGTCACTGAGTTGTGTCCGACTCTTTGCGACCCCATGGGCTATACAGTCCATGAAATTCTCCAGGCCAGAATACTGGAGTGGGTTGCCTTTTCCTTCTCCAGGGGATCTTCCCAACCCAGGGATCGAACCCAGGTCTCCCGCATTGCGGGTAGATTCTTTACCAGCTCAGCCACAAGGGGAACCCAAGAATACTGGAGTGAGTAGCCCATCCCTTCTCCAGTGGATCTTCCTGACCCAGGAATCCAACTGGGGTCTCCTGCATTGCAGGCAGATTCTTTATCAATGAAACTATCAGGGAAGCCCATAAAAACTTACATACTTAATGAGGAAATATTAGATGCTTCTTCCCTGGATTCAGGAATAACATAAGTATATCCACCATTACTATTTCAATTCAGTACATACTAGAAGCCCTAAAGAGTATGAAATAGAAAGGAAAAGAAATGCACAAATAAATTTTGGAACCTGGTGGCTCAGATGGTAAAGAATCTGCCTGCAGTGCGGGAGGCCCAGGTTTGATCCCTGGATCGGGAAGATCTCCTGGAGAAGGAAATGGCAACCCACTCCAGTATTCTTGCCTGGAGAATTCCATGGAGAGAGGAGCCTGGCAGGATACAGCCCATGGGGACAAAAAGTGTTAGATACGACTGAGCAACTAACACTTTTAACTTGTTCCATTAATATATAAATAAAAAACCTCTTGTTATCTGCAGATGATATGATCATAAATTGAAATCTCAGAAACAACATGGATGATTACACAGATGATTGTTAGAAATAAAAGTGAAGTTAGTAAGACTGTTGGGTAAGACATCAAAATATAAAATCAATTCCATCTATATACTGGTGAAAAAGGATTTTTAAAAGTACCATATCTGGTATAACAAAATATTTTTAAGACCTCTATGCATAGAACAGTAAACTATTATTGAAAGAACATTCTAAAAATACTTAAATGGGTATATGACAATGGATCGAAACATATTAAGATGCAATTTCAACTAAAACCCTGGTTGGTTTTTGCATGGAATTGACAAGATAACTTTAATTTGCACATGTGTTGAGTAAATGTAGGACTAAAGATGGTATAAGGTATTTAAAAGTATTCCCAGTAATGATATATAAAATAGTCCATATGTTATGTAAAAATATAAAAAGTAAATTGTAACATACGTTTGCAACTTCATACGATCCATTTAATATCTGTTCCATGTAATGATTTAGATCTCTGAACCTTTTGTGATCTGAATTTGTAAAAGGTAAGTGCCACCAGTGAGGAAACCTGTTTTAAAAGAAAAAAAGTATATTTTCATTAGTTTGAAAATTGGTGTCTGTATCTTAGAATTGTTCATGGAGTTTTAGCTGCATCAGATGGAAGAGCCAATGAAAACATTTTTTTATAAAACCACAGAATACATGATTAATTCTGAGAGTTTTATTAACATGGCTGTGGACATGTGCTATTTTAACTGTTATTAATATTAACACTACTTTAATTTAATTTAGCACACTAAACTAATATATATTTTCCCTCTTACTGTGTTTATGGCAGACCACACATTTTGTCTTTTAATACATGTGGGGGTTAATAAATACTTTCTGAAATTTAATGATTCATAATTTTCCCAAAAAGTCAGATGGTATTGTTGCTTCTGGGTTCACTAGAGACACTGCTACACTAGCTAAATTAAACACTTCACCAGTGACATATGCTTCCATCTGGTCTTAGTCTTTTGGAACAAAGTATCACTTTCCTCAGAGGTCTGACTTGCAGAATTTCCTCTTTGCTATCTGATGATTCATCTTGATGGGTTGGACATTGATTACGACCAATTATTGGGTGGCATGAGGTGTTAAAGGCAATAGGTTTTGCTGCTTAAGGGCTTCTCTGGTAGCTCAGATGGCAAGGAATCTGTTTGCAATGCAGGAGACTCAGGTTTACTTCTTCAGTCAGGAAGATCCCCTGGAGAAGGGAATAGCTACCTACTCCAGTATTCTTGCCTGGAGAATTCCATGGACAGAGGAGTCTTGGCGGACTACAGTCCATGGGTCACAAAGGGCTGGACACAACTGAGCGACTAACACTTTAAATTTTCTGGTTAAATGCATCGTTTTAGGAACTATCTAGCAGCTCCCTCTGACTGCAGTCTTGCTCTTGCCTCCTTCATCTTCTGCTGCTTTGGTCTAGACCTTCCCCTGGGCAAAGGAGCACGGGGGATGGTAAAGGGTTGTCAGCAAACACACCAAAGTATGTGACAACCGCAGGACATCCTATCCATTGCTTCTTGTCAGAAACATCAGGGAAATCTAAAATAATATGTCTGTGTCTTTAAATAATTGATATTTTACTTTTTAACTTTTGTGGTTCTAAGGCTTAAAGTATTAAAAGTTTTCATCCAGATTTAGTTATCATAAAATTTAGTATCATATATAATTAATCAAAGCACAGAAATACATTTGGTAAGTAGATAGATTTTGCTGGTTTTAAATATTAATTTGTTTATTTGCGGATGAGTTTTCTTTATTGCTAGAATAAAATGGAGTTCAACATTAGTTCTATTCCATTTTTATAGATGGATGTACTAAAAAATATTGCATATAAATAAATATATGAGAATTAAGGAATTCAGCTCCAGTAATATCCTTCAATTGTTTGAAGTGCTTTTGAGTTATATGTCAAATATAACATAGTAATAGTTCTTGAAAATGATTTTTTAGAATATTTTATCTGATGGTGCTGACAAGTCTTCTCTTAGTTCTGTTCACACCACAGATTAAGAAAAACCTGACCTGCAAACAGATTTGATATCCAGTTATTAGAATAATTCATTTTCTCAGTACCAATACCGATATTTTGGTTTGCCCTTTATTTGAGTCTCAGAGACTTTGTACTCGCTGGGACAGTGTATCAATATAAAATCCTGGATGGCTGGGAGAAGAGCGATGGTGAAAGTAAGCCAGGAAAAGGAAATCAACCTTTCCCAAGTAGATGAGTTTTAATTCTATTTTATAATTTTATTCATTTATTTTTTGCTGCGCTGGGTCTTGGTTGCTGCGTGGGTTTTTCCTCTAGTTGTGAGTGGGGGCTCCTCTCTACCTGCAGTGCGAGGGCTTCTCATTGCGGTGGCTCCTCTTACTGCAGAGCACAGGCTCTAGGGCGTGCGTGCTTGAGTTGTTGCTGCTCCCAGGCTCCAGAGTGCAGGCTAAATACTTGTGGTGCACAGGCTTAGTTGCTCTGCAGCATGTAGGATCTTGCTGGACCAGGGATCAAACCTGTGCCTCCTGCATCGGCAAGTGGATTCTTTACCGTTGAGCCACCAGGGAAGCCCTCATGCAGATGACGTTAAAGATGATTAATTTCAAGGAAGATTCCTATGTCTGTGTATTCTCAGAAGGTACCAAGAAGTATAAACAACCTGATTTGAAGACCACTGTTTTACAATATGTCTAATTTGAACTTTCTGATCATACTTTCTAGATTGGATTTACATAATTTGCATAAAGCTTCTTTTAGTAAATTTAGGAGTCAGAGGAAATCTTGCCCTCATCCTTCATCTATATGCATTGCTATAAGCTTGAGCTCCTTTGGGACTGTCAGCATACAAATATTGTTCAGGGCATAAAGGACTAAATATTCCTCCCTTCCACATGTTGCTTGAATGGTTTTAAAATCAATTTAGGTCCCATTACCTGGCAGGAGTTGTTGAGCAAAGCAGAATCCTAACTAAAGCTGAAAATCGAGACGAGGCACATGGAAAGAGATTACTGACACTTTAAAGTTTTACAGGTTATACTAATATGTATTGAGGAGAGAAGAGAGTAGAAGAGAGACATTTTTGAAACCTAAAGGAACAACCATTTACAGAAATGAACGAACGTAATTTCTAAATCATTAATAAGTAAGATACAATGGAAACCACTAATGTTGAATTCAGTATTTGTAGTTGGACTTTAAATTTTTTGGCCAGTATTTTCTTTTCTTCAGTTATCATATTAGATGTTTTTCAATAATTCTTAAAGCTGATGTTGTCTTTAAGTTTTCACAATGACATTCCTTCCCTGTCAGTCTCTTACTCTGATGACTTTCTTATTTTTAAAGCATTTGTATTTCAAAATTTTTGAGATATCTGCAAGTATAGAGTTTCATGAATGTAAACTACTCAGTCTTCAATAATGCCCACTATCTTTCCATCCACTGGTGATGTTGCTTAGATTTATACATTGGTAAGTGACTAAACTCTGAAAGTCTAATGAAAATCCACATGTACCAAGTATGTCAGGTCAGGTATGAACATTCCTATTGTTAAAGGACCATTTACTCAAGAAAAATCCTGGTACATTTGGCTCTCCCTATCTGCAGGTTCGACATCTGCATAGTCAATCAACTGTAGATTGAACTATTAGGAAAAAATAATCCAGAAAGTTCCAAAATGCAAAATTTAAATTTGCTGCATGCCAGAAAACATTTACATAGCATTTACATTGTATTTACAACTATTTACATAGCATTTATATTGTATTAGATATTATAAGAAATCTAGAGGTGATTTAAAGTAAGAGGAGACTTTAAAGTAAGAGGGTAGGTTATATGTAAACACTATGTCATCTTATGTGTAGGACTTGAGCATGCAAGGATTTTGGTGTCCACAGGAGGGGGGTCCTAGAACCAATCCTTTGCGGATACCAAGAAACTACTCTACAGGTAACATTTGATATGCCTAAGTGCAAATATCTAATTTCTAAGAAGTTCCTTCTTTAAAAGTCAAGATATTCCACATACTCAAGTCTATAATCTAAATTTGGCTAGTTCTAAATGATAAATTTTAGAAGATTTATTTAATCAGAAGTTATTTTGAATTATACCCTTTGTCTATGCATAATATGTTTTTGCTATAACATGAACTGAAGCAGTGGTTCTCAGGACTGCAAAATGAAGCTAATAACAAGTTAAACTTAGATAACCCAATTTCAAGTTAATGTGTGTGCTCTGTGCTTAGTCGTGTCTGACACTTGCGGCCCCATAGACTGTAGCCTGCCAGGCTCCTCTGTCCATGGGATTTTCCAGGCAAGAATACTGGAGTGGGTTGCCATTTCCTTCTCCAGGGATCAAGTTAATAATTAATAACAAAAATGAATTGATGTGAATAAATTTTACTTGTATACTAATTGATACTGATAAATTTTTTTTATACAGCAAAAAAATATATCAGAGTTTTTTGTCACCAGTATTTGCTGAAAGAGAAGATATATCCAATTTCATTCTGCATTTTCAATTTTATTTTAACAGAAAATTCTAGAAAAAGATTAAATTTTAAAAACAGGCAAAGAAAACAATTTTACTGATAATTGATGAAAAATGAAATTGGTTCTGATTTTTTTGTCTAAAACACCAATGCCTGAAAGCAGACAAAATTAAAAACTTTTTTCTGTTTTACGAGACAAAAGGTTCTTTATTCTGAGAGCAATAGAGACTGCTTGGATAGGTTCAGTGGAACTAGAATCAGAATGCTGTATTGTTCACAAATAGAAAACCCCATAACCATAATTTCTCCTTATGTTTAAGGGCAAGTACTGAACGCAAAACCCTAAGGAGGACAATCCTTACTCTGGGAGGGTCAGTGATGCAAACTGCTTTTGAAGTTGGCTGTGAAGTTTTGCAAACTGGTCAAATGACTTTTCTGTCAGGCTTGTTTCGTTGTTACTGTGAGTCACCTGGATTAGATACAGCTGCAGAAAAGAAGACAAAATCAAAAGACGGCAGTATCAACCTTCCATACATTCTAAAATCTGGCTCCGTGTAAACTAAACAAAGCAATACTTTTTGCAAAAAAAAATCATCACAAAAGATAAGAGGTGCATTTTGTAAAGGCAAAATTACCTATAAACACACGGTATAGAAAGATATCATAATCTTAGGTGCTAGGAACAGACTGCCTAATTTCTGTTCTTCTTTCCTTGTGGACATTTTAATTGGTTCTTGATTTATAGTCTACTACAGGGCAGGAACTGTTCTCTTTGAGATTCTCTACTAACAGCTCTGGTTGTTATGATTTCTCCTTGGAACATCCTCCTTAATGGCACACTTAAATGATTTTTCATATGCATAGTAAAGAAAATTAAGCATGGTATCAGGAAGAATGTGTACGGTGAAGCACAGTGGGAGATGTAGTCAAATGATATTTAAGTTAAGATGACAGTCTTGAAACTTACATGGCTGGTTTTCTTGCTGAACCCTAAGACTGTTGCTCTTTGGATTGACCTGCTTGCACCTGACATACAGGATTCCTGGGAAAACGTCTGTGAAGTCAATTTGGCAGGGCTTATGGCTGTCATTTGTGCAAGTGTATGGATCAAGTTATTCAATTTCACAGGGAAGCACTCCAGACTTTCCTTTATTTTCCTAGAGAAATGAAAAAAAGATAAGATAGTGAGTGATGTTACCCCTGAGTTGACCCATTTCACTTGAGTCATTTCCTTGTGTTAGATGTGGATGGGAGAGTCAAGGACCATGCCTGTTGATTTGGAGTACACTATTAATAGTAAACATTATTTTTACCAACTTCAAATTCACATCTTGAGCTGTTAGCAAATATAAGAGAAACTTCTGTGGTCAAATATAAAACTAATTGCAATATTTCTATCTTGACTTCTTTAAATTTTTCAAAAATAGAAATTCTTTAAATTTCTATTTTTGTTGTTGTTCAGTACTATGTCATGTCCAACTCTTTGCAACCCCATGGACTGTAGCACACCAGGCTCCTCTGCTGCTGCTGCTAAGTCGCTTCAGTTGTGTCTGACTCTGTGCAACCCCATAGACGGCAGCCCACCAGGCTCCCCCATCCCTGGGATTCTCCAGGCAAGAACACTGGAGTGGGTTGCCATTTCCTTTCTCCAATGCATGAAAGTGAAAAGTCAAAGTGAAGTCGTTCAGTCGTGTCCGACTCTTAGCAACCCCATGGACTGCAGCCTACCAGGCTCCTCCGTCCATGGGATTTTCCAGGCAAGAGTACTGGAGTGGGGTGCCGTTACCAGGCTCCTCTATCTTCTACTAACTCTTGGAGTTTGTTCAAACTCATGTCCATTGAGTCTGTGATGCCATCCAACCATCTCACCCTTTGTTGTCCCCTTCTCCTCCTGCCTTCAATCTTTCCCAGCAACAGGGTATTTTCCAATGAATCAGCTCCTCCCATCAGGTGGCCAAAGTGGAGCTTCAGCTTCACCATCAGTCCTTCCAATGAATGTTCAGGGTTATTTCCTTTAGGATTGACTGGCTTGATCTCCTTGCAGTCCAAGGGACTCTCAAGAGTCTTCTTCAACATCACAGTTTAAAAGCATCGATACTTCAGTACTCAGCCTTCTTTATGGTCCAACTCTCACATGCATACATGACTACTGGGAAAACCATAACTTTGACTAGGCAGACCTTTGTCGGCTAAGTGATGTCTCTGCTTTTTAATACGCTGTCTAAGATTGTCATACCTTTTCTTCCAAGAAGCAAGCGTCTTCTAATTTCATGCCTGCAGTTACCATCTGCAGTGATTTTAGAGCCCAAGAAAATAAAGTCTGTCACTGTTTCCATTTTTTCCCCCTTCTATTTGCCATGAAGTGAAGGGACTGGATGCCATGATCTTAGTTTTTTGAATGTTGAGTTTTTTGTGTGTGTGTGTGTGTTTTATT
This sequence comes from Bos taurus, assembly GCF_002263795.3. Classification (NCBI taxonomy): domain Eukaryota; kingdom Metazoa; phylum Chordata; class Mammalia; order Artiodactyla; family Bovidae; genus Bos; species Bos taurus. The sequence goes on from NC_037332.1 coordinate 91,497,973, forward strand.
TTTATTGTTTATTTATTTTTTTAAATTTTATTTTATTTTTAAACTTTACATAATTGTATTAGTTTTGCCAAATATCAAAATGAATCCATCACAGGTATACATGTGCTCCCCATCCTGAACCCTCCTCCCTCCTCCCTCCCCATACCATCCCTCTGGGTCGTCCCAGTGCACTAGCCCCAAGCATCCAGTATCGTGCATTGAACCTGGACCGGCATCTCGTTTCATACATGATATTTTACATGTTTCAATGCCATTCTCCCAAATCTTCCCACCCTCTCCCTCTCCCACAGAGTCCATAAGGCTGTTCCATACATCAGTGTCTCTTTTGCTGTCTCGTACACAGGGTTATTGTTATCATCTTTCTAAATTCCATATATATGCGTTAGTATACTGTATTGGTGTTTTTCCTTCTGGCTTACTTCACTCTGTATCATAGGCTCCAGTTTCATCCACCTCATTAGAACTGATTCAAATGTATTCTTTTTAATGGCTGAGGAATACTCCATTGTGTATATGTACCACAGCTTTCTTATCCATTCATCTGCTGATGGACATCTAGGTTGCTTCCATGTCCTGGCTATTATAAACAGTGCTGCGATGAACATTGGGGTACACATGTCTCTTTCCCTTCTGGTTTCCTCAGTGTGTATGCCCAGCAGTGGGATTGCTGGATCATAAGGCAGTTCTATTTCCAGTTTTTTAAGGAATCTCCACACTGTTCTCCACAGTGGCTGTACTAGTTTGCATTCCCACCAACAGTGTAAAAGGGTTCCCTTTTCTCCACACCCTCTCCAACATTTATTATTTGTAGACTTTTGGATCGCAGCCATTCTGACTGGCGTGAAATGGTACCTCATAGTGGTCTTGATTTGCATTTCTCTGATAATGAGTGACATTGAGCATCTTTTCATGTGTTTGTTAGCCATCTGTATGTCTTCTTTGGAGAAATGTCTATTTAGTTCTTTGGCCCATTTTTTGATTGGGTCATTTATTTTTCTGGAGTTGAGCTGTAGGAGTTGCTTGTATATTTTTGAGATTAGTTGTTTGTCAGTTGTTTCATTTGCTATTATTTTCTCCCATTCTGAAGGCTGTCTTTTCACCTTGCTGATAGTTTCCTTTGATGTGCAGAAGCTTTTAAGTTTAATTAGGTCCCATTTGTTTATTTTTGCTTTTATTTCCGATATTCTGGGAGGTGGGTCATAGAGGATCCTGCTGTGATGTATGTCAGAGAGTGTTTTGCCTATGTTCTCCTCTAGGAGTTTTATAGTTTCTGGTCTTATATTTAGATCTTAATGGCTGAAAGTAAAGAGGAATTAAAGAGTCTCTTGATGACAGTGAAAGAGGAGAGTGAAAAAGCTGGTTTAAAACTCAACATTCAAAATGGATTAAGAATGTTGAGTTTTAAACCAGCTTTTTCACTCTCCTCTTTCACTGTCATCAAGAGACTCTTTAATTCCTCTTTACTTTCAGCCATTAGAATGGTATCATCTGCATATCTGAGGTTGTTGATATTTTCCCCAACAATCTTGATTCCAGCTTGTGCTTTTCACATGATGTACTCTGCATATAAGTTAAATAAGCAGGGTGACAATACACAGCCTTGACGAAATCCTTTCCTAATTTTGATCCAGTTCTCTGTTCCATGTGCAGTTCTAATTCTTGCTTTTTGATCTGCATACAGGTTTCTCAGGAGACAGGTAATGTGTTCTCGGATTTTTGTATTCTATTTTTTAGGAATAATTTAAAACATCATTTTGTTTTAAATACTAAAACAATTTCAGAAGTTATATTTATCAAAACAGTGTATATTCCAAGAAGCCCAACATCTATCCCTGAACTTTCTATACTATTCCCTTCTTCCCTCTATATTTAAACATTTTTTAAAAATTATGATTTAACTTTCATTGTTTTCTTTTCAAATAGATTTGATTTCCTCTGTCAACTATTTTCTAAGAAGTTGTATACCATAATACTATATTTAATATACACATATTTTACATGGAATGTTTTCACTCTGTCTCTATTTTATTTTATTTTTTGGTTTGGTTTTGGATTGTCTCTGCTCTAGTATTATGATTATTTATATTTAAGAAGGTTTGCAATTGTGTCCTAATGGTATAATAAATAACTTCAGATAATACCCTTTATCCCCTGTGCCCTTTTTCTCCAGTATCTGATTGCAGTGTTATCCTTTTTATCCCAGTTCATCTAATAAAGCAATCTTTATGCCTACTTCACTTTTCATATGTGCTTCCTATTCCACTCCCATTTTTTACAGAGCTATTCTATCTGCATCATATGGTATCTATACTATACATATTACACATTCCCTCTTCTGACTATCATTAAATATGATATGCTCTACCAGTCCTATGTCACATCCCTCTGTCATTTCGACTACCTGAGGCTCATTTTCTGGCAAATTCCACCAGAAGTGCTCAAGGAAGTAAGTTTCTGAGTTCTGGGTGTTGATAACAGTGTTTCTGTGACCTTTATGCACGAAAGTCAATTTTACTGGCTACAATATCCGTGGCTCACGTTTTCCTTTTTGGGGGGGTCATAAAAATATTATTTAATTTTCTTCTGGAATAAAGGATTATGACCCAAAATTCTTATGACAGTCTGAAATTCTTTCCCTTACAAATGAATTGATCTTTTTGCCTCGATGCTTAAAGCAAGCTTTTTTTCCCCCCCTCAAATCCAATACTTTCTCCAAAAATATGTTTCAGGTTGGTTATTCTGGGTAACTTTCTCAATATGCAAAGTGTCTGTTTCATACGTAATTTCAAGTCTTTTCATTTTTCTGAAAACTTCTTGAATTATGATGTTAATATTCATCAAAATACTAAATATACAATTTAGTTTTGATATTGTTTTGATATATTACTTTATTTTTCTTCTTCAGGGACTTTATTAAAGTATGTTTTATTTTCTAATTTTGGGAGGTTTCATCATTTCATTTTTGAGTTTTCTCTAGTTATAATTTACATTGCTCCTCCATATCTTTATCATTTTCTTGATTTCTTTTAGCTCAATTTGAAATATAACAGTTTAACCCTTTGTTAGGAATGTCTTTCTGGCATACTTTCATTGAAGAGATTTTATTTGCATTTTATTTCTTTTTTAAAAATTCTAATTTTGTATGACATTCAGACATGATCCATCTTACTTACTCATTTTAAGATGAAATTAAACTTTCAGGAAGGAGTAGAGGGTTCTCAGGATCTTAAGCCCTCTTTTCTGTTGCTGTCACAGGTAAAAAAACACTGTTTCATACTTTCTGAGATATGCTGCTTTGGCTGGTCCCTTTGCCCCCAATTTTTTCTGGATTTTGTTTTTCTTTTGCTCCTACAATCTTTCTCCTTTCATTCAGATTATATTTATGGCAGTTTGTCTTCAGCTTAGGACTTTTTCTAGGGAGGAAGTGTCAGTTACCTTTGCGAGTTTATAGACTTCTCCAACCTTTTCAGATTTTCCATGGACTCTTGCCCTTCCTTGTGAACTGGAGGGTGTAAAAGTCCTTCCCCATTTCAGCTGCTTCATAGCTTATCAAATTGGCCTGCTCAGCTTTCCAATGAGTACCTGTGAGCTCTGTGAAGCCTTGTTCTCAGGTCCACCAGGTAACTGTGGCTTCCTTAGCTTCCTCCCATAAGATTCTGTTACACAGGTCTTATAACTTAATGATCTGCCCTTCCCTGCTTGTTCTTAGGAATACCTTGTTACTTAGTTCTGTTTTGGATGCTGTCCACAGTTTTGGGGTTTTGCTACCCTATTTGATCTGTTTTATGAATTATGAAAGAAATTCCAGGCACACTAAAATATTTGCTTTTTTAGAAATAAAATGCAATTCAAGCCGCACAGTAAAATATTAAGTAAAATGTAAAAGGTTTGCCTCATCCTTCTCCCGTTACCACTCTCCTCCCCCCAAATAGCCAGTATGAAGAGTTTGGTAGTTTTCTTTTGCGGTTCCTCTATACACTTGTGCAAATGAGCAGACACACAGACACAGATGACACTTGCACTAGTTTTACTCTTGTTATATGCCAGGTGCATACTAGGATATACCAATGAGAAAACCAGACAGAAATGTCTCCCCTTATAAAGTTTCTATAATGTGAATATAAACTATCATGAAATAAACATAAAAATATAGGATTTGAGAAAGTAATATAAACCATAGAAGAAACTAAGATAGAAACTGGGGAGAAGGAATACGCAGTAGGAAACAGTTGCTGTTTTAAGCAGGATGAAAGTGAAAGTCACTCAGGCCTGTTCGCCTCTTTGTGACCCCATGGACTATACAGTCCATGGGATGCTCCAGGCCAGAATACTAGAGTGGATAGCCTTTCCCTTCACCAGGGGATCTTCCCAACCCAGGGATCAAGCCCAGGCCTCCCACAATAGCAGGTGGATTCTTTACCAGCTGAGCCACAAGGGAAGTCCAAGAATACTGGAGTGGATGGCCTATTGCTTCTCTAGTGAATCTTCTGACACAGGAATTGAACTGGGGTCTCCTGCATTGCAGGCGGATTCTTTACCAGCTGAACTACCAGGGAAACCCCTTAAGCAGGATGGTCAGGGATAATCTCACTGAAAAGATGGGCGGAGTGATTTGACAAATTTAATTTGCCAAGAACATAGACCATAGGAATTTCTGTTGGAGGATATTCTAGAAAGAAACAACAGCTCATCCAGAAGCTCAGAGGTAGATGGATGACCGATGCTTAACAGACAGCAAAAAATTGCAGTGTGGCTGACAGAGTGAGGAGGGGAAGAAGGGAATCGGGCAGATAAAGGGAGCATGTTTTTGTAAGAATTTTGAAGTTGTGTGAGATGGAAGTAAAAAAGGCAAGAGTCAAAAATCACAATTATTTGAAATGTAATCTGCTTTTTTAACAGTAATATATTTTGGACATGAACTTGGGCAAACTTTGGGAGATGGTGAGGGACAGAGAGGCCTGCTGTGCTGCAGTCCATGGGGTCACATAGAGTCCGACATGACTTAGTGACTGAACAACAACAAATATATTTTGGAAGAAAAATTTTCCAATAACTTGTGCAATGTAAGTAGCCCCCAAATATTTGTTGAATGAATAATCTTTCTATTTCAGAAAATAGAGTTAACTTTATTTTTTAAAAAAAACCCAATACAATATTGTAAAGTTAAAAAATAAAATAAAATAAAAAATAATAAATAGAATTAAAAAAATTATCTATCTAGAAGTATAGATATACAATGATTAGTTTAACCAATTTTTTTTTTCCATTGCAAAGACCATTCTTTCCTCACTGATTCAACTTTTGTCCAACACCAATGGTCTACATACATATAGGCTTGTTCTTGGCCTCTTCATTTGGTTGCACTCGTCAATTTGTCTATCTCTGTGTTAATACTACATTTTCTTAAATAGCTAGAATTTACAGTAAGTCTTGAAAATTCTTTTTCCTTGTTCTTCTTTTTTTTGTTGTTGTTGTTGTTGTTTTCCCATGAATTTAGGTCCTTTGACCTCCTGAATATATTTTAGAATCAGCTTATCAAGCTTCTGTTGTTGTTCAGTCACCCAGTCATGTCTGACTTTTTGGGACCCCATGGACTGCAGCACACCAGGCTCCCTTGTCCTTCACCATCTTCTGGAGTTCACCCAATTCATGTCCAGTGAGTCGGTGATGCCATCCAACCATCTCATCATCTGACACCTCAATCTTTTCCTGTATCAGGGACTTTTCCAATGAGTTGGCTGTTCACATCAGATGACCAAAATACAGGAGTTTCAGCTTCAGCATCAGTGCTTCTAATTAGTATTCAGGGTTGATCTCCCTTAAGATTGACTGGTTTGATCTCCTTGCTGTCCAAGGGACTTTCAGGAGTCTTCTCCAGCACCACAGTTTGAAGGCATCAATTCTTTGGTGCTCAGCCTTCTTTACAGTCCAGCTCTCACAACTGTACATGACCACTGGAAAGACCATCGCCTTGACTCTATGGACTTTTGTGGTTTGTCATAGCTTTCCAGCCAAGAAGAAATCGTCTTCTGATTTTATGGCTGCAGTCACCATCCACAGTGATTTTAGAGCCCAGGAAGAGGAAATCTGTCACTGCTTCCACCTTTTCTCCTTCTATTTGTCATGAAGTAATGGAGCCATGATCTTAGTTTATTTTAATATTTAGTTTTAAGCCAGCTCTTTCACTCTCCTCCTTCACCCTCATCAAGAGACTCTTTGGTTCTTCCTCTTTGCTTTCTGCCATCAGAGTGGTATCATCTGCATATCTGAGGTTGTTGATGTTTCTCCCACCTATCTTGATTCCAGCTTGTAAGTCATCCAGCCCAGCATTTCTCATGATGTGCTCAGCTTGATGTGCTTATCCAGCTTACCCATACACAAAATAAATGAACAATTATTTGAGTAGCATTCATTAAACTATAAATTAATTTGGGGAGAATCAACATCTTCACAATACTGAAACATACAACCACTAAACATGGCATATTTCTCCATTTAATTGAGTCTCATTTTACATCCTTCTGTACAATTTTAGAATTTTTTTCCTGTGGATGTTTTGCATATCTTTTGTTAGATTTATCATAGCTTTTAAATTCTAGTTTTTCCTAAATTTTACCTAATAACTGTTAATATATGAGTAGATTTTAAGTCATTATTTCTAACAATATACTGTATATTCTTTTGAAATTTGAATGGACACAGTCATGTTATATGAAAACAGTGACAGAATTTTCTGTTACCTTTTACATTACTAAGATTTCTAGTTCAATGTTAAATAAAAATAGTAATAGCAGGCATTTTTGGTTTGTTTGATTATAGGGAAAAGCTTTTAATGTTTTCCCACTAAGCACAATGTTTTCTATAGTTTTTAGCTACAGGTTAAGGACACTTCTATTTGTGTTTAGAGAGTTGAAAAAACAGTGATTCTAAATTTTAATACCTGCATTTTCTGTATCTACTTAGGTGATCATATAAAGTTCCCCCTCTATTTTTTTCACTACTGACTCTTGAATGTTTATCTTGTAACTACTTACTGTATTAAATTCTCATTATTTCAAAAATTAAAAGAAAAGTATCTGGAATTGCTTTATTTGTTTTCTTATTCAAGTGGAAAATAATAATATAGCAAATCTTAAATATAAAGCTTTACTATAAAGATAGAGGCATTATTATATTTTTTCTGACATTAATGACATTAATGCTTATAATTTTTCACTTTAAAATACATGTTTATCTAAGTTTCCTTCTATTCTGAGCTTACTAAAATTTTCCAAGAGGAATAGATATCGAATGTAATAAACACTGGTTTTCTGGGTTGGCATCCATCAAAGTTATCATGCAGTGATTTCTTTATGAAGAATCAGCCATGTCCCTGATGTTAAAAATATAAATCAATAATGTTTAATAATTTCTCCCTCATTTTTTATAAAACTTAAAGCCCATTTATCTTGTTCTGGTATTAGGTTTAAAAAAAATCCAAAATTTCCCATTATTATATATCAATCTTGGCCAAAATTTGCTAAGAAAGTTAAAATATGACCTTGATCATTATTCATTTCCACAGTGTTCACTATTTCTAAAGATGTCCTTTGACTTTATGAATTTATGGGTAGGTAGTACAGGATAAAACATTAATTTCTTTCCTCATCAGCAGTTTAAAGACATGAAGACAATAATAATAGTAAGAGTATAATACTAATCATGATTTATGGAGACCTTACAATTTATTCACTCATTCAACAAATATTTACTGAGCACATTTTATGTATTGGGATGGAAAGCGTTATGGTAACAGCAGGTACTCACTTCTCATGAAGTGACTATGAATCATAAATCTTGAGTTCTGATGTACTCATGCTCACATAATCTCAAACACATACATCCAGGCCTTATTCTTAGATTTCTCAACAGACAAGATGCAAGAGGACTAGTGGTGAAGGATGAACTCTTATGATAAACCTAGAGTTTTAAGGCAACTTTCACCTAAATCCATCTCCAGTTTCTCAAGTGTCAGATTTAACAGGTCAGATAAACTAGTGTTGTTAAATATGGTGCAATTTAGGACTGGGGACGTCAGAGCAGAATTGGACATGAATGAGCAACTGCTGCCATGCAATTAAAAGACACCTGCTCCTGGGAAGAAAAGTTATGACCAACCTAGACAGTATATTAAAAAACAGAGACATTACTTTGCCAACAAAGGTGTGTCTAGTCAAGGCTATGGTTTTTCCAGTAGTCATGTATGGATATGAGAGTTGGACTATAAAGAAAGCTGAGCGCCGAAGAATTGATGCTTTTGAACTGTGGTGTTGGAGAAGACTCTTGAGAGTCCCTTGGCCTGAAGGAGATCTAACCCATCCATCCTAAAGGAAATCAGTCCTAAATATTCATTGAAAGGACTGATGCTGAAGCTGAAACTCCAATACTTTGGCCACCTAATGTGAAGAACGGACTCATTTGAAAAGACCCTGATGCTGGGAGGGATTGGGGGCAGGAGGAGAAGGGGATGACAGAGGATGAGATGGTTGGATGGCATCACCAACTCGATGGACATGAGTTTGAGTAAACTCTGGGAGTTGGTGATGGACAGGGAGGCCCTTTGTGCTGCAGTCCATGGGGTCACAAAGAATTGGACACGACCGAGCAGCTGAACTGAACTAAACTGAACTGAGCAACTGAGCACAAGCCAATAGATTAGTATGGAATTCCTAGGTGAGATAAAAGCACTAAAACAATGCCCCTTTGGTTTTTATATAGAAATAACATTTAGAAAAAAAATTTAATATTTCTTGGATCTAGGGAACATAGTCCAAAGGGACATAAAATAAGATAAAATTTCCTAAGCAATAGGTTCCATCATTAACAGATGTACAAATTCTTTTCTACTTCAGAACAGATGTACCTTTTTATATAAATATTTTAAACTGTTTATCATCAGAAACAACTGTTACTAATAGGTTTCCTAGCTATGTGTGACTAGGCAATTGAGTTTATTAGTCTCAGAAAACTGTCAAATTCAGGTCTAATCTTTCATGTCAGTTTTTTTTTTTTTTTCTTCTCAGGTTAAATACTGTATTTTTTGAGTTCATATTTTTACTAATATAAATTTATATAATAAATAAAATGGCAAAACTTTCTAATTGCTTCATAAACTACATGGGAGTAACCACTGAAGTGTGTGTGCGTGTTTTGTCACTCAGTCATGTCCGACTCTTTGCGACCCCATGAACTGTGACCTGCCAGGCTCCTCTGTCCACGTGATTCTCCAGGCAAGAATACTAGAGTGGATTGCTGTTTCCTTCTCCAGGGGATCTTCCCCACCCAGGGATTGAACCCAGGTCTCCTTCATTGCTGGCAGAGGCTTTACCATCTGAGCTACTAGGGAAGGCCAACTACTGAAGGCCTAAAGGTGTAGTTTAGGTGACTGAGTGAAGGTTCTCAGGCAACACTTGATGGGAATTTAAAAAAATGCATATTTCTACTGCTGAAGTTTGATATCATTTTGCTGTTTCATAGAATACCGATCTATTTTACTGGTCAATCTCTTTAATAGTCTCAGGGAAAACTTCTCAAATGACTTTTCTGTGAAGGAATTAGCATGAGAATGTTCTTATTTTACCATCAACACTGTAATTTTATCATATGTAAACAGTTTCAACTCATTCTCCATGAACAAATTTCTTCATCTAACTCTCAATAAAATACACTATCATGATAATTCCTATATCGTTACAAATTTATATTGGACCAATAAGTATACAAGAGTATTCAAAATATTTTTAACCAAAAATTATCATTCTGAAATGAATTTAATGAATAATCATTGCTAATGCAATCTTGGTACACCATTAAAAAAATTCCTCTCTATGCACTTTTATTTAAAAAAAATTCAAGATTATCTGACATTAAAATGAGAGCACTTGATGATTTTGGGGTATGTAACATGTATATATATTTGTGTGAAGATAAAAATTTAAGCTTCATGGTCTAACCTTAAAAAATTTGATGCTAAAAATGGATATCTCGTGTTAATCTCATATAGTTTTGATGGCATGGTACCCTAATTTGAGAAACACAGCTATAAACATTTAGGTTTTTTTTTTTTTCTCACTATGTTCTTTCAACTAATCCAAAGACACTACAGTTAAAGCACATCCATATTATTTGAGATTATCAGTTTCCTATGTAGTTTTTTTCCCCACCTAATTTTGTTTAGAGTCCTGGGAAGAGCACCTATTATGCAAGAAATCAGTTTTGTTCTCTTTAAACTCACTTATCAGTTCCACCTGTAATCTCAAGAAAGTCGGTTAGCTTTCACGAGACTCAATTGTTACCATCTAGAAATATAGTTTCGGAGAAGGCGATGGCATCCCACTCCAGAACTCTGGCCTGGAAAATCCCATGGACGGAGGAGCCTGGTAGGCTGCAGTCCATAGGGTCACGAAGAGTCGGACATGACTGAGCGACTTCACTTTCACTTTTCACTTTCATGCATTGGAGAAGGAAATGGCAACCCACTCCAGTGTTCTTGCCTGGAGAATCCCAGGGATGGGGGAGCCTGGTGGGCTGCCGTCTCTGGGGTCGCACAGAGTCGGACACGACTGAAGCGACTTAGCAGCAGCAGCAGCAGCAGCAGCAGCAGCAGAAATATAGTTGATGACTAAACCATGCCATCCCCTGGACTATTGACAGAATCAAATGAAGTAACATATAAAGTTATTAGAAATAGAATGTGTATGTGCTAAGTAGCTTCAGTCTTATCTGACTCTTTGCGACCCCATGGACTTAGCCTGCCAGGCTCCTCTGTCCGTGGGATTCTCCAGAAAGAATACTGTAGTGGGTTGCCATGCCCTCCTCCAGGGTATCTTCCCTACCCAGTGATCGAACCTGTGTCTCTTATGTCTCCTACATTGGCAGGGAAGCCTTATAAATTTTATTTACCAAAGCTTACTACTAAATAAGTAAAAAAAAAAAAAAAAAGAATATATATATGAGCCCAAAAGGCAGTAAACTAGTAAGATAGATACAAGGGAAAAACAAATGTACAGATTTACGGTTCTGTGGAAACTGACTTATGGCAGACTCTTGAAATCCTACAAAAGAGATGTTAGATAGGGATTAAAATAAGAGGCAACTTTAGAGTTTCTCATCTTTTTCTCTTTTATCCTTCCTCATAGTTTAGAACCTGGCTATAAGAATGAAAACCTGCTCTCCTCCAAGTCCAATCTTCAAATTTTCAGAATTTATCTACAAGGTCAGCAAGTGTTAGGCAAAATTTCATCAAAAGCACTCAATTGCATACAAACAAGAATTCCAGGCTCCATGGCTTTTAATACAATAACTAATTCTTATATTTTCTTATGGAGTCTTCTTACAAAATTTAGCCAAATTAGAGCAAATGGAATTAAAAAAAAAATAGGGAAATATAGATGGACTGCTGCTGCTGCTGCTGCTAAGTTGCTTCAGTCGTGTCCGACTCTGTGCGACCCCATAGACAGCAGCCCACCAAGCTCCCCCATCCCTGGGATTCTCCAGGCAAGAACACTGGAGTGGGTTTCCATTTCCTTCTCCAATGCATGAAAGTGAAAAGTGAAAGTGAAGTCGCTCAGTCGTGTTCGACTCTTAGCAACCCCATGGACTGCAGCCTACCAGGCTCCTCCGTCCATGGGATTTTCTAGGCAAGAGTACTGGAGTGGGGTGCCATCACCTTCTCCGTTAGATGGACTAGTCTTATGTATAAGTACTATGCCAGCAAAATGGCATTCCAGGTTTTGATCCCCATCTTCCCCTAAAAGCCAGCTTTTTTTTTTTTTTGGATTTATTGTAAAAGCTATCATATGTGTGTCTTCAGTCACTCAGGCATATCCAATTCTTTTTGACCCCTTGGGCTGTAGCCCTCCAGGCTCTTCTGTCCATGGGATATTCCAAGCAAGAATACTGGAGTGGGTTCCATTTCCTACTCCAGGGGATTTTTCCTGACTCAGAAATCAAACCTGGAGAAGGAAATGGCAACCCACTCCAGTATTCTTGCCCGGAGAATCCCACAGACAGAGGAACCTGGTGAGCAATAGTCCATGGGATCACGAAGAGTCAGACACGACTGAGCAGCTATACACACACAGGGAAAACCACTAGACCATTCAGACCTGGAATCACTTTTCTGACAGTGAGGCAGAACGTGTTAAAATGATGGAAGAAGTGGAAAAACTTTGTGATCGGCTTGAATTAGCAAGTTTACAGTGCTTGAATGAAACACTCACATCTTCTACTAAAGAAGTAGGAAAGGCTGCTCTGGAGAAACAGATAGAAGAAATAAATGAGCAAATTAGAAAAGAGAAAGAGGAAGCTGAGGCTAGTATGCGACAAGCATCTAAGAATGCAGAGAAGTCAGCTGGCGGAGGTGGAAACGGAAGTAAACATTGGTCAGAAGATGATCTGCAATTACTCATTAAAGCTGTGAATCTCTTCCCTGCTGGAACAAATTCAAGATGGGAAGTTATTGCTAATTACATGAACATACATTCTTCTTCTTCTGGAGTTAAGAGAACCGCCAAAGATGTTATTGGCAAAGCAAAGAGCCTTCAAAAACTTGACCCTCATCAAAAGGATGACATAAACAAAAAGGCTTTTGATAAATTTCAGAAAGAACATGGTGTGTTGCCTCAGGCAGACAATGCAGCACCTTCAGAACGATTTGAAGGTCCATGCACAGATTTCACCCCTTGGACAACAGAAGAACAGAAGCTTTTGGAACAAGCTTTGAAAACATACCCAGTAAATACACCTGAAAGATGGGAAAAAATAGCAGAAGCAGTGCCTGGCAGGACAAAGAAGGACTGCATGAAACGATACAAGGAACTGGTTGAAATGGTAAAAGCAAAGAAAGCTGCACAAGAGCAAGTGCTGAATGCAAGTAGAGGCAAGAAATGACTTATGACAATCTTTGTTGCGTGTGCATTTTTATAATAAAACTGAAAATACTATACAAAAAAAAAAAAAAAAAAAGAAATCAAACCTGAGTCTCCAGCATTGGCAGGCTGATTCTTTACCACTGTGCCACTTGGGAAGCCCCTCTAAGAGCTGTCCTATCTGCAATTAAAAACTAGTAGTTTCAAAAATCAATTTTGTTCAGATTAGTTCTTACAATTACATTTTTTTTAATGGAAAACTTTTTTTTGGAAAATGCCAGTTTAATTTACATTTCCCTTTGAATGTGCTGTCCTAATTTAAGGAAAGTTGGAGGTCATAACTGTTAGTTCCTCTAACTCCTGTTTTTTTATTTGGTTTTTCTTGGGAGCATTCATTTCTGAAGGTATCAACAGTTAAGCTAAGGCAAAAGAAAACTTTGACCCATGTTTGTGGAATTCAGCAATCCATGAGATGACACCTGGTGTGAAGAGCTGACTCATTGGAAAAGACCCTGATGCTGGCAAAGATTGAAAGCAGGAGGAGAAGGGGACAACAGAGGATGAGATGGTTGGATGGCATCACCAACTCACTAGACATGAGTTTGAGCAAACTCTGGAAGATAGTGAAGGACAGGGAAGTATGGCGTGCTGCAGTCCATGGTCACAGGGAGTTGGACATGACTGAGCAACTGAACAATAAGATGACAATTTGCAAAGTCCTAAAAAAATAAAATAAAAAAATTTTAATGATAAAAGAGCCCAGGGATCTGCATTCCTGTCCCATACTCTGTTTCTCAGTTTTGAGGAGAAACCAGGTAGAAAGCCATTGAACTATGTTTTGAAACATTTGAGCATAAGGAATCTTGTCTCATCTTACTAGGTTAGGTGTGCAAGCTCAGTTATGTTAGTCTCTTTACAACCCCATGAACTGTAGCCCACCAGGCTCCTCTGTCCATGGGATTCTCTAGGTAAGAATACTGGAGTGGGTGCCATTTCCTACTCCAGGGCATCTTCCCAACTTGGGGATTAAACCTGCATCTCCTGCATTAGCAGGTAGATTCTCATCACTGGTGCCACCTGGGAAGCCTATAGCCATGAAAAATAAACAAGAAGGAATGCTGGGGACACTGGGGATTTCTGGCACCATGTCTGCATACTTTGTCAGCTAAGGGACTCTGACTCCAGTGTTTGTGATGTGAGGCCTGGGAGCACTCTTTTGGGATGTCATCAACATTTTCAGCAGCTTCATGCTTGTACTTCTTGGGACAGTAATTGTGCCTGTACTACCCAATGACCCCTCATTATTAAGATTGTTCCTTCTAAAGCCCAGAGTTCAGAGAACAAACTCCAGGCTGTTCTCTGTGAAGGGGTGGCCCATGGTGAGAACAAGAATGGACAACCGAATCCATGATGGCTTTGCATGAAGGACCCTGTCCAGTAGCAATAAAGGCCACTAGTTAAGTCAATTAGACAAAACTCTCTCTGGAATTTATATGAGAGAATACTGGCCAATAGGCAAAGAGAAGTAGTATTTGCTAGGTAAAGATAAGCAGAAGAAAAGGCCTTCATTTTCAATAGAAACTGGCCAGGCATATCTGTTTCTGGAGTTTGTTAGGTGACAGTGTGAGTCCACATAAACTCTTCTCCCCAAAGATACCAGATAGAATCTAGTTCTTGCTATCAAAATATCCCACTGATGCAAATAATTGGGTATTTTGAAGTCTGGGGTTCTGTTTTGCTTCAAGCTGCCTACAGTTTTAGCTGAAGAGCAGGAGATCTTATACTTACTAAACCAAAGAATCTGCGTGGCAGGCCAAATGGATTATCTGGGAAGACATGGAAAATGTCTTCTCATATTTCTGGTGGAGGAAATAGGTAAAGTGAAAAGCAGGATCTGCATTTAGGAGGGAAGGTAGGCCGGGAAATTTATGCTTGATGATCCCGGTCTGGCCTGTGAAATAGGTTGCCTGTTTCTAAAGGACAGCTCGCCTGAGGTTTGAGAGTGACTGAAAATTCTGAAACAACCCATTTGGATGGCACTTTAATGGATGGTTGCCTTTGTTGCCTAGCAGTGGGCTCGGCAGAGATATTACATGAGAGTATCAATTTGCAGGGACTGAGTTGTGATACTTTGCTGATTCTATTCAGCAGAATGTTCGCAGCTGTAAGGGGAGTAAAACAAAAAATAGTAAGGGAAGCAGAGAGAGGAGTTGGCAATGAGGTAAAAAACCTTTGTGGCCAGTAAACCAATTTTATTTTCATTTTTCTCTAAATGCTATTCATTGTAATATGATTTTTTAATGTCACACATCCTCTGAAGCTCTTGTGATCATTTCTTAACCCAGAATGTGAATACCCAAGAGTGAAGCAGGATTCTGTATTGTTCATGAATAGAGTACTCCCTGAGAGACACGGGAAAAGCCATTTATTTCTTTCAAGTCTCGAAGAGGGTCAAGAGGGGCAACCTCTTAATGCTAATACTGTAGTCAGGATGCGGGCACTTAAGGTACCCACTCATGCTGTGTCTCAGATGGCTTAGTCCTCATTCATGACCCAGATCTCTGAGTTTAGTAGTGGTGGTGGGAGAGGGTTGATTTTCATTTTAGTTTTATCTGTATCTTAGTAGAGATATCAGAATAAAAAGTGGCATAAAATACTTCTAGCTTGTTAGAACAAAGAGAACAAGGGGTTTAAATATACCAGGGCTCTCATAAGTATACCCAAGTTAATGACACTCATTGAGGCCCCAAGAGCATTGCTGGATCCATTACTGAACTTGGTTTTCTTTTTGGTAAATTATGTGCTCTATCATCGACACTTCAATTTTTTTCCTTAAGTTTTGACATTCATATAATTTCAGAAAACATAGCTTAAGATAATATTATTTATCCAGACAAGTAAACGAGCACACAGAAGTTTTTAAGGCTTCCTTATTGTTTTCAATTCACCACCCTGTTTTTATAAATTCACTCTATATGTTAAGCATTAACAGAAGACTATTGTACAATTTCCTTTAAAATTTTAAATGTATAAATAATAGAGAGTTTAAGTAACTTCTTAACTGGTAAAGACACATAGTAGCATTCAATTCAAGGCTTCTTGAACCTTGATAATAGGTTCCTCAAAGTGCTGGACGGAAAGTGTGACAAGAAAGACCCTAAACATTTGATCTACAGATAATGACCAAGGAACTTACAGGAGAGTTGAAAAGATAATCTTAAAGCATATTAAATCACATGTAAAAAATAAAGGTACATAATTGAGATTTTAGGACAAAAGATACTACTGAGACAGGCTCTTAGAAATTAATGGGAGCGTGAGTCTCCTGGAGATTTCTCTGAGAAGAAAAGTAGAAAAAAATACAGGTTCAAGGCATCTGGTAACATGCCAAAAGTGGGAAGGCAGGAGGTATTCTTGGCATCAGTAATCAAGTTATCCCATGGGGATCTCCCAGGCCAACCAATGCATCAGCGTGTGTGTGTACTTTAGTCATGTCCAACTCTCTGTGACCCCATGGACTGTAGTCCGCCAGGCTCCTCTGTCCATGGGATTTTCCAGGCAAGAATAGTGGAGTGGGTTGCCATTCCCTTCTCCATAGGCTCTTTTCAACCCAGTCAAACTGCCATTTCTGATATCTCTTGCATGGCCAGGTGGGTTCTTTACCACTAGCACCACCATCCTGAACCAAACACTTGGGGGACACCAGATGGTGGCACAGTACAGAGCTAGAATAATAATTCTGGGAAGGCCCTCAGTCTGCCAAGGCTCGGGGTATTCAGGAATGAAGATAGGTGCCCAGGAAAGGTTACAGTATCATCCTGCAGCCAGCATGGGCTCCGAAGAACCTCAAAAAACTGTGATCTGAATTATGAAGCAGCACAACTCCAGTGGCCCTCACATGCGAGGGGAGCATCTGAGCACAGTAGAACTTAAAACCCCACACTATGGGGCATGAGCCCCTGGATTTGAATCATGGCTTTGTCTCCTGTTGGCTGTATCCTTTGTCAAATCATTTTCTTTCTCTGGGGTCCCAATTTCCTGATCTAAAAATGTAGAGAAAAGTGATACTGCCTCATAGACTTGTCATGATGATTAAACAAGTTACTGCATGAAAAGTACTTAGAACAAGGTTTGACATGTAAGAAGCACTGTATTAAATATTGGCCATTATTATATGAATTTTATACACGATGTTTCATGTTAAAATTGTATTTTCTTTGAAGATAAACTTTTTGATATATTTTAAGGGACTAGAGCTTGTTTCACATTCAGATACTTTTGGAATTGGAAATAAGTCCTCTGTTTACTTGGGAGAAACTGATTAAACCAACCAGCAGATTAACTTAGGTGATATACTAGATAGTATATAATTCAGTAATAAATTAGGCATATCATGAAATAGTACACGTTCTGTAGAGTTATAGAAGACTAGTCGGTATTAAAATAATCTGAAAAGGCTTTGTGGATGACGTCCAGAGTCTCAAGAGATGGATAGGAGTAAAAGTTAGATCAGACACCCTCCTCTTTTCTAGTAATTTTATGATTCTTAGGGAGCCATTTTTGATGAGGCTGTACACACAAGTTAAAAAGACAAAGCAGGAATGAATACACGCATGCTCAGTGGTATCCGACTCTTTGTGACTCCATGGACTGTAGCCCACCAGGCTCCTCTGTTCATGGGATTTCCCAGGCAATAGTACTGGAATGGATTGCCATGCCCTCCTCCAGAGAATCTTGCTAACCCAGGGGAAGACTGAACTGGCATCTCCTCCATCTCTTGCATTGGTGGATTCTTTATCACTGAACCACCAGGGAACACCTGCAGGACTGAAAGTATATTGCCAAATTGATCTACCATGACAAGAATTCATTTGGGAATAACAGAGGTGGTGTGGATAAACCTCAATAAAGACAATCAAGTTATAAGGTCCTCAAAAGTAAGAGGTAGGAAATGGTGAGTCAAAGACAATTACTGAACAGAATAATAATGTGCTGTGGTTTAGATGACCAGATGCGTTTTAAGTCTCCCAAGGAAAACAAGTTCTTGACTATAAAGTTGTAGAAAAAACTTAATTAACCGAATGTACCACATAACATCTGAAAGTGAGAAAATTAGCCTGGCAGAGAGATGCAGGCAGATAATGAGATCTAGCTCACTGCCAGAAATCTACTGGCTTCAGATCCACTTCCTTTGTTTGGTCAGGTCCTCTCAATGGGAAGGGGAGATGAGTCGACATAGGCAAGCTCTCCCATCTCTACAATTCCATCCCTCACAGATCTGAGTGTGCCAGATGAAGTTGGAGGATGTGGAGGGATGAGACTCTGGCAGACAAAACTTATTTACCTTTTTTCTATGGCCTCATGCTGAAAGAACATTCTTCATCTAATATATAGTTTTTCCCTTTGTTCTAAATGGTAGCAGGGACTATCTGTGGACTGCAGCCTATAACTGCATTGTTCAAGCATGACACATAAAATGCAGGTTGGAGCACAATCATGTTTTCAATCTCCACCTTTTCTGGGCCTCTCTTCATTCCTCCCCTGTCCTACCCTGTCTCACTGACATGCCAATCGTTGTGCCTTCCCTGCTGCAGCCCACTTTAAAGAAGGGCATCCAAGTCAGATCCTGATGGAATAGCCTGAGGGGACTATTTTTGGTACCAGGTGAACCTTGGATGGAGTTAACTGTAGCAAGGTCAGAAGCTTAAGTGAAAGGCTGATTCCTATTCATGAGGTCCCCAGACCTGCCCTCAACACAAATCTGGAAGGACCTTCCAGGCCTTGTGATAGACCTTCTGTTCTTCCTGAGGCAGGCAGTTAGCCAGTCCTTCCTTGGGATTTCTCATTAGTCCCTGCCCCCACTAATCGAGGCAACTTGAGAGTCCCTCATCCTTGAAACTGAGGATCTGAAACATCTCTTCAAGTCTTCAAGCTAGTGTCTTTTGCCACAGTCAACTGTCAACTAATATTTGTAGTTTTCTAAGTGGCACATAGAAGTGAACTCCTTATTGCCAAATTCAGACTTAAATTGAAGAAAGTGGGGGAAACCACTAAACCATTCAGGTATGACCCAAATAGAATCTGTTATGATTGTACAGTGGAAGTGAGAAATAGATTTAAGGGACTAGATCTGACAGAGTGCCTGATGACTATGGATGGAGGTTCATGACATTGTACAGGAGACAGTGATCAAGACCATCCCCAAGAAAAAGGAATGTAAAAAAGCAAAATGGCTGTCTGGGGAGACCATACAAATAGCTGTGAAAAGAAGAGAAGCAAAAAGCAAAGGAGAAAAGGAAAGATATACCCATTTGAATGCAGAGTTCCAAAGAATAGCAAGGAGAGATAAGAAAGCCTTCCTCAGTGATCAGTGCAAAGAAATAGAGGAAAACAACAGAATGGGAAAGACTGCAGATTTCTTCAAGAAAATTAGAGCTACCAAGTGAACATTTCATGCAAAGATGGGCTCAATAAAGGACAGGAATGGTATGGACCTGACAGAAGCAGAAGATATTAACAAGAGGTGGAAAGAATACACAGAACTGTACAAAAAAGATCTTCACTACCCAGTTAATCACGATGGTGTGATCACTCACCTAGAGCGAGACACCCTGGAATGTGAAGTCAAGTGAGCCTTAGGAAGCATCACTACAAACAAAGTTAATAGAGGTCTAGTGGAGGTGATGGAATTCCAGTTGAGCTATTTCAAATTCAAAAAGAAGATGCTGTGAAAGTACTTCAATCAATATGCCAGCAAATTTGGAAAACTCAGCAGTGGCCACAGGACTGGGAAAGGTCGGTTTTCATTCCAATTCCAAAGGCAATGCCAAAGAATGCTCAAACTACCACACGATTGAACTCATCTCACATGCTAGTCAAGTAATGCTCAAAATTCTCCAAGCCAGACTTCAGCAATACATGAACCATGAACTTCCAGATGTTCAAGCTGGTTTTAGAAAAGGCAGAGGAACCAGAGATCAAATTGCCAGCATCCACTGGATCATTGAAAAAGCCAGAGAATTCCAGAAAAACATCTATTTCTGCTTTATTGACTATGCTAAAGCCTTTCACTGTGTGGATCACAATAAACTGTGGAAAATTCTGAAAGACATAGGAATACCAGACGACCTGACTTGTCTTTTGAGAAACCTGTATGCAGGTCAGGAAGAAATAGTAAGAACTGGGCATGGAACAACAGACTGGCTCCAAATAGGAAAAGGAGTACATCAAGGATGTATATTGTCACCCTGCTTATTTAACTTATATGCAGAGTACATCATGAGAAATGCTGGGCTGGAGGAAGCATAAGCTGGAATCAAGATTGCCAGGAGAAATATCAATAACCTCAGATATGCAGATGACACCACCCTTATAGCAGAAAGTGAAGAAGAACTAAAGAGCCTCTTGATGAAAGTGAAAGAGGAGAGTGAAAAAGTTGGCTTAAAACTCAGCATTCAGTCCCGGTCCCATCACTTCATGGCAAATAGATGGGGAAACAGTGGAAACAGTGGCTGACTTTATTTTTCTGGGCTCCAAAATCACTGCAGATGGTGACTGCAGCCATAAAATTAAAAGATGCTTACTCTTTGGAAGGAAAGTTATGACCAACCTAGACAGCATATTAAAAATCAGAGACATTACTTTGCCAACAAAGGTCCATCTAGTCAAGTCTATGGTTTTTCCAGCAGTCATGTATGGATGTGAGAGTTGGACTATAAAGAAAGCTGAGCACCGAAGAATTGATGCTTTTGAACTGTGGTGTTGGAGAAGACTCTTGAGAGTCCCTTGGACTGCAAGGAGATCCAACCCATCCATCCTAAAGGAAATCAGTCCTGGGTGTTCATTGGAAGGAATGATGTTGAAGCTGAAACTCCAATACTTTGGCCACCTGATGTAAAGAGCTGACTCACTGGAAAAGACCCTGATGCTGGGAAAGGTTGAGGGCAGGAGGAGAAGGGGACAACAGAGGATGAGATGGTTGGATGGTATCACCGACTCAGTGGACATGAGTTTGGTTGGACTCTGGGAGTTGGTGATGGACAGGGAGGCCTGGCATGCTATGGACCATGGGGTTGTAAGAGTCGGACATGACTGAGCGACTGAACTGAATTGAACTGAAGTTTCACTAGTGGTGGAGAACCCGACTGCCAATGCTGGAGACATAAGAAATGTGGGTTCAATCCCTGGGTCCGGAAGATCCCCTGGAGGAGGGCATGGCAACCCACTCCAGTATTCTTGCCTGAAGAATCCCATGGACAGAGGAGCCAGGTGGGTGACAGTCTATAGGGTTTCTAAGGGTTGGACATGACTAAAGCAACTCAGCATGCAAGTAGATATACACCATTGCTTCTTTCAGAGGTAATTTTACTATTAAAGGGCATTTCTGTTGTTGTTCAGTTACTCAGTCATATCTGACTCTGCAACCCCATGGATTGCAGCAGGTCAGGCCTCCCTGTCCTTCACTGTCTCTTGGAGTTTGCTCAAACTCTTGTCCATTGAGTCGATGATGCCATCGAACCATCTCATCCTCTTTTGTCCCCTTCTTCTCTTGCCTTCAATCCTTCCCAACATCAGGGTCTTTTCCAATGAGCTGGCTCTTCACATTAGGTCGCCAAATTTTCAGGGCTTCAAATTCAGCATTAGTCCTTCCAATGAATATTCAGGGTTAAGACTGAAAAAACCAGACCTACATAAAGAATCACTAATGGTAGAATTTCAGAAACAAACCAAATAGCAGGAAGGTATATTTTTGACAGGGCCTCTGCCTGGAGTTCCTTAATCATATCATATAGTTTCCAATGTTGAATGCTGAAAAAAACCCTAGAGCATGGGATCAAAGTCTTAGCTTTGGGCCCTAGTCCCAGCTCTATTTCTTACTACTTCTTTAAATCATGGGCAAGCCCTTAATTCTTTGGATCTCAGTTTTCTGATTTGCATATTTATTGTCAGAATAAATAAATAAGTAAACAATAAGGGCTCTTCTAGCTCTAATATTCTGTCATATTTCTACTATTCAACCACAAGAGCAGCCTATCCATTAAAGTTCATGAAACAGAGATTCCTTGCAAAAGTGAAATTCTCTGAGTGTTTAGAACATACATTCCCATGAACTCCCCCTAATCCCTTGGAATGGAGAGAGATTCTACAGTATACATTCTGGCAAAAGGAGAGAAAAATAATACCTGTGTGGGAAAGATTTTACTATCAGTGGTGGGAATGCAAACTAGTACAGCCACTGTGGAGAACAGTGTGGAGATTCCTTAAAAAACTGGAAATAGAACTGCCTTATGATCCAGCAATCCCACTGCTGGGCATACACACTGAGGAAACCAGAAGGGAAAGAGACACGTGAACCCCAATGTTCATCGCAGCACTGTTTATAATAGCCAGGACATGGAAGCAACCTAGATGTCCATCAGCAGATGAATGGATAAGAAAGCTGTGGTACATATATACACAATGGAGTATTACTCAGCCATTAAAAAGAATACATTTGAATCAGTTCTAATGAGGTGGATGAAACTGGAGCCTAGTATACAGAGTGAAGTAAGCCAGAAAGAAAAACACCAATACAGTATACTAACGCATATATATGGAATTTAGAAAGATGGTAACAATAACCCTATGTATGAGACAGCAAAAGAGACACTGATGTATAGAACAGTCTTATGGACTCTGTTGGAGAGGGAGAGGGTGGGAAGATTTGGGAGAATGGCTTTGAAACATGTATAATATCATGTATGAAACGAGTTGCCAGTCCAGGTTCGATGCACGATACTGGATGCTTGGGGCTGGTGCACTGGGATGACCTAGAGGGATGGTATGGGGAGGGAGGAGGGAGGAGGGTTCAGGATGGGGAACACATGTATACCTGTGGCAGATTCACTTCGATATTTGGCAAAACTAATACAATATTGTAAAGTTAAAAATTAAATTAAATTAAAAAATTAATAAAATAAAATAAATAAAAAGACAGAACATACATCCATTAAAAAAGTATAATTTGTGTTTACTAATTGCCAGTTGAAAATATTAGAACGATTAAAAATTAGACTCAAATAAGATTCAATATTGGGCTTCCCAGGAAGGTCAGTGGTAAAGGATCTCTCTGCCAATGCAGAGAATGCAGGAGATGAAGGTTTGATCCCTGGGTTGGGAAGAACCCCTGGAGGAGGAAATGGCAACCCACTCCAGTGTTCTTTCCAAGAAAATCTCATGGACAGAGGAGACTGGTGGGCTATACAGTCCATGGGATTACAGAGTTGGACATGACAGAGTGACTGAATATACACACAAGATTCAATATTAAGAAATTACAGGAAAGAGCACTGTATTTCTCTACTTAAAATGTTTACTAGGGTAATGATTACAGCTAATGTTTATGGAGCATCTAAAATCTGCTAGCACTTTTTCTATCCTTTCAAAAATTAAAGTTCAAAAGATTTTTGTATTATAAAATGAACCACCCACTTGACAGATTTGGAATCTAACTAATAATCAGCATATTGTGCCCAGACTCTTATCTTCTTGTTCACTAGTGCTTTGCAAGACAGGCTTAATAAAAACTAGATTAACAACAGAAGATAGTCACCAAATATTCCAACATTTGTATTGTCTTAGAGATGAAAGTAGTGCGTCCATATTCCATCATAAATCTTTTTCCAAATTGTTTTTCAGGACATAGTTCAAGTAGAACAACCAATTTATTTCTGTCAGCTCTCTGACCTCTTTACTGAGTAATGTGTTACACGTAGAGGCTGGTTAGCAAACAATAGCTTTTGCTACAGAAATGCTGACTAAGGCCTCCTGCTAGACAGTCTGCATTGCTGCTTTTCTGTCCCTGTGGAAAAGACACAAGCTTGTTGTGGAAATGACAGCTTTATACCCATGACTGTTCACCCTAAGATCATCACAAATGTGAGATGTGTCTGTATACAAGAATACATGCACACTCATACATTCACAGCTAGTCTTACTTGGTAAAATGACTTGTTGCTTCCAGGTCTGTATCTTGTGGACGAAGATTATTATACACATATTTCAGGTCTTGGATTCCGCTTAGCTCGGGCAATCCTGCATGTAACATCTTAGCAACACAAAAACACACAAACAAAACAAACAAAAAAAAATCTCAATAAATATAAATAAAATCTCCATTCTTGTCTTCTGTAGAAGAGGCATGTTCAGCAAGAGAAAACAGAAATAATAAGAGCTCTAGTGTCCGAATTTCTGGATCCATGATTTAAAATCTAAATGATCTGGAATTTTCTCCTTTTTAAAGTGGATGTAAAAATACCCAACATGTTCTGGGAGAATCAACTAGTAATGATTAAGAAAGAGCTATACATATAAATTATAGCACAAAAATTATATCACAATACCTATTTTTAAGAAGAAAAACTTAATCCCTCCAAACATGTAAGTGAAGCATCCAGGTCAAATGGTGTGTAAGGAAAGAAAAAAACTCATCTTTCTGTTGCTTAATCTTATGCCCCATTCCTTTGCTTTTTCATCTTGTGTTCTTTCATGAATCAATGACTCTTACTATAAGAACATATTTTTCCCTAGTTAAGTGGTGACTGAATTTATTAAAAAATATTAAAACAATGAAACAAAGATTAAACCATACTAAGTTTCAGGTATTTTTTTTTGCCAAACTTTGGGAAAATGCTCTGTTTAAATTATAGTGCATATTGAAGGGGTAATACTCTCTTTAGTTATAGGCAAACATCTTAGAAAAAAAATAGATCTTTGAGATAAATGTGAGCTCTGAGAAAAAAAGAATGTCATCAGTATCTCATGACTAAAATACATTACTTCCTGCTCTGGAATAGAGGAAGGGAAGTTAAGAACAGTTGTGGGAAGTTAAGAACAATGCTGTTGATCCTAAAAATAAAGAAAAGACTGAAGAACTTCCTGAAGGTCCAGTGGTTAAGGCGTTGCCTTCCAATGAAGGGGGTGCAGGTTTGATCCCTGGTTAGGAAGATAATTGGAGAAGGCAATGGCACCCCACTCCAGTACTTTTTTTTTTTTTCCCACTCCAGTACTCTTGCCTGGAAAATCCCATGGATGGAGAAGCCTGGTAGGCTGCAGTCCATGGGGTCGCTAAGAGTCAGACACAATTGAGCATCTTCACTTTCACTTTTCACTTTCACGCATTGGAGAAGGAAATGGCAACCCACTCCAGTGTTCTTGCCTGGAGAATCCCAGGGACGCAGAGCCTGGTGGGCTGCTGTCTATGGGGTTGCACAGAGTCGGACACGACTGAAGTGACTTAGCAGCAGCAGCAGTAGGAAGATAATATCCCATATGCCTTGTGGCCACAATACTAAAACATAAAACAGGAACAATACTGTAACACATTCAATAAAGACTTTAAAAAGGGTCCACATTAAAAAAAAAATCTAAAAAAAAAAAAAGAATAAACTGAGTGTGGCTATGGAGGATGGCTGAAGTTGTGACTGACTTGATGAAGTTCAAGTGGAAAAAAATGGATTTGAAACTATTTTCCCTTCCTACTCTTTACACATAGGCTGAGGGACCAGCATAACTAGATGGACAGAGGAGAGCAAGATATCTTCCATTTGTTCACAGACAGAGATCCAAGACAGATTTCAGGAACATTGGGTATCCTGTGGGTGAGTGACAAGAGATGGGGCTGAAAAGGCTAAGAATGTGGGATGTTTTAGCAATAGGAAATATTCTGTACGCTATGCTATGCTATGCTAAGTCACTTCAGTCATGTCCGACTCTGTGTGACCCCATAGACGGCAGCCACCAGGCTCCCCCGTCCCTGGGATTCTCCAGGCAAGAACACTGGAGTGGGTTGCCATTTCCTTCTCCAATGCATGAAAGTGAAAAGTGAAAGCGAAGTCACTCAGTCGTGTCCGACTCTTAGCGACCTCATGGATTGCAGCCTACCAGGCTCCTCCATCCATGGGATTTTCCGGGCAAGAATACTGGAGTGGGGTGCCATTGCCTTCTCCAAAGTATTCTGTACTTTATCCTAAAGGCAAAGAAAGCTCCTTCCATGTTTATATATGAGTATAAAAAGAATGAATTGTGTTTGAGGAAGATCATCATGGTTACATGTGAAAAATAAAGTGGGGCCAAATAAGAGGCTAGATTGGAGACTGTTGAAGAATGAAGAAAAGCTACTAGAGTTTAATTATACCTGCTGCTGCTACTGCTGCTAAGTCGCTTCAGTCGTGTCCGACTCTGTGCGACCCCATAGACAGCAGCCCACCAGGCTCCCCCGTCCCTGGGATTCTCCAGGCAAGAATACTGGAGTGGGCCACCATTTCCTTCTCCAATGCATGAAAGTGAAAAGTGAAAGTGAAGTCGCTCAGTCATGTCCGACTCTTAGCGACCTCATGGATTGCAGCCTACCAGGCTCCTCCATCCATGGGATTTTCCGGGCAAGAGTACTGGAGTGGGGTTCCATTGCCTTCTCTGTTAAATATACCTAGGGGATAGAATTGAGAAAACTAGGTGGTTGACTGGATATATTTGGCAGACTGGATGGGGCCTAAAGCATAAATACAGATTTGGGGGTTATTAGCATACAGATATTGGAGAAGGAAATGGCAACCCACTCCAGTGTTCTTGCCTGGACAATCCCAGGGACGGGGGAGCCTGGTGGGCTACCGTCTATGGGGTCGCACAGAATCAGACATGACTGAAGCAACTTAGCAGCAGCAGCAGCAGCAGCAGCAGCATACAGATAGTAATTGAAACCATGGGAATGGATTAGGTTGTCCTGGGAAGTTGTTAGCTGTCTTTCCCTGTGGATGACCGAGCATCTTAAATTCATGATATCTAAAGTTGAGCAAATTTTCTTCTATAACTCTCCCTCCTGCTTCTTATTTCATATCTCACTGCCACCATTGTCCAAATAACAAGAAGTGAACGTGTTAGTCACTCAGTCGAGTCTCTTTGTGACTCCAAGGACTGTAGCCCATCAGGCTCCTCTGTCCATGGCATTCTCCAGGAAAGAATACTGGAGTGGGAAGCCATTCCCCTCTCCAGGGGATCTTCCTGACCCAGAGCTCAAACCCAGGTCTCCCACATTGCAGGAAGATTCTTTACTGTCTGAGACACCAGGGAAGCCCATAGTAACAAGAAATTCATATCTTGTTTGAGTTTCTCTTCTTCCTGATTCCCAATGACAATCCTCCATTGCAATTATTGTTCCAGCTCAGCTCCCCATCTTCATTTGCTTAGATAACTTGAATAGCTTTTTTTTCTGGCTCTTCAATCCTTATCTAATTACATAATTTCTAAGTTATCTGTCTAAAATCCAAGCTACATGGATTTTAGTATGATGGTACTTCCTTTATCAAAAACAAAGACACTCCTCGGTTCTCAGATGGCTATATCTCAGGTGGCTATATAAGTCCAAAATTTTCATCCTGGTCATAAATGACTCTTAATCTAACTGTGATATAACACTTCAACCTTACTGTCTACATAGGCCTCCACCTGTGCCACAGACTGGGTGTACTTGGTCACCTCCATTTCTAACACATGTCATGCCCATGGTCTTTAAGCCTTCACACATACTTATGATTTTCTTTCAGTCAGGATTCCTTTCCTCTCTTCCCTTGTCTGTTGAAATTCTTTTTGAAGCCTCATGTCAAATACTTCTTCCTCCTTGAAAGCACCACAGATGCTCTTGATAAGATTTCTTAATTTGCTTTCTTTGTACAGTAATCCTATTTTGGCTACAGCTCTTTCAAAGAACTTATTGCTGCCTAGCTTTAACTATGTTTTGTTTGAGTGTATGTTTGTCACATTAGATTTTAAGTTCTTTGAGAATAGAAATTAAGTTTTTAGTCCATGCTGAACTGTCTATATTGCATAACATGGTGCTTTGTAGTTAGAACTTAATGAATGTCTGAATTAATGAATGCATGAGTGAATGAAAAAATATCTGACCCTGTGAGGCATTGAAAGCCTACAGATAGAACTTCAGTCCCAACTAATAAACTTAAAATCAACCATAGGGAGATACATTGCAGAGCAACTAAAACCTAGATTAGGTTCTATCAGTTCTGTACTTCAGAGTTCCAGAGACGTGTGCACTTATTGTGCCAGTGTCCCCCTTTAACACACTATGACTGCCTGTTTGCTATGAACACCTAAAGCTGAATTCCTTTCTAGTTTCTCTGAATATTCTGCTTTCACACATGCTCCTTTAGGACTATGTCAAACATTTCCTTGGGAAGTAGACCTTATACTTACCCTTCCTACACACACACACACATACATACACACCACACCAGTGGTCTGCCAAGTATAGATGACTTCGGATCCAAATTCTCTCCCTTTCATGTGGCTGATTAAAGGAAGCAAGTGCTAATTTTGCCCTTGTTGATGGGCTTAATGCCTTAGAAAGACGGCTTTTAGTGTTGCAACTCTGCACATGAGAGTAAGGACGGTCTCAAACGTTGGTGCACTTAGCCAGGTCTGTTCACTGGCCCACAGAGATGTGGTTCAAGTGCCTGCCAGCTTAGATTACATGGGTCAAAACTGTAGGGCTTCCCCGGTGGGCTCAGTGGTAAAGAATCTGCCTACAATGCAGAAGATGTGGGTTAGATCGCAGGGTTGGGAAGATCTACTGGAGCAAGAAATGGCAACCCACTCCAGTATTCTTTCCTGGGAAATCCCATGGAAAGAGGAACCTGGCAGGCTAAAGTTCACGGGGCCACAAGAATTGGACATGACTTAGTGACTAAATCATCAACAATAACGTTAATTGGGGCAATAAGAAAGAGAAAGGGTGGCTAGTACAGAAAAACAGATAAGTTCCTTCTTAAAACATGGGAACATTAAAAATTTTTTTAAATTCTGTTTTTCTCTTACTGAGTCCAAATCTATCTTGATAGTTATGCTTCAGAAAGCAGACACTCTTTGCTACCACGTAGAGAAGTTAGAAAGATTTCTGCTGGGAAATATTGGATATAAAAATGGGTGTGATAAACATTTTAAACTGGGTGAATGGTCCCTATGTTCTTTGGGAGCCTTCCATAATGACTGCTATTGATTTTTTAATAAGAGAAAAGCTGATGAAATACAGGCTTTTATGTTAGTGAATCCAGCCAGCAACACTCTTGGGTCTCTACAGATGTTTTGCTTTTAAGCAAGATGGGAATTTCATGGATTATTTTTCCCCAGCTTTTCCCAGGAGTAAACAAAAAGGACTGTGAATATCTGGAAATGGGCTGTTCTCTACCAAGGATGAGCAATGAACTCCACAGCAGACACCAAATGTTTGTGTCTTATAATCCTTTGTTATTGACCATTAATGGAGGGCAGAATTTATGACTCATGTCAAGTACTTCTCAAGTCATAACTAGGTTATGGCACAGTAGATTAAGTTCTTTTTGAGTAAGTTAACACAGAAAGAGTCATTTGAGAGAGAGTTGAGGGAAATATAGATTATACACAGAGGTAGAAAGTAACCCAAAAGGAGTCCATGTGTAGGCCAGAATTGGAATGGAAAAAAAAATAGTTTGGGGTGAAGAGAATGGGATTGATATGTACACACTACTATACATAAAATAGCAAAGGGAACTCTACCCAGTACTCTGTGGTGACCTAGATGGGAAGGAAATCCAAAAAAGAGCAAAAAGTCAGTGTTAGTCGTTCAGTTGTGTCCAACTCTTTGCAACCCCATGGACTGAAGCCCACTAGGTTCCTCTGTCCATGAGATTCTCCAGGCAAGAATATTGGAGTGAGTTCTATTCCTTTCTCCAGGGATCTTCTCAACCCAGGGATCGAACCCCAGTCTCCCACACTGCAGGCACATTCTTTACCATTTGAGCCACCAGGGATGCCCACTAAAAATGTCAACAGAGTGTATATATGTATATAGATAGCTGAATCACTTTGCTATACGGCAGAAGCCAATGCAACATTGTTAATCAACTATACTACAATTAAGAAACAAACAAAAAGTCCCCAGAGGTTGGCACTGGTACTGCAGTTCTTCTGACAATGGATACTTCTTTTTCCAATAGACTATAAACTCCATGGGGACAGAAATTCTGTTCATCCCTTTACAGATATATCTCCAGAGCCTAGCACAGTGACATAGATGCAGCCAATATTCAACAAATATTTGTTGAGTGATAGAATAGATAACTAAATGCTGTAAAACAATCTTCTGTAAATTTAAATTTGGTCTTTATTTTATAAGAAGCTCTACCAGAGAAGATATGGTCTTGAAGCCTTTACTGATGCTTTATTTACCTACAGAACCCCATAAGAAAGAAATGTGAAGAGCAGAGAATCAAGAGGTAAGTAATCAGAAACAGAGATATAACATTGCTGTTTTACACATGTGTGTGGGGTCACAAAAGAGCCGGAGACGACTTAGTGACTAAATAACAACTACGTTCATTTGTCTAATTGGTCTGTTTCCCAGGTGGGACTCAGTGGTAAAGAATCAGCCTGCCAATGCAGGAGACATGGGTTCGATCCTTGGGTCAGGAAGATCCCCTGGAGCAGGAAATGGAAACCCACTCCAGTATTCTTCCCTGTAAAATTCCATGAACAAAGGAGCCTGGCACCAGGGCTACTGTCCATGGGGTCACAGAGTTGAACACGACTGAGCACACATGCCCACGCTAATTGGCCCACATTGCATCTGATCTCTGTTTCAATTTCTGTAAAAGTCTAAATCTCAGATTATAAGATTAATCTGAATTAGTATCATTCACTGCCTATTTTTCTTCCTTAGCCTAAAAGTCACAGTTGAATAATTAAAACAGGGAATTTTTTTGCAAGTACTATTTACTAGAATCCTTCAATGTCTGATTTCAATGTTATTTTATGAAAAATTATTTGACTACCTGAATAAAATATCACATATCTGCTTCTTTAGATGAAATAACATTGTATATACTCTTTAATGACTATTTGATATATTATGACCCACAGGCTAAAAGTTTTCTTTTTAGGTAAGTGGAAATGATTATTAAACAAAAGAAAAAAGCCCACCAATACCTTTTAGAATCTTTTTTTTTTTTCCTTCAAAAGGCTGTTCTTTCACATTATTTTAACATGCTTGTCATTCAGCATAATTTTACTATCAGCTAAGAAACAGTATAAAATGATATTTGTCCTTTTCTGCTTTGGGTTTATTTTTGAAATGTCTGTGGCTGGTGGAAGCAGTTGTTAGAATATGTTACTCTCAGTCTTAGTAGGCAGTTACTTACATGTTTTAGACATTTAGAAATGCTGGATACCTAATTTGCTTGTGTACATGAATTTTGTCTTCCTTACTAAATTGAAAAATTTAAGACTGACAAGATCTAATATGTTAATGTATTCTCTATAGTTTCTGGCATGTAGTAAGTACTCAAGAGTTTATGGATTCATGAGCTAAACCCCACTAGAGTGTAAACATTGATATCATCTGGATTTTTACTATGAAATGGATTCAAGGTCATAGACTCAGTCCTTGTAGAGTTCTACCTGTGGCTTGAATACAATGAATTATAAACCATCTCATGATTATAATATGACCTAATATAATTGGGAGATAGAGTAAAATTCTACCAGTATGAATCACTGGCTATTACTGGAAAGTCAGTTTGACTCTGGAGATGGACAGAACCGTATATATCCAGTTTACATGTGAAGTAACCAAAATGTCTTTCTATATGAAGGACTACATGTTTATAGAATATTTAGAAATCCATATTTTCAAGACAGAGAGGAAAGAAGTAAGGTCCATATGTTGTTTGAAAAGTGAAACAAGAATCAAAATCCAATCTTCACTGCAAGAAGGTCAACATTTATTTAGTACTATGCAATAGAACTAAATTAATAGAACTAAACATCTGCTTTGATGGAAATATTTTATATTTGTGCTGCCCAATATGGTATACCACTAGCTAGATGTGGCTGGTGAGTGAAATGTGAAATTTCAAGTGAAATGTGGTCAGTGAGACTAAGGAACTGAATTTTAAATTTTATTCAATGCTAATTAAATTTAAATAACCAAGTGATTAGGGGATACTTTTTGGACAATGCTCTTATAGGTTAACAAGGATCTAGTGTAATAATTGGATCCTACTATAGGACAGGTACTGTGCTGTTTATATTAATTATCTAATAGGGCTATTATGAAATGTAAATCAATTAGTACGCATAAGGCACTTAGCATAAATGCTTATGCAAAATATTCAGCATTAGGTCATTTATTTATCAGTCCTACAAGGTAGATACTATTACTTTTATTTAGCAGATGAGGAAACAAGAGTCTGACTGGAGTAAGTAAC
Source organism: Bos taurus (assembly GCF_002263795.3). Lineage (NCBI taxonomy): Eukaryota > Metazoa > Chordata > Mammalia > Artiodactyla > Bovidae > Bos > Bos taurus. Next base: position 91,530,170 of record NC_037332.1, read on the forward strand.
ATATGCTGAGAAATATAGCCAGTAAGAGGCCAACTTAGAATTCAAACCCAGGAATTCAAACCTACCCTTAACAGCATCTAGTAGAACTGTCATCTCATGGTGCTAAACCAGTTTTTTAAAATTTATTTATTTTTAATTGAAGGATGGGGAAACAATGGAAACAGTAAGAGACTTTGTTTTGGGGGGCTCCAAAATCACTGTAGATGGCGACTGCAGCCATCAAATTAAAAGATGCTTGCTCCTTGGAAGAAAAACTATGACCAACCTTGACAGCTTATTAAAAAGCAGAGACATTATTTTGCCAACAAAGGTCCATCTAGTCAAAGCTATTGTTTTTCCAGTAGTCATGTATGGATATGAGAGTTGGACTATAAAGAAAGCTGAGCACCGAAGAATTGATGCTTTTGAACTGTGGTGTTGGAAAAGACTCTTGAGAGTCCCCTGGACTGCAGGGAGATCCAACCAGTCCATTCTAAAGGAAATCAGTCCTGAATACTCATTGGAAGGACTGATGCTGAAGCTGAAACTCCAATACTTTGGCTACCTGATGCAGAGAGCCAATTCATTAGGAAAGACCCTGATGCTGGGAAAAATTGAAGGTGGGAGCAGAAGGGGATGACAGTGGATGAGATGGCTGGATGGCATCACCAACTCAATGGACATGAGTTTGAGTGAGCTCCAGGAGTTGGTGATGGACAGAGAAAATTGGTGTGCTGCAGTCAGAATTGAAAGATAATTGCTTTACAGAATTTTGTTGCTTTTTGCCAAACTTCAAAATGAATCAGTCACAGGTATACAAATATCCCATGTGAACCTTCCTCCCATCTCTCTCCCCATCCCACCCCTCTAGGTTGATACAGAGCCCTGTTTGAGTTTCCTGAGACGTATAGAAAATTCCCGTTGGCTATCTATTTTACACATGGTAATGTAAGTTCCCATGTTACTCTCTCCATACAGCTCACCCTAAACCAAAAATTTCTGATGATTGTACTGATTCCAACACCATGCTGATTTACAAAAGATGTATGTATCTCCTACAATTTGCTGCAGTTATTAGCATGTATGTATGTGCCCATAGGAATCACCACATTTCCCTTCCAGGAGATATTTCTATCAGATCCCTCTCCTCTCACCCTGACATTTGGTTGGTCCACTGGACAGTGGAATGAAACATTAAAAATTCCTCTGTTGGCCAACAGAGAGCACCCAGGACTATGATGCATAGACTCAAATGTGCTGCTCTAGAGTCGAGTTGCTAGCAAGTCATCTTACATTTTTGACTCTCAGTTTCTTCTGGAAAATAAGCAAGTGATCAAAGGGGTTGGGAGGGAAACCAGGAAAAATCCTTGCTTGTTCTACATCATTGGGTTGCCATAATGTGAAAATGGGATAATATTTTTAAAATACTTTTAAAAAAATCCTAAAGCATTGTGCAACTGATATAATATTCTAGATTACTGTCCTTCATCTTTAATCAAAATGTACTGAAATAACCCCTGAATATATCAATATTATTGTGAAGAGAAAGGTTTGAGACGATGACTGTGAATTAATGTTATGAACTGTTAAGAAACGTATTGAAAAGATGTACAATGGTACTTTTAGTTGGTTCATTCCATTCCGTTTTGAATAGCTCTTTGGGGAACTCCAAACCATTAGCAAAGATAGACGACAGAAAGAGAGAAATAAGTGAAGCTTATTATTTTTGTTAATTCCCCAAGGGACTTACCATTTCTAGCAGGTTCAAGAGCAGCCGGCTGTGTCTTCTGACAATATTATAAGCTCGACAGCAAAGCTCCACAAAATCTTGGAAATGCTGTGGGTTTTTCCCACCCTCTGTAATAAAGTACTCCATCTCTGAAGTAAAAATAAAAGGGGCTCGGTCCCTATAAGCAAAAAAAGGGGAAAAAAAAAAAAGAAAGAAAAGCAAGAACAACCATAAGCAGGAAGAGAAATGGTTGAAAAAATCAAATTAGGCAATTACAACAACTTATTTCCATTTGAAAATTTTTGTTATTTTTCTCTCCACTCTAATGGATGAACCTCCTTCATTGTAGGATGGTTATAAAAGCTTGCTAATTATAGGTTTTGAATAATGTAACTGAGCTGTAACAGAGAAGGAAGGGCAAGTTATTTTACAAAGTTGACCTATACAGTCTCAAATAGTAATTTCAAGTTATTTTTGATGTGACTATTATCCATTAAAGTTAATATAGGGAATGTGATTTTACAGAAAATACATTTATTGCTAAAGTATGAAATGATAGAACAGATCATGTTTTTAACCTCATGGTACTTTTTCTTTTTTTTAATGGTCTTCCCTGATGGCTCAGATGGTAAAAAATCTGCCTGCAATGAGAGAGACTCAGGGTCAATCCCTGGATTGGGAAGATACTCTGGAGAAGAAAGTGAAGTCGCCCAGTCGTGTCCGACTCTTTGTGACCCCATGGACTGTAGCACACTAGGCTCCTCCATCCATGGAATTTTCTAGGCAAGAGTACTGGAGTGGGTTGCTATTTCCTTCTCTAGTGGATCTTCCCAACCTAGGGACTGAACCTGGGTTTCCTGCATTGTGGGCAGATGCTTTACCATCTGAGCCACCAGGGAATCCCAAGGGAATGGCAACCCACTCCAGTATTCTTGCCTGGAAAATTCCATGGACAGAGGAGCCTAGCAGGCTACAGTCTTTGGGAAGACTGAGTGACTAACACTTTCTTTCACTTTCAACAAATTGAGGAGCATTATTTACAACAGCCAAGATATGGAAGCAACCTAAGTGTCCATCAATATACAAATGTATAAAGAAGATGTGACATATATATATATATATATATATATATATATAAAATGAAATGTTATTCAGCCATAAAAAAGAATGAAATCTTGCCATTTTCAACAACATGGATGTATCTAGAAGGCATCATCCTAAATGAAATGAGTCACAGAAAGACACATACTATATGATTTCATTCACACGTAGATTCTAGAAAACAAACACAAAAAAACATAAACAGACTCATAGAATCAGAGAACAAACTGGGGTTGCCGGAGGGGAGGGAGATGGAAGAATTAGTGAAATAGGTAGAGGAGACCAAGAGTTAGAAACTTCCTGTTATAAAATAAATAAGTCATAGGGACGTAATGTACAGCATAGGGACATAATGTACAGCATAGGGAATATAGTCAAAATAATACTGTAATAACTTTGTATGGACACAGATGGTAACTGGACTTATTGTGTTGATCATTTTATAATGCATAAAAAATATTGAATCACTATGTTCTACAGCTGAAATGAATGATGGTATTGTAAGTCAACTATAGTTCAGAACAACAACAAAAAAAAAGCTAAGATATGCATGACAAATTATTTCAGAAGGTAATCTATGAAAAACACAGATGTTACCAATTCATTGTGATATGCTTAGTAAGGGGAAAAGAGGTAGCTATATTTCATTTTATACTAGGTATAATAAAAATATTGGTCAGAAAGGAGGAAATATGACCAGACACTGTTAGTATGGGATCATGAAAAATCGGACATGACTTAGCGACTGAACAACAATACCTAGCTCTTAGAATTGCTGTGAGGACTAAGAACATACACACAAAGGCCGGACACAGAGAGAACTACACATCTGTGAATGGCTATAACAGGTTCATGCAGACAGCACAGACTGTAGCATTGCCAGGTACGCTTCCAGTCATATTCAACCACTTACTAGTTCTGCAACCCTGAACAAGTCACTTGGCCTCTGAGTGGCTCAATCTCTTCCTCTGTAAAATGGGAATAAGAGCTCTTGACTCTTTGGATAGGTGAGAGGATTAAATGAGTATAAGTACTTAAAACATAGCCTGGCATATAGTAAACACTCAATAATTCTAAATACTGTTCTTAGTCTCCAAACTAATAAAATTATTCTTAGAGCTGAACCTAGTCATAGTTAAATCTCTCTTTCTCTTCAAAAATTCCATGTGTGAGATCCCATCTATCCTTAAATGTTTAATTTACTTTCAGCTTCTCCAAAGTGATCTCTTTGGCTGCATAAGCCCTTAAGTGGACATTTGAATTTGGTAGCATTTTTTATAAATCATTCAACCATGGGGTCATCACTACAGGTAACATTTCAGTGAGTTTTAGCAAAATCTTAGACTTCTATAATCAGAAAAAAACTTAATTTTATATATAAAAGTCTTCTAATTCTTTTTCTTACTCTCTATAGTATATTGGCTATATTGGGTGAAGTTTTTGAAATAATTTTGAGAGTCTCAAACTTTACAACTTCCTGAAATTTTCTTTTTTAGTGTGATAGATATGCTTTTCTCATTGATAGAGAAAAATATGTCTGACCAAATTGATTTCTTTTGGAAAATTTTTTAGTTATGCTTACCTTCCTGTGATAACATATTTCAAACATGTAAAAGAAACATATACAAATTAGAGAAAATATATAAACTAAAAGAAAGAACTGAAAGTGAACTGAAAGATGAACTCCCCAAGTTGGTAGGTGCCCAATATGTTTCTGGAGATCAGCAGAGAAATAACCTCAAAAGAATTAAGGGACGGAGCCAAAGCAAAAACAACACCCAGCTGTGCATGTGACTGGTAATAGAAGCAAGGTCTGATGCTGTAAAGAGCAATATTGCATAGAAACCTGGAATGTTAGGCCCATGAATCAAGGCAAATTGGAAGTGGTCAAATAAGAGATGGTAAGACTGAACCTCGACATTCTAGGAATCAGCGAACTAAGATGGACTGGAATGGGTGAATTCAACTCAGTTCAGTTCAGTTGCTCAGTCAAATCCGACTCTTTGCGACCCCATGAATCGCAGCACGCCAGGCCTCCCTGTCCATCACCAACTCCCGGAGTTCACTCAGACTCACGTCCATCGAGTCAGTGATGCCATGCAGCCATCTCATCCTCTGCCGTCCCCTTCTCCTCCTGCCCCCAATCCCTCCCAGCATCAGAGGCTTTTCCAATGAGTCAACTCTTCGCGTGAGGTGGCCAAAGTACTGAAGTTTCAGCTTCAGCATCATTCCTTCCAAAGAAATCCCAGGGCTGATCTTCAGAATGGACTGGTTGGATCTCCTTGCAGTCCAAGGGACTCTCAAGAGTCTTCTCCAACACCACAGTTCAAAAGCATCAATTCTTCAGCACTCAGCTTTCTTCACAGTCCAACTCTCACATCCATACTTCAGTATTCTTGCCTTGAGAACCCGATGAACAGTATGAATTCAACTCAGATGACCATTATATCTACTACTTTGGGTAGGAATCACTTAGAAGAAATGGAGTAGCCATCATGGTCAACAGAAGAGTCCAAAATGCAGTACTTGGATGCAATCTCAAAAATGGCAGAATGATCTCTGTTCATTTCCAAGCCAAACCATTCGATATCATGGTAATCCAAGTGTATGCCTGACCAGTAATGCTGAAGAAGCTGAAGTTGAATGGTTCTATGAAGACCTACAAGACCTTTTAGAACTAACACCCAAAGAAGATGTCCTTTTCATTATAGGGGTTGCTGCTGCTGCTAAGTCGCTTCAGTCGTGTCTGACTCTGTGCGATCCCATAGATGGCAGCCCATCAGGCTTCCCCGTCCCTCGGATTCTCCTGGCAAGAACACTGGAGAGGGTTGCCATTTCCTTCTCCAATGCATGAAAGTGAAAAGTGAAAGTGAAGTCGCTCAGTCGTGTCCGACTCCTAGCAACCCATGGACTGCAGCCTACCAGGCTCCTCTGTCCATAGGATTTTCCAGGCAAGAGTACTGGAGTGGGGTGCCATTGCCTTCTCTGTCATTATAGGGGACTGGAATGCAAAAGTAGGAAGTCAAGAAACACCTGGAGTAACAGGCAAATTTGGCCTTGGAATACGGAATGAAGCAGGGCAAAGGCTAATAGAGTTTTGCCAAGAGAATGCACTGGTTACAGCAAACACCCTCTTCCAACAACACAAGAGAAGACTCTACATATGGACATAACTAACCCTAACTCTACACATATACATCACCAGATGGTCAACACCGAAATCAGATTGATTATATTCTTTGCAGCTAAAGATGAAGAAGCTCTATACAGTCAGCAAAAACAAGACTTGGAGTGACTCTGGCTCAGATCATGAACTCCTTATTGCCAAATTCAGACTGAAATTGAAGAAAGTAAGGAAAACCACTAGGCCATTCAGGTATGACCTAAATCAAATCACTTATGATTATACAGTGGAAGTGACAAACAGATTTAAGGGATTAGATCTGATAGACAGAGTGCCTGATGAACAATGGATGGAGGTTCATGACATTGTACAGGAGGCAGTGATCAAGACCATGCCCAAGAAAAGAAATGCAAAAAGGCAAAATGGTTGTCTGAGGAGGCCTTACAAATAGCTGAGAAAAGAGGCAAAAGGTAAAGGAGAAAAGGAAAGATATACCTATTTGAATGCAGAGTTTCAAAGAATAGGAAGGAGAGATGAGAAAGCCTACCTCAGTGATCAATGCAAAGAAATAGAGGAAAATAATAGAATGGGAAAGACTAGAGATCTCTTCAAGGATATTAGAGATACCAAGGGAACATTTCGTGCAAAGATGGGCTCAATAAAGGACAGAAATGGTATGGGCCTGACAGAAGCAGAAGATATTAAGAAGGTGTGGCAAGAATACACAGGAGAACTATACAAAAAAGATCTTCATGACCCAGATAATCACGATGGTGTGATCACTCACCTAGAGCCAGACTTCATGGAATGCGAAGTCAAGTGGGCCTTAGGAAGCATCACTATGAGCAAAGCTAATGGAGGTGATGGAATTCCAGTTGAGCTATTTCAAATCCTAAAAGATGTGACAGTGCTTCACTCAATATGCCAGCAAATTTGGAAAACTCAGCAGTGGCCACAGGACTGGAAAAGGTCAGTTTTAATTCCAATCCCAAAGCAAGGCAAGGCCAAAGAATACTCAAATTACCACATAGTTGCACTCATCTAACACAGTAGCAAAGTAATGTACAAAATTCTCCAAGTCTTCAACAGTATGTGAATCGTGAACTTCCAGATATTCAAGCTGGTTTTAGGAAAGGCTGAGGAACCAGAGATCAAATTGCCAATACCTGTTGGATCATCGAAAAAGCAAGAGAGTTCCAGAAAACATCTACTTCTCTTTTACTGACTACGCCAAAGCCTTTGACTGTGTGGATCACAATAAACTGTGGAAAATTCTTGAAGATGGGAATACCAGACCACCTGACCTGCCTCCTGAGAAATCTGTATGCAGGTCATGAAGCATTAGTTAGAACTGGAACTGGAACAACAGACTGTTTCCAAATCGGGAAAAGAGTATGTCAAGGCTGTATACTGTTATCCTGTTTTTTAACATATATGCAGAGTCCATCATGAGAAACGCTGGGCTGGATGAAGCACAAGCTGGAATCAAGATTGCTGGGAGAAATACCAATAATCTCAGATATGCAGATGACACCACCCTTATGGCAGAAAGTGAAGAGGAACTAAAAAGCCTTTTGATGAAAGTGAAAGAGGAGAGTGAAAAAGTTGGCTCAATACTCAACATGCAGAAAACTAAGATCATGGCATCTGATATCATCACATCATGGCAAATGGATGAGGAAACCATGGAAACAGTGATAGACTTTTTCATTCTGGGCTCCAAATTCACTGCAATTGTGACTGCAGCCATGAAATTAAAAGATGCTTGCTCCTTGGTAGAGAAGTTATAACCAACCTAGACAGCATATTAAAAAACAGAGACATCACTTTGCCAACAAAGGTCCGTCTAATTAAAGCTATAGTTTTTCCAGTAGTCATGTATGGATGTAAGAGTTGGACTATAAAGAAAGCTGAGGGCCAAAGAATTGATGCTTTTGAACTGTGGTGTTGGAGAAGACTCTTGAGAGTCCCTTGGACTGCAAGAATATCCAACCAGTCCATCCTAAAAGAGATCAGTCCTGGGTGTTCATTGGTAGGACTGATGTTGAAGCTGAAACTCCAATACTTTGGCCACCTGATGTGAAGAGCAGACTCATTTGAAAAGACCCTGATGCTGGGAAAGATTGAGGGCAGGAGGAGAAGGGGACAACAGAGGATGAGATGGTTGGAATGGCATAACTGACTCAATGGACTTGGGTTTGGGTGGACTCTGAGAGTTGGTAATGGACAGGGAGGCCTGGCATGCTGTGGTTCATGGGGTCACAAAGAGTTGCACATGACTGAGTGACTGACCTGAACTGAATTTTAGCTATGTTTAAATATTATGATAGTCTAAACTATGGCATCTTTTCTATATGATTTGCATGGCTCACTTCTGAGAAATTTTTAAAAATAATTAGAATTTGACTAAGATTTTTCTATAAACACTAGGAAGCCTCATATGAAACAGAATGCTCTCCCAGCCTACAAGCTGTAGGAATTGTAGCTGGACTGTGATTTATCAGTCTACTCAAATGTGACCACAATCCCAGGTTGCAGAATTAATGTATTGGAGCCTGTGTATGAAGTTAAAGCAATACTCACAAGTCTGAGATATAAATTGGTTGTGGCAAGAGGGAAGATTGGAAACTATTTGATCTCTTAAGTATATACTGTACTGCATTCTGAATCATATGTTGGAAATCTCTCACTTATAGCTGTACAAATAAACCAGAAATTCCTTATTGTGACTATCCTTTTTTTTCCCCTTTTCCAGATAAGTGCTTTTGCTATTACCTGCCTAAGCCCTAACTATTTGTGCTTCTGTACCTTTTACTTGTGTAGTTTGCCATTTCTGGATATGTTTTTCTTTCCCTCTTAATATCCTTATTCTAAGAGACCAGGATCAAAAGTTCTTTTTTAACAAGTTTTCTCTAATTAACCTTTCCTTTGCTGATTTCTCCTTACTCTGCCTTATCCTTTTGCTTAGTCCTACAGCTAATATATTGTATTTTATATAGTCTCTAGTAATCTCATGCATTTCCCTCAATGATCTGTATGATTTTCAAGGGAACATGAAGTATTTTATTTTCCCTTTATATTTTTTAGTATCTCAAACAATATTTTGTTGCATTTATTAAATGCAACAGTAAATAAATACAAGCTCACACAGTGAAGAGCTTAGATGGTTTAACATTTATGTGAGAAGATGGTGTGAACAAACTTATTGTTATGATTCTGTCATTTTGTTGTCAAATTTAATCTTTTTATTAACTTATGATCAGTCTTTCCCTGAAATTATTATTCTGTAGAAATGCTGGGAGTATTTTGTATAAATTTTCAATATAGGTAGGAAGTAAGTAGTAGTTTAAAAATGTATATATACTTGGGAAATTTAAGGATATTTCTCTTATAAATAAATACTAATTACCGAGACAAGCATAAGCTTCCCTTTTAACTGTACTGTAGATATAAGCTCCTTGTATCAGGTGACTAGAATACCAAGGTCATCATCATTAACTATATACAGATTCTTACTGTACTGAGGGTACACAGAGATTTAGGAAATGTCTCTGCCCTGTGGGCTCCCAGGTGGCTCAGTGGTAAAGAATCCATCTGCCAATGCAGGAGACACAAGTTTGATCCCTGGGTTGGGAAGAACCTCTGGAGAAGGAAATGGCAACCTGCTCCAGTATTCCTGTCTGGAGAATTCCATAGACAAAGGAGCCTGGTGGGCTATAGTTCATGGTGTCTCAAACAGTCGGACACAACTTAGTGACTGAGCACACCTGCACACTTTGCTCCTTAGGTGACTTCAATCTAGCTAGAGAGGCATGCATCTAAAATGTTAGCATACTATAGGTATTTATCAACAGATATTTAATAAGCATCTATAATAGAGATATGGAAGGCTAACAGGTAGGTGGAGGTTAAAGATTTTAAAAACCAATACCCTAAAAGCAATGAAAATTTACTGAATAATAATAGTTTTTGAAAAGATCTTTCCAGCTATAATATGGAAAAGAACATAAAACAGCGAGGGTGTATGTGGGCAGATTAGGTAAGAGATGTTTGCAGAAGGTTTTGATTAGAGGTGAGAGTTGTTTAGATTAGAATTGTGGCATGCAGATACAGAAAAGTGTGTGTGTGTGTGTGTGTGTGTGTGTGTGTGTGTGTGTATGTGCGCGCGCTTAGTCATGTCCAGCTCTTTGTGACTCCATGAACTGTAGCCCACCAGTCTCCTCTGCCCGTGGAATTCTCCAGGCAAGAATACTGGAGTGGGTTGCCACTCCCTTCTCCAGAGGATCTTCCTGACTCAGGGATTGAATGCAGGTCTCTGGCACTGCAGGTGGATTCTTTACCATCTCAGCCACCAGGGAAATACCTAGATACAGTGAAGTGGAAAGAATTAAAAACTACTTTGAAGAAAAAAATCAAGAGGACTTCATGATGGTTAAAATGGAAGCAAAAAGAAAAGCAGAGAAGAACTTTATATTTTTGGCATCTGTATCAGGAAGGTGACAGCACAACATTCAGAGTGGGCTCAGTTTGAGCAAGTTACCTTTGAGACTTACAAGAACAGAGGATACTGAGGTATTGCAACGCTTACTTCTGGACCACAAAGAAAGGATATAAACTGGAAGTAAAATTTTGTGACTTTTGGGAAGACTGAATAGGCATATTTTTCCTTATTCCTCCCACTAAGTACACAAAACCTCTTGGAAATTATATATAAAACAAATATAAGAAGACTCTTAAAGGGTGTAGAGAAGAGAAGAGACTTAATAGGGGCCTCAGACCTCAAGGAACAACATATATTTCTGCCTCACATACTCCAGACATAGAGCTCAGGAAGCCAGCAATATGTAAATGCCAGTGGATGTAGGCAAAAACATGACCAAAAGAAGGCCTGCTCTCTCTAGCCAAAAGACTGGGAAAGGGTAGCTTGACAAGACAGAAAATGTTTAAACAATAACCACTCTACTCCAGCCAAATATCACAGAAAAGACTGTGACTATATTCCCCTTGGAGAAGGCAATGGCACCCCACTCTAGTACTCTTGCCTGGAAAATCCCAGGGATGGAGGAACCTGGAAGGCTGCAGACCATGGGATCGCTGAGGGTTGGACATGACTGAGCGACTTCACTTTCACTTTTCACTTTCATGCATTGGAGAAGGAAATGGAAACCCACTCCAGTGTTCTTGCCTGGAGAATCCCAGGGATGGGGAAGCCTGGTGGGCTGCTGTCTATGGGGTCGCACAGAGTCGGACACAACTGAAGTGACTTAGCAGCATACTCCCCTACCACACTAGAAATGATGAACAGTGGGGAGCTTAAACTTCCATGCTCACAAGGCTGTACTGAGGTACCTCAGTTCCCTCTCCAGGGGGTATCAGAGACAGGTGAGTAAGGAGCTAGGTATTGGTGAAGAGATACATAGATCAGTGGGAAAGGATAAATAATGCAGAAATACTAATTTGTATAGCCAAAGTTATGGTTTTTCCAGTAGTCATGTACAGATGTTAGAGTTGGACCATAAAGAAGACTGAGCACTGAAGAACTGATGCTTTTGAATTGTGGTGCTTGAGAAGACCTTTGAGAATCCCTTGGACAGCAAGGAGATCAAACAGTCAATCCTAAAGGAAATCAACCTTGAAAATTCATTGGAAGGACTGATGCTGAAGCTGAAGCTCCAATACTTTGGCCACCTGACTCAAAGAGCTGACTTACTGGAAAAGACCCTGATACTGGGAAAGGCTGAGAGCAGGATGAGAAGACGGTGACAGAGGATGAGATGGTTTAATGGCATCACCAACATGATGGATGTGAGTTTGAGCAAACTCCAAGAGACAGTGAAGGACAGGGAAGCCTGGCATGCTGCAGTCCATGGCATCACAAAGAGTTGGATACAACTGAGTAACTAAACAATAGGCTCAAATAAATATGCCAACTGATTTTTGAAAAAGGGGCAAAGACAATTTGATGGAAAGAGGTTTCAGTCTTTTGACCAGATGACACTGTAACAATCAGACATCTATAAGCAAAAATATAAACTTTGATCTAAATCTCATACCTAAGATAAAAATTAACTTAAATGGATTACAGACTTAAATACAAAATGTAAAAGCAAAATTTCTCGGAAGAGAACACAAAAGAAAATTTGGGGGCTATGCAAAAAGTTTTTAAGAGGATGAAAAGAAAAGTTATACACTGAGAGATAATATTTGCAAATCCCATAGCCAGCAGAGGAGCAGTGTCTAGAATATGTAAAGAACTCTCAAACTTTAACAGTAAAAAACAAACAATATAATTAAAAAATGGGAAAAAGACATGAAATGTTTCATTGAAGGATATGCAATAAATAATCATATAAAGAATGGTTGACATCATTAGTTATTGTGTGTGTATGTGTGTGTGTGTGTGTGTGTGTGTAGGGGGGGTACTCAGTCATGTGTGTGCTCAGTAGTGGTTGAATCTTTGTGACCCCATGGACTATTGCCCGCCAGGCTCCTTTGTCCATGGGATTCTCCAGGCAAGAATACAGGAGTGGGTTGCCATGCCCTCTTCCAGGGGATCTTCCTGACCCAGGGATTGAACCCGTGTCTCCTGCATTGGCAGGAGGGTTCTTAACCACTAGCACCACCTGGGAAGCCCAAATAATGTTGGGTTTAGCCCAGTGAAGGTCACTGCTTTTATCAAGTAATGAAGAATAAAACCAGGTTGAAGTGGGGAATCAGAGGTAAGAGATGTAGGTCAGGAGTTTGGATACCTCTTTCACGAAATTTGTGAAGGTGAGCAAAATGCATGGAAATGGGGGGGTTTGAGGCAAGGTTATTTAAACTTTGGAGAAATAAGCATATTTAACAGTATTATTTATAAGGGAGAGGGAATTCTGTGGAGGTCCAAAGGTTAGGACCTTGTGCTTTCACTGCCATGAAGTGTGAAAGTGTTAATTACTCAATCGTGTCTGACAGTTCGTGACCCCATGGATTATAGCTCATCAGGCGCCTCTGTCCATGGAATTCTCCAGGCTAGAATACTGGAGTGGGTTGCCATGCCCTCCTCCAAGGGATCTTCCTGACTCAGGGATTGAACCCACATCTCCTGCTTTGCAGGTGGATTCTTTACTGTCTGAGCCCCCAGGGAAGTGATGGCACAGGTTCAATTTCTGGTTGGGGAACTAAGATCCTGTAAGTTGCACAGTGTGGCCAATAAATAAATAGGTAGGAGAGGAATGCAGGGAAGTATGAATTCTTGGTAGTATAATGCAGCAGTCCCCAGCCTTTTTGGTACCAGGGACTGGTTTCGTGGATGACAATTTTTCATGGATGGGGGTGGAGATGGTTTGGGAATGATTCGAGTGCATTACATTTGTTGTGCACTTTATTTCTACTATTACATCAGCTCCACCTCAGATCATCAGGCATTAGGTCCAGTATAATGTATGTAAGAAGGTGAGAAGGAAATGGCTCCAAAGCACAGATGGAGGGACTGGCTTTGGAAAGGAAAAACAAATTGTCTATTATCAGAACAAGAAAGAAGTTGTGATGCAAACATAAGTTTCTGAGTTTTGTTTTGAGCACAAAAGCAGGCTCTGTTCTGTTTCCCTTTTTCTTTTTTTTCCACAATAAAGTAGGAGGTGTGGCGGTCTGTGTAAAATAAGGAGTAGTAAACAGTGGGTTGGAGAGACTGAAGGTTTATCCTTCAAGGATAAGTATGGTAGGATTGCTGGGCCATGTGGATGGCCCATTGGAAACCAAGAACCTCTGCCCTGTTGTGCTGAGGCTTTCCTGGAGTGCAAAACTGCTGAGTGTCAGTAGCCCTGGCAGTGAAGACCACCCTATTCTGAAATACAGTATTAATGAAATGGACCAAGCATGCCGACTGCAATGGCCGCACCCCAAAACGGCTGTGGTGCAGTCTCCTTAAAATGAGCATTCTTCCATTTATTGAACCGTTCCTTAAACAAATAGGTACATACTTAAAAAATGAATGATGTTGGATTTTAAAGTGTCAAGCACCTAACCTATTTGAGGACATAATAATTCACAGAAGCAACTTCCTCAGATATGAATTACACAATCTAAATGTTAATAGTACCTCTGGGCTTCATCCCAATGGTTCAGAGTGGTCTTTGGCCATACCAAGTTCAACAAAACAGTCCCTGCTGAATTCGGAAAATTAGAGTCACATCCCTTGAGAACTTAATTTCTTTTCTGTGTTTTCAGAGATGGTTCTTTTTATTACAAGAAGTTTTGGTCCTCCATAGGCCAACTTCCAATAGTTAACTTTATTTTGAGTTGTATGTTCATTCAATTATAAATTTCTACCAATGGCACCCCACTCCAGTACTCTTGCCTGGAAAATCCCATGGATGGAGGAGCCTGGTAGGCTGCAGTCCACTGGGTCGCTAAGAGTCGGACACGACTGAGCAACTTCGCTTTCACTTTTCTCTTTCATGCATTGGAGAAGGAAATGGCAACGCACTCCAGTATTCTTGCCTGGAGAATCCCAGGGACGGGGGAGCCTGGTGGGCTGCCGTCTATGGGGTCGCACAGAGTCAAACACGACTGAAGTGACTTAGCACTAGAATATTTCACGTTTTTTTCTTCCAGCTTGTTGTTCTGATCTTGGTGCAAAAGTCAGATTGCATCTTTCCTTCTGGGCTGTCGAATGACCAACAGCAACTAAAGTAACACTGAGGAGTTCACAACTTTCTTTCCTCTAAACGTAAATAGAGTTATCTCTACAAAGAGTCAGTTTTCTAAAGGAACAAAGTGAATTCGGACACAAAAGTAAACATTGTCTCTGGCAAAACAACAAAGCTACCAAATAAGTCAACAGAATATGACCTAACATTTTTGAAGATTAATGTTCAGTGTATGAATTTAGAAATTTTGTGTTCTTACTATCTTAAAAAACCAAATGACTGACTTCTACATCATATTTGGAAATTTATCGTCATATTCTGAGAAGCTCACTAAAGTTTATGTGGCATTAACTCACTAAGACAAAAAAGTCCCTGGTATTTTATTACTCTAACACTGGACTCTCTCAAGGAGAATAGACGATCATAAGAAGCATTCTTTGCTTTTGTAATCTCTTGCTTTCTTAATTTATACCTGTATGATAAGCAACTAAAAGTTACAGAGAAGACTGTTGTTTAGTCACTACGTCATCTCCGACTCTTTTGCAAACCCGTGGACTACAGTCCACCAGGCTCTTCTGTCCATGGGATTTCCCAGGCAAGAATACTGGAGCAGGCTGCCATTTCCTTCTCCAGGAGATCTTCCCGACCCTGTTAGACTTTTTTTAAATGTAAGAAAAAAAAAAAAAAAAGGGTGAGCAATTGTGCCTAAGTTTTCATTTATAAAAGAGCATATTGCCCATAGACAAGGGAGTGGCCCTGCTGCGGTCACACTTGGTCCTAGTGTTTGAATGCCTCTTACCATACAACCATCTTGTAACACATTTGATCATAGTTGCTCAGGACATGAATTTAATATATATAATGGCCATAAATGCAGGATAACTATGTCATTTGGTACTAACTAAAGAAACAGCCAACTTTCCCAGTGCTGAAGAGGAAACATTGTGTTGGAATTACAGAGAAATGGAATTATAGAGAAACAGAATTACCAAATTCCTACATGGCGCCCTCCCAAGGGTACCACCACCCAATGACTAGGACTCTAGACAAATTATAATGACGAAGACCTCTATCTTAGTTCTTGATTCATAAGTTAGAGAAAATAACAGTAATATCCTCAAAGACTTTTGTAAGAATTAATTAAGATAGCATATTCAAAAGCAGAGACATTACTTTGCCAACAAAGGTCCATCTAGTCAAGGCTATGGTTTTTCCAGTGGTCATGTATGGATGTGACAGTTGGACTGTGAAGAGAGCTGAGCACCAAAGAATTGATGCTTTTGAACTGTGGTGTTGGAGAAGACTCTTGAGAGTCCCTTGGACTGCAAAGAGGTCCAACGAGTCTATCCTAAAGGAGATCAGTCCTGGGTGTTCTTTGGAAGGAATGATGCTAAAGCTGAAACTCCAGTACTTTGGCCACCTCATTCAAAGAGTTGACTCATTGGAAAAGACTGATGCTGAGAGGGATTGGGGGCAGGAGGAGAAGGGGATGACAGAAGATAAGATGGCTGGATGACATCACTGACTCGATGGATGTGAGTCTCAGAGAACTCCAGGGGTTGGTGATGGACAGGGAGGCCTGGCATGCTGTGGTTCATGGGGTCGCTAAGAGTCGGACACGACTTAGTGACTGAACTGAACTGAATTGAACTGAATGCATATCAAATACTGACAACTCTTTAAAGGGTAATTTTGAATCTCTCCTTTAGAATCTGCTCCCTACTACTGGATGATATAGCACTACACTGAGAAGCACGGCTTTCTACCACTCCCAGAGATATTTCACAGCAATTTGAGAAAAGCTATGTCTTTTAGTATTGATGATGGAGGCAGGGAATATGAAGTGTGGGTTGGAAGACAGAGAACTCAGCAAGGATTCATGGTGGTAGAATCTGTCTGCTAATACTCTGTGAACATACTTTCTATTTCTTTTTATAGGATGAAAGTGTGAAAGTGTTAGTCACTCAGTCATGTCTGACTCTTTGCAGCCCCTTGGACTGTAGCCCACCAGGCTCCTCTGTCCATGGAATTCTCTAGGCAAGAATACTGCACTGGGTAGCCATTCTCTTCTGCAGGGGATCTTCCTGACCCAGGGATCGAACTGGGGTCTTTTGCATTGCAGGTGGATTCTTTACCATCAGAGCTACTGGGGAAGCCCTTTTATAGGATAGTTCATCTAGTATTTACTTGAGCAACTGATAAAGCCAGTAAGTGGATACATACAAAAGGACATATACAAGTTTGAAAGGCTCCAGTGCTGAACACATGTTTGTACATTGCACTGCAATGTGGGACTCAGTAATGAGGCACATTTTATTTCTATTACTGAAATTATTATTACTAATTTCATGAGTTAAAAATGTTTTTGTCCCCAAGAAGTATCGTTGTCACATTAAAATATACTGTTTTAAAGATTTTTAAAAGCTTCAGACTGCCACCATGGTGGATGGTGATCTTAGCACACAAATTAAGTGGGGAATGTTTCAGCCTACACTTTCCCTGATACCACAAGCAACCTACATTTCAGAGAGCACATTCTGCTGTCCAACACAAAGAACACAGGTCTCTTGTCTCATATCCATGAGTTAATTGAGAAGGCAGATTTGGCATCTCCATTGGACAGGAGAGCACCTTGTATAATTAGACAGCACAAGAAACCTCATCTGTGCAATATAATAAGAACATAAAGGTACATGTAGTATCACAAAAAGAACATTTAAAGTCTTGGGAGATCTCCAAATTCTCAGAAGTTATTAACTAAGGAGACCCTCACCAATAATCTCTTAAGTGTAAAATAAAGTTTTCCCTCCACTAACCTCTTTTATAACTCACTGTGGGTCCTAAGTTAGACTCTGGGAGGTCCTTGATCTTTAATTGCTTAATAACTTTAGATACTGACTCTGGAGTTCCTCCCAGGCTCAAACATGCCATCTTGCTTCTTTGAAAAATGGTAATTAAAACAGCTACGTCTTCTAAGTATCAGTCCTACTTTCCTAAGTATGATATTTTGGGAGTGGGTTTGTAGTAGATTGGGATTATATTGGGCTTCCCAGGTGGCACTAGTTGTAAAGAACCCACCTGCCAATGCAAGAGACATAAAAGATGTGGGTTCAATTCCTGGGGTGGGAAGATCCCCTGGAGGAGGGCATGGCAATTCACTCCAGTATCCTTGCCTAGAGAATACCCATGGACAGAGGAGCCTGGTGGACTACAGTCCATGGGGTTGCAAAGAGTCAGACAGAACTGAAGTGACTTAGCACACGTGCAGGATTTTATGAGAATGGGAAGAAAATGGTCAGCTGATCCAAATTCCCATATTTGGCCCCCTTGAGCTTGAGTTCAAGGTAAAGCGCACAGTTATGCTTTACATGGAATTCCAGTGTTTGCTTGGATTAGAAATCAGTCTGGATATAAAAAAAAAAAAAGATTATTTATACTATGATGCTTGTATCATAAAGGCAAAAATCAAGAATAGCCCAAATTGACTCTGAAAGCATTCCAGTCACTCCTAAAGTTGCCATACGCATGATCAAAATTTAGGAAGCTTGAATGGAAATGGACCTTTTACCTCTTATTAAAGAGTTTAACACCAGGAGCATCTCCCCGAGCACAGAAGCAGATACTGTTTCTTCATTTGGGTAACAGATAAAGTTATAATACCTGGCTCAAGTTTAGGAGATATAAGTCTTTCTTTAAAAACTAGACTCAGACTCAGGACTATGAGATATTTTTTTTTGACAAGCGCATTGTACCTTGGATCAGCTGAGGAATCAGCACGCATGTCTTCCATCTTAAACATGCTTTGTTCTCATTGTTCAGGAAGGCAGGATCCTTACAGTATTTATTCTCTCTCTCCCCTTCTCTCCTTCCCTCTTTCATTTTGTTCCTTTTATTCCCTCTCTGTCACAAACTTTTCTTCCTTTCTCAAGCACTCTTC
The DNA here is from genome assembly GCF_002263795.3 of Bos taurus. Taxonomy (NCBI): domain Eukaryota; kingdom Metazoa; phylum Chordata; class Mammalia; order Artiodactyla; family Bovidae; genus Bos; species Bos taurus. Next base: position 91,548,670 of record NC_037332.1, read on the forward strand.
ACTTTTTTCATCTGACAATCTACAAGTATCTCTTTGAAAAAAACTCATTGGTTGGTTTGGTTTTGGCTCTTTTTTTTTTTTTTTTTGCTTAAGTTATTTTATTTTTATTCTTTTGATTTATTTTTTCTTTTTAATTTATTTTTTTATTGAAAGATAATTGCTTTACAGAATTTTGTTGTTTTCTGTCAAATCTCAACATGAATCAGCCACAGGTATACATATATCCCCTCCCTTTTGAAACTCTCCCCCACCTCACCCCTCTAGGTTGATACAGAACCCCTGTTTGAGTTTCCTGAGACATATAGCAAATTCCTGTTGGCTATCTATTTTACACATGGTAATGTAAGTTTCCATGTTACTCTTTCCGTATATCTCACCCTCTCCTCCCCTCTCCCCATGTCCATAAGTCTATTATCTATGTCTGTTTCTCCACAGCTGCCCTGTAAATAAATTCTTCATTACCATTTTTCTAGATTCTGTATATGTGCATTAGAGTACAATATTTGTCTTTCTCTTTCTGACTCACTTCACTCTGTATAATAGGTTCTAGGTTCTTCTACCTCATCAGAACTGACTGAAATGCATTCCGTTTTACAGCTGAGTAATAGTTTTGCCAAGAAAATGCCCTGGTCATAGCAAACACCCTCTTTCCAACAACACAAGAGAATACTCTGCACATGGACATCACCAGATGGTCAACACCGAAATCAGATTGATTATGTTCTTTGCAGCCAAAGATGGAGAAGCTCTATAGAGTCAACAAAAACAAGACCAGGAGCTGACTGTGGCTCAGATCATGAACTCCTTATTGCCAAATTCAGACTGAAATTGAAGAAAGTAGGGAAAACCACTAGACCATTCAGGTATGACCTAAATCAAATCCCTTATGATTATACAGTGGAAGTGAGAAATAGATTTAGGGACTAGATCTGATAGATAGAGTGCCTGATGAACCATGGAATGAGGTTCATGACAGGGCACAGGAGACAGGGATCAAGACCATCCTCATGGAAAAGAAATGCAAAAAAGCAAAATGGCTGTCTGGGGAGGCCTTACAAATAGCTGTGAAAAGAAGAGAAGCAAAAAGCAAAGGAGAAAAGGAAAGATTTAAGCATCTGAATGCAGAGTTCCAAAGACTAGCAAGAAGAGATAAGAAAGCCTTCTTCAGTGATCAATGCAAAGAAATAGAGGAAAACAACAGAATGGGAAAGACTAGAGATCTCTTCAAGAAAATTAGAGATACCAAGGGAATATTTCACGCAAAGATGGGCCCAATAAAGGACAGAAATGGTATGGACCTAACAGAAGCAGAAGATATTAATAAGAGGTGGCAAGAATACACAGAAAAACTGTACAAAAAAGACCTTCAAGGCTCAGATAATCACGATGGTGTGATCACTGACCTAGAGCCAGACATCCTGGGATGTGAAGTCAAGTGGGCCTTAGAAAGCATCACTACGAACAAAGCTAGTGGAGGTGGTGGAATTCCAGTGGAGCTCTTTCAAATCCTGAAAGATGATGCTGTGAAAGTGCTGCACTCAATATGCCAGCAAATTTGGAAAACTCAGCAGTGGCCACAGGACTGGAAAAGGTCATTTTTCATTCCAATCCCAAAGAAAGGCAATGCCAAAGAATGCTCAAGATCAGATCAGATCAGATCAGTTGTTCAGTTGTGTCCAACTCTTTGAGACCCCATGAATTGCAGCATGCCAGGCCTCCCTGTCCATCACCAACCCCCGGAGTTCTCTGAGACTCACATCCATCGAGTCAGTGATGCCATCCAGCCATCTCATCCTCTGTCGTCCCCTTCTCCTCTTGCCCCCAATCCCTCCCAGCATCAGAGTCTTTTCCAATGAGTCAACTCTTCGCATGAGGTGGCCAAAGTACTGGAGTTTCAGCTTTAGCATCATTCCTTCCAAAGAAATCCCAGGGCTGATCTCCTTCAGAATGGACTGGTTGGATCTCCTTGCAGTCCAAGGGACTCTCAAGAGTCTTCTCCAACACCGCAGTTCACACAATTGCACTCATCTCACATGCTAGTCAAGTAATGCTCAAAATTCTTCAAGCCAGACTTCAGCAATACGTGAACGGTGAACATCCAGATATTCAAGCTGGTTTTAGAAAAGGCAGAGGAACCAGAGATCAAATTGCCAACATCCGCTGGATCATGGAAAAAGCAAGAGAGTTCCAGAAAAACATCTATTTCTGCTTTATTGGCTACACCAAAGCCTTTGACTGTGTGGATCACAATAAACTGTGGAAAATTCTGAAAGAGATGGGAATACCAGACCTCCTGATCTGCCTCTTGATAAATCTGTATGCAGGTCAGGGAGCAACACTTAGAACTGGATATGGAGCAACAGACTGGTTCCAAATAGGAAAAGGAGTACGTCAAGGCTGTATATTGTCACCCTGATTATTTAACTTGTATGCAGAGTACATCATGAGAAATGCTGGACTGGAAGAAGCACAAGCTGGAATCAACATTGCTGGGAGAAATATCAATAACGTCAGATATGCAGATGACACCACCCTTATGGCAGAAAGTGAAGAGGAACTCAAAAGCCTCTTGATGAAAGTGAAAGTGGAGAGTGAAAAAGTTGGCTTAAAGCTCAACATTCAGAAAACGAAGATTATGGCATCTGGTCCCATCACTTCATGGGAAATAGATGAGGAAACAGTGGAAACAGTGTCAGACTTTATTTTTCTGGGCTCCAAAATCACTGCAGATGGTGACTGCAGCCATGAAATTAAAAGATGCTTACTCCTTGGAAGAAAAGTTATGACCAACCTAGACAGCATATTGAAAAGCAGAGACATTACTTTGCCAACAAAGGTCCATCTAGTCAAGGCTATGGTTTTTCCTGTTGTCATGTATGGATGCGAGAGTTGGACTGTGAAGAAAGCTGAGTGCCGAAGAACTGATGCTTTTGAACTGTGGTGTTGGAGAAGACTCTTGAGAGTCCCTTGGACTGCAAGGAGATCCAACCAGTTCATTCTGAAGGAGATCAGCCCTGGGATTTCTTTGGAAGGAATGATGCTAAAGCTGAACCTCCAGTACTTTGGCCACGTTATGGGAAGAGTTGACTCATTGGAAAAGACTGATGCTGGGGGGGATTGAGGGCAGGAATAGAAGGGTACAACAGAGGATGAGTTGGCTGGATGGCATCACTGACTCGATGGATGTGAGTCTGAGTGAACTCCGGGAGTTGGTGATGGACAGGTAGGCCTAGCGTGCTGCGATTCATTGGGTCGCAAAGATTCGGACACGACTGAGCAACTGAACTGAACTGAATATTCCATTGTGTATATGTACCGTAACTTTTTTATCCATTCATCCGTCAGTGGACATCTAAGTTGCTTTCATGTTCTAGCTATTGTAAATAGTGATGCAATGAACAATGGGATACATGTATCTTTTTCAATTTTGGTTTCCTCAGGGTTTATGCCTAGGAATGGGATTGATGAGTCATATGGTGGTTTTAGTCCTAGCTTTTAAAGGAATCTCCATACTGTTCCATTGTGGCTGTATCAATTTACATTCCCACCAATAGTGCAGGAGTGTTGCCTTTTCTCCATACCCCCTCCAGCATTTATTGTTTGTAGACTTTTTGATGATGGCCATTCTGACCAGTGTAAGGTGAAATCTCATTATGGTTTTGATTTGCATTTCTCTAATAATGATTTCGATTTGCATTTCTCTAACAATGAACAATCTTGAGCATCTTTTCATGTTTTTGTTAGGCATCACTATGTCTTCTTTAGCAAAATGTCTATTTAAGTCTTTTTCCCACTTTTTGATTGGGTTGCTTGTTTTTCTGGCATTGAGTTGTATGAGCTGCTTGTATATTTTGGAAATTAATCCTTTGTCAGTAGTTTCATTTGCTATTATTTTCTCCCATTCTGAGGGTTTTCTTTTTACCTTGCTTATAATTTCCTTCGCTGTGCAAAAAAAGCTTGTTGTTTTTATGTCCATTACTCTAGGAGATGGGCCATAGAGGATCTTGCTTTGATTTATGTCAGCAAGTGTTCTGCCTATGTTTTCCTCTAAGAGTTTTATAGTTTCTGATCTTACATTTTAGTCTTATTCAAATATGAGTTTATCTTTGTGTATGGCATTAGTAAGTGCTCTAATTTCATTCTTTTACATGTAGCTGTTCAGTTTTCCCAGCACCATTTATTGAAGAGGCTGTCTTTGCCCCATTGTATATTCTTGCCTCCTTTGTAAAAAATAAGGTACCCATAGATGCATGGGTTTATTTATGGGCTTTCTATCTTGTTCCACTTGTCTATATTTCTGTCTTTGTGCCAGTACCATACTTTCCTGATGACCATTGCTTTGTAGTGTAATCTGAAGTCAGGAAGATTGATTCCTCCAGCTGCATTCTTCTTTCTCAAGATTGCTTTGGCTTCGGGGTCTTTTGTATCTCCATATAAATTGTAAAATTTTGCTCTAGTTCTGTGTAAAATGCCATTGGTAATTGATAGGGATTGCATTGAATCTGTAGATTATGTTTAGTAGTATAGTCATTTTCACAGGATTGAGTCTTCCTACCCAGGAACACGGAATATCTCTCTGTTTATGTCGTCTTTGATATCTTTTTTCAGTGTCTTATGATTTTCTGTGAACCGTTCTTTTGTCTCCTCAGGTAAGTTTATTCCTAGATATTTAATTCTTTTTGTTGCAATGGTGATTGGGGTTGATTCCTTAATTGCTCTTTCTGATTTTTCATTGTTAGTATATAGAAATGCAAGTGATTTCTGTGTACTTATTTTGTATCCTGCAACTTTGCCAAATTCACTGGTTATCTCTAGTAATTTTCTGGTACTATCTTTAGGGTTTTCTATGTAAAGTATCATGTTATCTGCAAACAGTGAGAGCTTTACTTCTTTTGTGATCTGGATTCCTTTTATTTAGTTTTCTTTTCTTATTGCTATAGTGAGGAATTCCATAACTATGTTGAATAATAGTGCTGAAAGTGGACACTCTTGTTTTGTTCCTAATCTTAAGGGGAATGCTTTCAGTTTTTCCACCATTGAGAATAATGTTTGCTGTAGGCTTATGATATATGGCCTTTACTATGTTGAGGTAGGTTCCTTCTATGCCCATTTTTTGAAGAGTTTTAATCATAAATGGGTGCTGAATTTAGTTAAAGGCTTTTTTCTGCATCTGTTGAGATGATCATATGGTTTTTATCTTTCAATTTGTTAATATGGTATATCACATTGATTGAATTGCACATATTGAAGAATCCTTGCATTTCTGGAATAAACCCAGCTTGATCATGGTGTATGAGCTTTTTGATGTGTTACTGAATTCTGTTTGCTAAAATTGTGTTGAGGATGTTTGCATCTATGTTCATCAGTGATATTTGCCTGTAGTTTTCTTTTTTGTGTGTTTGTCTGGTTTTGGTATCAGGGTGGCCTTGTAGAATTAGTCTGGAAGTGTTCCTTCTTCTGCAATTTTTTGAAAGAGTTTTAGAAAGACAGGCATTAGCTCTTCTCTAAATGTTTGATAGAATTCTCCTGTGAAGCTGTCTGGTCCTGGGCTTTTGTTTTTGGGGAGATTTTTGATCACAGCTTCAAATTTCAGTGCTTGTAATTGGGTTGTTCATAATTTATATTTCTTCCTGGTTCAGTCTTAGAAGACTGAACTTTTCTAAGAATCTGTCCATTTCTTTCAGGTTATCCATTTTATTGCCATATAGTTGTTCATAATAGTCTCTTATAAGCCTTTGTATTTCTGCATTGTCTGTTGTAACCTCTCCTTTTTCATTTCTAATTTTATTGATTTGATTCTTCTCTCTTTTTTTCTTGATGAGTCTGGCTAAAGGCTTGTTAATTTTGTTTATCTTCTCAAAGAACCAGCTTTTAGTTTTATTAATCTTTACTATTATTTCTTTCATTTCTTTTTCATTTATTTCTTCCCAGATCTTTTTGATTTCTTTCCTTCTACTAATTTTGGGAGTTTTTTTGTTCTCCTTTTCCAGTTTTTCTAGGTGTAAAGTTATGTTGTCTATTGATGTTTTTCTTGTTTCTTGAAGTAAGATTGTATTTCTATAAACTTCCTTCTTTTGCTGCATCCCATAGGTTTTGAGTTGTCATGTTTTCATTGTCATTTATTTCTAGAAATGTTTTGATTTCCATTTTATTTTCTTCAGTAACCTGTTGGTTGTTTAGAAATGTGTTGTTTAATCGCCATGTGTTTGTGTTTCTTACAGTTTTTTTCTTGTAATTAATATCTATTCTGATAGCATTGTGGTCAAAGAAGATGCCTGATATGATTTCAATTTTATTAAATCTACTGAGGTTTGATCTGTGACCCAAGATGTGGTCTATCCTGGTTAATGTTGCATGTGCACTTGAGAAGAAGGTGTATTCTTCTGCATTTGGATGGAATGTCATAAAGATATCAATGAAATCCATCTCATGTAATGTATCATTTAAGACTTGTGTTTCCTTATTAATGTCCTGCTTTGATGATCTGTTCACTGGTGTGAGTGGGGTGTTAAAGTCTCCTACTATTATTGTGTTACTGTCAACTCTTCCTTTTAGTCTGTTCATATGTGTCTTATGTATTGAGGTGCTCCTATGTTGGGTGCATAGGTATTTACAATTGTTATGTCTTCCTCTTGGATTGATTCCTTGATCATGTCTATCTTGCCTGATATGAGGATTGCTACTCCAGCTTTCTTTTGCTTCCCATTTGCATGGAATATATTTTTCCCTCCTCTCACTGTCAGTCTATATGTGTCTTTAGGTCTGAAGTGGGTTTCTTGTAGACAGCATATATGTGGGTCTTGTTTTTGTATCCATTCAGCCAGTTTGTGTCTTTTGGTTTTAACATTTAATCCATTTACCTTTAAAGTAATTATTTATATATATGTTCCTATTGCCATTTTCTAATTATTTGGGAATGATTTTGTAGATCTTTTATCATTTCTTGTATTTCTTGACTATATATAAGTCTGTTTAGCATTTGTTGTAAAGCTGGTTTGGTGGTACTAAATTCTCTTAACTTTTCCTTGTCTGAAAAGCTTTTTATTTCTCCATCAATTTTGAAGGAGATCCTTGCCAGGTACAGTCATTCAGTACTATAAATGTATCCTGTCATTCCCTTCTGGCCTGCAGAGTTTCTGCTGAAAGATCAGCTGTTAAGCATATGGGGTTTCCCTTGTATGTTACTTGTTGCTCCTCCCTTGCTGCTTTTAATATTCTTTCTTTGTGTTAGTCTTTGTTAGTCTGATTAGTGTGTTTCTTCTTGGGTTTATCCTGTATGGGACTCTTCGTGCCTCTTGAACTTGATTGACTATTTCCTTTTCCATGTTGGGGAAATTTTCAAGTAAAATGTCTTCAAAAATTTTCTCATACACTTTCTTTTTTTTTTCTTCTTCTGAGACCCCTGTAATTTGAATGTTGGTGTGTTTGATATTGTCCCAGATGTCTCTGAGACTATCCTCAGTTCTTTTAATTCTTTTTACTTTATCCTGGTCTTCAGAAGTTATATGCACATTTTTATCTTCCAGCTCACTGATATGTTCTTCTGCTTCAGATATTCTGCTATTGATTCCTTTTGGAGTATTTTTAATTTCAGTAATTGTGTTGTTTGTCTCTGCATGTTTATTCTTTAATTCTTCTAGGTCTTTCTTAATTGATTCTTGCATTTTATCCATTTTGTTTTCAAGGTTTTTGATCATCTTTACTACCATTATTCTGAATTCTTTTTCAGGTAGTTTGCCTATTTCCTCTTCATTTATTTGGACTTCTGTGTTTCTAGTTTGTGCCTTCATTTGTGCAGTATTTCTCTGCCTTTTAATTTTTTTTTTTTTTTAACTTACTGTGTTTGAGGTCTCCTTTTCTCAGGCTTCAAGGTTGAATTCCTTCTTCCTTTTGTTTTTTGCCCTCCTAAGGTTAGTCCAGTGATTTGTGTAAGCTTCATTTAGGGTGAGATTTGTGCTGAGTTTTTGTTTGTTTGTTTTCCCTCTGATAGGCAAGGCTGAGTGAGGTGGTACTCCTGTCTGCTGATGATTTAGTTTGTGTTTTTGTTTTGTTTGTTGTTCAGATGAGGTGTCCTGCACAGGGTGCTACTGGTGGTTGGGTGATGCCAGGCCTTGTATTCCAGTGGTTTTCTTTGTGTGAGTTCTCACTATTTCATGCCCCGGTAGGTTTAGTTCTCTTGTATTCTAGGGTCTTGGAGTCAGTGCTCCCACTCCAAAGGCTCGGGGGTTGATCATGAGTTTTGCGTGGGTCTATATATTCTTTTCCACTGGTGAGGTACTCCTATCTGCTCTCAGCTGTTGTTCTGCATGCACTTCTGTGTCTGAAGATGTATTCCTGATGTATCTGTGGAGAGAGATGTACTCCATGTCCACCTCCTCCTCACCATCTTGTTCTCTCTGTTTAATTTATTTTTTAATTTGAGTATAATTGCTTTACAATGTTGTGTTGGTTTGTCATAACAACAATGTGAATCAGCCATAGGTATACATATGGCCCCTTCCTCTTAAATCTCCCCCTCACCTCCCACTCTATCCCACCCCTTTAGGTTGTCGCAGAGCACTGGGTTGAGTTCCCTGTGTTATACAGCAACTTCCCACTAGCTACCTATTTTACACATGGTAAAGTGTATGTTTCCTTATTGTATGTTTCAATGCTACTCTCTCAGTTCGTCCCACCTTCTCCTTCCCTTGCTGTGCCCACAAATCTGTTGTCTATGTCTGCATCTCTATTCCTGCCCTGGAAATAGTTTCATCAGTACAATTGTAGATTTTAGGATGATGGCCATTCTGATTGGTATGAAGTGATACCTTATAGTTTTGATTTGAATTTCTGTAATAAAGAGCAAATTGAGCATTTTTTCATAAGAATGTTTTTTAACTTATCATAAGAGGGAGGTAAATAAAAGGAATTTACTCAAATGAAAGCCAATGGTGAAACATAGTAGAATGGTAAAGTGAAGTAAAAGAGGGAGAGTCAGCTGTAAGACGAGAGTGACAAACTTCATTTCTTCAAATAGAGAGCTTTGAAAAATCCAAAGGTCTATTCAAATGCTAGGTGGAGTTTACCTTGGATTGATTTTTTTTGTTGTTGCTAGATAAGGCTTTTATCAAACTTACAGTTTACCATTTCCCGCCCCCCCCCCCAAGTTATTTCACTGTGGTAAAATACAAACAACATAAAATATGCAATCTTATCCATTGTTAAGTGTACAGTTCAGTGGTATTAAAATATTCATAATGTTGTGTGACCATCAACAGCATGCACTTCCACAATTCTTTTCCTCTCTTAAAAGTGCAGCTCTATATCCTTTAAACTCCTCATTTACCCTCCCCACTGCTCCTGGCTGTGGGGCTCCTGGCCACCATTGCCTTACTTTCTGTATCTATGGATCTATGATCTGAACTACTCTAAGTACATCATGAAAGTGGAGTCATACACTCACTTGTGTGTTTCTTTTTAATTTTAAATTTATTTATTTTTAAATTGAAGGATAATTGCTTTACAGAATTGTGTTGGTTTCTGCCAGGCTCACCTGTGATTTTGAGAGTGGCTTATTTTACTCAGCATAATGTCCTCAGGACTTGTCCATGTTGTAGCATGTGTCAGAATTTTCTCTTTAAAGAACTCCATATTCTGCTTATCCATTCATCTGTTGATGGACATTCGGATTGCTTCCACCTTTCAGTTACTGTGAGTAATCCTGTTATAAACATGGTTGTACCAAATATCTCTTTGCTGCTCTGCTTTCAGTTCTTTTGGGTATATTCCCAGAAGTGGAATTGCTGGATCATATGGTAATTCCATTTTTAATTTTATAAGGAACACCCAGAAGGTTTTCCACAGTAGTTGCACTGTTTTATATTCTCACTGACATTTCCCCACATCCTTATCAAGAACTTATTTTCTGTTTTTTTTGATAGTAGCCATCCTAAGTGGGTATGAGGTAGTGTGTATCAGTATTCTTGCCTGGAAAATCCCATGGGTGGAGGAGCCTGGTAGGCTGCAGTCCATGGGGTCGCTAAGAGTCTGACATGACTGAGTGACTTCACTTTCACTTTCATGCATTGGAGAAGGAAATGGCAACCCACTCCAGTGTTCTTGCCTGGAGAATCCCAGGGACGGCGGAGCCTGGTGTGCCATCTATAGGGTTGCACAGAGTCGGACTGAAGCAACTTAGCAGCAGCAGCAGATCAAATTTTGAATCTCATCTTCCAGACTCCCACATGGAAAGTGACCATAAGGTAAAATCCCCTGGTAAATTTCCAGGAATAAGAGAATATGGCAAGTTCTTCACAATTTTATCTTCAGAAAAAGTGAAGGAAAGTAAAATGTATGGCATTTTTGCAGTGATCCTTCGGTCAACCAAAACTGAGCCTCTGAAAATGTCAGGCATTAGCTAGGTGCTTAAGATACAAAAGTGTTCTCATGGCACTTACAGTTGGAGAGGTATTGGAAAGTATGTTTTTCTTCTCAAAAGTTCAGGTGAAATTGAAACCTGCTTTGAGTTAAAGGAATCAGTCTTTTTCTTAATAAACAATTTTGTGAATAACAGACCAGTTAAACTCACCTAATTTCAAAGAACACCAAGATAGTAATTAAACCATGCATGAAATCATTAATATCCATACAGCATGTGGATTACTGTGAATATTGTACTAAACCAGAAAGACTGGAGTAAGACAAAAATTAATCTTTTAATCTGCTCAGGGAGTTTTTTCCCCTAAAGACAGTTAAATTGAGGATATTTAGAATATAAATAATATAATACTCAAATTAGAACTGAGACATTAAACATTTTAAAATTTAGTAATAATTAAATAGTGAAGATAATGTCAAAATGATTATAGGTACAGATAATTTTTATGACTAAAATTGAGGGAAATTCTGAGATCAATTATATTAAGTGATTGTTGATCTGCTGGGATAAGACTTGAAAACTGGGTCTAAATCATGTTGTAAAAAGACATATATATACTTTTTTTTTTTTAATCACCCAAGTGTATGTATTTTAATAGGAAAAAACCAGAATTTGACTTTTGTTGAGTTCTCAAATGATTTTTCATCTGTTTTAATAGATGATTTAGGTCCTAGAGTGTGGTGGTAAATATTTAATAACCTGCTCACTCACTGTTTGTAAGGAAAAAAAAAAAGCTCTGACTTGTGACATTTGCCAAATTTCCATAATATATATTCTCCCACCATGGCTGATTTCAGGCTACCAGTTGAATGTCAAGGAAATGTGGTGTTGAGAAGAAATAACACATAGTAGGCTCTTTGAAGCCAGTATGAGCCAGTTCTCACACACCTTGGCTCATGTCTTAAATGACATCAGAAGTCAAGAGTGACTTGGTGAAAAACATCACAAGCTGAATAAACCTGACAAATAGTGCAATCTATTCTTTCAGGCAACAAGCTTCAAAGTCAGAGAGCTAAAAGAACAGTTCAATTTATGATTTTCAAACACATCCTTTAAAGAGTACCAGATAAGATATTTAGCTTCCTGATGGCTCAGTTGGTAGAGTCTGCCTGCAATGTGGGAGACCCAGGTTTGATCCCTGGATGGGGAAGATGCCCTGGAGAAGGAAATGGCGACCCACTCCAGTATTCTTGCCTGGAGAATTCCATGGACAGAGGAGCCTGGAGGGCTGCAGTCCATGGGGTTACGAAGAGTCAGACATGACTGAGTAACTAACACACTTTCACGATATTTAGGTAAATTTAAACAAAAGAAACAATAATTACCTAATGATACAACCTAATTTATTGTCGGTGCTTCCCTTGTAGCTCAGTTGGTAAAGAATTTGCCTGCAGTGCAGGAGACCCGGGTTCGATCCCTGGGTTGGGAAGATCCCCTGGAGAAGGAAATGGCAACCCACTCCAGTATCTTTGCCTGGAAAATCTCATGGAAAGAGGAGCCTGGTGGGCTGCAGTCCATGGGGTCACAAAGAGTCGGGGACGACTGAGCAACTAACACTAATTTCTTGTCACTTCATTTGGAGTATTTACATTATTATTAATTCCATCAAACATTTATAGAGGCCTCTCTCAGTTTGAGGAACTCTTCTAAGCACGTTACATATATCAATTAATTTAATCTTCAAACCGAATCTATTTTATAGCTGATTAAACTGACACACAGAGAAGCCACATATTTAAGATTAGATCTCTAGTAAATGATAAGTTTTTTTTTTTTTTTTTTTAAAGCAAAACCTATCTTCAGGGTATGAGACTAACTACTGCTCATATGGCCTCTTAAAATTATCTAGAAATAAGGTTGCAAGAGGTTTTCCCAGGTGGTACTAGTGGTAAAGAATCCATCTGCCAATGCAGGAGACTTAGGACACATGGGTTCAATCCCTGGGTCAGGAAGATCCCCTGAAGGGCGGCAACACACTCCAGTATTCTTGCGTGGAGAACCCCAGTGATAGCAGAGCCTGGTGGGTTACCTCCACAAGGTCTCAAAGATTTGGACACAACTGAAGTTACTTTGAGCATTACTTTACTAGCGTGTGAGATGAGTGCAATTGTGCGGTAGTTTGAGCATTCTTTGGCATTGCCTTTCTTTGGGACTGGAATGAAAACTGACCTTTTCCAGACCTGTGGCCACTGCTGAGTTTTCCAAATTTGCTGGCATATTGAGTGCAGCACTTTCACAGCATCATCTTTCAGGATTTGGAATAGCTCAACTTGAATTCCATCACCTCCACTAGCTTTGTTCGTAGTGATGCTTTCTAAGGCCCACTTGACTTCACATTCCAGGATGTCTGGCTCTAGGTGAGTGATCACACCATCGTGATTATCTGGGTCCTGAAGATTTTTTTTTGTACAGTTCTTCTGTGTATTCTTGCCACCTCTTCTTAATACCTTCTGCTTCTGTTAGGTTCATACCATTTCTGTCCTTTATCGAGCCCATCTTTCAGTGAAATGTTCCCTTGGTATCTCTAATCTTCTTGAAGAGATCTCTAGTCTTTCCCATTCTGTTGTTTTCCTCTATTTCTTTGCATTGATTGCTGAGGAAGGCTTTCTCATCTCTTCTTGCTATTCTTTGGAACTCTGCATTCAGATGCTTAAATCTTTCCTTTTCTCCTTTGCTTTTCACTTCTTTTCTTTTCACAGCTATTTGTAAGGCCTCCCTTTCTAAGACAGCCATTTTGCTTTTTGCATTTCTTTTCCATGGGGATGGTCTTGATCCCGGTCTCCTGTACAATCTCATGAACCTCCGTCCATAGTTCATCAGGCACTCTATCAGGTCTAGTCCCTTAAATCTATTTCTCCCTTCCACTATATAATCATAAGGGATTTGATTTAGGTCATACCTGAATGGTCTAGTGGTTTTCCCTACATTTTTCAATTTAAGTCTGAATTTGGCAATAAAGAGTTCATGATCTGAGCCACAGTCAGCTCCTGGTCTTGTTTTTGCTAACTGTGTAGAGCTTCTCCATCTTTGGCTGCAAAGAATATAATCAATCTGATTTTGGTGTTGACCATCTGGTGATGTCCTTGTGTACAGTCTTTTCTTGTGTTATTGGAAGAGGGTATTTCCTATGACCAGTGCATTCTCTTGGCATTCTTACATGCTAGTAAAGTAATGCTCAAAATTCTCCAAGCCAGGCTTCAGCAATAAATGAACTGTGAACTTCCAGATATTCAAGCGGGTTTTAGAAAAGGCAGAGGAACCAGAGATCAAATTGCCAACATCTGCTGGATCATGGAAAAAGCAAGAGAGTTCCAGAAAAACATCTATTTCTGCTTTATTGACTATGCCAAAGCCTTTCACTGTGTGAGTCACAATAAACTGTGGAAAATTCTGAAAGAGATGGGAATACCAGACCACCTGACATGCCTCTTAAGAAACCTGTATGCAGGTCAGAAAGCAACAGTTAGAACTGGACATGGAAAAACAGACTGGTTCCAAATAGGAAAAGGAGTATGTCAAGGCTGTATATTGTCACCCTGATTATTTAACTTATATGCAGAGTGCATCATGAGTAACACTGGGCTGGAAGAAGCACAAGCTGGAATCAAGATTGCTGGGAGAAATCTCAATAACGTCAGATATGCAGATGACACCACCCTTATGGCAGAAAGTGAAGAAGAACTAAAAAAACCCCTTGATGAAAGTGAAAGAGGAGAGTGCAAAAGTTGGCTTAAAAGTCAACATTCAGAAAACGAAGATCATGGCATCTGGTCCCATCACTTCATGGGAAATAGATGGGGAAACAGTGGAAACAGTGTCAGACTTTATTTTTGGGAGCTCCAAAATCACTGCAGATGGTGACTGCAGCCATGAAATTAAAAGACACTTACTCCTTGGAAGGAAAGTTATGACCAACCTAGATAGCATATTCAAAAGCAGAGACATTATTTTGCCAACAAAGGTCCATCTAGTCAAGGCTATGGTTTTTCCAGTGGTCATGTATGGATGTGAGAGTTGGACTGTGAAGAAGGCTGAGAGCCGAAGAATTGATGCTTTTGAACTGTGGTGTTGGATAAGACTCTTGAGAGTCCCTCGGACTGCAAGGAGATCCAACTAGTCCATTCTACAGGAGACCAGTCCTGGGTGTCCATTGGAAGGACTGATGCTAAAGCTGAAACTCCAGTACTTTGGCCACCTCATGCAAAGAGTTGACTCATTGGAAAAGAGTCTGATCCTGGGAGGTATTGGGGGCAGGAGGAGAAGGGGACAAAAGAAGATGAGATGGCTCGATAGCATCACTGACTCGATGGCCATGGTTTTGAGTGAACTCTGGGAGTTGGTAATGGACAGGGAGGCCTGGCATGCTGTGATTCATGGGGTCGCAAAGAGTCGGACACGACTGAGCAACTGAACTAAACTGAATTGAAGTGACTTAGCATACATGCACAAGGCTGCAAGAAAGACGTCATGCAAGTCCAGCATTACCAAAGTGAAAGATCATATGGACTGGAAATAATAGTCTAAAAAAAATAAAAGCGTGAAACAGTGAATTAGGAGAACAATAAACATTGCTAATAAAGGCCTTCCTTAATATCCCCTCCTCTGTAACAGAGTCACCATCAAGAAATCATTGAGTGGAAATTTAGAGTTTATTACAATAATATTTTTATGTAATGAAAAAATACTATATAGAAATAATTGTTACACAGCAACTTTGAAAAATTGTGGATGTGTAATTTGTTAACCATTTTAATTTGAATCTTTGTGAGACAAAATAAAGAAATGAACAAAATAATTAAGCAATATTTCAAAAGAAAAACCAATTGGTTTCAGGAAGTTGGTGAAATCTCATTGTTTTCATTGTGGGGATTTAGCCACTTTTTTCTCCGAGAATCATTGAGTAATGCTGGGGCTAAACTGTCATGTGGTTTAATCTGCTGGTGTAAATCCTCTTTATCTAATCTCATAATTAAAACCAACACTAAAGAACTGCTTTTTTATGTACAGGATGTGAAATTCTTCAAATTCATAACTGAGCTGTAATTTTTTTTTCTTTCTTCATAGTTAGAAAATCTATAGGATCCTCAGATTTGGTCTATTGAAGATAGGTTTTCCAGATTTCTGGAAAACTGAATTCAGAGCAGTGGTTCAGGGAGACCTGAGTGAAGACTCCTAAGGAGTGTTGCTGGGCTGACTCACATAATTCAAGAATCAGAAGAGCCTGATGTTTATAAACATTTCTTAAACAGAATCACACAGATGGTTAGTGTGAGATGCTCTGGGATGATGATGTAAGCATGAGTATTAACGGGCAATGGCACAGCAAGAAATTCCTTTATGTCTTGAGACTTCTCTGGTGGTCCAGTGGTTGAGACTCCATGCCCCCACTGCAGGGGCACAGGTTCAATTCCTGGTTGGAGAACTAAGGTCCTGCATGCTTTAGGGCATGGTAAAAAACAACAACAAAAAGTCCTTTATTTTGCAAGATCATATTTTTATGGAGAATGTCACTTCATTACTGTTTCCTTTTAAGGAAACCAAGGGAAAATCTCTCCCCAGCTTAAATTTATTTGCACTGCTTTGTTGGACTGTTAAATTCCATTTTTAAGTTCTGTATCCTTGGCTAAGGGTTAAATCTGCAACATAGAGAACGATTTTATGTGATTTTTTTTGTCAGCTCCATTCCCATTCACAACTGGAAACTGTACTCTTTTATGTGAGGTTAAGCAATTGTCTTATGAAATAAAATCAGTTAATGTATGGGTTAGTGACACTTTGTAAACCATAAAAAGTCACATGGATACTTTCCTTCTTCATGGTTTTAAGGAGTAGACAAATAGAAATATGCGTTCTGGGACACATATGCTCTTTTTTTCCTTGTGGGTACAGCATTTTATGTAAAGGAGTATGATCCTGGCTTAGTGCTGGTTATTACTGGGACATTTAAATGGCCTTGCTAGGCTACAAGAGATTAGAATATTCATAGAGCATGATTTACAAACCTGGCTTTGTATATTCAGTTCAGTTCAGTCACTCAGTCGTGTCTGACTCTTTGCGACCTCATGAATTGCAGCATGCCAGGCCTCCCTGTCCATCACCAACTTCCGGAGTTCACTCAAACTCATGTCCATCAAGTCAGTGATGTCATCCAGCCATCTCATCCTCTGTCATCTCCTTCTCCTCCTGCCCCCAATCCCTCCCAGCATCAGAGTCTTTTCCAATGAGTCAACTCTTTGCATGAGGTGGCCAAAGTACTGGAGTTTCAGCTTTAGCATCAGTCCTTCCAATGAACACCCAGGACTGGTCTCCTGTAGAATGGACTGGTTGGATCTCCTTGCAGTCCAAGGGACTCTCAAGAGTCTTCCCCAACACCACAGTTCAAAAGCATCAATTCTTTGGTCCTCAGCCTTCTTCACAGTCCAACTCTTACATCCATACATAACCACTGGGAAAACCACAGCCTTGACTAGATGGACCTTTGTTGGAAAAGTAATGTCTCTGCTTTTGAATATGCTATCTAGGTTGGTCATAACTTTCCTTCCAAGGAGTAAGTGTCTTTTAATTTCATGGTTGCAATCACCATCTGCAGTGATTTTGGAACCCCAAAAAATAAAGTCTGACACTGTTTCCACTGTATCCCCATCTATTTCCCATGAAATGGTGGGACCAGATGCCATGATCTTCATTTTCTGAATGTTGAGCTTTAAGCCAACTTTTTAAGTCTCCTCTTTCACTTTCATCAGGAAGCGTTTTAGTTCCTCTTCACTTTCTGCCATAAGGGTGGTGTCATCTGCATATCTGAGGTTATTGAGATTTCTCCCAGCAATCTTGATTCCAGCTTGTGCTTCCTCCAGCCCAGCATTTCTCGTTGATGTACTCTGTATATAAGTTAAATAATCAGAGTGACAGTATACAGACTTGACGTACTCCTTTTCCTATTTGGAACCAGTCTGTTGTTCCATGCCCAGTTCTAACTGTTGCTTTCTGACCTGCATATAGGTTTCTCAAGAGGCAGGTCAGGTGGTCTGGTATTCCCATCTCTTTCAGAATTTTCCACAGTATTGTGATTCACATAGTGCATTAGAGGATGTTTATTAATATGTCTAGTATGTGTATAGAAGAAGCAAGGTGTAGTTAGGTTTTGCTCTAGAGATCAGTTATATAATGTAATAATGAACACATTTATCTCAGGGGGATTCAGAGGCCTTTTTTATAAGAGACCTTTGTTCACCTAGCAACCAAGAGCAACCAACGGACTTAGGATTGAAGAAGCTGGCTGCTTAATGAAACAACATTCAAATGAACTCCAGACACAACTGAAAGAGATGTGGAAGGAAATTATTGGATGTTGCCTATGATTCAGGGCTTCCCAGATGGCTCAGTTGTAAAGAATCTTCTTGCCAAGTAGGAGATGTGGGTTCTATTCCTGGGTTGGGAAGATCCCATGGAAAAGGAAATGGCAACCAACTCCAGTTCTTGCCTAGAAAATCCCATGGACAGTTTTTGCCTGAAAAATCCCCATTGTGGGCTACTATGGTGTCGCTAAAGAATCAGACATGACTTAGTGGCTAAGCAGCAGCAGCAGCAGCTATAATTCAAAATATTAATCTATGCAGAGTAATAGTGAGTAGGCATCAGATCAGATCAGTCACTCAGTCTTGTCCGACTCTTTGCGACCCCATGAATCACAGCACCCCAGGCCTCCCTGTCCATCACCAACTCCTGGAGTTCACCCAGACTCATGTCCATCAAGTCAGTGATGCCATCCAGCCATCTTATCCTCTGTCGTCCCCTTCTCCTCCTGCCCCCAATCCCTCCCAGCATCAGAGTCTTTTCCAATGAGTCAACTCTTCCCATGAGGTGGCCAAAGTACTGGAGTTTCAGCTTCAGCATCATTCCTTCCAAAGAAATCCCAGGGCTGATCTCCTTCAGAATGGACTGGTTGGATCTCCTTGCAGTCCAAGGGACTCTCAAGAGTCTTCTCCAACACCACAGTTCAAAAGCATCAGTTCTTCAGCTCTCAGCCTTCTTCAGAGTCCAACTCTCACATCCATGCATGACCACAGGAAAAACCATAGCCTTGACTAGATGAACTTTTGTTGGCAAAGTAATGTCTCTGCTTTTGAATATGCTATCTAGGTTGCATAGTTCAGTTTAATCATTATAGAAACTCAAGGCATAGATTAACACTTCCCTGGTGGTCAAGTTAAGAATCAGTTAGTGGTTAAGAATCCACCTGCCAGTGCAGAGGACATGAGTCCAATCTCTGCTTGTGGAAGATTCCACGTGCCTCAGAGCCACTAAGCCCCTGTACCACAACTATTGAGCCTTCAATGAGAAACCCATGCACTGCAATGAATAGTAGCCCCTACTCACTGCAACTAGAGAAAGCCTGTGTGCAACAATGAAGACCCAGGACAGCCAAAAAAAAAAAAAAAAAAGAATAAAAGGGCAGAAGAATCAGTATCAAGAAAGAAATCTAAGGAGACATTGCCAAAGAGCCTTACATAGTCACTGGTGGAGATAAAATCCTGCAAACAATAATCCACATGGGTCACAATGCTTCTGTCAGCCACCTCAGCTGGTACTCAATAATCTCAAGGAAAGACAGTGCCAACTTCATTTTCTTTCATCCAGTTAATTATTGAATGGCTGAGGGCTGACCTGTGAATAGTTTAGTGGCTGACTAATTCAGCAAGGACTTTCCTGGTGGCTCAGTAGTAAAAAGTCCACCTGCCAATGCAGGAGATGAGAGTTCAGTCCCTGGGTCAGGAAGATCCACTGGAGAAGGAAATGGCAACCCACTCCAGTATTCTTGCCTGGAGAATCTCATGGACAGAAGAGCCTGGTGGGACCCTATAGTCCTTGGGGTCACAAAAGAGTCAGGCATGACTTAATGGCTAAACAACAACAATTCAGCAAATGGTATTAAGAACCTACCATAAGTAAGGTTCTCTACAGGGCACATTTTCATGACCCCCTTAATGGTTGCATTAAAAAAAAATTGTCACACTTCAGAAGCAGCAGTACCTGCTGAAGCATCAATAAACCAACAAACTGGGTTCCACCTCTTCTGTAGACTCTTGTACCTACCTCTAATATAGCACTTACCCTATTGTTTAGTAACTTGTCCTTTACTTTTTATGTTTCCCTAACTGAATTTCTTTTTTCTGTATAACTGGAATATCTTTATGCATATTTTAACCACTCCGTGGTCAACACAGATGTTTGTCAAGTAAATGAATAAGGGTTAACCCGAATTCTCAGTGGATGGTGTGCATGTGTGCTAAGTTGCTTCAGTTGTGCCCATGTCTTTGTGACCCTATGAACTGTAGCCTAACAGGCTCCTCTGTCCATGGGATTCTCTAGGCAAGAATACTGGAGTGGGTTGCCATTTCTTCCTCCTCCAGGGGATCTTCCCAACACAGGGATTGAACCTACGTCTCTTATGTCTCCTCCACTGACAGGCAGATTCTTTACCAGTAGTGCCACCTGGGAAGCCCCCCAGTGAACAACACAGCACAATAAAGATGTCACAATTTTAATGTAATCTTTAAATTTCTAGGAAAGAGTGGATCTTAGGGAAAGTGTTACATGAGTAAATTATGTAATATGCTCATAGCTGTTAACAAACATTTGTCTTTCATAAACCAGGTATCCCTCCTCTGTGGTGTTCTAATTTTCTATATATTTATCTTTTCCCTCACCACATTTTTGATAATTATTTATGTGTCAGTCTTCCTAGTATTCTAAAGACATAGTAAGCACCACTGAGGTGGTTGTGGCTCAGCTGGTAAAGAATCCGCCTGCAATGCGGGAGACCTGAGTTTGATCCCTGGGTTGGGGAGAACGTCTGGAGAAGAGAAAGGCTACCCACTCCAGTATTCTAGCCTAGAGAATTCCATGGACTGTATAGTCCAATGGGTTGCAAAGAGTTGGACACAACTGAGCAACTTTCATTTCACTTCACTCCCCAAAATTCTAAAGACAGAGTAAGCACCACTGAGGTGGTAACTATATATTATTCATCTATGTATCCCCAAGGCTTATCACAGTCCTTCACATATAGACCATACCAAAAGATGTTTAAGGAATGAATGAGTATGTGGTGAATTTTCCTGAGCTAATTAATTATAGAAGGCAATGTTTTGAAAGTAATAAAAAGTGAAACAACTCCATTTGTAGGCCTTCAGAAAATAGGAGCTATCAGTTTGTAAGAATTGAATCTTATTATGTAGTTTATACTGGCATTTTAATACCAGATTATGACCATCTGGTGAAAATTCATCTCGTAATATTGTAGGAGACATTTTTATGTCCTCTGTTGAGGAGCTGTTTTTAGATAAAAGTGACTGATGGGTCTTTGGAATGGTCTGATACCATTTCTACTTTAATATGAAGTTATCTTTTTAAAGGAAGGGACTTTTAATCTTAGACTTCTGGTTCCCTTGCCTCCAGCTCAAATAAAATAAACCAAAAACCTGTTTATTCACCAGTCTTTTCCATTTCAGTAAAAGATATAATTATTTGCAAAGAACAAAAATCTAAGAGTCATCCTTGAATGCTTTCCTTACTTCTTCTACCCGTCAGGCCTGTTTTCTCTTCCTGTTAATGATCGACAACACCCAGTCAATTAGTAAGTCTTGTGGCTCAGATTCCACAATATGTTTGGAATCTTCTTTACCATTAAGGTCTTGCCTTAACTATTGTAATAGTCCGTTGCTGCTGCTGCTGCTAAGTCGCTTCAGTCGTGTCCGACTCTGTGCGACCCCATAGACGGCAGCCCATCAGGCTCCCCGGTCCCTGGAATTCTCCAGGCAAGAACACTGGAGTGGGTTGCCATTTCCTTCTCCAATGCATGAAAGTGAAAAGTGAAAGTGAAGTCGCTCAGTCGTGTCCAACTCTTCGAGACCCTATGGACTGCAGCCTACCACGCTCCTTCGCCCATGGGATTTTCCAGGCAAGAGTACTGGAGTGGGGTGCCACTGCCTTCTCTGAATAGTCTGTTAACTACTCCCATTACTTCACAGGACAGCAGGAGAGAGCTTTGAATTCCCCTGAGATCCATCAATGGTTGCCTCTGAACATTAAGTAAAAGCCACCCTCTACACCCCTGGTGGCTCAGATGGTAAAGAGTCTGCCTGCAGTGTGGGAGACCCGGGTTTGATCCCTGTGTCAGGAAGATCCCCTGGAGGAGGAAATGGCAACTCACTCCAGTATTATTGCCTAGAGAATCCCATGGACAAAGGAACCTAGCAGGCTACAGTCAATGGGGTCGCAAAAGAGTCAGACATGACTGAGCTACTTCACTTTCACCCTCTACACCATGTCTTCAATGCCCTACTTGATCTGGCCTCCACCAAACTCTTCATCTTTCTTCCCTACAGTTCACCTCTCTTTATCCCATCTCCAAGCCCCAAGGCCTTCTTCTTGTCATTAGAATGTACCATGCTTAGTCTGTGCTCATGGCTGTTATTTTGGTGTCCTCTCTTCCAGGAATAATCTTCTCATGGATCTCCACAAGAGGATCACTCACTATACAGCTGTCTCTCATTTCTTCCAGGAAGTCTCTCTAAAATATTGGATTGGCCAAAAAGTTCACTCAAGTTTCTTACAATGTTATGGAAAAACCTGAGTGAAATTTTTGGCCAACACAAATAGCATTCCTCACGCAGTTACTTTCTATCCCAATTCTCAGCTTTTGTTTCTTAGTAAGAAATTAAACCCCTCATTTCCTCATGTTATCTTCTTTGATGTCTGTTATCCCTACTAGAAAGAGGTCAGGGTTTGTATTTGCTTCCTCCACTGTTGTATCCTCAGAGTTTTGAATGGTAGTTGCTTACTGAATATTTTTGGAATGATTCAAGCCTAACTTAGTCAGGAAGTGTGCTCATTTTAAGTGTACTCATGTAGACCAGGGTGGTGATTGCTATGGGCAAGATACCAGCTGTATTGAGACCATGAGCTCTGTCCTCACTGTCCACTCAAAGTTTATAAGAAAATGAAAATACCATGTTTCAAACAATTCAGACCAAAACAGGAATAGGATCCTGTGAGAGAAGGCCAATTTAATTCCCTAACAATTTGAGGAAACCTAATTTTTTCCCTTAGAGCTTTCCAGGTGGCTTGGTAGTAAAGAATCTGCCTGCCAATGCAGGAGACACAGGAGGCAAGGCTTTGATCCCTGGGTCAGGAAGATCTCCAAGAGTAGGAAATGGCAACCTGCTCCAGTATTCTTGACTGGAAAATTCCATGGACAGAGGAGCCTGGAGGGCTACAGTCCTTAGGGTCACAAAAAGGTGGACATGACTGAGCGACTGAGTATGTGCGCGCACACACACACACAATTTGTTCCATTAATAGTCTATTGAGAAAACTCTTTCCTTAAGTATTATTAGCTATATAATCATGTTTATGTTATCTTAGGGGATTTGAGAGATGCGGAGCAACTCATCTACCGGGTTGCTATGCTGTTACACGTTCTAGATCACTTCAGGAGACTGCTTAATTACTACAATAAACATGATTTGAGCACTGACCTTTTTATCCCTCCAAATGTTTGCGCGTGACCCAGGAATTTTCCAAAGTCAATATGAAACATGTGGCCCGACTTTGTCAGCATGATATTGTCATTGTGTCGGTCGCAGACTCCTAGGATGAACGTTACCACACACCAGCCAGCACAGGAATAGAAGAAGTTCCTTAAGACCTAATCAGTTGAAAAACAGTAACACAAAAGTAATATAAACACAAATGAGCAAACACAGTGGTAATGGTAAAAGTATGATAAAAAACAGAATTATATCATCTGGAACCAATTCTGCATCTCAGTTGAGAAGATATGATTAAATGGTTGGTTCTTGATATGCTACAGAAGAAGGTGAAGCAGTCTGTTCTTTGGCTCAATGAATGTTTTTGTTGAAATGGAAGAAAATATCTTTCATTCAATTAAAGCTAATTTTCATAGTTTATTCATAATGTGATTTTTTAATGTTACAGTTGCACAAGAGTGGATTACTTTTTTCAAGGTAAAAGAAGGAACAATATGGCTCAATATTGCCTGCTGCTACTGCTAAGTCGCTTCAGTCGTGTCTGACTCTGTGGGACCCCATAGACGGCAGCCCACCAGGCTCCACCATCCCTGGGATTCTCCAGGCAAGAACACTATTGCCTAGTCCTATAGAAATGTAAAATATCAATTTTTGAATATTTGAAGTTTTTACACAAAATAAAAAATATTGAGATGTCTGATCCCTTACAAAAATATTATCCAGTTAATGCCCCAAAGGGTTTGGTACAGTATATACCTGTGCGGGTGGAAGAAGGTTCCATTAAGTCAGCTGTGGCTTACGTTTCTTTAATGAACACAGGCTTCTTGCCAAAGTTCCTTTTTCTACAAAAAATTTGTCTCCTGGGTATACATCATTTTGATGGATGATGCGACGATAAGTGTAACCGTGGTGCAACCGTGAATGAGGCTGAGCCACACGTGTGGGCCTCCTTAGCTAGTGGCTGACCCTTGGGAAGGGAAGTCCATGTGGCTGGACTACATGCCGGATCAGTTCCAGGTATCCCAGGTGCCTTAATTTGTCTGTCTTGATTTTCTTTATTTATAAAGATAATAAAATATGTCTTTCACGTGGTACTTATGAACATTAAATGTATGTGGAAACACCTCAAACAATACAACCTCAGGGTTTGTGCCTAACTCAAGTTTCAATTTTGGGAATGGGTAAAAAATAGATTCAAGATACTTTCATCTAATTCTTTGTTATGTGAACTCCCAAACCTGTATTTTACTGTATTCCATGACTCATCTGGTGAAGAATCCGCCTGCAATGCAGGAGACCTGGGTTCAATCCCTGGATTGGGAAGATTCCCTGGAGAAGGAAAAGGCTACCCACTCCAGTATTCTGGCCTGGGGAATTCCATGGACTGTATAGTCCATGGGGTTGCAAAGAGTTGGACACGATTGAGCCACTTTCACTGACTCACTCAATCTCATAGAAGTCTGGAGTGGATTAAATCTTGGGTCTCTCTTTCCTGTCCCAGGCCAACTAGGGTGACTAAACCTCCCAGTTTGCCTAGGACTGAAGAGTTTCCTAGAATGAAGGATGTTTAGGGCTCAAGATGGTTCTGAGCAAATCTGATGCTGGCCCATATTGCATCTTTGTGTGAATCAGCATAAAGGTGTCCCTACCTCTCTAGGGGACCTAGCTGTACCAGTTCATGCTTTGGCAAGTGGGGCAAGGCCTGACTCTAGTCAACTTATTCTTTCATGTAGGAGCTCTGGTTGAGGGCAGAATCTGAACACGGTACACTGCAGGCTAGATGCCAGGGTAAAGTGGGAAAAATGTTTGTGGTCAAATGGAATATTGCATTTTGTAAATTCTGAGATATAAAAAATGAAAACTCTATTATGCATTCTGAAAATATTAAAAGAATAAGGCATGAGAAAAGAGAACTTGGCAGAAGAAAATACATTGCAAAGGAAGGAGGGGGATTTCTAGAAATTATAGATTGTGGACAAATAGGCAGAGGTAACTTAGAGAAGGTAGTTTCAAGAAGCATCATCTCATGTGAGATTGCTGTAAGAGGGGCAGCTAAGTCTCTATTGATAGCCCAGATTTTCCACCCAGAGGAAAAACCAAACACAGAAATTTTTACTGAGTTAACATACCAGTCCCTTGGACTGCAAGAAGATCAAACCAGTTAATCCTAAAGAAAATCGACCTTGAATATTCATTGGTAGGACTGATGCCAAAGCTGAAGGTCCAAATCTTTGGCCACCTAATGTGAAGAGCTGCATCACTGGAAAAGACCCTGGTGCTGGGAAAGATTGAAGGCAGGAGAAGAAGGGTGTGGCAGAGGATGAGATAGTTAGATAGCATCACCAATTCAAAGGACATGAATTTGAGCAAACTCCAGGAGACAGTGAAGGACAGGGAAGTCTAGCATATGGCAGTCCATAGGGTCAAAAAAGGGTCAGAAATGACTTAATGATTGAACAATGACAACAATATACCATTTAAACTGTGTTGTTATTACTAGGCTGATGACTGAGGAAATTAGAACTCCAGAGAACTCAAGAACTCAAGAGAACTCAATTTATTTTTTCATAAATCAAAATATCTCTACCATTCTATTATATATGAAACGAGTCACCAGTCCAGGTTCGATGCACGATACTGGATGCTTGGGGATGGTGCACTGGGATGACCCAGAGGGATGGTATGGGGAGAGAGGAAGGAGGAGGGTTCAGAATGGGGAACACATGTATACCTGTGGCGGATTCATTTTGATATATGGCAAAACCAATACAATATTGTAAAGTTAAAAAATAAAATAAATAAAGTGCTCTGAAAGAAAAAAAAATCAGAATATCTAATGAGCCAGTGTATATCCTTATTTAAGTACATCATTTAAAATTAGCTACAGAAGGACAAACCTTTTCATAATCCGCCTTTAAAGGGTTATGCTGACTGAACCATTTTTTGATTGTATTTTCTTTCAGGGGTCCTATCGGTCCAAAACAGCGATGGATTTTTGCTAGGGTTACAGCATCAGGCACCATCTGCACCAACCCTGCGTGATAAAAAAGAGATTATGGAAACAGCTCTTTCTCTGCAGGATGAAGGATACTTAGGAAATGCATTTTGATCTAGGTAACGACAACAACAGTTGCTAGCATGACTTGGATTACCCCCTCACCCCACTTTTTTTCTTTTTTCAAATTTTCTTTTCTGAAGGAGTCTTACCTAGATGGTATGCCTTCTAATTTTTCCTAAATCCTGGGGAGTGATGAGGCTACTCATATTTGGTCAGATGTATCAGAAGCATCTATTTCTACTAGATGCTTAGATGTTCCATTAAAACAATAGTAGAGAGTCAATCTAGATGGTCTCCCAGAAACCTCACTGAGTCAACAGAGTAGTGAATTAATTAATGTATGGCTTGTGCATTCATTTACAGTTTAAAGGAAGACATTTATACTTGTATAACAAGCACATTTATGAAATAAGTGAATCTAATATAATCTACATGACAAATATTTCAAATATACTGTAAAATCAATGTTCAGGTTAATAAAAGCTTCACTTACCAGTTTCACTTCTAGGACTGAACAGAGTAACTCTGCAGTAAACATGTACAGAGCCGCTTGCTCCTTCCTTCTCAGTCAATATTAAAGGGAAACTATGATAATTTTTTAGGGGAACATACATTGAATGAACTTCAATAGGACATTTGACCCACTAACCATCAAGGCTTCTTTTCGCTGTGTTCCTAAGGCTTTTGGAATGTAAATATTTTCAAACCTTCTGATTTTTATTATGTACAGAATAGCAATTTAAACCCAGTATTTAAAATTCTCCTAGGAATAATGCCCAAAAAACAATCTGTAATCTACAGTTCTGTAAATAAAGTCATTGAAAGAAATTAGAGTTGAGAATTTCTAATTTCCACAATCTTTGACAGCTGCAAGAGTTGCAAACACAAATGCCCAAAGGGATCAGGGACATAAATGTAACTATATGAAAAGAGAGACAGTTAAGTTTTAAAAATTGACTGTTTTATGTCTACCTTAAAAATATTCAAATTAAACGACAAATGAGTAGATCATAGTAATGGTAGGCAGAACACTTCTCTGTGTTGGATTTGGCCAGTGGCAGCTGGTTGTAGCCTTCATCTCTCTCTCTCTCTCTTTTTTTTTTTTTTTTGCAGCCTAAATCTTGTAATACTCAATAGCCCAGCCCTGGGGTGACTATTAGGCAACTACTTTGCTGGATCAGAGAGAAACTTAAAACATGGAGAGTGGGAATAGAACGCTGTAAAAAATAATATATTACAATCAGTTTGTTGAAAACAAAAAAGAAGGAAATGTAACACCCCAGAGATAAATCCTGGTCATATCTTTAATATCATTTCTCCCTCTCTGCCTGACAGTATTTGGCTCTTGTGCAGGTATTCCCTTGCGTATAGAGATAGTGAATGTAAAACTTAACACTTGATAGTAATATAATTACTTTGGAAACAGCAATATAATTCCTTTTTCCGACCCTGAAATTTTCCTTCATTCTCCCAGTTCCTCCATCTAACACTTTCTAACAGAAAATCATGGCACCTGGTTCCATGGTGCTTCATCGCCACCTCGCATTTGTTATTGTTCAGTCTCTGAGTCATATCTGACTCTTTGTGACCCCATGGACTATAGCCCACCAGGCTCCTCTGTCCATGGGATTTCCCAGGCAAGAATACTAGAGTGGGTTACCATTTCCTTCTCCAGGGGGTCTTCTTGACCTAGGAATCAAACCAGCATCTCCTGCATTGGCAGGCAATTCTTTACCACTGAGCCACCAGGGAAGGCCCTGTGCATCTGACCACACCCCAGACTAGGACGTGGATTAATGCACCCTTAGATATGGTACTGCAGCAAAGTCAGTTATGCTTCAGACCTCATTTGTCTTCAGGGAATTAATCATTGCTAAATCCCAAGTCATTTATCATAAGTCTTTCATTGCTGACTACCCAGAAAACTTTGTACCTCATTTATAACAATCATGGTGGGTAAATTCTGCCCATTAATTCAAACCATAATTTACATTTTTATACATTTTAAGCTACTGTGTATTATACACCTTTTAAACACTTCTAGCACAATTCTGTGCACATTGGGTAACATGTGTGGCTCCAATCACATAGTTCTGTAATATAGCATTTCTCAAAATTTAATGCCCATGTGTATTGCCTGAGGATCTTGTCAAAATGTAGGTTATGGTTCAGTAGGGTGGAAGTGGGACCTGAGATTCTGAATTTCTAACAAGTTCACAGATGATGTCATGTTGCTGGTCCGTAGGTCACACTTTAAGTAGCAAGGTTCTTATGGAGAAAACTTTTTAAGATGACATCATACAAGCTGTGCATGCATGCTTAGTCATTAAATCATGTCTGACTCTTTGCAGCCCTATGGACTGTAGCCTGCCAGGTTCCTCTGTCCATGGGATTTCTCAGGTAATAATATTGGAGTGGGTTTCCATTTCCTTCTCCAGGGGATCTTTCTGACTTAGGGACTGAACTCACATCTCCTGCATTGGTAGATGGGTTCTTTACCACTGAGCCACCAGGGAAGCCCCCATCACAGAAGGTGAAAGTGAACTTGCTCAGTCATGTCCGACTCTTTGCAACCCCATGGACTGTAGCCTACCAGGCTCCTCCCTCCATGGGATTCTCCAGGCAAGAGTACTGGAGTGGGTTGCCATTTCCTTCTCCAGGGGATCTTCCCGACCCAGGGATTGAACCCGGGTCTCCCGTATTCCAGGCAGAGGCTTTAACCTCTAAGCCATCACAGAAAGTAGTGTTTCTCAAAAAAAGGTGCCTGAGAAACACTAGCAGCTTTCTGTAATCATTGAGACTGAGCCTCTCCACCTTCCATTCCCCTCCCCACCCCTGCCCAGTGGAGAGCTTGATTTAGTAACCTGGCTGGATCCTAGATGTAACTGGTCCAATTTTCCTAAGTAACTTTTATCCCATCAAATCTGGAGCAAATTTGGAGCAATGAAATAAATCCTAAAGAAATTTTATCTGCTCTGATAATCTCTCCCAAAGTTCCTACAACACCATATCCCAAGTGGTCATGAGAATTAACAATAATGTTGATAAAGTTATATTAACTTGTGGCCTGGAGTATACTCTCCTTAAGACCAACAGCCCTGTTTAGGTAATTTTAGTATTCCCTATCTTACTTTGTGACAGGTGTTCCCAGTGGTTTCGCAGTAAAGAATCCAACTGCAGTGCAGGAGATGCAGGAGACATGGGTTCGATCCCTGTGTCAGGAAGATCCCCCGGAGAAGAGGGTGGCAACCTACTCCAGTATTCTTGCTTGGAGAATGCCATGGACAGAGGAGCCTGGCAGGCTACAGTCCATAGTGTCGCAAAGCGTCGGATACTAGGGACTTAGCACACATGCATATTACTTTGTGACATTTCTTGAGAACAGTAGATATTCAATAACCCTTGGAACCTGATTTAAAATGGAACCTAAATGCCTAAAAAAGACATTTGCTTTAATGGTGGCCATTTCTGTGGAAGAAGTTTTTTTCCATTATAATCTTACAACTAAAGAAATTGTTGGTAGATAGTGGGGATGGGGAAGAATAACTTGTTTGCCTAATTATATCTCTAACTTTGGGCAAGTCTAGGGTTATTTTTGCTGAACTATTTTATGAAAGTTAAAAGTTTTAGTCTCCATTACATTCCTATGATTGTAAACAGAGAAACAAAGAGATGGAATTGAAGAATTCCACTGAGGCTATTGCTGTATTCAATTTCTGAATAAAAAGTAATCCGTGTGACATCAAGAAGCTCAGCTTGGGTCATCTAAGCCTTGGCTCATTCTTACCCTTTCAACATATTATGATATGAAAGAATTAGGTCATTTATGTGAGAAAAGGGAGAATAAAACGGAAGGAATAAGGATCTCTGAGTAGTAGCAGTAATAAAAGACTTTCAGGATTTAGAACGTTAGAAGTTCAGGAGTGGTACACTTGGCATGGAAACAAGGGCCCTTTTATTAGAATCAAAATAATTGGGCAGTTTGACTTGTAACAGTAACCCTGAACTATATAACTGCAAGTTAACTAGGAGATGCTTCCATGTTTAGCTTCTAAAATCTTGAATCTCAGTTGGCTGGAGGACTGAGCCTAGTGATGGGACCCCAGGAACTGGAGGGTACCTGAAGACAGTAACAGTTTTTCTTTTAAGATGATGGGTTTAAACTGTAGTTCTGTCTGAATTAAATACAACAACAACATAATCCTTTTTCCAATTCTATGATTATTTTATCCCTTTGTTTATGCAGATATATCTTCTATGCTGCTGCTGACAAGTGCTCAGTTTTGTCTGACTCTTTGCAACCCCATGGACTGTAGCCCTGCCAGGCTCCTCTGTCCATGGGGTTTTCCAGGCAAGAATACTGGAGTGGGTTGCCATTTCCTTCTCCAGGGGATCTTGCCAACCCATGGATTGAACTTGGGTCTCTTGTGTCTGCTGTACTGGCAGCAGATTCCTTAGCACTAGTATCACCTGGGAAGCCCATATCTTTTATATTTTATACCAATTAATTTAATGAAATCTTAAGTGGCAGTCGCCACATGTAAAAAAATTATGATACCTTAGAAATTATTTCTTCAATTTAGCATGATTGTAATTAAGTACAACTTTTACTTCTGATGTCTGCTTATTTGTGTGGATCTTCAACATTTTATTTTCATTGAAAATGTGTACATATGTAATTATATTTCCATATTAATGTCTTGGCTTTTATAAAGAGAAATGCTGAAGTAAGTTCAAAGTTTGAATACAGATCATCTTTGATTGTTGATATCACACTTTACTCAAAAGTCTTTCAGAAACTAAGTGCATGTTGATAACTTATTTAGAATTTTCAGAACTCCTTTAGGTGCTTGCAACTTTGTAAATTTTGTCTTAATTGGAAACAATTGTAATTTTTATGAATAAGCAGACCTTTCGATTATTAGCTTAAAAAAGAGAAAAAATATGAATTATTAATGTAAATAATCCTTAAAGACACTCAAAAGAATATTACAGTTAACATTTAAGTTGTCAGAATCCTGATTAATATTTAGAAGGACATTATGCTTTATATAAATCATCTTTGCTTATTGTTTTTGAAGCCAATTCTTTTTTTAAAGAAGAATGACTATGTTTGGGGCTTCCCAGGTGGTGCTAGTGGTAAAGAACCTGCCTGCCAAAGCAGAAGACATAAGAGATGCAAGTCTGATTCCTGGGTTGGGAAGATCCTCTGGAGGAGGAGGAAATGGCAACCCACTCCAGTGTCCTTGCCTGGAGAATCCCATAGACAGAGAAGCCTGGCAGGCTACAGTCCATAGAGCCACAAAGAGTAAGACATGACTAAAGTGACTTTAGTCACTTGATGATATTAAATCATCTTGGCTTATTGTTTTTGAAACTAATTCTTTGTAAAAAAAAAAAAAAGAAGAAGAAGAAGAAGAATGACTGTGTTTAGTTCTTTGGATTTTAAAATTTGTCATCTAAAATGAAAGTTGTAGAAAGTCTGAGGGCATATTACCAATAAATGTATGAGATAAGCAATGTAAGTCAGCTTTCTAATCTATACTGACCTTGGCCTTTTCCTGTGGATAGACATCTATAAATGACCATTTGCATATCCAGGCCCTCCTGCAGCCAAATATTGTCCATCACTTGAATAATCTGCAGAACAAGCATATCCTGACGGAGATCATCTCCAGCCTGTTAGAAACAAAATTATAGACTCTGGGTTTCTTCTTGAATTCCATTGAAAGTTTTCAACAACTCAGTATATGTCATTTCCTTCTCTGAATAACTTTCCAGCCTGACTTAGGGTGGTTTCAGTTGTTCTTTTAGCACTAAGAGTACCCCGTGTTTCTGATAGAAGATCAAAGAAAACAAGAGCTTTCTTTTAAATGATTATAGAAGCTTCAGCCATCAAATTAGAAGTGTCTTGCAATGTTGTTCCCTGATAACAATCTTTCAATTTAC
The DNA here is from genome assembly GCF_002263795.3 of Bos taurus. Taxonomy (NCBI): domain Eukaryota; kingdom Metazoa; phylum Chordata; class Mammalia; order Artiodactyla; family Bovidae; genus Bos; species Bos taurus. The sequence goes on from NC_037332.1 coordinate 91,580,645, forward strand.
TATCCATGTGCAGCCTCTTAACCTCAAAGTCTGGTGAAGAGAGGCTAGACAAACGTTCATCCAAATTTCAAACTCAGCCAAGTGACATCTCTTTCAGAGGGAAATATATTTGGTGTGCTACAAGTTTATACACTGATACACATTTATATTACCTGGAGCTTCTTGACTGGGAGTATAAATAGCACATATATGATTCATCAGACTTTGACTTATTGGCTTCTCTTATTTTGAAGGCAGTTACAAAGTTTTCAGAATAAATGGCCTTTGATAACAAGAAATCATAAAGGGGTGATTTTCTAGCATAGGTGAAGGAAATGGAAAATGTCCAAAGGGGAAGGACAGTTCTATGCTGTTAACTACTAAGAGGCTCAGTTTTGAAAACGCTTTCTAAATTATATTCAGAAGACTGTGTGCCACGATGAGATTCTGTGTGGTTCTTTTTCCTTCACCAAAAATGCAGTGCTGGGGGAACTCTTAATGCTTGAGGTTACACAGATCACAGCAAAAATATGGGTGTGGAAAATCCCATGGATGAAGGAGCCTGATAGGCTGCAATCCATGGGGTCGAGAAGAGTCAGGCACAACTGAGCGACTTCACTTTCACTTTTCACTTTCATGCATTGGAGAAGGAAATGGCAACCCACTCCAGTATTCTTGCCTGGAGAATCCCAGGGACAGAGGAGCCTGGTGGGCTGCCGTCTATGGGGTCGCACAGAGTCAGACACGACTGAAGCGACTTAGCAGCAGCAATAAGTGTGATCCTTAAACTAGTCAGAATTGAATACAAATTCCACTCTGAGACCTTGTTTTCTGGTTTGGCTGCGTCATTTAACACATTAATAGAATGACTGGCAAATGTTTCCTTTATTCTTACTGAACTGTATGTAACTTTTTACTCTACTGTCCCATGGGATCCATGTTAAAGCCTGATATGGCCCATATTTATGTTTTATTATAAAAGAAGACAACAACCCAAATTACTAAAATAAGCAAGTGCTCACTAAGAAGAATTTTATGTTAAATCATATCATTTGAGTTGCAGCTGATTTTGATTCAAATTTAATATGGAGGCCAAAAGAAGACTTTCCCCTCTAGAAACAGCACAATTCTGCTTTCTGTACTAGTCAAAGGTGATCATACAATTTCATTTATTGAAACATACCTCCCGGAGTTTTGCACTGAAGATTCATTGGCTTTGAGCCAGTAATGTTGGATTTATTGCCAATCATAGTAGGGCATGTACTATTATTCTGTGAAAATGTGGAATCGAAAATAACTGGCAGCTTCTGTGCTGTTGCCAGAGGAATAGAGCTATACTAATTTATTTTTCTGAGTAATAAATCAATAGTCCTATCTATGGGATCAATTCGATGTTTCAGGAGAGCTACTGTACCTTAAAAATGACACTGATGTTTTTGCCCATTGGATTGGCATTAATGAAGGTAATCTTCAACGGCAAAGCATTAGATGTGAAATATGAACATGCCTACAGGACAAAAGCAAGAGAAATATGGTGAGCAAAATAAAGCAAAGAGAACAGTTTGAAATCATGGCCCCAGCGGAATCTGTTATACGAGCAAATATAACACATATGAATAATTTTTACACTTTGAAACAAAGAAACATATTTATTTAAAAAAAAAAAGACTTTAGTCTACCAATCAAAGCCTTCATTTGTAAACTAAAAAGCCAGCTTTTCAGCAGGTTTTAAATCTTCAAGGACATTTTTTCCTCACTAAGCAGTGATGGTGTGGAGGGGGTTTAAATAATCTAAGTAGTAGGTGGGTATTGTGCTTTTGCTGGTTGGTTAATATCTAAAAGATGAAATTGCTATTTAAAAAAATATATTTCCTTTTCATTCTTTCTGCCCAAGAGCATATTTTAAAGAAACATGGATACAGAGTTAAGAAAGACCTGAATACAAATTTGGACTCTGATACAGAGGGAAGTGGGCTTCCCAGGTGGCTCTAGAGGTAAAGAACATGCCTGCCAATGCAGGAGACATAAGAGATGTGGGTTTGATCCCTGGGTTAGGAAGATCCCTTGGAGGAGGGCATGGCAACCCACTCCAGTATTCTTGCCGGGAGAATCTCTTGGACAGAGGAGCCTGGCAGGCTACAATCCATAGCGTTTCAGAGTCAGACATGATTGGAGTGACTTAGCATGCACACAGAGTATGAAGTAAGCCATAAAGAAAAACAAATATTTTGAATTAACACACATATATGGAATCTAGCCAATCCAGCCAATCCATCCTAAAGGAAATTAGTCCTGAATATTCATTGGAAGGACTGATGTTGAAGCTGAAACTCCAATACTTTGCCCACCTGATGCGAACTGACTCATTTGAAACAACCCTGATGCTGGGAAAGATTGAAGGCAGGAGGGGAAGGGGATGACAGAGGACGAGATGGTTGGATGGCATCACTGACTCAATGGACATGAGTTTGAGCAAGCTCCAGGAGTCGGTGATGGACAGGGGAGCCTGAGTGCTGCAGTGCATGGAATTGCACAGTCGGACATGACTGAGTGACTGAACTGAACTGACGGAATCTACAAAAATGGTACTGATGAACCTTTTGGCTGAGCAGGAATAGAGACATAATTGTTGAGAACAGACCTGTGGACACAGTGGAGGAGGAAGAGGGTGAGAAAAAGGAAAGAGTAGCACTGATATACACACTACCACGTGTAAAATAGAAAGCTAGTGGGAAGTTTCTGTATAGCAGAGAAGAGAGCTCAGCATGTTGCTCTGTGACAACATAGAGGGTAGGATGGGGAGGTGGGAGGGAGGTTCAACAACAATATGTATGTTGTTGTTGTTTAGTTTCTGAGTCATGTCCAACTCTTTGTGACCCCATGGACTGTAGCCCTCCAGGCTCCTTTGTTCATGGGCTTTTCGAGGCAGGAATACTGGAGTAGGTTGCCATTTCTTTCTGTAGACAATTTACCTGACCCAGGGATGAAACCTGTGTCTCCTGCTTGGCAGGCAAATTCCTTAGTACTCAGCCAACTTGGAAGCCTGAATACACACACACAGATACACACACATATCAGTTCAGTTCAGTCACTCAGTTGTGTCCGACTCTTTGCGACCCCATGGACCGTAGCATGCGAGGCCTCCCTGTCCATCACCAACTCCTGGAGTTTTACTCAAACTAGTGGTGTTCTTTTTTCCTTCAATTTAAATCTGAATTTTGCAATAAGGAGTTCATGATCTGAGCCACAGCCAGCTCCCAGTGTTTTGTTTTTGTATGTATGTATATTTATGGCTGATTCACATTGCTTTGGCAGAAACCAATACAATGTTGCAAAGGAATTATCCTCCAATTAAAAAAAAAAAAAAAAAAACGTGGACTCTGTCACATCAACTGTAACACCTTGGACAAATTACTTAAATGTTTTTGCTTGTGTGTTAGTTGCTCAGTTGTGTCTGACTCATTATCCCTATTTCACATTGGAATAAATGTTTGTATCTTAATGTAATATAGGGGTAAAAATCCTACCTCATACAAATGTAATAGGTATATGGATATAAAATGGCTTTTACAATGTCTGATATTAATCAGGTACTTCTGAAAGATTAATGCATTTCCCCCCTTTTTGTTAATGAACATTTTCTTATCTTTACAAATAACTGTACAACATATATTTCCTGTTCTCATGTTTTTCAATTATACTTTACATTTTATCTTCAGCTAAAGCTGAACAATATCATAAACAGTATCGACTGCTTTCCATTATTTTCCTTTTATGTGCTTATAATTGTTTGAGTGCTAAAGGCTATATGTTTTTAGGTTATTAGAGAGTTCATGTTGACAGTGAAAAATTAAATCAATACTAAAAGGAAAAGGATTTTATACTTTTAACTTATCAACTTAGTAAAAATATGACATCAATACATTTTGAAAGATCGGTTTGAATGTCATTATTACTGAGAAGTCTGAAATGGGTAGAAGAGAGGAAAGGATCTATTTCTTAACCTATCGATGTAAATCTAACATAATCCCCAGGCAAACAGAAACCCTTGTTTACTGAATCAATTTGAGTTTTACAGTGAAAGGATGAGGCTGCCTGTTAAGTAATGAATTCCTGCTGCAAGAATCAGTCAGTCAGGGAATATGACCTTCTGTCATGGTATTAATTAGGAAACCCTGTATTGGGCCACAGTCTAGACTAGTGGTTTTCAAATTTTCCTCATTCAACTCTGGGGATGAGAGGCATGGGGGGAGGTGATAAAGTCTTTGAGGCATGCCAAGTCCAGGGAAGAGACAAAGGGCTAAGGGAGACTCAGCCCCTCTTTGTAATTACATCACTGAGAGTGATTGTGCTTTCATTGTTTCATATTTTGGTTTTCAGATGCAGTCTGTTTTTTGAGAGTCACAACAAAAATACCATACACTTGACAACTAGTATGCACAAACCACTATCTATATGCAAATAGAAAGAGGCACCATATCTACCTCTGAAAGAGCCTGTGGTAAGTTGGTAAGAAAGTATACACACATGCATTAAGTCAAAAATAATTTACAAGGCAATGTAACATAGTTGAATGAGGAAGCATTTGAAGAAGGGAGTATTTCAGAGATGAGCTGAATTTGAAGATTGTGAAAGACATAGATTAGTAAACAGGTGAAAGAAAATGTTTGCTAGATAGGAAAAGGCAAACAAAGACACCTCAGAGTAGAAGTTAAATGTGGATTGGGAAGGCCATAACCAAGAGATAGGGAAGAATAAATCAAAGTCTTAGAGGATAGTTTATAAAAATGATGAGATAAAGGAGCTGGAATAGAGAAAGATAAGAATACGGAAAGGATGATATGACTTCTCTTGTTGTAAAGTAAACACTGCTGAAATAGATTTAAAAGAGATTTTTAAAAGGAAAAGAAATCTATTTAGTAAATGAAAAATCTGGTCCTTACTTTCCCAGGAGTAGAGAAGGATTGCATTAAGTTATTCCTACTCTCTCATTCTATCCATCCCTTAGTGAAACAGGAAATGGTCCATTGTGGTTAGTGGTCTGAATGAGAGAGGTAGGGGTGAGAATTCTTCTTATAAAGAAAGCTTAGCCAAACCTAAGAAGACTTTTGCTTTCTGTCTTGAAGGGCCATGTTTTAAGAAATGGATTGAGCCAGGCCTGAGTGCTTCTCCCTAATGTAGTTAACTGATGGTGATTAAACTAGAATGCTGACTGTGTATGCAGGCTTTGCCATGCTCTCTCCTTCATGGGACTTCTCTCCAGAGTGACTTCTTTTTAAAAAAAAAAAAAAATTATTTATTTTAATTGGAGGCTAATTACTTTATAATATTGTATTGGTTTTGCCATACATCAACATGAATCTGCCACAAGTGTACACGTGCTCCCCATCCTGAATCCCCCTCCTACCTCCCTCCCCGTACCATCCCTCTGGGTCATCCCAGTGCACCAGCCCCAAGCATCCTATATCCTGCATTGAACCTGGACTGGCAATTCATTTCTTATATGATATTATACATGTTTCAATGCCATTCTCCCAAATCATCCTATCTGCTCCCTCTCCCACAGAGTCCAAAAGACTGTTTTATACATCTAAGTCTCTTTTGCAGAGTGACTTCTGACACACGATAAGCTCAGTATTGACTTTTCCACCATCACTGCATTTATCAGCTTTCTCCCCACATGGGCTTTCTGATGTCCTAGAGGACTGGTGGTATAACCAAAGATCTTCCCATACTCATTATTACATCCATAGGACTTCTAACCTGTGTGAATTCTGTGATATATAATGAGGTGTGAGTCTCAACTATGTATTTTCCACATTTATTGTGTTTTTGCTGGTGTGAAGTCTGTAGCATAAAGTAAGGTATTCACTAGACTAAACGCCATGCCATGCCACATTCAAAAGGCTTTTCTCTGGCGTGAACTTGCTCATAATCAACACATTTAGAGGTCTGACTGAAGGCTTTTCTACACTGCCAACACATATGTGCTTGTTCGCTGGCATGGGGAACCCAGTGTCAAGTAAGACTGACACTGACTATCTTATTTGACACTGGATTTACTCTAACTGAAGGCCTTACTACGTTCCTTACACTTGTAAGACTTCTCCCCAGTGTGAACTTTCTGGTGGTCAGTAAGATTTCTATCAGAACAGAGAGCATTCCCACATTCATTTCAACATAACATTTGTCACCTGTGTGAAGTGCCTGGTGCTGTAAAAAGATTCTACTCTGAATGAAGGCCTCCTACACTCATGATATTCTGCAGACTTCTCCCCAGTAAGGGCTGTCTGATGTGCCTCTGAGGGAATGAAGAGTGAAGGCTTTTCTTGTTTGTCACCTTGATGAGGTTTCTCCCTGTCTATATTTATTGAGACGGGAGGAGTGGTGACAAGTCTCCTCACATTCACTTCCATAGAGTCTGTCCCCTCAGTGGGTGCTCAGATGAACCACTGCCTGAGGGGTTTCTCTAAAGCTCTTAACATACTCATTACATTCCCAGAGTTTCATACAAGTGTGGATTCCCTGATGGTTAACCAGATGTGGATTCTGACTAGAATTTTGCTGCATTTATGGCACCTTCAGAGGTGATGTGTGTCCATTCAGACCTCCTTGTTGTTCAGTAGGACTGAGGACAGACTAAAATGTCCTGCAGGTGAGAGCTTCGCCTGCCACTTTCCCTGTTCATTGCTGTACGCACAGCAGAGCTGACCAGAGCATATTGGCAAAGAGATGGCTCCACCTGGGGCACTTGCCAGCTTCAGGAGAAGTGCTGATGGCTGCGGGTTGCTGTAGGGGAGGAGCGTGGTCTCAGCCACAGCACTTTGGGTGCTGACTGCTGGGCTAGTGGGGACCTTGGCCTGGCCAACTCACCTGGACACTTCCACAGCCACCCAGTAGAGCCAGTGCTCCACATCCCCAAGGCCTGCATGAGGCCTTGATATGTAATTTTAACTGAAAAAGAAAATCTTTATATTCCTTAAACAATAACAACAAATCAATAAGGCAGAAATAAAAAATAACATCTGGCCTTCACAATCTCCATTGTTCTTTCTATGTATTGCTCATGTGGCTGCTTAAATGACCTAGTTATTTATGTAAAAACCTTCCTTTTCATTTCAAAAACTGTTAACTGGATCCAACTGTTTTTTGATTGTAGTGCTAGAAAAATATATTAATACTTATAACCAAAGAAAAAAAGATACACTGTCTTTGAAATATCGAGTTTCCATGTATCTTTAGCATCAATCAGTGTATACTACTCATAATAAAAATGTTACACATTTTTTAAAAAATCAGTGATGATTTGGATTTTAGCTTTGATAGACACCTCAGCTTATGGAATTGATGTTTTGTTTTTGTTCAAAATACATCTATGAAGTATATTAGGAAACTTTTTAGGGTGTCTTTGTAGCAGAAAAGTTGTCAAGGTGACAGCATTAAGTTTTTAGCAAAATGTTTTCTATTCATGCATTGTGTGGGTGTGTGCATGCTCGGTCGTGTCCAATTCTTTGCAACCCCATGGATGGACTGTAGCTCTCCAGGTTCCTCTGTCCGTGGGATTTCCCAGGCAAAAATACTGGAGTAGGTTGCCATTTCCTTCTCCAGGGGATCTTCCTGACTCAAGGATCAGACCTGAGTCTCTTTCGTATCCTGCTTGGCAGGCAGATTCTTCACCACTGTGCTTCCTGGGAAGCCCTCTTCTATTCATACTAATGGTCTAATTTTCCCCTTAATTATTAAATTTGTTTCCTTGACTTATTAAGACTTCAGTTATGTAACATTTACTGTGTATGTATGAAAGTTTAATCTCTTCACTTCTAAATGTCACTTATCATTCATTTTTAATAGAGTCTTCTAGTCTTGGATTTTGGAGAAAGAAAATAATAAAACTCATGGAGAAAGAATGATTCTAAGTCAGACAAGTGTGACTGATAGAGACTTGGCAGAGAAGGAGTTTGTGAGTTCAGTGATGCTAAGAAGGGCTTTCCAGGCATGAGTAAAATCACAAAATATATCACATAGCATCATGACTCATGAACATCAATGAATTTTAAATTGAATCAAAACTGAGATGTTATAGCTAATGATATATTCGTGTCCTAGGCAAGGGTGTACACATAATCTAAATAAGCATGAAATTAAACCAGCCTACATGGGGTCACCAAACCAACCAGTTTTGATTAAGTCAAGAAATCAATTTAAGTAAGGAGTATTTTTATTTTTTTCACTGAACTGAAAGTCTGCTTCTATTAATAAACCAGTGAAATAGCTGATGCAGTTAATGTGATCCCAACTGGTCACAGTGCATCAAGTAGATCATGCAGTTTGGATGAGATCCAATTAATTTTTCTTAAATAATTATAATAACAATTCACAAATTGTTTCTGCCATTTCAAAACCTAAACAACACAAAATAAAAATACTTAACTTATCTACTGAATACATCGACTTACATCACCATCGATCCCCTGTACGCATAGGGCAGGGTTCAGAGGGAGGTGACAGGTCTTTGTACACCAAAAGAATTCTTCTAGTCTGCCAAGCTCCTTCTTCAGCACCTCCTGTGAAAGATCATTAGAAAAAGCATTTTTGAAACTGTAAAGAACTTGACTTTCCCTTCAAGTTATATGTTTCTTCTATTGATTATATAAACTCGTTAATTTAGGGGTTACACACTTGGGTGCTTTGGGTCGGTGGGTGATGTAGCTGCATATGAGGAGGCAACAGGCTAAAACAAGAGGGAGTCCCAGGAAAAATGAAGGCGTAAAGATTGAATGCCCTTTCTGAAGCACTTTAAATTAAAAACAAAAGCAAAACAAAGTACTGTTCTGTTCAAACAAAACATGATGCATGGGGCTTGACCTGTGACCCAGCAACTTGCAACCCCTACTTTAAGGAATTATTAACATGATCCATTTATTGTAATTCCCTGAAATCTTAGTTTGTAACTCTTAAGATTTACACTTAATACTGATAGTACATTTTAGAAAAAAATTTACATACAGTAGGTGCAATAATGGCAAAAAAGATAATTATGGACAATTGATAAATGTCAGAAACAGTAACATATATGAACAAATAGTTTACTAAATGCCAGTGAGTGTATTTCTGATACTTGACTTACTCCCTTCAACAGTCCTCTGCACACGTGGAAGGTCAGAGACCAAACAACACCTTTAGCATTGTGTATCCCCTGAGAGGAAGAGAACAAACTTACAGATATCAAGGGGGAACTGAGGGGATGGGATGAATTGGGAAATTGGGACTGACATATATACACTATTAGGTATAAAACAGAAAACCAACAAGAACCTACTGTACAGCACAGGGAACTCTACTCAGTGCTCTGTGGTGACCTATAAGGGAAGGAACTCCAAAAAAAGGGGGACACATGTATACATGTAATTGATTCACTTTGCTGTACAGAAAAAACTAACATAACATTGTAAAGCAACTATACTCAAGTAAAAAAAAAAAAAAGAATTGTGTATTCCCTGTCAAAAAGAGGGAAAAGCAATGATAATTAAAAAAAAAACAAAAAAACAAAAAACTTTTGGCCTACTTTGAAAACACTTTTAAGTACATTTCTACAAATGAGGATATCAGATTAATGATGCTTGACCAACTCTCAAGAGTTTCTCAGCTCTGACTCCTGGCTCATGGTCAAATGACAGAATCGACTGCTTCCAGAATCCAGAAAAACAAGGAGGAGAAGTGGGGCAAAGTTCCACAATGGGATTCTTTTCGTCTGTCCTCTTTGTCTTTTCTATACCTGGATTTGCCTGAAGAGCAACACAGAGGGGAACCTCTGCTCTCTTTAACTAAAATTTCTTCACTGGATATCAGTTTAGTTCAGTTCAGTCACTCAGTCACGTTCAACTCTTTGTGACCCCATGAATCGCAGCACGCCAGGCCTCTCTGTCCATCACCAACTCCTGGAGTTCACTCAAACTCATGTCCATTAAGTCAGTGATGCCATCCAGCCATCACATCCTCTGTCGTCCCCTTCTCCTCCTGCCCCCAACCCCTCCCAGCATCAGAGTCTTTTCCAATGAGTCAACTCTTCGCATGAGGTGGCCAAAGTACTGGAGTTTCAGCTTTAGCATCAGTCCTTCCAATGGAACACCCAGGACTGATCTCCTTTAGGATAGACTCATTGGACCTCTTTGCAGTCCAAGGGACTCTCAAGAGTCTTCTCCAACACCACAGTTCAAAAGCATCAATTCTTTGGTGCTCGGCTTTCTTCACAGTCCAACTCTCACATCCATACATGACCACTGGAAAAACCATAGGCTCGACTAGATGGACCTTTGTTGGCAAAGTAATGTCTCTGCTTTTTAATATGCTATCTAGGTTGTTCATAAGTTTCCTTCCAAGGAGTAAGTGTCTTTTTTTGTTTGTCTTTTTTTCTTGTTGTTTTTTTCATAAACACATCACTGTTTATTTTCTTTTTCTTTCTTTTTTTTTTAACTTTACAATATTGTATTGGTTTTGCCATATATCAACATGAATCCACCACAAGGGTACACATGTTCCCCATCCTGAACGCCCCTCTCACCTCCCTCCCTGTACCTTGGCTACAATCACCATCTGCAGTGATTTTGGAGCCCCCCAAAATAAAGTCTGACACTGTTTCCACTGTTTCCCTATCTATTTGCCATGAAGTGATGGCACCAGATGCCATGATCTTAGTTTTCTGAATGTTGAGTTTTAAGCCAACTTTTTCACTCTCCTCTTTCACTTTCATCAAGAGGCTTTTTAGTTCCTCTTCACTTTCTGTCATAAGAGTGGTGTCATCTGCATATCTGAGCTTATTGATATTTCTCCCGGCAATCTTGATTCCTGCTTGTGCTTCTTCCATCCCAGTGTTTCTCATGATGTACTCTGCATAGAAGTTAAATAAGCAGGGTGACAATATATAGCCTTGACATACTCCTTTTCCTATTTGGAACCAGTCTGTCGTTCCATGTCCAGTTCTAACTGTTGCTTCCTGACCTGCATATAGGTTTCTCAAGAGGCAGGTCAGGTGGTCTGGTATTCCCATCTCTTTCAGAATTTTCCACAGTTTATTGTGATCCACACAGTCAAAGGCTTTCGCATAGTCAATAAAGCAGAAATAGATGCTTTTCTGGAACTCTCTTGCTTTTTTGATGATCCAGAGGATGTTGGCAATTTGATCTCTGGTTCCTCTGCCTTTTCTAAAACCAGCTTGAACATCTGGAATTTCATGGTTCACGTATTGCTGAAGCCTGGCTTGGAGAATTTTGAGCATTATTTTACTAGCATGTGAGATGAGTGCAATTGTGTGGTAGTTTGAGCATTCTTTGGCATTGCCTTTCTTTGGGATTGGAATGAAAACTGACCTTTTCCAGTCCTGTTAATTGGGCTTAAAAAAAATGGGAAAAAAAAGCTTATAGTAACTTGTGAGAAATTATAAATTCTTCTCCCATCTCCTTCTTTTTTCTTTTCCTGTTTTCATGTGAAGCGGTGTTCTCACAGGAGCAGCCAGTCAAGGTGAGATAAATGTATTTATATGAGAGGATGATGTCAGTATCACTTCAAAACTTGATGCAATTGGTCGAAAAAGGCACTGTACTGACTGTAGTATGCATCTTCAATACATGAGGGGTTTTAAAATATAAGAAATAAAGACCAAACCTATACACAAAGTTTGTACATTTTAAACCAAATTTATTTTACTTGTGCTCAACTTTTTGTTTACCATTAGACAATAACTAATGAGTTTGCAATAACATGGAGAAGTCATAGAAATGTTTTTTGCATTGCTTATCATGTTATGTGCCTTAAGGCTCTTCTCTGCATCCAGAGATTATATGCCTCCCATTTAAAAATAAATTCCATGCTTCTGCATTTTATTTTCCATTTTTTTTCCTATGTAGGTGAAGTAGCATAGTTTCTGGCATTACTACCAAATGAAGTGATTTCCAGTAAGAAAAATCTTGTGCTGGAAAGAGTTCTGGGACACTTTGCCTCCTACTATTTTTGTATCATTTTGTTGAAAACTTGTTGATTTTAAACAGTGGGTGGAGAGAGACCATGAGCTCCTTTGAGGACAAGATTCATGGTTTAGTCATCTTTCTATCCTTAACTCCTAGACCATAGTAAGTCCTTGTTATTGAATGACATTCTTAATCCAATGAATGGAAGTTCACTATCCTCTATATCTAGAATGTGAGCTTAAGAGAATCTGCTCAATGGTAGATTCTTTACATCACTAATGAAGGGAACTAGTAATGCAGACAATTAAAAAGAGCAAGTGTTCTTCCATTAGATCAAGAAAAAGAACAGCCAGGTCCTTTATTATAATCAGTGATGAAAGAGGGACAATATTTTGACTGCCATCCATGGATGTTAGTGTGAAAGCCTTACTATCCACACCACTATTCATTTGTTTCATGCATTTCATTTTATTTGTTGTGGCAAAAAAAAAAAAAGTGCCTTTAAAAATGTAACTTTGATTAGTGCAGAGTTGGAAAAATTTAGACCAAAATGTTGTCCCTTGGACAAGGGTGTTTAAAAAGTCCCATTTGTGTATTTCTTCTGTGAGTCTGAATTGTGCTTCCATTCTGAGGAAATTACTTCATCTGGTCATTTTAGTCAAATTGCCTTGAAATTGGTCTCTTGTCAGGTACTGTTTGTGCAACATGGCTATTTAAATTAAAAAACCATGTCCTGGTGATAGAAATTATCATTAACATTAGGGTAGTAAATTGACAAAAAAAAAAAAAAAACCAACTTAATCAAAAGAATTAATTGAAGTGTCTTATGACTAAGTGGCAGTCAAGGAACGTACTTTCAGTGTTATGAACTTCAATCTTAATTGAACCATAATGAAAAAGAAAACAAAACTTCATTACATGAACATTGATGTCCCAACAAACCTGTCTTTGAGGGTCACTAGCAGTCTTGACTTTTTCCCCAATGTCTCCCAGAATCTTGATAAGTTTCTGCTCCTTGGAAAACTCATCCCTCAAGGCTTTTCCTGCACAGAATTGGAGTGCAGCCAATAGCTTCTGATACCAGATTTTAAAATAAGCTTCATTCTGTGCATCCTTTAGCAGCCTGAAGGAAAGGGAGAAAAAGAATTCTTATATCTAAAGCTGATTTTTTAAAACACCTCCAGCAGGAACAATAAGTGCATTTCAGACTTATCTGTGTGATGGCTTTGGGTAGTTTAACAGTCTAGAATGGGGAAAATGTTGTTTATTTGTTGCCAGTTATCAAGTTTCATCTGATAGTTAATGAGATTCCGAGAGTGAAAAATCAATAAGAGACCCACTATTCCTCATTTCAGTTCACGATGCACTTTTTCTTCTTTCAGGCTTCTTAAGTTCTATGACAAATAACTTATCTTAAGAGCCTATTTTTGACTTATTATAATACAGACAAAGTTTTTTAAATTGTATTTAAAAGTCACTATACTTAATGACGACTCAACCATCAACCCCAAGTTTTTCTGTTTTTCTTCAATAGATAATGTCCCCACACTGTCATATATCTATGTATTGCTCTTTGTTCCATCACTTCCCCTTGATTACCTGGAGGAAGATACCAGAAAGGCAAGAACATGGTGTTTTTTTGTTGTTTCATTTTGCTTTCAGGTATTTCTGAGTCAAATCTCAGCCCTACAACTTCCAAGTAACAAGTAACTTAGGCTACTTACTTAAGCCGGTTGAGGTTAAAAAAAAAAAAAAAAAGGTAATATCTCTGAACCTATAGAATTATACAGAATGCAGAAAAAGTTAATGTGATTCTAATTCAAAAGGGCTTAGCTCAAAGTATGTACTAGTCAATAAAACAAACATTAGTTCAGCTGTATCTTGCAGTCTCCCCAAGCCAACTTCCCTCACTGGCAGTCTGCTTGTGTCATGAGCACGGGAGGCACAACAGAACAAGGGAAGGACATGTGGCTGGATAATGCAACAGTGACAATTACTGGATTACTCTTTCTGCCATGTAACAATTTATATTTCCTTGAAACTAATTCCAATATGCTTCAACTTTACTTTTTATTATGCCCTAAAACACTGAAGGAAAAAAGACTGATTCCTTTAAATCTCTTTGATTGATTCTTTAATTCTTAACTTGTCTCTAGTCTTCTTCTCTTCTGAAAAAAAAAAATTACCATTCAAGGAACTATAAGAAAGTTCTGTAAAGTTTAAAAATAAAATAAAAATTTAAAAAAAAAGAAAGTTATGAGAATGAAATGCTGAAAAAAAGGATTAAATTCCTAGGAGCCAAAATATTAATATATATATATATATAGATGAGTTTCATTTTGCATTCCTAATTTTGCATATCTGCCCACTATGTATTGTGCTAGAGAGTCTAAGAAACACATTATTTTCATTTGTTGTATGTTCTCTGTTCCTACACATTTAAGTTAAAAAATTAATTGAATGAATTTGCTTTTTTTTTAAGGAAAGGGCTTGCTCTCTTGTCATTTTTACGAAGCCAACTTATCTTCTCTCACCTTTTTGACTTTTGCAAAGGAAACATAAACCAAGTGGAATAATAGTTCTTGTTTCTGAAAAGCATTAAAAAAAACCTCAAGGGGCTAAAGATGTATTGATGAAAATATAATCTATTGATACTTATGTTTTCAATGTAAGGAGAATAACAGACAATGAAAAAGTTTCCCACCTACTCCTTCAATGAGATTTTGAGATTTCAGACATAATAAATGAATCATGTCATTATTTGAAGGGTCCAGGAGAATAAGAGTTGTATGAATGTGAACTGGAAAGCCTCAAATGAAAGCATCCACGTTTAAAACTTCAAGGTAGTTTCTGCAGAATGTATACCTCAGAGGGGCTTCCCCAGTGGCTCAGTGGTAAAGAATCTACCTTCAATTCAGGAGACATGGGAGACACAGGTTCTATCCTGGTATGGGGAAGATTCCCTGCAGGAGGGCATGGCACCCCAGTATTCTTGCCTGAAGAATCCCATGGACAGAGGAGCCAAGTGGGCTATAGTCCATGAGGTTGCAAAGAGTTGGAAATGACTGAAGTGACTGAGCATATACCCATGTATACCTCAGAGATTTTCACAGTAATCTGAGGACCTCAGCAATATACAGTTGTATAGGCTACTTAGTTTTCAATAAGGTAAAGAAGTGATGGGTACGATATTTCTATATCCCATATCGATGCTTGCCAACACTCTCATACCTTTTAAATACTGAGTTACCTGTTTTTAAAGATATTATTATTTAAAACTTTTAGAACATAAATATAACTCTATTACTGCCTGACTATTACATACATGATGAAAGGTTATTCTGCACAGATGAAGTTAACTTTTTACTAAAATAATTAAAGAAAAGATATATTTTAGGAATGGGAGTATGGTCATAGGAATTGTTAAAATTGTATTGCTTGTACCCAAAATACTCTTAACCAACTCGACAGACATGAGTTTGAGTAAGCTCTGGGAGTTGGTGATGGACAGGGAAGCCTGGCAAGCTGCAGTCCCCGGGGTTGCAAAGAGTTGGACATGACTGAGTGACTGAACTGAACTGAATTCTATTAGAAGTCTATTTGCTTCTCTCATAAGTGCTGGTTCAAAGAGGGGAGAAAAATCAGTCTAACTCATTGTTCGAAATAAAACAGAGCAGGGACTTCCCTGGCAGCCCAGTGGTTAAGACTCTGCTTTCCACTGCAGGGTGCGTGGGTTCAATTACTAGGTGGGGAACTAAGATCCCACTTGCCTCATGGTGAAAAACTAAAAAACATAAAGCAGAAGCAATATTGTAACAGATTCAATAAAGACTTAAAAAATGGTTCACCATCGAAAAAAAAATCCTTAAAAAATAAATTAAAAAATAAAACAGGGGAGATTTGTGGAGAGATTATGTGACTGTGCTTTAAAATTTTTTAAGTGAAGAAAACTCAGTGTGTTTCATTGTGATTATTTTCCTTATAGAACATGTCTCATTCAAACTTTCGTTTCTCCCATGATGACACGATCTCCTGGTTCAAGCTCTATGGATTTTTACTCAACTTGTAAGTTTTTTTACACAGTGCAGAACTGAAATAATAGTGTGTTGTATAATGATCCTGAGAGGTCAACTAGTCTATCCCTGTGTTGTCAGGGACAATCATTTTAACTGAGGAGAGAAATTAACATGTACTTTAATTTTAATCTATTCAGAGAAAGCTGGACTATTCAATTTTGAGTGGAGGGTTACATAATTCTGTGTCAATGACCTTCACCAGCAGGAAGTGGCAAACCCATCATGTGGTATTTTTTACCTGCTGCTTCTGTTTGTAAGGCTGGAAAACAACTGGTCACTTTCCCCTGAGAATTACAGAAACTCTTTTCACAAGACACTGTCACTGGGAAAAGCAGAATTGCTTATGCCAAGTTAAAAAAAAATAATTTTTTAAAGTTCAGGTCAAGGGATTGAGAAACAGGAATAAGACTTGGTGCTGAAAGACTGGGCTCTTAAGATGCAGGCAATGTGACCACAAACTATGAGGTAAACCTCAAAATGTCAGAGACCTGTTTATCCCAGTGCCGCGAGATACAGGAGTAGTTCAACTTGATATTATTTTTTACGTGTGTCTAATGGACTGTAAGTAATGACAACATTAAAATGAGAATACATGCATAAAATCCAGCTGATTAAAGGTTTTGGTAGTGTTGAGAATGAGAGGCAAAAAACAAGAAGAGAAGCAAATATAACCCAGGTGACAGAGCATACTTGTTCTGGGATGTCATAAGGCATTTGCCTAAGTTAAGGGGATAGTGGTGAACTCATATACACAAACCCCAGCAGCATGAAATGGAGATTTTCCTTGGAAATTAGAGCTTTTCCCCATTTCTTCATGCACATCATGCTTCTGATCACGTGGTGAGTGACTTGCTGGAGCCGGAGGAAAAGGACAGCTAGTTTTCATTTCATCAGCCTACCAGCAGGACAGGACAGGCTAATCACACCAGCCCAGCTCTCCTTGCCTCATGACTCCCTTCGGTGTAGGTCTTAATTTTAGTTCTCAATAGCATGATATCCTAACCAGATGGTAAAGAATATGCCTGCAATGCAGGAGACTCATGTTTGATCCCTGGGTCAGGAAGATCTCCTGGAAAAGGGCATGGCAACACACTCCAGTATTCTTGCTTGGAGAATGCCATGGACAGAGGAGCCTGATAGGCTACAGTCCATGGGGTCACAAGGAGTCAGACATGAATGAATGTATGAAATACACACCCACATGTATATTTCCTGTGAGGGAAGAGAGGAAACAACATTTGGAAGAAAACTGAGCTGCACAATGAAGATGAGTGATTTCAGGTCACTCCAGGACCTCCCCTTCCCATTGCCTCTATTGGTTTTTACTTTAGGTGGGGGTCAGGGGTGTGCTCCTAGACCATGTCTTAGTGACCACGGTTGAATTTTAGAATGCGATTACTCAAGTGTATTTATTTATAACCCTGGGACATATAAAGACTGAAATTCAATATTTGATATGGAATTATTAACTATAAGTTTTCAACAGTTTGTTAAAAAGTAAAAAACAATGTACCTCTTTAGTCTTTATAACTTTATTTTACTTCTAATTGGTTGAGAGATTTATTTAATATTTCCCTAAAGTGAGGTACCTGATACATTTTATTGTCTTGCAAACATAACTATTTCCTATAACTAGCTCATTTCTAGAATATTGATTTGCCCTTTCAGAAAAATAGCACTGAACTTCTTTTGAATTTTGCACATAGGGAGCATTACATGGTACAAGTCTGCTGAAATGTAATTTCTAATCAATAGTTGTTTTGCAGCATATATTTGTCCATAAGCCACTTTGAAACATCAAGAATCAGATCAGATCAGATCAGTCGCTCAGTCATGTCCGACTCTTTGCGACCCCATGAACCACAGCACTCCAGACCTCCCTATCCATCACCAACTCCTGGAGTTCACCCAGACTCACATCCATCGAGTCAGTGATGCCATCCAGCCATCTCAGCCTCTGTTGTCCCCTTCTCCTCCTGCCCCCAATCCCTCCCAGCATCAGAGTCTTTTCCAATGAGTCAACTCTTCGCATGAGGTGGCCAAAGTACTGGAGTTTCAGCTTTAGCATCATTCCTTCCAAAGAAATCCCAGGGCTGATCTCCTTCAGAATGGACTGGTTGGATCTCCTTGCAGTCCAAGGGACTCTCAAGAGTCTTCCCCAACACCACAGTTCAAAAGCATCAATTCTTCAGCACTCAGCCTTCTTCACCGTCCAACTCTCACATCCATACATGACCACAGGAAAAACCATAGCCTTGACTAGACGAACCTTTGTTGGCAAAGTAATGTCTCTGCTTTTGAATATGCTATCTAGGTTGGTCATAACTTTCCTTCCAAGGAGTAAGTGTCTTTTAATTTCATGGCTGCAGTCAACATCTGTAGTTATTTTGGAGCCCAGAAAATAAAGTTTGACTGTTCCACTGTTTCCCCATCTATTTCCTATGAAGCGATGGGACAGGATGCCATGATCTTCATTTTCTGAATGTTGAGCTTTAAGCCAACTTTTTCACTCTCCACTTTCACTTTCATCAAGAGGCTTTTGAGTTCCTCTTCACTTTCTGCCATAAGGGTGGTATCATCTGCATATCTGAGGTTATTGATATTTCTCCTTGCAATCTTGATTCCAGCTTGTGTTTCTTACAGTCCAGCGTTTCTCATAATGTACTCTGCATATAAGTTAAATAAACAGGGTGACAATATACAGCCTTGATGAACTCCTTTTCCTATTTGGAGCCAGTCTGTTGTTTCATGTCCAGTCCTAACTGTTGCTTCCTGATCTGCATACAAATTTCTCAAGAGGCAGATCAGGTGGTCTGGTATTCCCATCTCTTTCAGAATTTTCCACAGTTTATTGTGATCCACACAGTCAAAGGCTTTGGCATAGTCAATAAAGCAGAAACAGATGCTTTTCTGGAACTCTCTTGCTTTTTTGATGATCCAGTGGATGTTGGCAATTTGACCTCTGGTTCCTCTGCCTTTTCTCAAACCAGCTTGAACATCAGGAAGTTCACCGTCCACATATTGCTGAAGCCTGGCTTGGAGAATTTTGAGCATTACTTTACTAGCATGTGAGATGAGTGCAATTGTGCGGTAGTTTGAGCATTCTTTGGCATTGCCTTTCTTTGGGATTGGAATAAAAACTGACCTTTTCCAGTCTTATTGGCCACTGCTGAGGTTTCCAAATTTGCTGGCATATTGAGTGCAGCACTTTCACAGCATCATCTTTCAGGATTTGGAATAGCTCAACTTGAATTCCATCACCTCCACTAGCTTTGTTCGTAGTGATGCTTTCTAAGGCCCACTTGACTTCACATTCCAGGATGTCTGGCTCTAGGTCAGTGATCACACCATCGTGATTATCTGGATCATGAAGATCTTTTTTTGTACAGTTCTTCTGTGTATTCTTGCCATCTCTTCTTAATATCTTCTGCTTCTGTTAGGTCCATACCATCTCTGTCCTTTATCGAGCCCATCTTTGCATGAAATATTCCTTTGGTATCTCTGATTTTCTTGAAGAGATCCCTAGTCTTTCCCATTTTGTTGTTTTCCTCTATTTCTTTGCATTGATCGCTGAAGAAGGCTTTCTTATCTCTTTTTGCTATTCTTTGGAACTCTGCATTCAGATGTTTATCTTTCCTTTTCTCCTTTGCTTTTAGCTTCTCTTCTATTTGTAAGGCCTCCCCAGACAGCCATTTTGCTTTTTTGCATTTCTTTTCCATGGGGATGGTCTTGATTCCTGTCTCCTCTACAATATCATGAACCTCATTCCATAGTTCATCAGGCACTCTATCTATCAGATCTAGGCCCCTAAATATATTTCTCACTTTCACTGTATAATCATAAGGGATTTGATTTAGGTCACACCTGAATGGTCTAGTGGTTTTCCCTACTTTCTTCAATTTAAGTCTGAATTTGGCAAGAAGGAGTTCATGGTCTGACAACAAGAATATAAAACTATTAAGAAGGAATAAATTCAGAAGATAATGAAATACATACTCTGGAGACTGTATACATTTCTGGAACACTTAAATATATGAGAAGAGCCCCTAAGATATGAACTGACTTCATTTTATCCCCATTTTGCAATTTATGTACCAAATATTTATTACCACCTCCAAAGCAGTGTGTTCAGAATGCCATATGTTCATACTTATAATCTTTCCACTGTGTTCACACTGTGTGGTAGATTTGATTATTTTTCCCAACGCCATGCTTTCTTCTGTGAAGCTTACACAGCTACATTCTTTGCTCTGTGACTTCCAGTGTCTTCCCAGAGGCAACATCTACTTTTCCACCCCATGTCAGGATTGGTCTTGTGACTTGCTTAAGCCAGTAGGCTATGACTGGATAAAATGTATGCCCAAGTCCATGTGGATGCTTTAAATGTGCTATCATGGATTGGTTTGCCGTCTTGTACTTTCTGCCATGAGAACAGCATGTCCCTGCTCGGGGTTGGGGGTGAGGGATGGGGGTGTTCCTTCAGTGCTGGAATGAGAAGACAATGCTGAGCAGAGCTGAGCACTGCTGTGTGAAGTCCAGGGCAGCCTAGCAGAGCTATAGCAAATCTGCAGCCTGTGTGGTATAAGTGAGAAATAAATCTATTACTAAAAGCCACTGAAACTGTGGGGCTATTTGTTGATATGGTGAATATGCCAAGTTTTACACTGTCTTTTTCTTTTTTTTGGTACATTCTCACAAACAATGCATGGAGGTTCGATTTCTCCATATCTTTGCCAAAATTTACTATTGTATTTATTTTATTTTATTTTTAAACTTTACAAAATTGTATTAGTTTTGCCAAATATCGAAATGAATCCGCCACAGGTATACATGTGTTCCCCATCCTGAACCCTCCTCCCTCCTCCCTCCCCATACCATCCTTCTGGGTCGTCCCAGTGCACCAGCCCCAAGCATCCAGTATCATGCATAGAACCTGGACTGGCAACTCCTTTTTCCCTTTTCTTTGCTTTTGTTTTCATTTGTTTGTATTGCCTTTAGAATATGGAGCATATATATTTTTTAATCTCTCCAATATTAGCCCTGAGGATGCTCTGGGGGCAAATCTAATTAATGAAAATAAACAAAGGAGACAAGTCTGGTGAAATAGATGGGTGATCAATTTGAGTACACAATTTTAGATTAAAAAATTATAAAAGTTATAAAAATGACTTTCTTTAATGGATCACTCAGTCAGTTCAGTCTTTCAGTCATGTCTGATTCTTTGTGACCCATGGACTGCAGACCCAGGCTTCCCTGTCCATCACCAACTCACAGAGCTTGCTCAAACTCATGTCCATTGAGTCAGTGATTCCATTCAGCCATCTCATCCTCTGTCATCCCCTTCTCCTCCTGCCTTCAATCTTCCCCAGCCTCAGGATCTTTTGTAATGAGTCAGTTCTTCACATCAGGTGGCCAAAGTATTGGAGCTTCAGCTTCAGCATCATCATCAATGAATATTCAGGACTGATTTCCTTTAGAATTGACTGGTTTGATTTTATGGATCATAAAATGCCCAAAAGAGTACTTAAAAAAATGATTTGATATGGTTCATTTGGACATGTATATTCTATTATATTACTAGAATTTTATTGTTATTTTATTACTACTAACATACTTTTTGACTCATTTAGAGTATGAACAGGCCTAGGTACCATCTGCTGTTTTATCCAGCCCAAGTGTCTGAATATCTAATAGGAGATTCTCTCTGAGTAAAAATGCACTAATGAGTGCAACAGGGCAACGACAAAATCTTTTTACTTATATATATTACAGGACTAGACAAATCTAACACACTACTAGATGAAGGGTCTGATGGTTGAGGACAGTGAGGGAGGCATTAAACGTAGCTGCTTGAGAAACTGAGCTCTGCTAATGGCGACAGCTGGAAGAATGCAATGGCTGAATTGGGAGGGTTTTGGAGGAGAAAGCATCTATCTATATTAGCGTGCTTAATGGAACTTCCTTTATTGCTCTGGAGTTGGTGATCAAGACCTAAGATTAAAGGAAAGAGACAACAGTTATCCTATGCTTTAACAATAGCCAAAGGAGTGACTGGAAGTCAGAGAACTCTACAGGGTTTATTGGGAGATGGCCAAAATGGCTATGACACACCAAGCACCATCTCCCCTACTGGGCTTTATATTTTCAAGTGGGGTTCAAGGAAAGGGGCTGTTTGAGAGTCATGAGTCATCAGCTTAGTGAGGATAGAGTGGATCTGCTATTCCCACTCATCCCTGCAAAATCTAGTGAAGAGGGAAGTTCAAGGATAGCCATTTATTCAGATATGTGCAAGAATGGGAGACTATTGCCTCATTTTCAGGTTAACTGTCTGTGCTAAAAGAGGGTTTGTTGATTTTCCCAGGGGATGTCAATAGGGAAGAGAGTGCAACGCTAGGATGGAAAAACAGGATAGCAAAGGAGCAGCCTGTACTCCTGCACCCTAACTGGCAAAGCAAGCATGTGTGAGTTTCTCAAGGTTCAGATAAACACAAGGCAGGTAATTAAATGTGATCCCACTCCTTGTGTTGGTTCCTCAGTCATGTCCAGCTCTTTGCGACCCCATGGACTATAGCCTACCAGGCTCCTCCATCCATGGAATTCTCCAGGGGATCTTGCCCATCCAGGGGTTGAACCTGAGTCTCCCACATTGCAGGCAGATTCTTTACCTGAGTCACCAAAGGCTCAGCCAAAGGAAAATCTCCTAATGGGAAATCCTGCAAGGCTGGAACTCACTCACATGAGGGAGCCAGCTTTGACACGGAATCCACAGTGGGCCTTGATGGAGAATCAGAGATCACAGACAGAAACTGTACTTTCTTGCCTCAATCAATGTGAGGGTCACTCTTTCTCTTTTCCCCCCACTCCACGTCAAGAAAAGCAAGAACCAGAAGACAGAGAGAAGAGGAGCGAAACAGCAGGTAATATTCTCCACCCACCACAAGTCCCCCAGGCTAAAACTTGGGGGTGCGAGAGAATGAGGAGGAAGTGTATGCTAAATTGGAGAAGAAAATTAAGTTTCAAATTGGACAAAACTGGTGAAGAGGTTTTTTGTTTTTTTTTTCTATCTAAAAGTGACCTAGGCAACTATGAAATCTACCCTGGCTTTAATTAGGAAATTCGAAAAGGAAGAGTAGTATTTTCAAAATAACAAAAAGTTTTATTGGAGACCTACCAATACCAGGCTCAGCCAGTTTAAAGAAAACTAAGCAAGACAATTAAACATCTTTGAGTCAGTGGAGAACTTCAGGAAATGCACTGACTGTACTGCATGAGAGAAAATGTCTCAAAATGCAGAGTAAAAACTGGGGAGTCTTATCTCTTAATTTTCAGAGAGTTGGCTGGAATTTCTCTCTTTGCCTTTCTTCATCTCCTTCAACCACTGACTGCTCTTTTAGAGCACTGCTGATTTTGGGTTCCTTTGTGGATGACTGTCATGAAGCACAGAATTGTATTCAAGAAATCCAAGTTGTTTCATCAAGAAATAGGATATTAATACTTCATATATGTGTACATATAGGTGTATATTTACTACTATAATTGATATTTTATCATCATATCAAAATCTTTTAACAGTTGTGACCAGTTGCATAATTATAAGCCTAAATGGTATTTTTCTGAGCAAAAGTTAGCCATAAATGGTACCCAGTTTATATACACACTTGTAATTAGGATGACGCTTACACAGCAGTGTTGCTCTCTTAGGATCATCTGGAAGCTATGAAGGAAAGAAAAAAACAAAAAACAACAACTATGCTGAGCAGGTAAGTTCCCCTGAGGAGATTCTTGAATCTATAATTAGAAATCAGAGCCCTTTCCGCTCATCTTGCTGAGGGACATGGTCAACTTGGGAGATGTTATCGCTGCTGTTTAGTAGCTAAGTTGTGTCTGACTCTTTGTGACCCCAAGGCTTATAGCCCGCCAGGCTCCTCTCTCCATGGGATTTCCCATGCAAGAGTACTGGAGGGGGTTGCTATTTCCTTCTCCAGGGCATCTTCCCAACCTAGGGATGGAGCCCATGTCTCCTGCTTGGCAAGTAGATTCTTTACCACTGAGCCACTTGGAAAGCCCAACTTGGGAGATTAAGGTAAATAAATAAAACTCTTTCCAATCCACTCACAGGTATTCCTATGTTCACATGTCTAACACACTGAATGATGTGATGTCAGAGAGCAGAAACTCTGTCATCCTCCTCTCATTCCAACACACTTTATGCTTTAGTGTTATTTTATTCAAATCACTTTCCTTAATTGAGCACCAAGCTGTGAATGGCTATCAGTGACCTCTCTCGGTCCCCACTGTTATACTCCATATGTACTTATAATCCTAAAACAAAACAGGCAGAATTTTGGCCCTGGGCACACTTTAGAATACGAGCTAGCCTTCAATGAGGCCCTCCTGTATTACATTTCCCTTTCTTCTCATTCTGGTTTTCTCCTGTCCCTGACCCTCAAGATTCATACTGCTTCTGCTGCTCTTCCTTTGCCAGAAACTACCTAGCCCTGCTCTCCCCTGTTGTGTCCTGGGGTCCCAATT
This sequence comes from Bos taurus, assembly GCF_002263795.3. NCBI lineage: Eukaryota > Metazoa > Chordata > Mammalia > Artiodactyla > Bovidae > Bos > Bos taurus. The sequence continues at coordinate 91,605,195 of NC_037332.1, forward strand.
ACTCCTTGTTTTTCTTACTCCAAACATGGTATCTCTCACTTCAAATTACACTCATATTTTTAGAGAATAATATCACATTAGTGTAGAGCTGAACTGCACTTTGAGATAAGCCCTCCCACCCATCGCATTTATTAGGCGAGGAAACGGGAACATTAAGGGACTTGCCTAAGATCCTTATGATGAGAACACTGCGTTCTTAACAGGCTCTTTCCACAGCACCATAGTTTGTGTCTGTTATGGACCAAATATTTGTGTCTCCCCAAAATCTGTATGTTTAAGCTGTAACTCTAAATGGGATGATACTGGAGGTGGGACCTTTGGGAGGTGATTAAGCTTAGACAAGGTCATGAGACTGGAGTAATATAATTAGATTACTGCCTTTATAAGAAGAGAAGACTGGAGCTCTGCCATGTGAGGACACTGAGAAGGTGTCCGGTATCCATCCAAGAGCCAGGAAGAGGACACTTATGGGGGACAGAAATTGGCCAGCACCTCAATCTTGGACTTCCCAGCCTCCAGACTGTGAGAAATAAATTTACATTGTTTAAGGCACACAGTCTGTTATTTTTTAACTGCTGCTACTGCTGCTAAGTCGCTTCAGTCATGTCTGGCTCTGTGTGACCCCATAGACGGCAGCCCACCAGGCTCCCCCATCCCTGAGATCCTCCAGGCAAGAATACTGGAGTGGGTTGCCATTTCCTTCTCCAATGCATGAAAGTGAAAAGTGAAAATGAAGTCGCTCAGTCATGTCTGACTCTTAGCAACCCCATGGACTGCAGCTCACCAGGCTCCTCTGTCCATGGGATTCGCCAGGCAAGAGTACTGGAGTGGGGTGCCATCGCCTTCTCCTTTGTAACTGCAGCCTGAGCTGATTAACACAGTGTCCTAAAAACCATTAAAACATAACTTGGAAGACGATTTTATGCTTGCATCACCTCTGGCAAGAAACTTAATGCTTTAGCTCTTCACTTTCCTATTCTGCAAAATGTTGGAGTTTGTGAGGTTCTGTTAAGATACCTTCCAGCTCTAGGGCTCCATGACTTTAATACTTAATGAACTTACCCAACATCTACACCAGGCATTTCCTAAGCATTTCCGGTAGCTCTGTTAGGTAATTCTCACAAGCGCTCCAAGTAACGTGATTCCCTCGATTTTACAGAGGATATTACAGTTTACAAAGACCCAATAACTTGCCCAAAGTTATTGGATAATTGGGTGACAATGCCCAAAGTCACCCAATCTGTAGACCAGGGATTCAAATGCAAGTGTATCAGACTCCAGAGCCCTTGCCCTTCATCATCACCTTGTATCATCACCTTGTGATATCCTAACACAGGTACCAGCTGATGATTTACTCTGAGACTAACAACGATGGCTCAGCGGGTAAAGAATCCACATGCAATGCAGGAAACACAGTAGGTGCATGTTCGATCCCCAGGTTGGGAAGATTCCCTGGAGGAGGAATGCCAACCCACTCCAGTATTCTTGCCTTAAGAAAAATCCCATGGAGAGAGGAGCCTGCTGAGCTACAGTCTATGGGATTGCAGAGAGTCAGACATGACTGAGCACAGGAACGGAGTACACAATTGAAGAATTCTCTTCTTGCCGCTTTCTAATTATGTTTTTCTTTAACATCTTTTACTTACTGTTTTGTAACCCTCAGAAGTGTCATGCTTTCCAGGTTGACTTCTTTCTTTCCAAAGTTCCTCATTTAATTTTGTCCTGCTCTGTGTAAGCTCCCTGGCAAAAACCACCAAACGATGTTAATAATATTTTCCTTTCTGCTTCTATTAATAACATTTTTTGAACTTTTAAAGAAGAGCTTGTTAACCTAAACATATTTTCACGTGAAATACTTACAAACAAGAATACTTTTCTCTTCCCTACCTAGTCAGTAAAAAGAATAGGATATGTGGATCTACCTTGATAATGCAGGTAATACACTCACCTATGCTCTGTCCTTCCTCACTTGAGAAAGCGAGACCAGCACCACAGTTTCAAATGATTTGGATTTTCATGGTTTATTTATACAAGTGGTGGTGCTGGGTGAGGCTAGCTAGGAGAGTGGAGGGAAAAGATGCTGAATTGAAAATAACACTCATTGCACTTGGGAACCTATAAAATCCTGATGAATTGTGTGGACACAACCCGTGTGCCTTGAACTACCCACCTTAACTTGGTCTGTGGTTCCAAATAAATGCCAAGCTGTGGCAGAAGAGAAATGGGGAGTCATTACCAATAGCACATGTGCTAAAATAAAATAAATTCTACTTGACATATAATTAGTGTTCAAATCCATGCCTGTGGAGTTTTAAACTAGTCCAATAGATGTCTACATTTTCCCTTACTTATATTTTAAAATATGGTTCTGAACTAAGTTTCTAAACTCAGCCTTTTTGTTTTCTTTTTCTACATATATATATATATTTTTTTTTTTCCTGAATACATGTATAGTTACTTTAAAGGCCAGGTAAGCACATTTTTCATAAAGCTTCCTTCACAAAAATTTTTTAACGGCAAAGCAATTCCTTTGCTATATGAATGTTTCATAAGAACAGCAACCTAATAATAAAAATCCTCTTTACCATTCAGTCTTTTGTTCTTGCATAGCCCTCTGGTGAAAGTTGGATAATCATTACACTGTGCAGTGAGCAAGTCATGTGTTTGAACACAGCCAGAGGGGCTGGTTTACAAGGCTAAAGGCAAAGCTGGCTTTGAAATACCCTGCTTCCCCAGAACCCAAACGCATCAGAACCCCAGTTTCAAGTCACAGCTGGGGTGGTTGCTTCACCCTTCATCCTTCAGAGGCACAAATAGCATGGTTTATTCTGTGAAGGTATTAAAGGTTCCCTGGGAGGCTATCTATAAGATTTGGAGCTGTGTTTGATGTCCTGAGAAAATTTCTGGGACATTCTTGCTCAGCATCATGAAAGAGTGTGTTCCCTGAAGTCGGCAAGCAGTTTAATCCTGTTCCTTTTGGAAATTCAATAAAGCCTTAGAGGTGTTCCAGGAGGTATCCAACCTACCTGGTTAATTTTCTGTTGATTTAGGTGATGTTGTTGTTGTTTTGTTGCTGTGGTTCAGATTGTATTTGCCAGGCAGGGGTAACTGTCCTGTCCACCATACTGTATGATTGCGGGAAGAGTACTAAGCCTTTTCCATCTCTCATGCTCTCTGTATGCACAAGTAACTTAGAGGTTCCAACCTTAGTCTTCCCATCTCTAAAATGATAATAATGAGTGTCCTGTCATCAGATCTATGTGTCTGTTATGGACTGAACTGTGTTCCCTGAATTCTTATGTGGAAGCCCTAACTCCCAATGCCACTGTCTTCGGAGACAGGCCTTTAAGGAAGTAACTAAGATTAAATGGGGTCATAAGAGTGTGTAGGACTAGGGTTTGTATAAGAAGAGGAAGAGATGCCAGGTAAGTGTTCACACAGAAAAATGGCCATGTGAGAACCCAATGAGAAGGTGGGCTGTCTGGAAGCCAAAAAGTCTGTTTTTAGCTCTTACCAGTAACCAATGCTTAAGTACCTTGATCTTGGACTTCCAGCCTCCAGAACTGGGAGAAACTTAATTTTTAATGTTCTAGCCACCTAGTCTCTGGTACTCTGATTTGGCAGCCCTAGCAGACTGTAAGACAGTTTCCAATCTAGAAGTCATTTTTCCAATTCAGACCTGCATGTTCATCTATCTACAAGATATGATTCTCAAATTTTCTTAAGGCATCTTTACCTTGAGGGTGAAGAAATCAAGAAGTGATAGTCAATCAGTTGTGTCTGACTCTTTGCAACCCCCTGAACTTCAGCCCACCAGGATCCTCTGTCCATGGAATTCTCCAGGCAAGAATACTAGAGTGGGTTGCCATACCCTCCTCCAGGGGATCTTCCCAACCCAGGGATCAAACGCAGGTCTCCTGTAATGAAGGCAGATTTTTTTTACTGTCTTAACCATTACATGACTAATTTCATCATTATTCCTCCCAATGCCTACTTCTTTACCTGAATTACTTTACCACAAAGAGAATGGTCAGCCATCCATCACCTGAACTAAAAATGAGACATGATTCTTCTCTTATCCTCATCCCAACATCAAATCTGTTACCATGTGTCATTATGTTTACCATTTAAATAGCTCTCAAATCTAATTCCTTCTCTCTGCTCGGACTGACAGCATTTAATTGAGGTCTTAATTACCTTAATCTACTGGTACTTGATTTTCGCACCACCTGCATTTTTACTTCTTTTCTACCTCAAATTAGTTCTCCACTTAGTCTAATAAGTCCTGTTCTGAAAGTCCTGTGATTAAAACCCATATAGCCTCAGGATAAAATATAAAATCCTTAGTATGAACAGACAGGGCACTTGATAGTTTAGCTCCTCCACATCTTAAAGACTTGTCTCTGATTTGCATTCATGTTTTTCCATTCCCAAATACAAAGTGCTACTTATAATAAGTTGAATCTTCTGTTTTCACAGGTTAGAATGCTTTTGCACTGCACCAACCCGTGTCTGAAAAGATATTTCAGTATGCCAATATCTGTTTGTCCTTTAATGTTTAACTTAATTGGCATCTTTTCTGAAAAAAATCTTTCTTAATTTTTTTCCAATCTTGGGCATATGTTCAGTCTTCTCTCTGTAAAGATGAAGTATTTTCCCATATCCATTATTCTTGTAACACTACCTGTTTTTTTTTATGGTGTTTTAATTGCTTATTTTTTTATCTCTCCTACTAGACTTTAAGTTCTTTTTTAAATGTAATTTTATTGGAGTAGAAAGTTTCTAATTGTGACAGCAGCCAGTCAACGGGCTAGCGCTGTCACTTCAGTAATGTCCAACTCTTTAAGACCCCATAAGCTGTAGCCTGCCGGGTTCCTCTGTCCATGGGAATCTCCAGGCAAGAATACTGGAGTGGGTTGCCATTTCCTCCTCCAGGAGACTCTATACAGTATTATACAGTAATGTTCACAAAAGTATAACCATGTGTACAAGATACATGCACATGAAAATGTACACTGAACATGTGAACTAACTTACGTGATTGGATATGAGAACACATATTCTCATCTTTGAAAGTTTGCAACTTGAAGGTTCAAATGGAGGGGACTTACTGTTCTTAATTAGACAGACTTAGCTGAGGAGGCTCATATTGAAAATGCATCACTGGGAAATGTACCTGAGCTAAGAGGCAGGTAATCTGTAGGGAAGATATCTTGCAAAGCACTTTTCTATTAGATAAGCCATGCCATTTTAGAATTGGAATTTCCTATATCTCAGAGGAAAAAAAATTATAAATGTAAACATCTATTTCTGCTTTATCGACTGTGCCAAAGCCTTTGACTGTGTGGATCACAATAAACTGTGGAAAATTCTGAAAGAGATAGGAATACCAGATAGGAATACCAGACCATCTGACCTGCTTCTTGAGAAACTTGTATGCAGGTCAGGAAGCAACAGTTAGAACTGGACATGGAACAACAGACTGGCTCCAAATAGGAAAAGGAGTACATCAAGGCTATATATTGTCACCCTGCTTATGTAACTTATATGCAGAGTACATCATGAGAAATGCTGGGCTGGAGGAAGCACAAGGTGGAATCAAGATTGCTGGGAGAAATCTCAATAACCTCAGATACGCAGATGACACCACCCTTATGGCAGAAAGTGAAGAAGAACTAAAAAGCCTCTTGATGAAAGTGAAAGAGGAGAGTGAAAAAGTTGGCTTAAAGTTCAACATTCAGAAAACTAAGATCACGGCATCCGGTCCCATCACTTCATGGCAAATAGATGGGGAAACAGTGGAAACAGTGGCTGGCTTTATTTTTCTGGGCTCCAAAATCACTACAGATGGTGACTGCAGCCATGAAATTAAAAGATGCTTACTCCTGGGAAGGAAAGTTATGACAAACCTAGACAGCATATTAAAAAGCAGAGATATTACTTTGCCAACAAAGGTCCATCTAGTCAAGGCTATGGTTTTTCCAGTAGTCATGTATGGATGTGAGAGTTGGACTATAAAGAAAGCTGAGTGCCAAAAAATTGATGCTTTTGAACTGTGGTGTTGGAGAAGACTCTTGAGAGTCCTTTGGATTGCAAGGAGAGCCAACCAGTCCATCCTAAAGGAGGTCAGTCCTGGGTGTACATTGGAAGAACTGATGTTGAAGCTGAAACTCCAATACTTTGGCCATCTGATGTGAAGAACTGACTCATTTGAAAAGACCCTGATGCTGGGAAAGATTGAGGGCAGGAGGAGAAGGGGACGACAGAGGATGAGATGGTTGGATGGCATCACTGACTCAATGGACATGAGTTTGGGTAAACTCCGGGAGTTAGTGATGGACAGGGAGGCCTGGTGTGCTACAGTTCATGGGGTCGAAAAGAGTCGGACACGACTGAGTGACTGAACTGACCTGAACTGAGGAAAACAGTACTGTACATTTGTGTGCAAGAATGTGTCCGTGTGGGAGGGTGGATCTATTTAGGTGAGTAATCAGAGCATTTATTTCCAAGGAATTTCCAAATGCTTGTTGTATGATACTTAAATCGCATGTTAAAAAAAAAATGTTGGTGCAAAAAAAGTCAGATCCTAAAATTTCATCTTAAGTATGTGAGTAGTTATAATAATTTAAAAAATTTTTATCTACCCAAGTTAATATAGCCTGTAACAACCTAAGGGTGGTTTTTATTCCTACTGTTATCCTTCAGGGGGCCTCCAAGTCTTTTCTACTTTGGACCACCAAATTGTCTAGTTCTCTATGGGACTGTCCGTTCATAATTTATCCTTGAAGAAAAGCTTCAGAAGCTTGCTTTAATGAGACTCTTTAGTTACCCCAGAAATCAACAGTGGAGTTTGGATGATAGTGCTCTAAGGGCAGATAACAAAAATTGCTTTAGACAAAAGTGGTTGAGAACTTTCTTCTTTTTAATGACACACACATTAAAAAAAAAAAAAAAAAGAATAAGTGGTTTACTGTTCACATTTCTTAGGGAATGACATTTACTTTTAGCTAGGATTTTAAAATTAATTCATTTGAATTATGAATCAAATATTTACATACTCTGCTTTTGGAGGTGTTCTTCCCTAAAACAGTATTGTATGTTAGCCAAATCCAATAATGCTTAATTTCTATTTTTCCTTTGTTAATGCTTAACATTTTTCTGTTTCCCTCTATTTCAATTAGCAGCAGCAGAACAAAATAACTTATTTATTTTAATGCTTTTTCTGTTTATAGTGTAATGATTTCTATTTTCACAAATGAGGAAAACATGCTGATAAGAGGGTAAGTTGATAACGAATTTGTGCTCATTTCTTTTCCTAAGAACTTTGGAAACGTATAAATGGACAAAGAATTCAGCAAGAAAAAGTCTATATTTTTGCATAAATTCTGCCTCAGGGAACATTCATGGTCTCATCCCTCTCTTGGACTGGTGATACCATTGGTAATCAATTAAGAAGTGGTATTTTCAGTTTAAAGGCTTTGAAATATAGATAAAACAATAGGCCAAGGAGTCAGACATAACTGATAATGTAACAACAATTGGGCCATTTAATTGCTGTGTGACTTTTGGTCTCTGATTAAAACTCTCTGAGCTTCCACAGTATCTAATGACTGCTATGAGGACTAAATGATAAAATTCAGGAAAGTACTTAGTGAAAATCTGCCATTACTATCATCTCACTCATAATGGCAATCATTGTTCTTGCTATCCATAGAAATATGCAGTTTGAATTCTAGCTTGCATTTTTCTAGACTTCATAAATGTTTTTGCTTACAGTGTGATTCATTTTACAAGAAGTGTTTTTCTAAACATGACCTAATGGAAAACTTAAACTTTCCTCAATCAAAATAGCTGCTGAGTTAAATACATTTCTTATTTGAATGCTATTTAGACAACACTCTCTGTTTAACAAAAAGACAGTTAGAAAGAATGGTAGAAAGCTTTCTCCACTGTTCAAGGCAATTCTGGTTCTAAGGATATGCAGGTTCAGTATCTTCAGTTTGTTTCATATCACTATCAAAAATACTGGCAAAACAACCAGTAGAATAACAAAGAGAATAAACATATAATAATGACAACAATCACTGAAGTTGAGGCACCAAGTGTAAGAAAAATTCTGTAATTTATTCAGCAGGTACTCTAAAGTTGACTATTGTTACTGATAAGAGTGAATATATGAGTATTTTTCTGAGTTTTTAAACATATGCTGACATATAGCTCTAGACATATTACTTCTACTTGACCCACAAAGCAGGGCTTGTTTTCGATATTTGATTTGAATTGGTTTAGCATGCAAAGAAGTAGCAGTCAATCATAAGACAGAAACTGTCTTCCAAAGTTTTCAACTTTGGAAACTGCCCCAATATATAAATATGGCCAGATACACAAGGGCATTTTGTCTTTTCATTAGACAAATGTACTATCATTTGTAGGCTAACATTTGCACAGTAGTGGAGAGAATAATTATTTCTTTTACTGTTTGCCCAATAATAAGCTATAAAATGGGACTTGGACTATAAGAAGTTTTATGGAAATAATTTTATTTAGAAGTTTTTTATTTGTTTTGTAAAAGCAGCATACATTTTTAAACAAAATCTTATTTAGAACTATCTTCTTCCTCCCACCTCTCTCTTATTAGAAAAATAGATAAAAAGAGATTTGCTCAATTGAGAATGAGGTCAACCGCTGCCTAGACCAATGGTCTGTTTGGTGTCTTCTTTCACCTTCAGTAAAACACTTCTCCAACACTGTGGTGTTGAAGAAAACTCTTCAGAGCCCCTTGGACAGCAAGGAGGTCAAACCAGTCAATCCTAAAGGAAATCAGTCCTGAATATTCTTTGGAAGGACTGATGCTGAAGCTGAAGCTCCAATACTTTGGACACCTGATGCGAAGAACTGACTCCTTGGAAAAGACCCTGATGCTGGGAAAGGTTCAAGGCAGGAGGAGAAGGGGACAACAAAGGATGAGATTGGACGGCATCACTGACTCGATGGACATGAGTTTGAGCAAGCTGCAGGAGTTGGTGCTGGACAGGGAAGCCTGGTGTGCTGCAGTCTGTGGAGTCACAAGGAGTTGGACATGACTGAATGACTGAACTGACTGACTTCACATTCAGATATATCTCCAGGAAATTTGTGGTTAGAAAGAACATATGTTTAAAACATACTGGAATAGGTAAACATTTCTATTTTTTGAGATGCAATGGTTGAGACCAAGAGAAATAGTGAGTTGTTCTAGTTTGTTGTTATTCAGTTGCTTAGTCGTGTCTGACTCTTGCAACCCCATGGATTGTAGCACGCCAGGCTTCCCTGTCCTCCACTATCTAGTTTATACAACTACTTGATTTACAATATTTTATTCAAAAGATAGATACTAAGCATCTACATATACTCTGATAATACAGTCAGTCAGACACTCAGTTTAGTCAGTTCAGTTGCTCAGTCGACTGAACTGTAAAAGACTATGGTCTTTTAAAATGAGTCAGGTCTTCGCCCCAGGTGACCAAAGTATTGGAGCTTCACCTTCAGCATCAGTCCTTCCAACAAATATTCAGGACTGATTTCCTTTAGGATTAACTGGTTGGATTTCCTTGCAGTTCAAGGGACTCTCAAGAGTGTTCTCCAACACCACAGTTCAAAAGCATCAGTTATTCAGCACTCAGCTTTCTTTATAGTCCAATTCTCACATGCACACATGACTACTGGAAAAATCATAGCTTTGACTGTATGGACCTTTGTCGGCAAAATAATGTCTCTGCTTTTTAATATGTTATCTAGGTTAATCATAGCTTTTCTTCCAAGGAGCAAGTGCCTTTTAATTTCATGGCTGCAGTCTCCATCTGCAGTGATTTTGGAGCCCCAAAAAATAAAGTCTCTCACTGTTTCCATTGTTTCCTCATCTATTTGCCATGAAGTGATGGGAGCAGATGCCATGATCTTAGTTTTTTAAATGTTGAGTTTTAAGCCAGCTTTTTCACTCTCCTCTTTCACTTTCATCAAGAGGCTCTTTAGTTTTTCTTCACTTTCTGCCTTAAGGGTGGTGTCATCTGCATATCTGAGGTTACTGATATTTCTTCCAGCAATCTTGATTCCAGTTTGTGCTTCATCCAGCCCAGCGTTTCTCATGATGTGCTCTGCATATAAGTTAAATAAGCAGGGTGATGATATATGGCCTTGACGTACTCCTTTCACATTTGTAACCAGTCTGCTGTTCCATTTCTGTTTCTAACTGTTGCTTCTTGACCTGCATATAGATTTCTTAGAAGGCAGGTAAGGTGATCTGGTATTCTTATCTCTTTAAGAATACAGTACTGACCAAAACATGGAAGTGCAACAGTGACCAAGATATAGTATTGATTGTGATGACCAAAATTCTTATGCCCATGGAGTTTACATTATAGTGGGCGAAGACAGATGTTAAGCAAATATGAAAATGGATTAGCAAGATAATTTTAATTTGTAATATAAAGTGACCAGAATGCAGACCTTTACATAACTGATAAGTATAGCCAGTAAAAGAACACCTTTAGACATAAATCTAGAGTACAAAAAATACAATTAATATATCTGCAGATGTTTAACTTTTAAGATGGGGGTACATTTTAAAGAAAGATGCTTTAAGCAAAAGTGAAAGAACTAAAAACATATAATTACAAGCAATTCTTAAATAAATTAACTGCTTGATCTGCTTCATATTTTTATACATTTGAACATACTTTTGAATCAAGAAATGCAGAGTGTTCTTTCAAATTTGAAAGTAAGGGAAAGTTGAACTAGTTCCTATTTAGAATAAGTTAGTTACTGGGGAAAGTTCACTCTAGTAATATAGACCAATAGAGTCACATTTCTCATAGCTTTTAAAGTATATGCCATTTTGGTGACTCAGCTTTGAATTTGACATAAATAGACTCTTATGGATTTAGAGACCTTCCATAATAAATTAATATCTAAATATTTATAAATATTAATTCCTGGACACAGGTGAGATATTTTATTAGGTACTGTCAGAAAGCCACTAAAGTATAAGAATCCCTTGCACAAGAAGCGTATCTAGCTTAATTGGAATTAAGGGTATTAAGATACATTTAAAAATACAAGATCTTACATTATGCAGATCAAATGTGTACTAAGTCACTTCAGTCATGCCCAACTCTGTGCGACCCCATGGACTGTAGCCTCCCAGGCTCCTCTGTTCATGGGATTCTCCAGGCAATGATCCTGGAGTGAGTTTCCATGCCTTCCTCCAGGGGGTCTTCTTGACCCAGGGATTGAACCCGAGTCACTTATGGCTCCTACATTGGCAGGCAGGTTCTTTACCACTAGCACCACCTGGGAAGCCCGAGGATCAAATATCAACACACAAATTTTTGGTACAGAAAACTGACCAGAAAAAAAATAATTTTTGTTCAGAATGACTGCAGAAAGGGCAGATGTAAATTAAACCATAAAAAATAAGTAACACATGGATGAGATATGTTAGAAAGGTAAGAAGTTTCCGGAGATGAGTCGTATATAAGCAATGACTCTGTGATGGGATGAAGCAAAGTTTATTCAGGCACTAGTAACTTCAAATATCTGATAAAAGCAGAAAGTTTATGCAGGGGACTAGTGGAAGCAAAGTTGTAAAGGTATTAATAGATTTGTGATAGATTATGAGCATGTGCTCAGTTGTGTCTGACTCTTTGCAACTCCATGGACTGCAGCTCACCAGGATCCTCTGTCCATGGAATTCTCTAGGAGAGAATACTGGAGTGGGTTGCCATCCCCTTTTCCAAGGGATCTTCCTGACCCAAGGGTCAAACCCAGGTCTCCTGCATTGCAGGCATATTCTTTATCATCTGAGTCACCACGGATCTTAAATACCTAGCAAAGAAGGTGGGAGTTTTCTATAAATAACATCAGACAGGAGTACATGCAGTAAAGATTTATGAGTAGGGAAGAGATGTTATATTCATACAGGTTAAGATTTGTCTCCTCCTGTGTACTCACTTTGTAGATGAGAAGACCTAATTCCATAGGGCATAACTGTTTTGCCTGATGTCAAACAACTGGTTCTTTTGCAGCAGTCGCTTGGCTGCATTTTTATAGGTTTTCAAGATGAGGAGAAGTTTTTGTTTATTTCTTTTCAGATAATTGCATTGCTGAGAGTGGCTATGGTACACTAGAGGGCAAAGAAACAGATTAGACAAACTCTGACATAATGATTGGGCCCTCATAAAGGTGTTTCTTGATTTCTTAAAACCTATTCTTCCTTTTGATGAATAA